>NC_079492.1:91269156-92519156 GCF_020520425.1 Spinacia oleracea | reverse complement strand
TGAATCAAAAAATTACCCCGCATTCAATTACAAATTCAAAAAAGAAAAATTCAATTGCAAAGACAGCAACACACGTTTGACAAATTAACACAACGTACAAAAAATTATTGGAAGATTACTGCACTTACCTGAATTCTTGCACACGAGTTCAATTCATCCGCACCTCGGTTCCGAAGTCCACGAAGGAATCGAGATGGAAGTCCGTAAATTGTCAGCAATTATTCGCCAGAATCGATTGATTAGATTTTGTAAATTAGGTTATTTTCTAAAATTCAACAAATCAATTAACAAGATTAAAGAGATTACCTAATAGAGTGGTGGGTTGTCGAAGACGAAAATTTGAGACCACCATCGTCGGCGGTACTGGGAACGAGAACGAGAGAGGGAAAGCGAAGCAACACCAACAACAATAGCGCAACAACAACAAGAACCGCATCAGCGACGACCAGCCAGAAAGGGAGGGGAGGAAGCAGCCATTCCGACGCAGTGACACGGAGGAGATCGAAAATTGAATTGGAGGGGCAGAAGATAGAGGAGGTGAATCGGGCAGAAGGTAGGTCTCCAAATTGATATTTCTGAAAAATGGTTTTGAAAGGGTGATGTAAATTATATAAAGTCAAGTCAATTATCTTAGAGAATGTTTATTTATTTAAATAAAATATACCTACATGAATGAATATGTTTTATAATTTGATTTTTTAATTTAAATTCTTAGCTAATCCTTAAATTTAAATAAATAATTTTCGAGTAACAAAATCCAAAATTATTAAATGAGATTTTCAAAAAATTTATCTAATGTAATAATAAAATATTTAAATTCACTCATTAAGTTTTGGTCATCGATAATAGAATATCTAAATTCACTTAAGAGTTAATAATAAAATATTCAAATTCCCTTACTTATTTTTAAAACTTCAAAACCATAATCTCAAATTCGTTTAGAAAGAAATTTTAAGAGAAACATTAAGATAATATTTAAATTTAATTATCAAGTTAAAAGTTTCTCAAACTGTGGGATATTACGCTATACCACCCTTAGATTAAGTTTCATCCCCAAAACTTAAAAATGTAAAACCTTAAGTCATTAATTTAAAAATAGTTACTAGTTACTTTTAGTTATAAACAATTGAAATAAGTATAACTTATAAATGTAAGTATAAAAAGAGTTCATTTAAGCTAAAAAATTTGCAAGTTATACAACTATTATGTATGCAGCACGAGCTAGCAAGCTTTACTTAAAAAATTTATGGATGATAGCTCTTATATAGGTAGCATAACTTGTGGCACGGGTGAAGGTTTGTAGTAATGCGTTCAATAATAAATTCAAACAAAGTTAAAGTAAGGTTCTACCATGAGTCAATGAGTTCCAAATAAATTTCAAACAGGTCAACAAGGTTACTCTAACTCTATGGTTTACTATCTTGCAAGCATGTATGAATATGTCCAATTACTTCAATTCAGATCAATCAAATATTCAAGTTTAATCGATTTCAATAAGTTCAGTTAAGTTCTGTTCCGGTGTTGTAAAGATGGAAACAATGGGCTTCGAATGAAGGCCCTTTCGTATGTGTTGAAGATCTTTCTTGCTTGAATGAGTCGAGTCCGAATTCACCTGCACAAGAGCAAAGTCACTAGCCTCGGGGGTGTTTCCGAGGAAAGCCCCTCCGATGCCTAAGTAAGAACGATGCTCGGATTCTAGAGAGAAGTTCTCTAGAAGAGTAGTCTTAAGGCGATAAATTGGACGTACCTTGAGGTGTGAGCTTTGGCGGCCTATTTATAGTGTTTGCATAATAAATGCCCATAGGTCATTTATTGCTATTGGGCCTTGGGCCTTGATGGATGGCTGACTAGCCATTGGTAGGTTTGATGCTGTTGTTTAAAGCCATTGGGCTTTGGACTTAGTGGCCCAATTGAGAATCAATTGGGAGCCCAAACAAGTTCAGTTAAGTTCAGGGTTGAGGTTTTAGGGTTTAGGGTTTTGGCATAATTTGTTTTTCATGTCTTTTATTTACAATAATAACAAGCCCATATTCAAGAGTGTAAACTAAAATTACGTATTGTTTTTTATTAATGTTTAAGTGATAAATTTCTCTATGTTATACAATAAGCAAGTTTCAATCAGGTCAATCGGGTCCAATAAGATAAGTTATAGTTAGAAAAAGTTCAAATGTTATAATTTGAACATAGCACATGCACCTTTTGGTATATTTCAAATTAGACCAATTGTTTTAACAAAGTAAAACAAAGCCACCTGAGAATATCATTACTAGAATTTCAATTTTTAATGACAAAACTATAACGACGAACTAGAAATGTTTTCGTATATAACTTTAATGTACCAATTACAGCGACAAACTTATCCGTTAGTCGTAATTTACCTAAATGTTGCTCTATAGCCTCTATTATTAATCTGGCCTGGATAAAGATTTCAATCTTGAACTAACCAGACAATTTTTTTTTTTTTTCTCTTTTCATTCTATTTATTCCATTTAGCCTAATTTAATTTATCATCTTACCAATCATGGTTGGACATACTTCCTCCATATATATATAAATAGAATTCTCATTTTGATGGGCCAATTCTTTTTTACGCGTTGCTTTCGACAATGATTTTTCCAAACAAGATGCAACAGAGGCTATGAGGTTCGATTTCACTTCTACCAATGTCTTAAGAGAAAGTCAATGTATAGACTGACTCTTTTCATGTCATTAATTTGTTCTACCTTGGCGAACCATGTCAAACCAAGACCGATCAATATCCGAACGGAACAAACAATAGTTGTTGTTACTAAATTCAACCGTCATTATTAAACCTGTCAAACAAGTCGGTCGGGTCGGGTTGTAAAAAAATATTTTCGGGTTCTGGTTCAATTGGGTCGGTCACTTTCGGGTTCAGGTTTACAAATGCTTGTTCAAGACCCAAAACTTCCGGGTTCGGGTTGACCCAACGAGTTGAGAGATTTTGAAACGCGCATTATATTTTCATTAATTTAGGTGATTAATATACAAAATATGGGCACGAGTTAACAAATTTTCCTACACAAGTTTATAGTTTGTCAAATTCAACCATAAAATGGCGTATAATTCAAATTAAAATCATATTGCACACAACAATAGTAAAAACAACGTGTTTATTATGTTTAAATTTTTCTCAACATCTAATTTATTACTATAACTACAATGATTTTCAATTGGTCGGGTCCAAAACGAATTCGGTTGGGTTTTGACCTATTACTTTTAGGGTTGCTCGAGTTCGGATAAAATCGGATTACTGGTCACAAAAACTTGTTCATGATCCAGTATTTTTGGGTCGGGTTCGGGTCGGTTTTTGAATCTGATCGATTTTTAATAGGTTTTTTTTCTTTTCTTTGAATGATAAGTAGATTTTTTTTTTTTTTTGAAAAGATAAGAAGAACCCGAGTGCAAAGAAAATCGGGTGCCCAAGTCATTATACATTCCAAAAAAAAAGGTTAAAATTAAAATAAAATAAATTTGTCGTTATTATTGCTTCAAGAGACGCGGGATCAGAGCGCGGGCATAAAATTCCCAAAAGAATTGAAAGGAAACCGCTTCAGCTATTCGGCGCTCATCCTCTACTCCTTCCTAAACCCTTAATCCAAAATTTTCCCCCAAAATTTCACCAAAGTGGGAGTTAAATAGCTATTGAGCGCCAGAAATTTCAGGTCACCGCGTCTCTCCCTCAATTCCTACTCTCTTGTGAACTGCCCTGCCCTATTGAAGAAGATCAATCGGTGATTTGATTAGCGGCAAGTCTCTGATGAGGTATTTCTTCTTTTATCATTGAATTATTTATCTAATTTTCCGCTTTTCTCAAGTTCGTTTCGGACCATGAATTTCTAGGGTTTAAATACGCTGATTATAGTTTGATTAGTCTTCTGTGTTTGAATTTGATTCTTATTTGTGAGGAAATACGTTTTCTGCTTCATTGTCATGATTTCTGGTTTTAATTTTGTGTATGTATAAATTATAATGAGTTTTTATATATACTGGGTTGTTATCGAGGCCTCGAGCAGGTGAGTCGATTTCAAACTTCTGAAGTTTGATTTTTGTTATTGATTGAATAAGATCTACTGTATTATTGCTCTTTGAACAAATTGAAGTTGTTGATTTTTTTCTTCTGAAAATGCAAAGGTTCATGTTTCAATTGTTTCTAGTTTTTGTTAATTTTGAAGGTTTAGTTAGAATCTGAAGCAATTTATTGATCTGACCGACTTGAATTTCAAACTTTAGGTTTTTGCTTGAATTTAGATTTAGAATGCTGTCAGAAATACAGCAAAGTTCACCAATTGTGAAGGTTCTACTGGTATCTATTGCAATTAACAGAACTCCTCGACTTTGAATTTCAGTTATTTAGGGTTTTGCTTATCATTTATTCATGAATTACAACTGTGTTGGAAATGACGATTAAATCCGTTATAAGTTTACTACAGTTGAAGGTTTAACTAGGTTTTGAAGCTATTTACTGATTTATTCAATTGGAATTTCAAACTATATGATCAGAGTTGACCATAGTTGATTTCTGATATTTGTTGTATTTGTTTAGCTTGTGTATATCATTATCTCATCTGAAAAATTATGGCAGGTGAATTCATTTAGACTAGCCTTATGTTTCAGCTCAAGGAATTCCTCCTAGTAGTCTGTCACCAAATGTGAGCCAGGGAGCTGCTGGTTTTGCTGGAAATTCTGTTTCATCTGCGGCTGCTGCTACTAGATGCTCATGGGAGTCATGCAGGTGTCACTATGTCAGGTATTGTTCCCAGCTCATTGTTGCCTATTGATGTTTCTGTTGTGCTACGGGGGCCTTATTAGAAGCTGCAGTAGTGTGGTGTTGGTTAAGGTATTAAGGAAGTATTATCTAACTTGTTAAATTTTATAAAGCTCTCTGCCTATTTAGGCTTATTTGAGTATGACTTTCTATTCTTTTCATTCAGAAATCTGAATTATAAAAGGTGTACTCTTATCCTTTAAACTAGAAAGATGTTACAATAAGGTATACATTTGTCCCTTTTACGTTACACTTTCATGTTTATAGTGGTCAGGTACTCAGGTTTGTAAGTATGTAAAGGACCAAAGGTCCAAGTCTCACTATAAACTTAATGTGTTGATGTGTCCTGTGTTAAAATTAGATTAAAACAGATGCACTTGTTGCGCGTTTAGCTTTGAACTCAAGCATTTTTGAGGTAGCAGTCTTATTAAGAATTGTTTGTGGCTGTTGAAATTGCATTCAGTTGATCTAAAAGAGTAAATTCTCAATTGTACGTAGCATGTTTCGTTTGAATTGAAATCAAGTTTCTATACTCCTACGAGGTTTTCAACCAATTCATGGTATGATCTGTCTGCAATTGTATGGTTCTGTCTTCATCAAAAGCCTTTGATAGTGCATCTTTCAAGGACTTTCTGCTCGACTGTACCTCGTGCAACATGTTCTCCCAAATGTCAGCAGCCTCTTTCAACTTCTTTAATCCATTCTCCAGTTAGTTCTAACTACCTGGGCAGCATTGTTCTCATCAGTTAGCACAGGAATTTTGGTTCGCACTCACTGAAGTACCCAGCAAGCCATCTTAACTTTTCATCAGGCTCTTCAAAACTTGAATCTGCAGGTAAAGAGATGTTTCTAACTGATTCTGTCTTCCCATTCAACAACTTGTTGTTTACTGAGAGTAAAAATCTAATTAATGCACATGGATGTATGTGCACTCTGTTCTTTGGTCAGGTCCAGCATTAAACATATGAAAATTTTCTGGTTCTTATTTTGTGTGTGACATGGATTAGTTTTTCAACAGGATGTCTCATGTGGCATAACTGCTGATATATCTGCTGGCATGAATAGGCCGACATGAAACGACCGCGGAACATTTTCTCTTTCGTCCTCAGACGTTAGATGTACAATCAATTAGTTGTTGTGTATTACTTGTGTGCTCTTTCCACTCATGAAGCCGATCCAACGTCAAAGGTCTGTCTTCCGTACATCATTGGCTATTACATTTCTGGTATTGTAAGGATATTGTCTCAAATTGGAATTGCAATAATATGTTTCAGTTGAAAACTTAGAGAATACTTACAATCTTGCCTCAGAAATCGATGCAGTATGTCTGATCTATGCTGCACATAAGAATAAGCAGCTCTGTATCATCATTTGAATTATATAGTTTGCTTTGTTCTGAGCTTATCTGTCTGTTTCAGATATGGGTTTATGGAAATAGCTTCCAGTCTTTCGTGGTTGCTGTAGTTAACCCAACAATCAGGCTCTCGAATGCTGGGTTGAAGAACACGGTGTTGTGGGTGTATTCAGGCAGTATTGCAACAAGTTTAGTCTTAGGAGCCATCCTATAAGGGTTGTTAGACTACTCTACAATAGTGTTCGATTCTTTTATTCATCTGAGGTACAGGTGAGAGTTGCTACTTGGTTCTTTATTATATATACAACGTTCTGGCCGTGCAGTGGGTTTGAAGTTGTAATTCTGTTCTAGCTGTGAGCTGCAACCAATTAGTTTGTTGCAGTGGGATTCTTAATCAATTAGTAAACTGCTTGTAATTTTTAGTCGAATTGATAAATTTCAATCTTCCCAGCCATTTCATTTTTCACTAAGCACAAGCTGGGTTTGGGTAAAGTCTTCTGGAAATATATTAGTCTTGATTCAGAAAATGACATTTGGTAGGGATGATTCGGATGAAGACTTGAAGATTATTTTTATGTGTATAATACTATAATGTTCCCCAAATACCTGTGACTAAGGTCCTAGAACTATTTTAATCATACTTACAATATTTTAGGAAATGTGTTCGGTGAAAGAGTATTTTTCCCCTCCTTTCTTTTTCCCTCCTTTCTTTTAATGATTGTATAAGTAAATAAATATGCCAAATTCATTTCCATTTGCAACTGAGTATATACGTGATATATATATTTCATTTTATAGTTTATAAAGACTGCGGTCCAACTGTAATTAACAATGTATGTGGGGTTGTTGATCATTGCTCGTTATTTTGATCAGTTAGGCTAGATAAAATTCTGGTTTGCATGGGCTCACTTAAGATAATAAACGACTATGTAAACTAATGTCACTACACTTTATTTTTTCTTCTTAAAACTACCATGATACTATACCAATAAAAAGAGTCTATTAGCTCAATTGGCGGAGCTTTGTGCAATTGCACAATGATGTAGGTTCGAATCCTACATAGGCTACTATTAATTCATAATATTATTCTCCTATTGGTTGATCATTTACTTTAGTTTATTATACCCTTATTAATCCAAGGGGAAAAAAAATCAGAAACCTAATTCATGAAAAATAAGTCGGAGAAATGAACAGAAGAATATAAAAACCACGGTTACGAGCACATAATATGGATAAAAAACAAACAATAAAAATCAAAGACTTTCCCGAAATTTCTTTAATGCTAAAAGTTACTTTTTAGGGGCATCATAAATTTCATTGATGCTAAAAAGAAGGTTTTAGAGGAAAACATTACTTTATTAAAACTAAAAAAATAGGAAAATTCTCTTTGGTAGCATTATACTTTTGCAAATTCTCATTGATAACAAATATTTTTTCACTTTCTCTAAAATAGCCTTAGTAATCTAAGTTTTCTCTAATATAACATTATTTCAATAATTTTGACTTATTTAATCTAATTAGAGTTGACCATGAATTAAAATTATAACATTTCTCTAATATAAGATTATTTCTTTAATTTTGACATAAAAATAATTTTTTTTTAATTATTGTATACGGAATCCTACTGCTATACAATACTTTTTAAGGGCAACCATTATTTGATTAATGCTAAACAATACTTTTTAGGGGAAACAAAATTTTAATTGATGATAAAAAAGAAGTTTTAGAGGCAACCATTATTTTCTGATTCTAAAAAAATATTGGCAACCATTATTTCATTAATACTAAAAAGTACTTTTTAGGGGCAACATAAATTTTGTTGATGCTAAAAAAAGGTTATAGAGGCAACTACTATTTTCTGATGCTAAAAAAATGTTTTAGAGGCAACCATTATTTCATTAATGCTAAATAGTACCTTTTAGGGGCAACGTAAATTTCATTGACGCTAAAAAACAGTTTTAGAGGCAACTATTATTTCATTAATGCTAAAAGGTACTTTTTAGGGGCAACTTAATTTCTTTTGATGCTAAAGAAACTTTTTAGGGGCAACCATTATTTTATTAATGCTAAAAAGTACCTTTGGGGGCAGGCTAAATTTCACCGACCCTAAAAATAACTTTTAGAGGCTACCATAATTAACTAATGCTAAAAGGCACTTTTAGAGGCCATAAAAAATGAATTGCCTCAAGGTGTTGCCTCTGTATATAAATTTTCTTGTAGTGATCCTACTATTAAGTATATTAAACATTTAAAGGGTTTAGAATACCAATTTAAGTTAACGGGTTAGAGTTGGGAGCAAAAACGACTATAATAGTCAAAATATGACCTATAACGATCAATAAAGCCTTAAATGTGCAAAACTTGACCAAATTAGATGATAATGAGTCTTATAATCCTAATATTAAGTATATTAAACATTTAAAGGTTTGAGATTACCAATTTAAGTTCACGGGTTAGAGTTGGGTGCAAAAACGACTATAATAGTCAAAACTTGACCTATAACGATCAATAAAGCCTTAAACGCGCATAACTTGACCAAATTAGATGATAATGAGTCTTATAATCCTAATATTAAGTATATTAAACATTTAAAGGGTTTAGAATACAAATTTAAGTTCACGGGTTAGAGTTGGGAGCAAAAATGACTATAATAGTCAAAATATGACCTATAATGATCAATAAAGCATAACTTGACTAAAGTAGATGATAATGAGTCTAAGTAACCTAATATTAAGTATATTAAACATTTAAAGGGTTTAGAATACCAATTTAAGTTCACAGGTTAGAGTTGGGAGCAAAAACGACTATAATAGTCAAAATATGACCTATAACGATCAATAAAGCCTTAAATGTGCATAACTTGACCAAATTAGATGAGAATGAGTCTTCTCGCCCTAATATTAAGTATATTAAACATTTAAAGGGTTTAGAATACCAATTTAAGTTCACGGGTTAGAGTTGGGAGCAAAAACGACTATAATAGTCAAAATATGACCTATAACGATCAATAAAGCCTTAAATGTGCATAACTTGACCAAATTAGATGAGAATGAGTCTTCTCACCCTAATATTAAGTATATTAAACATTTAAAGGGTTTAGAATACCAATTTAAGTTCACGGGTTAGAGTTGGGAGCAAAAACGACTATAATAGTCAAAATATGACCTATAACGATCAATAAAGCCTTAAATGTGCAAAACTTGACCAAATTAGATGATAATGAGTCTTATCATCCTAATATTAAGTATATTAAACATTTAAAGGGTTGAGAATACCAATTTAAGTTCATGGGTTAGAGTTGGGAGCAAAAACGACTATAACAGTCAAAATATGACCTATAATGATCAATAAAGCCTTAAACGTGTATAACTTGACCAAAGTATATGGGAATGAGTCTAAGTAACCTAATACTAAGTATATTAAACATTTAAAGGTTTTAGAAAAGCAATTTAAGTTCACGGGTTAGAGTTGGGAGCAAAAACGACTATAACAGTCAAAATATGACCTATAATGATCAATAAAGTCAGCAGCTTCTTTATACACTAACTGTCATTCAATTTTTTCAGTAAAGCCTTTTGTTTCCTCAATGAAACCTATTGTTTTAGTGGACTAAGTTTTATTGATGGAAAGACACACGATTTTTGGTTCCTTTATTGTCATGAATAATGTTGTTGTCAAGGTTCTTGATTCTATGGGCTTTGCCCTTCCATGCTTATCCAACCGAAGATAACTAATTTTATGATATATATATATTTATATTATTTTGTTAGTTTGCACATCTCTGAGTGGAGATCCTTTCACCGATGAGAAATTGATAAAATACGAGACAAATGGGCATCATACTTCACCGAACATTGTGTGTAAATAATTAACGCTTCATCGATCTCTTTTGTGGATGTTTCCTGCTATTAAAATCATATATAATTGCCTTATTATATTTTTGGTGCAATTTTGTAACGTATGAAGTGTATAAGATATAGTTATTATAGACTTGAAACTATTTAGGTGGTTTGTTTTTGTAAACATATGATGGTTAACTTATATGTAAAAGTCAAAGTTTATTGGAAGTTATTGGTGGTTGATGATACTTTTGGACGTTGTATAAATGTGGCTTGAGTACAGGTTCAATATTTTTGGGATTGTTGAATATACAAAAAATATATTATTTATTAAAAAAATTACACATTATTCGCGGCGTTTAAACTCCGCAATTTTACCAAAGTTTGAGGCGTTTAGGTGGAAACGCCGCAATACAATACTATTCATTTGAGGCGTTTTTTCTACCTCAAATGAATGATTAATTTGAGGCGTTTTTTAACGCCGCAAATCAATACCATTCATTTGCTGCCACTCTATTTGCTGCTACGCCTAAAACGCTGGTAATGAGTATAAAAGTGACGCCTCAAATGAATGTTTTTCTACTAGTGACCGCTCCAGCAAAGCCTGTAGCCGGGGTTTGATCCCCGTTCTTATCGGAGTATCTCCCATGGCACGCCAGAAATCGACCAGGCCCGTCTGCAACCAGATCCCCATAGCCTCCTCGTCAGCACGGATGGCTTTAAAAGCCTTCTGAAGCTCCGCCAAGGACCAGAAGGTGCGAAACAGCTCTCCATTGGCCTACAGATGAACGAATCAGCTCAAAACCTATACAAGTACGAGATACAAATTCAAAGCATAGTACAAGACTCACCAGGCCAGCGCGAGGCCGCTGAGACAAGTGAAACTCCGGTCGAAACACCAGATCGAAAGGACTCCAGCCAGTACCGACGAAAGTGGGTGCTCTCCGGGGAACCATACCCCCATCCAGCGCATTTACCGCAGCCGCTTCATCGTCCGAAGCGTCCTCCTCAGCAGCTCGAACCACCGAAGATTTGGCGAGCTTCCTCCGAGTATGACAAGGCATACTAAATCAAGCAGACTACAAAGTGTCAAAATCCTAAACTGGGGGCTATCCTATACTAGCCCGTAGAAAAATCAAAGTTCAGAGGATATCCTATACTAGCCTGTACGAAGTCAAAAATTCAAAAATCCCCAGTGGCAGTACAAATTCAGCCAGGGACCTCTAGTTCAAAATACAAGTTCTACACCAACGCCTAGGCTATCCATGCCGAAGCAGGTATACAAGTTCTACACCAACGCCTAGGCTACCCACGCCGAAGCAGGTATACAAGCTCAACACCAACGCCTAGGCTACCATGCCGAAGCCAACATTCCAAAGCTCTACAAACAACACCTAGGCATCCTAGCCTATTCTCTCCTGAGACCCCGCAAGGTCACCAGTGAGACCACTATCTACAAATACCACGTACAAGATTCAAGAAAATTTTCAAAAATTCAAATCTATAAGTTCCAAAAGTTCCAGTTCAGGTGGCTATCAAACAATTCTCAACAAAGTTCAAGAAGCTTAAGCATACAAACATCATTCCAAAATACGAGAAAGTTCAAAGCTACATGCAATCCTAGAGATTATTTCATAAGCAAAAACATGAAATACTTACATGGACAAGGTAAGAACAAGACCAAGGGGAGAGGCTAATCGACCTTTGTGAGAGAGAATAGCAAAGAATTCAAGAGAGGGTGCCTCAAAAATGGCACGGCAAGGGGAGCTTTTATAGCTCAGCCCCGCGCCTGACCCCGAGCTCCGCGCTGGGCGCTGCCTGCTGCATGCGCAGGAATCTGCAGCGCGCGGTCTCCCGTGCTGATTGCACGTCCTTTGCTGCTACGGTCTTCCGCACCAAGCATCAAACGTCGAATCAGGCCATCCTTCGAAAATACGGGTATACACTCGTATCTCCGAGCACAAACAGATGAGCGTTTCAAGAATCAGGCGTTCGACTTCCAACGGACCCAAGCTCCAGGAAAGTCAGCCGAAATTTCGAAATCTTAAGAGCCAATAAAAAGCTCTTATCCCTAGTGAAGCACATCCCAAACGGATCAACTCCGGGTGTTCAGAAGTCAAAAATTCAAAATTCAAGATTCAAAAATTCAAGATTCAAAATTCAAGATTCAAAAATTCAAGATTCAAATTTTCGATGCCAAGCTCCGTCCCGAACCAATGGCGGAGGAACAGTACAAGTACAAATCGGAGTCATCACAACCGCACGGAGGTAGACTCTATCCTTTTTGTTAGGTTATCAAACATGTGACAAAACATAAATCATGCGGAAAAACCTTAATGCCAGGAAAAATATTATTTACACATAATCATTTAGCATAATTTAGGAGCATACACTTTGTAGCGTACCCTCCCTAGCTGCGCCCGAACCGAACAAGAACAATCCTTTAGGACTCCAAATGTCGTCCCTCCGTAGATAGTCCACAGTATGTCCGGATCCGCCTCAAGTTAGACCAACTAGAATCGCCCTTAAGGTTACTAGGAAATTCGGTTAAGTGTTTGCAAGTGTTTGGCTTATTTTTCTTTCAAAACGTACCCTTGGAATACTTCAATCCATGTACATAAATTATGACCCTAGGCCCTTATTTATAGAGGTTTGGAAAGGGAATTGGAATACTAGTAGGATACGATTTAATTAAACTTAGAATCCTACAAGGACTCTAATTAACTAAATAATCCTTTTAGGAATAGGAATTTAATCATACACCAAATCCTAATAGATTTAGGAATTGTGCATGGACACAAACACACACACGCACGGAGCCACGAGGGCGCCCACGCGTGCGTGCGCTTGGCCCACGCTACGCAGCCACGCCTTGGCGCGCTGGGACTGCCTTGCGGTGGGCCTGGCGCTGCCATGGGTTGTGCGTGTTGGCGTGCGTCTTTCTTGCTGGGCGATGGCCCGGCTTCGTGCTGGGCCTTCGTCCGGCAGGCCTCGTCCGATGCTAATTCGTACGATACGCTTCCGATTAAATTCCCGGTTCCGGAATTCATTTCCGATACGAACAATATTTAATATTTCCGATTCCGGAATTAATTTCCGTTACGAACAAATATTTAATATTTCCGTTTCCGGAATTAATTTCCGTTTCGAACAAATATTTAATATTTCCGTTTCCGGAATTATTTTCCGATTCCGATAATATTTCCGATTCTGACAATATTTCCGTTTCCGGCAATATTTCCGATTCCGGCAATATTTCCATTTCCGATAATATTTTCCTATACGTACCATGTGTCCGTTTCCGGCAACATCTACGACTTGGATAATATTTATATTTACGATGCGATCCATATTTCCGTTTCCGGCAATATTATCGTTTCCGGAGTATTCACTTGCTTGTGACGATCTCAGCTCCCACTGAAACCAAGATCCGTCTTTTCCGAATATCCATAGATAGAGTATTTAATGCCATTAAATACTTGATCCGTTTACGTACTATTTGTGTGACCCTACGGGTTCAGTCAAGAGTAAGCTGTGGATTAATATCATTAATTCCACTTGAACTGAAGCGGCCTCTAGCTAGGCATTCAGCTCACTTGATCTCACTGAATTATTAACTTGTTAATTAATACTGAACCTCATTTATTAGACTTATCATTGAATGCATACTTGGACCAAGGGAATTATTTCCTTCAGTCTCCCACTTGTCCTTTGGGACAAGTGTGCATTACCTAATTCCTTCGTCGCTCGATGCTTGCTCTTGAACATAAGGTAAGAGTTGTCATCCTTATTATGTCCAGAGGTGTTTCTCGGTTTCAGAGTTCAACTGATCAAATAAATAGATAATCATAGCCTATGATTCATCCGAGCACGGCCATGCATTTCACAGTTTCTAGCTCTCCGAGTGGCCTTGTACAACTTTTAAGCATCTCATCCCGATTTATGGGAGGACAATCCCAATCTTGCGATCTTGAGATTAGACTTCGTTTGATAGGTGATTACCTGAGCGTTGCCTTTATAGCCTCCTTTTACGGTGCGACGGTTGGTCAATGTCAAAGTAACCAGTTCTCAAACAAGTAATCTCAAATCACTCAGGTATTGAGGATTTAGTGTCTAATAATTTTAATGAAATTTACTTATGACAGATTTTCATCTCTTACAGTAAAGTTTCATAGGTCTGTCCGATACTAGTCTTCCCAAAGTAAGTATCTATGCAAATGATTATGACATTGCCATGTCCACATAGTTCAAGAAACAGAACTACTAGTCATCTTGCATTCTAGTCGTCTAACGTTTTCTATGCGTCCAATTTTATAGAAAACTCCGACCAGGGACCATTTTCAACCTTTGACATTCAAGTTCACTTGATAGACATTTTTTAGTCACAGGACTGGTCCTGACAGTCTATCTTGAATATATCGTCAAATTGAAGGGACTCATCATTTAATAAACCACAAATTAAATGGAAAAATGAATTCTATTCATTTATTGTGAATGATTAACCAATAATGTTTTACAAAGAATTAAATTCTAAAACTTTTAAAACATTAAATAAGGACATCAAAGCCATTCTCCAATATGCTTGATTCCCATAGCTGCAGTGTGCGAGTTGTGCTTCGCCTGCGGCAGAGGTTTAGTCAATGGATCTGATATGTTGTCATCAGTTCCAATCTTGCTTATCTCGACTTGTTTTCTTTCAACGAACTCTCATAGAAGGTGAAATCTACGAAGTACATGCTTTACTCTTTGGTGGTGTCTAGGCTCCTTTGCCTGTGCAATAGCTCCGTTATTATCACAATACAGGGCTATTGGTCCTTTAATGGAGGGGACTACACCAAGTTCACCTATGAACTTCCTTATCCATATAGCTTCCTTTGCTGCTTCATGTGCAGCAATGTACTCCGCTTCAGTGGTAGAATCCGCAATGGTGCTTTGCTTAGCACTTTTCCAGCTTACTGCACCTCCGTTGAGGCAGAAGACAAACCTAGACTGTGATCTGAAATCATCTTTGTCGGTTTGGAAACTTGCGTTCGTATAGCCTTTAACAATTAATTCATCATCTCCACCATAGACCAGGAAGTCATCTTTGTGCCTTTTCAGGTACTTCAGAATGTTCTTGGAAGCAGTCCAATGCGCCTCTCCTGGGTCTGACTGGTATCTGCTCGTAGCACTTAGTGCGTACGCAACATCCGGGCGTGTACATATCATAGCATACATTATTGAACCAATCAATGATGCATACGAAATCCCATTCATTCGTCTACGCTCATCAAGTGTTTTTGGGCACTGAGTCTTGCTTAGAGTTATTCCATGAGACATGGGTAGGTAGCCTCGCTTGGAGTCTGCCATCTTGAACCTATCAAGCACCTTATTGATATAAGTGCTTTGACTAAGTCCAATCATCTTTTTAGATCGATCTCTGTAAATCTTGATGCCCAATATGTACTGTGCTTCTCCTAGATCCTTCATCGAAAAACATATCCCGAGCCAAATCTTGACAGAGTTCAACATAGGAATGTCATTTCGGATAAGTAATATGTCGTCGACATATAACACTAGGAAAGCAATTTTGCTCCCACTGACCTTCTTGTATACACAAGATTCGTCTGCGTTCTTGATGAAACCAAAGTCCTTGACTGCTTCATCAAAACGTATATTCCAGCTCCTTGATGCCTGCTTCAATCCGTAGATTAATTTCTTTAGCTTGCATACCTTTTTAGCATTCTTTGGATCCTAAAAACCTTCAGGCTGTGTCATGAAAACAGTTTCTGTTAAAACGCCGTTTAAGAAAGCGGTTTTGACATCCATCTGCCATATTTCGTAATCGTAATATGCAGCGATTGCTAACATTATCCGAATAGACTTTAGCATTGCAACTGGTGAAAAGGTTTCATCGTAATCCACACCGTGGACTTGCCAGTAACATTTTGCAACCAATCTAGCTTTGAAAACTTCAAGTTTCCCATCCTTGTCCTTTTTGAGTTTGAAAACCCATTTGCTTCCAATGGCTTGGTAGCCATCTGGCAAATCGACCAAATCCCATACTTGGTTTTCTGACATGGAGTCTAATTCAGATTGCATGGCTTCTTGCCATTTCTTGGAGCTAGGGCTCGTCATAGCTTGTTTGTAAGTCGCAGGTTCATCACTTTCAAATAATAGAACGTCATAGCTCTCGTTCGTCAAAATACCTAAGTACCTTTTCGGTTGAGATCTATATCTTTGCGATCTACGCGGGGTAACATTTCTAGATTGACCATGATTCTCACCAGATTCTTCTAAAGATCTCTGAGTTTCATCCTGAACGTCATCTTGAGCATTCTCTAGAGTTTGTTGTTCGTCTCGAATTTCTTCGAGGTCTACTTTTCTCCCACTTGTCATTTTGGAAATGTGATCCTTTTCCAAAAAGATACCATCTCGAGCAACAAACACCTTGTTCTCAGATGTATTGTAGAAGTAATACCCCTTTGTTTCCTTTGGATAGCCCACAAGGATACATTTGTCAGATTTCGGATGAAGTTTGTCTGAAATTAATCGTTTGACGTATACTTCACATCCCCAAATCTTAAGAAAAGACACATTTGGAGGCTTTCCAAACCATAACTCATATGGAGTCTTTTCGACAGCTTTAGACGGAGCTCTATTTATAGTGAGTGCAGTTGTATTTAGTGCATGTCCCCAAAATTCTAATGGAAGTTCGGCCTGACCCATCATTGATCTAACCATGTCTAGCAAGGTTCTGTTCCTCCGTTCCGACACACCGTTCCATTGTGGTGTTCCAGGAGGAGTCAATTCTGATAGAATTCCACATTCTTTCAGATGGTCATCAAATTCATAGCTCAGATATTCACCGCCTCTATCAGACCGCAGTGCCTTAATCTTCTTGCCTAATTGATTCTCTACTTCACTCTGAAATTCCTTGAATTTGTCAAAGGATTCAGACTTATGCTTCATTAGGTAGACATAACCATATCTACTGAAGTCATCAGTGAAAGTGATAAAGTAGTTGAAACCACCTCTAGCATTTGTACTCATTGGTCCACATACATCTGTATGGATTAAACCCAATAGTTCATTTGCTCTTTCTCCAACTTTAGAGAAAGGTTGCTTTGTCATTTTGCCAAGTAAACATGATTCGCATTTACCATAATCCTCTAAGTCAAATGGTTCTAGAATTCCTTCCTTTTGAAGTCTTTCTAAGCGTTTCAAGTTAATATGGCCTAATCGACAATGCCACAGATAGGTGAGATCTGAATCATCCTTTTTGGCCTTTTTGGTATTTATGTTATAAACTTGTTTGTCATGATCTAGTAAATAAAGTCCATTGACTAATCTAGCAGATCCATAAAACATCTCTTTAAAATAAAACGAACAACTATTGTCTTTTATTAAAAAGGAAAATCCCTTAGCATCCAAGCAAGAAACTGAAATGATGTTTTTAGTAAGACTTGGAACATGGAAACACTCTTCCAGTTCCAAATCTAGCCCAAAGGGCAACGACAAATAAAAAGTTCCTACAGCTAATGCAGCAATCCGTGCTTTATTTCCCACTCGTAGGTCGACTTCTCCCTTGCTTAACTTTCTACTTCTTCTTAGTCCCTGTGGATTGGAACATAAGTGTGAGCCACAACCTGTATCTAATACCCAAGAAGTTGAATTAGCAAGTATACAGTCTATAACGAAAATACCTGAAGATGGAACGACTGTTCCGTTCTTCTGATCTTCCTTTAGCTTCAAGCAATCTCTCTTCCAATGCCCCTTCTTCTTGCAGTAGAAGCATTCAGATTCAGAAGTGGGTTGACTGACCTTCCTCTTTTCAGATTTGGCGCCAGTTGGTTGCTTAGTCTGGCTGGCCTTGTTGCCACCTTTCTTAGCATTCCTCTTCTTTCCAGATTTCTTGAACTTGCCCCCACGCACCATAAGCACATCTTGCTTATCACTTTTGAGCGTCTTTTTTTTAGCGGTTTTCAGCATACCGTGAAGCTCAGTGAGCGTTTTGTCCAGACTATTCATACTGTAGTTCAGTTTGAACTGATCATACCCGCTATGAAGAGAATGGAGGATGGTGTCTATAGCCATTTCCTAAGAAAATTGCTGATCCAGCCGACTCATATTCTCAATGAGTCCAATCATTTTGAGAATATGTGGACTTACGGGCTCGCCTTTCTTAAGCTTGGTCTCAAGAATTTGCCTATGAGTCTCGAATCTTTCGACTCGAGCCAGATCTTGGAACATGTTCTTTAACTCACTGATGATCGTGAAAGCATCTGAGTTGATGAACTTTTTCTGCAGATCTGCACTCATTGTGGCGAGCATTAGACATTTCACATCCTTGTTGGCATCAATCCAACGATTGAGGGCTGCCTGAGTGACCCCGTCGCCTGCGGCTTCGGGCATCGCCTCTTCTAGGACATACTCCCTTTCTTCCTGCATAAGAACTATTTTCAAGTTCCTTTGCCAGCCAAGGAAGTTTTTCCCGGTCAACTTCTCCATTTCGAGAATTGACCGAATGTTGAATGAATTGTTGTTTTCCAGAATTAAAACTACAATTGAAAAGAATAAACAAATAAATAACCATTCACAGTTTCTCTTAATAAACTTAAATTCTAGCATACATGCATAATTCAATGTTCATTAAGCATTTTATTCAAGTTATGTGTTCCGGCAGGTGTGAATAAAATGATTCCAAGATCCTAAAATCCATTGAAGAATTAAGCACATTATGTATTTAGACTCAATTCTAAAATCTTTTAGGTAAGCAAACGCCTTTTGCTAATAGTCTAGAAACTACTCTTGGTTGATAGGTACGTCTAAGAACTTATTAGGTAAACCTATCGATTTTGCCACGACATAAAAGGACTCCTTACTTATATCGTTGAGTTTCACCAAAACTAACGTGTACTCACAATTATTTGTGTACCTTGCCCCTTTAAGACCAATAAGTAACACCTCGCTGAGCGAAAACTATTACTAGATTGATCTAAAGGATATCCAAGCAAGTGTATATTTTGGTATGGCACCTTTTAACTCAATTTTTTAAGTTTGGAACTTAAGGCTCTTACTATGTTGGTTAGATTTCAAGTGAACTAAAATCCTTAATCATGCAACATAATCAAGCCACAATCTCATGCATAAGTAAGACATATTTAAAGCAATAAATAACTTAAAACATGCATAAGATAAATGTGATCTAGTATGGCCCGACCTCATCTTGAAGCTTCAACTTCAAAGTCCGTCTCGAAAATGGGAACTTCGTCTTGAAATTCACCGTGGGAGGCGCCATTTTCTTCAAATAGGATAAGCTATAATTAAAACTAATTACAACTATTTGATGGTACGCAGACCATATTTGAATTGAAAAACAAATTTGGTGCTTTAGACCAATTACATTCAAATTAATGGTACGCAGACCATATTTTCTATCCTATTTGGGCCATACTAGTCACTTCATAACCTGCAAAACAGTACATATACAATATATACCATTCACCCATTCATTATCATGAATGGCCCACATAATTGGTTAGTTAAAACACATTGTATGCATCACATAAACATTTGCAGCAATTAATCAAGGGCACCAATAATCTACAAATTATTCAGTCCTTATTAATTCTAATCAAGTTGTTTTAACCTTAAGGATTTGTAGACCTAATCAAGAGTTTATGAATAAAAAGGGGTTCCCACTTAAACCAATAAATTCATATGCTTTACTAATTTTAAACATAAAAATGTATTTCTAGTCTAACCGGAAACATACAAATTTAATTAAAATTTAAAGCTCATATAAATTTATAATTGAATCCACATATTTAATTTATTTTCAGTCGTATTTAAATTAATTCATGATTTTAATTTTAGTAAAATAATTAGAATAAATGAAATTTATTATAATTATAATATTCAAAATTAAAATCCAAGAAAACAATTTAAATTATTAATTTTAAAATTAATTAAAATTACATAAACTGAAAATTTCAAATTAAAATTTTAAAACGATCTAATCGTAACACAAGTACGCAACATCACCACGCAACGCACAGCCATAGGCCACACGCACGCAGCCATCGCTGGCCATGTGCGCGCAGCCTATGTGCTGCGTCGCATCCATCGCTGCACACCATCGCAAGGCGCCTCGTGGCACGCTTGGCCTCTGGCTCGCTGCGCGCGCCTGCCCTCGACGCACGCGAGCTTGCGCTTACTGCTCGAGGCAGTGCTCGTAGCTTGCGAGCAAGCGCTCGGTGCGCGCGAGCGTTCGTCGCTGGGCGTAGCGCTCGTCGCACGAGAGCTTGCGCTCGCTGCGCGCGAGGCAGTTGCGTCGTGGCGCAGCTCGCCTGCTGCCCACACGCGACTGTCGATGCCTTGCTCTCGCCCTTTCCCACTCGCCCATTGCATATAGCACACGAAACAAGGCAGGGCTGCTGCCTTGTGCTCGTGCACCATAGCCTTGCTCGCTGCATTCGTACCGCATGGGCGACGAGCTCCCTTGCTCGTCGTCGCATGCCCGCACTATACAACACCCCTTAAGGGTAACACGTAGCGTCCATTGCTTTTTGCGTGCAAGTTATATGAGCGAATCGCATAAAAATTAAAATTTTATTTTAAAAATTAATGACAAATTAATAAATCATATTAATTTAATAATTTTAGGGCGAAAAATCAAAAATTTATTAATTAATTGATTTCCGATTAACATGGATTCAAGTCTAGGTCATAAAAATTTAAAATTTAACACAAATTTACAATTTTTATGGTGGTTTTTAATCATAGGTATCTAATTAAATTATTAATTAATTATGAAAATCAAATTAATTCTAAATTATTCCAATTTTCAACAAATTAATCATAATTACATATTAGATTGCATAATTAACAAGGCTAGGCATTCAAACTTGTTAAACATATACAGTAGGTCAATCAAAAATTCAAGATTTATCAACAAGAATCGCAAATATTTAATTTAACATCTTAAATTTACAAACTTTTGCGTTCGAAAAACTAAAACCTCCGAAAAGTCATAGTTAGGCTTCGAATTTGGAAATTCTGGGTTTCGGCGTTTTATAATGCCTTTTACATGCGGAATTGACTCAAAAATCACTCAATTTGGTTGAGTAACGAATATTCTGCCGAAAAACTGCGTACATATAATTAAATAAACGCAATTTGCAATTAATTAACAATTACGAAAATTAATCACCCCTTTTAATTTCTTGCAAATTTGTATAATTTAACCATGTTCATGCAATTTAGATTATGAAAATAATAAGAGGCTCGTGATACCACTGTTAGGTTATGATACATATGACAAAACATAAATCATGCGGAAAAACCTTAATGCCAGGAAACATATTATTTACACATAATCATTTAGCATAATTTAGGAGCATACACTTTGTAGCGTGCCCTCCCTAGCTACGCCCGAACCGAACAAGAACAAGCCTTTAGGACTCCAAATGTCGTCCCTCCGTAGATAGTCCACAGTACGTCCGAATCCGCCTCAAGTTAGACCAACTAGAATCGCCCTTAAGGTTACTAGGAAATTCGGTTAAGTGTTTGCAAGTGATTGGCTTATTTTTCTTTCAAAACTTACCCTTAGAATACTTCAATCCATGTAAATAAATTATGACCCTAGGCCCTTATTTATAGAGGTTTGGAAAGGGAATTGGAATCCTAGTAGGATACGATTTAATTAAACTTAGAATCCTACAAGGACTCTAATTAATTAAAAAATCCTTTTAGGAATAGGAATTTAATCATACACCAAATCCTAATAGATTTAGGAATTGTGCATGGACACAAACACACACACGCACGGAGCCACGAGGGCGCCCACGCGTGCGTGCGCTTGGCCCACGCTACGCAGCCCACGCTACGCAGCCACGCCTTGGCGCGCTGGGCCTGCCTTGCGGTGGGCCTGGCGCTGCCATGGGCTGTGCGTGTTGGCGTGCGTCTTGCTTGCTGGGCGATGGCCCGGCTTCGTGCTGGGCCTTCGTCCGGCAGGCCTCGTCCGATGCTAATTCGTACGATACGCTTCCGATTAAATTCCCGGTTCCGGAATTCATTTCCGATACGAACAATATTTAATATTTCCGATTCCGGAATTAATTTCCGTTTCGAACAAATATTTAATATTTCCGTTTCCGGAATTATTTTCCGATTTTGATAATATTTCCGATTCTGACAATATTTCCGTTTCCGGCAATATTTCCGATTCCGGCAATATTTCCATTTTCGATAATATTTTCCGATACGTACCATGTTTCCGTTTCCGGCAACATCTACGACTTGGATAATATTTATATTTCCGATGCGATCCATATTTCCGTTTCCGGCAATATCATCGTTTCCGGAGTATCCACTTGCTTGTGACGATCTCAGCTCCCACTGAAACCAAGATCCGTCGATTCCGAATATCCATAGATAGAGTATTTAATGCCATTAAATACTTGATCCGTTTACGTACTATTTGTGTGACCCTACGGGTTCAGTCAAGAGCAAGCTGTGGATTAATATCATTAAGTCCACTTGAAGTGAAGCGGCCTCTAGCTAGGCATTCAGCTCACTTGATCTCACTGAATTATTAACTTGTTAATTAATACTGAACCGCATTTATTAGACTTATCATTGAATGCATACTTGGACCAAGGGCATTATTTCCTTCACTTTTTTCTAACGCCTGTTTTGTGCAGGTACCTGCTTACAAAGAGTGATCTTGATTGCAGAACATCTTGATCATTCTACGTCCGCTTCGAAGTTCTTTGACTTGCGCTTTCCTGGCCAAACGCTCAGTCAAAGTGGGGGCTTCTGTAGACACCTAATTTGTGTCTCCCCATTGGGATGATGACCATACCATTATCCTTGTTAGGTAATTGGAGCAACTCCGTGCGGAAATTCCAATGGCTAAAAGCATGCCCAAAATCTAAGAGCCACAATCCAATCCCCGAGGTCGTTTGATATGTGTGTTTTATATAGAGTTTTTACCCCCGTCCCTTAGTACTTTTTGATCTCAAATGAGCTCTTCGGAGCGATTTTTAGTACTAATGTGCTCCTTGTAGTGTGTTTGTAGTTTCAGGTTCATCATTGTAGGAATTAGCATATTTTTGTGCATTTCCTACTCATTTGAATCAATACAAGAGATTATGTACTTTCGAGAGCACAAACATTAAGTTTGAAGAGTTTTGAAGCAAAGCGAATAACGAAGGAAGTAAAAAATGACTATAATCCACTATTTTAAGTATAACTCAAGTTCTACAACTCCAAATGATGTAATTCTAATTGGGATGGATTCTAGACTTCATTAGCTTTCCAACAAGTGGTCACTCGCCTAATTCCAACGAATAATGAAGGAGATATGACGTTTTGAAGATAGAGGATCGTGCAGTTTCAACACGCGCCCGATCGGGCGGTCATTCTGGGCGCTGTTCTGGGCATTTTGCAACCGCCCGATCGGGCGGAATTTCGCCCGATCGGGCCAACTATCGAGCACATCGCCCGATCGGGCGACGCCAACCTCCAGCGTATTTCGCGAGTTTTTATTTCCGATTTTGGGCTCTATTTTTGGCAAACTATAAATACTAGCCCCTTATATTTTTAGTGACATCTATTATTTTAGTTTTGAATACTTAGTTTATTTTTAGTTCTCTTTATTTCTCCAAACACTTAGTTTTTAATTTTAATCAAAGATTCAAGCTTTATTATTTCATTGTTCTTCAATTCGGTATTGCTTCTTACTTTAATTCGTTTTATTGCTTTAATCATGTTTTCCATTATGTTAATTGCGTTGTTATTTATTATCATGAGTGAGTAGTTTAATTTCTAGGGTTTAGGGGATCCATGAATGCATGATTGGGATTATATGTGGACTTGATTATTGATTAATTGATTATAATTTCTATAGCTTATTATTATTGCTCGTCAATTCTGTTCGGCCGGGCTATTTTGATTTGAGTTTGATTAACCTTAGATTATGCGCCGAGAGGTATAAATCTGATGTTTTTGGTCTGTGGCTATTAAATAGGAATTATTTCTAGTACGTAGCGAGAGCCCGCTAGTTGTTCTATCCTAAGGAATTCATAAGATTCGAGAGATGCATGTTTTCCTAGTTATGATTGTTAATTGATTGTTGTTGTCCGTTGTCCAATCCCGGTCTGCATTTATGGTGAACCGCTGCCCTAGATTCCTTTAATATTGTTATTTTCCGATTTGATTATTTGCTTTAGTTTAATATACAAACCAATCCAATTCTTGTTACCAGTAGTCTAGATTAGTCATTTAATAGTAGAAAGAACACTGTTTCCCTGTGGATACGATCCCTGCTTCCCTTGCTATATTTTTAGTTGGTGAACGTTAGGTTTATCTTTGATAGGAGTGCGACTTAGCCCGTCAAAAATTTGGCGCCACATAGCTCATCCAATGCAATTGATTTGACACCAGATGGCACCATCTTTGGTGCCCCCATTCGATGAGTTGTCGTGACTCTCATCCCCTTCCTTTCGTTGTCTGTGCATAAACTGAGATTGTTTAATGGGGACATTACACCAATATAATAGGGGATGAGTACTTAACTATCCATTTATTGCTTTCCGTAGTGTACTTTATGCTTTCGTTTTGTGTATTTTAGTATAATTTTTGATCAAGTGTGTGATTCAGTGTAGTCCTTGGTATTGGAGAGGCGAGATGAGTGTATTTTACGGTTTTGGTGTTTAATGTTATGCAGGTCTAAGGCCCCAAGCTCGAAAAAGTTGAATCAAAGCCAAACGGAGCAGCTTGCATTTCTCCCGACCCGGATCGGGCGAAGAGCGCCCGATCGGGTGCGTGTCGATACAAAGAAAAATTTGGGAAATCGCCCGACCGGGCGAAAGTGGCCCGATCGACACAAAAGGCGAGTGAAATGCCCGATCGGGCGAAATTTCGCCCGATCGGGCGGTTGATGATGACGTCGTAGAAAGGTCAAGGAAGGATTCTGGGCTGAGAAAAGTCAATAAAACAAGGCATTGCATTTCGCCCGATCGGGCGCGCACAGATTCAACGAAAAGGTTCGAAATTCGCCCGATCGGGCGATCTGCTGCCCAATCGGGCGATCTGCTGCCCGATCAGGCGATCTGCTGCCCGATCGGGCGATTTGCGAATCAGCGACAAATAAGCCACGGGTTGCTCACTTTCCTCATGATACCCCTTGAGCCAATTAGGACATTGTCTGATTTAGCTTGGGGGGGTGTTTCACTCACTTGTACATATTAGGTATGTTTTTCCTTTTATTTTTGTGTGTTTATTTTGGTGTGTTTAATGTTTTCTAGAGTAGTTTATTGCTTTGAAAAAAAATACAAAAATACGTTCCGATGAATACAATATCATGCTTCCTTGTGCCCCTTGAACGAAAATTGTTTTGATTCTTGGTATTTGATGATGGGCAATGTAGATGTGTTAGCCATGATTTGATATTCGATTGCTTTGATGCCTTAACATGAGTCAACTCCGACTAACTATTTGTGGACTTGGTGCTTGACTAGTTGATTTGGTTAGGATGTGTGATAGCTTCCTGGTGTGTCATTGATTTTGAGTATTGATTTGCAACTATTAGTAGTGTTTTATGACTCATATACATGCACATTGTGGAGGACGAAGGCATTTTTCTATTTAGGTAGCCTTCAAATGAATCTAGATACATTTGTTCCCTCCTTTTCTACCCATGTTGTTGCTTGTGCCCCTTTATTCGGTGACTAGCCACATTACAAGCCTGTAAAACCCCATTGGTTACTAGTCCCAAGCCTAGCTTGGGGGAGCTAATAGTAGTGAGGTGAGGGAGTTGTAATGTGCTACATTTTGAGCACAAAGTGGGTATTGAAAAAGGAGTTCGTCTTATCATGTTTGTTGTTGAAAATGAGTTGAAAATGAAAAGAGATGAAAGAACAAAACAAATGTGAAGGTTTCTAAAAAGAAAGAAAAAAAGAGATTGAAAAAGAAAAGAAAGAGAAAAATCTATTACTCTCATAAAAAGTTCAAAGTGTTGTTTCAATCAAGTTTTGCAAATTCATATCCTTATGAGTGATTAGTTACAATTGTGGAAAAAAAGGCAAGAAAGTATGGTGTTGGCTATTTGTTGTTTTGTCATGTGTTGAGTGGGAGAGTTATGGTCATTATATCGGTTGATCATGGTTGTTTTTAGGATTTATGCTCCCCAAAGCCAAGGCTTTAAAGCTCACATTATACCCAAATTTACCGCACCCTTACCTAAGCCTAACATTACAAGCTTTGAAGACCTTCCGACCTTTGTGCATAGAGTCGTACTTATGTGAAAATAGTTGTTTATCAATGCAATTTATGACATGACACATTTCAAGTCGACTACTAGGTTGAGTGTATGTTTTTCTAGACACACGTGTGTTGTGAGTTTGGGAGGGCATTGTTCACTTATATGTTGGGAGGAGAGCGAACGGGTACATCTTTTACCCGCCACATAAATGAGTGATGAGTGCGTGAGCACTAGTCTTGAATTCCATTGTGCACTTGTGGTTCGCTTTGCATGACGATTGTTAGGGAGGATTTGTGGTTGGGTGGATTTGATTGGTTGACATTGATGCATCCTCGTTGGATTTTGCCTTGAATTATGTTTTTCATTTTGAAATATGTTGGGGGTGAAGTTGGTCTTGTATTCATCGAGGATTTCCTTGCTTAGGGACAAGCAAGGATCTAGCTTGGGGGAGTTTGATATGTGTGTTTTATATAGAGTTTTTACCCCCGTCCCTTAGTACTTTTTGATCTCAAATGAGCTCTTCAGAGCGATTTTTAGTACTAATGTGCTCCTTGTAGTGTGTTTGTAGTTTCAGGTTCATCATTGTAGGAATTAGCATATTTTTGTGCATTTCCTACTCATTTGAATCAATACAAGAGATTATGTACTTTCGAGAGCACAAACATTAAGTTTGAAGAGTTTTGAAGCAAAGCGAATAACGAAGGAAGTAAAAAATGACTATAGTCCACTATTTTAAGCATAACTCAAGTTCTACAACTCCAAATGATGTAATTCTAATTGGGTTGGATTCTAGACTTCAATAGCTTTCCAACAAGTGGTCACTCGCCTAATTCCAACGAATAACGAAGGAGATATGACGTTTTGAAGATAGAGGATCGTGCAGTTTCAACACGCGCCCGATCGGGCGGTCATTCTGGGCGCTGTTCTGGGCATTTTGCAACCGCCCGATCGGGCGGAATTTCGCCCGATCGGGCCGACTATCGAGCACATCGCCCGATCGGGCGACGCCAACCTCCAGCGTATTTCGCGAGTTTTTATTTCCGATTTTGGGCTCTATTTTGGGCAAACTATAAATACTAGCCCCTTATATTTTTAGTGACATCTATTATTTTAGTTTTGAATACTTAGTTTATTTTTAGTTCTCTTTATTTCTCCAAACACTTAGTTTTTAATTTTAATCAAAGATTCAAGCTTTATTATTTCATTGTTCTTCAATTCGGTATTGCTTCTTACTTTAATTCGTTTTATTGCTTTAATCATGTTTTCCATTATGCTAATTGCGTTGTTATTTATTATTATGAGTGAGTAGTTTAATTTCTAGGGTTTAGGGGATCCATGAATGCATGATTGGGATTATATGTGGACTTGATTATTGATTAATTGATTATAATTTCTATAGCTTATTATTATTGCTCGTCAATTCTGTTCGGCCGGGCTATTTTGATTTGAGTTTGATTAACCTTAGATTATGTGCCGAGAGGTATAAATCTGATGTTTTTGGTCTGTGGCTATTAGATAGGAATTATTTCTAGTACGTAGCGAGAGCCCGCTAGTTGTTCTATCCTAAGGAATTCATAAGATTCGAGAGATGCATGTTTTCCTAGTTATGATTGTTAATTGATTGTTGTTGTCCGTTGTCCAATCCCGGTCTGCATTTATGGTGAACCGCTGCCCTAGATTCCTTTAATATTGTTATTTTCCGATTTGATTATTTTCTTTAGTTTAATAGACAAACCAATCCAATTCTTGTTACCAGTAGTCTAGATTAGTCATTTAATAGTAGAAAGAACACTGTTTCCCTGTGGATACGATCCCTACTTCCCTTGCTATATTTTTAGTTGGTGAACGTTAGGTTTATCTTTGATAGGAGTGCGATTTAGCCTGTCATCGTTCCCCTTCCGGAACTCGGTACAAAATACAATTTTCAAAAACCAATTTCAAAATCCAAGTACAATCTCATCTAGTAGACCATTCCATTGGTTTTACTAAGCCTTTTCCACTCAAAATCATATAAGGATCCACTAGTAGAAAAAATCTCATTTGCAGCGCTGGTAAAACGGGCTTTTTGCAGCATTTTTACGCGCTGCAATTGTGATGGCTGCAAATACCGTATGTTTTTTTGCAGCGGTCATAGACGCTGCAATTAATAGGTTAATTACAGCGCGGATCGGCCTGTATAAGTTGCAAATAGTGTATTAGTTGCAGCGCGGTTCGACCCCTATAAGTTGCAAATAAAAATTAGTTACAACGCCTTGTTGAGAAATACGCGCTGTAATTAGTTTTTATTTTGCAGCTCAGTTCTAGCACACGCGTCGTAATTAATGCTTTTTAAAAAAATATATATATAATCAGATGCATATTTATATATTTATCCCTGGACAATCTTATTATTTTGACAAAAAATTATAATAAAAACATTATAAATAGTTTAATAGGTTGCAAAAAATTTGCCATAGTTTCCCTTGTAATTTGCGAAACCCAGACAAAACGGGAATTTATAAAGACCTGTATATAAGACATAACATACATATATGTTCCAAAAACCATATATATGCTCCAAGTATCATCCAACGTCATATCCAACACATAACAAAAACATAAAACATAACATTACTAGACAACAAACTCATTCGCCGGCATCCATCAAATAGTTGTCCTTCAAATACTTTGCCCATTGTTCTCGAGTTTCTTCTAACTCCTCGTTAGAGTATGGAATTTCTCTTTGTACATAACCCTTCAAAAAGCAAAAACTTGGTATTAGTTACTCGAAAACTAATTTAAAAGAACTTGGTATAGGCATATAGTGATTTGAATACCGTTATTTTCGCTCCCATTTTTGAACTAATGAATCTAATGATTCATTTTAAACTAATTACATGTTTTATATGCTTTGTTTAAACTTCCTAATATTCATTCCAATATGGTTATGCACGTTTTAGGCTTTTTGGGTCGTTATGGACATATTTAGGCTAAAATGAGACATTTTCGCTCCCATTTTTAAACTAATGAACCTAATGATTCATTTTAAACTAATTACATGTTTTATATACATTTTTAAAACTTTCTAAGACTCATTCCAATCTAGTTATGCACGTTTAAGGCTCGTTGGGTCGTTATAGGACATATTTAGGCCAAATTGAGGCATTTCGCTACCAACTTTGCACTAAAGAACCTAAGGGCTCATTTTAAACTAAATACATGTTTTATATGCTATGTTTAAACTTTCTAAGACTCATTCCAATCAAGTTATGCACGTTTAAGGCTTGTTGGGACGTTACGGACATATTTAGGCTAAAATGATACATTTTCGCTCCCATTTTCGAACTCATGAACCTATGGACTCATTTTAAACTAATTACATGTTTATTTGCCAAAAAAAACTAATTACATGTTTTATATGCTTTGTTTAAACTTTCTAAGACTCATTCCAATATGGTTATGCACGTTTTAGGCTAGTTGGGTCGTTAAGGACATATTTAGGCTAAAATGAGACATTTAAGCGAGCTATTAACGATATACTACGTATAAATGTAGTGAAACCCAGAAGCCAAAAAGCATTGGCAGACCTTAAGGGACTAGGACAAAACATATAAACAAAGTACCCCAGAAATAATATAATTTGTTTTTTAGCCAACTAGTCAAATAAGAAAAGTAAACTGTAAATTGTAAAATTATAAATGAAACCAAGGCCCTTACGGCAATGATGCATCTACATAACTGCAAATTGACCCATTTAAATGCGTAAAGTTGTTCTTAAAAAGTTTCACCAATGTTAAACAAGGGGATTATAAGTTCTTGGTATATTACGAGGGTTTTATATATGCTTATCCATTTGATTATTTTTATTACTCCTTTCCTACCATTACCTTATTCTTTGACCTCACAACTTCCAAACATGATCAATATTAGAATTTGAAAGGGAACAAGGTTTGGCAAGGATAAATAAGGTTTTGATTTTCTAGTATATCAAACTATTGATGCTTGTTATATTGATAGATTACATGACCCATGAATATGCCCCTGGCAAACTTTTACTCCTGTTATCGCCAAATTGCTAGCATCTAGGTCAAAGGTATATCATGTGATTCTAAGGATCACTGGGTTAACTATTTCTTTATCCTACTCATAAAGCCATAAAGGAGACCATTAATACATACTTTAAAGGATTACACAAATCTACTAATCCATATAGCTCCTAAAATGTATCTAGCTTTTCGATAATTTTGGAATGATATTCAGAAATCCCAAACGCCTAACCTACCATATATCCGGTCTTATTAGTCAGAAACAAACCCAATACGTAAAATGGCCTAAAACTGTTTCATTTGACACTGCAAAACCAAACAAAATTCTCCCAATTTCACATAACATTCTATTATAAAATTGTGTTCAGTATACATATATTCAAACCAAATAATTAACACAACCTAAAAATATTCATAAATTACCAGCCGCAAAACGCCGACATTTAGAGAGATTTTAAAGTGTGAGGATTGGCACCATCAATTGCAAATAATTACAAATTTTAACTTAATTGAGATGGATTTCTGGTTTTAAAAAACGTGGCTTTACTCTTAATTGTGTGAGCCCATTTGATATGTCAAGAGCATTGTTACCTGATTCGCTAGTATGAATTGGGTACAGGTTCTTAAGAATATTCATAACATGCACTCTAATCATGCTGCCATTAGAAGCAATTCCCATTTGGAAATATAGCTGAATGACTACTGCAAACAAGTATTTAGACAACTACAAGTCTATAATTGGATGTAGAACTCTTAGGAAGGGTGAGAAATCCACCTGGCTCGGCGATAAGGGCTTCAATGGTTGAGCTCCAGAACCTCGCCTCGAGTGTTTATTACGACTTTTCAAGTTACTAAGCCAAACAATTGAATGGCATTGACCACAGTATCCTGTGTTATACTTGTATCTCCATGATGGAACGACTGCAAACAAATAGAACGCTTCAGTGAAATGGTGATACAATAAAGAACACGATACCTCCACAGTCCACATCACATGTTCATAGATAGGCAAAGAGAAAATAGGCTTGAGAAAGCAGTCTATTAAAAGGGCATATCGAATTGACAGTTACACAAAAAGCTGTTCACCTGAATTCATAAACAAAAAGAGAATTGCAATGCATCTCAAAAACTAATCAACGGCCTTTTCTAACATATGTACGGAGGCACAAGGAGAAGCCACCAACTGGGAACATCACAACAGCAGAGGCAACAGGCGCTGCAACAGAAAGGAGGGAGGAACCACTTACATTAGTGGATGCAGCCTGAAAATGTTATTAAGGGTTTCTTATTCGCAACAGTCCTTTTGTCTTAGTATTTTTATTAATTACTTTTGTCTGTTGCTAGAATTTTGGAATTAAAAGGGTAAGGGAGGAACAAGGGAGGGTAGTGAGAATTGTATTGGCTTTAGAGGGAGAGTTGAGACCTCTCAAAAGTCTCTGGTCTTGTATTTGCTAAACTTCATTCATTAATATACTTCACTCAACCTTTCCACAAACTTTCTGTAACTTATTTGTTGTTGAACGAGTTGAGGAACTAGTCAGTTCTTTGCAAGAATTCACTTTGATTTGTCTCTCTTTATGTGTTATGTTAAAAGTGTTACGAGTATCACTTTATTTATAAAAATTGTGATGTATGTTTTTGAAAAAAGGCTTTTTTTTTGGAAAAATGAACTTCAGGTTTGAACTAATTCAGAAATGTGGACATTTTCAATGGGACGAATGAAGTAGTCTATAGGTAATGTCAAAAGATAAGATGCAACTATGCCAACAGGAAGTCACTACGCCCTAGGAAATCATATAAATATTATTATATATATACCTAAATATAATCTTCTAAAGAAATCTTTAGTTCCAGTTATAGTCTGCATGAGAAACAAGATGAATGAGACCTTAAATGAGCTCAAGACCACCAAGAAGGGGATTTATCTTTATTTTTACCAGTCATCTAACCTAAAGAAATATAAGATCACACAATTGAAAGTAAAGAGACAAAAGTAAAATACACATTTCTTAAGCAATATCAAACAATATGAATAACCACTGATTAACCGTAATTCATAACCTTGTTGTAACAACATTAGCAGTAAAGGGAGTCAAGACTCAAGAGTATGTATCCAACATCGAGCACAAAAAGATGATTCAATCTAAAAATTACCCAATAAAATTCTACCATACTTAAAGAGACCCAATACTAACTTGCGCTTACCATCAAAAAACACAGAAAGGTGATACTCCGTAGTCCATACCCTTTCCAGCATTGCAGTTCAAGAAATGTTTGCAATGTTCGCAGCAATGGGAGATTCTGCAGCAAAATCCAGATTAAACAAATGCATCAGCAAAATTCCCAAAATCGAAATTCAGTATTCAAAAGGGGGAAGAGCTTAAAAAACAAAATCGACAACATTCAACAAAATTCGACAACATTTACCTACTTTGGCCCCGAGTTCAACAAAATCGACAGGAATAATAAAGAAAAACAAAAAAAAGTAACCTAAAAGGACTTGAATCGGTCTCTTGACCGACAGAAACCAGAAATTTATGTCAAATTAAGATGTTAAATGAAGAACAAGACATAAACCCTAAAAATAATCACCAACTAAACATTATAAATCAAACAAATTCGAAGAAAACAAAGGGTACCACCCAAACATCAACAATCAAACAAATTCCAAGAAAAAATAGAGATTTAGAATCGAACACATACCGTAAATACAACAAGAAGGTTGAACATCGAGCCGCAGAAGGTTGTACTCCTTCTCTCTCTTCCGCCCTCTTTGCATCTCTCTCTGTAGACCACGATTGAAAATATTACGAGATGTTTTGAGGAATTTTTGAAAGAGAGATTCACAATCAGAGGAAAAAATGCTGGTTAGGGTTTTTTCCATGGAACAGATCAAAGATGATAAGGAAGTAGTTATCGCCGTTTGAAATTTGCGTAGAAGAATTGATAATTAGGGCTGCGATTTTGTAGATCTACATGGAGAACTTAGATCTACAGAACGATCGAGGAAGGGAAAGGCTGTGAAGACTTGTATTGCAGCTTGTAGTGAAGGGGCGAAGCTGCAATTAATTCAACTAATCGCATCTTGTGACACCTGTATGCGCTGTGATTTCGTGAAAACAAAAAAAACAAAAAAATCGCAACGCGCTATGAATTAAAAACGCTGCGAGTAGCTCATTTAATTCTTGACCCGCGTTGACCAAAGCCTTGTTGCAACGACTACAACTTGCATGAGTTATAATTGATGGGTTGCAAATGACAATTTCTCTAAAGTCAAATTTGGGCGCCGACCCACAAAACCGAGCAAGTCGGGCCTCGTCCCGTAAAACCGAAATTCAAAACCCGAAACGGCTTGTTTTTAGACGCAAAAGCAAGTCTTAACCCCTAAGCAAACACTACGTGCCAAACATCGTACTATTCGTACGAAGGTACATCAATACAAGACAAATCAAGGACGGAACTCGCGTCCTTGTTTTGGCAGCATTCACGCCACGTCACCAGCGCTGGGCGCTGCTTCGGCGTGCTGCGCTGGCAATGGCTGGCGTTTAGCAGCCATTCCCCCTATAAATACCCCCTAATTCCAAGCATTAAGGGAGGCAGATTCAAGACATAACGTCGTAATACAAAAAGTGCACCTCAATATTCAATACAAAAATCAATACAAAATCCTCCCAAAATACCATACAATCTTCAAGCTTTAAGCAATTGGGAGTTCTAATCGGAAAGCTTGCCTAAACCTAACTAGGTAATTCCGAATCCCAACCTTAATCTATTCAATGATGTCTTGATTTTCTATTTTCAAAATGATTAGTAAGTTGGCATTTTTACTCTTAAAAATGTCACTTGCAACAATCATACATCTTTTCAAAATCCAAACTTTTCAAAATACAAAAATGCAAACTTTCAAGATTCAAGGATGTTCAAAGTTGTTTGTAATCACTTCTTTGAACTAGAATCATTCTCAAGTATGGAGTAATCAAAGATGTTTCCTTTCTAACTTTTAAAGGTTTATTCTTTGAGATTCAACACTCCATTTTTCAATATACAAGTTCAAGTTTCCAAATTTCAAGATCCAACAATGTTTAGGGTTGTTCATGACTACTTCCCTAAACTAGGATCCTTTCAAAGCAAGAGCACATCAAAGATCTAACATTTTCAACATTAAAAGGCCCGATCTTTGAGATTCAAGTCTCTTAATTTCAATATTTCAAGTTCAAGTTCAATATTTCAAGTTCAAGTTCAAGTATTTCAAGTTCAATATTTCAAGTTTCAAGCTTTCAAGTTCAAGTTCTATATGCAAAATCTAGGATACTTTGGGAGGAACAACTTCTCCCAAGTTGAGATTTTTGGCTTTGAATTCGTGTCGAGCGCACTTATTTTTAAGTAGTTGTTTGGCGTTCGGATCTCATGTGCCCAAGTACAAATTTTAATATGGCAATTTCAATTACCCACCTTTCAATTATGCACTTTCAATTCCGCAATTTCAATTCCGCACTTTCAGTTCCGCAATTTCAATTCCGCACTTTCAATAACGCATTTCAATTCCGCACTTTCAATTATGCAACTTTACTTGCCTAGTCCTTCTAGGGAATGTGGACCTACTCCCTAGTCCATCCCTAGGGGGTCTTGTATTTACTAATTCCGCACTTATTTACTATTGTGATGTTGCTTTATTTTCTTTATTGCTTTCATCACCGTACATGCTAAATACAACAAAATACAAGGTTACATCACGCTTAATAAAGATAATTTCTTGGATAAACCGATCTTAGGTTCCCTTAAATTAACTTTAAAGCAAAGTGACCGCCATACAAAGTAGAAATTCAATTTGTCCTAAATTCAAACCCACATATATAGTCTAAACTAGGGTATTTTCAAAAATGTTGTGTCACGCACTTGAATTATTTCTAAAGCTCGCGGAATAAGCATCTCGTTCCCTTGCCCGGATCTCACCCATCTGTTTCAAAGATTCAAGTCTTATCCTAATAGAGTCATTTACGGTCTTTCCAAACAAGACCCTAAACAATGTTTGGTGGAGACTCCTACAAAGTACAAAAATACAAAGGTTTCTAAAACAACCGCCCCCATAGGGAAACTCCAAAAACACCCTCTACACTTCTGTCACTACCATGCTTAATGTCGAAAATGGTCTCTTGTGACTGATAAGTTGATAATTGTTCTTTTTTTGTGTGTGAAAGTGTGTGTGTGTTGGACAAGGGAGGGGGGGGGGGAGGGGGTATCAGGGTTATTGTTTATGTGCCTAAACTTGATAGTTGATACTTGTGCTTTTGAGTTTTAACAACTAATCCTATTATCAACGGTTAGGAGTAAAAAGAAAAAAGAACATTTGTGGAAATAAAAATGAGCATTTATAAACTAGAATTGGTATATTTTAGAAGTACAACTTCATATAATAACTTCGTAATCCTTATAAATTATTAACATATGCAAAGAAATATAGGTCTACCTCAACTTTTCCTATTTGGAGACTCTTTTCTTTATTATATGTTATTGCCTTCTGTATCTTTTCCTCTTATTTCTTTGAAGCCATACTCATCATTCCTTGAACCGATCACATGATATGAGATATCTTTCTTCCATCAAATAACATGTTACTGAGACTATGGAGTTTATTGATGGCATGCTTTGTGGAAATGACAATCTGAGACTGTAGCTAAGCATGTTACTGAGACAATTCCCCCCTTTGTTTACGCATGCCCTGGACAGTTTGCCTTAAATATGACTGATTATTTTAACGTTAACATGTTCTTTGTTTAATTTTAAAGGTCAAGTCATCCCACATAAATCTCGTGTTGTGGTTGATGAGGAAGCAGAGATGATGGCCAAGAATATCACAACTTAATATCAACTTCGAGTCATTTTAATTTTGTGATTCAAAATGTATTATATAACCCAACCAAAATCGAGATTTGTTATCTAAAATAACTACATTTTTCTACCTTTAGTAATCGCATGTTAAACCTTGTTATCGTAGCCTTAACTCTAGATATTATGAGTAGGTTTTTTTTAGGAACATGGAGGAGTTTGAAGTCTCATGTTTCTAGGAGATATCATCTTTCGGCTTGCTATTGTACCTTCGAACTATTAATAGCACCTACACTATAAATATATTTATGGTTTCGTCTTGTCTAATACATGTCACTTTAACATATAAATTCTAACATTTATCATGCTTCTTGTGTTTATCATAAACGATAAGTTCCAGTGCTGACTCTATCCCTGCAAGAATTTGGGCTCCACCTCAAACAAAGTATTTCAAGCTCAATAAGGATGCTTCCTGGATTGACATAAATGGTGGGGGTGTGCTGAGGTGCGATAAGGGGCTATGGCACATTGGATTCTCCACTCGCTTCAACACAGTTGGGCCTGCTTCTGCTGAACTTACTGCAATAAAGGAGGGTTTGCTCATTGCATGGGAAAGGAAGATCACTCATCTGGAATTGGAGTTCGATGCGGCTATATTGAAATACATGCTTGAAAACCCAAATGGATACCAGGATCATCAGCTTGCCCCAATTATCAATGATACAGTTGCGTTGTTGAAGAGGAACTGGTGTGTGACTATCTTCCATATCAAGCGAGATGCTAACAAGGTAGCACATGGACTTGTTGACATTGGAAGAAGGATGTCAAGTGCAAAGGTGTATCACTTCCGACCACCACCAAATGTTAGGGAGGACTATGAAAAAGAGATGCTGCCTCACCAAGCTACTTGATTGCTATGGATTGCTTTTGGACAGGATGAAGTACAGACTATCATGCTAACTGCTCTAACTTCACCTATTTTAGGTTTGTATTATATAAAACTACTAGGCTAATTATCTTTTCATCTATAGCTCTGTTTACTGGTTTTTGGGTGCTAGCTATGGGCTGCTTTTGCTGCTTTGTAAAACTCTTATGTTTGGGTGAGGTTTTTTAACACCTCTTAATATATTTCCTATTTTTGCGTTAAAAAAAAAAATAAACGATAGGTTCCTCGTTTTTAGGCAATATTTTTACAAAATACATTTATATACCTTGGGGGATCGTGCGCGCTAGCGCACGATCCAACAACTAGTAACGGAAAAGACCATTGTCCCTTGTTTTAAAATTAAAAGACATATATAGCTTCAAATTCTATTTGAACTTGCGTTTTAATTTTTTTTTTCTCTTCCATGAATAGAAATTGATCGCCCAATTTATTTTTAAAATGTTTTTCTTCCCAAAATAGAAATAATAAATATTTCTAATTAATTAAAATAAAATACATTTAAGTAAATATTCAAATGCAACTTAAATTTAAAAATTCCTTTAAAATGCTTTATAAATATAATAAATATATTTATAATTTAATAGTACGGGTATTACATTCTCCCTCCCACTATTTATTCAGAAAATAAATGTTATTTGTAGGTCTTACCTATAGTTTGGTGCCTATGATGACAACATAACTGGAAGTGTTAGTTGGGATAAATTGTGCTACACTAAAGAGCAAGGTAGCTTGTATTATGGAACCAAGCAGCTCAGCTGTCAAAAAAAAAAAAAAAAAAAAAAAAAAAAAAATGGAACCAAGCAGCTGTGGTAAATTTGCTTGGGATATTGATAAAAAAAAATAAGATAATTTATGGGTAAAATGGGTTCATGGTTTATATGTGAAAAGGAAGAATTGGGCTGTCTTTTGAACGATAAAATCCCTTTGCCATAAATGTCTGGAACAGATATTCCCTCCCTAAGCACAAATTTACTCTCTGGTTAGCTCTGCTGGACATACATAAAGGCTAGGTTGTTTCAATATGAATTGCCTCTGACAACCTATGTTCCAGAAACCAGCACCCACTTTTTCTTTGACTGCTCTTACAACTCTGGTTGCTTGCAAGCAGTCACCACTTGGTCGGGTGTTAAGCCCAATAGAAAGAATATTCTTCAGGTGCTTCCGCTTAACTGGCCAAGGAAGTACTGCAGGAATACCTTCAAAAGGACAGTAATTTACGCAGCCATTGCAGGACTAGTTTACCAGATGTGGAAAGCAAGGAACACTTCAATGTGGGACAAGGCTGTCCCATCAGCAACTTCTCTTGTTCAAATTTTAAAATTTGATGTAAAACATAGAATTCTTAAGTTTGTAATAACAAAGTAAATGGGACAGATAGGGACTAGTTGTATACTTGATAATTAGAAAGATTTTGAGTCTTGCTTGTTGTTGGCAGTTCGTGTTCTAGGTGTTTCCTTCTTAGAAGGTGTGTTTTCCTGCTCTGCAGCCTAGGTTGTAAATTGTTTCATGGTTTATAACATAACCTTTCTCTTGCTTGTCAAAAAAAAAAACAAAGTTTATAAGAAAAATCAATGTTTTTGTTGAATACAAAAAGCCAAACAAAACAAGACCCTTGATTCCAGTCTTTGTTGAATACATAAAGCCAAACAAGACCCTTGATTGCAGACTGTTAAAAATTATGCGCTTTATCTCTGAGAATTTGTTATCACAATCCACAAGTACACGATTATAGACTAGACATGGCAATCGTACTAAACTGATATGTGAACATTGATTCCAGTCTTCCAAACCCTATTCGATAAACTTTTAACTCATACCAAAAAACCTGAAGCCTACAATGACCTATACGAAGCTCTAAGACAAACAAAATTCATGCGCCATCTGAGGATGTGTTGGCCTTCCGAGATCTTTTCCTTGTACGAGGTCTGCTTCTCTTTGCGTCACTGCTAGTCTTGTCTACCTGCATCCAAAATACCTGTCTCAATGAGATATTTCACTTTGCGAGGATTAAAAATTAGTTTCATTCTATTGGAATCTTTGCTTGGTCCATGAGAAGCGTAAACACCCATATGATGCTGAGAAATTTGAACCTAGGACATCAGTTTTACGGTTATAAAACAATCAAGTATGCAGTGGAGTTTTCTGCTCTTTAGAAGCAGTATGAACTTCAATTGATGGGGGTAACACATCATACTTTAAACTGAAGCTAATATGTGATAGATGAAGCTTGCTTCCCCGCATGGCACGTAAATACAAAATGCAACTAAATATAGAGCAACATTATGAATATTAAAAAGCCTGAGATTTTTTTTTTTTTAAGCCATCGAATGTTGCTCCAACATGTTCATAGGCAAGATCTAGACACCTACTAAAGCAGTAAGGAACTAAGGACTAAACAAACAAATAGATCCCTTTTTCTGGCTTCAACACTTAAGCTATACAACCGCAGGCAGGCAAATAGTGACCTTTTAGATTCAGGGTGTTCTCATGTTTTACTCAGAAATGTTAACAATACACTGGATGGTCGGACTTAACACCAAATAGGTTCCACGCATGTGCCTAAATGACTGAACTGAAATCTTCACTTACACCTTACACAAGATATTCAAGATCTTCAAGAAAATAGGAAGAAACAATCACAATATCCTTAAAACCTGAATTTGATTTGTTATACTTCCTCTGTTCCAAATTAGTTTGACATTTAACATAACACGTGATTTTAGGTGATAAGTTCTTGTTTGGTTATCAACTTCTTATTCTATTCAAAAGGTAGATGTAATAGGTGATAGGTGATAGGTGATAGGTGATAGTTGGGTTTTTTTTCCCGAAAATCTAAATCTAATTGGAAAACGTGGAGTATTCTATTTATTGAGTTTAAGAGAAGAGTGTGGACCCTAAACTTTTAGTAGTGATGAAGAGAGGGTATGATGCACGGAAACGGCGAAAATTAACAACTTGCCGTTTCAGAAACGTTTCGGAGACGCGAAACGGTGAAACGCGTATTGAAACGCCTGAGAAACGTTTCACTTTGTTCAGAAACGTTTTGTTAGTTTATAGCTTTAAAATACGCCTAAGAAACGTGATTCTTTAGATCTTAAGACGTTTCCGAGTTGGTTCAGACGTTTCCGAGTTGGTTCAGACGTTTTCCCCTCCTACTCCTTCAAATGTGTAGTATCAGATTATTTAATGATTTTGTTAATTTATGGAATTGGTTTTCTGGGAATTCAGTTTTATGTATTTGGGTATTCACATTTCAATCATTTTGAAAATTTAAGTTTTAATGGTTGGGTGTTAGAGGAGAGAGAGAAACTATTAGATGAGTGCTTCTTGTTTTAGGGACGATGAAGAATTGAAACAGGAAGGGTAGGTGAAGGAGAAAGTGGGTAAAGGGTGTCTATCTCATTTGCCTTTTTTTTATAGTTTATTTGCATTTCTGGTTTCCTGCCATTATTGTATAATTTGCATTCCTTTTACGGAATATTTATTAAAATTCTATTATTTAAATTATTTAAAATCCGTTTCCCCGTTTCCTACAATTTGAAAATTCGCCGTTTCCCCGTTCCCACGTATCCCCGTATCCGTTTCCGTTTCGCGTTTCCGTGCAACCTAGAAGAGAGGTGTATTAAAATATTAATGAGATCTTTCCCATACTAGATGCGTAAAAAACTAGTCTGCCCTTAGGGCAGACGAAAAAGGAAAGTACAAAAACTAATTTAAGACGAAGGGAGTAACTATGCAAGCGAATCAGATCATAAGCTTGAACCAATAATATAAACATTCTCTACATGCGAAACCGCTTATAAAACCAGCAAAAGAGCTCGAGATAAAAATAAAAATTAAAAAAAAAATTAAAAAAAACTGCAAGCATTCATGAAAACAGAAACTCACCTTCCCTGTATTGGGACCTGAACTGCTAATAGTTTTCTTCTTCTTACATGACAGTGGGTTCGGACCCTGCAAGGTTGAATAAATCAATGAAAGCCTATGAGTTAGATAACCATATAAATAAACAAATAAAATTATACAAATGAAGAAACACACAGCAGTTTGAAGTGCTTAGAAACTACGATAGTGACTTACTAGTATAAACAAATAAAATTATATAAATGAATAAACCAGAAACACACGGAATTGTGAAGTGCTTAGAAAACTACGATAGTGACTTATTCATGAGAAAGGATATCAGACATCAGGTATAGAGTCATTATCTGTTTGTCCAAACATCAGCAATGGATAGAGGGGTGGGGGAGGGAAAAATGTATGCAGAAGAAGCAACCATTAAGGGAGCAATGTTCTAACTGATAAATCTGAAACAATAGAAAGGCAATTCTTACATTTTTACAAAAAGAGATGTAACAAAAGATAGCATCAAAAAGGTGTTACAGTGGACATCTCCTATACAGAGCAATGAGACATTATAAGCTCAACCACTAACGACCAAAGGCATTACCCTCAGCTTCAGATGTTCTCGACTATCAACTGAAGCACAGAGCTCATAAATCAATCTTCCATTTGATTTTGGAAACAGGTCTAGTTAAAGCTTCAGAACTGTTGAGAGTTGAGACAACTTTCAACAAAAAGTTTCATATATTAATTATCATGAACTGTCAGTGCCCCCAAACTAGACCAAGTCTTCAAATATTTTCGAAGATAATGAGAAAGAATCCTTACTCCACAGGTTCACAAGGGATTGGGGGAATAACGGGTGTGCATGCAGAAGAGATGGAAATAAGAGTATAAGTACAAGAGACCATCAGTTACAATGGAATACAACCTTTGCTCTTTTTCTTTTAAATTGAGCCTTGTCCTTTGCTTCCGTCTTCCTAGGCACTAGACTGGCTGGAATCTGACCCTGTAAATCCTCATCACCAGTTCCGTCCTCTGCAGTAGAAGAGTCCTTTAATACCTTGGTATTCAGTATGCTCTTTACTCTTTTTTGTAATAAATTGTACTCTGAATCAGTCATATGCAACCTTTCTTCTTCAGAAGCCTTCACAAATTCACGCTGGAATGCTGAAAGTTGCTCAAGAAACAGAGCATTTCGCAGACCAAACATCACTGGGACCCCAGGTATCTGAGAAGGATTTAGAACAAAGAGTTAAAGATAAAGAATGTACTTGATTAGCATCCATATGCCTCCAGGAAGGCATAACTTCACAAAATTAGGAGTATATATCGGTAGCAATCAAATTGGTTAAGACATGGGAGGGAAGGAGTGAGCTTGCATTTTCCATCCAAATCTTTCCAACATTGGAATGATTTGGATATTAGAAGGGTAAAAAAATAAATATTTTCAATTCCCTCCCCTTCCCTTCCTTCATGTCAATTGCAAACAAGGGATAATGAATCCCTCACTTTCCCTCCAGATTTTCCCTACCAAAACACAATGTAACATTGCAAAGAACAGTCATGGGAGAACAGGAATTTAGGCAAACACACTGTAGCATTGCAAAGCACAATCATTGGAGAACAGGAATTTAGGCAATAATATAAGAGAATCACACTTAAACAAAGAAATTCTACTTTATCAAAAGATATCACAGATTAATTATCTTGAGAACCACACATTTTGCTCAGGTCTAGCAGGCAATATGTGAACATGAAAAGCTAATTCTAGAAACAGATAACACATATATGACCAGCTTCTTCCCCCATTAATAGAGAGAAATAGGGAAGATAATTCTTCCCTGTCGTGACATAACTACTGCGAAGTGGGAACTAAGTATGCAAGGAGCTCCCTTTTCTTCCCTTTGTTTGGTTTCAAGACTTTACCCTTTTATGTTTTGGTACGAGGACTTCTCTTAAACATCGACCAAGAATCCTGCCAAACCAGTGCATTCAGTCATTCCTCTGCCTAGATTTGAGTCTCCTACAGTCCTACATTGGCATTTTCTGGTCTTCGAGGACACACTTGGAAGTTTGAACATACGCCAAGAAAAACTAAGGTATGTTACTTACATTCTTTTCAACGGGAACCAAGTATATTTGCATCCTTAGCATCAACACATACTTTTAGCTATTAAAAATCAAAGTCGCAAACTTAGACAGTCCATGTATCAAATATAATACTCAAATCTGAACCAAGTACGAACAATAGACTTCATATGTATCCAAAATGTAATTTAAAGGAACAACGAAGAATATGCAGAAACAAAGTATTACTATAACTCTCACCCCCGTTAAAAGACCTTCATCTTCCACATCACTGTATTACCTTCATCAGACATCACCAAGCCCTCTCGTATGAAATCTACTTTATAAATTGTGTATGCAGATTCCGGGTCAAATCTTACACTCACTGAGAAGTGAACCACAACAAATAGGGGGAGGAACAACTAACCCAAATGAGAGATTCTTACCATATATTGTAAATTTGTAATTCCCCTAAATTTTCTTCATCTGTAACAACTGTTAAATTTGAACCCAGTGTATCCTCTAAGACAGACAGTCCTCCCTTATCCAACCTAAAAATAAAAATTCTAAACGAGGAACAGATTTTATTCTTTCATGATCAGATTGGGCAGTGAAGTTCAGATATAAAAATTCAGCGGCTGTAACATATCACCACGCTCTTGGACCCTTGGAAACTAAAGTCCAAGGAAAGAACAGTAAAAGTGTGTGAAGAAGAAATAGAAGAATAAGAATAGGACAAACAAGAGGGAGACAAGCTTGATAGAAAGAAGGTTGAGATGACAAGAATGAAGTAAGTAGACGAGAGGGGCATGTTGTTAAAGTTGAAGTAGCACGAGGAAGATAAGGAGCATCAGAACTATTTTGGAAGAGGCAAATTAGTGGAGAAAGATGATGGTGGGCCTTAAGCGCGAAGCACACAAGGGTCTCGGAGCCTAGGCGCAAGGCGAAAGCACACGTCTTTCGTAGGCAACGCGCACCTTAAGTGCCAAAAACCTTTAAACATTTCTAGAACATATTTTATACTCAAAACTACCTGATACTCATATTATAAATGCATAAATTAACAAAGGAACGCATAATCCATTGATCCTAAGGACGGCGTGCTTGACCCCTCATTGGTAGCCATCTCAATTAACAAACAATGTCCTATAAACCCTGAAATATAAAAATAAAAGCTATATAACTAAAAGAGCCCTTAGACAAATAAGTAAAATTGAAAGAAAAAAAGCAGAACTGAAAGGAAACAAAAAATAACAGAGATCTGAACAGGGGAAAAAATACAGAGAAAATAATTTATTCTTGAAAGTTATTTTTTTTTTACTAATTTATTCTTGAAATTTCGGAGTTTGGAATTTAGAAAAAATAAATACAGAGTTGTATTTTTCTGAAAAAAGAAATAAAAAAATCGGAAAAAGATGACAGAAGAGGGAGAAATCGGAGAAAAAAAAAAAAAAAAAGAACATAAAAAGATGGAGAAATAAAAGAAAGGAGACATGAAAAAGATGAATTCTTTTTTGAGAAATCGAAAAGGAAGATGGAAAATCAAAAGAACGTACCTGAAGATTGGAAAATTTCCGGCAAGGAGGTGGCTGGACGGCTAGAGAAATCCGGCATCAAGTAGGCAGGAATAATTTTTGGCTAGAGTTTCCTCCACAATCCCCAAAATACGGGGCTTAATTTTTTCTCCCCCCTAAAACTACTAGTTTGACAGGGTACACTAGGTAAAAAACAGCCAAAAAAAGGTCACGTGATGCTCACGTGTTCTTTTTTGAATTTAAAAAAGTTGTTTTTCCTAAAACTGCGCCCATGCCTACATAGAAGCGTGCCTCCACAGCAGCAAAAATGCGTGTCCCTCCTGTATATCGCTTTGCCTACTCAAGATAGAGCGTTTCCAGCTGTTCTTCCACTCGCCCTCGCCTTAGGCGCGCTTTTTAAAACTAAGTGGTGGGGACACCATTTGTATCCTTTTTTTAAGAAGTTCAACAGCATAATTTCACATTTTTAACATTTATGTTAGATTTAATGTTCACTATGATAAGTGGTTTATATACCCCTTTTTAGCCCCCTAATTCCCTTGGCTTTTACTCCATTTTATCCTCGCTTTACACTTTATAGCTTTGTTTTGCTTAGTTTCACTAGAGAGCTTGTACTTATTTAGTGATTTTGGTTTCTGTTGCCATATTTCTTGGACATGGGTACTACTACTACTACTACTTGTTTGACCTTGTAGGTACGTTCAAAGAGGTCTTACAAAGCATTGAGAAGTATCTCGGGATGGATGAACTTAACATCTATGTTAGATTTAATGTTCACTGTGATAAGTGGTTTATATACCCCTTTTTAGCCCCCTAACTCCCTTGGCTTTTACTCCATTTTATCCTCACTTCACACTTAATAGCTTTGTTTTGCTTAGTTTCACTAGAGAGCTTGTACTTATGTAGTGATTTTAGTTTCTGTTGTCATATTTCTTGGACATGGGTACTACTACTACTTGTTTGACCTTGTAGGTACGTTCAAAGAGGTCTTACAAAGCATTGAGAAGTATCTCGGAATGGATGAACTTACTTGGGCGAATTTGGGAGAGCGCTTTCACAAATATCAACTTCAAATGACCATAACTTTATTTCAGCTCAACGTATGAAGGTGATTCAAATTGGAGGTGATAGTTTAACTCAATATCTTTCTAACAAGTGGCCACACGCATGATTTCGACAATAGAATGAAAGTTACGATATTTTTAAGAGAAGTTGTCCAGCAGGAGACATTGCCTGGACCGCGCGACAACAAGTCCGTGCAACTTCACGGGCCCAATCTTGAAGCTAATTATTTTCGGGATTGTTAGAGGAAATAGGTGGGAGTACCACCCGTATGAAGAAAGTTGATAAGTGGAAAAACAAAATTGAAGTACAACTTTTAAAAGGTGACTGAAGCAAGAAAGAGAAAAGAAGATCTTAACAGAAGACTTACCAGAAACACAGGCCGAAGAGAGAAGAGAAGACTCTACTGAACGGTTTACCAAAGACGACAACTAGAGGGTCTAGCGCCGGCCACCACCAACGTAGCCTCGCCAAAAATTTATGTCGTAGTTGAGGGTGGTGTATGGAGTTACCCGTGTAGCGGTGTAGGTTGTGATGATGCAAGGACAGATAAAAAATTTAAAACAAAAATAAAAAAGATTTACCTAGTATTTAGGTTGACGGTCAGAAGGGGGTCATTTTCACAGATAACCCCTAACGGAAGGATTATACTCAAATAATCAAAAGGTGTGACTGTTTTAAGAACACCTAAAGGTTAGATTACTAAAATTAAGTTTTTAACATTATTTTAGATTATGAATATGGATGCTCTAATAAGACAATGTGGAAGGGGTGCAAATTTTTACTATCTTCCAGGCAAATTTAAGTTACTTATTCAACTAGGAGTATTGAGGATTCGGCTTACATGAATTATAATATATAATCCATGTAGTGGTATAGTAAAGGAATTGTTTATTAAAGTTTGGGGTTCATCAATTCATTAAAATAAATTTAATTTGTTTAAAGGGGAGGGATTTGACATGGAAAAGAGAGAAAAAAGAAACAAGATGAAACCTTCTTTCGGTTCAACAATATCCATGCCCTAACTTCTCTTTCTTCTCTTCACCTAAAGTTTACTAAGGGCATGAGAGTAATAGAACCTCAACATAGGTGTTCATCCCACTTTCTCTCTCTTCCACATCATTTCCCCCCACTTAAAGCACTTTTACTGAATAATGGTTAAACCTAAAACATGGATATCTTTTTTTCATTTTCACTTGTACTTATCATTATCATTATCATTACCCCATTGCCTCAAATAGGCTCTCGCAAGAAGCGGGGTAAGGGGGGTCGGACGTACGCAAAGGGACGACAACGGGACGACCATCTTCTACTTCACTTGTACTTATCTCATCGGTAAATTTCCCTCCCATAATCCATCAAACTAAATATGGGAAAACAATGCTCCACATACGAATACTTCACCCATCATAAATGGTGGACAACTAATACTTGCACGATTTCACTCGACAATATGGGGCCAAATAAGGTGGAGTAGGGATGAAAATATAAGCTTAAAACAAACACTTGATAAGAGCGTAGGAAAATAAGTACAAAAAGGGAAAAGGAAAAGACGTTTTCAACTAACTATAGACTTTAGGTTTCTTTGAGAAAAGTAGTTGGTCTAGTAGCTATCAATTGTTCAACTACGGTACTAGTTAGATGTTTCTCTAGTTTTGATGTCGACTGCCTAAGTAGTGTTTAATGTTAATATTTAGCACAACTTACTATTAGAGAAGTATATTATGTACTCCCTCCGTCCCACTAAGATTACTCCACATCCCTTTCTTAAAAGTTGGTTCATATGAAAGCATGTGGGTTCGTATTTTTTCTTTTTGTGGTTGCACCACTTGCACATGCGTTATTAAGTGGGGGAAATATACAATAAAGATAATGGAGCAAAGCCAATGGGACATCCATTTAAGGAATATGGGACAATCTTATTGGAATGAAGGGAGTAGTAAAAAATACTTTCCCAAAAGTTAATTTCGGAATGCAAACACTACCACAGAAGCTAATTTGGACTTAAGGTAGCTTTTGAAAAACACTAACCTAAATTCTAAAAGCAAGCATCAACTTACCACTAGTTTGTGGTATAGAATGTTTTGATATTAATAGTGTTTTGCCTAAGTCAACGGAATAAATGCTATAGTACTTCGAAAGCTAGCTATTTACAAGAGTGACACACGCCCTTAATCATTGATGACTCATGCCCTTAACCATTGATGATTCCTCTCTCTCTAGTTAAAAAGTTGTTTCCCGCAAAACCATTGAGGAAGCACAATTAGAACAGATGGTGTTTAAGTTCTAACTGAAATTAACTATCTATAACAAGCTAGAGTCTGCTATTTGAAGTCCATTATAAACAGTATCAATTTTTAATAATGTTCTATGCACACAAATATACACTCTAGTAAGCAAGATTCAAAACATATTTTGGAGACTCAAGTTATGTGATTCGTATTATTAACAAGAATACGAAGCAAAGGGGGAAAATAACCAATGTACAGTTTAATTTAGGCAGAAATTTTGTGTCTTTTATTTTTTTCTATTTGCTCCATTCACAACAAATTAGTGTTACTTAGTACCTAATACTCTGGAGTCTCGACTGTGGTGCCCCCCCGAATTGCGTATTGGAACGGTAGAAAACTTTGTCCTAATTTAACATAAGTAAGTAGTGAATTGTGTTCCGCCTATTAAAGCGCACCACAAACCAGGTAACAAGATCCAAAAATGAAAATTGCTAATTCTAAAAATCAAAATAATTTATTATAACTTGGTAAGGAATAGAACACTTGCTGCTTCAAGAAAGCATATCCAAGTAAAGAAAACTTTAAAAGGTTCAGAAATAACTGAAAAATTTAGGTTGGTCGTAATGTGACTCTACCTGGACAAGAACAATGATGTCTCACAATGTCATTATGGTGATATCGGCATCTAAAGATAAAATTGCAACATGGTAACAGTTGATAAAAAAAATATAAATAAACGTTGTATTCACAAGTACCCAGCAGACAATAATAAACAATAACAGAGAAGAGCATTAACAAGTAGAGTTACCTTCCGACAGTTCTTTCGTAAGTCAATGTCTTGAGTAGCAACAAAGAAGTGTTCGGGATTTTTTTCTCCAATAATCTTCATTATGCAATTCAAAGCACTTTCCTTCTCTTCATGCTCACATCTACCACAAAGGAAAGTAATAAACATATCATGAAAATTCATTGTTTTGATCAATGTACTTCTGCAAACAACAATCTTCATTATGCAATTCAAAGCACTTTCCTTCTCTTCATGCTCACATCTACCACAAAGGCAAGTAATAAACATATCATGAAAATTCATTGTTTTGATCAATGTACTTCTGCAAACAACATCCGTCACAGTGGTATAAAAAAATATCCATGCAACCATTCAAATTCTTTAGCAGTCAAAAGTCCCCATGACGTAGGTGTTAGAATTCAACGTTTGAACTGACCCAACGTAGGTGTTAGAATTCAACGTTTGAACTGACCCAACGTAGGTGTTAGAATTCAACCTTCCTTTACTTTAATATCTAAGGCTTTCTAGGACTTTTCTAATAGTTTTCTATGTTTTAGATAGAATCATTATGTTACCAGTGTTCACTGGTACTTTTTAGCTTATTCAATATAAACCTCTTTAGGGAGTATGCACCAATACTCCCTACCCCACAAAAGTTGTCTTGTTTTGTTATTTGCGTTGTTTTATACTTTTGTAGATATTATGCTAGCGCAAAGCTCCCCAGACACAACAAAGTCTCCCAAAACATATACATTCTTGTCGTCAGCCCCGCTTGTGCCCGTTGCGCACACAAGCGTCTAGTCTAGTCTCCATTCTGAATCAAACACTCTCTCGTGCCCAACGAGCTCTGAGACACTCATTCCGCATAAGGCTTGCACCCTTGTCGTCAAAAGGTAGGAATGCGCCGCACGGATCCGGTGAAAACATTCGGTATGTGACAATAGGTCTCATAAAGCACATAAATCAGATAAGGCTACACATACTTAGATACCATACGTATTCCACTAAAGAAGTTTTTCAAGATCTCAATAGTATCCTTAACTGCCTAGTCAGATAACAACTTCTACCAAGAGCATTAATAAACCATACAACGTCCTTCCTGGAAAAATCAACCTACAATGAATACAAGACTATAGGAGGCCTCTGGCATCAGCTTTTTATTCATAAAACTAAGATCTGAGCTCCTTAACTTATCTTACTTCTTTTTAAAAATTAAGTTCAGATAAGTTCAAAAAAGTTTCAGAAACGGAGAATTCAGTACCAAAGTTTGCCATCAACAGCAAAAGGATGAAAGGAGGTGGAAAGATAACTGATGAAGAAGTTTTGATAGCTTAAATAAGAATAGCGAACTCTCTGGAGCAACAAAGTAAAGTTAGTGTCTTGATATTTTAAACAAAGGCAATAGTCATAAATTCAAAGAATATAGGTCAATTTCTTCAAAACACAAAGAAAAATGAGCAATTGAATACAGCTGATCCCGGACATTAAAGAAGGAACCCATGCGCCAAGATAATTTTGTAACCACAAAAGTTTCAACAGAAGGTTTCAACAGAAACCACGGAGCACCTCTACTCTAGCAATTCCTTCCCACAACCCTCTTCGCGTGTTTGCATATCTATTTGGACACAAATTAAGGATTATTCCCAAAAGGTCAGGGAAGGGAAGCACCTCCACATAAAAAATACATGATTGAACAAAATATAACCCGAAATGTTGAAACTTTCAGCAGAAACCCAGGTGCAGATCCACTCTTATCTTCCTTCCATAGATCCCCTTTCTTTGCATATCTTTTTGTACACAAGTAAAGGAATTTTCACAAAGAACTGGGAAGGGAAGCACCTCGATAAAAACCAGGGGAATTCAAACCGAATAACCTCAAAAATCGAGCAAGGGACATTCCAGTTGGGAAACGTATCCTTATAGTATAACTACACTACAAATTACATTCACCACAACAATTTTCTAGGAAACCATAAGTTCAAAGCAAACCCAATTGACACAATTAAACATCAATTCATACTTCTTAAACAAAACCCATCAAAATAAGAATATTCAGAAACTATTTAAACAAATTCGAAGCTGTATTAAACTGCAAAAAAGGGCAATAAAAACCCAACCTAGCAAGCTTGTAATCTTTCCGAGCAGCAAGAAACGATTCAACATGTGAACTTCCAAGAGACTTTAACTCTTCAATAACACATCTAACCAACAACAAATCAATACCCATTAAAATTAGTACAACAATCAATCAAAAACACTGAAATTGTAATAAAACTCAAACAAATTGGAGTAAATTTTACTGGGTAGTGAAGAGCTGAACCGAAGCGCCGAGAGTATTTTCGACGGAACTTTCAGGAGAGAGATTATTAACAACAAGGTGATGAACAAAAGTGCCATCGCAGAGTACTTTGAAAGGTTCTCGAAATCCAAAACAAGCAGTGTAGATTCTGACGGTTTTTCTGTGACGCTTCTGCTTCTTGAACCTCATTTTTGGAGACTAGGAGGAAGAGGGAAAGAGAATGAGTCGAGGTTTTAGGAAAAGGTTTTTGCCAAAGTTTAATACGGAGAAACGTAGTAGGCGTAAGGGAAAAGTATATACTCCCTCGGTCTCTTTTTGTTTTTTACGTTTTCCTTGTTAGGTGATTTAAAATATTTTTTACCCTCCGTCTCTTTTTATTTTTTACGTTTTTCTTTTTAGGTGATTTAAAATATTTTTTACATTTCCTTTTATATTATCACATAAATGATTTAATATTCTATCAAAATTTGTGCCCAGTTATTATATTAACCAATTAAATCAATTGAGTCATTTAATCCCTCATATTTTTCCATAAAGACATTAACTTTTCCTCATTTTTCCAATATCAGAATTTTGATAAGAGTGGAAACATTATAAATAAACGTAATTTTTCTCGTTTACATGAAAAACTTAGAAAAATCACAATGCACATTAATTAGTCGTTAAAACGAGTGAAAAATACCAAACGTAAAAAACAAAAAGAGACAGAGAAAGTAACTGTTATATTTGTGTTGTGAGGTATTCTCTACTCAAGAGGGGAGTATTATATAAGCCAAGAGGGGAGAGGCATATGAGTAAATACACTTTTGGTGTCCACTTTTAAAAAGTCCATCATACTCTTGATTGATTAATTGAAAAACAAATTATTAGGAGCTTTGCAACCTTCAAACGGTTCGCCGTCTTCTTCCCAGTCACCATAGAAACCCTAGAAATCCAAACTCAAAATTAACAGATTAAATACAAGCACTCTTAAGACCCATAACTAATCTCGAAGATCTGGATTCTTCATCTTCTTCATGGCCCATGCACCGACGATTTTGATTCGCAAGGTGTGGTCTGCAAATCTTGAATCAGAGTTCTACTTAATTTGATCTTTAATCGACATTTTCTCCTTTGTTTCTATGGATACGGAGTTTCTCGTCATACCTTAAAGCCCGAAAATTGTCTTCGCATGAGTACTTGCCTCCCGAGGTTCACTACAGTCTGTTGAAGCATAATGTGGATGCTTTGAAGATCATCCAACTCGGGTTAACTTTGTCAGATTCGGAGGGGATATGCCGGATCTTGGAAACCCTAAGTACAGGTACTGGCAGTTCAATTTTAGTGACTTCGATGTTGCAAATGACCAACAGGTCGCGGATTCCATCGAGTTGTTAAGGAACAACGACATCGATTTCGATAAGAATATGAGAGTAGGAGTTGAGAAAATATATTTATGAATTTTCAAATTTTGTAATAGGTGATTTTTTTGCCATGATTATGCTCCTGCTCAATTTTCCGGTTCATCGGTTTGGGTTTGTTAATTCGGATTCTGATGAACTGAATCTCTTTGTTTTTAATTTTTTTTATTAATTTGTTTTTTTTTTTGTCCATATAAGTGAACCTGATTCTTCCTTACACGGGATAGGTTGAGATTTCAATTGATAATTTGTTTTAAGTAAATTGGTAAGTGCATTGTGTTTTTTTAATTACGACTTTTGACGAAGGTTTTTCTATTTGTTTGAAATCTTTGATGTAATTCGCAGATGCTAAATGAGATCATGTACCTAAATAATTATGGTAATTCACGAAGGTTTCTGTCCAGCTACATGTCCTGATAGCTTTAATCATTGTTATTTCTCCCTGTATCGTGCTGCAACATAAGAATACCAGGTTTCTGTCCATCCCTGTATCGTGCTGCAACATAAGATTATTCCGTAATTGCTTGCTTCATATCAGTTCCTGTTTTGGAATATGGATACTCCTTATCCTACCTTACAAGTTACAACTAAGTGGAAGCTAGAGGATAGTGGTACACAGTAGACGCTCTATAGATCTCACATAACTATTGGGCCTTCTAACTTAGCTGTTATTTTCTTTTGGCTTGACAGCTAATTTGCCTATAATGTCTGAATTTAATTGGTCATAGTATATTAACATTTCCAAAGTTGTTGAGTGTAAAATCAATGTGAAGAATTTGAGGAATCTTCAAGTCTTTGGATCAATGAACATTGTACATTTTTTTTTCTAGTAACATTTTAAAAAAAAATCTTGGATCTATTTTAATTCCATTCCTGTTAGTGAGCTCCCGTTCCTTCTTATTTTTGCACATTAGAGTTTCGAATCTTATATCGTATAATAACTTTTTATAGTAGATGGAAAGCTTGATAAAGATGGGAAGTTTATAGTAGATTTTCCGTATGGACCACCTATCATTGTTATAAACCTGAGATATCTCTGATGTTGCTGCTTCTTTCTTTGTTTTCGTTCATCATCATATAATAATTTTTCTGTTGTAGCTAAGAAAACTTTCTTAATTTGTATCATTTCCCAGTAAATTGATTTAATTTCTTTATTTCGGCATTAAGATTTAGATTCTTTGTCATGTAAAAGCATGATTACTCTTTTTCACTATTTAGATGTATGATTGTATAGTATAACCTTAATTTTTTTAAATAAGAACTTTGTGAATATTTTTTTTATCTAATATTTGTATTTAGTGGTAGTAATACAATTTTAAGTTTTTATATTATCCCGCACACATCGCGTGCATATAAGACTAGTAGGAAATAAGCAAAGTTTATATCTGATATGATACAAACTCTCGGTTATGCAAAATGTATTGCTTGTATTGAGTTGTTATAAATGATTTACATTGGTATTTATAGTGGTGATTCCACTATTCAATGTCAAGCTACTACCTAGTTTACCTAGAGTAGGAGGCAAGAAATTTTGCCAATTCATTAAATGCAAGGTTGGACATTCACATTTTGTAGTGTAAATGTTTGACTCTTAACACTCCCCCTTGAATGTCCATCCTTAACGATGTACTAGTTTTGTGATTATATGCTTTTGTATACTGCCTCATTAAAAACCTTGTCAGGAAAAACCCAGTAGGATAAAAATCTGATCGAAGGGAAAAAGAGTGCAGTGCATATAATACTCCCCCTCAATTTAATACAGCTCACGAAGACGACGCATTCCAATTTTGTGTACCAACTGCTCAAATCTCTTTGATGGAAGAGATTTGGTAAACAAATCTGCAAGATTGTCACACGACTAGATCTGTTGGACGTTTATCGTTCCTTCTTTCTGGAGATCGTGTGTGAAGAACAACTTTGGAGATATGTGTTTTGTTCGATCACCTTTGATGTACCCTTCAGTTACTTGTGCGATGCATGCAGTATTGTCTTCGTAGAAGATGGTAGGATTTTCTGTTACTGAGTTCATTCCACATCCTTCTTGGATATTACTGATCATTGACCTGAGCCATACACATTCTCGTCCAGCTTCATAAAGAGCAATCAATTCCGCATGGTTTGATGATGTAGCGGTCAATGTTTGTTTCGTTGATTTCCAGGATATTGCAGTACCTCCATAAGTGAACAAATATCCAGTTTGTGACTTGGCCTTCTGTGGATCCGATAAGTATCCAGCATCTGCATATCCAATGAGAGTATCATCTTTTCTTGACTGATAGAGTAGACCAAGATCTGGTTTTCCTCGTAGATAACGGAATAAATGTCTTATTCTATTCCAATGTCTCTTTGTTGGCGAATTGCTATACCTGGCTAACAAGTTCACATAAAAAGCAATATCGGGTCTAGTATTGTTAGCTAAATACATTAAAGCTCCAATTGCACTTAGATATGGTACTTCAGGACCAAGAATTTCTTCATTTTCATCTCGAGGTCTGAATGGATCATCTTTCATATTCAAAGATCGAACGATCATAGGGGAATTCATTGGATGTGATTTGTCCATGTAAAAGCGTTTTAGGACCCTTTCTGTGTAATTTGATTGATGGACAAAAATTCCCTCTTTCAAGTGCTCAATTTGTAGTCCAAGACAAAATTTGGTTTTTCCAAGATCTTTCATCTCAAATTCTTTCATCAAGTATTTTGCAGTTTGTTCAAGTTCTCTTGGAGTTCCAATGATATTTAAATCATCCACATATACTACAATGATAGCGAATCCTGACTGGGATCGCTTAATGACGCAGGGACTGATTTGGTTGTTTTTGAATCCTTCTTTCACAAGATATTCACTAAGACGATTATACCACATTCTTCCAGATTGTTTTAGCCCATAAAGTGACCTTTTCAGCTTTATGGAAAGCATTTCTTTAGGTTTGTGGTTTTCTGGTAATTTTAGTCCTTCAGGGACTTTCATATAAATGTCTGCGTCAAGTGACCCATATAAATATGCGGTCACAGCGTCCATTAATCGCATTTGCAGTTTTTTCGAAACCGTCAAGCTTACCAAAAAAATCTTAGTGTAGTAGCATCAACTACTGGAGAATATGTCTCCTCATAATCAATCCCTGGTATTTGAGAGAAACCTTGGGCAACTAGCCTTGCCTTGTATCTTGTAACCTTATTGTTCTCATTCCTTTTTCTCACAAATACCCATTTGTGTCCGACAGGTTTTACACCCTCTGGTGTAGTGGATATTTTCCCAAAAACTTCTCGTTTTTCAAGGAATTTCAATTCTGCATGAATTGCCTCTTTCCATTTTGGACAATCATGTCTGCGACGACATTCATCCACTGTTTTCGGTTCAGGGTCATCATTATCAGATATCAATTCAATTGCAATGGAGTAAGCAAATATTTGATCTACGATAACATTTTTCTGGTTGTAATGTTTCTTGGTTGAAACATAGTTCATTGAAATTTCATCGTTATCGACTTCTTTATGTTTTTCTTCCTCCTCTTTAGGAGGATAATCTCTTTCAACATTTTCCTCTTCATGTAATCTTTCATGACCTTCTTTTGGAGGATCAATATTGATTTCATTTGTTACTTCATCAGGCCTCTTTACCTTTCTTGGCTTAGAATCTTTTGAACCAAATGGCCTTCCACGTTTTCTTCGTGCCATAGACTCATTTTCAATGGCCTTATTATCAGTGGGAATTTCAATGCGTGCAGGTGCATTCTCTGCTGGTATATGTGACTTTGTCACCTTCTTTGTATCCGTGAATGCATCAGGAAATTGATTTACAACACTTTGTAAATGAACAATTTTCTTGACTTCTTGTTCACATGAATTTGTTCGTGGATCAAATATTGACAGTTGTGTTGCATTCCATATGATTTCAATCTCCTTTTTCCGTGGGTCCACTTTCTCTCCCCCTAAGGCTGGGAATACCGACTCATTAAAATGACAGTCAGCGAACCTTGCTTTAAGTAAATCGCCAGTCATTGGCTCAAGGTATCTAATTATGGAGGGGGAATCAACCCAACATAAATTCCCAGCCTTCTTTATGGACCCATTTTTGTGCGTTGGGGTGGAGCAATGGGAACATACACGGCACAACCAATTATTTTTAGATGTGAGACATTTGGTTCTCGATCATATACCAACTGTAATGGTGAGAACTCATGATAAGCTGTCGGTCTCAATCTTATTAACGCTGCCGCGTGTAAAATAGCATGGCCCCAAGCAGATGAGGGTAATTTTGATCGCATTAACAATGGTCTTGCAATCAATTGTAGTCTCTTGATCAGTGACTCAGCGAGACCATTTTGTGTATGCACATGAGCCACTGGATGTTCAACAACAATTCCAACCGACATGTAGTAATCATTAAAAGTTTGGGATGTAAATTCCCCAGCATTGTCGAGTCTTATTTTCTTTATTGTATGGTTTGGGAATTGAGTCCTTAATTTGATGATCTGAGCAAGTAGAATAGCAAATGCAACATTTCTAATTGACAAGAGACTCACATGTGACCATCATGTTTAAGCATCAATCAATACCATAAAATATCGAAATGGTCCACTTGCAGTATTAATTGGCCCGCAAATATCTCCCTAAATTCTTTCTAAAAATGATGGAGATTCAGTGGTAATTTTGTTTTTGGATGGCCTTATAATCAATTTGCCAAGTGAGCATGCAGAGCATGTCAATTCATTTGATCGGGGTATTTTAACATTCCTTATTGAATGCCCGATTGAATTTGCTATAACCTTGTGCATCATTCCTGTTCCAGGATAACCCAAACGGTCATGCCATAATGTGAGCAAATTCTTGTCATCTAACTTCTTGTTAGATATCATATTTATTTCAATTGGCCGTATATCTATACGATATAGCCCCGAAGAATACGCTGGAAATTTCTCAAAAATATGTTTCTTGCCACATTTTTCTGCCGTGAGGCATAAATATTCTTTTTGATCCACTGTCATTATTTCTAAACGATAACCATTTTGACGCACATCTTTAAAACTTAAGAGATTTCTTCGAGATTTACTCGAATATAAAGCGTCATTAATAATCAATTTTGTTCCATTTGTGAGCACAATGCAAGATCTTCCAGATCCTTCTATTAGCTTTGCTGTCCCGGAAATGGTATTTCCATTTGCTTGAAACTTTGTCAAATTTGAAAAATACTTTGTATCTTTTAAGATAGTATGCGTTGTTGCACTATCCAAAAGGCATTGATATTGAGAACCAACTTCAGGTGGATTCATATCTTCATAAATAAATATGCAATTAGTTTAGAGAAATGATGATGATAAAAAGTTTATTGATTAAAATTCATGACAAGGTAAACGAAAAGTACATAAGAAAAATACATAAGAACAATACATGACATAATTTTAGATGGGGGTATCTATATGTTACTATTATCCCCAGATATCAAATCATTGCCATTTTCAGGGTTATCCATGAAGAAATCAGACACATCAAAACTTGGCACTGAGGTATTTTCCTTATTTACATAGTTTGCCTCTGCAACTTTTCCTTTGCCTTTTATGGATGCTTGGTACAAATCTACCAAATGTTTGGCAGTACGGCATGTTTTCCCCCAATGGCTAGTCATGCCACATCTAAAGCATGTGTCTTTTTCTTTCGAGGGGGTCTGCTTTTGATTTCCTTGTTGATGCCCTTTTTGGTTATTGTCTCTAGGGGCGAGATAACTCTGCCATGACCACGACCACGGCCACGCCCGCGGTGGTTTCCACGTCCTCTACCGCGATGGTTATATCCTCCACGTCCACCTCTATGAGCAACATTTTCCTCGGGTGGGTTTGAGCTTTCAACAGCAGTTGATTCATTGAATGCCATAGACCCAGTTGGTCTAAGATTATGGTTTTTCAACAGAAGATCGTTTTTCTGTTCGGCAACGAGTAGTATAGAAATCAGCTCAGAGTATTTCTTAAAGTCCCTCTCTCGGTATTGCTGTTGCAATACAATATTGTTCGCATGAAATGTGGAGAGGGTTTTCTCTATCATTTGATCTTTTGTGACCGCTTGGTCACAGTATTTCAGTAATGATACAATTTTGAATAGTGTGGAGTTATATTCACTGACAGATTTAAAATCCTGGAACCTCAGATTGGTCCAGTCAAATTGAGCCTTTGGTAGGAGCACCCTTTTAGGTGTCCATATCTTTCTTTAAGGCTATCCCACAACTCTTTGGGATTTTCCACCAACAGATATTCAGTTTTCAGGTTGTCATGTAAATAATGCCTTATAAGTTATAAGGACTGTGGCTTTGGCCTTTTCCTGCTCGGTGGCAGTTTTGATTTCTATAGTGCCTGGAACCATTATATCTTTTATGGTATGGTCCAGTCCTTGGGCTTTTAAATTCATCTGTGCATCAACAGTCCATTCCAGAAAATTGTGCCCAGACAAGTCTAGCACATTGAATTGTCTTTTCATCAAATCTCCCATTTTAACTACAATCAAATAATCATTAAACTTAGTAATCAACATTATAATTAATTAATCATATTCATAATAATTAACTATCATTAAAATGTTGTCTTTTCTTCTCCCCTTAGTTAGTTAATATGAATCACGCATAAATAAATCTAATAACGTTAATTTAAGCAAAAAATAAGATAACAATCACAATAATAATATTACATATATGGTTAAAAAAAATTAAAAATGCAACAAACTACAATTAATACATCAAAATGGAAAATGAAGTACTACAAGAATTATGCATTTTGTTCTTACTTGCCGGAAATAAACAAAAACATAAAAAAATGGAGATCTTCATTTGTTGAAAATTATGAAAATCATTAATGCCATAAGAAGGACTACTGAGGCCATCATTTTAAAACAAAATATTGTTTTAGTTTTCTTAAATCTTCCTCGAAGGTGAAGACGTGTGGAGGGTCGGGGTTGCCGGCCAGAAACATGTTTGATCGGAAAAAATGGAGGAGGAAAATAAGAGGAAAATTTGTGATTTTGATAAAAAGTAAGAAGGAGATAAGATGTTGTTTGGTGAAAATGGGACGGGTAATCCCCCTTTTATAGGGGATAAATCATGATTGTATTATACAATTTGTTACAGTAAACTGGTATATTATAGTCTAAAGAGGTTAATAATTTTATTATTTACTACCAAAAAAATATCAGTATGGATTTGAAAAGAAATAATGGATATATAGAATTAAAATTGTAAAAAGATATCCCCCGGGATGCAAGCCGTAATGGTCCGAGAACCCTAGTCTGTTTAAGAGATCGTGGGTTCGAAAAAAATAAAATAAAGATGTAGCTGAAAATAAAGGCTACATCGTTTTTACCACAAAAAAATATATTATTTTAAGTCTAGTCTAGCTATATGCATGTAGGCATGCAAATGAATAATATATATATATATATGTAATGATAATGCATGGCTAATATTACTATGCATGCATGTAGTACGTAAGAGTGCATATATACAACTATGCATGCATGAATGAGAAAAAACAACCAAGTGTCATAAATAAATTACACATGCATTTTCTCCTTTTACCAAGTTGATCATAAGACCGGTAGCAATGTGAACTATCTTTTATGATTAAAAACGGGTGTTTAGAGTTTTTGATATAGAGGATCCCAAATATGGGCAACTATAAAGCATACTCCTCAAAAACATTTTGTTAAGAATATAACCACTTTCTCTAAAATTTTGAGTAACAGATAAAAAATATGCCTGAGGAAAATTGGTGCGGATAACGTGTTGTGAGGTAATAGGAAATAAGAAAAGTTTATATCTGATATGATACAAACTCTCGGTTATGCAAAATGTATTGCTTGTATTGAGTTGTTACAAATGATTTACATTGGTATTTATAGTGGTGATTCCACTATTCAATGTCAAGCTACTACCTAGTTTACCTAGAGTAGGAGGCAAGAAATTTTGCCAATTCATTAAATGCAAGGTTGGACATTCACATTTTGTAGTGTAAATGTTTGACTCTTAACAATTTGTGAATAGTCAAACAATATTGTATTTTCGTAAACATATCGGTAAGAAAACTAAAAAGAAGGTGGAAATTATAAAAGAAACAAAAAAAGTAAATTGAATAAAATATTAGTTAACATAATATAATTTGAAGTTAATAGAATAAAATGTGAGTTTAAATGAATAAAAAAATTGAAGTTAAATGTATATCTTGAAAGTGTATTTATTTACGATTTTTCCATGTGATTTGTCGAGTGTATTTATTGGTTTGGAATCATGATCACCCAAGTGTAAGTGTGTAACTACATAGGGTTGTTGGTCGGGACGGACGAGTCATGTCGAAAATTTAAAACATGTGTCCCATGCTGGCTAGTACCGTGGGCCCTTGTATCGAGTCGGATTGGACCGTCGTGCATAAACCTAATTTTATTAAATTTAGCATGCTTTGTAGAGATCCGCCCGTGTTGTACCTTGTCGTGCTTTTTTCAAAAAATGCGGCCCACGACTGTGCCCCCTTGTCGAACCAAGATTTTTTGTGTCGGGTCAGACCTCGGGTCGACCCGACCGACACCGATCTTTAGGTGTAACCATGTTAAAGGGTTAAAAGCATAAGTGATGGCAAGTTACAACCTTTGCAACTTTGTTAGCCACATCAGATTTTGAACCTCCTATATTTTTTTGGGGTTGCCTCGCTTTTGCACCCAAAAAAACAACAATTTCAACCTCCTACCTCTTTCATAGAAAGGCCACAATCCACAAGCCACAACATCTTATAGCATGTATAGACCCCACGTGTCAATAAATTTTTCAACATAAATTTTACTACTCTTTTCGTCCCATATTAATTGTTCTATTTTTTTTATTTCTGGTATCCCAAAATGATACTCTCCTCATCTCATATTGGTCGTCATGTTTCACTATTTTCACGAGAATTAGGAAAATTAACAACAACAACAACAACAACCACAACCGCATCTGCCGCTTCTCCCCTCTCTCCCTCTTTTTTCTCTCTTTTTAGGGTTTATAAAAATTAGGGTTTTCTAGGGCGGAAATAGCCAATTTTCTTCGGAAATTTGGTTATTTCCGCCCTTTCTCTTTCAATTCCGTTGTGTTTTTGCGTTAGATCTCAATAAGTACCCCTATGGTGGGTTTGATTGTTTCGGTGTAGTAAGTACCCCTATAGTGGGTTTGTTTTTAGTTAAGTTTTGTGTGTTTAGTTTAGTTCAGGTTGTTTCTTTGGTAAAGATTTATGCGGGATCGAAAAATATGTCAATCTTTCGACTACAATCAGACGAATCAGACGGAAATCATATTTGTCACGGCTACAACAAATCTATAGACCCCCTCGTCCATGAAGGCTGTAAATTACAGCGATATAAAAGAGGGTATACAGAATGTTTGATATACTACGATCGTAGCTATGGTGAAAAGAAGTTTTTATTTGATTCGATTGTTATGTATTTGTTAGATTTATATCTTTATATAGATGTCGTATGACTTTTTATCAATGAATTAATTTGTTTTATAAAAAAAAAAAACAACCACAACCGCACCCACCACCACTATTCAAGAGAGAAAAAGAGGAGAAATGAAGTAGCAACAAACAAAAAACAACCATGGAACCAATTCCTCTCTATACACTATTCACTGCACCTATCAAGTCACACCCACCACCAAACTGCACCCATATTCAGAAGAAATTCAAGAGCAAAAACCCAGAAGGAGAGGATAAGGTGGAAAAAACAGAGGATGGGATGGAGCAGCAACAACCATAACAACAACCACAAAAGCAATTACTTGATTTAATCCACCGGAAATCACTCAATTCCATAACCCTACCCTAACACCAACATCGCAACCTTTTTTGAAATAGTCACTTCCACCCTAACTGCCAAGGATTTTTTTATTTGTAAACGTCGTTTGGGATAAATGAAGGATTCTTGGTTTTGATTGTTAGGATATTTGACAAATAGGCGGTGAAAGGCAGTAGAGGTGGTTGTTCTATGAAGAAAAATATGGGTTTGGGATGAATTGAGGAGAGAGGAAGTGAAGGATAGAGGGACGCGTTTGGTTATAACAAACTGGTATCACACTATAAAAAAACGGTGATTTAGCGACTGAATTTTCCGACCATAAGAAAAGTAGTCGGTAAAATATAATTTTACCGACTAATAAAATAATAGTCGTTAATATTATTTTTTACCGACTAAAATTAAGTGGTCGGTAATTTACGACCACTTTGCAAGTAAACTACGACTACTTAATAGTCGTGAATTAAGTCGACCAAAACTAATATTCAAAAAAAACTTACCGACTAATTTTACCGACTAAATATTTTACCGACTACTTAAATGTAGTCGGAATTTACCGACTACATTGAGGTTTGGTCATCAAAATAAAGTTTTACCGACTACTTTAAAGTTGGTCGTTAATTTAACGACTACAAAAGTAGTCGGTAAAATATCGACCAAAAAGAAATATTTCGCAAAAAATTTCCGACCAAAATGTTGGTCGTAAATTTATAAAATCTCAAAAAATATAAAAACATTAAAAATTTACCGACTACTAAAATATGTTACCGACCACAATACGTATTTTTCCTTTTCTCTAAATAAAATAAAATAGCAACTAAAGGGACATGAGTCACATGACCCACAAATGCAAAACCTAAAATCTAAACCCCCCATTTCCTTATTGCCGCCTCCCTCCCCATTTCTCTTTCTCTCTCATCAACTTCTTTCAATTCTCTTTCATTAGCTTTCCTTTTTTCTTTCTCCCATGATCTCATCTGCACCCTTCATCTTCTCTTCTCATTATTGTCTCTATTTACTTTCATCCTCTTTCTTTTCGTTTTTAATTTAATTTCTATGGTCCATTTTTTTATTTAATACGAAGGACTCAAGCGCGTATGATACAGGAGTTATGTTCAATAATGGCTAAATCAACAGATCTGCTCGGGTATATGCTCGAAGGGGGGTTTTTGAGCATATTCGTTCGTAATATAGAGGTGAATTGTTTAATTCCTTCAATTTTTATGTTATTTTTGTTTAATTATTGGGATTTTGAAAATAATGCTTTATTTTTCCTAAGTAATGGAATCTTTTTTATGTTTGGTAATATTGGGGAGGAATTGACATTTAGGGTTTATGATATTGATTTGTGGTTAAATGAACTGTATAGCAGATGTGAGACGTCAGACGACCATCGATTCATAATCAGTAATCAAGGGACTCAAGCAGGAAGAAATGAATCAAATGCTAATCAGAGGAAGAACTATTCTAAATAATTTTAGGATCTCAATTTTTGTTTTTATTTTATTAAAACTTTATAGAATTTTAATTATAAATTTTCAGAGACTCCGTATATATTAGATTTTTGGATTTTTTGTAATTTATTTGGGGATTTGCTATCTTAATAATAAATATAAAAGATCTTCCATGTATTTGTGTTTGATTGTAGATCATGTCTTATGAAATTTACTAGCCAATGAATGGATTTGATATTTTTTTTCTGAGACTCCGTATATATGCGCATATGCTACTGGAAGAAACAAAAGTTTTTTTTTAAAAAAATATAATTTTACCGACTACTTTTTTAGTCGGAAAATTAACGACTAAAAAAATTAGTCGGTAATTTTCTATAATTTTCCGACTACTTTGTTGGTCGTTAATTTTCCGACTACTTTGTTGGTCGTTAATTTTACGACTAAAAATGTAGTCGGTAATTTTCCGACTATTTGTAGTCGGTAAAGTAGGCATAAATTTTTACCGACTAATTTTTAGTCGGAATTTGGCCAAATTCCAACCAGAGTATCGCCGACAACCGTTTTTCGACTACTTTTAGTCGGTAAATTTTTTGCGACCAAAACGCTCTTTTACCGACTATTTTCGGCAGTCGGAAATTCGACGGTTTCTTGTAGCTAGTGTCAAGAGCTGGGTTTAGCCATGGATGATTTCAAGAACAAGTACAAGGTAGAACCTTTTAACGGGAAGACAAATTTCTCGTTGTGGAAAAGTACAATTAAGGATATTTTTATACATCAAGGTATTCACAAGACTTTGGAGGATAAGAAACCCAATTCGGTGGACAAGGAAAAGTGGGAGGATATGCAACTACGGGCTACTAGTACGATCAGGTTGGCTCTTGCACCGGAGATCAAGTACAACGTCTTAGAGGAAAATAATCCAAAAAAATTGTGGGACAAATTGATTAAGATGTAAGCATCTAAGTCATTGGCCAACAAAGTTGTTCTTGAAGAAAGACCTTTATTCACTCGAGATGGAGGAAGACAACGCACTACAAGATCATCTAAATAAGTTTAATAGCTTGATCACCCAATTGGCGAATTTAGATGTGAAAACTAAGGAGTAGGACAAGGCAATTTTATTGTTGACATCTCTCCCTAAAAGTTATAACTTTGTGATAACTAGTTTACTTGTAGGGAAGACAACAATTCCTTTGGACGATATTGTGGTGGCGTTATTCGAGGCGGAGAGGTTCATGAAGCAAGAGAGATCGTCAATCCATGGAGGAGAAAGATTAGTAGCGGAGGATAGTAGCAACAAATGGAAAGACAATAAGAAGGCGAGCAATACAGACCCTAACATCAAGTGTTGGTATTGTGACGAGGTAGGACATATACAATCAAAGTGTGTCCTAGGTACAAAGAAAACTTGATGGTGTTGAGGAACGGTAGGGTTAGAGGTGCTGCTACTATTGCTATGGATGAGGACATGGCTCTAATGGTGGAGGAGAGTAAAGATACAAAAGAGGGTTGGATTTTGGATTTGAGATGCTCACATCATATTTATTGTAGGAAGGAGTGGTTTACTTCTTATAAACAAAGTGATGGGTTGTGTGTTACCTTGCCTAATGGGGAAGAGGCAAAGGTTAAGGGTATAGGTGAGTGAGATCAAGACACATGATGGGAATATTCGAAAATTACGAGAGATGAGGTATATTTCGAGACTTGATCGCAATCTCATATCTTTGGGTCGTTTGGATGGCTTGGGTTATGCAATTCATATTGAGGGAGGTCGTTTGAAGGTCACCAAGGTTAGGAGTGTGATCTTGAAGGGACGACGTAATAAACAAAATCTCTTCATACTTGAAGGAGATAGTGATGGATTTGGCTCAAGGGAAGGCAAGCTCTGAATGTTGTTTGTTGATTCGCGAAGAGAATAAGTTGAGTTTAAGGGAAAGTTTTTAGAAATTAAACACAACTTAGTTAAGTCGACAAGAATACGAAACGGATTTGGAGTCAAATATAAGTCTTGTTTGGTTTATATCTGGTTTCCTAGTTTAATTAGAATTGTAATTAGGAAACTAGACATATTTTGGTATGTAACAATCTCTATAATTATTTAGACTTGGGGAGCAAGTATAATTCTAGTAGACGTGGGTTTCTAGTTTAGCTTATAAAAGGGGGTTTATGCCTAGCTAGAAAATAAGAGGGAAAATACATTGGTGAGAGGAATCATCAATTGAGGGGTTATTGTATTATTTTGCAGAAACTTAATAATACGATAATATTTGAGGGGAGGAAATATAAATTTCCTCACAAACACTTATGTCTTTTATTATTGCTTTTGCTATTTGTTCTATATTGTAATTGCAGGTTTGTTCCCAATCGTTCGTGGCACGCGTTTGGTTATAACAAACTGGTATCAAGAGCTGGGTTTAGCCATGGATGATTTCGGGAACAAGTACAAAGTAGAACCTTTTAACGGGAAGACAAATTTCTCGTTGTGGCAAAGTACAATTAAGGATATTCTTATACATGCATTAAGGTCTTCGTAGGACTTTGGAGGATAAGAAACTCAATTTGGTGGACAAAGACAAGTGGGAGGATATGCAACTACAGGATACTAGTAAGATCAGGTTGGCTCTTGCACCGGAGATCAAGTACAACGTCTTAGAGGAAAATAATCCAAAAGTGTTGTGGGACAAATTGATTAAGATGTATGCATCTAAGTCATTGGCCAACAAGTTGTTCTTGAAGAAAGACCTTTATTCACTCGAGATGGAGGAAGACAACACACTACAAGATCATCTAAATAAGTTTAATGGCTTGATCACCCAATTGACAATTTTGGATGTGAAAATTGAGGAGGACAAGGCAATTTTATTGTTGACATCTCTTCCTAAAAGTTATAACTCTGTGATAACTAGTTTACTTGTAGGGAAGACAACAATTGCTTTGGATGATACTGTGGTGGCGTTATTCGAGGCGGAGAGGTTCATGAAGCAAGAGAGATCGTCAATTCATGGAGGAGCAGGATTAGTAGCGGAGGATAGTAGCAACAAATGGAAAGACAATAAGAAGGCGAGCAATACAGACCCTAACATCAAGTGTTGGTATTGTGACGAGGTAGGACATATACAATCAAAGTGTGTCCTAGGTACAAAGAAAACTTGATGGTGTTGAGGAACGGTAGGGTTAGAGGTGTCGCTACTATTGCTATGGATGAGGACATGGCTCTAATGGTGGAGGAGAGTAAAGATCCAAAAGAGGGTTGGATTTTGAATTTGAGATGCTCACAACATATTTATTGTAGGAAGGAGTGGTTTACTTCTTATAAACAAAGTGATGGGTTGTGTGTTACCTTGCCTAATGGGGAAGAGGCAAAGGTTGAGGGTATAGGTGAGGTTGAGATCAAGACATATGATGGGAAGACTCGAAAATTACGAGAGGTGAGGTATATTTCAAGACTTGATCGCAATCTCATATCTTTGGGTTGTTTGGATGGCTTGAGTTATGCTATTCATATTGAGGGAGGTCGTTTGAAGGTCACCAAGGCTAGGAGTGTGATCTTGAAGGGACGACGTAATAAACAAAACCTATTCATACTTAAAGGAGGTAGTGAGGGATAAATTTTGGCTCAAGGGAAGGCAAGCTATGAATGTAGTTTTTTGATTTGCGAAAAGACTAAGTTGAGTTTAAGGGAAGGTTTGTTAGGAATTAAGCACAAGTTAGTTAAGTCGACAAGAATACGAAACGGATTTGGAGTCAAATATAAGTCTTGTCTGGTTTATATCTTGTTTACTAGTTTAATTAGAATTGTAACTAGGAAACTAGATATATTTTGGTGTGTAACAATCTCTATAATTATTTAGATTTGGGGAGCAAGTACAATTCTAATAGACGTGGGTTTTTAGTTTAGCCTATAAAAGAGGGTTTATGCTGCAGCTAGTAAATAAGAGCGACAATACATTGGTGAGAGGAATCATCAATTGAAGGGTTATTGTATTATTTTGCAGGAACTTAATAATACGATAATATTTAAGGGGAGGAAATCTAAATTTCCTCACAAACACTTGTGTGTCTTTTATTATTGTTTTTGCTATTTATTCTATATTGTAATTGCAGGTTTGTTCCCAATCGGTCGTGGCATGCGTTTGGTTATAACAAGGTCTTTTGATTGAATACCATTTCCAACATTGAAACATTTCCAAAATTGATAATAGATCAAATCCAGCAAAATCACATCACCACTATACATTAACAAACAAATAATGGTTTAGAATAAGGTCTTTTGATTGGATACACATATAAATTGAAGAGGCGGAAAAAATAAAAAAATATAACAGCTGTTCTTTATACAATTATCAAACAGCTGCATGTCTCTGATGATTTGACTTCTATTTTTCCAGATGGAGAAGATGAATGAAGAAATATTTAACAAAAATCACACCAGAAACAGTTGTGGCTGAATGCCCTATTATTTCAAACCCCTAAAAAGCTGGCTTCCAAGTGTAACTGTAGGGGTTCCTTCCCCCATGCCTGTAGTCAAGTTCATTTCTTTCTCCAATATCTGATCGAGTTCCGTAACCACATAACTAATCCCGGGTCGGAGTTCACAAGACGGATCTATACAACGGACAATCAGCTGTACAAACTCTTCCATACCTTCTACTGTGAACCTATTTCCCATTCTTGGATCAACCATGGTAGAGACAGTGCTGAAGTCATGGTAATTTAGCACCTAACAACTCAAAAGAGAAAGATACTGCCATCAAGAGAAATATCATTATCATAGTAGCTAGTAAACGGCAAGTCAACATTTTCTAATACAAATTCCAGGAACGAAATTGTGGTTGGCACTTGTATGCTCACATGCACCCCCAATCATACATTTATCATTATTGTAAGCATGACGAGGATGTCCGTTAGGGAGATATTGACATTGCAACGATATTGTGTTTTAGCAGATAAAATAACAAAACTAATCTTCAGGAAGCCACGAATAATTGTAGATAAAGATTCTTACTCGTTCGACCAAGGTTTGATTGGAGTCTGGAGAATATGATTCTCTTGCTTCCTGTCCACAGACCAACTCCAAGAGAAAAACACCAAAACTGTACATGTCACTTTTTTCAGAAAATTGTCTGAACTCTTTCACCCTTGAAGAAAAGAAAATACCAGTTACATGATATCACTGTCAAACTGTCGTACTCTTAAGGATTTGTAAAATGAAAATGTAAAAGCAATAGAGCGTACTCTGGGGCAAGAAAAATCTCATCAGCTTCCACTTGAGAAGATGTACCCGCTGCATCAGATCTTCCAAGAAAATTCCGGATTCCTGCATCTGCAACTTTTGCGACAAAATTTTCATCAACAAGCACATTTGAGGTCTTGAAGTCTTTGTGCAACAAACGGGGGCTAAGGGAATGAAGATGAGCCAAACCTGCACGATGTTAAAGCAAATGAGGCATCTCTGATTAGTATACATAATCTGTAGCCCTTCCTATTCAGAGTTAAACATAAAACAACAAATAATCCTTGGAGAAGCTTCTTAATGAAATTAGCTTTTAAAACCTTAACGTAATTGTCTGTTTTTCAAAGGAGATGCAATCAGCATTTGACTGCTTATACTCTTCAGTTCCTACGTTTTAATTAGTTTATTAGAAAATTTCCTTCCAATTACCTCTCCGAGAGTAAAACTCAGTTGACCTCTCTTTTGATGGTTACTGTTTTTCTAGTGCTAGATGGTGTACTTCTCTAGGTTGGCCTGAGATATTTGTTTCTAATGACTCTATATGGGACCTACTTTTCACGTCAATAATACAATGTGGCATATAGTAATTCATCAAGAAAACTATGAGTGCACTTGGGGTTTTGAGAAGAAGCTGCATAATGGAAACAACTGAGAGCCAATAACAAAAGTGTCATTACTTTCTTTTTTCTTTTCAGGAACCAATGTGTCATTGGTTTGTTACATGGATATTAAAAGTACCTCAGTTTTGCAATACTTGCATCGTTTCTCATTTGGGCACTATTTATCAGCCAACTTTGACAAACTTTCTTTCACCATTAATTATGTAAGAAAAGGCATATTCAAGTGAGATTTTGTTAAATTCATAACAATGCGAGATTCCAAATATCAACTTTTTATAATTTTACTTATACGCAATTAGAGATATTAATGTCCAAAGAAGCGTGTTGGAAATACGTGAAAAAAGAATGATGCAAGTATTGTGAAACGGAGGTAGTATTTTCTAGCATTGATCAAAGTTTGGAGATGTTGTTTATTAACCAAATAAATATTAGAATAAAGTCGTTGAGGTACCTTCATTTTCTATTTTCCTGATAACTAAAATTTATTGACTTGTTTACCCAGATTTATGCTCCTTTTACTTATTTTTTGTTTATTAGGGAACAAGGAAAAGAAAAACAAATACCAGGAAAGCCACAAATGCTCACGGATTTGGCAGAGGATCACCTTTAGCTGCCCCTAGAGCTATTGACAATCGGTGCTTAAATTCCAGCTTCTCTCGTGAAACATGAGCAGGTCCTGAAAAGTCCCTTATTAATTAAAGCGATAAAGAGCATGGAACAAATTGCTTAATTTTTTTTTTACTGAAAGTTACCGTATAAATGACTGGCAACACTTCCATTAGGTATGTACTCATAAACAAGAATTTGTTGATTATTTTCTTGGCAGTAACCTAAGAGTGTCACAATGTTCCGATGGTGAATAGCTGAGAGATAGCGCACCTGAGTGGAAATTATTTCTTAATGGATTTAGAAATCAATAGAAATGCAGGTGACAATGATAAACAGAAGCAAGCTTGCTAGCAAGAGTAGGAAATAAACATTTTGCATTACTATATAAGCCTTTGATGCAATGCAAACCTGTCAGTTTGACATTGTCAATTCGCCATCTCATATATAGCATGATTCAGGACAACATGCTTCGGATGATAAAGAAAGTTACTTATTGTAAAGGGTAGAAATCAACCCTTTTTTCGGTTTTAAACAGAAAAAATGTCCTTAAAGACATGTCATTCAGACATTTGTTCGGCTTATTTTGGTATGAAAAGACTGATAAATACAAATTATAAAGTACATATACATATCATCAAGATGCAGTGAAATCTACCATAACCCAGAAATTGAGAAGTTCAACATAAACATTTGCTGGTTCCCAGACTTCCCACTAAAGTTCTCCAACATATTGCTAATAATCATCAAATTTGGCATCTGAACTCTAAAGGTGCATGTTAAGAGAAATATATCCTAATAGGCATAATCAATTGTTTCATAGGAAAAGGATATCACTTTTGAAATTTATACATAGAACTGAACAAGATGTTAGACGGATAAAATGCTGCATACTCAGTTAAATGACAGGAAGAATGGAAAGACTAGTTTCTCAAACATCTCAGGCAAACAAAGTGACTAAAACCGGCAGTGAATGAGTTAAACAGCAATACTAATTCCCAGTCAAAGGATGATCATTACCTCTTCAACAAACTCTTGAGTAGGCGCAACATGCCGCTTTTTAATGGCTACCAGCACACCATCTGTGAGCAATCCCTTGTAGACCTCTCCAAACTTTCCTACTCCAATTAGACCTTGTTCACTGAAGTTCTTTGTAGCGGCACAGAGTTCTTCCCAGTTAAAGCGCCTTGCTTCTCGAAAAGACAACTCAATGCCACCAGATTTTCCTACTAAATATAAATGAGGCAAACAGGAAAATGAGCTTGACGGTGGTTGATCACGTACAGTACATACAAAAATGATAAACAATCAGTGTTACCTTGATAAGAAGGTTCAGAAGACCCAGTTTCAGAAGTTCTCGAAGCACTTCGACTACGGATGCAGCAAAACCAAATAACATATACAACTATACTAGCAAATGCCACAGCTCCTGCAACTACTCCTAATATTACTGCAAGATGCCTTGACATTTGGCACTCGAACCACTTCAGCTACTAATGGTAGTAGAAGCTATCATTCATCAAACCTGAAATTACATTGCAATGATTAAAACAGCACTATGTCTATGTATAGATAAATGCTGATAAAAAGAAAAAGTCCCACAAAAACAAAAAGTTCATAAAGAAGCTCCAACTTGAAGTCAAACATTCAAACTTAAAGGCTAACAATGACATAGAATAATCAAATGCAGAACCATTATCACAAAAATAGTGACAAAAACAAGTTGAACACTTGAGAGAACTTATATTGGAGTTTAAAGTGCCACTTTTGATCATTAAAATTAATGGTTATTCTCAACTCATCAAATAATGTGATCATCGTGGACAATTGGACACTGAATACATGGAGGTGTTGGAAATCCTAGTGAGAATACAAAAGAAAATGAGTGGGAAATGGGAAAATGTGGGAATATTATCCAGCTAAGTTGTTCTGATTATTATAGCTAACAGGAGGTTCATTAAAAAAACATCGAATTTCTATTAGCAGGACGAGATGGGTTAGGGATTGAAGCTGGCATACCCGGCCTTAGTTGCCAACAAACATTACATACAACAACAACAACAACAACAATGCCAAAGCCTTAATCACAAAAGGACGGAATCAGTTGCGAACAAACACTACTACACTACACACTCCAGATAATTTTTTGCTCCACATTGCTCAGAAATACAAAAACTACACATTTCCAACATCAATGCATGCAATTCAAATTCTTGAACTAATGACGAACAAATAATACATGAATGTGGATACATTGAAACATAGCACAAGTATAACAAAAGCATAAAAAACAGTAATTAAAAATTGGAAGTTAAAGCAACCTGAAATAACACAAAACAATCAAATTCGGGGGGAAATCTAAGCTGCATTTGCATTACCCACCTAATTTACATTTGATCTTCAAACTCTTAACAACAACCACTTCAAAATTCACCAATAAAAGTTCATGAATTGGGGTCTTTCCATTGACAGAAGGGTGTTCTTATTTAACTCCAAAAATCACAAAAAAAATATATATAATGAAGTATAAAATTTTAAAAAAGGGGGAAAAAATTTAGCAGAATCAAACCGGGCGCCGAATGAAGAAAAATAAAAATAAGAATGGGTACTTTGGAATAGCAATTGGCAGCTAATCAATCCACTTCATCAAAGTAGTACTTTGGAATAAATTAAAGTATTTTGAAGGATGAAGAACGAGAAGGAGAAAGAGGAGAGAGAAAATGCAATGCGCCCCCTTTGTTCTTGTTGTTGGATATACAAGACAATGTTGACAGAAAGTGACCCAGCGCCGACACACTCACACAACCACAAACACGCTCTCTAAGAATTAAAGCTTTCTCTCTTTTTTCTCCTCTTCAATTCAATTCATTACAGGGTTACACACTTACACTGTATTCATTTTGTAAAATGCAACCTTTTTAGACCTTACCCGAACTCTCCCCTCCAAAAAAAAAATTAAAAAAATTAGATAAGTTTTAGCAAATGAGTTAGCATAATATAAATGGATATTTCATAAGATACCCCCGAGGTTTATGTTTATTCACCGGTATCCTCGTTGTTTCACTAATTTACCGGGTACCCCTCAGGTTTCATTTTCTCGCATGAAATACCCTTAATGACCCTTAATGACTTACGGTGTTAAGTCTCTATTGGTGTGCTTTTACTATTCTACCCCTCCTTCAACTTCTACCCCCTAACCTTTCTTCTTCCTTCTTCCTATGTTCTTCCCTCAAAAAACACCCACTCTCTCACTCCCCCACTCTCTCGAGTCGGGTTCGGTCAGGTTGAAAATTTGTCGGGTCATGTCGGGTTATTTTTCCATTTCGGTTTAGGTCGGGTTCGGTTCGGGTTCGGGTCGGGTCTTTTTCTAGCCTAGTACAATTATGGGTTCGGGTCTTAACGAGTTGGGTCAAGTTCGGATCGGATAATTACCGGGTCGGTTAAAATTCAGGTCGGGTTCACTATCGGACACGGGTTAAGACCGGGAACGATAGCTATCAGGATTAGTCAATTTTTAACCTTATAATTTAACTTTTATAAATTTGGTTAAATTTGGTTTAACGCTTTTCACTTGTTCTAGATTAGGTAATTATAAAAAAATATACTAACTTGATTTAAGTTATTATTTAGTTAGGTCAATGACAAATCGGGTTGTCAACAGGTCGCGTAAATTCAGGTAACGGGTTGTCACGAATTGAGTCAATAACAGGTTTCATCGGGTTATAATCGGTTTCGGGTTGACATCGGGTCGGGTATTGAATCGGGTTCGGGTCATTTTCGGTCGGGTAAGCTGACTCAGTTTTGTTATCGGTTATATTTCGGTCGGGTATCAGGTTCGGGTCCGGGTCATGCATTAACGGGTCAAAATCGGTCGTCGGTTTTAACGGGTTGGCTACGGTCGGGTTACGGGTTTCCTATTTTAACAAAATTTCGGGTCTCGGGTCGGGCCTGGGTCCTTAAAAATACTGGTCGGTTCAGGTCGATTTCTCGGGTCGGATCAATTTTTGACAGCTCTAATACAAGACAATGATGACAGAAAGTGACCCAGCGCCGACACACTCACACAACCACAAACACGCTCTCTAAGAATTAAAGCTTTCTCTCCTTTTTCTCCTCTTCAATCCAATTCATTACAGGGTTACACACTTACACTGTATTCATTTTGTATGCAACCTTTTTAAACCTTACCCGAACTCTCCCCTCCAAAAAAAAATAAAAAAAATAAGATAAGTTTTAGCAAATGAGTTAGCATAATATAAACGGATATTTCATGAGATACCCCCGAGGTTTAAGTTTATTCAACAGATACCCTCGTTGTTTCAGTAATTCACCAGGTACCCCTCAGGTTTCATTTTCTCGCATGAAATACCCTGAATGACCCTTAATGACTTACGGTGTTAAGTCTCCATTAGTGTGCTTTTACTATTCTACCCCTCCTTCAACTTCTACCCCCTAACCTTTCTTCTTCCTTCTTCCTATGTTCTTCCCTCAAAAAACACCCACTCTCTCACTCCCCCACTCTCTCCGCCGCCCTTCGGCGTCGATTTATTCCTCAACCACCACCCCCTTTCTCCTTCCTCCGCCACATCTCCTCTTATTCTACGCCGTCAAACTGACAAGCTAAATCGTACTCCTATCAAAGATAAACCTAACGTTCACCAACTAAAAATATAGCAAGGGAAGCAGGGATCGTATCCACAGGGAAACAGGCGTTCTTTCTACTATTAAATTATTAATCTAGACTACTGGTAACAAGAGTTTGGATTGGGTTGTGTATTAAACTAAAGCAAATAATCAAATCGGAAAATAACAATATTAAAGGAATCTAGGGCAGCAGTTCACCATAAATGCAGACCGGGATTGGACAACGAACAATGACAATCAATTAACAATCATAACTAGGAAAACATGCATCTCTTGAATCTTATGAATTCCTTAGGATAGAACAACTAGCGGGCTCTCGCTACGTACTAGAAATAATTCCTATCTAATAGCCACAGACCAAAAACATCAGATTTATACCTCTCGGCGCATAATCCAAGGTTAATCAAACTCAAATCAAAATAGTCCGGCCGAACAGAATTGACGAGCAATAATAATAAGCTATAGAAATTATAATCAATCAATCAATAATCAAGCCCACATATAATCCCAATCATGCATTCATGGATCCCCTAAACCCTAGAAATTAAACTACTCACTCATGATAATAAATAACAAAGCAATTAGCATAATGGAAAACATGATTAAAGCAACAAAATAAATTAAGGTAGGAAATAATACCGAATTGAAGAACAAATAAAATAATAAAGTTTGGATCTTTACTTGAAATTAAAAACTAAGTATTTGAATAATTGGAGAGAAAACTAGAAATAAACTAAGTATTGAAAACTAGAATAAAAGATGTCACTAAAAATATAAGGGGCTAGTATTTATAGTTTTCCCAAAATAGAGCCCAAAATCGGAAATAAAATCTCGCGAAATACGCTGGAGGTTGGCGTGGCCCGATCGGGCGACGCTTCGCCCGATCGGGCGATGTGCTCGATAGTCGGCCCGATCGGGCGAAATTCCGCCCGATCGGGCGGTTGCAAAATGCCCAGAACAGCGCCCAGAATGACCGCCCGATCCGGATCGGGCGAAGCTCGCCCGATCGGGCGCGTGTTGAAACTGCACGATCCTCTATCTTCAAAACGTCATATCTCCTTCGTTATTCGTCGGAATTAGGCGAGTGACCACTTGTTGGAAAGATATTGAAGTCCATAATCCAACCCAATTGGAATTACATCATTTGGAGTTGTAGAACTTGAGTTATGCTTAAAATAGTGGACTATAGTCATTTTTGTACTTCCTTCGTTATTCGCTTTGTTTCAAAACTCTTCAAACTTAATGTTTGTGCTTTCGAAAGTACATAATCTCTTTTATTGATTCAAATGAGTAGAAAATTCACAAAAATATACTAATTCCTACAATGATGAACCTGAAACTACAAACACACTACAAGGAGCACATTAGTACTAAAGATCGCTCCGAAGAGCTCATTTGAGATCAAAAAGTACTAAGGGACGGGGGTAAAAACTCTACATAAAACACACATATCAAACTCCCCCAAGCTAGATCCTTGCTTGTCCCTAAGCAAGAAAATCATCGATGAATACAAGACCAACTTCACCCCCACCATATTTCAAAATGAAAAACATAATTCAAGCAAAATCTAACGAGCATGCATCAATGTCAACCAATCAAATCCACCCAACCACAAATCCTCCCTAACAATCGTCACGCAAAGCGAACCACAAGTGCACAATGGAATTCAAGACTAGTGCTCACACACTCATCACTCATTTATGTGGCGGGTAAAAGATGTACCCGTTCGCTCTCCTCCCAACATATAAGTGAACAATGCCCTCCCAAACTCACAACACTCGTGTGTCTAGAAAAACATACACTCAACCTAGTAGTCGACTTGATATGTGTCATGTCATAACTTGCATTGATAAACAACTATTTTCACATAAGTACGACTCTATGCACAAAGGTCGGAAGGTCTTCAAAGCTTGTAATGTTAGGCTTAGGTAAGGGTGCGGTAAATTTGGGTATAATGTGAGCTTTAAAGCCTTGGCTTTGGGGAGCATAAATCCTAAAAACAACCGTGATCAATCAACATAATGACCATAATCTCCCACTCAACACATGACAAAACAACAAATAGCCAACACCACACTTTCTTGCATTTTTTTCACAATTGTAACCAATCACTCATAAGGATATGAATTTGCAGAACTTGATTGAAACAACACTTTGAACTTTTTTATGAGAGTAATAGAATTTTCTCTTTCTTTTCCTTTTCAATCTCTCTTTTTTCTTTCTTTTTAGAAACCTTCACATTTGTTTTGTTCTTTCATCTCTTTTCATTTTCAACTCATTTTCAACAACAAACATGATAAGACGAACTCCTTTTCAATACCTACTTTGTGCTCAAAATGTAGCACATTACAACTCCCTCACCTCACTACTATTAGCTCCCCCAAGCTAGGCTTGGGACTAGTAACCAATGGGGTTTTTCATGGGCTTGTAATATGGTTAGTCACCGAATAAAAGGGCACAAGCAACAACATGGGTAGAAAAGGAGGGGACAAATGTATCTAATTTCATCTGAAGGCTACCTAAATAGAAAAATGCCTTCGTCCTCCACAATGTGCATGTATATGAGTCATAAAATACTACTAATAGTTGCAAATCAATACTCAAAATCAATGACACACCAGGAAGCTATCACACATCCTAACCAAATCAACTAATCAAGCACCAAGTCCACAAATAGTTAGTCGGAGTTGACTCATGTTAAGGCATCAAAGCAATCGAATATCAAATCATGGCTAACACATCTACATTGCCCATCATCAAATACCAAGAATCAAAACAATTTTCGTTCAAGGGGCACAGGGAAGCATGATATTGTATTCATCGGAACGTATTTTTGTATTTTTTTTTCAAAAGCGATAAACTAATCTAGAAAGCAATAACACATACCTCCCCAAAGCCAAACTCAGCAATGTCCCCAGTGCTTAAAGGAGTGAAGATCGAGGGTCTCAATAATCGTTGAACCCCTCCGGGTCCAAGTCTTCTATGCCTTCCGCTCGACCTTGGTTAGTAAATAACCAACCAACGAGCGCAGAAGCTTGTCATGCGCACTCGCACATCTTTCGTGCAACCGGACATGCACGATAACCAACAACAAAAATTGCATAAAGTCCGAACGAACTCTATGCCAGTAAGGAGTAGGATGCCTAAAGGAAGAAGAACAAAAGGAAAAAACAATAATAAAAGAAGAATAGGAAAAAGAAGGAAAAGAGAAAGTAGGCATACTCTCCTTATGGAAGCTATTTTTGTGGACTATTGATTCTTCAACCTCAACGATCAATGAAATATCACTCTCTGTGTTTGGGCATTCATGGTGGACAAGCTCTTCACCATATAGAGCTCTTTGCAAAGCATCCACCTCTTCTTTGTAATTACTGCAAGTACCTGCAAAAGATTCACAAAGAGGAACCGGAAAAGAATAATAATCCATTTTTTTTTCAAAGAGAAACTAAAGAAAAGAAAATATGTACATGCTCCCAAAAAACACGAAGTTCACCAACGGCGCCAAAATTTGACAAGCTAAATCGTACTCCTATCAAAGATAAACCTAACGTTCACCAACTAAAAATATAGCAAGGGAAGCAGGGATCGTATCCACAGGGAAACAGGCGTTCTTTCTACTATTAAATTATTAATCTAGACTACTGGTAACAAGAGTTTGGATTGGGTTGTGTATTAAACTAAAGCAAATAATCAAATCGGAAAATAACAATATTAAAGGAATCTAGGGCAGCAGTTCACCATAAATGCAGACCGGGATTGGACAACGAACAATGACAATCAATTAACAATCATAACTAGGAAAACATGCATCTCTTGAATCTTATGAATTCCTTAGGATAGAACAACTAGCGGGCTCTCGCTACGTACTAGAAATAATTCCTATCTAATAGCCACAGACCAAAAACATCAGATTTATACCTCTCGGCGCATAATCCAAGGTTAATCAAACTCAAATCAAAATAGTCCGGCCGAACAGAATTGACGAGCAATAATAATAAGCTATAGAAATTATAATCAATCAATCAATAATCAAGCCCACATATAATCCCAATCATGCATTCATGGATCCCCTAAACCCTAGAAATTAAACTACTCACTCATGATAATAAATAACAAAGCAATTAGCATAATGGAAAACATGATTAAAGCAACAAAATAAATTAAGGTAGGAAATAATACCGAATTGAAGAACAAATAAAATAATAAAGTTTGGATCTTTACTTGAAATTAAAAACTAAGTATTTGAATAATTGGAGAGAAAACTAGAAATAAACTAAGTATTGAAAACTAGAATAAAAGATGTCACTAAAAATATAAGGGGCTAGTATTTATAGTTTTCCCAAAATAGAGCCCAAAATCGGAAATAAAATCTCGCGAAATACGCTGGAGGTTGGCGTGGCCCGATCGGGCGACGCTTCGCCCGATCGGGCGATGTGCTCGATAGTCGGCCCGATCGGGCGAAATTCCGCCCGATCGGGCGGTTGCAAAATGCCCAGAACAGCGCCCAGAATGACCGCCCGATCCGGATCGGGCGAAGCTCGCCCGATCGGGCGCGTGTTGAAACTGCACGATCCTCTATCTTCAAAACGTCATATCTCCTTCGTTATTCGTCGGAATTAGGCGAGTGACCACTTGTTGGAAAGATATTGAAGTCCATAATCCAACCCAATTGGAATTACATCATTTGGAGTTGTAGAACTTGAGTTATGCTTAAAATAGTGGACTATAGTCATTTTTGTACTTCCTTCGTTATTCGCTTTGTTTCAAAACTCTTCAAACTTAATGTTTGTGCTTTCGAAAGTACATAATCTCTTTTATTGATTCAAATGAGTAGAAAATTCACAAAAATATACTAATTCCTACAATGATGAACCTGAAACTACAAACACACTACAAGGAGCACATTAGTACTAAAGATCGCTCCGAAGAGCTCATTTGAGATCAAAAAGTACTAAGGGACGGGGGTAAAAACTCTACATAAAACACACATATCAAACTCCCCCAAGCTAGATCCTTGCTTGTCCCTAAGCAAGAAAATCATCGATGAATACAAGACCAACTTCACCCCCACCATATTTCAAAATGAAAAACATAATTCAAGCAAAATCTAACGAGCATGCATCAATGTCAACCAATCAAATCCACCCAACCACAAATCCTCCCTAACAATCGTCACGCAAAGCGAACCACAAGTGCACAATGGAATTCAAGACTAGTGCTCACACACTCATCACTCATTTATGTGGCGGGTAAAAGATGTACCCGTTCGCTCTCCTCCCAACATATAAGTGAACAATGCCCTCCCAAACTCACAACACTCGTGTGTCTAGAAAAACATACACTCAACCTAGTAGTCGACTTGATATGTGTCATGTCATAACTTGCATTGATAAACAACTATTTTCACATAAGTACGACTCTATGCACAAAGGTCGGAAGGTCTTCAAAGCTTGTAATGTTAGGCTTAGGTAAGGGTGCGGTAAATTTGGGTATAATGTGAGCTTTAAAGCCTTGGCTTTGGGGAGCATAAATCCTAAAAACAACCGTGATCAATCAACATAATGACCATAATCTCCCACTCAACACATGACAAAACAACAAATAGCCAACACCACACTTTCTTGCATTTTTTTCACAATTGTAACCAATCACTCATAAGGATATGAATTTGCAGAACTTGATTGAAACAACACTTTGAACTTTTTTATGAGAGTAATAGAATTTTCTCTTTCTTTTCCTTTTCAATCTCTCTTTTTTCTTTCTTTTTAGAAACCTTCACATTTGTTTTGTTCTTTCATCTCTTTTCATTTTCAACTCATTTTCAACAACAAACATGATAAGACGAACTCCTTTTCAATACCTACTTTGTGCTCAAAATGTAGCACATTACAACTCCCTCACCTCACTACTATTAGCTCCCCCAAGCTAGGCTTGGGACTAGTAACCAATGGGGTTTTTCATGGGCTTGTAATATGGTTAGTCACCGAATAAAAGGGCACAAGCAACAACATGGGTAGAAAAGGAGGGGACAAATGTATCTAATTTCATCTGAAGGCTACCTAAATAGAAAAATGCCTTCGTCCTCCACAATGTGCATGTATATGAGTCATAAAATACTACTAATAGTTGCAAATCAATACTCAAAATCAATGACACACCAGGAAGCTATCACACATCCTAACCAAATCAACTAATCAAGCACCAAGTCCACAAATAGTTAGTCGGAGTTGACTCATGTTAAGGCATCAAAGCAATCGAATATCAAATCATGGCTAACACATCTACATTGCCCATCATCAAATACCAAGAATCAAAACAATTTTCGTTCAAGGGGCACAGGGAAGCATGATATTGTATTCATCGGAACGTATTTTTGTATTTTTTTTTCAAAAGCGATAAACTAATCTAGAAAGCAATAACACATACCTCCCCAAAGCCAAACTCAGCAATGTCCCCAGTGCTTAAAGGAGTGAAGATCGAGGGTCTCAATAATCGTTGAACCCCTCCGGGTCCAAGTCTTCTATGCCTTCCGCTCGACCTTGGTTAGTAAATAACCAACCAACGAGCGCAGAAGCTTGTCATGCGCACTCGCACATCTTTCGTGCAACCGGACATGCACGATAACCAACAACAAAAATTGCATAAAGTCCGAACGAACTCTATGCCAGTAAGGAGTAGGATGCCTAAAGGAAGAAGAACAAAAGGAAAAAACAATAATAAAAGAAGAATAGGAAAAAGAAGGAAAAGAGAAAGTAGGCATACTCTCCTTATGGAAGCTATTTTTGTGGACTATTGATTCTTCAACCTCAACGATCAATGAAATATCACTCTCTGTGTTTGGGCATTCATGGTGGACAAGCTCTTCACCATATAGAGCTCTTTGCAAAGCATCCACCTCTTCTTTGTAATTACTGCAAGTACCTGCAAAAGATTCACAAAGAGGAACCGGAAAAGAATAATAATCCATTTTTTTTTCAAAGAGAAACTAAAGAAAAGAAAATATGTACATGCTCCCAAAAAACACGAAGTTCACCAACGGCGCCAAAATTTGACAAGCTAAATCGTACTCCTATCAAAGATAAACCTAACGTTCACCAACTAAAAATATAGCAAGGGAAGCAGGGATCGTATCCACAGGGAAACAGGCGTTCTTTCTACTATTAAATTATTAATCTAGACTACTGGTAACAAGAGTTTGGATTGGGTTGTGTATTAAACTAAAGCAAATAATCAAATCGGAAAATAACAATATTAAAGGAATCTAGGGCAGCAGTTCACCATAAATGCAGACCGGGATTGGACAACGAACAATGACAATCAATTAACAATCATAACTAGGAAAACATGCATCTCTTGAATCTTATGAATTCCTTAGGATAGAACAACTAGCGGGCTCTCGCTACGTACTAGAAATAATTCCTATCTAATAGCCACAGACCAAAAACATCAGATTTATACCTCTCGGCGCATAATCCAAGGTTAATCAAACTCAAATCAAAATAGTCCGGCCGAACAGAATTGACGAGCAATAATAATAAGCTATAGAAATTATAATCAATCAATCAATAATCAAGCCCACATATAATCCCAATCATGCATTCATGGATCCCCTAAACCCTAGAAATTAAACTACTCACTCATGATAATAAATAACAAAGCAATTAGCATAATGGAAAACATGATTAAAGCAACAAAATAAATTAAGGTAGGAAATAATACCGAATTGAAGAACAAATAAAATAATAAAGTTTGGATCTTTACTTGAAATTAAAAACTAAGTATTTGAATAATTGGAGAGAAAACTAGAAATAAACTAAGTATTGAAAACTAGAATAAAAGATGTCACTAAAAATATAAGGGGCTAGTATTTATAGTTTTCCCAAAATAGAGCCCAAAATCGGAAATAAAATCTCGCGAAATACGCTGGAGGTTGGCGTGGCCCGATCGGGCGACGCTTCGCCCGATCGGGCGATGTGCTCGATAGTCGGCCCGATCGGGCGAAATTCCGCCCGATCGGGCGGTTGCAAAATGCCCAGAACAGCGCCCAGAATGACCGCCCGATCCGGATCGGGCGAAGCTCGCCCGATCGGGCGCGTGTTGAAACTGCACGATCCTCTATCTTCAAAACGTCATATCTCCTTCGTTATTCGTCGGAATTAGGCGAGTGACCACTTGTTGGAAAGATATTGAAGTCCATAATCCAACCCAATTGGAATTACATCATTTGGAGTTGTAGAACTTGAGTTATGCTTAAAATAGTGGACTATAGTCATTTTTGTACTTCCTTCGTTATTCGCTTTGTTTCAAAACTCTTCAAACTTAATGTTTGTGCTTTCGAAAGTACATAATCTCTTTTATTGATTCAAATGAGTAGAAAATTCACAAAAATATACTAATTCCTACAATGATGAACCTGAAACTACAAACACACTACAAGGAGCACATTAGTACTAAAGATCGCTCCGAAGAGCTCATTTGAGATCAAAAAGTACTAAGGGACGGGGGTAAAAACTCTACATAAAACACACATATCAAACTCCCCCAAGCTAGATCCTTGCTTGTCCCTAAGCAAGAAAATCATCGATGAATACAAGACCAACTTCACCCCCACCATATTTCAAAATGAAAAACATAATTCAAGCAAAATCTAACGAGCATGCATCAATGTCAACCAATCAAATCCACCCAACCACAAATCCTCCCTAACAATCGTCACGCAAAGCGAACCACAAGTGCACAATGGAATTCAAGACTAGTGCTCACACACTCATCACTCATTTATGTGGCGGGTAAAAGATGTACCCGTTCGCTCTCCTCCCAACATATAAGTGAACAATGCCCTCCCAAACTCACAACACTCGTGTGTCTAGAAAAACATACACTCAACCTAGTAGTCGACTTGATATGTGTCATGTCATAACTTGCATTGATAAACAACTATTTTCACATAAGTACGACTCTATGCACAAAGGTCGGAAGGTCTTCAAAGCTTGTAATGTTAGGCTTAGGTAAGGGTGCGGTAAATTTGGGTATAATGTGAGCTTTAAAGCCTTGGCTTTGGGGAGCATAAATCCTAAAAACAACCGTGATCAATCAACATAATGACCATAATCTCCCACTCAACACATGACAAAACAACAAATAGCCAACACCACACTTTCTTGCATTTTTTTCACAATTGTAACCAATCACTCATAAGGATATGAATTTGCAGAACTTGATTGAAACAACACTTTGAACTTTTTTATGAGAGTAATAGAATTTTCTCTTTCTTTTCCTTTTCAATCTCTCTTTTTTCTTTCTTTTTAGAAACCTTCACATTTGTTTTGTTCTTTCATCTCTTTTCATTTTCAACTCATTTTCAACAACAAACATGATAAGACGAACTCCTTTTCAATACCTACTTTGTGCTCAAAATGTAGCACATTACAACTCCCTCACCTCACTACTATTAGCTCCCCCAAGCTAGGCTTGGGACTAGTAACCAATGGGGTTTTTCATGGGCTTGTAATATGGTTAGTCACCGAATAAAAGGGCACAAGCAACAACATGGGTAGAAAAGGAGGGGACAAATGTATCTAATTTCATCTGAAGGCTACCTAAATAGAAAAATGCCTTCGTCCTCCACAATGTGCATGTATATGAGTCATAAAATACTACTAATAGTTGCAAATCAATACTCAAAATCAATGACACACCAGGAAGCTATCACACATCCTAACCAAATCAACTAATCAAGCACCAAGTCCACAAATAGTTAGTCGGAGTTGACTCATGTTAAGGCATCAAAGCAATCGAATATCAAATCATGGCTAACACATCTACATTGCCCATCATCAAATACCAAGAATCAAAACAATTTTCGTTCAAGGGGCACAGGGAAGCATGATATTGTATTCATCGGAACGTATTTTTGTATTTTTTTTCAAAAGCGATAAACTAATCTAGAAAGCAATAACACATACCTCCCCAAAGCCAAACTCAGCAATGTCCCCAGTGCTTAAAGGAGTGAAGATCGAGGGTCTCAATAATCGTTGAACCCCTCCGGGTCCAAGTCTTCTATGCCTTCCGCTCGACCTTGGTTAGTAAATAACCAACCAACGAGCGCAGAAGCTTGTCATGCGCACTCGCACATCTTTCGTGCAACCGGACATGCACGATAACCAACAACAAAAATTGCATAAAGTCCGAACGAACTCTATGCCAGTAAGGAGTAGGATGCCTAAAGGAAGAAGAACAAAAGGAAAAAACAATAATAAAAGAAGAATAGGAAAAAGAAGGAAAAGAGAAAGTAGGCATACTCTCCTTATGGAAGCTATTTTTGTGGACTATTGATTCTTCAACCTCAACGATCAATGAAATATCACTCTCTGTGTTTGGGCATTCATGGTGGACAAGCTCTTCACCATATAGAGCTCTTTGCAAAGCATCCACCTCTTCTTTGTAATTACTGCAAGTACCTGCAAAAGATTCACAAAGAGGAACCGGAAAAGAATAATAATCCATTTTTTTTTCAAAGAGAAACTAAAGAAAAGAAAATATGTACATGCTCCCAAAAAACACGAAGTTCACCAACGGCGCCAAAATTTGACAAGCTAAATCGTACTCCTATCAAAGATAAACCTAACGTTCACCAACTAAAAATATAGCAAGGGAAGCAGGGATCGTATCCACAGGGAAACAGGCGTTCTTTCTACTATTAAATTATTAATCTAGACTACTGGTAACAAGAGTTTGGATTGGGTTGTGTATTAAACTAAAGCAAATAATCAAATCGGAAAATAACAATATTAAAGGAATCTAGGGCAGCAGTTCACCATAAATGCAGACCGGGATTGGACAACGAACAATGACAATCAATTAACAATCATAACTAGGAAAACATGCATCTCTTGAATCTTATGAATTCCTTAGGATAGAACAACTAGCGGGCTCTCGCTACGTACTAGAAATAATTCCTATCTAATAGCCACAGACCAAAAACATCAGATTTATACCTCTCGGCGCATAATCCAAGGTTAATCAAACTCAAATCAAAATAGTCCGGCCGAACAGAATTGACGAGCAATAATAATAAGCTATAGAAATTATAATCAATCAATCAATAATCAAGCCCACATATAATCCCAATCATGCATTCATGGATCCCCTAAACCCTAGAAATTAAACTACTCACTCATGATAATAAATAACAAAGCAATTAGCATAATGGAAAACATGATTAAAGCAACAAAATAAATTAAGGTAGGAAATAATACCGAATTGAAGAACAAATAAAATAATAAAGTTTGGATCTTTACTTGAAATTAAAAACTAAGTATTTGAATAATTGGAGAGAAAACTAGAAATAAACTAAGTATTGAAAACTAGAATAAAAGATGTCACTAAAAATATAAGGGGCTAGTATTTATAGTTTTCCCAAAATAGAGCCCAAAATCGGAAATAAAATCTCGCGAAATACGCTGGAGGTTGGCGTGGCCCGATCGGGCGACGCTTCGCCCGATCGGGCGATGTGCTCGATAGTCGGCCCGATCGGGCGAAATTCCGCCCGATCGGGCGGTTGCAAAATGCCCAGAACAGCGCCCAGAATGACCGCCCGATCCGGATCGGGCGAAGCTCGCCCGATCGGGCGCGTGTTGAAACTGCACGATCCTCTATCTTCAAAACGTCATATCTCCTTCGTTATTCGTCGGAATTAGGCGAGTGACCACTTGTTGGAAAGATATTGAAGTCCATAATCCAACCCAATTGGAATTACATCATTTGGAGTTGTAGAACTTGAGTTATGCTTAAAATAGTGGACTATAGTCATTTTTGTACTTCCTTCGTTATTCGCTTTGTTTCAAAACTCTTCAAACTTAATGTTTGTGCTTTCGAAAGTACATAATCTCTTTTATTGATTCAAATGAGTAGAAAATTCACAAAAATATACTAATTCCTACAATGATGAACCTGAAACTACAAACACACTACAAGGAGCACATTAGTACTAAAGATCGCTCCGAAGAGCTCATTTGAGATCAAAAAGTACTAAGGGACGGGGGTAAAAACTCTACATAAAACACACATATCAAACTCCCCCAAGCTAGATCCTTGCTTGTCCCTAAGCAAGAAAATCATCGATGAATACAAGACCAACTTCACCCCCACCATATTTCAAAATGAAAAACATAATTCAAGCAAAATCTAACGAGCATGCATCAATGTCAACCAATCAAATCCACCCAACCACAAATCCTCCCTAACAATCGTCACGCAAAGCGAACCACAAGTGCACAATGGAATTCAAGACTAGTGCTCACACACTCATCACTCATTTATGTGGCGGGTAAAAGATGTACCCGTTCGCTCTCCTCCCAACATATAAGTGAACAATGCCCTCCCAAACTCACAACACTCGTGTGTCTAGAAAAACATACACTCAACCTAGTAGTCGACTTGATATGTGTCATGTCATAACTTGCATTGATAAACAACTATTTTCACATAAGTACGACTCTATGCACAAAGGTCGGAAGGTCTTCAAAGCTTGTAATGTTAGGCTTAGGTAAGGGTGCGGTAAATTTGGGTATAATGTGAGCTTTAAAGCCTTGGCTTTGGGGAGCATAAATCCTAAAAACAACCGTGATCAATCAACATAATGACCATAATCTCCCACTCAACACATGACAAAACAACAAATAGCCAACACCACACTTTCTTGCATTTTTTTCACAATTGTAACCAATCACTCATAAGGATATGAATTTGCAGAACTTGATTGAAACAACACTTTGAACTTTTTTATGAGAGTAATAGAATTTTCTCTTTCTTTTCCTTTTCAATCTCTCTTTTTTCTTTCTTTTTAGAAACCTTCACATTTGTTTTGTTCTTTCATCTCTTTTCATTTTCAACTCATTTTCAACAACAAACATGATAAGACGAACTCCTTTTCAATACCTACTTTGTGCTCAAAATGTAGCACATTACAACTCCCTCACCTCACTACTATTAGCTCCCCCAAGCTAGGCTTGGGACTAGTAACCAATGGGGTTTTTCATGGGCTTGTAATATGGTTAGTCACCGAATAAAAGGGCACAAGCAACAACATGGGTAGAAAAGGAGGGGACAAATGTATCTAATTTCATCTGAAGGCTACCTAAATAGAAAAATGCCTTCGTCCTCCACAATGTGCATGTATATGAGTCATAAAATACTACTAATAGTTGCAAATCAATACTCAAAATCAATGACACACCAGGAAGCTATCACACATCCTAACCAAATCAACTAATCAAGCACCAAGTCCACAAATAGTTAGTCGGAGTTGACTCATGTTAAGGCATCAAAGCAATCGAATATCAAATCATGGCTAACACATCTACATTGCCCATCATCAAATACCAAGAATCAAAACAATTTTCGTTCAAGGGGCACAGGGAAGCATGATATTGTATTCATCGGAACGTATTTTTGTATTTTTTTTTCAAAAGCGATAAACTAATCTAGAAAGCAATAACACATACCTCCCCAAAGCCAAACTCAGCAATGTCCCCAGTGCTTAAAGGAGTGAAGATCGAGGGTCTCAATAATCGTTGAACCCCTCCGGGTCCAAGTCTTCTATGCCTTCCGCTCGACCTTGGTTAGTAAATAACCAACCAACGAGCGCAGAAGCTTGTCATGCGCACTCGCACATCTTTCGTGCAACCGGACATGCACGATAACCAACAACAAAAATTGCATAAAGTCCGAACGAACTCTATGCCAGTAAGGAGTAGGATGCCTAAAGGAAGAAGAACAAAAGGAAAAAACAATAATAAAAGAAGAATAGGAAAAAGAAGGAAAAGAGAAAGTAGGCATACTCTCCTTATGGAAGCTATTTTTGTGGACTATTGATTCTTCAACCTCAACGATCAATGAAATATCACTCTCTGTGTTTGGGCATTCATGGTGGACAAGCTCTTCACCATATAGAGCTCTTTGCAAAGCATCCACCTCTTCTTTGTAATTACTGCAAGTACCTGCAAAAGATTCACAAAGAGGAACCGGAAAAGAATAATAATCCATTTTTTTTTCAAAGAGAAACTAAAGAAAAGAAAATATGTACATGCTCCCAAAAAACACGAAGTTCACCAACGGCGCCAAAATTTGACAAGCTAAATCGTACTCCTATCAAAGATAAACCTAACGTTCACCAACTAAAAATATAGCAAGGGAAGCAGGGATCGTATCCACAGGGAAACAGGCGTTCTTTCTACTATTAAATTATTAATCTAGACTACTGGTAACAAGAGTTTGGATTGGGTTGTGTATTAAACTAAAGCAAATAATCAAATCGGAAAATAACAATATTAAAGGAATCTAGGGCAGCAGTTCACCATAAATGCAGACCGGGATTGGACAACGAACAATGACAATCAATTAACAATCATAACTAGGAAAACATGCATCTCTTGAATCTTATGAATTCCTTAGGATAGAACAACTAGCGGGCTCTCGCTACGTACTAGAAATAATTCCTATCTAATAGCCACAGACCAAAAACATCAGATTTATACCTCTCGGCGCATAATCCAAGGTTAATCAAACTCAAATCAAAATAGTCCGGCCGAACAGAATTGACGAGCAATAATAATAAGCTATAGAAATTATAATCAATCAATCAATAATCAAGCCCACATATAATCCCAATCATGCATTCATGGATCCCCTAAACCCTAGAAATTAAACTACTCACTCATGATAATAAATAACAAAGCAATTAGCATAATGGAAAACATGATTAAAGCAACAAAATAAATTAAGGTAGGAAATAATACCGAATTGAAGAACAAATAAAATAATAAAGTTTGGATCTTTACTTGAAATTAAAAACTAAGTATTTGAATAATTGGAGAGAAAAATAGAAATAAACTAAGTATTGAAAACTAGAATAAAAGATGTCACTAAAAATATAAGGGGCTAGTATTTATAGTTTTCCCAAAATAGAGCCCAAAATCGGAAATAAAATCTCGCGAAATACGCTGGAGGTTGGCGTGGCCCGATCGGGCGACGCTTCGCCCGATCGGGCGATGTGCTCGATAGTCGGCCCGATCGGGCGAAATTCCGCCCGATCGGGCGGTTGCAAAATGCCCAGAACAGCGCCCCGAATGACCGCCCGATCCGGATCGGGCGAAGCTCGCCCGATCGGGCGCGTGTTGAAACTGCACGATCCTCTATCTTCAAAATGTCATATCTCCTTCGTTATTCGTCGGAATTAGGCGAGTGACCACTTGTTGGAAAGATATTGAAGTCCATAATCCAACCCAATTGGAATTACATCATTTGGAGTTGTAGAACTTGAGTTATGCTTAAAATAGTGGACTATAGTCATTTTTGTACTTCCTTCGTTATTCGCTTTGTTTCAAAACTCTTCAAACTTAATGTTTGTGCTTTCGAAAGTACATAATCTCTTTTATTGATTCAAATGAGTAGAAAATTCACAAAAATATACTAATTCCTACAATGATGAACCTGAAACTACAAACACACTACAAGGAGCACATTAGTATTAAAGATCGCTCCGAAGAGCTCATTTGAGATCAAAAAGTACTAAGGGACGGGGGTAAAAACTCTACATAAAACACACATATCACAAACATGGCGAATCCCGCCGAAGACGCTGCCAAGTCCATCGCCAATTCGTCAATGGATTCCAATCTTAATCCGGAATCCGAAACTCTCAGCAAGAAGTAAGTTTAGAGGTTTTGCAAATTAAATTTAGAAAGGAGTACAGAAAATGGAGGAAGATCGGAAAAGGGAAGCATTGACAACCCCATCTTGAATCGTTGAACCCCATTTCTCAAATTCCCAATTCCAAATAATCAAAAACCCCATTTCTCAAATTCCCAATTCCAAATAATCAAAAACCCCATTTCTCAAATTCCCAATAATCAAAAACCCCATTTCTCAAAAAAATCAGGCAATCGAAAAACCCCATCTTGAATCGTTGAACAATTAGCCAATCCACTCCCACAAGCATAATCTAATCCACTCTCTGATGCACCACTATTAGCAATACACCAACTTCCCCCCCGCCGTACCCGACCCATCTGTCGGCGGGTTCGACACCGGCACATTACCTGAGTTAGCAGGATTAGTGATGGGCGGAGCTTGGGTGGTTGTGGAGGGGACTGTGGTGGTTGTTGGTGGTGTTGTGGGAATCGGATAGTTTACTGGGATGGTGGGATTTGAAGCTGGAACAGTAAAGTTGTGGGTGTGGGTGTGGGTGTATAAGGTGGGAAATTTGTTGGGTTTGTTATAGTATTATCATCCAATCTTCTGATAATTTTTTGTAGTATACTCTGTGTTTATGATTCAATCCCACCTGCAAACAAAATGAAAAAGTAAGCATTTTTAGTAAAATTTGAAGGTTGAAACAGTGAATTAAGTTGCTAAATGTAGAAATAACAATTTACTTTACCATATTCAGGGGATTGTTTATGTTTTTAAGGGCATATGGTGAAAATATCAGAAACTATAGGGGTATCTGGTGAAATAAAGTTTTTCAAACAAAGTTTCTAACGGCCATTTAACGGCAGGGTTAAGTCATGCGAGAAAATGAAACCTGAGGGGTACCTGGTGAATTACTGAAACAACGAGGGTACCTGGTGAATAAACTTAAACCTCGGGGGTATCTCATGAAAAATCCGTAATATAAATTAGTTTTATGTGCACACGATGCACGAGATTATAAAAACAAAAAATTGTGTTGTTATATTTAATTACCACAAATCTAAAGAAAAATTAAGCTTCGTCTATATTAAAAACATGTAAATAGTGCAATACTGTAATATTCAACCCCTCACATGATGAAATAACTAGATTATAATACCTAAATACGTAACAAAAAAATTAATGTAATAGTTTTTCACTTGCTTATTTTGCTTGCAATGACTTACGTAATGGTACTTTGTGATCCTAAAAGTATTTCAGAATGAAAATAGAGTTACATAATATGAATACACAATATATGAATATCACATAAAAATAAGGTATGTAGATGAATAAATTTATTGTGATAGAAAAATGAGGCCTTTAAGTTAATAATTTGCACACGATAATACTTTAGGTTGGAGTTTGAGTATTTTAATAATATTTCTTTGTCTCGTGCCTTAATTTTTAATAATCTTATACGGAGTAAGGTGTGTGTTATATATATAAACCCGATTCCACATTTTGTTTTTTGAATTTATCTTATCTAAACTTATTAAAACTTTCAAAACTTATTTCAGAAATTCAAAAGGAGGCTTTTGTGAGGAGAGAGAAATGGAGAGGATGAAGATCGAAGACCATATATCGCTTATTTTCTTGAATTGCTGGGTAATAATCAGATTTAAAGTTAAATAAAATTGTGAAAGGGTAGAGGGTATTTTAGTCTTTTAGATGGGGGACACCAAAAACGTGATCACGATAATGACCTCAGCTCTTGGCTTATATAATAGAGATTTTAAGGGAGAGCTTCGAACCTCATACCTACTATACATAGATCTTCAGTCTTAACCAATACCACAAAATCTTATTGGTTGTGCGTTGAAGAATGTGAAAACGAAAACAATGCAACTGTTATGGATTGAGCGAAATATTTTATGTAGTGTTTTCCACCAATCTGTTAGATATAGTCTTCATCTCAATAAACTCCCACATGGAAAAAATATGTTTTGTTAAAGGATATTTTGTCATTTAACACCTTAAAAAAAATTAGTTTTTGTAATTAAACACCTTACTTAATTTTTATTATATTTAAACACCTTAAAAATCTAAAAATTTATAAATCAACACCGCTTAACGATTTCCATAAGAAAAAAACGTTGATTTATAATCATGCTATAACTTCCAAAGCATAATTTGATGGTAGAAGGAGTTGTTTACCACCATATCATGCTTTGGGAACTTTAGCATAGTTAAAAACTAATGTTTTTTCTAACAAAAATTGTCAAGTGGTGTTGATTTCTAAATTTTTTTGTTTTTTAAGGTGTTTAAAAACAATAAAAAATAAGTAAGGTGTTAAATTACAAAAACTAGTTTTTTTAAGGTGTTAAATGACAAAAAATCCTTTTGTCTTTAAATAAACTTATGCGCTACATATATTGAATATGATATGTGCTTAAGTTATTGGATCAAGTGAGACATTGGGTTTGGTATGCTAGTATAAAATTCTACAAAAGCTAATTAGTGCTCTTTCTAAAAGTTTCACATAAATTTAAAACATTCAAAATACCAAACTCCAAACCCTAAAAGCATGATATTCATTATTAGTTTGTTTATCAAGTTAAGTAATGTACTTTAATCTTTATTATTAGATATGATTATAATTGTGAGATTTTCAAGTGGTCAAACTGTAAAGCCCAAAGCTTGTTTAAAAAAGCTCATTTAAGAAAGCTCTTTTATGAAAAAAACTCGTTTATAAACTCGACTCGATTAATAAATGAGTCGTTCACGAACAGTTTGCAAACACAAAGTCTCTTAAACGAACCAAACTTGGACAAATTTTGGAGCTCGGTTGAAAGCTCGGGCTCGAGCTCGTACAAGTTAAATGAACATGAACATGAACAGGGTAATACTCGGCTCGGCTCTATACCCCTACTTCCCCCGCTTCACAATATTTGCAACAGTTTGGCTGAAAGACTTGTCAATGTAATAGTTTGACCGTAAATATATGCAATTATATATTACTCCCTCCGTATAGAGTTAATTGGTGCATTATGACCGGCAAAAAGCTTATTTTAATGAATGTGAATGAATTTTGTTAAAATAAGATGTAAGTGGGTAAATGAAGAATAAACAATTATAATGAAAAATAGTGGGGGTATTAAAGTATTTAACGGAAAGAAAAAACAAGGAATAAATGATAAAAATATTACTGATGGTTCTTGGGGGTAACTGGTAAGAAGAATATTATAAAGTAAAAGAGAAAATTTCCATAAATGGAAAGTGCACCAATTAATAAAATACGGTTAATTATGAAAAATGCATCAATTAATTTTATACGAGAGGAGTAAGAACTTGAAAAATTGGTACTTTAATTTATTTGAAGTATATATTATACAGAGGGAAACCCAGCTCATTTTGTTTTTCTTTTTGTGTCAGATTAAAAATGGAAAATTATCCAAATATTACCTTTTTGATTGATTTATAAGAAAAATTTACCAAATACAACCTAATAAAGTTGAACCTTTGCTAATTACAACCTCAAACTTTCAAATTTATAAATTACAACTTTAAACTTACTTCTCCATTTTAAATTACAACTTCGAAGTCATTTTCCGGTGAAATAAATCGAAATATGATGTCATTAATCTTATTAAAACACAAATAAATAATTTCTTAAACAAATAAAAAGCGAATAACTTATGATTAATTTATTTTAAAAAAATTATTTAATTTATGTTTAGAGCTTTTGTAGATTTTTTTTTGAATTATTATATTAATGACATCATTCGATGATTTTTCTCGGGAAATGACTCAGTGTTGTAATTTAAAGTGATGTATAAAGTTTAAAGTTGTTACAAATTTAAAGTTTGAGTTTGTAATTAGCAAAGACATAACTTTATTGGATTTATATTTTGGGAAATGTTTCAAAATATGATCAACATAGAAATGGAAAGAGAAAAAAGGGAGATTGGTTTTTTTTTTTTTGGGTCAACAAGTATAAAATTATTGTGTGCTGTAAAGCGGTACGAGAGAGGGACTTGTCTGCTGTTGCAAGTTGGATGATTTTATTTTATGCCCAGGGCATCTTGGTTGTAAGTTTGTAACTTGTTAAAAATGTTGTTTCACAAAAAATAAAAAAATGATAGTTTTACTCCAATATATTAGTTTTTTTAATACAATGTATTTCAATATTCTATGGCCGTTTAATATACATGTACTTCATTAACTTCCATCCTTCACAGTGACATCTTAGGAGTTTCCCTCATGCGGAGGGTCTCCTAAGATTATTTTTCTTACCAAAAAAAAAAAAAATTAATATACTCCGTAATATCTTCATGTTGAATACTTTTTTTTAATGGTCTTACCAAACCCAAAAAATTATATAAATTCATCATTTGTACTTATATTATGCAGGACAATATTATACGAAGTACTTCTTCTGTTCTTTTTTAAATGACACAATTATTTAGGCACGTTTGCCAACGCACGATTTCAAACCTTAATATCTCCAATTATGGATAAGAAAAAATTATAAAAAGGTTATATTTAAAAAATATTTATTGAGACCAATATAACAAGATCTCACACGACTATGTTTTTTCTTAAGTATAAACCACACAAGCAAGTCAAAGGAGCTTATGTGAATAGTGTCCAAAACTCAATTGTGTCCTGTAAATAAGAACGGAGGAAGTATAATTTAGAAGAATATGTATTTATGCACTGTAATAAACATGATTGGTGTGCAGGGACGAAGCCAAAACTCTAACTCAACAGGGGCCGCTTTTGGTAATTTTTCTAGGACTGGCAATCCCTGGCCCGACATGATAACCCGACTTAAAGTTACTGAGAGAAACCAGAACCTGACCTGAACCAAATCGGACCCGAATGACCTGAAATCAATCTGATTTGACCCATCTATCATGTTTTGTAGTAATGTTAAGTTTTACAATGTTTCTGATATTTTTTGACACAACCCGAAATCAAACCCGAACCTCACCCATTAACCCGAATTGCCAACCCTAGCTTTTTCCAAAAATATATACTTGTTCAACTAGTTATTGGACCGTGCGCTAGCGCGCACGATCCCCCAAGGTATAAAAAAATTGTTTCGTAAAGGATATTTACAAATTTATGGCGAACTCTAGGAAAACAAAGCTAAAACTCGATTTGCTCGTAATTGATAATATGTGATTATAAATTCGTTTACAAGAGGTTTCATTGATATTTTAACATTCTACGTGCAATATTAAGCTCTCCGAAATTGTTATTGTAGTATTCCACATGAAACATTAGCAACGTGCTTAGGTTGAAAATGGAAGGAGGAGCATCTCATAGAAAAGCAAAGACAAAAAGAAGGGTGAAAATAGACATTACACTATTGATAAGAATAAGACAAAAGAAAAAGGATTTTTTGGATAAAACCACCTTTTAAAGTTCAACTTTTTGAAAAAACCACCTTATATGTGGTTTTTTTTAAAAAAACCACCTTTTATGTTCAAAGTTTTAGAATTCACCACCAAATACTAACGTCTGTTAATTGCGCCGTCTGTGGGGCCCACATCCAACGGCCATATTCATTTTCCCTCTTTTTCTTTCTTCTTCTTCCTTTTAAGCTGAACCTCCATGGTTATACTCGACCCTCAAAAAATTCTCAAAAATTCTCAAAAATTCGCAAATTCATCTTCCAAATTATCAAGTATAATTCATCATCAATCCAATTTCGGCGCTTTCCCCCAAAAATCAACATGGTTCGCGTGATTAAACAGGTTAATTGAAATTAGGGTTCATAAATTGTTGAATTTGGGGGTTTTGCAATTTGGGGAATTTAACTCAATTGATTGTTGCAGGTTGATGGTCCACGAGAGTATTGTTATTGCGGAGCTCCTGTGGCAAGGCTGACTTCTTGGACCCACGAAAATCCGGGTCGAAAATTCATTGGTTGCAAATTCTATGATCGAGAAACCGATACACGGAGATGCTCGTATTTTTGGTGGACTGATTTGGAAAGCACTTTCTGGCAGAGGGATGTCATAAGGAATCTAATTTTGGAGAAAAGATTGATGCAAGTTGAGATGAATGACATGAAAAAAAAACTTGATGAGTTGAGCTACCCGAAAAGGTGGATCACGAACGATCCGGAAAAGCACATTCGTAACGGAGGAGCAGATCAAAGTTTGTTATTCGTGGCTTGCCTAATGTTTGTAGTTATTGTATTTGGTGTTGTGATTTTAGTCAAGTAGTTTTTTAATTATTGGTGTTGTTAGTGATCCGAATATAGGATGGTATCATTGAATGATTTAGTGTAACGATGGTCGAATTGATTGCGTTTAATTGATGGATGGAAATGTAATATCGTTGGAATCAATGAATGAATATGTTCGTCTTACCGTTCCGTTTTAATAGGAAATGAAGAGGCAAATAAGTTGCTACAATTGTCGTAAATCTTGTCATTTTTATGTTCTTTTAGGTCTAAACTCCGTCAACTCAAAACTTTCCAAATTGGGTATGGCCTCTCCTAATCCTGTCAATTATTCGACACTGAAATAATGGTTGAAAAGAAATGATCAATCTTGAAAGAATCGTAAACGAAGAAAGATTTAGTCATTGCAACTCGAGAATGAGTTGAATTGAACAATTAAAAGTGAACTATTCCGGACATAAGTCAACTTAAGTCAACTTTTGTTAACTTAAGTCAACTTTTGTTAACTTAAGTCAACTTTAAGTCAACAATTAAAAGAGGAATGTAGCATTATGAACATGTTACAGTTAGCAACCTAAGCAACAACTTACCAACCAAAGTTGACTGACCAAAGTTGACTGACCAAAGTCAACCTAAGTCAACTTTGGCTGTGTTGCCAATTTAGAACTTGCAACAATTGTACCAACATCAACAACTGAAGTACAATATCTGCAGCAAGAAGAACAACCATAGCAGCAAGAAGAACAACACCAGCAGCAACAAGAACAACACCAGCAGCAAGAACAAATACAATACCGGCAGCAATCACCACCAATACCAGAAGCAAGAACAATTATACCAGGAACAAGAACTTAAAAACAAGATTACCAAGGCATTAATTTGATTAATTGTCATAATACTAAGTCAAAATTAGCAAAATTATCACCAGTTGTTGTGTTGTTCTGAAAATAGCAAAATTACACTTCAAGGCATTGTTTCCAAATGCTAGAAACTACAAGCTACAAACTACAAATCAGAAGTAATGTTCCTCCTCACTGGCATTTTAGTCCTAGGTTGTTGTGGATGAGTTTGGGACTGGTGTTGATGAGTTTGGGACTGTTGTGTTTGGGTTACTTGGGATTGGGGCTGACTTGAAGATCCTGCACATGCAGCTGCAGCTACAACAGCCTTAAGTACCCTTTCTTCCTTCTTTCTTCTCTGTTCAGCAACCCATGGAGTGTTGGATGTTGGCCTACCACCCCGCCCTTTGTAAGCTGGTTGACCAGGTGCACCATCCTTCTTTCAAGTTGTTCTGTTGTGACCTAGTCCACCACACTTCCCACACTTGTTTTGTTTTTTTGATCTTTTAGGGTGCTCAACCTGGGTATGTTGGTCTCCCTTGGCCTTCTTCCCTTTCCCTTGTTTCTCCCCTGCTTCCAGTCTCCTCTTGTTTGCCTTTGGCCTGCCAGGTTGTACCTTGTATCTAGGTGGTGCTGGTGCAGGAACATCCACCTTCTCCCAAAACTTAGCACCAGGCATTGGTTTCACTGGCTTTTCATAAGCTTTTAGGTAGTTCTCCATGCTGTAATACTCATGCACATAATCATCTGGATTAGCTCTTTTGTCCATGATGCAGGAGTATGCATGCACACAGGGGATACCTGTTAGATCCCAGTGGAAGCAAGAGCATGTCCTGTTAGCCAAATTAACAGAGACTTGGTCACTGCCTAATTCCACCTCATATTGGTCATCCCTACTCTGTTGCACAATACACCCCCTGCTGTACTTCTCCAAGCCATCAAACACTGTGCCTATGTATGGCATCAGTTTCCTTCCTTTCATCTTCTTAGCAGCCTCCCATTTGTCGTTGCTCCTTTTCATCATGTACCTCCTCATCCATTCCATCTGAGTTAGAATTGGTTTGTCCCTTGCATCTTTGATGACTGCATTAAAAGTCTCACACAAGTTGTTCAACAACATGTTTGACTTCACATCAGTCAAGAAGGCCCACCTAGACCAATGTGTTGGTTGGATGTCATCTAGGTAGCACCAAGCATCCTCATCAAGGAATCTGATGGACTCCATTGCAATTTCAAAGTCCATCTACAACAAAAACATTACCAACTCATTAAAAACAAGCAATAATCGGGAACGAGTCCGACTCTTAAAAAGTATGACTTTAAGTGAAAACCAACTCGGGAACGAGTCCAACTCTTAAAAAGTGTAACTTAAAAAAGTTTGACATTACCAACTCATTAAAAACAAGAAATAATCGGGAACGAGTCCGACTCTTAAAAAGTATGACTTTAAGTGAAAACCAACTCGGGAACGAGTCCAACTCTTAAAAAGTGTAACTTAAAAAAGTTTGACATTACCAACTTAAAAAAGTTTGACTTTAAGTGAAACCAACTCGGGAACGATTCCAACCCTAAAGTTTAATCATCTGCACAGATCAACTAATCTGCATAGATCAACTAATCTGCACAGATCCTTTGATCTGTACAGAACAACTGGCCTGCACATATCATCTGATCTGTACAGATCAGTTCAGATCAACTGATCTGTACAGTTTAACTAATCTGCACAGATCATATGATATGCACAGATCAACTGATCTGCACAAATTACTTGATCTGTACAGATCAGCTGATATTCACATACCAAAGGATCTATAGAGACCAGCTGATCTGCACAAACTGATATGTACAGATCAGCTGATCTGCACATATCATCTAGTCTGAACTAAGTGTGTACAAATGCCAGTGAAATTAGACACTTAAAAATGTTGTAGCTCTAGCTGCATCCCAGAACAAGTCCTTAAACAAAGTTCCAGTGAAATTGAGCTTAAAGTTTGCCCATATGTGCCTAACACAGAATCTGTTGTTGGCTTGTGGAGTCACTGTCCTGATTGCTTCAAGCAAACCCTACACCATTGTTTAAGTCAGTGTGTGCACCTTAATGAACAAGTAAAACCAGAAATATAAGCAACAAAATCAAATGAAATTACCTTTTGTCTGTCAGACATAAAAGTCAAGCCAACACCATTGCTTCCACCATCAAAATCCCTCATAAACAAATCAATAAACCAACACCATGTCTCTGTGTTTTCTATCTCCACAGTTGCCCATGCAATGGGGAAGATATTATTATTCCCATCCTTCCCAACAGCTACCAATATCTGACCTGGATATGCACCCTTCGAGTGACAGCCATCCAATCCAACAATTGGCCTACAACCATTCCTAAACCCATTCATCAAAGGTTCCAGACAGCAGTACATCCTCAAGAACAGGGGCTTCTCAGGCCCAAAACTGTTGTCAACCAACACCAAACAACTACTGCCAGGGTTATGTTTCAAGAATGCTTTGGCATATTCCCACACTCTTCCATACTGCTCTGCTGATGACCCATATAGAGCCAACTTTTCTCTAGCCCTTGCCAACCAAGCAGTGGAATAAGTTATCTTAACACCTAATTCAAGCATCACCCTTTCCATGAACTTTTTCAGCTTCCAGTGAGGATCTGATCTCCAAGTCTCCAAGTATCTCTCACATAAGTAATCAGACTTCACAGTTTTGTTCACAGTAGTCCTAACACATGTATGCCTCAGATTCATTGTCCTAATCTGCAGATAATCAGTTTGTGGCAACATCCTCACATGGATTTTGAAAGGGCATTTGTTTGGACATGCACAATTAGGTTTCCTACCCCTGGTGTTGTCCCAAGGACACCCACACCTATTCCTACACTGCACAGTTATCCTCTGTTGCTCATTGTGAAGGAAGTAGAAATCGTACTTGTTCTCAGCAGCATGTGCCCTTAGTGCCTTCCTAACCACTACAGCAGATGAAAATCTCTGCCCAATCTTCAACTGGATCTTCCTTTTGAAGTCCACTACAGGGTTGAAAGTACAATAATCATCCTCAAAATCATCATCAGATCCACCAACACTTTTTAGCTCATCACTGTCCCAATGAAGCTCCTCTTGGTTATTCACCTCAAGCTCTTCAAGATCTCTCAAATTCCTCTGAACACCTTCATCTCCAATGTTAGCATTCCCCCCAATACTGTGTCTTAGCTGCCTAAACAGATCATCACTAACTTTGGTCTGCAAAAACAAGGACTCATCATCATCTAAGCCTATCTCTTCCTCACATGCAACCCAATCTATGTCCAAATCAGACAGATCTGAACTAGATGACCCTTCAAACAACCTTTTCTTACTTGTTCTCTTCTTCTTTTTCTTACCACCCACTTCAGTATGCCCTTTCTCCCCTTTTTTCTTCCTCTGTGCAACACTCTTAACTTTTGGAGTCTTCTGGGGTGTGTTGTCAGTGTTTTCAGTGTGGAGTTGTGGGGAAGGCTGTGTATCTGCAGCTGGAGATGGTGGTGGAGATTGATGGGGAGATGGTTGTGGTGATGGTTCCCTATTGGATAGGCTAGCTAACCACTCATCTTCACTCAACACAACAGCAGCTTCTGCCCAATTGGAGGAAGAAGAACCCACTCCACTGTTTCTAATGCTCCTCCTAGCAGACAATTTCACTCTCCCCCCTATACCACTGAAATCAAACCCTGTGTTTTGGCTGCTGCAACCCTCATCTTCACTCAACCTTGCTCTATACTGTGAATGATTTGGGTGGGCTGATTTCAGTAAGGAATAGATATTGGGTTGGGCTGATTTGTGTGTGGTGGGTTCACTTGGGTGGGCAGTCTGGGAAGGAGGTCTGAATGGGTTGATCAGATTGGTTCTGGGCCTGCTTTCCCCTCTTAAAATGTCTGAAAACCCGGGAAGTTTGGTTCTATACAACGGAGTTACAGGAAGTGGTGGTAATTGGGGTCGCTCAAATGTTGCCAAGGTTAAAATCTCAACATACCCATGTATGTCCTTAGTCTGTAAAACTCCTAAAATGTCCTCTTCATTGCTAATTTCAACCTTCCCAGTGGTTAATGACCGCCCGTTCATCCGGAAAAATATCCTCACATCCGATGGTATAGGTAGATTAAAGACTTTGAACCCCTCGATTACAATCTGTCTAAGCCCACTCACTCCCTTGTTTTGAATACAAACATATGGTTTTAAGTAAACACAACCCCCCACATACTCCACAATGTGCCTGCCTTTAAATGTTGAGTCCCTAAATTCCCCACCTAATTTAATCCTAAGATCAGCAAACCCATCCTCATACAAGTGTGCCATTTTGCTGAAATCCGTAAAATAAAGCCAAAATTAAATTAACAATAATCACCAAACAAAAACAGAAACACGAAACGAGGTTTAACACGACACACGAAACCCGAACATATTATCAGACCCGGAAACAAACAACTAAACACCTTCAATGTTGGATAATAAGGGGCAAATTAAATCAATGATTATTTAACTAATTTCATGTACAACAATCCAATTACAAACTAATTTCATTGTTTATTCATACAAAAACACCCAATTATATTTTAGTCAACCAAATAGCATCAATTTTAACAAATCAATTTTTTAGGGTTCATAATCAACAACACCAGAAATTTTTTACTAATTAATTACCAAATTCGAGATTAGGGTTATTGTTTAATACCTTAATCGTGCTTTCCCCACAAATTACAACACACACATGGGGTTTTTGGTCCCCCCCTTGTGACGTCCAAGAAGATCCTTTTGGTCCCCAACCTTGGCTTTTTCTTGTACTTTGTTGCAGAAACAGACAATGATGGAAGAGAGAGAGATTCGAAACTGGTGGTTGAGGACAAAAGTACAGAGAATAATTGAGGGGAAGAGTGAAAGAGGAACCAGAAGATGGTTGGGAAGATGAAGAGCGCAGTAAATGAGAAGAGAGAGAGGGTGAAGAGTGAAATTGGAGGAAAGTTAATTTTTGGTCGTTGGATGTGGGCCCCACAGACGGCGCAATTAACAGACGTTAGTATTTGGTGGTGAATTCTAAAACTTTGAAAATAAAAGGTGGTTTTTTTAAAAAAAAAACATATAAGGTGATTTTTTCAAAAAATTGAACTTTAAAAGGTGGTTTTATCCAAAAAATCCAAAGAAAAACAAAGAAGGAAATTAGGGGTATATAGGTAATTACACAATTGAGTGAATAGTAATAGAAGTTCAAGGCTTTATAAGTGTTAGGATTTCAAATCTTTACTTTATTTGTGATATGTTATTTTTGAAAAGCTTTTGTATCCTGATTTTTTGTTTAACACCTTAGAAAAACTAGTTTTTGTAATTAAACACCTTATTTTTTTAAAACACCTTAAAAAACAAAAAAATTAAGAAATCCGCACCACTTAACGATTTTTGTTAGAAAAAACGTTAGTTTTTAACTATGCTAAAGTTAAAAACTAACGTTTGGTGGTAAACAACTCCAAATTCTTATGAAAATCGTTAAGCGGTGTTAATTTCCAAATTTTTAGCTTTTTAAAAGAATCGAACCTAAGACCGCCTGCAATGAATGCAAGCGCAAAAGCACACACTTTCAACCACTGCAGCAAGCATTCATTAAGGATGATATTTGTTGCTTTTTAATCTATAATATGGTCTAAAGAGTGACAAGGGTCGGGGCCCTTCAGGCCCCAACGTGGCTTCGTCTCTGTTGGTGTGTTGTTTACTAAGAGGCAATAATTAGTTGTTTTTCATACATAGATTTAATTTACGTTTTGGATACATATTCCTGATTTGTTTTCTTGTGTAAAATCTAATTCTAATAAGACCATTTATAAGGAAATATAAGTAGTGTTTGGCCAACCTTCTCAAAGTGTTTATAGAACCGAAAAGCTAGAATTTTCTTCTTTGAAGGATTGAAAATAATCTCTAAGGTTCCTCACATTATTACCACAAATTGTTTTTCTCACTCTGGTAAAAATATTACGGATATCTTTCTCAAGATGAGGGAGCTTTCCATGTTGTATCTATTTTTCAAGTTCCAATACATGAATTATTGTATGACAGTAAGACTTGCTTCTTTCAAAAGAAGAACACAATTTTCATCTTCTAGACTTATAATACGATCGGCAGGAAGGAACCACACTTGTGTTGGAGTTAACAAAGCATGATTATGTCTATGAATAGTCAAAATGCGGTAACGTTTCATTTTTCAGAAAAGATTTCATTATTTCTCCTCCATTTGATACGCATATGAGCATTACAATTGTATCTATGAGAAACTCTATTTCTCTGCTCTTTAGTACTCCGTAATATCAATTTCTTTTAGCAGTTGAGTTCTACTACGAAGACAAAAGAAATCATGCCTTACAGCTTCACATATTTTTTTTTTGCGTTCGGTCTTTTTGAATACTAAAACCATGAATATGTGCATAGTTCTGGTAGAAAATCCATGCTTCCTCTTCACTAACAAAGGTTTGACCCACAAATAGCTCAATGTGAGATTTTGTCCGGTTTCAAACTTCTTCCACATTATCAAAAGTATTTTCCTCCATAGAAGCTATTGTTTCTTCATCACAGGCGGGATTACATTCATATCAAAAATTTCTCTATTCAATACATACACCAAAACATAGAGGAGAAACTATTTAATAAAAAATTAAACACTAAATATTTCATATTAATGTCAAACCTAACAATGGTGTAAAACAAAATAGGCAAACTGCATTATATGTAATCAAATAAGGGTCATCCGTTATCAAAAGAAGAAGATATATATATATATATAAGGGCATAAAATTGCATCTTAATCGAACAAGAGTCACCCATAATCAAAACCTTCTGTTCGATGGCCTTGGCGGAAAATATTATTGGAGTATCATAAGATGGTAAGTAGTTGGTGGTAAAATTGTTATGGGATACATTTCAATGAAGTGTATTTCTTTGTCATGTACTACCTCCGTTCCTAAATGATCTTTACGGTTACTATTTGCACGGTAATTAAGGAATTTTGGTGAACATGTGATGGTGGGGTAACAAATGGAAAATGAGTGGCTATAAATTGTCCAACAATGTGAGTGGGTGGAAACTAATATTAAAGTATTGTGAGTGGGTAAGTTATGGTAGGCCAAATAAGAGTAAAAATGGAATAAAGTAGGAGTGTAAAGAACTTTCAGGAACGGACTAAAACGGAAAGCGTAAAGAACTTTTAGGAACGGAGGTAGTATAGTTTAGCGGCAAGTGAAAACGCGAAACAGTTAAGATTCTGCATTCGTCCAGAAAAACAGTATTGAGATCTTACTACCTCCGTTTCATAAATATATTGATAATTACTATTTGCAGAAATATTAAGGTCCTGTTTGGTTAGGAGCTATTTGTGTAAAAGTGTTTGGTAAATTAGCTGATAGCTGTTAGTTGTTTAATATGTAAAATGATCATTAAGGACATTGACATACTTTGTTTCTTATTAATATTAGACAAATAGTTTATTGTGTTAATTTTTTTTTCTTTACATTTTTCTAATAAACATTGACTAAATAAAATAAGTTTATTTAACAAAAAAAAAATTATTCTTAATTTAATTTTTTTTAATAATATACTCCGTATATTTTTCAAATAGATAAATGTTACTAATAATATTTTAAGCATGATTGCAATATACTTCAATTGCTTCAAAGTACTAATATAAAATTTAATATAACAACAAACGAATCTAGTAAATAGGGTGAAATGAAAAAGAAAGTGTGGGCAATATTTTTAGGAGAAAAATATGTAGGGTACCAAGGTTGATAGTGGTTTTAATTATAGGCAATAGTAGGACAAAATAGTCATTTTCATCCATTTTCTCAAACCTCTAATTGCAAAAAGATCCTATATTGAGCTTTTTCAAAATTAGTTTTTTCACCCCAAAACTCTCTTCCAATCCTCTCCTAACCAAACGCTCCCAATTAGCTATTCCTAAAAGTCAAACCTCTAATTCACCCCAAAAAGCTCTTTTTCCCTCAATCCTCTCCTAACCAAACACCCCCTAAGAAAAAAAGTTGAAAAGTAGGTTGAATATAATAAATTATGGATAAAGTAAAAGAAATGTGTAAAAAGGTGGGTGGGTGTAAGAATAAAATGAATAAAGTAAGAGAACGTGAGTAGACAATTGTAAATATTGTGGGGTAAGAAGGTTAATGTAATAAATTTTCATGTCAAAAAGTAGAATAAAGCCAAGTGTAAAAAAAATATATGAAACGGACTAAAATAGAAAGTTTAAAGATCACTTTGAAACAGAGGTAATACTTTTTATTCTATTTTACATATGACAAGTTATAAAACTAGCAAGTAAATAAACTGACTAATAAATAAGAAATGTATACAAGAAAAACATATTTATTGAATTTAAGGCAATAAAGAAAAGGAAACATCAAAAATTATAATGCTTAACTAGAGCCCCGGGGGCGCTCGTTAGCATTTCCCTTTTTGTAATTAGAAAGTTAAATAAGGGTATTTTTGTCAAAAATCATGTAAAAAAATAGGACATATTGCAACAAGGAAGAACAAAAAGGAACGTCATTTCGGGAACAGAAAGAACAAAAGGACAGGAACGGAGGGAGTAGTTAGTTTCATGTACAATAGTTCATTTTATCTATACGAAATCGTAATTTCAATTACGTTTTGCTTATTCTTAATTAATTATCAAATACCCTCTTTGTTGGTTCACTTGTTTTCTTCTTCTCCTGTCGTATGAGTCCTAGTTTCAGAATTTCTTGTTAACAATGTTATTCAGATGGGACATGTAAAAGGGGGGGGGGGGTTGAATTGTAGTTTGGAACTTGTTTCTAACTTTTGCAGAATTATAAAAGAAACTTAAAAACAAGTATAGAAAATAATGCAAGAGACAATTTTGCGTGGAAATCTTCTTGAAAATTATCAAGAAGATAAAAACGACGACCACGAGGGATTTTAACAGCTCTCATCCATCAAGCGAAGACCCTGTTACTAACTTAATTGGAAACTCTATCAACCCAAGTTCCCCATGAACTTAGGATCCCACACAAAGAATATAACATTCACGCTCAATTGTGTTTAATACTCTCTTAAGACTTCATTCAAAGCCTTTCCAAATACAATAGGAACTTACTCAAGTTCCTAACCCAAACTTGTTACAAAATATAAGAAGCGTAGAAGAACTGCAAAGGAACATGAACTTTAGTGTAGGAACTGACAGGAACTTGGAACATAGGGACTGACTCATTAACGTGGAACAATTTTTTTTTTAATTACCTTCCACGTGAACCAGACCCTGTGGAATGACTGTGAAGTCAAACACTTTAGAATGAATAAGGATGCATCCTTTTATAACATTCAAGAATGCCTTGGCCACTACTCCATGATTCTTTACTTGGGAACCAAGCACAATCACTAACCCACTAACTGTTGAAGTGATATATGAACATGGAGTATAACGTGATTGTACTTGGGGAACAAGCAAATACCAAGTGATACATCCTAGTTTCTAGGCATGTTCCTAAAATCAACAACTAATATGTCAGTTAAATAAACATGATTTATTCCAGGACTTATTAGACTCCCTAGTTAATAGGAACATAACTAATTAAGTGTTCTACCTATACATATATTAAGCCTTGACTACCTAGGATTCTCATATTTCTAGCACTCTAATTAATTAATAAAATTAATGAATTTATTCCAAAATATAAATCTTATTTATCTTTATTAACAATCCTAAACTTAGTCAATTTCCTATGTATTAAAGACTTTTAACTCTTAAATAAATTATCCTAAATGCACGTTTATATTCTAAGTTAACTAACAATTAGGTTAATCCATACTGACGTTATATTTAGGATGCAGATCAAGTTCCACTGACACGAGTTCTTCAGACATGAATTCCTCATACACGAGTTTCACTTACACGAGTTCCTCATACATGAGTTCCTCTGACACGAGTTCCTCATACATGAGTTCCTCTGACACGAGTTCCTCTGACTCGAGTTACTTTAAATTGAAGCCCAAGATGTAAACTTATACCCTCCAGACCTCTTTTCTTCGAGCTTCCCCTCAGGAACCGCAGCTTCTCTTTCAGAGTTCCCCTAGCTCATTTGGAGTTCCAGTTCTTCCGCATGAACTTCCTTAGCCAAATAGCTTCTTTTGCTGCTTCATGTGCAGCAATGTACTCCGCTTCAGTTGTAGAATCCGCAATGGTGCTTTGCTTAGCACTTTTCCAGCTTACTGCACCTCCGTTGAGGCAGAAGACAAACCCAGACTGTGATCTGAAATCATCTTTGTCGGTTTGGAAACTTGCGTCCGTATAGCCTTTAACAATTAATTCATCATCTCCACCATAGACCAGGAAATCATCTTTGTGCCTTTTCAGGTACTTCAGAATATTCTTGGCAGCAGTCCAATGTGCCTCTCCTGGGTCTAACTGGTATATGCTCGTACCACTGAGTGCGTACGCAACATCCGGGCGTGTACATATCATAGCATACATTATTGAACCAATTAATGATGCATATGGAATCCCACTCATTTGTCTACGCTCATCCAGTGTTTTTGGGCACTGAGTCTTCCTTAGAGTCATTCCATGAGACATGGGTAGGTAGCCTCTCTTGGAGTCTGCCATATTGAACCTTTCAAGCACCTTATTGATATAAGTGCTTTGACTGAGTCCAATCATCTTCTTAGATCTATCTCTGTAAATCTTGATCCCTAGTATGTACTGTGCTTCTCCTTGATCCTTCATCGAAAAACATTTCCCAAGCCAAATCTTGACAGAGCTCAACATAGGAATGTCATTTCCGATAAGTAATATGTCATCGACATATAATACTAGAAAAGAAATTTTGCTCCCACTGACTTTCTTGTATACACAAGATTCGTCTTCGTTCTTGATGAAACCAAAGTCACTGACTACTCTTCAGTAAACTGAGGTCATTCGAAGATAAACCCGACATGACCACCCTGGCCCTGCAAATTCCAGTTAATCAATCCGTCACCTATTACTGCTGTAGAAATTAAGAACGGATGGCGCAAAACCATCAAATGGACCAACGCAAAGGGAATTAAGTTCGAGATGACTACCGGAGAAGGGCCCGAATTCTCACCACTGAACCTGCATCTGAGCCGGAACCCCGGGTCTAATTTAAGACTCAAGCCTAAGATAGCTGTCACCTAGGCTCATTTAAAGTTTGCTTTCAATAAACTCCCAAAAATTATTACCTGGGAAACTCTAGTTCAGACGTGCTTTCCTTTTCTTGTGTTTATTATTAAAAAGTTCATTAAAATAACAACACCTTTAGAGTTCACACTATTCAGTTAGAAAGCTAATTAAGAAAGCTTTGCGAACAAAAAATAAAATAAAATCAGGGTTCCACTCTAGACCCATACGGAGACTCACTCAGTTATCCGAAAGACGTAAAACTGTAACCCTTTGCCAAAACATAGCCACAAACCTCCACCCTACCCCTCCTAAGTACGGAACTACCCAAACAAAGAATTAAAAGAGAAATTTGGGTTACACCTGTACCAAGAAGTCAAAATTATTGGTCCATATATATATATATATATATATATATATATATATATATATATATATATATATATATATATATATATATATATATATATATATATATATGTCGTAGAAGAATTGGAAGCAAGTGATGATATGCTTCCCCAACAGCTACAAAAAGAAAGTCATACTTATCACCTACAAATTCCACCCACAAAATTGTCTTAAGTACAAATAGAAAAATAAAAAAACGGATAATTGAGCATTTCACACTCAAGGTCCAAAAATCTTCGCAAAGCATACTTAATTTAATTCAAAAATCCTATAGTGCACGACAAAAATTGCAAATTACATTCAAAAAAAACAATGCGAGGTAATGCGCATCAACCTCCTGTGCGCCAGAAATTTATGGTGCATTGAAAAGTACCGTTAGAATTTTCTGGCGCATACCTGCTAAGTGCTAGATAATTCTAGCGCTCGGACTTAAGTGTCTCGAACTTTTTCTGCACTTTTACAGAAAAACTCCGAACACTTGGGGGGTATATATACGCAAAAATTCCATTTTTTTTTCGTGCAACGATTTTCAGCTAAGTTTGATGCAAATAATGTTTCAATCAAGCTTATTCGCTCAAATTCAACATCTAGCTGGCCACAACTACGCGCGACCTGATTCTAAACTAAGCTTACTTAGAGCGGATACGTAGGCAATCCTAGAAATGGATTCGGTCTAAATAATTTGCAAAACCATATAAGTCTATGGAATTATTAAATCAAAGGTAATACTTTTTTTGAAATTGAAAACAATACTCGCATTCCGAGTCAAACAAAGTAAATGCAGAAAGGGAAAACGAATTAAAGCACTACGTCAAACTAAAACAAGAAATCAAAAGGGGCACAAACACCCGAAAACATCCTAGATCACTATTCTAGATCGTCTTCATCTCCAAACAAAGCTTTGTCGAAGTGGGCACTTGCCAAAGTCGCATCCACAAGTTCCTTCACCATCCCCACACCAAACTCCATAGAAGCAATTGGCTCTAGTAAGCCTACTTCCAGGGATGCAGTCATCTTCTCATCTTGTATTTCAATCAATATACCAGCTCCAGATACAACAATCTCAACGGGTGCACTAATGCTAGAAGTTTCAGCTACTGCTCTTGCAGATAGGGGTGTTCATCGGTCCAAACCCGGACCAGACTGAACAGACCCAGACCGGACCGAAGACCAAAATTTAATAATTAAAGACCCAAAGATCGGACCGATTAAGCTTGGACCGGACCCGTACCTGACCGGAAAAATTAATCCAAAACCCGGACCGGACTCGTTTGGACCGGTTGTAGACCTATTTCTATATTTTTTTTTTTTTTTTTTCTAAAAATTATGGTGAAAAAGAAAAATATGTATAAAACCACAATTGTTTAAGGCCTTTTTTGGAAGCTAAAATAAAATATATCACAATATAATAATATTTACAACATATTAAAGGAGAGAATTAAATTTTTAAATAGCTTATATTATATTTTATTAAGGAAAATTCGGTCCGGTCCCAAATGGGGTTTTGGACCGGACCGGACAGAGCGGAAATTAATATTTCTCGACCCGGAGACCGGACAGATTGCCTTCGGTCCGGTCTGGTCCATTTTTTCAGTCGGGACCAATTTTTGCACACCCCTACTTGCAGAAACATGAGTCTTCTTAGCCCACGCCTGCTTTTTTCCTCTCTCAGGACGACGACCCTTAACCAGGTATACAACAGCCTTCTTAGGCGCAGCTGCACCACGCTTAATGGGCTTCTTGCGAGACCTAATATCAACATAAGGATGATATGTTCTATGCTTTCTGACCACCTGCCTCCTTTGAGGTCTAGCACTGAATCACGAGACCGTGAGGCCGGCTCTCGCTCGTACTTGGGTCTGTATCGCGACCGCAACAACTCAGCAGGTTCAACATTATGAGCCGTAGTCCTCTCTGCAACATCATCTGAACTCATTCAAAGCTTGTTACTTTCAGACAGAGCAATACTCCCATCCGCATATCCCAACGGGGCAGACCGTAATGATATTTTGCCCACCTGAGGGTGCGGTGCCGTGGGAAAAAAGTTGTAGTTGGTGGAGTGGTATTTGAAAACGGGATAGTCTACCTCATGATAGACTGTCACATGACCCGGTATGGAAACAAATAGCTAGGTGGGATGAGTCAATCCAACAAATTGTGCATCCTATTTTTAAATGGACATATAATTCAAATACAAAGAACATATCGTTCATATCCAAAGAGCATATAGTAAATGAACATATAGTTGTAATATTTCACTAATATCAATTGCGGAACGGAGGAAGTATTTAATAACACACAAGAATGACACGCTTATGGTAGTAATTATTATCAACGCATTTTCATTACAATGGACCACTACAGGTAACGTACTACAATCTCATACAACATGCAATTATAAAATAAAAACACATAAAAGTTGGTTTTATAGGAAAACATTAGAAGCATAAGTTTAGTAGCTTAACGGCACACTATGGAGGACAACAGTCTCGACTGTGAGACCAGGTCCAAAGCCGAACAAAACACCCCAATCCAGCCCTTCTCCAGTTGTTGATTTCCCTTCCTTTGATGACTTGTTCCTCATCTCGTCTAGGATAAAAAGAACACAAGCACTAGACATATTACCAAAGTCACGTAATACATTACGGGTGGCCGTAAGTTTCTCTTCCTCAAGACCGAGTTTGGCCTCCACTTGATCAAGAATTGCGGGCCCACCTGGATGAGCAATCCAAAAGACAGAGTTCCAATCACTAATACCAAGTGGAGTAAAGGCATCCTCAAGAGCCTTGTTAATATTTTTTGAAATTAGGCCAGGGACATCTTTCAACAAATGAAAAGTTAGGCCCACTTCACGAACGTGTCCATCAATTGCACCTTCAGAGTCCGGAAGTAAAGTTTGGGCTGTCCATACCATCTTAAATAAGGGCCGCTCAATGGATTCATCTGGATCTGCACCGACAATTAATGCCCCGGCTCCATCACCAAAAAGGGCCTGGCCCACCATTGAGTCCAAATGTGTTTCAGTCGGCCCACGGAAGCAAATAGCTGTGATTTCGGAACAAACAACTAGGACACGAGCACCACGATTGTTCTCGGCAAGGTCCTTGGCAAGACGTAGGACCGTCCCACCAGCAAAACAACCTTGTTGGTAAAGCATGAAACGGCGTACACAAGGACGTAGGCCAAGGAGCTTGGTGAGTTGGTAGTCAGCACCGGGCATGTCAATGCCTGATGTGGTACACATGATAACATGAGTGATCTTAGACTTTGGCTGCCCCCACTCCTTAATAGCCTTCATCGCGGCTTCTTTGCCAAGCCTAGGAACTTCACCGACTACCATGTCTTGTCTAGTGTCTAGTGATGAACCCATATATTCGCACAAATTTGGCTTCTCCTTGAGTATTTCTTCCGTCAAGTACATGTAACGTTTCTTGATCATTGATTTGTCACCTGAACATTTTTAAATATGTAACCCATTAAAAGATTACTATTTTAGTACAAATTCAAAGGAATACGAATTCATCATATTTTATTTCACATATATGCTAAATACAGACAAATCATCAAATTTTATTAATAAAGTCCGCTTTTATAAAAAAACTTTGGAATACAATTGCATGTTCATATTAACTAAAAAATAATAATTTCATGCTTATGACTTTAATTATACTAAGGATCGCAAACGTATTAAATAATCATCAATATATTATGACGACTAAAATGCAAAACATAGCTTAATTAATAAACTTGCATGAGGGAAATTAAAAGGAATCAGCGTAATATTTGAAACAATCAACAATTGATATTAGTGAAAAAGAGTAAAAGTAATTAAATGATGACTTACACATGCGCTTAAACTTCTCCTTTAAATCAGTCATGTGTTCACTCTTAGTAACACGGAAATAGTAGTCCGGATAATCAGCCTGATAAACACAATTAGGCGGAGTGGCGGTACCAATAGCCAAGATAGCGGCCGGCCCATCGGCTCGCTGAGCTTGTCGAATCTCGTCGAGGGAAGCCATTAATTAAGATACAACGAAACAGCTAATTAATAAACCCTAACACAACTAAATTAAAAAGCTAAGTAATTAAGCTTAATTATTATTAATTTTGTAATGGGTTTTAATTAAGAAGAAAGTTGGTTGGAGAAAGTTAAGTAAGAACTAAGAAGGAGAGAACTGAGAAGAAAAGTAGTAGTAGTTGTAGTATTATGTTGGTTTCCTCACTTGTTGGAAAAGATGGTAGTGCAACTCGTGAGATATATAAGTGTATAGATGAAGGTGGTAGGTTGAATGGACGGTTAGATGAAGGAACACGTGGGCTTGTTGTTAGGCATGGTTAAGTGATGGTAGATATTGCATTATCTTGCTTTTGGTGTTTCATTTGCCCAAGTACTTCATATCGTTACCCCATGTACCCAAACTCCAAACAAATAAATTTCACCATCACAACAAGTTAGATGTGAAAGGTTACGAAATTTTGTTTATTTAAGTGATTTTAAGTAAGTCTGTGTTTTTTAAAGCTGAATTGAACTGAATTGAAATTAATTGAATTGAACTTAACTGAACCGAACTTAACTGAATTAAACTTTACTGAACTAAATATTACTTAAATAAATAATAAATAATCCGTGATTAATTAATAAAAACTAATAATAAATGATAAATAATAAATTATAGTAATTAATAATATATTAATAGTAAATAATTAGTAATACTACTTCCGTTCCTTAATGTTCTTTACGCTTACTATTTGCACGGACTCCAATGCAATATTCAACCACTTATATATCCAATTTCTTATGTGAAAAATTTATGAAAAGTTGATATTCTGAAAATATATAACGAGATCAATCGAACAAGATCTTACATGATAACGTTTTGATTTATATAACAGTGAGAATTTACGGTTATCGTTTTCATACTTTGAACACATATTGCAAGGCGTAAAGAACTTTCTGAAACCGAGGTAGTATATAATAATAATAATAATAATAATAATAATAATAATAATAATAAAAAAAAAACAATAATAATAATCATAACAATAGTACTCCCTCCGTCCCTTAATACTCGCACCGCTTTCCTTTTCGTGTCGGCCCTTAATACTTGCACCGCTTCTATAAATGGAAATTTTATCAATATTATATTATTTCTCACACTTATCTACTACCCCACCTACACCCCTATTCTTTACAAAAAATTATTTAAAAATTCACATCCTCCAATCACCACTCCCCACCCCTTATACATTTCCCACTAACAATATTAAAAAAAAATACCCCACTCAGTGGCGTATCCAGGATTTTGAAACAGGGTAGACACTTTTAAAAGAAATAAGAACTAGAGTACATTTTTTTCCCAAAAGGATACAATGAAAATGACAATTTGCGGAGTACTAATTACAATGTTTACATAAAATTTACCAATCTCATCGTTCACTTTTATTTTATAAATTGTAAGATTTTAAAGATTATACAAGATAAATGTATACGGATCGGAGTACTCCGTGTTACATAATCAAATAACAACAAAACTTTAAAAATATACGAAGTAGAAATTAAAAATCATATGAGAATATGACGTGTCATCTCCGAAAAAGAAAAAAAGAAGCTGGAATTTTAAATACTTGGCAAACTAAAAGTAAGGTTTATATATTTAATCTGCAACATAGAAACATAAAGGTAAGATGCTAGAGTGGTTAGCAAGGAAATCTAGGTATGATATTGCCACCCTTGATCATGGGTTTCAACTCTTACATTGAACAAATTTGTGTTTTTTTTTTCTTTTTTTAAACTCAGCCTACTAAACTGATTTTTCAATTAAAAAACTGGGTAGACATTTGTCTACCCAGTTTACACTATGCATCCGCCCCTGACCCCACTATCAACTAACACCATTAAATTAATAAGTCAATTCAAATGTCTTAGACTCCGCACCGGTCAAACCGGCACGAGTAGTAAGGGACGGAGGGAGTAACAATATACTCTCTCGGTCCCAGATTAGTTGTTACGCATTCCTTTTTCGTCCGTCCCAAATTTGTTGTTACACTTCTAAATTCAGAATGACCCTACAATTATTATATTGTCTCTCTCTTCCCACTAAATATTATTTGTCCCCACACCCTCTCTCATTCAATTAAAAAAAATATCCCACCAACTCTTATCACATCTACTTTTTCAATAAAATAGCAATTGATAACCAAACAACCACTTATCACATAAAACTTTGTGCGAAGACAAGTGTAACGACTAAATTGGGACGGAGGGAGTAAATAATAAACAACGCTTGTCAGGATGCGTCAGGTCTGTCAATTGCTGAGTCTGCGAACAATTCATTCTGGAATTTTATCCGTGTCGTGATTGGTTGAGAAACAAATTGTAGCGCCTGAAATAAAGTGGGGCTTGTGTCTGTGCACTAGAAAATAGTGGCGCTTGTGTCTGAGCACTAGAAAATAGTGGCGCATGTATGCCACGCGCTATAAAATTCTAGCGTTGGTAAAATCTATCTTCGGATTTTTATAGACTCTTCCGGTTTGTTCCGTATTCTATCTTTTTCACAGTTTTATCTTTTTCACGGAAATATGGTTCTTGAAGGAAATAAAATATTACCCAAGTCGTAGATTTTGCCGGAAACGGAAACATGGCTCTTATCGGAAAATATTTTCGGAAATAGAAATATTGTCGGAATCGGAAATATTGCCGGAAACGAAAATATTACCGGAATCGGAAATATTGTCGGAAAAGGAAATTATTTCTGTAATCGGATATATTAACGGAAACGTAAATGTTTGTTAGAAACGGAAATGGATTCCAGAATCGGAAAACGAATCGGAAGTTCGACGAGCGACAAGTCGGCAAGCGAGCCGGCCCATCGCTCGACAAGAAAAGGCCGAGCACATAGCACTAAGCATGAAGTCCAGCGCCAGCGCCCAGCCGATGGGCCAGCAACAGCACAGTGGGGCCGCCAAGCAAGCAAGGCAGCAACAGCACAGTGGGCCGCGCCAAGCAATCAAGCAAGGTAGCAGCAGCACAGTGGGCCGCGCCAAGCAAGCAAGGCAGCAACAACACACTGGGCCGCGCCAAGCAAGCAAGGCAGCAGCGATGCAAGCCCGCCAAGGCAAGGCTGCAGCGCGCTGGGTCTCTGGCCAGCTGCGGCTGAGGTTGGGCCTAGGCAGGCACGCGCGCACCAACGTGGTCCATTGTGGTTGCGTTGGTTGCTTCGTCTTGGGCTTCAAGAAAAGTCCGACTATTTAATTCCCAAGTAACTTTAGATCAAGTATTCCTAGTCCTACTACAATTGGTTTGATTAAGAGTTTAATTAATATTACAATTCTAATTGGATAAGAATTTCAATCCTAATAGGGTTGGTAATTCTTTTCCTAGTAAGACTCAAATTCCTTATTTCCTACACTATAAATATGAGGCTAGGCCCTCATAATTACACACATTGAAAATCATATTCTTTACTTACATTGTGTTCAAAGGAGAACATAATATAACCTAACCCGAAGACATAAAACCTTAAGTAAAATCCTAGTTGGTTAAACCTAAGGCGGATCCGAACGTGTTGTGGACTTTCTACGGAGGGGCAACGTTTGGGGATCTAAAGACTTGTTCTTGTTCGGTTCGGGAGAAGATAGGGAAGGCACGCATCACATTGTATGTAACCTAAATTATGCTAATTGACTATGTGGCAATTAATTTGGATTCTGGCTTTATGGTTTTTCCGCATGAATTATATTATTGTATTATTCATAACCTAACAGTGGTATCAAGAGCCTCTAATCAATTCCATAATCAATTATAGTTAACATGGATTAAATTTTATAAATTAGCAATGAATTAAAGGGGTGATTAATTTCGTGGATGTAATTGATTGCAAATTCGTGCGGTTATTTGATTATATGTTCGCAGGATTTTTCGGCAGTTTTGTCAATAATGGTCGAAGTTTTATGTTTTTATAGTGAATTTCGCATGTAAACGACGTTTTACAATTTTGACAAAAATCAAAGATTTGATGTCGAACCCAGAATTCCAAAATTTGAAGCCTAACTATGACTTTTCGAAGGTTTTAGTTTTTCGAATGCAAAATTTGTAATGTTTATGATGTTAAATTAAATATTTGCGAATCTTGTACTATGTAAATTTGTAGTATGTAAATTTTGAATCTATGATTGACCTACTGTATATTTTTAACAATTTTAAGGTCTAATTTTGTTAATTATACAACCTAATTTGTAATTATAATTAATTTGTTGAATTTCAAATAATTTAGATTTTGTTTTGATTTTCATAATTAATTGATAATTAATTAGGATCCTATGATTAAAAACCACCATAAAATTTGTTAAAATTGAAATATTTTAAAATTTTATGACCTAGTTTTTAATCCCTAAGAAAATATGTAATCAGAAATTAATTTGAATAATAAATTTTCGAATTTTCGCCTAAATTTAGTGAAATTGATATGAATTATTAATTTGTCGTTAAATTTAAATATAAAAGTTTTGATTTTTATAAATCGTTCACAAACTTGCACGCACGAAGCAATGGAAGCTAAGTGTTACCCTAAAGGGGTGTTGCATAGTGCGGGCATGCGACGACGAGCAAGAGAGCTCGTCGCCCATGCGGTACAAGGCAACGTGCAATGCACGAGCCACGCGTGTGGGGACAGCCCCTGTGCAGTGTGTACTGTGCTAGTGATCGAGCAAAGGCGAGTGGGCAACGCTGCCAGCCCGCGTTGTGCCCAGCAGTGATGGCGACGAGGCATCGATGGATGCCCTAGTGCCATGCGCGCAAAGCAAGCAAGCATGATGCAGCAGCCAGCGATGGCGTCGAGCCATTGGCGCTGGCGTGGGCTTGGCTGTTTGATGGCCTTGGCCATGCGTGCGGCCAGCTCATGCGACACTACAAGCCTTGGCAAGGCATGGGCCTTGCGCCCATGTGCCTTGTCTTGGCCGATTGACTTGTTTCGTTTTGTTTAAATTTTCGGTTGAAAACAATTTTGATTAAATTTAATTTCGTAATTTAATTTTTCTCGGAATTTAATTTTGATTAATTTAATTATTATAATTTTTTTTATACTAATTTTTTTAATAAAATTAAAACTTTGGTAAAATTATAATTAATTAATTTTAATCAGCTTAAAATCATATAAAGGGATTTAAAATGATTTTATGTGAGCTTTAAATTTTAATTAAATTTGTAAGTTTCCGGTTGGACTAGGAAATACAATGTTATGTTTAAAATTTGTCAAGCATGTAAATTCTTGGTTTTAGTGGGAGCTTTTAGTCATTAAACTCTTGATTAGGTCTTTATTCCTTTAAGGTTAAAACAACTCGATTAAACTAATAAGGTTGAATAATTTGTAGATTGTTGGAACCTTTGATTAGTTGCTGTAAATGTTTATGTGATGCATGATTTTTCTACTTACTTTCTATGTGGGCCATTCATTGATAAATGAATGGATGAATGGTATATTGTAAATGTACTGTCTTGCAGGTTATGGAAAGTGACTAGTATGGCCCAAATAGGATAGTAAATATGGTCTGCGTACCATTAATTTGAATGTAAAATTAGTCTTATGCACCAAAGTTTTTAATTTAAATATGGTCTGCGTACCATCAAATAGTTGCAATTAGTTTTAATTATAGCATATCCTATTTGAAGAAAATGGTGCCTCCCATGGTGAAATTTAAGACGGGGTTTCCAATCCATTTTCAAGACGGAGTTTGAAGTTGAAGCTTCAAGATGAAATCGGGCCATACTAGATCACATCTAAATCTTATGCATGTTTTAAGTTATTTATTGCTTTAAATATGTCTTAATAATGCATGAGATTGTGGCTTGATTATGTTATATGATTAAGGATTTTAGTTCACTTAAAATCTAACCAACATAGTAAGAGCCCTAAGTTCTGACAGGCTAAAGTCGTATCACCTAATCAAAGATAAACCTAAGTCCACTAACAAGATAGTAAGGGAAGTATGGATCGTATCCACAGGGAAACATGCGTTTTTTTTATTACTAAAACTAAGGTCTAGACTATTGGGAAACAAGAAAATGGTTGAGTTTGAATATTAAACTAGGATGATAATAAAAAGGGAATAAATTAGATGATAAAAGATCTAGGGCATAAGTTCACCAATGAACAACAATCCAGGATGATAAACAATATTAATAATCAATAAAACAGTTAATTATACTAGCATGTTCTCTCGAATCGATACAAATCATAGACCTGGAATTAACGGGCTCTAGCTACGTATTAATCTCAATTCTACCTATTGAAACAAGCCTAAACATCAAATTGCATCTCTCGAATCTTAACTTGATATCTATATATTATACTAAAAGAGAGGAAATCAATGTGGAGCTGACAAATGTCGCTATCTGATTTGCCTCTCTTTTAATTAAAATAAATATATTTTTTAAAAATATTCTCTGATATATATAGAATAATATCAAACTCTTAATTAAAGAAAATAAAATTATATCGTCATACTCAATACTCATATTCATCTTTAACTTTATACTAATTTATACGAAGTATATATTAACTAATGTGTGTAGCTTACCATATAGCAACAATCATTTTCATATTAATGTTTAATATGGAATATGGTTTTTCTAAGTTAATAACCTATATACACCTAAATGCATACGATAAGAATGATCCATTATTGAAAAAAGAAATGCCTAAATAAGCAATTACACCCCATAGACTTGACGAAGTAAATTTTACCAGTTGTGTGAAAATTGTATTTTTGGAACCTACCGAAAACAATGCAAAGAAAAATACATGTGGGATATTTATCCTTAAATAGATATTATTTCCATGGCTGCCATCATTGGTAAAATCAATCTAGCGCTAGAGCAACAAACTCAACAAGATATTACACTCTTTAGTCTCCAACTAATCAACACCCGACATACGCGACCATCGCAATTTATTGTCTTATTGAGACAGATGCTAACCGCCATGAGTCCATGACTATTGAGAGAAATTAAGTAATGATTTTGAAACGGACTAAAAAGAAAAGTGACATTGATTTTGAAACGGAGGAGAATCAATCTCCCATAGTCCATATATACGATATTGTCGATATTCTTTAACATTGACATCATTTGAGAGCAAAGAGAAAATCAATGCGGAGTATATAAAGGAGATCGATGGCGGTTGTGTGATTGTGTTTGTGCATAGGTTAGAAATATCGGAAAAATAATTAAATAAAAAATTTATAGGCTCGCATGAAAATTGAATTATTAATATGGGAGTACATATTGTATAACGAGTATCAATATGAATGGCAATAAAATTTTAAAAAATAAAACGCAACAATCTTTGACATAAAATATTTCACATGATCCAAACATATATATTTTCCCACATACAATATTATGGAAAACGTGTATATTCTCTAATCTATATTAACAAATTGAACAAAATGTGTACTAAGATGTACTACCTACGTTTCAAATGATCTTTACGGGTTACTATTTGCATAAATATTAAAACAAATATGAAAAGTGTGTAAAAAGTTGGGTGCATATAATAAAATATGGATAAAGTAAGGTAGATGTGTAGAAATGTGGGTAAGAGGGGTAAGATAGTAGATTTTTATGTCATAAAATAGAACAAAGAACAATTTAAAAAACATTTATGAAACAGACTAAAAAGAAAAGTGTAAAAATCATTTTGAAACGGAGATAGTATATTAATATTGAAATATGTTTTTGTATGGATATTTTGTTACAATTACACCCCATAAAAATAGATTAAATCGTAGTCTATTACATTTTTCACTCTTTGATTTAATCACTTGATTAATATATAATTGTTTTTGGTGAGAATCGGTCACAAATATAATTACAGAAGGAGGAGTGAGATTCGAACCTCGGATATATAAAAAGAAAAGAACCGCAATAAAACAAATAATGAGTATGATAGTAAGAGTAAGAATTAAACTAATAGACAATACATACGAAGTAGATCACAATGTATGTAGTACATAGTTAAACAGTATATAGATTGTGTTTTATCTTACACAGACCCTAAAACGTTTAGAGTAAGATTTGAACTCGAGACCACAACTAGGTTAAAGAAAAATGTTTTAAATTTTAAAGATTAAAAAAAAAAAAAAAAGTAATTGGTATAACAATTACTCTTCTCTTCATATGAAAAATTACAATGAGAATAAGTCAAAGGGATTAAGAAAATATAATTGCATCAATATGATTAATATCAAATATTTTTAATAGCCCTTTTTCTTTGGTATGACTTCTTTTAAAATTGTCTTAAAATGCTCATGCGTAATACCTGGCCTATATTGACAAAATGATTATCTAAAATATATAGATATCAATATTTTAAATTACTACAAAATTAGTAAATTTGTGAATTGGAGCGGGTTAAATGAACAACTGTCTGTATCCACCCTAATTAGATGAGAATTTTGTTGGTGGAGGATTTAGGAAGTGGCGGCAGAAAGGACCGATGATAAAAATTGCATTCGTCTAAGTATTTAATCTCCTTGCAATAAGTTTCATATGCAAAGATTGATAGTTTTTGTTTTTGTTTTTTACACCTATGTATAATATTAACTCCTACGTAGTGTTATTCAAAATTCCTATTCAAAAATTTAGTGATGAAAATAGAAACATTCCAGTATAGTTCATCATCCAAACAAGAGAAAATAATTTGTTCAAGTATTACTTAGTCGTATCGATGTTGGACATCTGCCCCCAAGTTGTATTATATATTATGTTTTATTCAAAATTATATTCTTCAATATCACTAATGATTCATCAACCTTAGTCTCTTATATTTTGAATCCTAATTAATATACTAATAACATATTCTATGAATTCTTACTCATAATAATAATAAGTGGTATTTGAATGGAGTATGAGATTGTTTTGAAACAATGTTAACAGTTGATCAATAATGGCTAATTGTTTGAAAAATAATTATTTCTGATTTTTAATATTGTGTTAGATTTCTATTTAGACCAACTTTTGTAGATTGTCTATCATAAATAAACTTTATTTGGAAACTTGACTTAAATTGATTATTGCCTTTGATTATAGTTTCTTATGTTTTTTCTGCTCGATATATTTTTCAAATGAGACTATAGTAAATGGGTCGGGTTGACAAGTATACTGGGTTACATCATGTTCAAGTTTATATTGGTTCAGTTTTTTAGTGTTTAGGCTCAAACAATGTGGATAAATCAATAGCGTGATAAAAGGGGTAAAGGGTTGTGCTTCGGGTCATGTGAATTTGGTTTCAAATTATAAAATCACAATTTCTAATATATTGAGGCCTTGATTAGGGGACGGCAAAGTCAATAACTAACTTTTAGAAGTGTTAAGAATTTAAGATCAGTAGCGGGAGTAGCGGGATTAAACGGGCTATAGGTTATAAACGATTCGAATTAAATGGGATACAAGTTGTAAATGGTTCGGATTAAGTGGGTTACGGATTAAAACAATTCGGGTTGTACGTACACAGGTTTTCCCTGGGTTCATACGGTTCGGATTGAAACAGATTGGGTCATTAACGGATTTTGAATCCATTCGGCTCGGATTCAAACGGATAGGGTTGCTGCGGAACGGTTTATTATCGGGTTTAGGATCTTAATCGGGTTAATATTTTCCGGTCGGTTTGGGTTGAATATAATCGGGTCGGGTTTGCGTTCCAACTCGCGAGTTATTAGCGGTTCAGGTTCTAAACGATCGGACCAACCCAACGGGTTCAACGGTTCAGGTTGAGAATTTACATCTCTTATAGTATAAGATGATAATTGTTTGTTATACCTAACATGAAATCATAGGTGATGCATGAGAAGGAATAAAAAAAATCTACGTATTTTTCTATGTTTCTTTTCTAAATTAATTTAACTTTGCACTTAAAATTAAAATATATAAATCGTGCATCGCACGGGTCCTATACTAGTTGTTAGACTAAAACAATTAGACCTGCGCAAATGTAATCGCAAAGTAAATGGAAGCGACCAATAGGAATTTACAGATAATACCAACAATCAACAACATTCAATCATCCCTTCATATTAGTTCATGGATTCCCAAAACCCTAGAATAAGACTACTCACACATAATTGAAATAAGCAAAACAAGAAGATTGAGTAGAAACATAATTTGAACCAATAATAAAACAAAGGAGTGAGTTGAAATTGAATAATAAAGCTAAGGAACGATTAATACCTAAATGAAGAATGAGGGAAAAACCAAAAGATTGAAACTTTAATTAAAATAAACTAAGTGTTTGATAATATTTGAGAGAATAAAAACTAAGTTAAAACTAAACTAAGTGCTGAAAATAAGATGTCCAACTAAATAATAAGGGCTTGGTATTTATAGTTTGCAAAAAAAAAAAAAACAAGCGAAAACCGGTAATAAACTAAAATCCGCGCTCCTGGGGTTGTCGTCGCCCGATCGGGCGATCTGCTCGTCAAACTGCACGATCCCGTATCTTAAAACATCATATCTCCTTCGTTATAAGTCGAAATTAGGTGAATGACCACTTGTTGGAAAGAACTTGAAGTCTAAAATCAAACCTTATTTGAATCTCTGCATTTGGAGTTGTATAACTTGAGTTATGATCAAAAGAGTAGACGAGTGTCGGTTTTCTCACTACTACATAAAAAAGCATATGCAACGGCCAATAACCGTTGCAAAAGAAAGGATAACCGTTGCCATAGAGATATTGCAACGGTTTAACAACCGTTGCAGTTGCTGCCGTTGCTTTAGGTGTAATGCAACGGTTCCACCAAGATATTGCAACGGTAACTTAACAATCCTTATTAACCGTTGCAATAGTATTTTTTGCAACACCTTTTCTACCTATTGCAACGCTTTGTGCAATTTACCAAGAACCGTTGCCTTAGATTTACTATAACAGTTATTTACATCTAATGCAACGGCCATTGACATTTACCACCATTAGTTTTAACCGTTACATTAGAGTTAGTAACCACTTTTTTTCCCCAAATGCAACGGGTCTAAGCTGCTATTATTGCCTGTTTTGCATTTCACAAATAGAATAAATTAATATAAATTAAATCTTGTAGATCAAGGATGACGAGAATTACATTCCCAACGAAGCCATAAGTACATAATTAATCAATCAGTTGAAAATATACAAAATGAAGTACTTTGCTAGTACTTACATATATAAGTAGGCCCTAAAGATATTATCGTATCACAATTCAAGTTAAGGTTTACGATAATCACAAAAAAAATTAGCCAAAAAATCCATTAATTACACATGTGAGTCCATGCCCACCAAAAATTTACGCTTCCTCCTTGTAAAGTTAACGATCATCACAAAAATAAAATAGCCATATGAGCCAATATTTACACGTGCCAAATCCATGCACCACCAAAAAGTTATGCTTCCTCCATATCTAATCCATTTTTTCTTCAACCAGTAGATTCAAATATTTAGGAATGTAAGGTATAAAACTCAAACGTCTCAAACAATAAAATACAAGAAAACCAATTGTTGTTGCATGCAAGTAAATTTCCAGAATTTTCTTTGTACTGGAAAAATTATGGACTTCACTTTGCTGCTAATTTTTCAGCAACTATAAATTCATTTTATAACAAACTTTTGTTATTAATTGAGATAATAATTAAGACCTCAAGTACTTTGCTCTTAAGTCTTAACCATTCATTTACATGTTTTCAGGCTTTCCAAAAAGCGCCAAATACGGCTTAATACTAGGAGCAGGAATACCAGGACTTGTATGCATTGTTGGTCTGACACTCTACATCAGCAGCAGGGTCGTTGCACGTAATCAGAATCGCCTTTACTCCTACACTGAATCCTCACCTTCAATATTCCCACAACCAATTACCCTATCATCAGGCCTCGATCTTCCCACCATAGAATCATACTCAAAAACCATACTAGGAGAAAGTAAGCGACTCCCAAAGCCTAATGATAACATCTGCCCTATATGCTTATCAGAGTATCAGCCTAAAGAGGCTTTGAGGTCTATACCAGAATGTAATCACTACTTCCATGTTGATTGCATAGATGAATGTCTTAGAATGAATACCACCCTGTCCTCTTTGTAGGAACTCGCCTTAGGGGTTGCTGGTAGTGTTCGTTAGAGAATTCTGGTCTGTCCTTTTGAGCAAACATTTTTCTAATTAAATGTGTTTTGGTAAAAGAATCTGAATATGTGACTAATTTGTTATACCGAACAAAATCACTTCATTTATGGATGGTTCAGGGAGATTAAATGTTATTTCTTGTGTTTAGTTCACCTATTGGTTAAGAATTGCATACCTATGGCTAACTGTACTAATGCACATAGCAGAACACTCAATTTGGCAAGTGTGATAAGCTACCACGTCCTTGAATAAAGTATTTGACATTCATATCACTTATATAACATTTTATTCTATGGAAATCCAGTCAGAGTCAATATCCATCATGAACTTAATGCACGGATAACACAGACAGAGCATAACAACACGATAGTAAATTTGTGACAGCTATCAAGAAGCTGAAGAAGATTCAAACACTCAATTTGTGACAGAGCATAAATTTGTCACAGTAAATTTGTGACAGACAGAACTTAATGCACGGATTATATGCTTTTAGGCAGGGAAATAATCGTCAGAGATATTCGTAGATTTCATTATTTCAAGAATGGAGTTTGTTCTTGTGGAGATTACTGGTGATCCAGAAGCTAATGTACCTTTGACCAAATTGATTGCTACTGTCTTGACATTCATGTTATAGAATACGAAGTGGCGTTTGGGTTCTCAAACCAGCAGTAACAATGAAAAAGTTACCTCATACGGGCTTTGGTGCGGGCCAAAACAGGCTTTTTGGTTTGTTCTTGTGGAGATTACTGGTGATCCAGAAGCTAATTCTTAATGCAAATGGGCTGTACTATCCTGAAATTCATGTTATAGAATACAGAGTATCATTCAGGTTCCCTAACAAAACCATAAGTGAATATTCTGGACATTCAGAGTACAAAGTTCAGAGTCTTCAGCCCAAAAACAGAGCAGATGTGAATATTCTGACATTCTGGTTGCGGAAGGCCTTGATTTTTTGGGGAAGAGATTACATTAACCAAACTTTCTGGAGGATATACAATTGATATCTTGATGTCAGCTAAAGTTTGTTGATTAAGCTTAGGCCACAACATGCAGGCTTATGAAATTAAGAACACTGAAGAGATCGAGTACTTAATTACCAAGGATATATTCCATCTTCTTTTATAGATTAGTCTTTTCAAGGCCATTATAGATGATAATGGGAAGATCTTCCTGTTCCTTAGCTTGTTAACTATTTGATCAAATTGCATTCAGTTCTGTTATATATGCTGGTGCCTGGTGGGAATTGAAAGTATGGTTTTTTGGAGGGTATGCCAGTTGTTGTAACAACTTGTAAGATGCCTAAATTCCTCGCATCATAAAAAAGCTTTGAGCTAAACGATATAGTAATACTATAGTACAGTGGCTAGAACGCTTGACAAAGAAATTAATTGATTGGTAAACTGTGAATATGAAACAAGGTTCATGCACGTTTAATCGTTAATTAGACATACTAATTATTGCAGAACACCCATGCTGAGTATATATTAATAATCTGATTGCGAGGTAGCAGAAAATATTACAGCAAGTTTTATGCAGAAATAACTGCAGTACGTTATTCCTTCCAAAACAGACCTATCCAAAGCTAACAAACGATCACTCTCCCCTTTGAAGCAGGAGCGATCAGCATGTCATTGCATGTTTGTAAATTTGGATAAGGTAATAATAGTCTTGAAATCCAATTTAAGAAAAATATCATCTTGAAATCAAAAGAAGTAACATAATAAATGTCTTATTTAAGTTACACAATAAAACCACTATTTAATTTACAATATGTCTATAATTCACCCATTGTAGACCCCGTACAAGTTTTCACCTTTTCTCAATGAGGTTTTTTTTATCAGAAAAATATCACAATCACAGCAACATCTACAAATTTTTCTAGATCAAAGATACATATATCAAAAAGTAATTCATAGTCTCCAAAAACATATTACACTTAAAACGAAATCCTAATACAAAATAAATCAAACAAAGGCAATAAAATTATGAACTATAATACATACCAGGCCTAAAGGTTGGCAATGGAAAAATCAAATATGAGGAGAGAGCCTGATGCAAGTATGCAACCAGATGTCAGTTATGTTGTTGCAATCACGGCCTTCTGGGCTATTGAGCCTGTTTACCAACTGAGCTTTGCCCACTACCTTGAAGATGATGCCAAGTTCTTGAGCTAGAAGTTGAGTTCTGGAATATGAGTGATGGGCAGATCAATTAGATTAGAAACAGAAAGTACTGTGTTTTGGTTGTGTTTTCTTGTATGTTTGAAATTTCGGCTCTATCAATCTTATGCTTTTCAGATTTGTTCAGAAAAAAACTGGGTTTCCTAGCATTTTGTAAATGTTTGGAACAAGGCAAAAAAAGCAACGGTACAAGTAAAACTGTACAATTACCACTTAATAATAAAATATCAGGGTCAAATAATCATTTCTTGTACATGTGCTACTTCATAACACAATTCAGCTTACAAAAGTACAAGAGATTTAGCATGCCATTCAGGTTTCTGTACAGTTTCTGATTCAGACTCGCAAAAATACAGAGTGCGATTAAATAGTTTCTGGACACATTTTTGGATGAGCACTGTTTACATATTGAGTAGACTGCTTTGCCCTTGAAGTTTGATATGCTACAAAAATACATATCCAGCTACCACCCATGGAAAGGATGAAACTTTCTGGTCAGTCATTTAACAAGCCGGAGGTCCGAACCAAGGTGTTACATCTAACGTAACCCATCATACACCATTTGGGGATTCAGATGAACGAGGAAGAAAAGGACCAGTTGGGTTGAGATAGACAAAGAGGTCCATTTCTTTTATGGAGGAGATGATACACATCCACTAACTGATAAAGTCCATGGTTTGTTGAAAGAATTGGAGAGAATATTGAAACAAGAATTGGGATATTCTATTGTTCGTGTTATGTCTTTCAGGGTGCAATAGGAGATGTAACTGCTGCAGGGGGATTGAGAGAGCTTCCTGGTGGTAGGAGGATTACAACACCTCACTAAGTCACACCAGCTCTACACATCTGTTCAAATAAATAACGCATCCAACATCCTCTACACACTCACACTCCACGTGAAGGAAATAATGCCCTTGGTCCAAGTATGCATTCTATGTTAAGTCTAATAAATGCGGTTCAGTATTAATTAACAAGTTAATAATTCAGTGAGATCAAGTGAGCTGAATGCCTAGCTAGAGGCCGCTTCAGTTCAAGTGGAATTAATGATATTAATCCACAGCTTACTCTTGACTGAACCCGTAGGGTCACACAAATAGTACGTAAACAGATCAAGTATTTAATGGCATTAAATACTCCATCTATGGATATTCGGAATCGACGGATCTTGGTTTCAGTGGGAGCTGAGATCGTCACAGGCAAGAAATGAATACTCCGGAAACGATGATATTGCCGGAAACGGAAATATGGATCGTATCGGAAATATAAATATTATCCAAGTCGTAGATGTTGCCGGAAACGGAAACATGGTACGTATCGGAAAATATTATCGGAAATGGAAATATTGCCAGAATTGGAAATATTGCCGGAAACGGAAATATTGTCAGAATCGGAAATATTATCGGAATCGGAAAATAATTCCGGAAACGGAAATATTAAATATTTGTTCGAAACGGAAATTAATTCCGGAATCGGAAATATTAAATATTGTTCGTATCGGAAATGAATTCCGGAATCGGGAATTTAATCGGAAGCGTATCGTACGAATTAGCATCGGACGAGGCCCGCTAGACGAAGGCCCAGCACGAAGCCAGGCCGTCGCCCAGCGAGCCAACGCACACCAGCGCACGCCAAGCCTCGACCAGGCCCAGCGCAAGGCCAGGCCCAGCCAAGGCCTTGGGCGCGCGCGCGGAGCACAGCAGTGGGCCGAGCGCTGTGCGCCTAGCGTGGGCCGCAAGGCTTGCGCGGGTGTACGGTGCTCGTGCAATGCTTGTGCGGGAATCCTGAAGCAATCGGGATTCGAAGTATGATTAAATCCTAAAACTATTAGATAATGATTATTTAATTAGAGTCCTAGTAGGGTTATAATTAAATAAATTAGTATCCTAATAGGATTCCAAAACCCTTTCCATAACTCTATAAATAGGTGCCTAGGGTCACATATTTTCATAGATTATTCAAGTATTCAAAGTGAGTTTTTGAGAGAAAATTCAGACACATTTCTTGACTATAAGTGCCGAAAATCTTTAGTACCTTAAGGGCGATTCTAGTTGGTCAATCTTAAGGCGGATCCGGACGTGCTGTGGACTATCTACGGAGGGACGACACTTGGAGTCCTAAAGACTTGTTCTTGTTCGGTTCGGGCGCAGCTAGGGAAGGCACGCAACAAAGAGTATGCATCTAAACTATGCTATATGATTATGTGTAAATAATATGTATTCCTGGCTAAATGGTTTTTCCGCATGATTTATGAATTGTCATATGTATCATAACCTAACAGTGGTATCACGAGCCTCTTATTATTTTCATAATCTAAATTGCATGAACATGGTTAAATATTACAAATTTGCAAGAATTAAAAGGGGTGATTAATTTTCGTAATTGTTAATTAATTGCAAATTGCGTTTATTTAATTATACGTACGCAGTTTTTCGGCAGTTTCTTCGTTACTCATCCAAATCGAGTGATTTTTGTGGTAATTCCGCATGTAAAAGGCATTCTAAAATTTTGACAAAAATAGTATTTTTCTGCCGAACCCAGAATTCTCAAATTGGAAGCCTAACTATGACTTTTCGAAGGTTTTAGTTTTTCGAATGAAAAATTTCGTAAATTTAAGATGTTAAATTAAATATTTGCGATTCTTGTTGATAAATCTTGAATTTTTGATTGACCTACTGTATATGTTTAACAAGTTTGAATGCCTAGCCTTGTTAATTATGCAATCTAATTTGTAATTATGATTAATTTGTTGAAAATTAGAATAATTTAGAATTAATTTGATTTTCATAATTAATTATAATTTAATTAGAAACCTATGATTAAAAACCACCATAAAAATTTATAAATTTATGTTAAATTTTAAATTTTTATGACCTAGGCTTGAATCCATAATAATCGGAAATCAATTGAATAATAAATTTTCGATTTTTCGCCCTAAAATTATGAAATTAATATTATTTATTAATTTGTCATTAATTTTAAATATAAATTTTAAATTTTTATGCGATTCGTTCATATAACTTGCACGCACAAGGCAATGGACGCTTCGTGTTACCCTTAAGGGGTGTTGTATAGTGCGGGCATGCGACGACGAGCAAGGGAGCTCGTCGCCCGTGCGGCACGAATGCAATGAGCAGGGGCATGGTGCACGAGCAAAAGGCAGCAGCCCTGCCTTGTGTCGTGGGCCACGAGCTATGGATGAATGGGCATGGGCGAAGGCAAGGCATGGCAGTCGCGTGTGGGCAGCAAGCGAGCTGCGCCACAACGCGCACTGCCTCGCGCAAGCGCGCGCAGCCTCGCGCGCAGCGAGCGCAAGCTCGCGTGCCACGAGCGCTGCGCCCAGCGTTGATCGCGCGCAATTGCTCGCGCACAGCGAGCGATGGCTCGCGTGCATCAGGCGCTGGAGCGCGCCAGCAAGCGCTGGCGAGCGCGCATGGCCAGCGATGGCTGTGTGCGTGTGGCCCATGGGCGTGCGATGCGTAGGGTGTTTGCGTTGCGATTAGATCGTTTTGAATGTTTAATTTGAAATTTTCAGTTTACGTAATTTTAATTAATTTTAAAATTAATAATTTAAATTATTTTCTTGGATTTTAATTTTGAATATTGTACTTATAATAAATTTAATTTATTCTAATTATTTTACTAAAATTAAAATCATGAATTAATTTAAAATTCGACTGAAATCAAATTAAAACTTTTGGATTCAATTATAAATTCATATGAGCTTTAAATTTTAATTAAATTTGTATGTTTCCGGTTAGACTGGAAATACATTTTTATGTTTAAAATTAGTAAAGCATACGAATTTATTGGTTTAAGTGGGAGCCCTTTTAGTCATAAACTCTTGATTAGGTCTACAAATCCTTAAGGTTAAAACAACTTGATTAGAATTAATAAGGACTGAATAATTGGTAGATTATTGGTGCCCTTGATTAATTGCTGCAAATGTTTACGTGATGCATAATGTGTTTTACTAACCAGCTATGTGGGCCATTCATGATAATGAATGGGTGAATGGTATATATTGTATATGTACTGTTTTGCAGGTTATGAAGTGACTAGTATGGCCCAAATAGGATAGAAAATATGGTCTGCGCACCATTAATTTGAATGTAATTGGTCTAAAGTACCAAAGTTATTTTTCAATTCAAATATGGTCTGCGTACCATCAAATAGTTGTAATTAGTTATAGCTTATCCTATTTGAAGAAAATGGTGCCTCCCACGGAGATTTTCAAGACGGACTTTGAAGTCAAAGCTTCAAGATGAAGTCGGGCCATACTAGATCACATTTATCTTATGCATGCTTTAAGTTATTTATTGCTTTAAATATGTCTTAATTATGCATAAGATTGTGGCTTGATTATGTTGCATGATTAAGGATTTTAGTTCACTTAAAATCTAACCAACATAGTAAGAGCCTTAAAGTTCCAAACTTAAAAATTGAGTTAAAAGGTGCCATGCCAAAATATACACTTGCTTGGATATCCTTTACATCAATCTAGTAATAGTTTTCGCTCAGCGAGGTGTTACTTATTGGTCCTAAAGGGGCAAGGTACACAAATAATTGTGAGTACATGTTAGTTTTGGTGAAACTCAACGATATAAGTAAGGAGTCCTTTTATGTCGTGGCAAAATCGATAGGTTTACCTAATAAGTTCTTAGACGTACCTATCAACCAAGAATAGTTTCTAGACTATTAGCAAAAGGCTTTTGCTTACCTAAGATGTTTTAGGATTAAGTCGACAAACTGTGCTTAGTTCTTCAATGATTTTAGGATCTTGGAATCATTTTATTCACACCTGCCGGAACACATAACTTGAATAAAATGCTTAATAAACATTGAATTATGCATGTATGCTAGAATTTAAGTTTATTAAGAGAAACTGTGAATGGTTATTTATTTGTTTATTCTTTTCAATTGTAGTTTTTAATATGGCAAACAACAATTCATTCAACATTCGATCAATTCTCGAAAAGGAGAAGTTGAACGGGAAAAACTTCCTTGACTGGCAAAGGAACTTGCAAATAGTTCTTATGCAGGAAGAAAAGGAGTATGTCCTAGATGAGGCGATGCCCGAAGCCGCAGGCGACGGGGTCACTCAGGCAGCCCTCAATCGTTGGATTGATGCCAACAAGGATGTGAAATGTCTAATGCTCGCCACCATGAGTGCGGATCTGCAGAAAACGTTCATCAACTCAGATGCTTTCACAATCATCACTGAGTTGAAGAACATGTTCCAAGATCTGGCTCGAGTCGAAAGATTCGAGACTCATAGGCAAATTCTTGAGACCAAGCTTAAGAAAGGCGAGCCCGTAAGTCCACATGTTCTCAAAATGATTGGACTCATTGAGAATATGAGTCGGCTGGATCAGCAATTTTCTCAGGAAATGGCTATAGACACCATCCTCCATTCTCTTCATAGCGGGTATGATCAGTTCAAACTGAACTACAGTATGAATAGTCTGGACAAAACGCTCACTGAGCTTCACGGTATGCTGAAGACCGCTGAAAAGACGCTCAAAAGTGATAAGCAGGATGTGCTTATGGTGCGTGGGGGCAAGTTCAAGAAATCTGGAAAGAAGAGGAATGCTAAGAAAGGTGGCGACAAGGCCAGCCCAACTAAGCAAACTGGCGCCAAATCTGTAAAGAGGAAGGTCAGTCAACCCACTTCTGAATCCGAATGCTTCTACTGCAAGAAGAAGGGGCATTGGAAGAGAGATTGCTTGAAGCTAAAGGAAGATCAGAAGAACGGAACAGTCGTTCCATCTTCAGGTATTTTCGTTATAGACTGTATACTTGCTAATTCAACTTCTTGGGTATTAGATACAGGTTGTGGCTCACACTTATGTTCCAATCCACAGGGACTAAGAAGAAGTAGAAAGTTAAGCAAGGGTGAAGTCGACCTACGAGTGGGAAATGGAGCACGGATTGCTGCATTAGCTGGTATTTTTCGTTGCCCTCCGGGCTAGTTTTGGAACTGGAAGAATGTTTCCATGTTCCAAGTCTTACTAAAAACATCATTTCAGTTTCTTGCTTAGATGCTAAGGGATTTTCCTTTTTAATAAAAGACAATAGTTGTTCGTTTTATTTTAAAGAGATGTTTTATGGATCTGCTAGATTAGTCAATGGACTTTATTTATTAGATCACGACAAACAAGTATATAACATAAATACCAAAAGGGCCAAAAAGGATGATTCAGATCTCACCTATCCGTGGCATTGTCGATTAGGCCATATAAACTTGAAACGCTTAGAAAGACTTCAAAAGGAAGGAATTCTAGAACCATTTGACTTAGAGGATTATGGTAAATGCGAATCATGTTTACTTGGCAAAATGACAAAGCAACCTTTCTCTAAAGTTGGAGAAAGAGCAAATGAACTATTGGGTTTAATCCATACAGATGTATGTGGACCAATGAGTACAAATGCTAGAGGTGGTTTCAGCTACTTTATCACTTTCACTGATGACTTCAGTAGATATGGTTATGTCTACCTAATGAAGCATAAGTCTGAATCCTTTGACAAATTCAAGGAATTTCAGAGTGAAGTAGAGAATCAATTAGGCAAGAAGATTAAGGCACTGCGGTCTGATAGAGGCGGTGAATATCTGAGCTATGAATTTGATGACCATCTGAAAGAATGTGGAATTCTATCAGAATTGACTCCTCCTGGAACACCACAATGGAACGGTGTGTCGGAACGGAGGAACAGAACCTTGCTAGACATGGTCAGGTCAATGATGGGTCAGGCCGAACTTCCATTAGAATTTTGGGGACATGCACTAAATACAGCTGCACTCACTATAAATAGAGCTCCGTCTAAAGCTGTCGAAAAGACTCCATACGAATTATGGTTTGGAAAGCCTCCAAATGTGTCTTTTCTTAAGATTTAGGGATGTGAAGTATACGTCAAACGATTAATTTCAGACAAACTTCATCCAAAATCTGACAAATGTATCCTTGTGGGCTATCCAAAGGAAACAAAGGGGTATTACTTCTACAATACATCTGAGAACAAAGTGTTTGTTGCTCGAGATGGTGTCTTTTTGGAGAAAGATCACATTTCCAAAATGACAAGTGGGAGAAAAGTAGACCTCGAAGAAATTCGAGTCGAACAACAAACTCTAGAGAATGCTCAAGATGACATTCAGGATGAAACTCAGATATCTTTAGAAGAATCTGGTGAGAATCATGGTCAGTCTAGAAATGTTACCCCGCGTAGATCGCAAAGATATAGATCTCAACCGGAAAGGTACTTAGGTATTTTGACGAACGAGAGCTATGACGTTCTATTACTTGAAAGTGATGAACCTGCGACTTACAAACAAGCTATGACGAGCCCTAGCTCCAAGCAATGGCAAGAAGCCATGCAATCTGAATTAGACTCCATGTCTGAAAACCAAGTATGGGATTTGGTCGATTTGCCAGATGGCTACCAAGCCATTGGAAGCAAATGGGTTTTCAAACTGAAAAAGGACAAGGATGGGAAACTTGAAGTTTTCAAAGCTAGATTGGTTGCAAAAGGTTACAGGCAAGTCCACGGTGTGGATTACGATGAAACCTTTTCACCAGTTGCAATGCTAAAGTCTATTCGGATAATGTTAGCAATCGCTGCATATTACGATTACGAAATATGGCAGATGGATGTCAAAACTGCTTTCTTAAACGGCGTTTTAACAGAAACTGTGTTTATGACACAGCCTGAAGGTTTTGAGGATCCAAAGAATGCTAAAAAGGTATGCAAGCTAAAGAACTCAATCTACGGATTGAAGCAGGCATCCAGGAGCTGGAATATACGTTTTGATGAAGCAGTCAGTGACTTTGGTTTCATCAAGAAAGTAGACGAATCTTGTGTATACAAGAAGGTCAGTGGGAGCAAAATTGCTTTCCTAGTATTATATGTCGACGACATATTACTTATCGGAAATGACATTCCTATGTTGAACTCTGTCAAGATTTGGCTTGGGAAATGTTTTTCGATGAAAGATCTAGGAGAAGCACAGTACATATTGGGCATCAAGATTTACAGAGATAGATCTAAAAAGATGATTGGACTTAGTCAAAGCACTTATATCAATAAGGTGCTTGATAGGTTCAAGATGGCAGACTCCAAGCGAGGCTACCTACCCATGTCTCATGGAATGACTCTAAGCAAGACTCAGTGCCCAAAAACACTTGATGAGCGTAGATGAATGAATGGGATTCCATATGCATCATTGATTGGTTCAATAATGTATGCTATGATATGTACACGCCCGGATGTTGCGTACGCACTCAGTGCTACGAGCAGATACCAGTCAGACCCAGGAGAGGCGCATTGGACTGCTGCCAAGAATATTCTGAAGTACCTGAAAAGGCACAAAGATGACTTCCTGGTCTATGGTGGAGATAATGAATTAATTGTTAAAGGCTATACGGACGCAAGTTTCCAAACCGACAAGGATGATTTCAGATCACAGTCTGGGTTTGTCTTCTGCCTCAACGGAGGAGCAGTAAGCTGGAAAAGTGCTAAGCAAAGCACCATTGCGGATTCTACAACTGAAGCGGAGTACATTGCTGCACATGAAGCAGCAAAGGAAGCTATATGGCTAAGGAAGTTCATAGGTGAACTTGGTGTAGTCCCCTCCATTAAAGGACCAATAGCCCTGTATTGTGACAATAACGGAGCTATTGCACAGGCAAAGGAGCCTAGACACCACCAGAGAGTCAAGCATGTACTTCGTAGATTTCACCTTCTACGAGAGTTCGTTGAAAGAAAAGAAGTCAAGATAAGCAAAATTGGAACTGATGACAACATATCAGATCCATTGACTAAACCTCTGCCGCAAGCGAAGCACAACTCGCACACTGCAGCTATGGGAATCAAGCATATTGGAGAATGGCTTTGATGTCTCTGTTTAATGTTTTAAAGTTTTAGAGTTTAAATCTTTGTAAAACATTATTGGTTAATCATTCACAATAAATGAAAAGAATTCATTTTTCCATTTAATTTGTGGTTTATTAAATGATGAGTCCCTTCAATTTGACGATATATTCAAGATAGACTGTCAGGACCAGTCCTGTGACTAAGAAATGTCTATCAAGTGAACTTGAATGTCAAAGGTTGAAAAAGGTCCCTGGTCGGAGTTTTCTATAAAATTGGACGCATAGAAAACGTTAGACGATTAGAATGCAAGATGACTAGTAGTTCTGTTTCTTGAACTATGTGGACATGGCAATGTCATAATCATTTGCATAGATACTTACTTTGGGAAGACTAGTATCGGACAAGACCTATGAAACTTTACTGTAAGAGATGAAAATCTGTCATAAGTAAATTTCATTAAAATTATTAGACACTAAATCCTCAATACCTGAGTGATTTGAGATTACTTGTTTGAGAACTGGTTGCTTTGACGTTGACCAACCGTCGCACCGTAAAAGGAGGCTATAAAGGCAACGCTCAGGTAATCACCTATCAAACGAAGTCTAATCTCAAGATCACAAGATTGGGATTGTCCTCCCATAAATCGGGATGAGATGCTTAAAAGTTGTACAAGGCCACTCGGAGAGCTAGAAACTGTGAAATGCATGGCCGTGCTCGGATGAATCATAGGCTATGATTATCTGTTTATTTGATCAGTTGAACTCTGAAACCGAGGAACACCTCTGGACATAATAAGGATGACAACTCTTACCTTATGTTCAAGAGCAAGCATCGAGCGACAAAGGAATTAGGAAATGCACACTTGTCCCTAAGGACAAGTGGGAGACTGAAGGAAATAATGCCCTTGGTCCAAGTATGCATTCTATGTTAAGTCTAATAAATGCGGTTCAGTATTAATTAACAAGTTAATAATTCAGTGAGATCAAGTGAGCTGAATGCCTAGCTAGAGGCCGCTTCAGTTCAAGTGGAATTAATGATATTAATCCACAGCTTACTCTTGACTGAACCCGTAGGGTCACACAAATAGTACGTAAACGGATCAAGTATTTAATGGCATTAAATACTCCATCTATGGATATTCGGAATCGACGGATCTTGGTTTCAGTGGGAGCTGAGATCGTCACAGGCAAGAAATGAATACTCCGGAAACGATGATATTGCCGGAAACGGAAATATGGATCGTATCGGAAATATAAATATTATCCAAGTCGTAGATGTTGCCGGAAACGGAAACATGGTACGTATCGGAAAATATTATCGGAAATGGAAATATTGCCAGAATCGGAAATATTGCCGGAAACGGAAATATTGTCAGAATCGGAAATATTATCGGAATCGGAAAATAATTCCGGAAACGGAAATATTAAATATTTGTTCGAAACGGAAATTAATTCCGGAATCGGAAATATTAAATATTGTTCGTATCGGAAATGAATTCCGGAATCGGGAATTTAATCGGAAGCGTATCGTACGAATTAGCATCGGACGAGGCCCGCTAGACGAAGGCCCAGCACGAAGCCATGCCGTCGCCCAGCGAGCCAACGCACACCAGCGCACGCCAAGCCTCGACCAGGCCCAGCGCAAGGCCAGGCCCAGCCAAGGCCTTGGGCGCGCGCGCGGAGCACAGCAGTGGGCCGAGCGCTGTGCGCCTAGCGTGGGCCGCAAGGCTTGCGCGGGTGTACGGTGCTCGTGCAATGCTTGTGCGGGAATCCTGAAGCAATCGGGATTCGAAGTATGATTAAATCCTAAAACTATTAGATAATGATTATTTAATTAGAGTCCTAGTAGGGTTATAATTAAATAAATTAGTATCCTAATAGGATTCCAAAACCCTTTCCATAACTCTATAAATAGGTGCCTAGGGTCACATATTTTCATAGATTATTCAAGTATTCAAAGTGAGTTTTTGAGAGAAAATTCAGACACATTTCTTGACTATAAGTGCCGAAAATCTTTAGTACCTTAAGGGCGATTCTAGTTGGTCAATCTTAAGGCGGATCCGGACGTGCTGTGGACTATCTACGGAGGGACGACACTTGGAGTCCTAAAGACTTGTTCTTGTTCGGTTCGGGCGCAGCTAGGGAAGGCACGCAACAAAGAGTATGCATCTAAACTATGCTATATGATTATGTGTAAATAATATGTATTCCTGGCTAAATGGTTTTTCCGCATGATTTATGAATTGTCATATGTATCATAACCTAACAGTGGTATCACGAGCCTCTTATTATTTTCATAATCTAAATTGCATGAACATGGTTAAATATTACAAATTTGCAAGAATTAAAAGGGGTGATTAATTTTCGTAATTGTTAATTAATTGCAAATTGCGTTTATTTAATTATACGTACGCAGTTTTTCGGCAGTTTCTTCGTTACTCATCCAAATCGAGTGATTTTTGTGGTAATTCCGCATGTAAAAGACATTCTAAAATTTTGACAAAAATAGTATTTTTCTTCCGAACCCAGAATTCTCAAATTCGAAGCCTAACTATGACTTTTCGAAGGTTTTAGTTTTTCGAATGCAAAATTTCGTAAATTTAAGATGTTAAATTAAATATTTGCGATTCTTGTTGATAAATCTTGAATTTTTGATTGACCTACTGTATATGTTTAACAAGTTTGAATGCCTAGCCTTGTTAATTATGCAATCTAATTTGTAATTATGATTAATTTGTTGAAAATTAGAATAATTTAGAATTAATTTGATTTTCATAATTAATTATAATTTAATTAGAAACCTATGATTAAAAACCACCATAAAAATTATAAATTTATGTTAAATTTAAAATTTTTATGACCTAGGCTTGAATCCATAATAATCGGAAATCAATTGAATAATAAATTTTCGATTTTTCGCCCTAAAATTATGAAATTAATATTATTTATTAATTTGTCATTAATTTTAAATATAAATTTTAAATTTTTATGCGATTCGTTCATATAACTTGCACGCACAAAGCAATGGACGCTTCGTGTTACCCTTAAGGGGTGTTGTATAGTGCGGGCATGCGACGACGAGCAAAGGAGCTCGTCGCCCGTGCGGCACGAATGCAATGAGCAGGGGCATGGTGCACGAGCACAAGGCAGCAGCCCTGCCTTGTGTCGTGGGCCACGAGCTATGGATGAATGGGCATGGGCGAAGGCAAGGCATGGCAGTCGCGTGTGGGCAGCAAGCGAGCTGCGCCACAACGCGCACTGCCTCGCGCAAGCGCGCGCAGCCTCGCGCGCAGCGAGCGCAAGCTCGCGTGCCACGAGCGCTGCGCCCAGCGTTGATCGCGCGCAATTGCTCGCGCACAGCGAGCGATGGCTCGCGTGCATCAGGCGCTGGAGCGCGCCAGCAAGCGCTGGCGAGCGCGCATGGCCAGCGATGGCTGTGTGCGTGTGGCCCATGGGCGTGCGATGCGTAGGGTGTTTGCGTTGCGATTAGATCGTTTTGAAGGTTTAATTTGAAATTTTCAGTTTACGTAATTTTAATTAATTTTAAAATTAATAATTTAAATTATTTTCTTGGATTTTAATTTTGAATATTGTAATTATAATAAATGTTATTTATTCTAATTATTTTACTAAAATTAAAATCATGAATTAATTTAAAATTCGACTGAAATCAAATTAAAACTTTTGGATTCAATTATAAATTCATATGAGCTTTAAATTTTAATTAAATTTGTATGTTTCCGGTTAGACTGGAAATACATTTTTATGTTTAAAATTAGTAAAGCATACGAATTTATTGGTTTAAGTGGGAGCCCTTTTAGTCATAAACTCTTGATTAGGTCTACAAATCCTTAAGGTTAAAACAACTTGATTAGAATTAATAAGGACTGAATAATTGGTAGATTATTGGTGCCCTTGATTAATTGCTGCAAATGTTTACGTGATGCATAATGTGTTTTACTAACCAGCTATGTGGGCCATTCATGATAATGAATGGGTGAATGGTATATATTGTATATGTACTGTTTTGCAGGTTATGAAGTGACTAGTATGGCCCAAATAGGATAGAAAATATGGTATGCGCACCATTAATTTGAATGTAATTGGTCTAAAGTACCAAAGTTATTTTTCAATTCAAATATGGTCTGCGTACCATCAAATAGTTGTAATTAGTTATAGCTTATCCTATTTGAAGAAAATGGTGCCTCCCACGGAGATTTTCAAGACAGACTTTGAAGTCAAAGCTTCAAGATGAAGTCGGGCCATACTAGATCACATTTATCTTATGCATGCTTTAAGTTATTTATTGCTTTAAATATGTCTTAATTATGCATAAGATTGTGGCTTGATTATGTTGCATGATTAAGGATTTTAGTTCACTTAAAATCTAACCAACATAGTAGGAGCCTTAAAGTTCCAAACTTAAAAATTGAGTTAAAAGGTGCCATGCCAAAATATACACTTGCTTGGATATCCTTTTATGTCGTGGCAAATAGGATAGGTCTTCCTAATAAGTTCTTAGATGTACCTATCAACCAAGAGTAGTTTCTAGACTATTAGCAACAGATTTTCTTACCTAAAATATTTTAGAATTAAGTCAAATTGTGCTTAATTTTTCATTGATTTTAGGGTCTTGGATTCATTTTATTCACACCTACCGGAACAATAAATTCGAATAAAATGCCAATGACTTGTTTAAATTGCATGATTGCTTTGATTTTCAAGTTATTACTCATGATAAATATTTAGACTTTTCATGCTTCAATGTATGTTTTAATTATTGTTTATAATTAAATATCTTGCACTGCAGTAAATCCTTTTAGAAAGGTAACAGTAAATTTCCTCAATTGGTAGTGAATCCAAGAACGATTCACGGAAATGAGAGAAAATGAGCAATTTAAAATGTACGTTTCTTATAGAGACTTTTATGGTTGTTTTTGACTAACAAAGTCGAATGGCAAACCAATTGGTGCTTGTAGATTCAAAATACAATGTAGTTTTGAGATCATAAAGCATTGAGTTTAACACTCAACTTTACCAATTGTTAACAACCAAATATCTTTGTCCATTTAATTCTCGAATGAGTCTAGTTCCTTGACATTCGAATAGATCGATGCTTAGAGAACTTTAGAAGCTTCTGGTAAGATCATCTAGTTGAAGAAAAATATTCAACATAAACAAAATGGTAAGAACTTTGTTGGAGTGACATTGGACATGTCTAACAAAGTATAAAAGTCAACACTAAAGAACTCAATTCTTAAGACTATAAGAAAGGGTACAAGAAATAGGAAAACAAGGAACAAATGAAAGGAATTTACAATTCCGTTTCTACCTATAAGTTTATGTTTAAAGAGAAGTGACCTAGCAATCAAACTTCCTTGGTATCATATACCGCTTGAGGTTCTTACTTTGGTAATAACTCAAACAATGGAAGTTAGGCTACACTAATGACCTACAAGTGGGAAATGAAGCATGGCATTGCTACACTAGTTGTAGGGTCATCTAGTTTGTTTTAAGTCCTTTCAAGGCTGGAACTTAATGGCTATTTTGTTCCATAATCAACATACCTAAATTTCTGCTTCAAACACAGAAAGATTCACATTCAAGAAAAACAAAAATAAAGTTTGTTTATTTGAATGAAATGGTCATTTACAGGTTAAGTCGCGTATGCTTGATTAAAACAAACAACTCTTTAACAACAAAAAATTTTCTAGGTCCAAATCAATCTCTTGATTTGATTTCCACTAACCTTTAGCATTGTTTCTTAGACCATATCAAAAAAGTAACATTCAAAAGCTCTATTTTGATGGACTTTTGAACGTAGACTGATTTCTAAATCAATTCAAGACAAGCTAGTCTTACTTGTTGAAAGTAACAAAAGATATGAACTATTGTTAGAACACCTAGACAATATAGTTCGAAGATAAAGAAATATTTTATGACTTTATTATTTCACATGGTTTTGAGTGAATATGGATTTATTTACTCAAAGTGATATAAGTTTGAATATGTTTGGCTAGTTCAAAGATTCATAGAAAAGTATAAAAACGTCCACTTGGCAAGAAATCATAAAAATCTAGGTTAGATTATGTTGATGATTACTTATACCAAGAATGATCATCAATAATTATGTGTTGTAATTACACAATCTAGCTCCATAAGATATGATTTATCTAAATATATTGGAATGATCGAAGTCAATTAGTACTTGATTCGATCAATGATGAATCATAAAGATTTTTCCTATAATTTCTAAACAAAATGCTCAACTACCACCAAACTAAACCAAATTCGTCAAAGTTATTGAAAAGTAATTTCAGAATATCTTTCAATAATATATATAGTGGGAGCTTAGTGTTTGTTATTCGACAAACTAAGGCCCAAGTATAGATACTACAAGAAAAGCAGGTTTGGGCGACGAGTTAGTAATTTATGGGCGACGAAAAGTATGTTTGTAGCTGAAAATAGGACAAAAGGCGACAACGTATAATTTTGTTGCCCAAAGATCAGATTTTTGGCAACAATGACATTTTCTGTAGCCCAAAACATTTTATGGGCGACAATACAGCAATCAATGGCCCAAAATTATTTTCGAGCCACGAAATTTTATTTTGTTGCCCTTGACTATATTTGTGCAACACCTTCTTATCATGTCGTTGCCCCATTGTAAATGAAATGGTTCAGCAAATAATTAGCATTCGTTGCCCTAGAAAAAAAACGAAAAAGCCCGCTTTCTAATTTCCCACTAATCCACGACCTACTCCAAGACTCCAAACGCATATACAGAAGTTACAGAACTGTGTAACTCATCCCTCTCCTTCCCCTCTTTCTCTTCCGGATGTGAATCCGAGTGCTACAGTTCTCTGATGTTTCTTCTTCACCGAAATTACCAGGTAAATTATTGAGAATTATAAATTTATTGTTTTATGTGAATTTAAACAGCGTTTGAGCGCTCAATCCCTAACTTTTTTATATATTTAATTACAGTATGGGAGGTTGGTGGATCGACGGCTAGGTCGTTTCCGGTACTGCTCTTCTTCGAGGTTCTTATCGCCTTTCCATATCTTTTATTTTTGCACTCATGAGTTAAAAATTCTCTGCATATCGATCTCCATAACTATTGTTTGATTGAACTTTCATTTTTTTGTTTACTTCGCTGTAATTTATGTTTTTTTGGGTTGAATTTGTTGATTAGTTGGTTGATAAGTTTTGTAAATTCTGGCAACAAATTAATAAATAAGGAAATACAATCACAAAGTATTAAAATTTAGAATATTAATTTGCACCATCACTTCGTAATGAACTCACAAAATTGTGACAATCAAAGTTGAATTTAATTTAACTTTATTGAAACAATCCCGCAAATTATGAAAAATATCTACTGACTAGTTACTACTGACTAATGTGAGATTTGGGTTTCTTTGGCCTTTTTAAACAATCCATTCAGATGCAGTTTGGTTCTATCATTTACCTTTGTTTGATTTAAGTAAATTTTGAGACTGTTGTAAAGACCGCAAATGACTCTATTTTTGGATAAGGCCTTGAATCCTTGAAACGGATGGGTGAGATCCGGGCTCGGGAACAAAAATGCTTATTCGGTGAGCTTTAGAAATGTTCAAGTACGTTGGCACAACATTAGTTCGAAAATAAACCCTAGATTAGACTATGTGGGTTTGAATTTTAGTGCAAAATAGAATTTCTAATTGTACGGTGGTCACTTTGCTTTAAAGATTGATTTAAGGAACCTAAGGCCGGTTTGTCCAAAAATATCTTTGTTAAGCGTGATGTAACCATTGTATTTTGTTGCATTTAGCATGTTGGTGATGAAAGCGATAAAGCAAATAAAGCAACATCACAATACTAAATAAAGTGCGGAATTAGTAAATACAAGACCCCCTAGAAAAGGACTAGGGAGTAGGTCCACATTGCCTAGAAATGGACTAGGCAAGTAAAGATGCGGAATTGAAATTGCGGTATTGAAATCGCGGTATTGAAATTGTGGTATTGGAAGTGCGATATTGAAAGTGCGATATTGAAAGGTGCGATATTGAAATTGCAATATTGAAAGGTGCATAATTGAAATTGCAATATTGAAAGGTGCATAATTGAAATTGCAATATTGAAAGGTGCATAATTGAAATTTGTACTTGGGCACATGAGATTCGAACGCCAAGCGGCTCCTTAAAAATAAGTGCGCCCGACACGAATTGAAAGCCAAAAATCTCAACTTGGGAGAGGTTGCTCAACCAATATATCCTAGATTTTGCATGTAAAACTTGAAATTGAAAGCTTGAATATTGAAATGTTTGAACTTGAAATGATTGAAATTTGAACTTGAAATGATCCTAGTTGTGAGGGGGTCGAAAAAGCGCGAGGCTAATGCGTGACCTTGTCCCTCGTGGGTGTGACGATTCTTTTTATTCAATTAAGTGTAATTGGATTTCCTGTGAGTATACACCCAATTGACTAATAATATAGGAGTCGCCATTCAGTTTTTAACGACAATGAGAAAAACTGACAAAACCCGGTTATCGTGACATAAAGGGAGTGCAATTATGTTTGACCACGACGGTCGTAGGTTCCCTTGTGATCCCTCGTGTGGGGATCTCTCAATATACACCCGCAAGGTAGAGATTGAGGGTTCGGGGGACTGTAACTACCGAGAGGAGTAATTCGCTCGTCGATAACTCCAGAGGCAGGATATCCTTACTAGCTCAGCATAAATAATTGAAGGGACATGCGTTAACTATTAAACTAATCTGTGTTGATTTTAGCAATATGCAACATATAATACTAATCCGATCGTGATTATCTGATTTAAATAGCATTAAGGGACCTAGCATGATATTCCGATTTCCCAAAAATATTATATTTGTTAGGCGTGATAGAACGATCAGATTAGGTTAGTTTAACAGTTCATAAAAAGGGTGAGGAAAGCAGTTAAATCATCGAAAAGGGACACATTACGACGCACCCTTGAGAGGTGCGTCACGGTTCTCAGAAAACTAACCACTTTGACTTTGCTATTTGTCCTTTTTATTTAACGAATCTCAATTATGGGACAGGATACGTTCTGTTCGATTTATGGATCGATTGCAACAGAACGCGTGAACAGTTTCGCAGCGAGAGGCTTAGGCTAAGGGTTGGAGTCAATAATCATAATATAATTGTGTGTTGTTGTGTGTCTTTTCACGTCGAACTTAGGGGTCTATTTATAGGAAAAAGTGGCGTAGAAAGATAGTTTTTCAGGAATTTGAATACGAAACGGATTAGGAAAAGAATCCGTCCCAGGTATTTTCGGCCCCCAGCTCTAGGCGCTGGAATTTTCGGCGCCCAGGGCTGGGCGTTGAAAATAGGGTCTGGCAGAATTCTTTGGTCAGATTCGGATTCCTGAAATCCGTAGAGTTTGAGACTTAATCGAGTCTTTTAGCGCGTATCAATTTTATGACGGAATGCGTCTGGGCCCGTTACGAACTCTAGGCTCGTTAGGATTTTAATTAATACGTAACTCTTATTTCCGAATCATATTAGGAATAGGATTCTCGCAGTTTTCTATCTCATTTAGGATTTATGTTGGAATGCAACACCTAATTCTGACAGGTTTCTATCTTTTTATTCTTACTACTTTTAGCAACTACCCTTTACGGCAGTTACTATTTTTAGCAGGTTTCCATAAATAGCAGGTTTCGGGTGAAATGAAAAGGGGAATTGAGATTCGTTTATTTCATAGGAGATGCGTTGTCAAGTGGAGATTTACGTTTTCATCATCGAACCTTTCCCTTGCGGGAATGGGAACAAAAGTAGGTGTCTACAGTTAGCCCCCACTTTGACTGAGTCTTGGAGTAAGACGATGGTCAAAGTATTAGACGGAGTGCGTCACACAAGCCATGGTGTATGTGACCTGTTTTGCGAGGGTCTCACGAGCCCCCGAGTGATAACATTTGACTTAAGGGTCATCACTTGAAGTGTCAACATATCCCTCACGTGTCATTGGGATTTGTCAACTGATAGTATAGAAACTTCCTCACTTTGTCATTGGAAGGATATAAAGGTGCGTAGAAACTCCCTCACTTTGTCATTGGGAGTAACTACAGATGTTTTCGAAATTAAAGCTGTAAAGTGTAATTGGGCCTGGCCAAGCCCAATCACGAGGTAAAACATTTTTAAAGATTCTCATTTTCAGGGCTAGCTAAACGAGAAAACCCCCTTGTTTTTATAGGACGTGAAACGAAGGAAAATCCAGCACATCGTTCTTTTTTGGAAAAACGGAAAACCAATCCTTTAATTTTTGGAAAAAAGGGAAAACCAATCCTTTAATTTTTGGAAAAAGGGAAAACCAATCCTTTAATTTTTGGAAAAAGGGAAAACCAATCCTTTAATTTTTGGAAAAAGGGAAAACCTAAAAAAGTTATCGCTGCAGCAACTAAGGACCTGCGCGGTTAGTGACGCAGACCCCGCCCGCTGAAGGTGGGCGAGCCTGTCCGCTGAGGGTGGACTCCCCGTCCGATAGAAGTGGACGAGTCTGTTTTTTGAAAATAAGGATCTACGCGGTTTGTGACGTAGACCCCGCCGGCTGAAGATGGCGAACCTGTCCGCTGAGGGTGGACGCCCCGTCCGATAGAAGTGGACGAATCTGTTTTGAAATTTTATTTTGTTGTTTTTTTTGAAAATAAGGACCTACGTGGTTTGCGCCGTAGACCCCGCCGGCTGAAGATGGCGAGCCTATTTTAAATTTGAAGATTTTATTTTTCGAAAACCGAGGACCTGCGCGGCTAGTGACGCAGACCCCGCCCGCTGAGGGTGGGCGAGCCCATTTTGAATTTCTTATTTTGCCTATGTAGAAGGGCTTTTGTGATTACAACCTGTTGGTGGGTCGTAACATTTCCTGATTAGATGTGTCCTATAAGTGGGTCCACACTGTGTATATTTTTGTTTAACAATTTTTTTTTTTTTTGAGATATCCAAACATGATATGGTGTATGGCGCAGTCTGGGAATGTGATTTTGATCGCGCGCTCCTTGTTGAAGTCTATTTTTTCGCGAGCCCCCAAGCACTAGGGCTCGTCGGTTGTCTTTCGCATCTTGTAACCATGTTTGGGGTCACGCTCGTATGTGCGAGCGACCTTCTATAGTAGTGTGCTACTCTTAACAAAGCCGTGAGGTGCGACTTTCAGTGAAGAAATCGTCAATTTTCAAGTCGAATGAATATGGCAGGGCCCAATAGAAGTTAGGGCCTTTTGAGCCTGGATTCATTTTCGGCGCCCAGGCCTGGGCGTTGAAATAATTCACGCCCCAGGTGGGGCGTTGAAAGTGTTGTTTGGGCTGGTCTTTTGATGACACAGTTGGCCTCTTGTTCATTCGTTTATTTCACTTGGAAGTTCTATGTATTCTCTTTTCTTTTGTTTTTTCTTTGTTTTTAGAACGTGATGATTTTCTTTGAGAAGCCGTAGCCGATTGGTGGACTACGGTGCTTGTCGCTTTGGGGCGATTATTTTAAGGAACTGTTGCTCTTAAGGCGTACAGTTATTGCAATAGTCGGGCGAGTCTATAGGACTCGAGGAACATACCTTGAAGTGTAAGACTTTGATCGCTCTTATATTTTTTTGAACGTGTTCGTGAATGATGATATGTATGTGCGAACGAGCGTTCATAGAATGGCCGTTGTGTGCGGTCCATTAATCAGTTTGCTTGAATCATTTTTTTGAACAATGACTGATTTTGTATAGTTTGCTTAGAAGCTTGATAGGGGTCAGGTCCATTCATGAAGTGGGCTCAAACATCGTGCCCTTTCGATTGTTCAAACATTTGCTTCGAGATTTTTTTATTTTGTCATGGTTGTTTCGTAGCTTGGAGCCCCCAAGTATGCATGTTGGGATGCTTCCTTTTGGCCTACGATTTTGTAGGTTCTTTCGAGAAAGATGCCTTGGGGTTTCGCTCGTGTAGGTACGAGCTATCCCTTCCGTGGTAGGTAATGTTTTGCTACCTTTAATCCTTAATGTAGAAGTCGTGTGGCTTGCATTTGGGCGATAAGTAGTCTTTGCCTCTTACTCTTGGTCGTGCTTGCATTAGTGCAATGTGCCTTACCCTTTTTTAGACTTGTACTGTGGGATTATGGTGCAACGCAGGATTGTGTGGCCTAACGGCGTGTCTTAGAACATTCCTCCAAGTGTTGGGATATCATTATTTGGAGTACTTCATCGTGCTGAATTGTTCAGGTGCTCGAACAAGTGTAGCACCTTCTGCGTGGGTTTGCACGGCTTATTACTTCGTTCGATGCGATAATTCATAGGTGTTTCTTTCTTATTTTTGTATCTGGGCAAAACTTGGCTAGCAGAAAGATTCAGCGCCCAGGCTGGGGCGTTAAAGATATCGGCGCCCAGCTCTGGGCGTTGAAATTTATTTCTGGGTATATTTTGATGATTTTTTTTCTTTCGTTTTGCTTTGGAACGAGGTAGACTGTGTAACGGGCGTTTGTAGGGCGAGCGTTATGTGCAGTAGCTTGATCGGAGTTTTGGTGACTCGCGATTTTCAGTTACCCTTGTTAGTGGGGTGACTTTATATATTCTAAGTAGTGCTTTAGAATTTGGGAGGGGTTGTAGCCATTCTAAGGTTCGTTTTACACGATTAAAGCTTAGGGTTGTGCCCCTATGATGTATGTATAGTATTAGCGTCGAGAATTTGCGATAAAATCGTCATTTCGAGCATTTTGAGAGTGTTTTTCTCAAGCCCCCAATTGTAGCTACGGGATTGGCTTGGTGCTATAATGCTTTGCATACGTTTTTATGCATTCATGGTGACACGGATCATGAATAGTTTGAACCAGACTCGTTTAGTGCGAGGTATGTTCGAGTAGTGATTTTGCTACTTCTCTTGTAAATGTCGTATTGTGCGACATTGCCATGGTCAAGGTAGTCACATGTTAAAGTGTGCCTTGACCAAAAGCTAGGTGCCTTTCTTTTACCCATAATCGTATTTAGAAATCTTTTGACTCACTTGCAACATCCAGATAAACGCATACTTAGCTTAAACCAACGACACTTTATTATGTTCGAAAAAGTCTTTGAAAATTATTTAAAATCCGAGTCCTACTGTGTATAATCCGAGGTGTCCTAAGTAAGTTGACTTATAGAAGGGTTCGTACAGGATTACATGAGTGAATCAAAATACTGTTACGATTTTTGGAATGCTGTCTAAGGATTTGCTGGAAGCCAGGGTGCAGGCGTCAAGATATTACTTGTGCCCGTTCGGCATATGCTTCAGGCTTTTAGGGCCATCTTTTCCAGAATTGCGGAAATATAAACCGTTTTCAAATTGACTTAGATTTACTTGGTGTATGTCTGTACAAAAGGTCAAGGTATACTTGGTTCTTTCCCTAGCTCTTTCATTTCACTTTTTAGCCCCCAGTTGCTGTTATGTCTTCCCATTAATGATGCTTTCAGATTTCGAATTTAGATGCCCATGTCATATTCCTGAGTGGGGTGAGCCTTGGTTAAGTGTCAAGTCCTATTGACAATGTCTGATTTTTTTTCAAAGGGGATTAGCAAGCATTTGAATTACCATGAACGGGTGCCCTGAGTTCGAAGGAACGATGGGGCGATGCCGTAGAGCAATCCTCTTTATTGCAAGCTTACTGCCCTTGCTACTTGTTGGCGATCATGACTGTGTCTAGTGGTGAAAGAAGGTCTTTAAGTGAGTTAGTTCGCTTTAGGGAGGGTCAAGTCGAGTACTTTAGGGGTCATGGACGCTTGCGCTAGCCCCCATTCAATTGAGGCAAAGCGATCTTTTGAGTCTTGGCTAAATGCCTAGGAGTGTGAGTGCTCCTTCTGGCAAGGGTACGTGCCCTTATTATTTTTCGATGTATGCTCGTTTTGGCATCTTGGTGACTTGGATTCTTCCTTTGATTTAAATTTTTCTTTCGACTTGGATTGCAAGTTATTAAATTTCAATAAGGGACTTCTATTTTTTTATTCTTGTTTTTTCTATAGGTTTTAATATTTTTGCAAATTGGTTGGACCGAATCATGGATTGCCTACGTATCCGCCTTAAATAGATTTAATTTGGAATCAGGTCTTGCGTAGTTCTTAGCCTAGAAAATGGTTTCATAGAATGCCGATTTTAAACAAGTATGTTCTAAGGTGGAAACATATTATTTGAAACGGTAGAATAAGTGAAGTTTATTATTATTTTAATCTACTGCTTTGCCGTAAGCCAAAAATTAATTTTATATATTTTTTGAGTACATGTATTTTTTGGTGGTACGTATGTCTGAATACGTGTCGTACCCCTCCAAGTGTTCGTTATTTTTCCGTGCATGTGCGGATAAAATGACGAGCACTTCTGGACAAAATTTGGCGAGCAGAGAGATTCAGCGCCCAGGCTGGGACGCTAAAGATTTCGGCGCCCAGCTGTGGGCGCTGAAAATTATTTCTGGGCGTATCTTTTTTGTGCGCTAAATGCTTCTTTTCCTTTTTAGACTAACTTTAGAGGCGCTCTGCAAAGTTTGCTTTTGTATTATTTACATTTTTTGTACTTTTTATTTGTCTCTTTTTTTTTATATTCGTGACTCAAGACGGTTTGAAAGGCGGGTTGAATGAGATAGGATAATTTGTATAGGTATTGGTCAAGCATGAGGATTATATTAGCTAGGGCTCACAATTTGCAGCCTCGAACTAGCGTCGTGAGTTTAAATCAACCATGGTCAATGAGTAGTATGGGGACGGCTTAAGGGTATATCAACAGGATGTATCCACACAAGTTATATGGTCATTATGCTAATGATGGTGTAAGAACAGGTTTTGGGCTTTGGAGTGGGCATGACGCACGTGTCAATGGCCGTGCGTGGTTTGCGGTTGATAACAAGTTCAAAAATAAGAGTTCAGGTAATGGTTTCTTGGGTTATGGCAATGAGAACATGGATGGGTTAAATGAGCTGAACAGGGACCCCAGAGCGAAGGCGTCTAAGAGCATAAGGATTGGAAAGGGTAGACATCGTAGAATTTTATGATTTGGATTGGTTGACTCAATTCTTTTCCTTCGTTTACTTGGGTAAATTCCGCACTTTGGGAGGTACGGGCTAAGTATTTCATGGCTCGCTCTTTTCCCTTTTCTCTTTCTTTTTAATATTTCATGGTTTGCTCTTTTCGCTCTCCCTTTTCTCTTTCTATTATTTTTCTTTTTCGCTCGGGTTTTCCCCTCTTTTTATTTGGGCTAAAAGGTAGATGGTTGTGGTCTTTGAGTCACGAGGCGAGACTGAATGAGCCTCGTTTGGTAGGCCTATAGTGGACCTTTAATTTTGGTAGGCCTATAGTGGACTTTTAATTTTAGTAGGCCTAGGGTGGACCTTTAAATTGTATTACTTTGCAAGCGTATTTAGTCGTTTCTTAAAATGTGCAAATAGCGTAGATTCAAAATGTTATTTTTACCTTATTGAAATTTAACGAAAGAATTACATCGAAGAAATTTTTTGCTTCTTTTCAGATTCCAGTTTCTGGGATTTAATTGGAAGTTGTGATTTAGACTCAAATTTTCATTAATCTTTCTGATTATAACCCGTGTACGAAAACAATGAGGTGGCCTAGACTCAAAATAATGGCGTGGCGTAAGCCTATAATACTTGACCAAGCGACTCTCAGACTTAGGCTAATTGGACCATAACTTTCGTTGGTTGACGCTTTAGATTTTAACCCTTAGGTGTTCATTTGTCATGCGCCATTTTACTTAATGTTGGCAAGGTAGTTAATTGGGGAGATCGAATTTTTATTTTTGCAAGACTAAAATCATTAGTGCGGCTTCTCTCTTAGTGTGTATTGCTTTACCCCAATGGTAGCCCTATTGGTATGCCGATTTGGGTATTTTCATGGTTGGTCATGTTGCATTCATGGAAAATCTTTTAGTCCGTACTTAATAGTATTTCAAGGAGTGAGTGACTCGAGAGGACTATGATAGTCGTGACCCAATGTGATTATAAGCCTTGTGGCCATTAATTTTCCTTGCCAATGGTATTGACACCTTAGGTTCACTTTAGGGGTTGTGCGACTATGGGGGAATGATTTTCAGAATGTGACCGTTTCCATTTTGCAAATACTATAACATATTCTTTTTATTGGTGAGAGAGAGTATTGAGGCCGTAGACTCTTAGTAAGGGATGACAATTACATATGGGTGCTTATTGATTTAAATGTTAGGAGGGGAGACTCAATATGGTTTAACCTTTTAACTTGCAGAACGACACCAAGCATTAGGACCGATTCTATGGATAAGACAACTAAGACTTAGGATTTAGATTGTATTTTGGCATAGCCTAGTCTGGACTCGGATTTATTTGAGCATTATTTTTTTTTGAATACTTCGCCCATGTGACATTCATAATTATTAGCATGTTCGGTTTTTAGTGCCGAGCATTGTCGTCGTAGGAGGCCTAACAACGACGCAAAGAGTTATTAATTTTTTACGAGTCGCTTTTGAAATCGAGTGCTTTTCTTACGCCGTCGTAGCAATTTTTTCGAAAAGTCTTTTTTTTTTGCTACGTACATATTTTTTTTATGCGCGGGCACCGAGGCTGCTGTGCCTGACCAAAAGGCCAGGCAGCAACTTCGGCGCCCAGAATAGGGTGTGAGAAATAATGGCGCCCAGCCAGGGGCGTTGAAAATGCGTCCCTGGCTGGTTCCTCGTTTTCTGTTTGCGTCTACTTTTGTTTATGCGACTTCGATTTTGCGTGCTTGCCTAATAACGTCCTTTACGCGTGGCAGCGTTTGTGGGATTCGTTACAGGCCATCCTGAGCGTCGCTTATTTTTGTGGCGATCATTCGGGCTTGCGGAACACGTGTTTCGGTATAACTCTTTGGCAAATTAGTCTATGAATGTTTGGGCAATTTTTAAGGTCGTTGGTTTTCTAGGATAGTTTGTCGCACACAATCACATATTTCGCTACACATAACTACATTACAAACATGGATTTGAAAATTAAATATGCCACGTAGTTTATGATAGGCTTCTATGGGTGGTTTATTTGCGCCTGGCTTGGTACCGCTTCTATCATAGATCCAACACATGCCCCGGTCGAGGTAGTGTCTTCAACAGACGAATTTCGCACAAGAGGCCAACCCGCAAGTGCAAGCCAAGGGGGCATGCAGGCGAGAGGGACCTAATGAGCGAGCGATTGGATTCGGGATAGGTGTACTACCTGCACAAGTACCGAGTGGGAAACATGCGCGGTGTATGCACCCCCCTATTGGCGAAAAAGGTATCCTTAGTCCCAACTCCCGAGGGAGCCGAGATTCGCTATGCGGTTCTGCCCGTTCACATTAATATGCTGATTTTCAGGTCGTCCCAACTTGATGGGGAAATAAACGCGGGGTAGAATCGTTTCACCCTTCGGCTATTTTGATTACCTACAAGCACGAGTATTTCCTTCACTATCCCCAGTGGAGTCGCCACTGTGAGGGGGTCGAAAAAGCGCGAGGCTAATGCGTGACCTTGTCCCTCGTGGGTGTGACGATTCTTTTTATTCAATCAAGTGTAATTGGATTTCCTGTGAGTATACACCCAATTGACTAGTAATATAGGAGTCGCCATTCAGTTTTTAACGACAATGAGAAAAACTGACAAAACCCGGTTATCGTGACATAAAGGGAGTGCAATTATGTTTGACCACGACGGCCGTAGGTTCCCTTGTGATCCCTGGTGTAGGGATCTCTCGATATACACCCGCAAGGTAGAGATTGAGGGTTCGGGGGACTGTAACTATCGAGAGGAGTAATTCGCTCGTCGATAACTGCAGAGGCAGGATATCCTTACTAGCTTAGCATAAATAATTGAAGGGACATGCGTTAACTATTAAACTAATCTGTGTTGATTTTAGCAATATGCAACATATAATACTAATCCGATCGTGATTATCTGATTTAAATAGCATTAAGGGACCTAGCATGATAATCCGATTTCCCAAAAATATTATATTTGTTAGGCGTGATAGAACAATCAGATTAGGTTAGTTTAACAGTTCATAAAAAGGGTGAGGAAAGCAGTTAAATCATCGAAAAGGGACACAATACGACGCACCCTTGAGAGGTGCGTCACGGTTCTCAGAAAACTAACCACTTTGACTTTGCTATTTCTCCCTTTTATTTAACGAATCTCAATTATGGGACAGGATGCGTTCTGTTCGATTTATGGATCGATTGCGACAGAACGCGTGAACAGTTTCGCAGCGAGAGGCTTAGGCTAAGGGTTGGAGTCAATACTCAGAATATAATTGTGTGTTGTTGTGTGTCTTTTCACGTCGAACTTAGGGGTCTATTTATAGGAAAAAGTGGCGTAGAAAGATAGGTTTTCAGGAATTTGAATACGAAACGGATTAGGAAAAGAATCCGTCCCAGGTATTTTCGGCGCCCAGCTCTGGGCGCTGGAATTTTCGGCGCCCAGGGCTGGGCGTTGAAAATAGGGTCTGGCAGAATTATTTGGTCATATTCGGATTCCTGAAATCCGTAGAGTTTGAGACTTAATCGAGCCTTTTAGCGCGTATCAATTTTATGACGGAATGCGTCTGGGCCCGTTACGAACTCTAGGCTCGTTAGGATTTTAATTAATACGTAACTCTTATTTCCGAATCATATTAGGAATAGGATTCTCGCAGTTTTCTATCTCATTTAGGATTTATGTTGGAATGCAACACCTAATCCTGAGGTTTCTATCTTTTTATTCTTACTACTTTTAGCAACTACCCTTTACGGCAGTTACTATTTTTAGCAGGTTTCCATAAATAGCAGGTTTCGGGTGAAATGAAAAGGGGAATTGAGATTCGTTTATTTCATAGGAGATGCGTTGTCAAGTGGAGATTTACGTTTTCATCATCGAACCTTTCCCTTGCGGGAATGGGAACAAAAGTAGGTGTCTACACTAGTTTAGGGAAATAACTATGAATAACCCTAAACATGGCAAGATCTTTGAAAATTGAAGACTTGAACTTGTATATTGAAAATGGAGTTTTGAATCTCCAAAGACTAAACCTGTAAATGTTAAAAGGTGTTATATTTGATTACCCCATGTTTGATGGTGATTCAAGTCCAAGAGATGATTGTAAACAACTTGGACATCCTTGAATCTTTGAAAATTGTATTTTGTATTTTGAAAAAGTTTGTATTTTTGGAAAACATGTGTGATTGTTGCAAGTGGTGTTTTTGAATAATTAAAAACACCAACTTGCTAATCATTTAGAAATCAAAGCAACATAGTAGATTATAATGGGATTCGGATTTACCTTGTTAGATTTAGGCAAGAGCTCCCAATTGCTTTGGAATTTAGGAATTTTGTATGTGTTTTTGAGGAGTTTTTGAATTGTATTTTGAGGCGTAATGTAGAAATTACGACGTTGTATTGTTGTGCTCCCCCTTTTTTGATGGAAATGAGGGGTATTTATAGGAGGGAATAGTGCAAAAACCAGCACACGCCAGCGCAGGGCGCTGGACCAGCGCTGGGCGCTAATGACGTGGCTTGAATGCCGCCAAAGCAAGGACGGGGAATCGTCCTTGTTTCGTCTTGTAGTGTTGTACCTGTTGTACGAATAGTACTAGGTTTGGCGTTTTGTATTTTCTTGGAGGTTAAGGCATCGGTTAGCGTCTAAAAACAAGCCTTTCTCGGGTTTTTTGAATTCCGGTATTACGGGACGGGGCCCGACGTGCTCGGTTTTGTGGGTCGGCGCCCGAATTTGACTTGCCTTATATGATTTTGAGTGGAAAAGGCCTAGTAAAACCAATGGGATGGTCTACTAGTTGACATTGTACTTGGATTTTGAAATTGGATTTGGAAAGTTGTATTTTGTACCGAGAACCAAAAAGGGGAACGGTCTCGGGGTTGGATTTTGGATCTTGAATTTTGGAAGAATTCTTAGCAATTGGGATTTCCGCCTGGAGTTATTCCAATCACCTAACAAGGATAATGGTATCGTCATCATCCCAAAGGGGAGACACAAATCAGGTGTCTATAGAAGCCCCCACTTTGACTGAGCGTTCGGTTAGGAAAGCGCAAGTCAAAGTATTTCGAAAGGGACGAAGAATGGTCAAGATGTTCTGCAATCGAGACCACTCTTTGTACGCCGGTACCTGCATAAAACAGGCGTTAGCAAAAAGGACAGAGTCTACCTCGACGGGGTGGTGATGACTCCAGTTTGTACTTGCACTTCTCCACCTTCAGTTCAGGACGGAGCTTGGCATTGAAATTTTTGAATCTTGAATTTTTGAATCTTGAATTTTTGAATTTGAATACCCGGAGTTGATCCGTTGGGATGTGCTTCGCTGGGGATAAGAGCTTTTTACTGGCCCTTAGATTTTTGAAATTTCGACTGACTTTCCCGGAGCTTGGGTCCGTTGGGAGTTGGGCGCCTGAGTCGTTGTATTTTTTGGACTTTTTATTCTTGAAATATTCATTTGTTTGCACTTGGAGATACAGGTGTATACCCGTATTTTCGATGGATGGTTCGATGCGACGTTTGATGCTTGGTGCGGAAGACCGTAGCAGCAAAGGACGTGCAATCAGGACGGGAGACCGCGCGCGCTGCAGATTTGCGCATGCAGCAGGGCAGCGCAGTGCGATGGGGCGGTGCCTGGTGCGGGGCTGAGCTATAAAAGCTCCCCTTGCCGTTCCATTTTGAGGCACACTCTCTTGAATTCTTTGCTCATTTCTCTCTCAAAGGTCTATTAAGCTCTTCCCTTGGTCTTGTTCTTGCCTCGTCCATGTAAGTTTTTCATGTTTTGCTTATAAAATAACTCTAGGATTGCATGTAGTCTTGATTTTCCGTACTTTGAAATGATGCTCGTATGCTTAAGCTTCTTGAATCTTGTAGAAAGCTGTTTGAAAGCCACTTGAACTTGAACTGTTGGAACTTGTACTTTTGAATTTTTTCGAATTGATTTTTTTTTTCTTTGACCTTGTATCTGCTTCGGCATGGATAGCCTAGGCGTTGATGTAGAACTTGTATACCTGCTTCGGCGTGGATAGCCTAGGCGTTGGTGTAGAACTTGAATACCTGCTTCGGCGTGGGTAGCCTAGGCGTTAGTGTAAGAATTTGTATCTTGAACTAAAGGTCCACTGGGGATTTTTGTTTCGAATCTTTCGACTTCGTATAGGCCAGTATAGGATAGCCCCCAGTTTAGAATTCTGACACTTTGTATGCTACTTGATTTAGTATGCCTCGTCACACTCGGAGGAAGCTCGCTGAATCATCTGTGGTTCGAGCCGCCGAGGAAGATGCTTCGGATGATGAAGCGGCTGCAATAAATGCGCCAGGTGGGGGTATGGTTCCCCGAGATGCGCCCGCTTTCCCTGGTACTGGTTGGATCCCTTCCGACCTGGTGTTTCGGCTGGATTGGCACTTTTCTCAGCGGCCTCGCGCTGGCATGGTGAGTCTTATACTGTGTCTTGGGTTTGTACTTTGTAATTGTATAGGTCTTGAGCTAACTCGTTCACCTGTAGGCCGATGGAAAGCCGTTCCGTACTTACTGGTCCTTGGTGGAGGTTCAGAGGGCCTTTAAAGCTCTTCGTGCTGATGAGGAGGCTATGGAGATTTGGTCGCAGACGGGCCTGGCCGATTTCTGGCGCACCATGGGAGGTTCTTCGAAGAGAACGGGGATTAAAAACCGTTTGTGGGCTTTGTTAGAGCGGTGGTGGGATACCACCAACACTTTCCACATGGCATGGGGGGAAATCACTATTACACCTCTTGAATTTGCTATGATTACAGGTCTTCCTTTTTCTGAGAATAATGTGACCTTTGATTCTCAGCTGACGTGGCGCTCGGCCGCTGCCAGGGACTTGCTCGGCCCTGTTGTTGACTTGTCGGATGACGATGCTCACGCTTCTGTGAAGGTGATTGTGGAGGCTATCTGCGGTGGGGGTGTGTCCGCGGAGCAGAGGGTTAGGCTTTTCCTTCTAGCCTTGGTGAGCAGAGTGATGGCCCCGAGTAGGAAGAGTCGGGTGCACATCAAATTCTTGTCCGCTTTGCGGGACTTGGGAGCTATAACTGGGGTGGCTTGGCATACAGCCACCTTTTGTACGAGATGAAGCGGGCCTCCCGGACTGCACTGGGGAGTGACCCGAGCTTGGCTGCTATGTGGAGCGTGCTGGAGGTATTTGAGACTCCTTGTACTTTGTACTTTGTACTTGTATGCTTGTATTTTGAACTTGACTGATGCTTTGCTTTTTCCTTGAAAGATTTGGATCTATGAGCACTTTTCGACTTTGGCGCCGGAGCGTACTAGAGATGCGGCTTACCCGTATGCTGCCTCTTGGATAGGAGCGGTGCGCGTTGGTGCGTCTCTGGCGGCTTCTCGCAGGGCTTGGAGAGTTCTATCCGCTGAAGATGTAATCTTTTGTACTGTTTTGCTTTCATGTATTTGTATTTATACGGTTGCCTGAGTTGTTTGCTTTGCAGGTGGTATGGTGTCCTTTCGCCAACGCGGTTGTACCTGTCTCGGCCGTGCCCATTTCCTGTCTGGGCGGCGGGTTTTGCTTCTAGGGGTGTACCGCCATATGTGGTATCTGGGGGAGCGAGTGTCCCTTCAACACCATTCAGGGGATAGGCTTGTCCCCAAAGATCCATCGGAGTCCATGCTGGTTCTGGATGAAGATCTTGCCCGACTCTATGCGGAGGCTAGGGGCGAGGTTGTTTGCCGCTCTTGGAGGGAGTTTGTACACAGAAAGGGTAGCTATATTGACTTCCTGAGGAGGTTGGCCCCACCAGTACGCTTCGTACTGCCGGTGAGCTTTTGAACCTTGTATCTTGTATTCTTGTATTCTTGTATTCTTGTATTGATTGCATGATCGTATGATTGTATGATTGTATGTAGGAGGAGGAGTTTGATCCTGAGAACATTCCTCATGCTGATAGGATCCTCCGCTATGAGAACTCGGACGGGGAAGAGGTGGTGGAGACCATTCCTTAGGCTTCTCCTCCGCACCGAAATCATATGATGCTGTACCTGAGCATTATGCCCATGTAAGTACTGTTGCATTTTTTGAAACTGTTTGTAACTTTGTATGGGGAAATTGATCATGAACTTTGTATGCAGGCGCCTCGGGCGAGAGTGCGTCGCTGGATGCTCATGCTTGATTCTTGGAAGAGGCAGTGTGTCAAGCTGACCCGGAAGCTTTCTGGCCGGAACTGAGAGTTGCCTTACTTGATCTTGAAACTTGTATTCTGGAAATTCGAACTAGGAAGTTGATTCTTGAAATTGTATTTTGTATGGGAGCGCCGTCGAGACCGTAGAGATTCCGTTGACAGAGAGCCTCAGGCGGAGACGTCCCTGGGACAGGAGGGACCGAGCTTGGAGATAGGACAGGGATCCGGTGCTGGTGCTCATCAGAGGCATTCCGATGCTGAGCGGGGAGCTTTCCCTTTTGTACCTGTTGATCCCTCCAGACATTCATTTGGAGGTATTGGCAGTTCACGGCCCTTTGTTTCTTCCCCTGGTTACTACTTCGGAGGAAGTGGTCCTCAACCTTGGGGTGCAGGTCCATGAGCTTGCTATGCGGAGATGGAGAGGATGCGTCAGACTCAGATGTTTGGGTCGTACCCATATATGCCGATGCCGCCGCCTTATCAGTATTCCTCTTCTCAGCAGGGAGTTCATCCCTCCACTGGCACACTTCGTATCTCGGAGGAGGATCCTAGTACCCCTGGGACGGAGCTGGATCGGGAGCTGGAGCGCCTTAGGAGGCGTAACAGGGACAAGGCACCCGTGATTGATGTCACTGCTAGTGATGATTCAGACTGACCCTGCATGGTAGCGAGTTCCAGCTTGCCTGGGTTGATTTTGTATAGGCTGGATGGTATTGTATTTGTATGGTTTGACACTTGAATTTTGTATGGTTGAATTGTCTTTGAACTTGAATTGGTTTGAAGTTTTTTGAAGATTGGCTTTTGTATGTTTGAATGCTTGAAATTGTATGCGTTGTGTGTGCCTTGAAATTTTGTAGCTATATGCATGCATGATAATTTTGCAAAAAATTTGAAAAAAATTTGCCCATTTTTTTGGGTGTATATACCCACTATAAGCCCCCACTTTGACTGAGGCTTTTTGGTTAGGAAAAGCGCAAGTCAAAGTATATTCAACTTTTGCTAATGCATATGCAGACTCGACTTAGGACGCCGATTTAGGACTAGAATGCTTGAATTTTGAATAAAATTGACCCGAAATCTGCCCAAAGCGTTGATCCGACTGCTTGAAATTGCGCGGCTTGCGGCTTTGGAATCTTGAATAATGGAGGTTGTACTCTGCTGTCCGAAACACTAAAGAGTGTGTACTCGGAGTCATAAGAGAGGACGGTGGCCTCGTCCTTTGGTGCAGGCTCCCGACGTCTGGCGCGGGCTTGGCGCCTGGCGCCTGGCGCGTGTGGGCTGTCGTGCAAGCCGACTCTTGTATAAATAGAGAGCTTGTTGGATCATTTATTGCATCTATCCCTTCCCTGCCATCATTGCATATTGCTTCCTCACGAAAAGGAAAGAGAGTATGGCTGTGTCCTTTGAAAGTGCCTTGAACTCGTGGCTTGGTTCGCTAGGCAAATTGGAGAAAAGGGAGCTTGATAGTATGCATCTTGGGGTGCTCGTCTTTTTCCGGTTTGTAAAATTGGATTTGCACTTCATTCTTGTTGCTCTGGAGGCTTGGGACCCGAATCATCATGTCTTCCGTTTTGGAAATAATGAGGCATGTCCCCTCCCTGAGGAATTTAGTGCCATATTGTGGTGGCCCTTGATGCTGGAGCCATGCATGCCTAGTGTTGAAGAACACTTTTTCTTGAGTTTTGAAAGGTATTTGGGCTTGAAGCCCCCACTTTTGAGTGCTGTTGTATATGGCAGAGGGGTGGATTTGTCCCTCGTTGCCACCTACTTTGCTGGGCTTGATGTTCCCAAAGTTTTTCGCCTGAGAGCTTTGAGTTTTTGTATATTCGCTCGCTTCCTCTTTTCGAAGCAGGGGTTTGGCAATGGTGATGCCTCCCTAATAGAGATTCTAGAGCAATTTGCTAATGGTCGGGACCCAATGCCGCTTGTGATTGGCGAAACATTGATGGGCCTTGATATGCTGAAGTCGGACCCCTCTTCTTTGCCATCGGGAAGTCCGGTGTTACTCCAAGTAAGGATCTGGAGCTCTCTTGTATGTTGAATTTTGTACTTGTATTTGAATTTTGAATGTTGAATTTTGAAATGCGCTTCTTGTATACTCCCCAAGGTTTGGCTTATGGAGAGGCTCATGTTGGTGGCACCACCGGAGAACATGGCGAGCTATAATAGAAAGGGATTCACTGTGCGACCCATGTTGTATGGCCGGCTTTCATTGGATGAGTGGCGGTGTACACTCTCTGGGGTTGAATCTTGTGTAAGGTGGGTAGTTCCTTGGTGGGGGATTGCTGCTATGAGACATGCCCCTGGTTCTATTGCTTTGAGGGTGCCAAGCCTCACAATGCTGGTCTTCTACTCGTCTGCCCGAGTGATGAGACAGTATGGCTTGAAACAGGAGATCCCAGACTGTACTGAATAGAACCCGAAACCTGTTGCGCTGAATGCACATCGACTTGAAGTTTGGAGGCGGTATTGGATCGCCAAACCATTCTTGAATATCCAGTTCCCACCTGAGCCAGTTACTCTGTCTGCGGGGTATATTGTATGGATGAGAGGCCTAAGCCAGAGGGACATTTCTCTCTCCGAACCAGCTGGAGTCCGAGGTGCTAGAGCTAGACGTCCTGCATCAACTGACTATGAGGAAGGTGAGGGGAGTGTGGCCCATCCGGTGCTTGACCGTTCGGAATCCAAAGGAGGTTCGTCGTCCTCCCGTCTTGGAAGGCTTGCAAGTTCCTTCTCCCGCCGCTTGGGCAAGGGGAAGATTGATGATTGATTGCGGGAGGAGCCAGGGGGTAGTACTCAAGGTGCCAAGACCCTAGATCTTTGTAGGCTAAATGTGTTTGAATTGCATTGCGATGAATTGTCTTTAGAATGTGTTTGGAAGATGTGTTTAGAAAGAGATGTGTTTAGGAAATGAAAAGGCTTTTGAACTTTGCTTCACTTGATCCTGACTTTATATTTAAATTAGCTTTGAAGGCCTTAGGGCCAAATAAGAGTTATTGTGTTAAATTCCGCTCGAACATGCTTTGCTTTGAATTGGCACATTTGGAATAACAACAATTGAACTTTGAAATTTGATTTGATTTTTAGGATGCCCTTAATTGAGGAAATTTTGATTTTTTTTTTTATTAAAGTGGTCGGGCCTCGTGATGAGGTTGCCTACGTGTCCTGTTAGGGAATCAGGCCGGACGTAGTTCTGACTACCTTACAGGACTTGAATTTGAATTCTTGTACTTGAACTCGGAACTTAGACATAGAACTTCTTGAGTTGATCGAGGTTGGTAAGAGATCTGAATTCTGTTCCGTCGATGTCTGTTAGTTCCACTGCTCCCCCTGAGAGGATCTTCTTGACAATGTACCGGCCTGCCCAGTTGGGTTTGAATTTTCCCCTTGGGTTCATGGTGCTTTTGCGAAGGGCTTTCAGGACAAGCTTTCCTTCCTTGATGTTTCGGGTTCTGACCCTTTTGTTGAAATGTCTGGCCACTCGGCGCTGATAGACTTGTACATGGTGAGCGGCTTGAAGCCGGCGCTCATCGAGCATGACTAGCTCGTCATATCTTGCTTGTACCCATGCGGCTTCTGGGATTTTGCTTTCGAGGACTATCCGTAGAGAAGGTATCTCCTGCTCGATAGGTTGTACTGCTTCCATTCCATAGACCAATGAGAACGGAGTTGCACCAGCTGAAGTGCGAATTGAAGTTCGATATCCCCACAATGCGAAATGCAGCTTTTGGGGCCAGTCCTTGTAATTGGTAGTCATTTTCATGATGATGGCTTTGACATTCTTGTTGGCTGCTTCGACTGCCCCATTGGTTTGTGGACGATAAGGTGAAGAGCGGTGATGTTGAATTTCCCGGAGCATGGGTCTGTTGGGATTGTTGTATTGAAGATTGTATGTACCCCCTTTTGAAGTTTGAACTATTGAAGCTTATAGATGTTTCTAGAACTTGAACCTTGGAGTTTGTAACTTGAATTTTGTACTTTGGAATTGTAGATGCCTTGCTTGGCCCAACCTTGCTCGGTTAGAGATAATAGAACTTGAATTTTGTACTTTGGAATTGTAGATGCCTTGCTTGGCAGAACCTTGCTCGGTTAGAGATTACAGAACTTGAACTTTGAATCTTGTACTAGTTGAATGGATCTTCACATTCTCCTTGGATATGGGTTCCCTGATCACCGATGAACTTGTGAGGAACACTTGAATGAACTGGGACACTTGCTTGGAACCCAATACCTTGAAAGATCGGATACTTGGACTTTTGAATAAACCCGGCCTCTAGCTGCTTGGAGACCTCTTCTTGAATTTTGAGGGAAACATCCGGTTTCATGCGACGGAGTTTCTGCTTGATGGGTTTTGAACCTGGAATAAGGGGAATTGTATACTGACCGATGCTTGGATCAACCCCTGGCATATCTTGATAGGACCATGCGAAGACGTCTACATACTCTGAAAGTAGCTTGATAAGATCGTCCCGCTCTGCTTGAGAAAGAGTTAAACCAATCTGAACTAGTTTTGAGTCACTGTTGTTAGAAAGGTTGATTTTTCCTGTTTCCTCAATTATGGGCGTCCTGTTTTCATGATTTTCGATAGCTTTTAGAAATTCAAAGTCAGTTTCTTGTAAAGCAAAGTTGTTTGGAATAGGATTGTGTTTTGAATTAGGACTCGAAGAGTAAGTAGAAATTGAAGTGTTATTGAAATCAACAATCATTACATCGACTGTTTTGACTTGAAGCTCGGCCTTTAGAGGCTCTTGATTGATGTAAGACTCTAGTTCTGGACACTTAGACTCATTGCTAGACTCGAAAATTGAAAGACAGACTCTGGACCTTGAGGAGCCTCTAGGGCGTTAACCTTATGAACTTTGTGTGCTGTCTTAGGTCTCTTTCCCTTCCACTTGTCAGTTTGTGGAGCTGGGGCTGCGGGTGCTTTCATTAGATCATCCTCTATGTCGACCCCGATGTCGTAGGTTCTCTTGAAGCTTTCCAGGCCTAGGTACTTCATGTGAGCATTGTACTTTGGAAGAAGACCGGCAATGAAAATCTTGACTAATTCTCTCTCAGAGGGCCGGGTTACCATTTGGGATGCCATTTCTCTCCATCGGTTGAGGTAAGTAGTGAAGCCTTCCTGAGGCCCTTGCCTGAGAACTTCCAGTTCCCTTAGAGTGGTTTGAAGTTGAATTTTGGGTTGATATTGCTCCATGAATGCTCGAGCAACTGCCTCCCATGTATTTGTTTGATGTTCCTTGAGTGAATAGTACCACTTCTGGCAGACAGGTTCCAGAGACATAGTGTAACACCCTAATAATTCCTTGCTTTTATAAAACCATTTTCCAACTTAAAATAAAGGAATTACTAAAGCATTACCGCCACCGTGATAACGGTTAAGGCTATTACCAGAATTACGCAGCGGAATTAAATGTCAACTAACTTTTAAAAACCATAATAAATAAAATATCGAGGCCTCCTACAATTTGGAACCATAATGGCCCAAAACCCAAAATATAAATAATCCAAACATTTCAAACATAATTAAAATATTAAAGAAAATAGTTTCAAAGGACAAAAACATGCAACTCTCTCAATCATCCCAAGCCACATGATTTCGATCGTACTTGATCTACCAACCTGCTATATTATTCTACTCCCCAACAATGCAAGTGCAAATGATGGATCATCATAGGGTCATTAAGGCAAAGGCCATGACCGCAAACACACAAAGCACGTAGTCAGCAAAAGCTGAGTACTTACAAGCATATAGTAATGAAACTAAGCATGCATCACTCACTAAATACTAATCAACATGCAAAAGCCATATAATAACAATTCAAACAATCATGAGATACAAGACTCGACTCTTGACTCACAATTTAATTAGAATAAGCTTCGAACGGGCCAAAAGAATAATCCACAAAGGGAAAAGGTGATGGGAGCCAACCAAACACCTAATATAATAATAATAAAATCGGGCCATACCGAGTGTCGGGCCATACCGAAGGAATTCCTGCGCATAATATAAATGAAACAACGTCTTGTATCATTAGTAGGAGTACGAGCTTTCCGGCAAGACTCCCCCAATTGTTCATACTCAAGGTATATACGTTCCAAGAGTTTTGAAGCTTGTTCCGGTTGCACTTTACGTTTATTAATATTTTAATAAAGGCGAACTCAAGACTCGACAACATGCATACATACAATTAATAAACAACAACCAAAACAATCTTATTTTAATGCTTTAAGACTTGTGATCAACCAAGCAAGACACTTGTGATATTAATACCATGTTCCTCCTCACCAAAGTGAGATTCCACATCATGCACATTAACATGAGGGTTGTGCCCTTGCACGACAAATCCTAATTCATTTCATATATAATATTCCCAACTGAACCCTACATGTGAGGTGGCTTACGTGAGCGAACCCTTCACATGTGGTAAAATAAATAGTACGACGAGGTACCAATAATGGCTCAAAGTATGCTAGACATCCCGTACAATAGCATACAATTAAATAATCCATCCCTTGCATGTGAATTGAACCATACATGCATAAATATTGAACAACATGATTGACAATGAAATCCATACTCATAACAATTTCAACATGCTAGTTCAACAATTAATCCAACAAATCCAACATCACAAATCACATGCTCGTTCATCAAAATAGACATGATTCCACATAATGTAATTCACAACATCAACAATCATGTAATGCCATTGACAAAAAGGTGTGGACGCCCTAGACTTGTACGTACCTTGAATACCTAAGCGTAGGGGCCACTTTGCAATAACGAGCACTCAACTAGAAATCACCTCCTATCATCAAAATAATGAAACTTAAATTATTTCCATGTTCATTAAATTTCCAGCAACTTTATAAAATTTAAAACTTCCTTTAGACTTTAGAATTCAATCGTTTTTCAATAATAAAGTCGTCTCAATTTGCAAAATCAATCCCTAGTACAAAAACATACTTTTTCCGCCTTTAAAATCAATAAAAATCGACACTTTAAACCTTTATTCAAATCTGAAAATATAATTGATTATCATAATTAAAATCATCACCTAATTATGCTAATCAATTGACTCATTAGGTCTAGGTTAAAACCCTAACTTGAAAATCCCAATAACACTAGTTTAATATAATAAAAATCCATGCTTTATTAAATAAACAAATCTGAAAATTCATACTTTAATAATTAAAACAAACCTAATGAATCACAACACACAAATCCTCAAACCACGGTATTCATAACCGGTTCCCAGCATTTTAATTACTCAAAACAATATTAATATAATAATTTACAATGCGGAATTTAAATAGAATAGGTAAGGAAGAAGAGAATTATACCAATCCGGCCTATAGCACGGAACAATCACGAATTAGGGTGATTGGGCGAAAAATTGAACAAGAACAAACACGAACAACACACACACACACACGCACCAACCGTGTGTGGGTGTGCGGGCAGCGACGAGGGACGAGGCACAGGCGCGCGCTGCGCGAGGGAGAGGCAGCAGGGGCGCGCTGATGTGCGCGAGGAGGGAGCAAGGGGCGCGCTGGGCGCGAGGAGAGGGAGAGGGGCGTGCGAGTGTGCGGGGCATGAGGCCGAGGCACGAGAGCACGAGCAGTGTGCGGGGCGTGAGGCCGAGCGCACGAAGGGCACGAGCACGGGTGTGCGTGCGTGCGGACGAGAGGAGAGAGGGAGATGAGTGAGGTGCAAGAAATCAAAAAGGGGTTTACGAAATTTTAGGGGTTTATTTAATGATAGGGAGTCCTATTTATAGGCTCCCTAATCCCTTGATGAGCTAGGCTTAGGATATTTGAGTTGGGCTTAGGAATTAAATGAATTGGGCTAGCTTAGGATTTAAATGAAACTGTTTGGATTGGGCTTGATTAACAAAACGAACTGGACTTTTATTTAAAACCCGAAGCTTTTAAAGATCATTTGCAACTCATTTAATTTCCCGACTCAAGAATTAAATTCGTTTCGTAATTAATTAAAATAATAAATATTCTAATTAATTAAAATACATTAAATACATTTAAATATTATTTAAATGCTAATAAATCGTAAAATGCTTTATAAATATAATAAAATATATTTATAAATATTATAAAAATACGAGGTATTACAGTCTACCCTCCTTAAAAGAAGTTTCGTCCCGAAACTTGGGTTCGGAAATCCAAAATTCAACTCAAACTTGAGACTTTCTGAGACTTTCAATACGTTCATTTGCCAAAGTTTTAAGTTGCTGTACTCTTTACATGATTAAACAGGACAATAATAAGTGCAAATTCAGTAGAAGCACTAAAATGAGCATAAAATAGGGGAAAACAAGGTAAAAAGCGCGAAATTCTACCGCACTCTACCCCCCTTAAAAGACACGAGTTACGACCCCGTAACTCAACGAACCTCGGGAAAAAGCTCGGGATATTTCTTTCTCATTTCGTCCTCCGCTTCCCAAGTGGCTTCCTCAGATTCTTGATTAGACCACAACACTTTGACAATTTTCACATCTTTAGTACGCGTACTACGCACTTTGCTATCAAGGATTTTGACAGGTCTTTCCTCAAAGGTTAGACTTTGATCTAATTCTATGGTCTCCGGTTGCAACACATGCGATTTATCCGGGGTATATTTCCTTAACTGAGATATGTGGAACACATTATGCACTCTATGCAAGTCCATAGGCAAGGCTAGTCTATAAGCTACCTTTCCGATTCTTTCTAAGATCTCATATGGGCCTATGTATTTAGGGCTTAACTTCCCTTTCTTCCCAAATCTCATGACACCTTTCATTGGTGACACTTTGAGCAACACTTTATCACCTATGTTGAACTCTTCATCCCTACGTTTCAAGTCTGCATAACTCTTTTGGCGATCCTGCGCCGCTTGAATCTTTGATTGGATGGTTAGGATTTGGTTCATGGTGTCCTCTATCATTTGAGGTCCCAACACTACGGTTTCACTAATATCGTTCCAACAAAGTGGACTTCTACACTTTCGTCCATACAAAGCCTCAAATGGTGCCATTCCAATGCTAGGGCATGATAGCTATTATTATAGGAAAACTCAATCAAATCTAGGCTATCTTCCCAACTTCCTTGGAAATCAATAACGCATGCCCGAAGCATGTCCTCCAGGGTCTGGATAGTCCTTTCAGTTTGGCCATCCGTGGCTGGGTGGAAGGCTGTACTCATTTTCAATGTCGTACCAAAGCTCTTCTGCACACTTTTCCAGAAATTCGAAAGAAACCTTGAATCTCTATCTGATACGATATCCTTAGGAACTCCATGTAACCTCACAACATTCTTAATGTAGGCTTTAGCAAGTTGTTCCATTTTCCAGGTTTCCTTCATTGGTATAAACACTGCTGACTTGGTCAACCTATCTACCACAACCCAAATTGTATCATTCCCAGTCTTTGACTTAGGTAAACAAGTGACAAAGTCCATAGAAATACAGTCCCATTTCCAGCTTGGAATCTCTAAAGGTTGGACCTTCCCTTGAAGTCTCCTATGCTCAACTTTAACCTTCTGGCAGGTCAAACATCTAGCCACAAATTCAGCCACTTCGTTCTTCATCCTTGGCCACCAATAGACCTTTTTCAAGTCCTTATACAACTTGTCACCCCCTGGGTGCACAGAATATGGCGTATTATGCCCTTCTTTCATCAATCTCTCTTTCAGTTCTCCACACTTTTGAGGCACGCACCACCTGCCTTTGTACCTCAAACTTCCATCATCATGGATTCGGAATTCTAACTCCTTACCTTGCGAAATCTTTTCCTTGATTCGCTCCAACTTTACATCACAAGCTTGATTCTCTCTAATCTCATCAAATATTGACGGTTGGATGGTTAAGGCATTCATTATTCCCACAAGGCTTTCACCACTTACTATTTCAAGGTTCAAACGCTGCATGTCCTTACACAGCTCGTTAGCAACTACTAACGCATTAACACTATGACTTGATCTCCTACTCAAGGCATCCGCAACTACATTGGCTTTTCCCTCATGGTACTGGATATCCAAATCATAGTCCTTAATTAACTCCAACCACCTTCGTTGGCGCATATTCAAATCCTTCTGCGTGAAGATGTACTTCAAACTCTTGTGGTCCGTAAATATCCTACACTTCACACCATACAGATAATGTCTCCATATCTTCAATGCAAATATTATAGCTGCTAGCTCTAAATCATGGGTAGGGTAATTGGATTCATATGGCTTCAATTGCCTTGATGCATACGCAATAACCTTCTCGTTTTACATCAATACACACCCTAAACCATTCTTAGAGGCGTCACTATACACATCGTATGCACCACTCATATCTGGTAAGGTTAACACTGGCGCGGTTGTCAATCGCGTCTTTAAGGCTTGGAATGCTTCCTCACACTGGTCACTCCATTCAAAGTTGGTTTCCTTCTTCATCAAGGTAGTCCTGGGTTTGGCTATCCTAGAGAAGTCTTGCACAAAGCGTCTATAGTAGCCAGCTAATCCCAGAAAACTACGAATGTCAGTCACACTCTTGGGTGTAGGCCATTCACTGACAGCTTTGATCTTAGCAGGGTCGACTGCCACTCCTTCTTTTGACACAAAATGTCCCCAAAATGCAACTCTTTCTAACCAAAACTCACACTTTGAGAATTTGGCATATAACTGGTTATCTCTCAAGGTACTCAACACCGATCTCAAGTGTTCCGCGTGATCTTCTTCACTCTTCGAATACACTAGGATGTCATCTATGAAAACCACTACAAACTTGTCCAAATAGGCATGGAATACACGGTTCATTAAGTCCATAAATATTGCAGGGGCATTGGTTAACCCAAAAGGCATAACAGTGAACTCATAATGGCCGTATCTAGTCCTGAATGCGGTCTTTGGTATGTCATGGTCAGCGATTCTCAATTGATGATAACCCGAACGCAAATCGATCTTTGAAAAGATTCCTGCTCCTTTTAGTTGGTCAAATAGGTCTTCTATCCTAGGTAATGGATACTTGTTCTTGATTGTGACCTTATTGAGCTCCCTGTAGTCTATACAGAGCCTCATACTTCCATCCTTTTTCTTCACAAACAACACTGGTGCTCCCCAAGGCGATGCACTTGGCCTAATATAACCTTTCTCCAATAGATCCTCTAGTTGGCCTTTTAACTCATTCATTTCTGCTGGAGCCATTCTATAAGGTGCTTTTGAAATAGGGGCGGTTCCAGGCACTAAATCTATGGTAAAGTCAATAGGTCGATTGGGAGGCATCCCCGGGATCTCTTCTGGAAATACATCAAGGAATTCATTGACTACTGCAATATCCTCAGGCTGATCCTTGATCACATGCTCTAGGTTCCTCACATTACATAAGAAGGCTGGGTTCCCTTTACTGACTAGCTTCACGAGTTCCATTGCCGTGATGATTCCTATGTTCTTAGGCTTACCAAAACGAAGATATGACACTACTTTGCCTAGGCTAGACCTCAAGTGAACCTTCTGCTTCTCACAATCTATTTTGGCTTTAAACTTGGCCAACCAATCCATTCCTAGAATTACATCTAGCTCTCCTAACTCGAATTCGATTAGGTTAGATAAGAATACGGTCTTGGCTATGGTCATAGGCACATCTCTATGGATTTTGGTACACTTCACTATACTACCAGTAGGTATGACTATAGGTACTTCAATCGATTCAGGCTCTTTCAACCCTAATTTCCCCAAAGCATTTACTGATATAAAAGAATGAGTCGCATCAGAATCAAATAGAACTTTAACTGAAACGGAATTAATAGAAAAAGTACCCGCTATGACGTTAGAGGAACTCTCCGCTTCTTCCCTATATATCACATTCAACTTTCCTTGGGCAACTCCTTTGTTATAGCTACCTCCATTGGTGTTCCCATTGTTGTTTCGATTCCCATTATGCTGTTGGTTCCCTCCAGGCTTTCCATGGTTCTGGTGATTGCCATTGCTATTGCCATTGTTACCACCTTGGTAGTTCCTTTGATTTCCACCTCCATTTCACCCATTCCGGTTCTGATTATTCCGGTTATTGCCTTGGTGGTTACCTTGGTTAGGCTTTCAATTCTTAGAATAGAATTCATACTCCCTATGGCCTAACTTCTGACAGAATCTACAAGTCACCAAATTCCCATCACAATCTTTTCCAGAGTGATTTATGTTACAGCGCCTACATTCGTAGGTCCGTACTCCATTCCTTCCAGACTGATTTCCACCACCTTGGTTGTTGCGATTACCACCATTGTTAGCCCTAAACTGGAAATTCCCATTTCCTTTATTCTTCTTAAAATTCCCCTGATTCTGATGGTTATTTCCTTGATTTGAGTTTCCACCATCCTTTCTCTTTTCAGCACTACCATTCTTCCTTTGTTGTAACCCATACAGGTGAGCAGCTTTTCCGTACAGGGTGTCTAATGAGGTAAAGGTCTCTCCAGACAACAACAGCTGTAAGTCCATGGTCAAACCATTCTCAAATCTTTGAGCCCTGAGCTCTTCCGTTGCCACCACTTCAGGTGCAAACCTAGACAGCTCTATAAACTTAGAATAGTATTCCGTCACAGACAGACTTCCCATTTTGAGTTCAATGAACTCCTGCGCCTTTTGCTTCTTCAGGTAGGGTGGGTAAAACTTGTTCCTTAGTGAAGTTTTGAATGCTTCCCATCCAAAGTTAGGTGTGGCTCTAAGGGTATTTTCACATCGTTGCCACCACAGATCAGCTTCACCTCTCAGGTAGTACACTTCACTATTCACCCTAAGGTTTTCGGGGCAATTCACAACTACAATGAGTTTATCAAACTCTCTCAACCAGTTCTCCAACACACTTGGTTCAATCTCTCCGCTATAGAGTGGAGGCTTGCTTTGAGCTATTTTCTTAAACATTTCCCCATCCGGGTCATGCATTGGGTTTGCTCTGGTTTGAGCTAGGTCATGAACTACCTCAGCTAGTTGTCTAACCACTTCAGAAATCTCTTGGCTAGCCATATCCCTTCTCCTGAATAAATAAAAAGGCTAACTTTAATATTGGTTGGACACGACATTACTAAGGTACTGGTTCTACAACGAACCTACTCACAACAATAACACACTTAGGCGCCACCTAGGGGAAGAGTTGGCGCTACTTTCGGGCCTTCTCACCCCACTATTCGATGCAAGTAAATTTAGATGGTTGCTACTAAACCACCTTGCACATAAAATTTCATTGAAGAAATAACAAATAATCCCTTTGCGATACCCACACGACTTAGAATTGAGAATTAAACTTAAAGGATAACGAAAAAGGAAATTCTATTCTTTTATTAAAACTCCAATGAATAAGTCTTACATCCACTAATGCCATAACATTTATTCTCCAACTATGATAAACTAAAACCACAAGTAGTAGCTTTGCCATTTTATTAATCAACGAAAAATAAAACTAAGGATTACATTTCTCTAGAGACTAATGTCATAACGACGATCATTTCTTTCCTTGTATTGCTCTGGAGTAAAGTCTTGATCATTAGGATCATCCAAGTCTTCTTCTGGATCCGAGTCTTCATCCATAGCCTCATCATTTTGCTGTGGCTCACTATCAACCACATTATTCTCTTCAAGCTCATCTTCAGATCCACTGGATATCTCAATGGTTGGTTCAGGAACTATAGGGTTAGGATTCTCAATCTCTACCACATCATCATCACTATCCTCCTCAACATCACTAGCTTGCTCATCATGGATCATACCGTCCTCACCATCACTTTCGATTCCTCCATAGCCCATACCAAAACCCGCAGAATACTTTCCATCCTCATAGCTATTTTCCGCAACCTCTAGGATAGTAGCAAGAACCTCAGAATCATACTTCCACCTACCATCACTAGTCCCATATTTGTACCTATTAGGGGTACCATCACTATAATGCATGTCACTGAACCTATTCTTGAGGTCTATGTAGGGGTTCTTATGGGGTAAACAATGTATAATCATACTAGCCATCATATCTTTGTGCCTAAGGTGGGGCATGTTCTTGGTCGAAGCCAAATAGTCACAAGCAAACACGATCTTCTGAACATACGTGCGAGGAGTCTCATTATCCATCTTCTCTAAGTATCCTAAACTGGTGAACTTAGAAGGTAGCATCCTTAATCCCTGAAAATTCACAACTCAAAAGTCTTACTAACGCGTTTCCATAGAAATTTCCAACCCCAAAAGGATACAATAAATAGTTCGTGGAGCCATACAATTTCAATGCACAAATATATGCTCAACATGAAATATGATACAATTAATCACATAAAGCAAGATAAAATATGATTAGAACATATACATGGCAATTAATAATCCACATAATCACATAAAATGCATTCTTAGACTAATATGCCCTTTCTTAATCTACCCATTTCTCTCTTGAAAATAATATTAATTTTCGAAATTAATTAAGAAATAACTCCTAACTTAGTTGAAATTATTTAAATTAAAATCGAAAATTAATAAAAATTATCGATTAATTAAATAAATAACTGAAAAATTTTCGGATAATTAAAAATAAATAAAAGAAATTCGAAAAAATTTAAAATATAATTTCGAAAAAAAAAATATTCGAATGAAATAAATAGAAAAATAAATAATTAAAATAATTCGGATAATTAGATAAAATAATTTCCAAAATTAAGAAAATAATTCGAATTTAATTCGAAATTTTTCGAATAAATAAAAACTTCGGAAGAATTAATTAAATTAAATAATAATTCAAACTTTTCAACTTATTTCAAACGACCCAAAATAATTGGTATTTGACCTTTAAGATATTGAGTACTCAAAACAATACGTTTTGACTTTAGGAAAATAATTTTCGAAAATCCTAAAGTTCCGCATTCGTAGTTTAAGGATTTACCACTTTGCACTATTAATTAATGCAAAGCAGCTCTCAAACTAGAGCTCTGATACCACTTTGTAACACCCTAATAATTCCTTGCTTTTATAAAACCATTTTCCAACTTAAAATAAAGGAACTACTAAAGCATTACCGCCACCGTGATAACGGTTAAGGCTATTACCAGAATTACGCAGCGGAATTAAATGTCAACTAACTTTTAAAAACCATAATAAATAAAATATCGAGGCCTCCTACAATTTGGAACCATAATGACCCAAAACCCAAAATATAAATAATCCAAACATTTCAAACATAATTAAAATATTAAAGAAAATAGTTTCAAAGGACGAAAACATGCAACTCTCTCAATCATCCCAAGCCACATGATTTCGATCGTACTTGATCTACTAACCTGCTATATTATTCTACTCCCCAACAATGCAAGTACAAATGATGGATCATCATAGGGTCATTAAGGCAAAGACCATGACCGAAAACACACAAAGCACGTAGTCAGCAAAAGCTGAGTACTTACAAGCATAGAGTAATGAAACTAAGCATGCATCACTCACTAAATACTAATCAACATGCAAAAGCCATATAATAACAATTCAAACAATCATGAGATACAAGACTCGACTCTTGACTCGACTCTTGACTCACAATTTAATTAGAATAAGCTTCGAACGGGCCAAAAGAATAATCCACAAAGGGAAAAGGTGATGGGAGCAACCCAAACACCAAATATAATAATAATAATAATAAAATCGGGCTATACCGAGTGTCGGGCCATACTGACGGAATTCCTGCGCATAATATAAATGAAACAACGTCTTGTATCATTAGTAGGAGTACGAGATTTCCGGCAAGACTCCCCCCATTGTTCATACTCAAGGTATATACGTTCCAAGAGTTTTGAAGCTTGTTCCGGTTGCACTTTACGTTTATTAATATTTTAATAAAGGCGAACTCAAGACTCGACAACATGCATACATACAATTAATAAACAACAACCAAAACAATCTTATTTTAATGCTTTAAGACTTGTGATCAACCAAGAAAGACACTTGTGATATTAATACCATGTTCCTCCTCACCAAAGTGAGATTCCACATCATGCACATTAACATGAGGGTTGTGCCATTGCACGACAAATCCTAATTCATTTCATATATAATATTCCCAACTGAACCCTACATGTGCGGTGGCTTACGTGAGCGAACCCTTCACATGTGGTAAAATAAATAGTACGACGAGGTACCAATAATGGCTCAAAGTATGCTAGACATCCCGTACAATAGCATACAATTAAATAATCCATCCCTTGCATGTGAATTAAACCATACATGCATAAATATTGAACAACATGATTGACAATGAAATCCATACTCATAACAATTTCAACATGCTTGTTCAACAATTAATCCAACAAATCCAACATCACAAATCACATGCTCGTTCATCAAAATAGACATGATTCCACATAATTAATTCACAACATCAACAATCATGTAATGCCATTGACAAAAAGGTGTGGACGCCCTAGACTTGTACGTACCTTGAATACCTAAGCGTAGGGGCCACTTTGCAATAACGAGCACTCAACTAGAAATCACCTCCTATCATCAAAATAATGAAACTTAAATTATTTCCATGTTCATTAAATTTCCAGCAACTTTATAAAATTTAAAACTTCCTTTAGACTTTAGAATTCAATCGTTTTTCAATAATAAAGTCGTCTCAATTTGCAAAACCAATCCCTAGTACAAAAACATACTTTTTCCGCCTTTAAAATCAATAAAAATCGACACTTTAAACCTTTATTCAAATCTGAAAATATAATTGATTATCATAATTAAAATCATCACCTAATTATGCTAATCAATTGACTCATTAGGTCTAGGTTAAAACCCTAACTTGAAAATCCCAATAACACTAGTTTAATATAATAAAAATCCATGCTTTATTAAATAAACAAATCTGAAAATTCATACTTTAATAATTAAAACAAACCTAATAAATCACAACACACAAATCCTCAAACCACGGTATTCATAACCGGTTCCCAACATTTTAATTACTCAAAATAATATTAATATAATAATTTAAAATACGGAATTTAAATAGAATAGGTAAGGAAGAAGAGAATTATACCAATCCGGCCTATAGCACGGAACAATCACGAATTAGGGTGATTGGGCGAAAAATTGAACAAGAACGAACACGAACAACACACACACACACGCACCAACCGTGTGTGGGTGTGCGGGCAGCGACGAGGGACGAGGCACAGGCGCGCGCTGCGCAAGGGAGAGGCAGCAGGGGCGCGCTGATGTGTGCGAGGAGGGAGCAAGGGGCGCGCTGGGCGCGAGGAGAGGAAGAGGGGCGTGCGAGTGTGCGGGGCATGAGGCCGAGGCAAGAGAGCACGAGCAGTGTGCGGGGTGTGAGGCCGAGCGCACGAAGGGCACGAGCACGGGTGTGCGTGCGTGCGGACGAGAGGAGAGAGGGAGAGGAGTGTGGTGCAAGAAATCAAAAAGGGGTTTATGAAATTTTAGGGGTTTATTTAATGATGGGGAGTCCTATTTATAGGCTCCCTAATCCCTTGATGGGCTAGGCTTAGGATATTTGAGTTGGGCTTAGGATTTAAATGAATTGGGCTAGCTTAGGATTTAAATGAAACTGTTTGGATTGGGCTTGATTAACAAAACGAACTGGACTTTAATTTAAAACCCGAAGCTTTTAAAAATCATTTGCAACTCATTTAATTTCCCGACTCAAGAATTAAATTCGTTTCGTAATTAATTAAAATAATAAATATTCTAATTAATTAAAATACATTAAATACATTTAAATATTATTTAAATGATAATAAATCGTAAAATGCTTTATAAATATAATAAAATATATTTATAAATATTATAAAAATACGAGGTATTACACATAGGGAATACCACCGGGTATAGCTCGAGTTCGACCCCTTTGATGGCCATTGTAGCTCTGAAATTCTTGAGATGGTACTTGGGATTGTCAGTTGATTTGAACTTTGGAATGTCATTGGCGGAGAGTTTTTCTGGCAGATTAGCCTTCCCCTTGAGGTTGTCCTCCATTGAGGTGTCAAAGGAGTTCTCTTGATTGGTAACCTTACTGACAAGCCTCTCGATCTTCTTGGTTAAGTCATTAGTGGGCGCGCCCTGTTCCACGACACCCAATCGGTTGCTTATGCTCTCCATATTGGCACTGAGGCTGGCGAAAGCCGTTAGGAGTTGAGCAAGTTGTTCAGAGGCAGACATTTGGACTGTTTCTTGAATGGGACTGGGAGTTTGATTTGTAGGAGATGAACTGGCTGCTCGTTCGATGTCGGCTATGAGGGAAGCTAGGGCTGATGGATTTCTTTTCAACCTTTCTCCTCTTCGACGAACCCACAGGATCTTCGGACTCCTAGTTAGAAAACACCAGACGATTTTAGAACTTGGATTTCCCGACACATGATATGACATGCATGCAATGAATGAGACCTAGACTTAACTCTAAGTGTCACTCCGAAGATTCGGGTTTTTGGATTTTGTACTTGTATTCGGGATTTGCAACCCGTTGGAAATATTTGAGAGGAGCATTCATTCTTTTGTGAAAGTTGGCTTTGTACTAGAACTTGGAAAAGGAATATTCCGACCTATTGGAAATTGGACTTATTTGAAGGGGATTTCAACCCTCTCGAGAATTTGGAAATTGGACTTGTACTAGGAAATTGAATTCTGTATTATTTCAAGGGAATTTCAACCCGTCAATATTTCAGGGGGATTTCAACCCATTGGACTTTGAATATTTGAAGGGAATTTCAACCCGATTGAAAGGGAATTGATTTTGTATTATTTAAAGGTAATTTCAACCCGTCAAATTTTTTAGGGGAGTTTCAACCCATTGGACTTGGAATATTTGAAGGGAATTTCAACCCGCTTGAGAATTGGAATTTGTATTATTTCAGGGGAGTTTCAACCCGTTGAATGGAATCTCGAACTTGTATTATTTATGGGGAGTATCAACCCGTTGGAAATATTTGGAATGGGGTTTGTATTATTTTAGGGGATTTTCAACCCATCAATATTTTAGGGGAATCTCAACCCTTTGGAATTGGAATATTTGAAGGGAATTTCAACCCATTGGAATTTGTATTATTTCAGGGGATTTTCAACCCGTATGTAGAATATGGAATTTGAATTTGACTCGAAGTTTGAACTTTGAAATGGAAAAGGACGCATTTTGTATGTAGAACATGAAGCTTCGTATTTGGAAAATCCGGCATTATGTCGCCGTGGATTTGAGACATTGAATTTGGGAACTTGAAAGTCCGGCATTATGCCGCCGTGGACTTGGAGTGTAGGATGTGAGATTTGAAGGTTTGAAATTTTTGAACTTCGAGCTTGAGGTTTGAAATATGGAATGAAAACTCGGCATTACGACGGCATGAATTTGAAGTTTTGAGTATAGGACTCGAAATTCGAAAGATTGACATGGAATTTGAGGTTTGAAAGTTGGAGTTGAAAAGTTGGCATTACGCCGGTCATGAACTTTGGCATTTGAACTTTGGCATTTGAACTTTGAGGTTTTGAGATTTAGAATTGGCAACTTGACTTTGATGCTTGAAGACTTGAATGTTTGAAATAGGAAATCCGGCATGACGCCGTTGGATTTGTAGTTTTTAACTTTGAAGTTTGAAGCTTGAAATTTGGATTAGAAAATCCGGCATTAAGGCGCCGTTGGATTGAGTCTTGACTTCAAACTTGAAACTCGAAATTTGGACTAGAAAATCCGGCATTATGGTGTCGTTGGGTTGTATTTGAAAATTGAGGTTTTGGACTAGAAAATTTAAACTTGAACTCGAAACTCGAAATTTGGAATGGAAAATCCGGCATTATGACGCAGTTGGATTTGAACTTTGACTTGGAAGCTTGAGGTTTTGAAGTAGGAAATCCGGCATTATGGCGCCGTTGTTGAACTTGAAAATTGGGATTTTGGACTCGAAAATCCGGCATTATGACGCCGTTGGATTGAACTTTGAATTTGGCATTTGGAATTTGGACTCGAAAATCCAGCATTATGACGCCGTTGGATTGAATTTGGAATTTGGCATTTGTGCGTGAGGCGTGTTTAAGGGTTTTGAATCAAATGGAGTGACACTCCTAAAGACCTTAAAATCGGCGATTTAGATGCATGAGGTTTAAATGATGCTCCTAGGGGTTTGGTTTCCTAGTTGGAGGATAATTGGTTTTGGCAAGCTAGAACTCGAGGTTAGCCATTCACGCGTGCAAAGACGCCCACACAATGCACAAGTAGCACGTTGTCACACTAATCATGAATATGAATGCGACATGCAAAGTTCTCAACCTAAGGTCGGTCTAAGTTTTGTATGATGCAAGTGGTCGGCTTTGGGTGTCAAAAGGTACTCGGCTAAGAGACGGATCCGGCGACAAGCTTTCACATCCGCCTAAGGGAAGTGTGAGTCGGCAGACGGCCTCCATACTTGACATCGGGAATGTCAAGTAAATGCCAAGTTTCGGTAGGCGCGGAAATGGTCACACACTTTGGTCGGGAACCGTATGGAGAGTCACCATTTCGTTGCCCCCCGGGCTAGCCCGAATGTAGAACACATCCGTTCGGGCAAGGGTAGAAATTCATTTTGCACCATATGGTTTTCGAAAAATGCATGAAATGCCTAGAAATTGAAATTGAAATCGTACTCTAATTTGTATTTGTAAAGCTCGTTTTTCGACACTCGTTCACGAGGCTTGGAAGCGTCCTTCCAGATGCAAAAACAGACTAACTCCCAACACAAAAAGTTGAGCAAAAGTGGGCGACAAGCCACTGTGAGCCACTGTCCTGGATGCAGGCAGTGGCGTTGGGCGCAGGGGTTGCGCCTGGCGCCAATGCTGGCATCCAGTACTTCATTAGATTAGTGGCCGGTTGCTCGAAATTTGCTCGCATTTTCGAATTGAAATTAGAAAAGTCCCCATCGGAGTCGCCAGAATTGTAGGGGGGGTTTTTTTGTTTTTCCCGTTTCCTACAGGGGGGGAGGCCGGCCGGCTCGTTTAGAGAACCGTTTGAAATTTTGTACCTCGAAGGAGTCGCCACCAAACTTTATTTAGGGTCTTGTTTGGAAAGACCGCAAATGACTCTATTTTTGGATAAGGCCTTGAATCCTTGAAACGGATGGGTGAGATCCGGGCTCGGGAACGAAAATGCTTATTCGGCGAGCTTTAGAAATGTTCAAGTACGTTGGCACAACATTAGTTTGAAAATAAACCCTAGATTAGACTATGTGGGTTTGAATTTTAGATTAAAATAGAATTTCTAATTGTACGGTGGTCACTTTGCTTTAAAGATTGATTTAAGGAACCTAAGGTCGGTTTGTCCAAAAATATCTTTGTTAAGCGTGATGTAACCTTTGTATTTTGTTGTATTTAGCATGTTGGTGATGAAAGCGATAAAGCAAATAAAGCAACATCACAATACTAAATAAAGTGCAGAATTAGTAAATACAAGACCCCCTAGAAAGGGACTAGGGAGTAGGTCCACATTGCCTAGAAATGGACTAGGCAAGTAAAGATGCGGAATTGAAAGTGCGGAACTAAAATTGTGGTATTGAAATTGCGGTATTGAAATTGCGGTATTGAAATTGCGGTATTGAAAGTGCGATATTGAAAGTGCGATATTGAAAGGTGCGATATTGAAAGGTGCATAATTGAAATTTGTACTTGGGCACATGAGATTCAAACGCCAAGCGGCTCCTTAAAAATAAGTGAGCCCGACACGAATTCAAAGCCAAAAATCTCAACTTGGGAAAGGTTGCTCAACCCAAATATCCTAGATTTTGCATGTTAAACTTGAAATTGAAAGCTTGAATATTGAAATGTTTGAACTTGAAATGATTGAAATTTGAACTTGAAATGATTAAAATTTGAACTTGAAATGATCCTAGTTTAGGGAAATAACTATGAATAACCCTAAACATGGCAAGATCTTTGAAAATTGAAGACTTGAACTTGTATATTGAAAATGGAGTTTTGAATCTCAAAAGACTAAACCTTTAAATGTTAAAAGGTGTTATATTTGATTACCCCATGTTTGATGGTGATTCAAGTCAAAGAGATGATTGTAAACAACTTGGACATCCTTGAATCTTTGAAAATTGTATTTTGTATTTTGAAAAAGTTTGTATTTTTGGAAAACATGTGTGATTGTTGCAAGTGGTGTTTTTGAATAATTAAAAACACCAACTTGCTAATCATTTAGAAATCAAAGCAACATAGTAGATTAGAATGGGATTCGGATTTACCTTGTTAGATTTAGGCAAGAGCTCCCAATTGCTTTGGAATTTAGGAATTTTGTATGTGTTTTTGAGGAGTTTTTGAGTTGTATTTTGAGGCGTAATGTAGAAATTTCGACGTTGTATTGTTGTGCTCCCCCTTTTTCGATGGAAATGAGGGGTATTTATAGGAGGGAATGGTGCAAAACGCCAGCACACGCCAGCGCAGGGCGCTGGACCAGCGCTGGGCGCTAATGACGTGGCTTGAATGCCGCCAAAGCAAGGACGGGGAATCGTCCTTGTTTCGTCTTATAGTGTTGTACCTGTTGTACGAATAGTACTAGGTTTGGCGTTTTGTATTTTCTTGGAGGTTAAGGGATCGGTTAGCGTTTAAAAACAAGCCTTTCTCGGGTTTTTTGAATTCCGGTATTACGGGACGGGGCCCGACGTGCTCGGTTTTGTGGGTCGGCGCCCGAATTTGACTTTCCTTATTTGATTTTGAGTGGAAAAGGCCTAGTAAAACCAATGGGATGGTCTACTAGTTGAGATTGTACTTGGATTTTGAAATTGGAGGTATCCTTAGTCCCAACTCCCGAGGGAGCCGAGATTCGCTATGCGGTTCTGCCCGTTCACATTAATATGCTGATTTTCAAGTCGTCCCAACTTGATGGGGAAATAAACGCGGGGTAGGATCGTTTCACCCTTCGGCTATTTTGATTACCTACAAGCACGAGTATTTCCTTCACTATCCCCAGTGGAGTCGCCACTGTGAGGGGGTCGAAAAAGCGCGAGGCTAATGCGTGACCTTGTCCCTCGTGGGTGTGACGATTCTTTTTATTCAATCAAGTGTAATTGGATTTCCTGTGAGTATACACCCAATTGACTAGTAATATAGGAGTCGCCATTCAGGTTTTAACGACAATGAGAAAAACTGACAAAACCCGGTTATCGTGACATAAAGGGAGTGCAATTATGTTTGACCACGACGGCCGTAGGTTCCCTTGTGATCCCTGGTGTAGGGATCTCTCAATATACACCCGCAAGGTAGAGATTGAGGGTTCGGAGGACTGTAACTACCGAGAGGAGTAATTCGCTCGTCGATAACTCCAGAGGCAGGATATCCTTACTAGCTCAGCATAAATAATTGAAGGGACATGCGTTAACTATTAAACTAATCTGTGTTGATTTTAGCAATATGCAACATATAATACTAATCCGATCGTGATTATCTGATTTAAATAGCATTAAGGGACCTAGCATGATAATCCGATTTCCCAAAAATATTATATTTGTTAGGCGTGATAGAACGATCAGATTAGGTTAGTTTAACAGTTCATAAAAAGGGTGTGGAAAGCAGTTAAATCATCAAAAAGGGACACATTACGACGCACCCTTGAGAGGTGCGTCACGGTTCTCAGAAAACTTACCACTTTGACTTTGCTATTTCTCCTTTTTATTTAACGAATCTCAATTATGGGACAGGATACTTTCTGTTCGATTTATGGATCGATTGCGACAGAACGCGTGAATAGTTTCGCAGCGAGAGGCTTAGGCTAAGGGTTGGAGTCAATACTCAGAATATAATTGTGTGTTGTTGTGTGTCTTTTCACGTCGAACTTAGGGGTCTATTTATAGGAAAAAGTGGCGTAGAAAGATAGTTATTCAGGAATTTGAATACGAAACGGATTAGGAAAAGAATCTGTCCCAGGTATTTTCGGCGCCCAGCTCTGGGCGCTGGAATTTTCGGCGCCCAGGGCTGGGCGTTGAAAATAGGGTCTGGCAGAATTCTTTGGTCATATTCGGATTCCTGAAATCCGTAGAGTTTGAGACTTAATCGAGTCTTTTAGCGCGTATCAATTTTATGACGGAATGCGTCTGGGCCCGTTACGAACTCTAGGCTCGTTAGGATTTTAATTAATACGTAACTCTTATTTCCGAATCATATTAGGAATAGGATTCTCGCAGTTTTCTATCTCATTTAGGATTTATGTTGGAATGCAACACCTAATTCTGACAGGTTTCTATCTTTTTATTCTTACTACTTTTAGCAACTACCCTTTACGGCAGTTACTATTTTTAGCAGGTTTCCATAAATAGCAGGTTTCGGGTGAAATGAAAAGGGGAATTGAGATTCGTTTATTTCATAGGAGATGCGTTGTCAAGTGGAGATTTACGTTTTCATCATCGAACCTTTCCCTTGCGGGAATGGGAACAAAAGTAGGTGTCTACACTAGTTTAGGGAAATAACTATGAATAACCCTATACATGGCAAGATCTTTGAAAATTGAAGACTTGAACTTGTATATTGAAAATGGAGTTTTGAATCTCAAAAGACTAAACCTTTAAATGTTAAAAGGTGTTATCTTTGATTACCCCATGTTTGATGGTGATTCTAGTCCAAGAGATGATTGTAAACAACTTGGACATCCTTGAATCAATTGTATTTTGTATTTTGAAAAAAATTGTATTTTTGGAAAACATGTGTGATTGTTGCAAGTGGTGTTTTTGAATGATTAAAAACACCAACTTGCTAATAATTTATAAATCAAAGCAACATAGTAGATTAGAATGGGATTCGGATTTACCTAGTTAGATTTAGGCAAGAGCTCCCAATTGCTTTGGAATTTAGGAATTTTGTATGTGTTTTTGAGGAGTTTTTTAGTTGTATTTTGAGGCATAATGTCGAAATTACGACGTTGTATTGTTGTGCTCCCCCTTTTTTCGATGGAAATGAGGGGTATTTATAGGAGGGAATGGTGCAAAACGCCAGCACACGCCAGCGCAGGGCGCTGGACCAGCACTGGGCGCTAGTGACGTGGCTTGAATGTCGCCAAAGCAAGGACGGGGAATCGTCCTTGTTTCGTCTTGTAGTGTTGTACCTGTTGTACAAATAGTACTAGGTTTGGCGTTTTGTATTTGCTTGGAGGTTAAGGCATCGTTTAGCGTCTAAAAACAAGCCTTTCTCGGGTTTTTTGAATTCCGGCTTTACGGGACGGGGCCCGGCATGCTCGGTTTTGTGGGTCGGCGCCCGAATTTGACTTGCCTTATATGATTTTGAGTGGAAAAGGCCTAGTAAAACTAATGGGATGGTCTACTATTTATGATTGTACTTGGATTTTGAAATTGAATTTGGAAAGTTGTATTTTGTATCCAGAACCGAAAGGTGAACGGTCTCAGGGTTGGATTTTGGAAGCATTCTTAGCAATTGGGATTTCCGCCTGGAGTTATTCCAATCACCTAACAAGGATAATGGTATCGTCATCATCCCAAAGGGGAGACACAAATCAGGTGTCTACAGTTAAATTCTACAAAGAGGAGGAAGGAGACTGGAAAGTATTGGGAGGTTATTGTTAGGATTTAGAGTCATTAATTGGGTTTTAAAGGGATGTGCATTGTTAAGCCATTGCTATAACTCAAAGGAGGCACTGGTTTTGTATGGATGTGCATTGTTAAGCTACATTGCTGTAACTAAAAAGGAGGCACTGGTTTAGCTTTAATAGTGAACAATTTGAACATCCATATCACTAAGTGGTACTAATTTTTGATACTAATTATAGCAATGTAGACCAATGCCGGGGCAATTTGAAGGTTGAGTTATTCCAAATTCAGATTGAGTTATTTTGCGTGATCTCCATGCCTACTTGCAATGATTTGAGGCCTGTTTTAGCTAGGAAACTCCTCCTTTTGTGCTTGTGCTTGTGTTTGGTTTGTATTTGTATGGTATGTAATGTTTGGATGCTTGAAACTACGGGAGCTAATGTCCGTTATGTATTATATTACCTACTCACTGTTCCTATAAAAAAAAGAGTCGTTAATCCACCAGCAATTTTAGGCAAAGACATAAAATCCCAAGAAATAGGAGCCTTTGTAAAAGCATCAGACCCACCAGTAACACTCTATAAACTCTTTGAACATCTTTATGAACTTTCTTAGGCATAAGAAAAATCTGCCCAAAATAAATTTGAAGGCGAAACAAAACTGAATTTCCTGCATACTATCATTATTTTGCTTGCCATGATCTAATTCTTGCAATTGTCCTATCAATGTGAGGATTGCAGTTACTATAACCCAACTTCTTGGTGTAAGGGGGTCGAAAAAGCACGAGGCTAATGCGTAACCTCGTCCCTCGTGGGCGTGACGTCGTCAGATTAAGTGTAATTGGATTTCCTGTGAGTTTACACCCAATCGACTAGTAATATAGGAGTCGCCATTCAGTTTTTAACGACAATGAGAAAAACTGACAAAACCCGGTTATCGTGACATAAAGGGAGAGCAATTATGTTCGACCACGACGGCCATAGGTTCCCTTGTGATCCCTGGTGCGGGGATCGCTCAACGTACACCCGCAGGGCAGAGATTGAGAGTTCGGGGGACTGTAGCTACCGAGAGGAGTGCTCATCGATAATACTCCAGAGGCAGGTTATCCTTACTAGCTCAGCATAAATAATTGAAGGGACATGCGTTAAACTATTCTGAATTGATTTTAGCAATATGCAACACATAACACTAAATCGATCGTGATTATCTTATTTAGATTGATTTAAGGTACCTAGCATGATAATTCAATTGTCCAAGGTATTATCTTATTAGGCGTGATAGATCAATCAAATTAATAGTTTGACAATTTTATAAAAGGGTGATGAAAGCGATTAAATCATATGAGGGACACATTACAACGCACCCTTGAGAGGTGCGTTGTGTTTCTCAGAAAACCAACCACTTGGCTTTGCTATTTCTCCTTTTATTTAACGAATCTCGGGTTTCTATGCAATGTTCCAGTATTTAGGCTTAATTCATCAAGCTACAAGGGGCTGGATGCGTTCTGTTCGACTTTTGGGTCGATTGCGACAGAACGCTAGATCAATTTCGCAGCGTGAGGCTTAGGCTTAACGCTAGAGTCAATACTCAGGTTATGGAATTGTGTGTCCCTTTCACGTTGGTTTTGAGGCTGTATTTATAGGAAAAGGGTGTGTGGAAAGATAGATTTTAAGATACGAATCCAAAAAGAATCCGGAGATAAAACGGCCCCAGGCATTTTCAGCGCCCAGGGCTGGGCGCCGAAGATTTCGGCGCCCAGATCCAGGCGTTGAAAATGGGATATGGGCCGAGTTCTTTGTCAGATTTGGACTCTTAGAACACGGAGCTTTTGAGATTTATCCGAGTCTTTTAGTGCGTATTAACTTTATGACGGAATGCGTCTGGGCCCGTTACGAACTCTAGGTTCGTTAGGAATTTAGTTAATACGTAGCTCTTATTTTCGAATTATACCAGGAATGCAAATTCTATCTCTTTTAGGATTTATGTTGGAGTGCAACACCTAATTCTGACAGGTTTCTATCTTTTATGACTTTGCCACTTTTAACAACTACTTTTTACGGCAGTTACTATTCTTAGCAGGTTTCTATAAATAGCAGTTTTGGCTGAAATGAAAGGGTGACTGAGATTCGTTATTTTATAGGAGATGCGTTGCCAAGTGGAGATTTATGTTCTCATCATCGAACCTTCCCTTTCGTGAATGGGGACAAAAGTAGGTGTCTACAGTTAGCCCCCACTTTAACTGAGTCTCGAGATGAGACGATGGTCAAAGTACTAGACGGAGTGCGTCATACAAGCCATGGTGTATGTGACCTATTTTGCGAGGGTCTCACGAGCCCCCGAGTGACAACATTTGACTTAAGGGTCATCACTTGAAGTGTTAACACATTCCTCACGTGTCATTGGAATTTGTTAACTGCTAGTATAGAAACTCCCTCACTTTGTCATTGGAAGTATCTAAGATGTTTTCGAAATCAAAGCTATAAAGTGTAACTAGGCCTGGCCAAGCCCAATCACGAGGTAAAACGTTTTAAAGATTCTCATTTTCAAGGTTAGCTAAACGAGAAAACCCCCTTGTTTTTATAGGACGTAAAACGAAGGAAAATCCAGCACATCGCTCTTTTTTGGAAAAGCGGAAAACCAATCCTTTGTTTTTTTGGAAAAGGGAAACCATCCTTTGATATTTGGAAAAGGGAAACCATCCTTTGATTTTTGGAAAAGGGAAACCATCCTTTGATTTTTGGAAAAGGATAAACCGGGAAAAGTTATCGCTGCAGCGACTAAGGACCTGCGTGGTTAGTGACGCAGACCCCGCCCGCTGAAGGTGGGCGAGCCTTTCCGCTGAGGGTGGACGCCCCGTCCGATAGAAGTGGACGAATCTGTTTCGTTGTTTTGAAAATAAGGACCTACGCGGTTTGTGACGTAGACCCCGCCGGCTGAAGATGGCGAGCCTGTTTTTTGTTTTTGAAGATTTTATTTCCTTTTCATTTTTTAAAACTGAGGACCTGCGCGGTTAGTGACGCAGACCCCGCCCGCTGAAGGTGAGCGAACCTGAATTCATCTTTTCGATTTGGGACTCGCGTGTCGCAGTCTTGCCCGATTGAGGTGGGTAAGTCCCTATTTCATTTGTTCTTGTGATTTCTTTTGAGAATTTCTTTTTATTCATTCTTGTAAGAGCGAATTTTTTCGAGGGATGCTCGGATTTAGTTGCAACCTGAATGTGGGTTGACAACGTGCTTAGACGGACCATTGTCTTGTGGTCATTATCTTTCATGGTTTTGAGCTAGTCTTTACGGCTCAATTTTGCCACTACCTGGGTCCTTGATTAGGGGACTATGTATAAGTATCAATAGCGACCTTTCTCTTGAGGTCGTAATTCGGTTTTATCTTTTGAGATTATCCAAACACGGGACTTCGTACAGCGTAGTCTGGGAATATTGTTTTAACTTTGCATACTCTCTTTTGAAATATATATTTTCTTTCGAGCCCCCAAGCACTTGTGCTTGACGGTCATTTCTTGTCAAAGAGGTTCCTTGGGGATACGCATTTTGTGATGTTCTTGATCGTGTTTGGGATCGTGCTCGTAAGTGCGAGCGATCTTAGTGGTATGCTACTTTGATGAAGTCGTGGAGTGCGACTTCATCTTTCGGGCGACAAAGTTTGCTTCATTTTTTCAATAATTAATACATCGAGCTTACTTTGGCCCGGATTGATCTTTTGACAAATAAACGCTTTTTAATTTGAGAAACCAACGACTTGATTTTTTAATTTTGATTATTTTTTTGTTTCGAAGAATGACCTTGATTTTTTATTTTTTCTATATTGCCTTGAAAAATGTACACATATTTTTTCTTGAGATGAGTCTGAGTTTCGACAAGCTTTAACATTTGTTTTCACTATTCGGGCTCTAAAGGTGCTTTGGGCTTGATCTTGATTACAGCAGGGCCTCGTGTCTATTAACACGGTTTTAAGTCCTCTCCCGCTCCGCGTTTTGAAGGATCCGGGTCTTGGGCTACATTTCCGGCGCCCCAGGCCAGGCGTTAAAAATTTCAGCGCCCAGCCTTGGACGCTGGAAGTTCTATTTTGGCAGTTCCCGGATTTTATAGCGCGTTTCCGAATGGGATTGGGATGTCACTCGATGCTTTCTCGTATATATAGGGGTTAAGTACGTCTTTCTTTTTCACCACTCTCAATCTTCCTCTTTTTTGCAATTGCTTTAGATTTTATTCTTCCCTGCTCTTGCCATGTCGATTCCTCCCTTCTCCCTCCAACGAGTTATTAGGCGCTGGTTAAGAGCCCTTAATCCCACAGAAAAGGCTTTGTTGAAAGGATACCACTTAGAGGCACTCTTAGGCTTACAACAAATTAATATTGATTATAATTTTCTGTATGCGGCCCTGGACTTTTGGGATTCTGATCACCATGTTTTTGTCTTTCGGGGCAATGAAGTATGCCCTTTGCCAGATGAATTTGCCGCGATCCTTGGTTATCCTACCAATGCTACTCCTGGTACCCCTGGCACTGTTGAAGAGGGTAAAACAACTATAGGGGCTTTCCTAGGACTAGATGCTAACATGCTCGCTGAGATCGTTGTGGGTGATAAGGTTGATTTGGCAAAGCTTGTAAAACATCACTTTACACCTAGTAAAAATATGACCGAACAGAAATTGAATATTCGAGCATTTGTATTTTGCTTGTTGAACCACTATTTACTGTCAAATAACAATGGCGAGTTTGGTGACATAAGGTTGATCCCCTTGATTAGCCAGATGGAGAGTTGATATTCCATTATGCCGTTGGTTGTTGCCGAGACCTTGTTGAGCGCGGATGAGCTAAAAAAGGATGCCAAGTCTGAAATTTTTAAGGGGAGCCCCCTGTTGCTGCAGGTAATCGATCGTTTATTCGCACATATTTTTTTTTATATTCTTTTCTTTTTTCGTTTGTCTCGACAGTCCCCTGCCTGGAGCTGATTATCAGCGCCCAGAGCTGGGCGTCGGAATTTCTGGCGCCTGGTCCTGGGCGTTGAAAGTGCGTCCCAAGCAGGACTTTCGTTTATTTATTATTTTTCTGATCGTACCTGTTTTTTGCAGATTTGGCTCATGGAACGACTTAGGCTTTTAGAAGCTCCTGCCGATCCTAAACATTATCGCCCTATAGCCTTGGGTAACCGAAAGTATTTGCACCAAGGCCAGGACGAGGCCGAGTGGGCCTCCTATTTCACTCATGGCATATGCTCTATTAAGTGGGTGGTACCATGGTGGGGTTTAACTAATATGACGGGGGGTTCCGAGGTGTTAGTTTATGTTTCTTTGTTGGGGTTATCTCGGCCCGTTTATATCTTTCCTTACCGAGTCATGCGACAATACGGCTTAAGGCAGACTATCCCGTTTTCCGATACGGTACCACCTAAAGTAGCGGTCTTTTCACAAGCACGGGTTCAAGCGTGGGCTAAGTATTATGGTGGCCTCCCGCGTTGAACCGTGGCTAGAGATGGCTTTGTGGGTCTTTCCGAAAACTACAAGTTGTGGATGAGTTCCGATGATAAGGCTGTGAGAACTAAGGCTCGAAATGAAGAGCCGGCCGAGCTTTTGATACCTCGAGGTAGGGCTAAGTATGAGAGCCGTGATTCTGCTAATCCTCGCGACCATGGTATTAAGACTGTAAAAGCTCGTCCTGATCGAAAGCGAAAGGAAGTTCCTCCCCGTTCCAGTTCTAGGCCTAAAAAGGTGCCTAACAAGAAGGGGCCTACCGTTCACAAAAGAAATGCAAGCTCTCGCGGAGATCGTTGTCGGAATAATGTATGGGTTAGGAAAGTTCAGCCCCTAGTAGAACCAGTGGCTAATCCAATTGATGTTGATAATCCTTCCCCTACTATTGTTTGTGCCCTTGAGGCTGAGCGAGCTATAGCTGTTCAAACTGAAAATGTTTCTGAGGCCTTGGCATCCTTGGAAGTTAGTGTCAAGGAGCCTGTTCTTATGGAGATTGATATAGGGGCAGCGCAGAAGCCTGTGGAGGTGGACCCTGCGAACATTGCCCTCTACAAAACTTTGTTTGATGATCCGGAAGAACTCGAGTAGTGTAGTTCTTGTTAGGGTGTAGGTGCCCTTTATTTATTTCTGTTGTGTTTGTTTTTCATTCCTTAGCACTTTTTGTTTTCCTTCTTATTATTTTTAAATATTAATAAAGGCGTAATTTTATTTTTCTTGTTTTCGTTTTGCTTCTCTCCTTTTTTTTTTTTTTCTCATTTCCATCACTTATGCACATTATATTTTTTATTTGATTGGACCGAATCCATAAACAGGATTGCCTACGTATCCTTGTTAAATAACTTTAACTTAGAATCAGGTCGCGCGTAGTTCTAGCTAGAATGAATTCTAGGATGCCGAATTTGATAAGTACGTTCTGAGATGAAACATATTATTTGAAACGGTAGAATAAGTGAAGTTTATTAATTTTTTGAATCTGCTGCTTTGCCGAAAAACAAAAATTTGTTTTATTTTTTTGAGTACATGTATTTTGCACATCATTTTTCATGTGTTTTTTTGTGGTACGTATATCTAAATACGTGAATACGTGCTGTACCCCCCAAGTGTTCGTTATTTTTCCGTGCATGTGCGGATAAAATGATGAGCACTTCTGGGCAAAATTTTGGCAAGCAGAGAGATTCAGCGCCCAAGCTGGGGCGTTAAAGATTTCGGCGCCCAGCTCTGGGCGTTGAAAATGATTCCTGGGGAGATTTCTTGGCGCGTTGCTTCACATGTTCTTGCGTTTATTTCTTTTTCTTTGTTTCATTTTACTTTTTGTTCGTCATAAATCAATTTTGACGCTATTTCGGAAGCTTTTTGGGCTGTTAGCGTTAGACGCATTTTCGTCTGGATTAATTTTTTCTATTCGTGACTCGAAATGGCTTTGAAAATGGAGTTAGGGTGTGGAAGATATGAAGATCTTTGCGTAGGTTTTTTGGGTGGGTTGAGGTGCGTGTTGTTAATGATGGGATGATGGGTTCATGTTTTATAAATTTTTTTTTTTTTTTGAGCAACATTTGCATTGTTTGGATTTGTTTTCTTTTGATTTCTTTGGGTTGCACGGGTTTGACCTTTATGTCTTGGAAATATGAAGGGGATGGTGTTGTTTATTTTGTGGATTTTCGGGAATTGGTTTCGATGTCACGATTCAAGACCGAGTGGGCCTTGCTATTGGGCCTACAATGGGCTGCTTCCTTACATTTTTTGATTTTTATATTTGCAAGTATGATTAGTGCTCATTTAGTGTTAGAATAATATTTTAGGAGAAAATTTACGCCTTTATTAATTTGGAAAGTAAGGAAAACACACTGAAATAAATTAATCAACATTCTAAGGGTTCCTAGGACCATATCTAGGGCTTTATTCTTTCTATCATCTAAAGAACTACTAGGCGTTTTGCTAAAGTGCTCTCTACGGCTCAAGCCTTGGGTTTAGTCTCGTAGAACCTTGGTCCTTCGCCTGTACTCATCTTGAACTCTATTCCCTTTGCGTTGACCCACTGGCATGTCTTCACCCATCCGTTCTCGGCCTCTTCTAGTGTTGATGTAGGAGCGATTAACCGAGTTGGATCGAAACTTTCATCTTGTAGAGCTAGGGTAGTCATCACAGTCTCGTCCTCCATAGGCCTCGATTCATTAAACAATGTCCATAGAGCTTGGTTGTCCAATATTTCAGCTGTTTCAATCTTGGTGAGGTGGGGTGCCTCATCCAAAGTATGACAGTCATGGAAAATTTCAAATCCGGGTTTTAGCAGGCCATCCTAAACGAAGGGTTCGGGGAAGTCACAGCATGGGTGTTCTTCTCCTTCCCGGACAAACATACCGTTAAGGGTTCTTTGATATGGGGGAAGAAGAGTGGCTTGTTTTGTCTTGGCTGGCTTAAGGCGTAGCCTAGACAAGTGGTCAGCAATATCTTCCTCCGTTGGTTCATAGCCTAGGCCAAAGGGAGTAGATTTGTTGGGTGGGGGATGGAACATGTAGTTCTTCTTCCTTATGCCCAATGGAGTTCCCGGGAAATAGCCTTGAGCTAGCAATATTTTAGGGATGACCCGGGATGCACGCGGATCTAGAAATGTTAAATTATAGTCCTCAATGACTTGGATGGCTTCATCCACTTGAAAACCGTAAAGGCTTCATCCACTTGAAAACCGTAAAGCTCTTCTGCAGTTTCGGCCGTTCCAACCATAGTACAACTGACGTCGAGAGGAGGGGCGCGTATTTCCAGAATAACCCCGTTATGGTTAAGTTTAACCATTTGGTGCAAGGTAGAAGCCACACCTCCTAAGTCATGGAGCCAAGGGCGTCCTAAGAGGAGGTTGAAAGTGGGCTTGATGTCGATTATTTGAAACTCCGTGGTACATGCCACGGGCCCGGTTTGTATTGTAAGGTTGATTTTTCCCAATACAGGCCTTCGAGAGTTATCATAAGCTCGTACCCCTTGCGTGGAGGTTTGGAAGTCATCGCTTCCTAGCCCCAAGCAATGGGCGGTTCGCAATGGGCAAACATTTACCGCTGAACCGTTGTCTACGAGTGCTAGGGGGATGTTTTGTCCTTTGCATCCAACCACTAGATAGAGGGCCTTATTGTGGGCGCCTCCTTCTTTAGGTAAGTCTTTGTCAGTAAAAAATATTGATTTTTCCTCAACATCTCTTGTGACGTGGTTAACCAACGAGTCAGGTGTGATGTCCGTAGGGACTGAGATGAGGTCAAGTGAGCGAATAAGTTTTTCACGATGTTCCTTCGAAGTGCACATGAGATCCCAGATGGTAATCTCGGCTTTAGTTCTTTTTAGCTGCTTCAAGAGAGGATTTTCGATGACTTCTGCGACGGTGGTGTGCCGTGTGTTTTCAGGAGTCTGTCTGACTAGGATGTCGTCCCCGGGAGGTGGGCGAATATCCTGTTGGTATACCCTTCCGGACCGAGTGAGATTGTCAACTTCGGGCTCTTGAGGGGTGGTGTCAATGGGAGCATGCCCGGGCCAAGTTTCAGTAAAGAGGTCCTGGCCCGATACTTGAGATAGGTAGACATCTTCCGCATCATCATCCCACACACCGCACACTTCTCTCTCGATTTGATCCATAGGGACCATGGTGAGTGGTGCACCTTGAGGCGTAATATACACCGTAGGGTCAAAGTTCTTATTTTCCGGTTGATCGAGAGAGATGTGACAAGAACCGAGTGGGCTCTTGTTGTTGTTGGGTTTGCCAACGTTAGGGAGAGGTATTACTTCATCCTCTATCATATCCTGGATCGTATTTTTTAGATTCCAGCAGTTTTCAGTATCGTGCCCATTTCCCTGATGGAATTTGCAATAGGTGCCCTCGACCCAATATTTATTTTTGAATGAAGGGTCGGGTGTGGGGCCTATGGGCCTTAGCTTTCCTTGATTGGTTAGTCTTTGGAAAGCTTGTACCAGAGTCGACCCGAGTGGGGCAAACTTTCGATCTCAGGTCCACCTTCCAGGGCTCCTTCGGGCTGGGGTTTCTTCTACGGCGTGGACCTCTTGGGCTTGAGGCGCGTGGCCCCTGTTGTAGGTGTTACTTTTGTAACCAGGTTTGCTTTGTACTATTTTTGCGAGGTCATCCTCGATCTTTATTCCTACATCATAAACCCTTTTGAAGGTATCAAGGCCCAAGTACCTAAGGTGTTGTTTATAAGCTGGGTCTAGGTTGTCAATGAATTTTTGGACCAATTCAGTTTCAGGAGGCCTATTGATTAGTTGGGCCGCTTGGTCTCTCCATCTAGCAAAATAGGTCGTGAAACCTTCATATTTCTTTTGGAAGAGGACTTCCAACTCGCGCATGGTGACTTGAAAATCCATGTTTGACGAGTATTGCTTGACGAAGACATTGACAAAGTCCTCCCAAGTGGGGAAGAGCTTAGGGTCCTGGTGGTAGTACCATTTGAGTGGCACAGGTTCCAAGGACAAAGGAAAGGCGGGCAAATACATGGACTTGTCCACACCTTTCAAGTTCATGGCATCCACAAAGCTCAAGAGATGATCACGGGGATTGTCCGTGGCTTTGAACTTTGGTAAGTCAGATGAACTGAACTTTTCCGGTAGTTTGCCGGGAAAAGGTTTAGGATCGAGGGAGAAATACTTGCTCCCCATGGTTTGCTGCAGAACCATTTTTTGGATCTTCTTCTCGTTATCGAGGTCATTTTTGGCTTGCGTAGCTGCTAAGGATTCGTTTTCCATTTTCAATTGATTCATAAGTTGGGTCATTTGGACCATTTGGTCTCGTAATTCTTCCATGGACGTGTTTGAGGGTGCGAATCGAGGTTGGAGACACTACAACAAAAATATTAATTAACAGCGCCTAATTATTAGCGCTTATCAAAAAACGCTATTAATTATGTCAAATAACAGCACTTTATTTTATACTGCTATTAAACAAAGCAACATTAATTTACTTCTTAATATACTACAGCGCTTTTTTTTAAACGCTGTAATATATTACTAAGTAAGTTATCCCAAAAAAAAAGAACATACGGTCTTCGCCAAAAACAACAAAAAAATCACTGGCCTTCTTCCACGCACCTCCTAAACATTTCCCCACTTTCTCCATCTTGCTCCCTTCCTTCCTTCCTTCCTTCCTTCCTTCTTCCACGCACCACTACTTCGACAGCAGTTAATTAAGGATCGGTTTCCCTACAATCCCGATACGATTTCAAGAGTTCAATCCCAATTCACTCAAACCGAAATTTCCCAAATCCAAAATTAAAGAGTTCCCTTCAATCCAAATAGCAGATTTTTTCGTGTTTTAGCTCTTCCCGGCGAACTTTTCTCGGCGGCAGCTTATTATCTGGCGATAGTACTTCCCGGCAGCGTGTGGTTGAATTATCAATTGTGAGTTTCTTCTAATTTAGAATTCAATTGAGTTTTTCAAGATTTCGTTTGTAATTTTTTATATGTGGTTTACGCAGTATTGTCAGAAATTATGATTTGGATATGTGGTTAGGGTTCTTGATGTCTCACCGATTGTATTTCCGTCTTTCCTGGTGAATCTCAGGTCAATAACTATAGATTGTTTCTTTTGATTTCATTTTATTGGCTAGCATTTCGAAAATTAGGGTTACTTTTATATGAATTTTTGTGCAATTAGATGCAAAATGGTTCAAATTCGTTCACGTTTGATTACCTTTTAGAAAATGGGGAACACCATATTCTCGGATTTTGGACGAATCTGTTGCCCCGACCCTTTGGTTGATGCTTTGTGCAAGGGATACAATGGAGTAGTCCTCTCTTATGAACAAGTTAGTTGTTTTGTAATTGCAGCTTAATTATTGGATTTTTGGTGTTTTGGATGAAATATGTTAACTGATTGTTATGTTTAATTTCAAAATTTTGCATACTTTATTGATTTTTGGTGTTGTGATAAGCTGAATGTTTAGTTGTAAGCTTGTAATGATTCTTAAATTGTAGGGAGGAAAGGGTCGGGAAAGATTGGAAAGGTAGAATTGCTGGACTGGAACCCATGAACTTCTTAACTATTGCAACTCCACATCTGGGTTCACAGAGGTCATAGACAGGTGGGTACCTCAGCTAGACTCGAATAAGTATTTTTCCTAAACTCACACTGTTATTTTTGATATGAATATCTCTATTTTAGAGCGACAGAGATTGTAAAACTTTTGCGTGCTACTTGTTAGTTGTTACAGACAAGCTAGATATTTGTTCTGCCTCTAGAAAGCTTGATTTTCAAATTTTAGCTACATGCACACTCAAAGATCGCCAAACTTTAATTATAATTATCCCTCTCTGACCCTGAGTCTTTTAGTAATCATATAAAATGTCTAGAGAGTCGATTTTACTAAAGAACGATATGATGCAAATGGTGGGAGGCTGCAGCAGGGCTATAGATGTCTGGTTTGCTGGTGGCTGTCCTTATTTAAGAATGTTTAAGAAAGATAGCCATATAAAAAAGAGATGGGAAAGTATTGATATTTGACAAAAGAGCTGGGAAAGATGTTATGTCGTTACTGTGAGCTGCGTTGCGCAAGATGTTATGTTCCCAGCTTTATGACAAGGACATATACACTTCTTCATATTACTGGACTCGTTTTCATTTCTGAGAGATGAAAAGAAAGAGGCTAGCTTTTCGAGAAATCTGCTTATCATTTAGCTACTGATGGTCAAATCCAAAAGTATAAAAGAGATTGTGTGGTTTTGTGACTGAGTAAAGTCGATTTCTAGAGGTAACATAAGCACTAAGGTTAAATAGGTTGCTGATAGATTTCGCGTTGATGCTCTGCAGCTTGAAAGGATCTTCCAGTACGTGTTCCTGCCACCTGAGAATAATACTAGCAGAAAGAAACATGAGCTTGTTGCCTGATTTCCCCTTCCTAATGGTAATACTAATTGAATGATTGATTGCTTTTTGTGGTAACTGTTAAAAAGTGTATTTGCGAAACATTTAGCTTCTGATTATGATGAAAAGTTCTGCATGGGCTTGTTAGCTTTTGCCAACAATTGTAACACCTCGATACTATCTGGCATTGTACATGGATAACTGATATATCATGTAAAGAGTTACCATTTTTCCTGTAAAAATGATTCAGATAAGAACTTTAGTTTGCCAGTGGTTTTTATTTTCTTCCACATTCGTGTGGAAAGTTCTCCTGTCGTTCCGTGGCGCTTTAGCCATTAGGTACTTGCATAAATGAGTATAGAAAGTTGATGTACTGTGTTCAGTTGACCTGCATAATAGTGTATCCTTTGCTTCGCACTTCCCAAACCCAATAAATGGAATTCAGCTTTGTGCAAAATGCAGTTAAGGATTCTCTTCATTTTCGATGGAAATGTGTACTTATCCAAAAAATATTTGTAGTACCAGATTTTACTGCAGTTATGGATTGGATCCTCTTGTCTGAAATTAGGTTAATTGCAACAGATGTTTACTTTAGTGATGAACTAGACCAAATGAGCAAATTTTTATTAATTTTTCTGGGTTGCTTATTGCTGCAATTGCTGGGTTGCTTATTGCTTTCCTTGCAAATTGGATTTTGGCATTCATTGTCCTTGGATTAATACCCTTAATAGGCCTTAACGGATACATCCAAATGAAATTTATCAAGGGATTCAGTGCAGATGCAAAGGTTCTATCTATCTCTCTCTCTCACTCTTCCTCATTCCTCAACGAGAGGAACATATTGTATATATCAAGCTTAACTAATTGACATATGTCTTTGTGGCCGGTGTCTTGCAGAACAAGTATGAAGAGGCAAGCCAAGTTGCTAATGATGCAGTTGAGAGTGTAAGAACAGTTGCTTCTTTTTGTGCCGAGGAGAAGGTAATGCAGTTGTATGAAAAGAAATGTGAGGCTCCTGTGGAAGCCGGTATAAAGCAAGAAATAATTAGTGGGGCAGGTTTCGGAGTGTCATTTGCTTTGCTATTTTTTGTCTATGCCATCAGTTTCTATGCAGAAGCTCAACTCACAGGGAATGGAAAAACTACCTTTACCAAGGTCTTTCGCGTAAGTATCTATTTGTTTTTTAAAATTCCATATATATGAATAAAATGTTAAATGCAACTACGTACGTACTGCATGTTTTCTTCGCTCTTACCATGGCAGCGATAGGAATACCACAATCTAGCTCCTTTGCTCCTGATAGTAGTAAAGCCAAGAGTGTTGCTGCCTCAGTATTTTCAATCCTTGATCGTAAGTCTAAGATAAACCCAAGTGATGAATCTGGGATGATCTTGGATAAAGGTGAAATTGAGCTTCGGCATCTGAGGTTTTCATATCCAACTAGACATGATATTCAGATTTTTCGAGATCTAAGATTGAGCTTCGGTATGCTTTGTATTTCTTGCATATATATAATACTAAATTATATCCCGTGCACGCACGAATATTCTAAAATCATTATTTGATCATATTTTTTTATAAAATATTTCTCCCCTTGGAGCTAATTTCACTAATAATAATCTTGAACATATTCATTTATTCATCTCTTGTGATAGTCGAACAGCAGTTAGACGAATCAACTCAACAAGCGCTTCATCCAAAACATCCAGTGCACCGGAACTGTGTAGATTATGGTAAACAAGGGCAATCCTGTTTTCTGCAACATAAACCAAATCCCATTGAGAGAATTTAGCAGCAAGTTGGATTGCATCAATTGCCAAAACGGGTGAGTCCAAGGAAGACAACAACAAGTTGGATTACTTCAATTGCCAAAACTGGTGAGTCCAAGGAAGACAATGATCACTCTTGAACGCACATTCTGAACATCATTAAAAAACCAGTGTGCAGTGGCCAACAAAGCTCTATGTATAGGCGTATGACATCATACAAATATACATTGTTCTAATTTTAGTGTGTAGATTTGAAATAATATGGCACATGTGGTTCTTTCTCTTTTGTTGTTATTTGTTTTTCTACCGCGTCGACAACATTGTATAGGATTTTAAGTTAAGAGATATCGAGACGTTTATTTGGTATGATAGAAATTAAATTTGATGTTATATATAACAAATATATATATAATTTTTTACTATTTTATATTTGTGGGGAGCAACATCTATATATTCAACTCTTACACTTATTCTAAAATGGTTGTTTTTATTTTTTTATTACAGATATTTATTAATTAAAAATTAAAACTAAAAAGGAGCTTCGGTGCACGAAATTTTCCGCCATAATCAGAACTTTAATAGCGCTTATATATGGAATGCTATTAAACGAGACAAAATTAACAGCGCTTTTAAAAAGCGCTGTTATTCTTTTAACAGCGCTGCTAATTAACAGCGCTTTAAAAGCGCTGTCTTTCATTGAAAAAAGCGCTATTAAAAGCTTATTTTGTTGTAGTGAGAAGCGGAGATCCTTGAAAGGGGGAATGACGGATGGAGCTTGGAGTTACTAGACCTTGTGTTGGTGATGTAGCTTCGAGACGCACTAACCTTTGATTTTCAGATCGACGCCAAGTGGCAGAACCAGCCCTATGCAAAAGACAAGCTAAAGTTTAGGCCCAAAGTTAAGCATTACTTAGTCTAGACTTCTGACTCTCTCTACTGGTTTTCTATTCTCACTTTTGTTGGTACACTTTTGGCTCTTCTTTTGGTCATTCTTTGGATTTTCGAAACATTTGCCCATGTGACATTCAAAGTTATTTTAATTAGCATGCTCGGTTTTGGTGCCGAACATTGTCGTCACAGGAGGCCTAATGACGACACGAGTTATTTATTTTATAAGTCGTTCTTAGAATCGAGTGCCTTTTTCATACGTCCTCGTACCAAATTTGTTACGAATTTTTTTATTGCTACGTATATTTTATGCGCGGGTACCGAGGCTGCTGTGCCTGACCAAAAGGCCACGCAGTAACTTCAGCGCCCAGCTCTGGGCGTTGAAAATTATTGGCGCCCAGCCAGGGGCGCTGAAAATGCGTCCCTGACTGGTACTCGTATTCTGTTCGCGTATCCTTTTTTCGTATATAGGACTTAATTTTGCGTGCTCGCCTAATAACGTCCTTTACGCGTTGTGCGGCGTTTGTGGGGTCCGTTACAGGCTGTCCTGGGCGTTGCTTATTTTTGTGGCGATCGCCCGGGGCTACGGAACACGTATTTTGGTATAACTCTTTGGCCAATTGGTGTTTATGAATGTTTGGGCAATTTTTTAGGGTCGTTGGTTTTCTAGCATTATTTGTCACATACAATCACATAATTCGCTACACATAACTAACATTACAACATGAAGCAAAATAATATGTCACGTAGTTTATGATAGGCTTCTATGGGTAATATTTGCGCCGGCTTGGTACCTCTTCTATCGTCGATCCAACACATGCCCCGGTCGGGGTAGTGCATTCACGAGCGAATTTCGTCCCAAGAGGCCAATCACGATGTAAGCCAAGGGGGAATGCACCAATGAGAGGAACCTAGTGGGCGAGCGATTGGGTTTGGGATAGGTGTACTACTAGCGAAAGTGTCGAGTGGACAACATTCGAAGCGTATGCACCCCCCGGGTGGCGATGGGTATCCTTATTCCCAACTCCCGAGATGAAACATGCCAAGGGAGCCAAGATTCGTTATACGGTCTGTCCGTTCACATTAATATGCTGATTTTCAGGTCGTCCCAATTTGATAGGGAAATAAACGCGGGGTAGGATCGTTTCACCCTTCGGCTATTTTGATTACCTACGAGCACGAGTATTTCATTAACATCCCCAGTGGAGTCGCCACTGTGAGGGGGTTGAAAAAGCACGAGGCTAATGCGTGACCTCGTCCCTCGTGGGCGTGACGTCGTCAGATCAAGTGTAATTGGATTTCCTGTGAGTTTACACCCAATCGACTAGTAATATAGGAGTCGCCATTCAGTTTTTAACGACAATGAGAAAAACTGATAAAACCCGGTTATCGTGACATAAAGGGAGTGCAATTATGTTCGACCACGACGGCCATAGGTTCCCTTGTGATCCCTGGTGTGGGGATCGCTCAACGTACACCCGCAGGGCAGAGATTGAGAGTTCGGGGGACTGTAGCTACCGAGAGGAGTGCTCATCGATAATACTCCAGAGGCAGGTTATCCTTACTAGCTCAGCATAAATAATTGAAGGGACATGCGTTAAACTATTAAACTATTCTGAATTGATTTTAGCAATATGCAACACATAACACTAAATCGATCGTGATTATCTTATTTAGATTGATTTAAGGTACCTAGCATGATAATTCAATGGTCTAAGGTATTATCTTATTAGGCGTGATAGATCAATCAAATTAATAGTTTGACAATTTTATAAAAGGGTGATGAAAGCGATTAAATCATATGAGGGACACATTACAACGCACCCTTGAGAGGTGCGTTGTGGTTCTCAGAAAACTAAGCACTTGGCTTTGCTATTTCTCCTTTTATTTAACGAATCTCGGGTTTCTAAGCAATGTTCCAGTATTTAGGCTTAATTCATCAAGCTACAAGGGGCAGGATGCGTTCTGTTCGACTTTTGGGTCGATTGCGACAGAACGCTGGATCAATTTCGCAGCGTGAGGCTTAGGCTTAAGGCTAGAGTCAATACTCAGGTTATGGAATTGTGTGTCCCTTTTACGTCGGTTTTGAGGCTGTATTTATAGGAAAAGGGTGTGTGGAAAGATAGATTTTAAGATACGAATCCAAAAAGAATCCGGAGATAAAACGGCCCCAGGCATTTTCAGCGCCCAGATCCAGGCGTTGAAAATGGGATCTGGGCCGAGTTCTTTGTCAGATTTGGACTCTTAGAACACGGAGCTTTTGAAATTTATCCGAGTCTTTTAGTGCGTATTAACTTTATGACGGAATGCGTCTGGGCCCGTTACGAACTCTAGGTTCGTTAGGAATTTAGTTAATACGTAGCTCTTATTTTCGAATTATACCAGGAATGCAAATTCTATCTCTTTTAGGATTTATGTTGGAGTGCAACACCTAATTCTGACAGGTTTCTATCTTTTATGACTTTGCCACTTTTAACAAGTACTTTTTACGACAGTTACTATTCTTAGCAGGTTTCTATAAATAGCAGTTTCGGCTGAAATGAAAGGGTGACTGAGATTCGTTATTTTATAGGAGATGCGTTGCCAAGTGGAGATTTATGTTCTCATCATCGAACCTTCCCTTTTGGGAATGGGGACAAAAGTAGCTGTCTACACTTGGTAGCTAGGTGAATCCCGATATATTTAACAGCGCTTGTCAGAATATCAGCATCATAGTCAGTCAGACCAGCAATATAAATATTTCTTTTATCTAGGTTATCTTTAAGATCATAGGCTTTAGAAAACTTAGAGAAAGCAGGAAACAAACAACGGAATTTAGAGTATATATCAGCTCTCGAAAAAAGTACGTAACAAGTAATTTGCAAACATAAGATGAATGATGTGCATTTTCTCACACCTGGTATGGAAATTGAAATCTCGTATTTCTTAAAGCTCCTGTAGACACCTGGATAAGTATTCCATACAAATTGCAAAAAGGAAAGGAGATGAGGGATCTCCTTGCCTTGGTCATTTCTTAGCTTCAAAAGTCATATAAGGTTTGCCATTGACCAAAACAGAATAAGAATAAGAAGTCACACACTCCATAATCAAGAAATAAAGAGAATAGAAAAACCTAACTCTCTAACCATTAGTTCTTTTAAGGTCTACCTTTAGCATAAACCTTGGGGATAGATGTATTCTGGTATAACCTTTAACAGGTACAATAGCCAACAGAATTTATCCACAACATTCCTCTTGGAATAGAGCGAGATTGAGAACAACCAATCACTTCCACCACCACATGCTGAAGTCTTTTTGTTTAAATTTTAGGAATTAGGGTCTCTGAAGTGCAACTTACCTGTTTCAGAAGTTTCTTTGACTCAAAGAAATCCAAGATTGCTTTATACATAACAGCCTTTAATGATATGTTAATATGCTTTTAAGAAAGCTGAATTAAAGTTATTAAACCCATCCAAATCAGGAACTTTTTAGTGTTGCTACTTGACAAATTTGCTTCTTGACAACTTCTCTCGTTTTCTACCACCAATAATATGCTATAGACTATAACGAGCCTTGCTTTTTTTTCAAAAAATAAAAATAAAAATACAAGCTCTTCTCGCAGACAACCTTACCTTATCATTTTGAGTTTTGAAGCCGGTCTTCAGAGGAAATCTACTTAGTGTACACTGGTAAATTACCAAGTTCATTTAAAGAAATCTTCTGCAGTATCATATACATTTTCCGTGTGAGACTAATATTACACGGGTGATAGTTTATTACGCCTGCCTGCAAGTTGTAAGTCTACTGTTTTCCAGCACGTGTTAGTCCATGTTCACGGACTTACTGGACTATCACTTGTTTCCAGCACTTGTTGGTCCATGTTCACTGACCTCACTAGACTGTTTACCAGCACCTGTTGTTTTCTGTTGCATCTGCTTGCACTGTCTATTGCTGCACCTTAGTCACTTGTGCAGGCATCACCTTACTCGTCCCATTGAGCGCTCTCTACAGGGCCTCCCTTGCCTTGCCTAGTGCCTCACTTACCCCACTCAGCGCTCCTTGTGAAGGCTGCAGCGCCTCACTGCTATGCTGCAGCCTGCAGCTGATTGTAATAGTTCCATTGAAGATAATGGCATTATTGTTGTGTTCAATTACCATATAGATAATTTTTTGTATTGTATTTCATAAATAAATAGAAATTTATGTTCAATTACCATATAGATATTCTTGAATCGTTAATTTGAATTATATGCTAAAGATTAAATTGGTTATCATTTTTTTCATCACACAAGTACCTAATTTGGCGTTTTATCTTATCAGGAACAATGGGTCAAGCACATTGTCCTAAATTGGGGCGAGGAGAGATCTTTGAGTTGAAGTATGATCAAGCATTCGAGTTTGCCGTATATGAACTCCTTAGACTTCAACTAGTGTTAAGTATTTAGTTTATTCCATACTTTTAGTTTCTATAGCACAATGTTGTTTTAGATGATTATATACACACACACACACACACACACACACACACACACACACACACACACACACACACACACACACACACACACACACGCGCGCGATGTAGAGTGACATATATGAATTTATATTTTATTTTATTGTCGTATTTGGATAAATATGTACTTGTAATTCCAAATTGTTTTTTATGTATCTTTTCTTCATTAATCTTTTAGCACATATATGAACAGAGAAGAAACCATATACGGAGTATGTAGCTTATAATATGCATGGGCGAAAAATATGTTGCACATAAGCATTATTAATTTGGCGGGTGATTTAAACTTTTGTGCAGCAAGTTTCGTTGCCCATAATACTATTGACGACAAAGATAGTGTTGCACAAAATTACCATTTTAAAAATTAATGTTTCCTTTGGGCGACGGAATCCAGAAGTCGTTGCACCAAGTGAAAATTATAGGCAACGAAAAAGATAATTTGTTGCCCAAAGATATTAACTTATGGAGAACGAAAATGAAAGTCGTTGCACAAAGTCACCAACATACGGCAACGATTGTAAACCTCGTCGCACATTTATTTAAACTTTAGGCGAAAAATATAAATCTCGTTGCCCAATAAAATCTTTGGGCAAAGACTTTTACGCGATGCCCAAAATACTTATTGTGCAACGACATATGACTTCGTCGCCCAAATGTAGCAAGGGCCTCGACCCTATAGCAACGACCTTAGACCAGGATAAAATCATCGCCCCAAACTATTGGCGACGAATATTTCAATGTTTGGGCGACGACTTTTTCCGTTGCCCAAAAATTTTTTTCTGATCCCTTTTCCGCTTCACATAACCCTTCGTGTCCCCTTTCGTAGATACTGCAATCTCTCTCCTAAAATCCAAATTTCACTCCATTTTCTTCCTCCTAAACCTCCTAGTTCCCCTCTCTAAAACTCCCCAATTTCATCTCTCCAAAATCCCTGCAGATTTGCCAATTTCTCAAAATATCCACCCATTCTTTTAACAAATTCTTCAAAATTTCATTAAAACACCGTACATAATCTTCAATATTTGAAGAATTTGAGGAAAATAAAATCAATTTTTAAAAACAGGAAACCTAGAAATTAAAATGGTAACATATGATATATGTTTCATTGTGATGAGACACAAGGGTAATCTTTCTACCATGAATTTTTGAGAACATAATTAATGTTTGTTTGCTCGAAATAGTGTCCTTTTGGAGATTCGTTTTCAAAATGACAAGTGGGAGAAATTAGACCTCGAAAGTCTTCGAGGCGAACAACAAACATAAAACGGACGTTCCGGAGGCTTTTCGAAGTTCTTCAGAAAATCCGAACACTTATTCTTTAAGGACTTAGAAGTGGCTTTAAAGAATAGACATCTCTTAGAAGACTTTACAAGTGGTGCAAGGAGAAGAGAATATTCAAAGGACTTTCAAGTGGGTATTGATATTCTATTGTTTGATGTTCTATACCCATGTAGGCATAGAGTTCAGGTCACTGAAGCTATAAGATTCTTCTATTAGACAGTTAAGAAACCTACAACTTGCAGTCAAACTATTATCACGAAGATTAATGAGTTTGTGAAATGTAAGAAAGCTATGACGAAACCTAGATTCCCTAAAATGGTTAGAGGCCATATATAGGCTCAAATGTTTTAGATGGTTAAAGGCCATAAAACATACTTAGTATTTTGATGAAATTTTTGAAATTTTGTTGATTTGCAAGAATAGCTTCACACCTATTGGTTGCAGATTGGTTTTAAGGATAAAAACCATCAAAACATGAAATTTTGTTGTCACACAAAGCTAGATTAGTTTCTAAAGGTTACAAGAAAACTCACGACGTGGATTGTGTTGAAACCTCATGCATAATCGTATTGCTCAAGTCTACAATTCAAGCAATGATTGCATATTGGTACATATGACAATTGGATGACAAAACGTATTCCTCAATCAAATTTTGGAAGAAACTATGTACATGGTATGTCATATGATTAGTGGATCCAAATAATGCTTAAAATGAATGCTAGCTTATGAAATCCGGGTATGGATTTAAGCAAGCAATTGGGAATTGGAACTGTATTTTAGTGAAGCTAATAAGTATTTTAGTTTCATAAAATGTACATGATTCTTATAGATATATAAGAACTTTATTGGGAGTACGTAAAACTTAATTGGTCCTATGTGTATCACACACATATCTCTCTATTGTGAAATAACGTTCAAATGCTAATGACTTAGATTTGAAATTATTCATCAATGATGGACCAAGGCGAAACTTAGTACATACTGGGTACTAAGATCTATTTACAAAGGTCTTATTATATTGTTTTATATTAATGGAATTTACTAAATCAAACACGAAAGAATCCATTGGAGATATTCGACCCATATGAATAAATCTAAGTAAAGAATGTTTGAACTATGTATAAGCATTTACTAAGTTAAACATCAAAGGATCTAAATGAGATTCTTCACCTATATTATATATTAAAGAATTTAGCTGGATTCAGTATCTACTGAAACTGAATGAGCTAAAGTTACATGAATAGAATTTAATTGGGAAATTATCATGTATGATATAATATAAGGATCGCCAAAAATGTATCGTATGGCTTTAGGCATAACGAACATATACCAATCTCTATTGGTCTAAGTAAAGATCAAGTAGATTGAGATCAAGAAAAAATTATGGTACTTGAAAAGGTACATAGGATTAGTTCTTGATTCAAGGAAATAAAGATATGCTAAATATTGATGTTACACGCATAAACACTGGCACAGGATCAAGCAAGATTCTTTTGGAGTTAACCATTGGCAAGAACGAGCTATATGCATCGTAGTTTGAAATGGCAACATGGATTGAAGACCACGAGTTGTTGCGTGGGAAATTAAATATCAATTTCTATGTTCTAAGATACAACTGGAAGGTCTTCCACATATTTGTGAACTACTTGGATAAGTAAATCCAAACAAAGCATCACTAGCAACCTAAACAGTTGAAGTAAAAGTAATTATTGCCTGAGAAGCAATGAAACATAGTTGTTTATGTTAAAGAGTTCTTCACTGAACTTGAGTAGATCACATGTCTGCTGACTTGATGGTTCTTCATTGCAAAATGCGTAGAACCACTATTGAAGTAAGAAATACTAGATCACATAATAGACAAACTCAAAAGATCTTATCATCCTATCTTGAAAGGCATTCGATGAAAAGGATATTAAGAATTGGCAAAGCATGATAACTAAATCTATGCAACAAGTGAGAAGAAACACTCACATTGTGGCACTGGAAATCAAGCATAGCTTTGAATTCCATTAGTTGTTTTAAAGATGGGGTAGGGCCCATGGTTGTAAAACATTGGGGTTTAACATTTATCATTTATCATATATGAAATGTATTTTCATATTCCATTTAATCTTGGTTTAGTATTAAATGATTAGCCCTTTCAATTTGACAATATATATTCAAGATAGACTGTCAGGACCAGTCCTGTGACTAAGTAATGTCTATCAAGTGAACTTGAATGTCAAAAGTTGAAAATGGTCCCTGGTCGAAAGTTTTCTATAAAGGTGGACGCATAGGAAACGCTAGACGACTAGAATGCAAGATGACTAGTAGTTCTATTTCTTTAACTATGTGGACATGGCAATGTCGCAATCATTTGCATAGATACTTACTTAAAAAGATTAGTATCGGACAGACCTATGAAACTTTATTGTAAGAGATGAAAATCTGTCATAAGTAAATTTTATTACATTATTAGACACTAATCCTCAATACCTGAGTGATTTGAGATTACTTGTTTGAGAACTGGTTACTTTGACGTTGTCAAGCATCGCACTGTAAATGGAGACTATAACGGAAACGATCAGGTAGTCACCGATAAAACGAAGTCTAACCTCAAGATCGCAAGATTGAGATTGTCCTCTCATAAATCGGGATGAGATGCTGAAAGTTGTACAAGGCCACTTGGAGAGCTAGAAACTGAAAAATGCATTGTTGTGCTCAGATGAATCATAGGCTATGATTATCTGTTTATTTGATCAGTTGAACTATGAAACCGAGGAATACCTCTGGACATAATAAGGATTACTACTCTTACCTTATGTTCATGAGCAGGCATCAAGCGACAAAGGAATAAGGAAATGCACACTTGTCCCTAAGGACAAGTGGGAGACTGAAGGAAATAATGCCCTTGGTCCAAGTGTGCATTTAATGCTAAGTCTAATAAATGCGGTTCAGCATTAATTAACAAGTTAATAATTCAGTGAGATCAAGTGAACTGAATGCCTAGCTAGAGGCCGCTTCAGTTCAAGTGGAATTAATAATATTAATCCACAACTTACTCTTGACTGAACCCGTAGGGTCACACAAATAGTATGTGAATGGATCAAGTATTTAAGTGAATATATTATTCATTAAGTACTCCATTTATGATCATTCGAAAATGAAGGATCTCGGTTCCAGTGGGAGCTGAAATCGTCAAAAGGCAAAATAAAGAATACTCCGAAAATGATGATATTGCGGGAAACGGAAATATGGTTCATGACGGAAATAAAATATTATCCAAGTCGTAGATGTTGCCAGAAATGAAAACATGGTTCGTATCGGAAAATATTATCGGAAATAGAAATATTGCTGGAATCAGAAATATTGCCGGCAACGGGAATATTACAGGAATCGGAAATATTGTCGGAAAAGGAAATTATTTCCAGAATCGGAAATATTAACGGAAACGTAAATATTTGTTCGAAACGGAAATGGATTACGAAATCGAAAAACGAATCGGAAGCTCGACGAGCGACAAGCCGGCAAGCGAGCCGGCCCATCGCTCGACGAGCAATGGCCGAGCGCATATCACTGAGCACGAAGCCCAGCGACAAAGCCCAACCGATGGGCCAGCAGCACAGTGGGCCGCGCCAAGCAAGCAAGGCAGCAGCAGCACAGTGGGCCGCGCCAAGCAAGCAAGGCAGCAGCAGCACAGTGGGCCGCGCCAAGCAAGCAAGGCAGCAGCAGCACAGTGGGCCGCACCAAGCAAGCAAGGCAGCATCAGCACACTGGGCCGCGCCAAGCAAGCAAGGCAACAGCGATGCAAGCCCGCCAAGGCAAGGCAGCAGCGCGCTGGGCCTCTAGCCAGCTGCGGCTGCGGTTGGGCCTAGGCAGGGAGCGCGCACCAATGTGGCCCATTGTGGCTGCGTTGGTTGCTTCGTCTTGGGCTCCAAGAAAAGTCCGATTACTTAATTCCCAAGTAACTTTGGATTAATTATTCCTAGTCCTACTGGCACTACTACATAAATGGGCAAAGAGACCCTAAATAAAAGACTGTTTGGTTGATATAACGGGTCTCTTTAGTATAAAAATCTCACATTAAGGATCACGAATTTCTTATCTATACTGGGACCCATTAAATTTCCTTAGAAAAATAACACAGACCCCCTATTTAACCCCACGGGTCTCTAATCTACGCTGGAACCCGATATTTTCCATATGAAAAAAAGAAAGAGACCCGTCATATTACTCCACGGGTCCCATAATTTAATAATTTACCACATAAAAAACAAAGGAGACCCTTCAAGTTGCTTCACGGGTCTCTTATCCCACCCCATTTCTTTTCACAGCAACTACATAAGTAACTAACTTATGTAGTTGCTGTGATAAATTTTAGCATTTTCTTATTGATTGATGTATTGTGTAAAATTATTATGATATCAAATTGGGGGTAAAGATATGTGTGGTAGGTTTTCACTACCACCAGCGAACTCACCACCACCGCCGACGAACTACAAAGTTAGGGTTTTTAGTTTTTATGTATCACTCTCTCCTTGTCTTGAATTTATTTTTTCGAACTTATGAATTGCTCAAAGTATTTGAATTTCGATTAAGTTAGGTTTTCTAATTAGGACGAATTGGTTGTTATTTTTTGTTTATTGAGTAGCGATTTATTGAATGTTGTTAATTTCCCGTATTGTATTGATTATAGATGAATTTTTTGATTAGGATTAAGTAGTGGAAGTTATATTATTTGAGTTGCACACTAAGTGTTTGATAAAATGTCGAATGAGTTTTTGAGTTGTTGTGATTTATTTGGATATACCCTCAGGTTGGTCTCGTTGCTTTTGCCGACTTCCCTTTTTGCCTCACCAACAACAATTCATCGCCTTCGTTTACCCACAAATCCACTCTACAAATATTGGTCTCTCACTCTATATATCTCTCCCATGGTTGAAGGGTTTCCAATTGAATTGTTTGAGTTGTTAACTCTATGTTTCTGAATTCAATTACTTGAATTTTGAACTTTTAGGTATAAGACATATAAGTCAAAAAGGATTGCGGCAGAAATACGAGTTGTGCTTAGGATTCTGAGTCAGATTGCTGAACATATTATAAGTCTTGAGGAATAGGGAATTGTTCAGGTTAAAGAGCTTTCCAGAATGAGCGCAATTGTTTAGGAGTTGTCGAATTTGCATAAGGTAAGGTAATGATACAACTCAAGCTTTGTAATTTGATTGAAGGGTTTTACCAGCATATATACTTGGCAAAGTTAATTTAGATTCAGTATTAACTAATTCAGTGAATTTTAGAAACACAATTATTGGGTTTAGTAATTATTTGTCTATAGTTTTATCAAATGTCTATTAGAAAGGGAGAAAAATCTATGCAATCAGGGATTATGTAAACCTAGTTTTTGGCAACTTTGATATTTAAAATATCTATTATTTGTCATTGTTATAGACGTGTAGTTTCATCGATCTCTTCTTTTAGTAGATTTCTTTTCTTGTATGATAATAGTTAGTTGTGATTACATATGCTAAAAGATGTGATAGAGTTATTTAGTCACTCTAAGTGGTCTCTTGACACCTTATAGGCAAGCTTACCTTTAAATGTGTGGATCAATGTTCTGTTTGTACTGAATTGAAGCTATGCAAGCACCAATAGTGCATGAAAAGACTCAAAGAATGGATCTGTTTCTACTCAAATATATGAATTGTTTTCATTTATGAAAAGTACTCAAGTTTCTTTCATGAACTTCTTTTGGTTTGTTTACAGAGAGATGCAAAGTGAAGGCTTGCGGATACGAAACAAAAGCCAAATTCCATGGGAGTATCATCCTCTGCCATATTTTTCTGTAATTTCTAGAAGAGTTGGTGATCCTAGCAAATTCTGGTAGTACCTGTTGCATATTATAGCATTGCAGCCTGGATTGACTTTGTTAGGATCACCGATTAGAGTTGTATATTTCTTCTTGTCACTTTCCACGTATTTCAGATCATTCATTTGGCATTTTCCTCCGTCCTTTTATTTTTAGTTGATTTCTTCCCTCGTGAAACCTCAATTGCAAATCAAGGTAATGATTAAGGTTCGTAATTGATTGAATGGGTTTTACCAGTTTAAATATGCTTGGTTGAGTTAATTTATAATTTTAGATACATTTTGGACTAACTACTAAAATTGTGGTGACATAAATTTATACTAAACTATTTAGTAACTATCTGCCTTCTATAATTTCGATTATAGTAGGGGATAAAGAACTAATTAATCAGGGATTGTGGAAACCGTGTTTTCGATGATACTGTTATTCATATTTTGTAATGCTCTCGCTTTTATAATAGTATATAATATCATTGTTCATTTTAGTAGTAGGTTTACTTATTATGTGTTTGCATCGTTTTTTATGATATCATCTATGATTCACCTGAATAAGAGACTTGACATCTTCTAGAACAACATCATATTTTTGTCTCAGGAGATTTTTTGGTGTTTATATGTTGAAATTTGTGGTGGCAGTGCTACACCGGCAACTATCATGTATTCGCTGAGAGGCACCCTCCTATTTCAAACTAGCAACTGAGCAACAAGCCTTGTAACTGAATTTAAGGTGCATTTTGCAATGTAACTTCTTTCTCCTCTTGAACTGCTGTGACATTTGGGCGTCTTACTGTCTTAGTATGAGAAACTTATATCTGCATGTTTTTCACCTTTCTAAGGTTGTTGATATTCTAGCTCCATACGACAAGGGGAGGAAAGATTAGGTTGTTTATTCTGAGATGCTGGTGTCGGGAAAAATATGGTTATTCTGGAACTAATCAACAACGTTGCTAAAACTCATGGTATGTTGCCAATTACACCTTTTTTCCATAGAATCTAACATCTTAATTACCCTGGTTTTCTAACTTTCTCTGTGATGATCAGGTGGCTCACCCATTGTGTTTCATCTTTTATTTGCCGACAACAAATGTACTCGTCTACGTCTCTGTGGTCAAATGAATGAGCCAACCAATGCTCGTGCCCATGTTGGTCTTACTTGAATGGCTATTGCAGAACACTAGATTTTATTAACAGCTTTTCCCGTTTCTTAATATTTTTTATATTGAGTCTATACGGGGTTGAACGTGGTTTTATTCTTGTATATGCACAATTTTTAGTTAATATAAGTGTATATTTTTAGATTTATGGCCGTGGTCGATCATGAATTATTGGTATTTGTTTGTACGGTGATTTGGATGATTTTTCTAATTGCTGCTTGATTGTAATGTTAACAATTATTTATGTGCTTTTAGGTAACGTTGGAGGATGAGACATGTAGAATAAATGTTTTTTAAAATAAAAAAATGTCAAGAGACCTGTTAGGTGAGATAGTAGATCTCTCTTGAACCATAATTTTTTAAAATATAAAAGGTAAAGAGACCCGTTGGGTGTGGCAGGGGGTCTCGGTGGTGTTAGGTTATGATACATATGACATTACATAGATCATGCGGAAACAACCATTAACCCAGGAAACATATTATTTACACATAATCATTTAGCATAGTTTAGATGCATACTCTTTGTTGCGTGCCTTCCCTAGCTGCGCCCGAACCGAACAAGAACAAGTCTTTTAGGACTCCAAGTGTCGTCCCTCCGTAGAAAGTCCACAGCACGTCCGGATCCGCCTTAAGATTGACCAACTAGAATCGCCCTTAAGGTACTCAGAAAATTCGGCACTTTTGGGGCAAGATGGGTGTTTGAATTTTCTCTCAAAAAAAACTCACTTTTGAATACTTTGAAACTTGTGTATAAATTATGACCCCTAGGCCTTTATTTATAGAGTTATGGAAAAGGAATCGTAATCCTAGTAGGATGCGAATTAATTGGAATTAGAATTCTACATGAATTCTACTTAATCAATTTATCCAATAGGAATAGACATTTAATCATACACTGACTCTTGCAGATTCAGGAATCTCGCATGAGCTCAAACTCACACACACACGGCAGCCACAAGGGCTGCCCACGCATGCGAGCAGCAGCCCACGCAGCGCGGCCCACGCATGCGTGGCCTTGTGCGCGCTGGGCTGTGGCGTGCGTGCTTGCTGGGCGATGGCCTGGCTTCGTGCTGGGCCTTCGTCCGGCAGGCCTCGTCCGATGCTAATTCGTACGATACGCTTCCGATTAAAATTCCATTTCCGGAATCTATTTCCGATACGAACAATATTCAATATTTCCGATTCCGGAATTAATTTCCGTTTCGAACAAATATTTAATATTTCCGTTTCCGGAATTATTTTCCGATTCCGGTAATATTTCCGATTCTGACAATATTTCCGTTTCCGGCAATATTTCCGATTCTGGTAATATTTCCATTTCCAACAATATTTTCCGATACGTACCATGTTTCCGTTTCCGGCAACATCTACGACTTGGATAATATTCATATTTCCGATACGATCCATATTTCCGTTTCCGGCAATATCATCGTTTCCGGAGTATTCATTTCTTGCCTGTGACGATCTTAGCTCCCACTGAAACCAAGATCCGTCGGTTCCGAATATTCATAGATGGAGTATTTAATGCCATTAAATACTTGATCCGTTTACGTACTATTTGTGTGACCCTACGGGTTCAGTCAAGAGTAAGCTGTGGATTAATATCATTAATTCCACTTGAACTGAAGCGGCCTCTAGCTAGGCATTCAGCTCACTTGATCTCACTGAATTATTAACTTGTTAATTAATACTGAACCGCATTTATTAGACTTAACATAGAATGCATACTTGGACCAAGGGCATTATTTCCTTCAGTCTCCCACTTGTCCTTAGGGACAAGTGTGCATTTCCTAATTCCTTTGTCGCTCGATGCTTGCTCTTGAACATAAGGTAAGAGTTGTCATCCTTATTATGTCCAGAGGTGTTCCTCGGTTTCAGAGTTCAACTGATCAAATAAACAGATAATCATAGCCTATGATTCATCCGAGCACGGCCATGCATTTCACAGTTTCTAGCTCTCCGAGTGGCCTTGTACAACTTTTAAGCATCTCATCCCGATTTATGGGAGGACAATCCCAATCTTGCGATCTTGAGATTAGACTTCGTTTGATAGGTGATTACCTGAGCGTTGCCTTTATAGCCTCCTTTTACGGTGCGACGGTTGGTCAACGTCAAAGCAACCAGTTCTCAAACAAGTAATCTCAAATCACTCAGGTATTGAGGATTTAGTGTCTAATAATTTAATGAAATTTACTTATGACAGACTTTCATCTCTTACAGTAAAGTTTCATAGGTCTTGTCCGATACTAGTCTTCCCAAAGTAAGTATCTATGCAAATGATTATGACATTGCCATGTCCACATAGTTCAAGAAACAGAACTACTAGTCATCTTGCATTCTAATCGTCTAACGTTTTCTATGCGTCCAATTTTATAGAAAACTCCGACTAGGGACCATTTTCAACCTTTGACATTCAAGTTCACTTGATAGACATTTCTTAGTCACAGGACTGGTCCTGACAGTCTATCTTGAATATATCGTCAAGTTGAAGGGACTCATCATTTAATAAACCACAAATTAAATGGAAAAATGAATTCCTTTCATTTATTGTGAATGATTAACCAATAATGTTTTACAAAGATTTAAACTCTAAAACTTTAAAACATTAAACAGAGACATCAAAGCCATTCTCCAATATGCTTGATTCCCATAGCTGCAGTGTGCGAGTTGTGCTTCGCTTGCGGCAGAGGTTTAGTTAATGGATCTGATATGTTGTCATCAGTTCCAATTTTGCTTATCTCGACTTCTTTTCTTTCAACGAACTCTCGTAGAAGGTGAAATCTACGAAGTACATGCTTGACTCTCTGGTGGTGTCTAGGCTCTTTTGCCTGTGCAATAGCTCCGTTATTATCACAATACAGGGCTATTGGTCCTTTAATGGAGGGGACTACACCAAGTTCTCCTATGAACTTCCTTAGCCATATAGCTTCCTTTGCTGCTTCATGTGCAGCAATGTACTCCGCTTCAGTTGTAGAATCCGCAATGGTGCTTTGCTTAGCACTTTTCCAGCTTACTGCTCCTCCGTTGAGGCAGAAGACAAACCCAGACTGTGATCTGAAATCATCTTTGTCGGTTTGGAAACTTGCGTCCGTATAGCCTTTAACAATTAATTCATCATCTCCACCATAGACCAGGAAGTCATCTTTGTGCCTTTTCAGGTACTTCAGAATATTCTTGGCAGCAGTCCAATGCACCTCTCCTGGGTCTGACTGGTATCTGCTCGTAGCACTGAGTGCGTACGCAACATCCGGGCGTGTACATATCATAGCATACATTATTGAACCAATCAATGATGCATATGGAATCCCATTCATTCGTCTACGCTCATCAAGTGTTTTTGGGCACTGAGTCTTGCTTAGAGTCATTCCATGAGACATGGGTAGGTAGCCTCGCTTGGAGTCCGCCATCTTGAACCTATCAAGCACCTTATTGATATAAGTGCTTTGACTAAGTCCAATCATCTTTTTAGATCTATCTCTGTAAATCTTGATGCCCAATATGTACTGTGCTTCTCCTAGATCCTTCATCGAAAAACATTTCCCAAGCCAAATCTTGACAGAGTTCAACATAGGAATGTCATTTCCGATAAGCAATATGTCGTCGACATATAATACTAGGAAAGCAATTTTGCTCCCACTGACCTTCTTGTATACACAAGATTCGTCCGCGTTCTTGATGAAACCAAAGTCACTGACTGCTTCATCAAAACGTACATTCCAGCTCCTGGATGCCTGCTTCAATCCGTAGATTGACTTCTTTAGCTTGCATACCTTTTTAGCATTCTTTGGATCCTCAAAACCTTCAGGCTGTGTCATAAACACAGTTTCTGTTAAAACGCCGTTTAAGAAAGCAGTTTTGACATCCATCTGCCATATTTCGTAATCGTAATATGCAGCGATTGCTAACATTATTCGAATAGACTTTAGCATTGCAACTGGTGAAAAGGTTTCATCGTAATCCACACCGTGGACTTGCCTGTAACCTTTCGCAACCAATCTAGCTTTGAAAACTTCAAGTTTCCCATCCTTGTCCTTTTTCAGTTTGAAAACCCATTTGTTTCCAATGGCTTGGTAGCCATCTGGCAAATCGACCAAATCCCATACTTGGTTTTCAGACATGGAGTCTAATTCAGATTGCATGGCTTCTTGCCATTGCTTGGAGCTAGGGCTCGTCATAGCTTGCTTGTAAGTCGCAGGTTCATCACTTTCAAGTAATAGAACGTCATAGCTCTCGTTCGTCAAAATACCTAAGTACCTTTCCGGTTGAGATCTATATCTTTGCGATCTACGCGGGGTAACATTTCTAGATTGACCATGATTCTCACCAGATTCTTCTAAAGATCTCTGAGTTTCATCCTGAATGTCATCTTGAGCATTCTCTAGAGTTTGTTGTTCGACTCGAATTTCTTCGAGGTCTACTTTTCTCCCACTTGTCATTTTGGAAATGTGATCTTTCTCCAAAAAGACACCATCTCGAGCAACAAACACTTTGTTCTCAGATGTATTGTAGAAGTAATACCCCTTTGTTTCCTTTGGATAGCCCACAAGGATACATTTGTCAGATTTTGGATGAAGTTTGTCTGAAATTAATCGTTTGACGTATACTTCACATCCCCAAATCTTAAGAAAAGACACATTTGGAGGCTTTCCAAACCATAATTCGTATGGAGTCTTTTCGACAGCTTTAGACGGAGCTCTGTTTATAGTGAGTGTAGCTGTATTTAGTGCATGTCCCCAAAATTCTAATGGAAGTTCGGCCTGACCCATCATTGACCTGACCATGTCTAGCAAGGTTCTGTTCCTCCGTTCTGACACACCGTTCCATTGTGGTGTTCCAGGAGGAGTCAATTCTGATAGAATTCCACATTCTTTCAGATGGTCATCAAATTCATAGCTCAGATATTCACCGCCTCTATCAGACCGCAGTGCCTTGATCTTCTTGCCTAATTGATTCTCTACTTCACTCTGAAATTCCTTGAATTTGTCAAAGGATTCAGACTTATGCTTCATTAGGTAGACATAACCATACCTACTGAAGTCATCAGTGAAAGTGATAAAGTAGCTGAAACCACCTCTAGCATTTGTACTCATTGGTCCACATACATCTGTATGGATTAAACCCAATAGTTCATTTGCTCTTTCTCCAACTTTAGAGAAAGGTTGCTTTGTCATTTTGCCAAGTAAACATGATTCGCATTTACCATAATCCTCTAAGTCAAATGATTCTAGAATTCCTTCCCTTTGAAGTCTTTCTAAGCGTTTCAAGTTTATATGGCCTAATCGACAATGCCACAGATAGGTGAGATCTGAATCATCCTTTTTGGCCTTTTTGGTATTTATGTTATATACTTGTTTGTCGTGATCTAATAAATAAAGTCCATTGACTAATCTAGCAGATCCATAAAACATCTCTTTAAAATAAAACGAACAACTATTGTCTTTTATTATAAAGGAAAATCCCTAAGCAAGAAACTGAAATGATGTTTTTAGTAAGACTTGGAACATGGAAACATTCTTCCAGTTCCAAAACTAGCCCGGAGGGCAACGACAAATAGTATGTTCCTACAGCTAATGCAGCAATCCGTGCTCCATTTCCCACTCGTAGGTCGACTTCACCCTTGCTTAACTTTCTACTTCTTCTTAGTCCCTGTGGATTGGAACATAAGTGTGAGCCACAACCTGTATCTAATACCCATGAAGTTGAATTAGCAAGTATACAGTCTATAACGAAAATACCTGAAGATGGAACGACTGTTCCGTTCTTCTGATCTTCCTTTAGCTTCAAGCAATCTCTCTTCCAATGCCCCTTCTTCTTGCAGTAGAAGCATTCGGATTCAGAAGTGGGTTGACTGACCTTCCTCTTTGCAGATTTGGCGCCAGTTTGCTTAGTTGGGCTGGCCTTGTTGCCACCTTTCTTAGCATTCCTCTTCTTTCCAGATTTCTTGAACTTGCCCCCACGCACCATAAGCACATCCTGCTTATCACTTTTGAGCGTCTTTTCAGCGGTCTTCAGCATACCGTGAAGCTCAGTGAGCGTTTTGTCCAGACTATTCATACTGTAGTTCAGTTTGAACTGATCATACCCGCTATGAAGAGAATGGAGGATGGTGTCTATAGCCATTTCCTGAGAAAATTGCTGATCCAGCCGACTCATATTCTCAATGAGTCCAATCATTTTGAGAACATGTGGACTTACGGGCTCGCCTTTCTTAAGCTTGGTCTCAAGAATTTGCCTATGAGTCTCGAATCTTTCGACTCGAGCCAGATCTTGGAACATGTTCTTCAACTCACTGATGATTGTGAAAGCATCTGAGTTGATGAACGTTTTCTGCAGATCCGCACTCATGGTGGCGAGCATTAGACATTTCACATCCTTGTTGGCATCAATCCAACGATTGAGGGCTGCCTGAGTGATCCCGTCGCCTGGAGCTTCGGGCATCGCCTCATCTAGGACATACTCCTTTTCTTCCTGCATAAGAACTATTTGCAAGTTCCTTTGCCAGTCAAGGAAGTTTTTCCCGTTCAACTTCTCCTTTTCGAGAATTGATCGAATGTTGAATGAATTGTTGTTTGCCATATTAAAAACTACAATTGAAAAGAATAAACAAATAAATAACCATTCACAGTTTCTCTTAATAAACTTAAATTCTAGCATTCATGCATAATTCAATGTTTATTAAGCATTTTATTCAAGTTATGTGTTCCGGCAGGTGTGAATAAAATGATTCCAAGATCCTAAAATCATTGAAGAACTAAGCACAGTTTGTCGACTTAATCCTAGAACATCTTAGGTAAGCAAAAGCCTTTTGCTAATAGTCTAGAAACTATTCTTGGTTGATAGGTACGTCTAAGAACTTATTAGGTAAACCTATCGAATTTGCCACGACATAAAAGGACTCCTTACTTATATCGTTGAGTTTCACCAAAACTAACATGTACTCACAATTATTTGTGTACCTTGCCCCTTTAGGACCAATAAGTAACACCTCGCTGAGCGAAAACTATTACTAGATTGATGTAAAGGATATCCAAGCAAGTGTATATTTTGGCATGGCACCTTTTAACTCAATTTTTAAGTTTGGAACTTAAGGCTCTTACTATGTTGGTTAGATTTTAAGTGAACTAAAATCCTTAATCATGCAACATAATCAAGCTTTTGATCTCATGCATTTTAAGACATATTTAAAGCAATAAATAACTTAAAACATGCATAAGATATTTGTGATCTAGTATGGCCCGACTTCATCTTGAAGCTTTGACTTCAAAGTCCGTCTTGAAAATCTCCGTGGGAGGCACCATTTTCTTCAAATAGGATAAGTTATAACTAATTACAACTATTTGATGGTACGCAGACCATATTTGAATTGAAAAACAACTTTGGTACTTTAGACCAATTACATTCAAATTAATGGTACGCAGACCATATTTTCTATCCTATTTGGGCTATACTAGTCACTTCATAACCTGCAAAACAGTACATATACAATATATACCATTCACCCATTCATTATCATGAATGGCCCACATAGCTGGTTAGTTAAACACATTATGCATCACGTAAACATTTGCAGCAATTAATCAAGGGCACCAATAATCTACCAATTATTCAGTCCTTATTAATTCTAATCGAGTTGTTTTAACCTTAAGGATTTGTAGACCTAATCAAGAGTTTATGACTAAAAGCACTCCCACTCAAACCAATAAATTCATATGCTTTACTAATTTTAAACATAAAATTGTATTTCTAGTCTAACCGGAAACATACAAATTTAATTAAAATTTAAAGCTCATATAAATTTATAATTGAATCCAAAAATTTAATTTTAATTTCAGTCACATTTAAATTAATTTATGATTTTAATTTTAGTAAAATAATTAGAATAAATGCCATTTATTATAATTATAATATTCAAAATTAAAATCCAAGAAATTAATTCAAATTATTAATTTTAAAATCAATTAAAAATTACGTGAACTGAAATTTTCAAATTAAACATTCAAAACGATCTAATCGTAACGCAAACACCCTACGCGTTGCACGCCCATGGGCTGTACGCACACAGCCATTGTTGGCCATGTGCGCGCAGCCCATGCGCTCGTTGCATAGCTGCTGCTGTCCCATACGCAAGCCTCCGCACAGCGCCCACCGCACGCGAGCTATCGCTCGCAGCGCGCGCGCGTTACCGCGCTCGCTGGTGCGCGAGATCGCTCGCTGGTGCGCGCGAGCCATCGCTCGCTGGGGCGCTGCATCGCTCGCTGGCGCGCGAGATCGCGCGCTGGCGCGCGAGATCGCTCGCTGGTGCGCGCGAGCCATCGCTCGCTGGGGCGCTGCATCGCTCGCTGGCGCGCGAGATCGCGCGCTGGCGCGCGAGATCGCTCGCTGGTGCGCGCGAGTGATGCTGGGCGCAGCGCTCGTGGCACGCGAGCTTGCGCTCGCTGCGCACGAGGCTGCGCGCTGTTGTGCGAGGCAGCGCGCGCTGTGGCGCAGCTCGCTTGCTGCCCACACGCGACTGCCTTGGCTCGCCCCTCGCCCATGCCCATACGTTCATTGCTCGTGGCACACGACACAAGGCAGGGCTGCTGCCTTGTGCTCGTGCACTACGGCCTTGCTCATTGCATTCGTGCCGCACGGGCGACGAGCTCCCTTGCTCGTCGTCGCATGCCCGCATTATACAACACCCCTTAAGGGTAACACGAAGCGTCCATTGCTTCGCGCGTGCAAGTTATTTGAACGAATCGCATAAAATTTAAAATTTATATTTAAAATTAATGACAAATTAATAAATAATATTAATTTCATAATTTTAGGGCGAAAAATCGAAAATTTATTATCCAATTGATTTCCGATTGATATGGATTCAAGTCTAGGTCATAAAAATTTAAAATTTATCGTAAATTTACAATTTTTATGGTGGTTTTTAATCATAGGTTTCTAATTAAATTACAATTAATTATGAAAATCAAATTAATTCTAAATTATTCTAATTTTCAACAAATTAATCATAATTACAAATTAGATTGCATAATTAACAAGACTAGGCATTCAAACTTGTTAAACATATGCAATAGGTCAATCAAAAATTCAAGATTTATCAACAAGAATCGCAAATATTTAATTTAACATCTTAAATTTACGAAATTTTGCATTCGAAAAACTAAAACCTTCGAAAAGTCATAGTTAGGCTTCGAATTTGAAAATTCTGGGTTCGGCAGAAAAATACTATTTTTGTCAAAATTTTAGAATGCCTTTTACATGCGGAATTGACACAAAAATCACTCAATTCGGATGAGTAATGAAGAAACTGCCGAAAAACTGCGTACGTATAATTAAATAAACGCAATTTGCAACTAATTAACAATTACGAAAATTAATCACCCCTTTTAATTCTTGCAAATTTGTAATATTTAACCATGTTCATGCAATATAGATTATGAAAATAATAAGGGGCTCGTGATACCACTGTTAGGTTATGATACATATGACATTACATAGATCATGCGGAAACAACCATTAACCCAGGAAACATATTATTTACACATAATCATTTAGCATAGTTTAGATGCATACTCTTTGTTGCGTGCCTTCCCTAGCTGCGCCCGAACCGAACAAGAACAAGTCTTTTAGGACTCCAAGTGTCGTCCCTCCGTAGAAAGTCCACAGCACGTCCGGATCCGCCTTAAGATTGACCAACTAGAATCGCCCTTAAGGTACTCAGAAAATTCGGCACTTTTGGGGCAAGATGGGTGTTTGAATTTTCTCTCAAAAAAAACTCACTTTTGAATACTTTGAAACTTGTGTATAAATTATGACCCCTAGGCCTTTATTTATAGAGTTATGGAAAAGGAATCGTAATCCTAGTAGGATGCGAATTAATTGGAATTAGAATTCTACATGAATTCTACTTAATCAATTTATCCAATAGGAATAGACATTTAATCATACACTGACTCTTGCAGATTCAGGAATCTCGCATGAGCTCAAACTCACACACACACGGCAGCCACAAGGGCTGCCCACGCATGCGAGCAGCAGCCCACGCAGCGCGGCCCACGCATGCGTGGCCTTGTGCGCGCTGGGCTGTGGCGTGCGTGCTTGCTGGGCGATGGCCTGGCTTCGTGCTGGGCCTTCGTCCGGCAGGCCTCGTCCGATGCTAATTCGTACGATACGCTTCCGATTAAAATTCCATTTCCGGAATCTATTTCCGATACGAACAATATTCAATATTTCCGATTCCGGAATTAATTTCCGTTTCGAACAAATATTTAATATTTCCGTTTCCGGAATTATTTTCCGATTCCGGTAATATTTCCGATTCTGACAATATTTCCGTTTCCGGCAATATTTCCGATTCTGGTAATATTTCCATTTCCAACAATATTTTCCGATACGTACCATGTTTCCGTTTCCGGCAACATCTACGACTTGGATAATATTCATATTTCCGATACGATCCATATTTCCGTTTCCGGCAATATCATCGTTTCCGGAGTATTCATTTCTTGCCTGTGACGATCTTAGCTCCCACTGAAACCAAGATCCGTCGGTTCCGAATATTCATAGATGGAGTATTTAATGCCATTAAATACTTGATCCGTTTACGTACTATTTGTGTGACCCTACGGGTTCAGTCAAGAGTAAGCTGTGGATTAATATCATTAATTCCACTTGAACTGAAGCGGCCTCTAGCTAGGCATTCAGCTCACTTGATCTCACTGAATTATTAACTTGTTAATTAATACTGAACCGCATTTATTAGACTTAACATAGAATGCATACTTGGACCAAGGGCATTATTTCCTTCAGGTGGAACCACCAAAGAGACCCCCCTAACTCACATATTGGGTCTGTTTTTCTTTAAAAGTATTTAATTTTTGGCATAAAAAAGAGACCTCCTATCTTACCTAATGGGTCTTTATTTTCCAACAAAGAGACCCTCTCATATGAGGGGGTCTCTTTACCAAAGAGACCTTTGAGATAGAGACCCTCTTAAAAGAGGTCTCTAAGGCCCTTTTGGAGGGGTCTCTTCAATTCCCTTGTTTTTGTAGTAGTGTAGAATTGGTTTGATTAAGAGTTTAATTAATATTACAATTCTAATTGGATAAGAATTTCAATCCTAGTAGGGTTGGTAATAATTTTCCTAGTAAGACTCAAATTCCCTATATCCTACACTATAAATATGAGGCTAGGCCCTCATAATTACACACATTGAAAATCATATTCTTTACTTACATTGTGTTCAAGGGAGAACATAATATAGCCTAACTCAAATACATAAAACCTTAAGTAAAATCCGAGTTGGTTAAAACTAAGGCGGATCAGAACGTGATGTGGACTTTCTACAGAGGGGCAACGTTTGGGACTCTAAAGACTTGTTCTTGTTCGGTTCGAGGGTAGCTAGGGAAGACACGCAGCACATTGTACGTAACCTAAATTATGCTAATTGACTATGTGGCAATTAATTTGGGTTCTGCCTTTATGATTTTTCCGCATGAATTATATTATTGTATTATTCATAACCTAACATGAATATGGAGGTCGGGCATAAACTGTTCCTCGACCCTGCCCCATTTGCGAACATTGAATATCAAGGAGATCTGGAGAGGCTGGGTAAAGTAAGCAGAGATGAAGGCCAGTCTTCAGGCAGTCAGGCTTTAGGTCGGCATTGGAGGCACCACCTCCCGCAGACAACAATTCGGAAGGTGTAGGCACAACAAGGATTATGTTTGGTACAATTCCAACAACAGTCACGTACTACCTCTACAACTTGTGGCAATCTCCTCTAGTATGGATTGAAAGACTAGGATTATTTTGCGTATTTTGTCTATACTAGTACTCCCTCCGTCTCAGAATACTCACACCACTTTCCTTGTAAGGCTCTCCTTGAATACCTTCACCGTTCTATAAATGACATATTTTTCTAATTTTATATTGTTTCTCTCACTTACTTAAGGTTCCACTTGTATTCTAAACATTAAAAAATTTCCCCCACCACCCTAAAAAAGCTGACGTTTTCCACTAACTATATTAAAAAACTACTCCATATCAACTACCACCTAATTAAATTTCCTTAAACTACGTGCCGATCAAAACGGTGCGAGTATTCTGGAACGGATGGAGTACTATGTAATAAAATAAGCTACTACTACGGTACTACTAATAAAGAGAGACAAATAGTAATTTTGGGCAAGGATGCAAAAACACTTTGTAAATGAGATAATGGCTCAACCTCGAAGGGATCCCAATTCCCAAATACTAACTTTATATTAAATCTTAGGCATACATCAAACATTCAGACTACATATACTCGATCTTTATCAAAAAGTTGCAAATTCGACGTTATTTGTGAAATTAAGAAGTGCTAGGAGAAGCTTGGTAATCTCGTAATCCAGAACAAATGGCATGCCCTCGATGAGATTAATACCTACAAACTCCACCGGCATAAGGGTTTTCAGGATTCAACAAGAAGCAGATCATTCTGTCACAACAATCATAAACTCCTGGGATTCCACAAGTTCCACCAACCGCCGTACATAAAATCCCAGTATTGTCTCCAATGTATTGGGCCAATGTTAGACCTGTAATCATCAAATCACCATCAATGTTTAAGCTATATATAATAAGGTAGTTTTTAAAAAGAGAAGGAAACCATTTTTATTATATTTATAGTAAATATATATTTTCTTTTATCTTGTAAAATTGAAAATTGGAAAATAGAAATTACAATCTAATAGGATACAAGGAACTTACTACATGTGGTTAGAAAAACTACCAATATGACGCTAATGATGAAGAATGTGGTGGAAATTCTCGCCATTTGCTTAAACTCTGATGGTAATTTAAGTAGTTAAACAAATTATTTAACGAAGAAAACTGTAGATAAATGTATTCTTTATGATTATAAGTGTATGATATGAACTATGAAAATTGCAATCTTATTTTACAATCATTTATAGAAACTAACATAACTTAATTCAGTAACCTAACACATAAGTATTCTATTATAAGTGAATGTTTCCCCTTTAATTGCTTACAAGTTCAACCCTTTAATTTCGCATTAACACATTTATTAATAGTCTATAATAGCTCTATTTGTTAATTCAAGTATGTATTACAAAGTAGAATTTTAGCAATACTGAAGTTAGAAGGGTCAAGGGAACAATTCAAGCATATAAAGCTTGATCTGCCTAGCTAGGTGGTGGCAGGGTCTTTTCTGACATTTTGGGGGGCCGGGGCAAAAAAAAGTAAAGGACCCCTTACAAACAGAGAAAAAATGTTATATGCTTTGAAAAATAGATCGTATAACACTTGGGTCGTTGGGCCTTGAATATATTGTTTTTCCTTTTTAAAGAAAACACAAAAAAAATCATTTAAAGAAAGAGAAAGTGGGTTAATGAAGAGAAACATAGACAACCAACCTAAAGCAATACTCTATACTCCATAATGACTTTTTCTAGCTTGCTTGTATCTGGAAAAATATAGAATATTGTTATAAAAATATACATAGAAAAAGGTTAATGGGTATACAGAAATAAAGCATGTAAATTAATTGAAAAAGGGGTAAAATTCCAACGAGAAGATTCAAACCCTGGTGATTTCTCCCTTGTGCCTTGTTTCAAACTTCACCCATTTAACCAGCTAAGCATTTTCTATTGTCATGTACCATTGCAGTTTTAATTTTATATAGCTGATTTAACATAAACTGTTATTTTTGGGGACCTTTTCGTCAGGGGGCCTAGGGTGGTTGCCCCTCGTTTCAACCCTCAGGGTTGGGCCTGGGTGGTGGTCTAGTGGAAGTTCATTAGACTAATTTATGAATTACGAAGTATATTTTTTAATTAGTGTTCGTTTAACTTTTGTATAAGACCACTGACATAAAAACATCACAAAAGACACCTTGATGGCTGCCTTCTGGACGTGCGTTTGCGCTGACGTTAACATGTTTTTGTAAAAATATATTTTTTTAAAAAAATTGGCTTCCTCTAATTTTTTGTTTTTGTTTTCTTAGTACTAACTAAAGTAGTGTAAAATATCACTGATGCGCCCTATGATATTATTTATATTCCAAGGCTCACACAAGTGGTAATATAATGTGATTCTACTTGACTCAATCTTATGACAACTCAATGAATATAGTAGACAAGGGATAAGTAAGATGTCGAACTCTTGGATATCAAGCGTTTTATATAGCTACAAACATGCAACTATTAGTACACTTCACTACAAATAACCAGTAGGTTGATTTGGGGGTACTCAACTAGCTTATAGCACGAACGATGTAATCTAATCTAATCTTAGGGATATATAGGTCTAGGAAGTGGCGAAGCTTTCCTATAGTTGGGTGGGCCTAGCCCCCGGGCAAAAAAAACTTAATGTAATTTTAGTTCCGCGAAAAAACGTAATTTTAGTTCCGCCTCCTCCCCCTCCTATGTTTTGAGTGCAATTGTATATATCCTATATTATATTGCATTATTTTTTTATGGGCCCCCTTACATAAATTGTTCAAGATCCGGATTGGGTCTAAGGAAAAGGGATTTCACCTATTATAACTATGAAAAATGATAGTTTCTCTTACTTTACTCATAAATAGACGAAAGGCGATTTACTTGCTAATTAATCTAGTGGTGGGACTTTTTTTAAAAAAAAATCTAGTGGTGGGACTTTGAGAGACTTGGAGCTCCATGGGTGAACTTATTTTTGTTTTCAAAATTAGGTACATGTACGTGCGTTATACGTGGTTATTTTTTTGAAGGGTAATCGTATTTTTTTGCATTCTCCATAAGTTTATATGTAGAAAATAGCGTGTAATTGTGCAAAATTGCTAGCTAGCTTAATACCCCTTATATTAAGGTTTTATTTGTTTCAATGAAAAACAATTTCAAATGAAAATGATTTTTCATGTAAAACAATTTTCAAAGGAAAACATCAAGGGATAATATTATTCTTTTGTTTGTTTCCTCACAAGAAAAGTTATAAGAAAAAAAAAAACATAGAAATGAAAAAGAGAGATGGATAGAAGGAGAGAGAAAAAAATGCAAGGGATATTCCTACTTTTTAAAAAGAAAGTTGTGTTTCCTGTAGGGAAAATTTTCCGTTTTCCATCCTTAGCAAAACAAACAAAAGAAAAAAGAAAAATCAATTCCCGGAAAATTATTTTCCGTCAAACAAACTGAGCCAAATAGGTGTAAAGATCTAATGGAGCATTTGTCATACTTCGTATGTAACAAAAGTGACATGACTACACAAAAATAAAATCTTAAAATAAAAATATAATAATAAAAGGGCTAAAAGGTCCAAAAAATTTACGCAAAAGCAATTGTTGTTGCGGCTTTTTATTATAGAGAAGATTTTGGTAGATGGAACAATGTTATAGTAGTCGGGTTGTATATTGGGCTGCAAGTTTATGGTATTGGCCCCTTTTGTATCCAACTACTTATTCGGAAGGTTCCACTCCCACATCTACACAAGTTGAAGTAACATTCTCAAACTTGTCCTTACTCATTCAAAAAGATCAAACAAATTACTTTCATCGACATTATAATATCGTTATTATTGAATTACCTATGAAATTAATAAATCTTAATGCGTATATTTAAGAGAGTACAACTTTTGGCTTATTCTCAAACTACAAACTTACAAAGCTACAAGAAACAACAACCAACGATAATAACTAAAACATTTTACAAATGCAAATATTAAGTAAAGAAGTTTTTGTTCCTGCCACCATTTCACTAGTCAACTAATATCTTCCACCATACATTTTAACAGTTCAAAGGAACACTGTGGAGCACAACCGTCTCGACAGTAAGTCCAGGCCCAAACCCGAATAAAACACCCCAGTCGAGCCCTTCTCCGGTAGTTGACTTCCCTTCCTTCATCGACTTCTTCCTCATCTCGTCCAAGATGAAGAGTACACATGCACTAGACATATTACCATATTCACTTAGCACGTTGCGGGTTGCCTTGAGTTTCTCTTCCTTAAGGCCCAATTTAGCCTCAACCTGGTCCAAGATTGCAGGCCCACCTGGATGAGCTACCCAGAAGATGGAATTCCAATCACTAATCCCAAGAGGGGTGAAGGCATCCTCAAGGGCCTTGTTTATGTTTTTAGAAATAAGCCCAGGAACATCCTTTAGTAGATGAAAAGTTAAGCCCACTTCACGCAAATGTCCGTCGATAGCACCCTCAGAGTCCGGGAGTAAAGTTTGGGCTGCCCATACCATCTTAAATAAAGGCCGTTCAATGGACTCATCCGGATCAGCACCAACAATTAAAGCTCCAGCTCCATCTCCAAAAAGGGCTTGGCCAACCATAGAGTCCAAGTATGTCTCAGTAGGCCCACGGAAACAAATGGCTGTAATCTCAGAACAAACCACCAAGACACGTGCACCACGGTTGTTCTCAGCTAAATCTTTGGCAAGGCGAAGGACGGTTCCACCGGCAAAGCAACCTTGTTGGTAGAGCATGAAACGGCGGACGGAAGGGCGTAGGCCAAGAAGCTTGGTGAGCTGATAGTCTGCCCCTGGCATGTCTACACCGGAGGTGGTACACATGATAACATGGGTTATCTTAGACTTAGGTTGACCCCACTCCTTTATTGCCTTAACTGCTGCCTCTTTACCAAGCCTTGGAACCTCAGCCACCACAATGTCTTGACGAGTATCTAGTGATGCACCCATGTAAGTACACATATTGGGATTCTCCTTGAGAAATTCTTCCGTCAGATACATGTAACGTTTCTTAATCATAGACTTATCACCTGTAATATAATAATATCAACTTTTATTAAAACCTAACATAATTTGGTTAACTCAAAAAAATACAAATGTCAATTCTATTAGGTGCATTTATATTCATGTATCCAATTATACCCCCACACTAAAATTTGTCAACATATGCTTTTTGGTATGTTTTTTTGACCGTTAGTTAGGTGCTACCTACCTGAATAAGCTACTTACAAAATTGACATCTGAGATCCAATTGAATCACTATTGTCCATTACTAAGTGACACCATGAATTAAAAGGGTAGTAATACGTGACTTTTGTGGTGGAACCTAGAGCTGTCAAAAACTGACCCGACCTGAAAACCCGACCTGAACCGACCGAACCCGTAACCGACCATGACCCGAAATTACGGTAAAATAGATAACCCGAAACCCGACCTGTACTCGACCCGGAAAAACCGATAACCGATTTTAACCCGATGTTGTAACACCCGAACCCGAACCCGACACCCGACCCGAAAATGACCGATAACCGAACTGACCCGACCGAACAATGACCCGAACTCAATTCGATACCCGACCCGATGTCAACCCGAAACCGATTGTAACTCGATGAAACCTGCTATTGACCCGACTTGTGACAACCGTTACCCGATTTACCCGAGTTATCAATGACACGATCAAATATTAACTTCAACGATAAATCTATTTTAATTATTTATTGCTAGATACCGAAAAATTTAGCTCTAAAATAAGTTAAACAAATTTTTTTAGAATATAAAATAATTAAAATGTATAGGTTAATTATCAGACCCGAGTTTGACCAGTCCCTGAGAGTGACCCGACCTGAATTCTATTTGATTTGATTATTATCCGATCCAAACTAAGACCCGGACCCGAAAATAACTGTGTTGCAAACCGACTTAAACCCGACTCAATAAGACCCGAACCCGAAATTATCTGCTACAAACCGACTTAAACCCGACCCGATAAGACCCGAACCCAAAATCAAACCTGACCGAAATGTGACTCGACCCGAACCCGACCTGAACCCGGGATAAGAAAAAACCCGACATGACCCGACCTGAAATCGACCCGACCGAACCCGAACTCAACCCGGATGAAATATTAACCCGACACGACCCTACCTGATCATGACCCGAGACCCGGGATGACCCGACCCAAACCCGACCCGATGACCTGTTTTGACAGCTCTAGTGGAACCCAAATAATATTTTGTCATTTTAGGATCAAGTTTAGGTGACAAGACCATTAAATGACAAAACAAAACAAAACAAAACAAAACAAATAAAAAAAATGGAAAACTGACGGTGATAACGGAACGAACTCTTATAAAATGGATGTTTTTCTGATTACAATTACAACTTACACTTAATGATTGTTTTTAGGGGTTCAATATTAGTGTCTTATTGGAGTTAAAATCCTCTATCACGTAATTTGTATACCACTAGTGTGTTTCACTTTTTCTATTGGTTGATATTTGTAATTATCAACTACTTTTATTTTCATATCTAAAAATTGTTAACAGTAATTAAATCATGGGAAAAAAGTGACGCACAAGTTATACATGAATTATGTATAACTTGAACTTATGATAAAACTTTATTGTACTAACTGATTTATACGGAGTACTTAATACTAACTTTACTAAAAAAAAAATTTGTTTAGGGTGAAAGACGTGAAGTCATTTCATCCAGAAGTTGAGAAAATAACAAATTGAGTACTTAATACTCCGTATTATTTTTTAGGTGAAAAAGTGAAGACAACAATGAGCATGGCCTAAATATCACTTACGGAGTAGTATATTTATAAGTTGCTTTTGAAAAAGTGTATAGATAAAAACTAGTATCAATGGTCCAAAAAAGTATTCACGTAAATCATATGGTTAATTATGATCACATATAAGTAAGATTATTCAATCTAAATTTTTTGAACACTACACTTTAAACATCAATAATCTACTAATTACACTTCGAACATGTTTTATCCAACTAATTTTTACGGAATTGAAATATATTATACTCCGTAGTTTTAAAATGAATAAAACTGATTTTTACTAATAAAAATCGGTTTTGTTAATCACTTAAGTTTTTATTCTTTGTATACATTACTTATGTGTAAGGATTAACATAACATATTATTGCAAACATACATTAGCAAAAGCAAATTATATTTTCCATCAAAACAATCAAACTCATGATAAGAGAAATAAATTATAGATAAAAAATGAAAGTGAGATCACGTACACATGCGTTGAAACTTCTCCTTCAACTCAGTCATATGCTCACTCTTGGTAACCCGGAAATAGTAATCCGGATAATCCGATTGATAAACACAATTAGGTGGAGTTGCGGTACCAATTGCCAAGATTGTTGCCGGCCCATTTGCTCTTTGAGCCTTGCGAATTTCTTCTAGTGAACTCGTCATTTTTTATTTATAATTTCTTTTTTTCTTTTTTCTCAAAGTGTAATAATAAATAAGAGAACTTTGTGTAATAATATTTGTAAATTTTCAAAAATAACAAATGGAATTTATAAGAAGGTAAAGAGTTTTGGTAGGTTGCATGGAAGGGCAGTTAGTGTCCACGTGGTATGTTCACTTTGTGGTTAGATATTTTGCCACATCTACGTAGTTACTCTCACATCATCTACCTTCCCCCTTAATAATTAATTATTTACCGGGAGTATAACGTAATTTTACATTCTTATTTACATGACATAATTAAACTTTGGACGTTATTCAAACAAGCTCTTTTAATTTCCTTTTGTAACTTATAATCAAGAGAAAATATAGTCGTGTGCAGATTTTATTAGATTCGTCTCAATAAATATTTTTTAAATACTAACCTTTTATCATTTTTCCTTTTGCATATTGTATATTTTAAAATTTGAAATCGTACCTTAACAAACGTGTTTAAATAATTGTTTAAAACAACGGAAAAAGTTTTTTATATTTAATTTTGATGTATACTTCGTATTTTACAATATTACATAAATTTAATGCCATTTTATTTGCTGAAATGGCGACATAGCTTGTTTTCCTTTCAAGCTGCATTACTCCCGTCATCCGGTATCGGGTGTCAAGATTGTGATCATACAAAAGGCAAATTTAAATATTTGTGATCATATCTTAAAATAAGTTATTCAATTAACTTCCTGTACTATTTTATGTTGTTTAAGAAAAGTTATAACTTTAATTTATATTACAAAGTCTCCCTTGGATTATTACCCGAAAGAACCATGTTCTTTATACATTTGTAATAGTCCGTTTCCTTAAATTATTACTCACTCCGTCTCAAAATTATAGTCTTATTTGACTAAAAACACGGTTATTCACAATTTATTTACCAAACAACATAGATACCAAATACTATTTTTCGTGGCTAGACTCAATTTATTACCTGAAGTTACCCTTTACCCTTTAATATACCACATGAAGTTATTATTTTGTCCTTAGTATGGAGTATGCCATTTCTAATCTCTACCGATTAGAGAATTAGAAAAACTCTCAAATTAATGAGTAACTAGTGTGTAGCCCGGGCGTTGCCCCGCATTTTGACTTTTATTCGAGTTTATTTGTTTTAAAATATTTGCACGTATAGATGATGTTGTCATCGAATTACTGTGGTAACATAAGATTAGTGGTCGATCAACAACCTCCCCGATCTGAAACCCCACTTCCGAAAATCTAAATAAAGTCGGATCATTTTCTTCAAAGTAATAATTGTACATTTATAAATTAAGTAAACATTCCCTTTTTTATGCATTTACTTTTATTTGTTTATTGTAAAAATGATATATATGCTTATATGGAGAGGTATTACATAAGTTGTAGTTGGTTAAAATGGTAGGAAATGCAACTTTTAACAAAGTGGTTTGGTGTTCGATCCTTGTTACATGTTTTTTTATTGTAATGACATATCATGATGCTAAATAGTGGTGACATGGCGTAATAAGGAGGTTTACGTGACACGTATACGTTCTTAAAAACATCTTTTAATATATTAGTATAGATGGGTTATAATAAGATACTTCTAAAAAAAAAAAGGGGTTAGAATACGATTGATTTTCCTACTCGTACTATGTTTGTTGTTATACTTGGAGCCTCTCACGGGTATATATTGATCGGCTCAGTGTTGGGGCTGCAATGACGTAATGGTCACTTCAAGGCAATGTGCAGGTTCTCAAATTGAGGTGCTTGTTTAATTAATAAATCAAAAAAAAAAATGAACTTGTTCAGAATTGAACCCAAGACCTTGGATGCTAGTGTATTACATAATAAGGCATTAACCACTACTCCAACTTTTTTTGTTTATATCTGAAATTTAGGAGCCTATTCCCTCCGCTCACCCACCGCGTCCTCAAAGCCGTATTTGGGCTATCGGCTTTCATTAGTAGTAAAGGAAATGTTAGGAAATCCCCTCTCCAAATTGCCTCTAATGGGTAATTTTCAATTTGGTCTCGTCAATAACCATGAAGTCACGAAGTCAAACCTTTACTATTAGGTCAAGGCATGCTTAATTGGTGTTAACGTAGACATGCAGCCACTTGCTTCACACTTATACTAGCTAGCTATGCATTATACTTTTACAATGCAACTAGTTTGTGTCTCGTGCATTATACTTTATACTCCGTCATTTTTTTTATTCTTTATGTATTCTGTTTTGAACGTCTCCTATTATATTGAATCAAAACTCTTTTTTCATTAGGAAAAATTACTTTAAATAATCCAACCTTTTGACCATTTTCCGTTAATAATCCAACCTTTTGATTATTATCTAATAATCTAACCTTTATACCCTATTAATTTTTATTGCACCTAAACCACTTGCAACCGGCACAACAAGTCATCACCTTTATTTATTTATTTTTATTTATTCTAAAAAGAACCCATCCTTCCTCAAAACTGATTGCTGTATTTTTTTTCCTTTTTGATGGAATTATTTTATTTATATTTCTTAAAATTAATTTTACCTTTATGTAACAAAAAATTTCTCTCCATCCTTTTATTGTCTGTACCGCACCACCACCACAACCACTACCCAACCAATTAAACCAACCATCTTTCTCCTTCACCTCTCCTCCCCACCGTCTATTCTTCACCACCAACAAACAATCACTAACACCCAAAATCAACCACCACTGCTAATACCCCTCACCTCGGAATGTCCCTAGCTCTGTCACCACCATCAAAACCATCTACAAAGTGGGGCGGCAAAATCTAGCAGATATATAACCACACCCTCATCAAGATCTACAAATCCGTTTCCTCATACTAAAATTTCAATTGAAATTCTCTTTAGTTATTTGAGTAATCCTTCATTAATTTTTTTACTAATCATAAAAAAAAAAAATCAATAGAAATTTCACTAGTTGAAGAGGCATAACTTGTTGGTGATTGACAAGAAGAATAAAGAAGGAATGATGATGAAGCGGAAGAGGAGGAGTTGCGGTGGTGGATATAGGAGATGAGGAAGTTTTTTTTTTTAATGTAATTCAAAGAAATAATATTAAAAATGAAAAAAATGGTTTTTATAATGGATTTGGTTAAGGGTTAGAGTTCTGGTGGAGGCCGCGACTAAACAAGGAGGAAGGGTAAAGAAAAGAAGAAAGAAAAAAACTAGAAAAAGGAAGAAGGTAAAGGGAAAAAAAAATATTAATTATTTTCTAATATAAAAATAACAAATGGTTGCATGACACGTATATAGGTGACCTGCTATACCGGGTTGGTGACTTGTTAGGTGCAATGAAAGTTAATGGGGTGCAAAGGTTAGATTATTAGATAATAATCCAAAGGTCGGATTATTAACAGAAAATCGTCGAAAGGTTGGATTATTTAAAGTAATTTTTCCTTTTCATTATACATAACTTACATGCATGATATCAAACATAAATCCCTACCCTTAAAAAAGCCAAAACATGACTTTAATATTTTTCATAAATGCCTACAATAACCCTACAATCCTTCTTCAAAAAATTCATAATTCTCTTAAGAATAGTGGGATAAAGACGAAGGAGGCAGAGGTTCACTATTTCTCCGATAAGGAGAAGAAAAAAAAACCAGTTGAGAATTTGGTCAAAATTGAGAGGAATCGTTTAGGGTTTGGTCAGGATACATTAGGGTACATATGTCAAAATACTGTTCTTAAAAAAAATCTCATTTTTTAGTGAAGGATTTTTAGGGTGTTATGGTCTTTTTACTGTTCCAAAGAAGCACTTATTGCTTTTAAAAGGGTTATGATTATGGTTGATTATTTCTTTAGATATCTCCTCCATTTTCGGTGGAGATAAATTTGTTAACACATGAGGTAAGAACTAGGATGAGCTGAAGTTGAGGGGAAGGAGGGGAAGGAGGAGAATGTTGCTTAGGTGGGAAATTAAGAAGAGAGAGTAAGAGAGTGTAGGAAAGGAGACTAGAGCCCTAGAGCACAGTTTAATTTTATTAGGTTATTTTATGGATTGGGCCATAGAAAAGTAAATAATTAACCCCCCTAAGAAAAGTATATGGGTTTCAGGTACAAATCAAACTTTTCGGATTTTTTCAAGTGGACCGGATCCCATAATCAATTATTTCTAAAGACCGGTACCCGGTCCTAAGTCCACCGGTCTAGGCCAGATAAGTATGGTTCCGAACTGGATTCAGGTCTAATAAATTTCTACACACCCCTACCCTAATCAGAGGTATGATGAAGAAGTTGCAGGAAGAGGAAAAAACTAGTGTTTTTTTTTTTTTTTTTTTTGATAATAAATACAAACAAGGAATAAAATAGAAAAAAAAAACCACCATCAATAGTTCCCTTCCTTTCTTGCTGCCACTGCAAGGTATGGGCTTCTTCTCTACTAGTTTTAGACTTTTCTTAATACAAAAATGGAGAGGTTGGCCCATTTGATTGAACATGAGGTACGAATTGGCAATTGGAGACAAGCTAAGGCTAGCCGTGATGGGTTGGGTATCTCTCGCCTTGCTTTCGCGGATGACTTAATCTTGTTTGTGAGGCAACAGTTGAGCATGCAGAAGTTATGAAAGGTTGTATCGATCATTTTTTTGCAGCATTAGGAAGTAAAGTGAGCTTCGACAAGTCTCGTGTATTCTTTTCAAATAATACTAAGCTTGATTTTCGAGATGATATTTGCAACGAGCTAGATATGCAAGTTACTCTGGATTTTTGGAAATACTTAGGCGTCCCTACCACTAATGGTAGGACGACTAACAAGATTACCATTATCTTATGGATCGCATTAACGCGAACCTGGCAGGATGGAAGGCCAAAACTCTGTCGATGGATGGAAGAACCCCTTTGTCTCAATGCAGACTACAAAGCTTCCAAGGTCTTTGTGTGATGAGATTGATCGGAGGACGAGAAAATTATTGTGGGGACACGAATGAAGCACGAAAAGTTACATGGTGGCATGGGAAAGAATTATTAAAGACAAAGAGAGGTGGGTTTGGGCTTGCGGTCAATGGGACAAGCAAATGTAGGTTTTTTAACTAAATTGGGGTGGCGGGTTTTGGCTGAACCCGGATCCTTATGGTCTAGGGTCCTCCGCCAGAAATATTGCAATGGTAGGTGTGACATTGATATTTTTACACCTTGGTCAAATGGCTCCAATGTATGGCGGGGGATAGTCGATAATGTAGATACTCTTCGAAAAGGTATTAGCATGGCCGTGGGAAATGGAGATAGGACCTTTTTTGGCACCATCATTGGGCGACGAAGGTACCTCTGTTGTCCCTGGTGGAGCCGCCCATTGTAATTCAAGATGATACATACGGGAAATGTGGGACATAAATACGGGTTGGAGGTACGAAATGTTTGCTGATTTTTCTACCTGCAGAGACCTTGAGCAAAACTTATGCTGTAGAGTTAGTAGTGAAGGAAATAATTCCCTTGGTCCAAGTATGCATTAAATGCTAAGTCTAATAAATGCGGTTCAGTATTAATTAATTATGCAAGTTAATAATTCAGTGAGATCAAGTGAACTGTATGCCTAGCTAGAGGCCGCTTCAGTTCAAGTGGAATTAATAATATTAATCCACAACTTACTCTTGACTGAACCCGTATGGTCACACAAATAGTACGTGAACGGATCAAGTATTTAAGTGAATTAAATACTCCATTTATGGATATTCGGAATCGACGGATCTCGGTTCAAGTGGGAGCTGAAATCGTCAAAAGGCAAATTATGGATTCTACGGAAACGATGATATTGCCGGAAACGAAAATATGGATCGTATCGGAAATATAAATATTATCCAAGTCGTAGATGTTGCCGGAAACGGAAACATGGTACGTATCGGCAAATATTATCGGAAATGGAAATATTGCCGGAATCGGAAATATGGCCGGAAACGGAAATATTGCCGGAATCGGTAATAAATTCCGGAATCGAAAATATTAAATATTTGTTCGAAACAGAAATTAATTCCGGAATCGAAAATATTAAATATTGTTCGAATCGAAAAAGAATTCAAGGATCGAAAAACGAATCGGAAGCGCGACGTACAAAATAAACATCGGACGAGCTTGCTAGACGCAAGGCCCAACTGTGAGGGGGTCGAAAAAGCACGAGGCTAATGCGTGACCTCGTCCCTCGTGGGTGTGACGCTTCTTTTTTGTCAAATCAAGTGTAATTGGATTTCCTGTGAGTTTACACCCAATTGACTAGTAATATAGGAGTCGCCATTCAGTTTTTAACGACAATGAGAAAAACTGACAAAACCCGGTTATCGTGACATAAAGGGAGTGCAATTATGTTTGACCACGACGGCCGTAGGTTCCCTTGTGATCCCTGGTGGTGGGGATCGCTCAACGTACACCCGTAGGGTAGAGATTGAGGGTTCGGGGGACTGTAACTACCGAGAGGAGTACTCGCTCTTCGATAACTCCAGAGGTAGGATATCCTTACTAGCTCAGCATAAATAAAGTAAGGGACATACGTTAACTATCAAACTAATCTTAGTTGATTTTAATAATATGCAACATATAGTACTAGATCGAGCGCGATTATTTGATTTAGATTGTTTTAAGGGACCTAGCATGATAATCCAATTTCCCAAAAATATCATATTTATTAAGCGTGATCGAACAATCAGATTTTAGTTAGTTTAACAGTTCATAAAAGGGCGAGGAAAGCAATTAAACCATGGAAAAGGGACACATTACGACGCACCCTTGAGAGGTGCGTCACGGTTCTCAGAAAACTAACCACTTTGACTTTGCTATTTCTCCTTTTATTTAACGAATCTCAAATTATGGGACGGGATACGTTCTGTTCGATTTATGGATCGATTGCGACAGAACGCGTGATCGGTTTTGCAGCGTGAGGCTTAGGCTTAGGGGTTTAGAGTCAATACTCAGAATATAATTGTGTGTTGTGTGTTCTTTTCACGTCGAACTTAAGGCCCTATTTATAGAAAAGAGTTCGTGGAAAGATAGAATTGCAGAACTCTAATCCACGAGGAATTAGGAAAAAACACGTACCAGGTATTTTCAGCGCCCAGGCCTGGGCGCCGAAGATTTCGGCGCCCAGCTCTGGGCGTTGAAAATAGGATCCAGGCAATTTCAGCGCCCAAGGCTGGGCGTTGAAATTGCTGTTTGGGCCGTTTCTTTGTCAGATTCGGACTCTTAGAATCCGGAGTGTATGAGACTTAATCGAGTCTTTTAGTGCGTATTAATTTTATGACGGAATGCGTCTGGGCCCATTACGAACTCTAGGCTCGTTAGGATTTTAATTAATACGTGACTCTTACTTTCGAATCATATTAGGAATAGGATTCTCTCGTAATTTCTATCTCATTTAGGATTTATGTTGGAGTGCAACACCTAATTCTGACAGGTTTCTATCTTTTATGACTTGCCACTTTTAACAGCTGCCCATTACGGCAGTTACTATTTTTAGCATGTTTCCATAAAAGCAGGTTTCTATAAATAGCAGGTTTCAGATGAAATGAAAAGGGGAATTGAGATTCGTTATTTTATAGGGGATGCGTTGTCAAGTGGAGATTTACGTTTTCATCATCGAACCTTCCCTTTCGGGAATGGGGACAAAAGTAGGTGTCTACAGTTAGCCCCCACTTTGACTGAGTCTTGGAATAAGACGATGGTCAAAGTACTAGACGGAGTGCGCCATACAAGCCATGGTGACCTGTTTTTGCGAGGGTCTCACGAGCCCCCGAGTGATAACATTTGACTTAAGGGTCATCACTTGGAGTGTCGACATATCCCTCACGTGTCATTGGGATTTGTCAACGGATAGTATAGAAACTTCCTCACTTTGTCATTGGAAGGATCTAAAGAAGTGTAGAAACTCCCTCACTTTGTCATTGGGAGTAGCTACAGATGTTTTTGAAATCAAAGCTATAAAGTGTAATTGGGCCTGGCCAATCCCAACCACGAGGTAAAAATGTTTTTAAAGATTCTCATTTTCAAGGCTAGTTAAACGAGAAAACCCCCTTGTTCTTATGGGACGTAAAACGAAGGAAAATCCAGCACATCGTTCTTTTTTGGAAGAACGGAAAACCAATCCTTTAATTTTTGGAAAAAAGGGAAAACCAATCACATCGTTCTTTTTTGGAAAAACGGAAAACCAATCACATCGTTCTTTTTTGGAAAAACGAAAAACCGATCCTTTAATTTTTGGAAAAAGGGAAAACCGATCCTTTAATTTTTGGAAAAAGGGAAAACCGATCCTTTAATTTTTGGAAAAAGGGAAAACCGATCCTTTAATTTTTGGAAAAAGGGAAACCCGATCCTTTAATTTTTGGAAAAAGGGAAAACCGATAAAGGTTATCGCTGCAACGACTAAGGACCTGCGCGGTTAGTGACGCAGACCCCGCCGGCTAAAGATGGCGAGCCTGTCCGCTAAGGGTGGACACCCCGTCCGATAGAAGTGGACGAATCTGTTTTTGAAATTTGAAGATAAGGACCTACGCAGTTTGTGACGTAGATCCCGCCGGCTAAAGATGGCGAACCTGTCCGCTAAGGGTGGACACCCCGTCCGATAGAAGTGGACGAATCTATTTTTGAAATTTTGAAAATAAGGACCTACGCGGCTTGTGACGTAGACCCCGCCGGCTGAAGATGGCGAGCCTGTTTCATTTTGAATTTTGAAAATTTTATTTTTGGAAAACTGAGGACCTGCGCGGCTAGTGACGCAGACCCTGCCCGCTAAGGGTGGGCGAACCCTGTCCGCTAAGGGTGGACATCCCTGAATTCGTTTTTTCCTTGATTTGGAACTTGCGTGGTTCGCGGCGCGATCTTGCCTGATTGAGGTGGGCAAGTCTCTATTTTTTGTTCATTGTGATGAGAATTTCTTTTGTTCATTCTTACAAGAGCGAATTCTTTCGAGGGATGCTCGAATTTAGTTGTAACCTGAACGTGGGTTGACAAACGGGTTCAGACGGACCATTGTCTTGTGGTCTTTTTCATGGTTTTGAGCTAGTCTTTACGGCTCAATTTTGCCACTACCTGGGTCCTTGATTAGGGGACTATGTATAAATATCAACGGCGACCTTTGTCTCGAGGTCGTAATCCGGTTTTATTTTTTGAGGCATCTAAACACGGGACTTCGTACAGCGTAGTCTGGGAATATTGTTTTAATTTTTCATACTCTCTTTTGAAATATATATTTTCTTTCGAGCCCCCAAGCATTCGTGCTTGACGGTCATTTCTTGTCAAAGGGGTTCCTTGGGGATACGCAATTAGTCATGTCCTTGATCGTGTTTGGGATCGTGCTCGTAAGTGCGAGCGATCTTTGTAGTGGTGTGCTACTCTTGACAAAGCCGTGAGGTGCGACTTCCAGTAAAGAAATCGGCAATTTTCGAGTCGAATGGATGCGGCAGGGCCCAAGGGCCTTTTTGAGCCTGGGTTCATTTTCGGCGCCCAGGCCTGGGCGTTGAAATAATTCACGCCCAGGTGGGGCGTTGAAAGTGTTGTTTGGGCTGGTCTTTTGATGACACAGTTGGCCTCTTGTTCATTCGTTTATTTTACTTGGAAGTTATATGTATTCTCTTTTCTTTTGTTTTTTTTTTTTTTTGTTTTTAGAACGTGATGATTTTCTTGAGAAGCCGTAGCCGATTGGTGGACTACGGTGCTTGTCGCTTTGGGGCGATTATTTTAAGGAACTTTTGCTCTTAAGGCGTACAGTTATTGCGATAGTTGGGCGAGTCTATATGGCCCGAGGAACATACCTTGAGGCGTAAGACTTTGACCGCTCTTGTTGTTGTATATTTTTCCTTTTGAACGCGTTCGTGAATGTTCGATACTTAGAATGATGATATGTATGTGCGGACGAGCGTTCATAGAATGGCCGTTGTGTGCGGTTCCATTAATCAGTTTGCTTGAATCATTTTTTTTTTTTTGAGCAATGACTGATTTTGAATAGTTTGCTTAGAAGCTTGATAGGGTTCATGCCCATTCATGAAGTGGGCTCAAACATCGTGCCCTTTCGATTGTTCAAACATTTGCTTCGAGATTTTTTTTATTTTGCTATGGTCGTTTCGTAGCTTGGAGCCCCCAAGTATGCATGTTGGGATGCTTCCTTTTGGCGTACAATTTTTGTAGGTTCTTTCGAGAAAGATGCCCTGGGGTTCCGCTCGTGTAGGTGCGAGCTATCCCTTTCGTGGTAGGTAATATTTTTCTAGCTTTAATCCTTAATGTAGGAGTCGTGTGGCTTGCATTTTGAATTTGGGCGATAAGTAATCTTTGCCTCTTTTACACATGCTCTTTGGTCGTGCTCGCATTAGTGCAATATGCCTTACTCTCCTTTTTTAGACTTGTACCGTGGGATGGTTTAACTTATGGTGCGACGTAGGCTTGTGTGGCCTAACAGGTGTCTTAGAACATTTCTCCAGGTGTTGGGGTATCATTATTATTTTTTGCATTGGAGTACCTCATTACGCCTCGTTCAGGTGCTCGAACAAGTGTAGCACCTTCTGTGTGGGTTTGCACGGCTTATTACTTCGTTCGATGCGAGGATTCATAGGTGTTTCTTTCTCATTTTTATATCTGGGCAAAACTTGGCTAGCAGAAAGAATCAGCGCCCAGGCTGGGGCGTTAAAGATATTGGCGCCCAGCTCTGGGCGTTGAAAATTATCTCAGGGTATATTTTGTCAGTTCTTATCTTTGATTTTTCTTTCGCTTTTGCTTTGGAACGACGTAGACTGTGTAACGGGCGCTTTATAGGGCGAGCGTTAGGTGCAGTAGTTTGATCGGAGTTTTGGTGACTCGCGATTTTCAGTTACCCTTGTTAGTAGGGTGACTTTATATATTCTAAGTAGCGGTTAGAATTTGGGAGGGGTTGTAGCCATTCTAAGGTTCGTTTTACATGATTAAAGCTTAGGATTGTGCCCCTATGATGTATGTATAGCATTATCGTCGAGAATTTGCGATAAAATCGTCATTTCGAGCATTTTTAGAGTGTTTTTCTCAAGCCCCCAATTGTAGCTACGGGATTGGCTTGGTGCTATAATGTTTTGCATACGTCTTCATGCATTCATGGTGACATGGATCATGAATAGTTTGAACCAGACTCGTTTAGTGCGAGGTACGTTCGAGTAGTGACCTGCTACTTCTCTTGTAAATGTCGTATTATGCGACATCACCATGGTCAAGGTAGTAACATGTGGAAGTGTGCCTTGACCAAAAGTTAGGTGCCTTTCTTTTACCCATAATCATATTTAGAAATCTTTTTGACTCACTTGCAACATCGGGATAAACGCATACTTAGATTAAACCAACGACTCTTTATTATGTTCGAAGAAGTCTTTGAAAATTATTTGGAAATTATTTAAAATCCGAATCCTACTGTGTACAGTCCGAGGTGTCCTAAGTAGGTTGACTTATAGAAGGGTTCGTACAGGATTACATGAGTGAATCAAAATACTGTTACGATTTTTGGAATGCTATCTAAGGTTTTGCTGGAAGCCAGGGTGCAGGCGTCAAGATATACTTGTGCCCGTTTGGCATATGCTTTAGGCTTTTAGGGCCATCTTTTCCAAAATTGCGGGAATATAAACCGTTTTTAAATAGACTTAGATTTACTTGGTGTATGTCTGCACAAAAGGTCAAGGTATACTTAGTTCTTACCCTAGCTCTTTCATTTCAATTTTTAGCCCCCAGTTGTTGTTATGTCTCCCCATTAATGATGCTTTCAGATTTCGATTTTAGATGCCCGTGTCATATGTCTGAGTAGGGTGAGCCTTGGTTAAGTGCCAAGTCCTATTGACAATGTCTGATTTTTTTTAAAGGGGATTCGCGAGCATTTGAGTCACCACGAACGGGTGCCCTGAGCTCGAAGGAACGATGGGGCGACGCCGTAGAACAATCCTCTTTATTGCAAGCTTACTGCCTTTACTACTTGTTGGCGATTATGACTGTGTCTAGTGGTGAAAGAAGGTCTTTAGGCGAACGACTATGTCTAGTGGTGAAAGAAAGTCTTTAAGTGAGTTAGTTCGCTTTAGGGAGGGTCAAGTCGAGTACTTTAGAGGTCATGGACGCTTGCGCTAGCCCCCATTCAATTGAGGCAAATCGATCTTTTTGAGTCTTGGCTAAGTGCCTAGGAGTGTGAGTGCTCCTTCTGGCAAGGGTACGTGCCCTTATTATTTTTCGATGTGTGCTCATTTTGGCATCTTGATGACTTGGATTCTTCTTCGTGCTTTCAATTTTTCTTTCGACTTAGATTGCAAGTAATTAAATTTCAATAAGGGACTTCTATTTTTATTCTTGTTTTTCTATAGGCTTTAATATTGGTTGGACCGAATCATGGATTGCCTACGTATCCGCCTTAAATAGATTTAATTTGGAATCAGGTCTTGCGTAGTTCTTAGCCTAGAAAATGGTTTCTTAGAATGCCGATTTTAAACAAGTACATTCTGAGGTGGAAACATATTATTTGAAATGGTAGAATAAGTGAAGTTTATTATTATTTTAATCTGCTGCCTTGCCGTAAGCCAAAAATTTATTTTATATTTTTTTTTTTGATTACATGTATTTTTTGGTGGTACGTATGTCTGAATACGTGTTGTACCCCTCCAAGTGTTCGTTATTTTTCCGTGCATGTGCGGATAAAATGACGAGTACTTCTGGACAAAATTTGGCGAGCAGAGAGAATCGGCGCCCAGGCAGGGGCGCTAAAGATTTCGGCGCCTAGCTCTGGGCGCTGAAAATGACTTCTGGGCGGATCTTTTTTGGTGCGCTAAATGCTTCGTTTTTCTTTTTAGACTAACTTTAGAGGCCCCTTTTGCAAAGTTTCTTTTTTATTATTCATATTTTATTATTTTTTTGCAATTTTCATTTGTTTCCTTTTTTTGTTTGTGACTCAAGACGGCTTGAAAGATGGGTTGAATGAGATAGGATAATTTGTATAGCTATTGGTCAAGCATGAGGATTACATCAACCAAGGCCAATTAATAGCATGGGATGGCTCAAGGGTATATCAACAGGATGTATCCAAACGAGTTATATGGTCCTTGTGCTAATGGTGGTGTAAGAGCAGGTTTGGGCTTTGGAAATAATGGGTATGACGCACGTGTCAATGGCCGTGCGTGGTTTGCGGTTGACAACAAGTTCAAGAACAAGAGTCGAGGTAATGGTTTCTTGGGTTATGGAAATGAGAACATGGATGGGTTAAATGAGCTGAACAGGGGCCCCAGAGCGAAAGCGTCTAAGAACATAAGGATTGGAAAGGGTAGACATCGTAGAATTTTATGATTTGGATTGGTTGACTCAATTCTTTTCCTTCGTTTGCTTGGGTAAATTCCGCACTTTGAGAGGTACGGGCTAAGTATTTCATGGCTCGCTCTTTTCGCTCTCCCTTTTCTCTTTCTATTTTTTCTTTTTTGCTCGGGATTTCCCCCCTCAACATAAAATTTTTTATTTGGGCTAAAAGGTAGATGGTTGTGGTCTTTGAGTCACGAGGCGAGACTGAATGAGCCTCGTTTGGTAGGCCTATAGTGGACCTTTAAATTGTCTTACTTTGCAAGCGTATTTAGTCGTTTCTTAAAATGTGCAAATAGCGTAGATTCAAAATGTTAGTTTTACCTTATTGACATTTAACGAAAGAATTACATCGAAGATAATTTTTTGCTTCTTTTCAGATTCCGGTTTCCGGGATTTAACTGGAAGTTGTGATTTGGACTCAAGCTTTCATTAATCTTTCTGATTATAACCCGTGTATGAATACAAGGAGGTGGCCTAGACTCAAAATAATGACATGGCGTAAGCCTATAGTACTTGACCAAGCGACTCTCAGACTTAGGCTAATTGGACCATAACTTTCGTTGGTTGACACTTTAGATTTTAACCCTTGGGTGTTCATTTGTCATGCGCCATTTTGCTTAATGTTGGCAAGGTAGTTAATTGGGGAGATCGAATTTTTATTTTTGCAAGACTAGAATAATTAGTGCGGCTTCTCTCTTAGTGTGTATTGCTTTTACCCCAATGGTAGTCTTATGGCATACCGATTTGGGTATTTTCATGGTTCGTCATGTTGTATTCATGGAAAATCTTTTAGTCCGTACTTAGGAGCACTTCAAGGAGCGAGTGGCTCGAGAGGACTATGATAGTCGTGACCCAATGTGATCATAAGCCTTGAGGCCATTAATTTTTTGCTAATGGTATTGATACCTTAGGTTCACTTTGGGAGTTGTGCGACTATGGGGGAATGATTTTCAGAATGTGACTGTTTCCATTTTGCAAATACTATAATATTGTTAGGTTATGATACATATGACAATTCATAAATCATGCGGAAAAACCATAAAGCCAGGAAAGCATATTATATTCACATAATCATTTAGCATAGTATTGATGCATACATGTTGTAGCGTGCCTTCCCTAGCTGCGCCCGAACCGAACAAGAACAAGTCTTTAGGACTCCAAATGTCGTCCCTCCGTAGATAGTCCACGGTACGTCCGGATCCGCCTCAAGTTAGACCAACTAGAATCGCCCTTAAGGTTGCTAGGATTTTCGGCTAGTGTTTGCAAGTGTATGGCTAATTTTATTTCAAAAACTTACCCTTTGAATACTTCAATCGTACCCATAAATTGTGACCCTAGGCACTTATTTATAGGAGTATGGAAAAGGAATTTTAATCCTACTAGGATGTGGATTTGCTAATTAAAACTTTATTAGGACTCTAAATAACAAAGCATATCTAATAGGATTAGAATTTTAATCTTTGCACCAATCCTAATAGGATTAGGATTTCCCGCACACGCATCGTACAAGCCGTGCACCCGCGCAGGCCTTGCGGCCCACGACAGACGCACAGCCCATGTGCGGTGCTGCGCGCGCGCGCCCTTGGCTGGGCCTGGCCTTGCACTGGGCCTGGTCGAGGCGTGCGTTGCTGCGTGCGGCTCGTTGGGCGATGGCCTGGCTTCGTGCTGGGCCTTCGTCTAGCGGGCCTCGTCCGATGCTAATTCGTACGATACGCTTCCGATTAAATTCCCGATTCCGGAATTCATTTCCGATACGAACAATATTTAATATTTCCGATTCCGGAATTAATTTCCGTTTCGAACAAATATTTAATATTTCTGTTTTCGGAATTATTTTCCGAATCCGATAATATTTCCGATTCTGACAATATTTCCGTTTCCGGCAATATTTCCGATTCCGGCAATATTTCCATTTCCGATAATATTTTCCGATACGTACCATGTTTCCGTTTCCGGCAACATCTACAACTTGGATAATATTTATATTTCCGATACGATCCATATTTCCGTTTCCGGCAATATCATCGTTTCCGGAGTATTCATTTCTTGCTTGTGATGATCTCAGCTCCCACTGAAACCAAGATCCGTCGATTCCGAATATCCATAGATAGAGTATTTAATGCCATTAAATACTTGATCCGTTTACGTACTATTTGTGTGACCCTACGGGTTCAGTCAAGAGTAAGCTGTGGATTAATATCATTAATTCCACTTGAACTGAAGCGGCCTCTAGCTAGGCATTCAGCTCACTTGATCTCACTGAATTTATTAACTTGTTAATTAATACTGAACCGCATTTATTAGACTTAACATAGAATGCATACTTGGACCAAGGGCATTATTTCCTTCAAATATATCCTTTTTATTGGTGAGAGAGTATTGAGACCGTAGACTCTTAGCAAGGGATGACAATTACATATGGGTGCTTATTGATTTAAGTGTTAGGAGGGGAGACTCAATATGGTTTAACCTTTTAACTTGCAGAACGACACCAAGCATTAGGACCGATTCTATGGATAAGACAACTAAGACTTAGGATTTGGATTGTACTTTGGCATAGCCTAGTCTAGACTCGGATTTATTTGAACATTTATTTTTTTCTTGAAGACTTTATTCGAACATTACTTTCTGAATACTTTGCCCATGTGACATTCAAGGTCGTTTAATTAGCATGCTCGGTTTTGGTGCCAAGCATTGTCGTCGTAGGAGGCCTAACAAGGACACAAAGAGTTATTCTTTTTTATGAGTCGCTTTTAGAATCGAGTGCTTTTCTTATGCCCTCGCAGCAATTTTTTTACGAACGGTTTTTTTTGCTACGTGTTTTCTTTTTCGCGGGCACCGAGGCTGCTGCGCCTGACCAGAAGGCCAAGCAGCAACTTCAGCGCCCAGCGTAGGGCGTGAGAAATTCTGGCGCCCAGCCAGGGGCGTTGAAAATGCGTCCCTGGCTGATTCTCGTTTTCTGTTTGCGTCTACTTTTGTTTATGCGGCTTCGATTTTGCGTGCTTGCCTAATAACGTCCTTTACGCGTTGTGCAACGTTTGTGGGATTCCTTACAGGCCATCCCGAGCGTCGCTTATTTTTGTGGCGATCGTTCGGGCTTGCGGAACACGTATTTTGGTATAACTCTTTGGCCAATTGGTTCATGAATGTTTGGGCAATTTTTAGGGTCGTTGGTTTTCTAGCATTTTTTGTCTAGCATTATTCGTACGCACAATCATAACATAGTCACATAGTTCGCTACATATAACTACATTACAAACATGGATTTGAAAATTAAATATGTCACGTAGTTTATGATAGGCTTCTACGGGTAGTATTTGCGCCTGGCTTGGTACCGCTTTTATCGTAGATCCAACACATGCCCCGGTCGAGGTAGTGTCTTCAGCAGACGAATTTCGCTCAAGAGGCCAACCCGCAAGTGCAAGCCAAGGGGGCATGCAGGCGAGAGGGACCTAATGAGCGAGCGATTGGGTTTGGGAGGGGTGTACTACTAGCGAAAGTGCCGAGTGGACAACATTCGAAGCGTATGCACCCCCCGGTTGGCAATGGGTGTTAGGTTATGATACATATGATATTATATAAATCATGCGGAAACAACCATTAACCCAGGATTACATATTATTTACACATAATCATATAGCATAATTTAGATGCATACTCTTTGTTGCGTGCCCTCCCTAGCTGCGCCCGAACCGAGCAAGAACAAGTCTTTAGGACTCCAAGTGTCGTCCCTCCGTAGATAGTCCACAGCACGTCCGGATCCGCCTTAAGATTGACCAACTAGAATCGCCCTTAAGGTACTAGAATTTTCGGCACTTTTGAGCAAGATGTGTGGCTGAATTTTTCTCTCAAAAACTCACTTTGAATACTTTGAAACTCATTATAAATTGTGAGCCCTAGCCTCATATTTATAGGGGTATGGAAAGGAATCGAAATCCTATTCAGATACAAATTAATTAAACCTAGAATCCTACAAGAACTCTAATTTAATTAATTTATCAAATAGAATTAGGAATTTAATCATTAACCGAACTCTGCATGTTTTAGGAAACGTGCACGAACACAAACACTTGCACACACACGCACGGCAGCCACGATGGGCCCCCATGCGTGCGCGCGAGCAGCAGCCCACGCAGCGCCCGCGCGCGCTGCGCGCTGCGCGTGCTGTGCGCGCTGCGCAGCCTGCTGGGCCTGGCCTTGCGCTGGGCCTGGCGTGGCTGTTTGTGCGGCGCGCTTGGCTTGCTGGGCGATGGCCTGGCTTCGTGCTGGGCCTCGTCCGGCAGGCCTCGTCCGATGCTTATTCGTACGATGCGCTTCCGATTAAATTTTCCGATTCCGGAATTCATTTCCGATACGAACAATATTTAATATTTCCGATTCCGGAATTAATTTCCGTTTCGAACAAATATTTAATATTTCCGTTTCCGGAATTATTTTCCGATACGTACCATGTTTCCGTTTCCGGCAACATCTACGACTTGGATAATATTTATTTTTCCGATACGATCCATATTTCCGTTTCCGGCAATATCATCGTTTCCGGAGTATTCATTTCTTGCCTGTGACGATCTTAGCTCCCACTGAAACCAAGATCCGTCGGTTCCGAATATTCATAGATGGAGTATTTAATGCCATTAAATACTTGATCCGTTTACGTACTATTTGTGTGACCCTACGGGTTCAGTCAAGAGTAAGCTGTGGATTAATATCATTAATTCCACTTGAACTGAAGCGGCCTCTAGCTAGGCATTCAGCTCACTTGATCTCACTGAATTATTAACTTGTTAATTAATACTGAACCGCATTTATTAGACTTAACATAGAATGCATACTTGGACCAAGGGCATTATTTCCTTCAGTCTCCCACTTGTCCTTAGGGACAAGTGTGCATTTCCTAATTCCTTTGTCGCTCGATGCTTGCTCTTGAACATAAGGTAAGAGTTGTCATCCTTATTACGTCCAGAGGTGTTCCTCGGTTTCAGAGTTCAACTGATCAAATAAACAGATAATCATAGCCTATGATTCATCCGAGCACGGCCATGCATTTCACAGTTTCTAGCTCTCCGAGTGGCCTTGTACAACTTTTAAGCATCTCATCCCGATTTATGGGAGGACAATCCCAATCTTGCGATCTTGAGATTAGACTTCGTTTGATAGGTGATTACCTGAGCGTTGCCTTTATAGCCTCCTTTTACGGTGCGACGGTTGGTCAACGTCAAAGCAACCAGTTCTCAAACAAGTAATCTCAAATCACTCAGGTATTGAGGATTTAGTGTCTAATAATTTAATGAAATTTACTCATGACAGATTTTCATCTCTTACAGTAAAGTTTCATAGGTCTTGTCCGATACTAGTCTTCCCAAAGTAAGTATCTATGCAAATGATTATGACATTGCCATGTCCACATAGTTCAAGAAACAGAACTACTAGTCATCTTGCATTCTAGTCGTCTAACGTTTTCTATGCGTCCAATTTTATAGAAAACTCCGACTAGGGACCATTTTCAACCTTTGACAATCAAGTTCACTTGATAGACATTTCTTAGTCACAGGACTGGTCCTGACAGTCTATCTTGAATATATCGTCAAATTGAAGGGACTCATCATTTAATACTAAACCAAGATTAAATGGAATATGAAAACACATTTCATATATGATAAATGTTCAACTCCAATGTTTTACAACCATGGGCCTCAAACCCATTTTCTAAAACAATTCATGGAATTCAAAGCTATGCTTGATTTCCAGTGCGACAATGTGAGTGTTGCTTCTCACTTGTTGCATAGGTTTAGTTATCATGCTTTGCCAATCTTAACATCCTTTTCATCGAATGTTCTTTGAGATATGATGATAAGATCTTTTCGAGTTTGTTTATTATGTGATCTAGTCTTTCTTACTACATTAGTGGTTCTACGCATTTTGCAATGAAGAACCATTAAGTTAGCAGACGTTTTTCTTGCTTCAAGAGTGGTTCCACGCATTTTTCAATGAAGAACCATCAAGCCAGCAGATAGGTGATCTACCCAAGTTCAGTGAAGAACTTTAAACAACCCTGTTTTATTGCTTCTTAGGCAATAATTACTTTTACTTCAACTGTATAGGTTGCTAGTGATGCTTTGTTTGGATTTACCTATCCAAGCAGTTCATAGATATGTGGAAGACTCTCCAACTATATCTTAGAACATAGAAATTAATATTTTAATTTCCCACGCAACAACTCATGGTCTCCAATCCATGTTGCCATTTCAAAACACGATGCTCTATAGCTCGTCCTTATCAATGGTTAACTCCAAAGGGTCTTGTTTGATCCTTTGCCAGTGTTTATGCGTGTAGCATCAATATTTAGCGTATCTTTATTTCCTTGAATCAAGAACTATTCCTATGTACCTTTTCAAGTACCATAAGTATTCTTGATCTCAATCTAGTTGATCTTCACTTAGATCAATAGAGATTGGTATATGTTCGTCATGCCTAAAGTCATACGATACGTTTTTGGCGATCCTCATATTATATCATACATGATAAATTCTTTTGCAGAATAATTCCCAATTGAATTCTATTCATGTAACTTTAGCTCATTCAATTTTAGTAGATACTGAATCCAGCTAAATTCTTTGACATATAATATAGGTTAAGAATCTCATTTAGACTCTTTGATGTTTAACTTAGTAAATGCTTATACATAGTTCAAACATTCTTTACTTAGATTTATTCACATGGGTCGAATATCTCCAATGGAGACTTTCGTGTTTGATTTAGTAAATGCCATTACTTAATCTAAAACAATATTATAAGATCTTTGTAAATAGATCTTAATACCTAATATGTACTAAGTTTCGCCATGGTCCATCATTGATGAATAATTTCAAATCTAAGTCATTAGCATTTGAATGTTATTTCACAATAGAGAGATATGTGTGTGATACACATAGGACCAAATAAGTTTTTATGTACTCCCACTAAACTTCTTATACATCTATAAGAATCATGTATATTTTATGAAACTAAAATGCTTATTAGCTTCACTTAAAATACAGTTCCAATTCCCAATTGCTTGCTTAAATCTGTTGATAGGCTGTCGTACACCCGTCAAAAATAAAATCCTAACGAAACCTCCTAACAATGTAGTAGGGTAAGCAGGGTCGAATCCACAGAGAGATGGCTATTTAAATCTAGCTTCCAAGGTATGGCGAAACTAACAATGTCACGAAATTTAGGATTCAATGTTTAAACTAAAATAAATAGAAAAATAAACTAAAAGATCTAGGGCAACGGTTCACCATGTTCATAGTTCAGAATCAATCAAAACATCATCAACAACTCAAATATTCAAATTATCTAGAGCACAAGTTAATCCTACGGTCGGGTCTTAACACTCTCAATTCAACATATGCAGTACGATCGCTAACATAATCAGAATTGCTAGTTGTAGGTAAGCCTCTAAAATTTGATATTTCGATTCTAAATCCTATTAGCATGATTTAATCAAACAATTGATCAGATTGCAAAGATTAACAATATAAACCTAATCAACTAGAAATATCAATGAATAATCAAACCATCAACAATAATAATAAGGATTCATAATATAAACATGGATTCCCAAACCCTAGAAAAGAAACTACTCAATCATGAAACGAACAATGAAAATCAAATCTAAGAATGAAAACATAATTAAAAGCAATAAATAAAATAAAAACGAAAATCAATAATACCTCAAAGAATTACATTAATGGAGTTTGTAGAAAAACTATGGTTCATGAAAAAGAAAAGAGAGAAAAAAAACGTGAGAGAGGAGTTCCAAGAGAATTAAAACCTAAAGGAAATAAAAGCATGAGGGATAAAAGCATTCCCTTGAAGTATTTATATGCTTCTCAAATTCTAAACAAAATAGGAAAAAATAACAATTACATAAGCTAAGATTTAATTGGACGATCACGAAGACCAAAACACGCGCGGAAATCACTTGGGCGCAGAAACCAGCGGGCCCGCTGGTTGGTCGCTGGTTTTCGCGCCCAAGGAGGAGAGTTGGGCCTGCGTTTTGGGCCGTAGGCGAATCGGATAGTCGAGCCATCTTGTTTATGTCATAACTCTTGTTCTACAATGCCTATAAGGGCGTGTGACCTGTCGTTGGAAAGCTCTTGAAGTCTACTTTCTAGCCCAATCAAATTCGTCTCATTCCGACATGTAGAACTTGAGATATCATCAAAAGAGTGAACGCTTGTCCGTTTTGATGCTTAGAAAAATAGCGTTTAGCTTCGTTGTTGACTCAAAATTATCCCTAGAGACATGCAATGATCCTCGAGTCAACATTCCATCCGTTCATCATCCAAATCAACTCATAACACTCCGAAAGCATCCAAATGACCGTAAAATCACCTGAAACATTAAGAAAACACAAACGGGGCGTAATAGAGTACGACAACGATAACTTATGCAAATGTGATCCTAAATGCAACTAAAATGATATAAATGCCTATTAATGCAACCTAAATGCGCCTAAAATACCCTATACAAATATGACTCATCAAATTCCCCCAAGCTAGACTGTTGCTTGTCCCAAGCAACACTAAACCAAAGGTAGAGAAACAAGACGCACATGACTTTCACAAAACCATGGTAAGACCAACCCAACTCTCGAGCAAACAATCAAACAGAGTTATTGAGACAGAAATCTAGCTCGGATACAAATAGAACCACAAAGCATCGTGATCCACAATCGAAACAACCAAGCTTAGCCACAAACTATTCTCAATCAAGCTAGTCGTCGCCGCATACCTTGTAGAATATAAATATATGATGCAACATGGGGTAAGATGACAATAGCAAGAAACGATTTTCATTCAATCACAAAACAAACATGCCGATCAAGAGGTCTTTATAATAAGCTTGTAATGGGGATAGGTAAAAACAAAGGGTAGGGTATAATTTGGGAAAAAGTGAGAGTAAGGTCCAACTTGGGGAGCAAAGGTGAACTACATGCGTCGGCGTGATAATGCCGCAAATCCAACTCCATCGAACCATGAAACCCGAACAATCAACCAAGTTATAACCAAGGGAAAAACATAATATAATGTCAATGATCTTTCTTCATTCCCCTTTCCCAGCTTTCAGACTACATACAAAAACGAAACATATTTTTTTTTTGATTTTTCTCTCTTTTTTTTTTTCTTTTTTTTTTCTATTTTTTTTTCTTCTTTTTTTCTTCTTTTTTTTTCTTTTTTTTTCTTTTTTTTTTTTTTTATTTATTTTGGTATGAAAATGAAACTAGATAATGAAATCGAAAGTACATAATAAATCTAATGCTAACTGTTACAAGCTTGGGTGCCAACAATAATATACACCATTTCCGAACCACAAATCCAAACATAGCCTCGAACCACGAACTATTGGCTTAGTGTGCCAATCAATCAACATCAATGAAACCACTACGAACACCGAAGCTCCCCCAAGCTAGATTCGGGACAAGTAACCAACGGGGCTAATAGGGCTCAATTTTGTGGAGTTAAAACAATAAACAGACAAGGCTACAACATGGGTATGAAAGGCAGGAACTGATGTTTCTAAATTCGTCTGAAGGCTTCCTAAGAGAATGGCCTCTGTCATACGCGGCATGCGTGAGTTGCAACTAAACTACTAATGAATCTCAAGCCAAAATCATACGATAACAAGTCACATCAATCACACAAACGCATAGGAAGGTGACCTGCAAGATAATTGGCTAGCTATTCTTGACACGAGACCAACATCTTACCGCATACCATTCAATTGGTTCACACAATGCCAAGCAGTTATCAATGTATAGCATGACCGACTGAATTTCAGAATCATAACTAAGTTCAAAAGAAGCTCAAGAGAGTCAAATAAAGCCCGAACATAGTTTGAAAGTCAATTGCACAATGCAGGGTATAAAGACATATGAATGCAAGTAAGAATGCAACTAAATTGAACAATAACACTAGGAAAGCAGTACATTTTTTTTCGTTGCACGTAAACTCCCACCCCTAATGGACGGTACAAAGCGTACAACACCTAAACAAGCAATAAAACTATACTAGAAAGCAATAAAGATAGATATCCCTCCCCCAAGCTAAACAAAACACAGTGCCCTCACTGTGAAAATAGCAACAATATAACTCAAACAAGGGAGAGAGATGGAAAGTGCTCACTCGTGATGAGCCTCGTCGGCCGAGTAAGACTCGGTAGGACTGGCGACAGTAGAAGCGGTGGGGCCAGAAGCTTCAAACTGACGACGCAAAGAGCCAATCTCCATGAATGTGGTGGATTTGGGCGGAAGCTAGTTGGTTTTGTTGATTTCATGATGCAACAACCACCATTTAAAATACTTCAATCAACCAAGATGGTGCATAATTCAAGATTCCACGATCAATCCCAACAATCAATCCAAGCAAGACAATATTCGCCCAATGCTAAAAATTCAAAATCAACAACCAACGAACGTTAACCAATCTCAACAAATAATTCATATAATATGCACCAACAACGATAACCATTCGATTCGACAATCAACATTGACATCAAAATTCCAATTTCCTTTTCAAAATATGAACCAAGTGAATAAACTTTTAGAAAAATTGAAATTCTAATACTTTTGTGCACCACAAAGACTAGAATTTGGTTGCAAATTCACAAGAAGTCCACAAAGAAGCACCAATGCTACACAATTTACCAATGCCTACAAAGAATCAAAAATCCCCAAATTGATTTTAAAAGTTAGGGTTTTAAAATTCATGAACAAGATAATGGTGGAGGTGAAGAGGAGGGAAGGTGATGGGCTGGAGTGGGGGTGGTGAGAGAGTAGCGGGGTGGTTGCTGGTGGTTCGAGGGTGGTTCGATGGTGCGCAGGGGTTCGAACGAGGGAGAGGGAGAAGTGCGAAGGGGATGGTGGTTCGATGGTGCGCAGGCTGGTCGTCGGTGGTTGCGGGGGTGACGAACGAGGGAGAGGGAGAGGCGGAGTGCGAAGGTGGGCGACGGTGGTTGGACTGGGCGAGAGAGGAGGTGGTGGACGGCGAAGGGAGGAATTCGAAGGAGGGAGAGGGAGGTACGAAGGAGGGCTGGACCTCTTCTGTTCGTGGGTGATGGAAGGTGGTGGGCTGGGCGCCGAACTCCGGTGAGGTGGGAGTTGATGCCGGCGAGTAACGAGGGAGAGGTTGGAGGATGGGCTGGGTGGTAGGCGGTGTTGTGGGTGAGGGATGTCAGTTGTTTTTCTTGTTTTTTGAATAAGGGGAGGGCGGAAATCCAGCGTGGTCGCTGGCAATCCAGCGGGCAAGGCAGAGAGTTGTGATATTGGGCCAAAAACGTTCAGCGAGGCCGCTGGGTAGTCGCTGGTTGTGCGCACAACGAAGTGCGACGAGCTAGCTCGTTGGGTGAGCGCTGGAATGCGCGAGTGCAGCTCGTCGCTGCATTATTGTGGCTTGCAAAAACTTGTCGATGCATCGGATTTTCGGAATTAACTTGATCTTGACCCTATAATTCTGAAAAAATAATAATTCAAGCACCACTAAATTCAAAAGTTAGAATCGTTAGTGAAACTAAACGCACAAAAATAAATAAAATAAATACGATGAACGAAAAACTAATCTAAAAATAAAATAAAATTATGAATTCAAGTGAACTCAAAGAAAATAAAAAAATCGTTAGCAAAATTAAACGCAAAATAAATAAATAAATACGATTAACGAAAACTAATCAAAAAATAAAATAAAATTATGAATTCAAGTGAACTCAAAGGAAAATATTTTTGTGCTTTTGTTGTTTTTTTATCTTTTTTTTATATTTTCAATAAATTAAGCAAATAGAAATAAAATACTAAATTAAAATGGAAATAAATGAAGAAAATTGAAATGAAGGAAAGTTAGGAATCGGGTTGCCTCCCGATAAGCGCTCGTTTTAAGTCATTAGCTTGACTCCACTCAAATATTTAATCAGAAGAATCCAACGCCTTGAGTAATTTATCAAATGCCCCTGCAAACATGTCATTGAGCACTACGTATGGCTTGAGAAAAACCAAATTCATCCTCGCAAATAGGGTATTAGATAAACAGAAAAAATAAAACCAAAAGAAAAAGAATCAGAAGTAGAGGAAAAATCAAAAGAAAAAGAAAAAGGAGAATATTTACAACTTCCCTCTAATTGCTCCTCGGGCAATGTAAACGTTTTAGAATGAGCATCAAGGTCGGCAAGGTCAAATGTATCATGGAATGGAGACCTATTGATAAAGTGCGAAAGACTTAACATGGGGGATGTAGGAAAAAGATCAAGCCTCCGCGAAAACGGGACATAGGCGGGAGGAGATATAGGCTCAACATTGATGCTTTTACCTATAATTCCACCCTCGTGAACAAACTCGTCACTAAAATCGTCAACCGAAAGTTTCGCAACCAACGATTCTACCACCATTAGTGATTCTTCATCCTCCAAAGTCTCCTTTATATCCAACTTTTCCTCATCAGTACCAAAAGTCAAATGATAACCTTCCTCTAATGAACTAACATTCTCAACAAATCCACCATCATCATCATCATCATTATAAAGGATTTTCATGTCACAATAAGATGGTTCGAGTTGGAAATTTTGCATATTAAATCGAAGGAAAGGGTTAACAGTACTAACATATGACTCGTTATAGGGACAAAGAGAAGTATCAAGGTCATGACAATGACAATAAGAACAATAATATGGGGGAGGGGTGTGAGTTTGAGAAATAGGAAAAGAGAAATTTTGCAGAGTAGGTTCAACAAACATTGTCGTCTCCCACTCATATGTATCCCTAGCTAATTGTTCAATAAAATCCCAACACTCTTCTGGAGTCTTCTCCACAAATATATAACTACTCATGGAATCCAACACCAATCTTGTACCTTCATTCAATCCCTCATAAATCACCATACATAGTTCCCATTGTTCAAAAAGATGATTTGGACCAAGAAAATCTCCGAGCCTATAATAATACCTCCAAAACACTTCATTCTCGAATTGAGGAAAACAAATAGAAGCCATGTATATTTTTTATAAAAAAGGAATTTTATACACAAATCGAAAAAATATATACAATGTAGCCTCACCAAAAATGAAAGCTAAAAAGAAAAGTAAAACCGTCTCCCCGGCAACGGCGCCAAAATTTGATAGGCTGTCGTACACCCGTCAAAAATAAAATCCTAACGAAACCTCCTAACAATGTAGTAGGGTAAGCAGGGTCGAATCCACAGAGAGATGGCTATTTAAATCTAGCTTCCAAGGTATGGCGAAACTAACAATGTCACGAAATTTAGGATTCAATGTTTAAACTAAAATAAATAGAAAAATAAACTAAAAGATCTAGGGCAACGGTTCACCATGTTCATAGTTCAGAATCAATCAAAACATCATCAAAAACTCAAATATTCAAATTATCTAGAGCACAAGTTAATCCTACGGTCGGGTCTTAACACTCTCAATTCAACATATGCAGTACGATCGCTAACATAATCAGAATTGCTAGTTGTAGGTAAGCCTCTAAAATTTGATCTTTCGATTCTAAATCCTATTAGCATGATTTAATCAAACAATTGATCAGATTGCAAAGATTAACAATATAAACCTAATCAACTAGAAATATCAATGAATAATCAAACCATCAACAATAATAATAAGGATTCATAATATAAACATGGATTCCCAAACCCTAGAAAAGAAACTACTCAATCATGAAACGAACAATGAAAATCAAATCTAAGAATGAAAACATAATTAAAAGCAATAAATAAAATAAAAACGAAAATCAATAATACCTCAAAGAATTACATTAATGGAGTTTGTAGAAAAACTATGGTTCATGAAAAAGAAAAGAGAGAAAAAAAACGTGAGAGAGGAGTTCCAAGAGAATTAAAACCTAAAGGAAATAAAAGCATGAGGGATAAAAGCATTCCCTTGAAGTATTTATATGCTTCTCAAATTCTAAACAAAATAGGAAAAAATAACAATTACATAAGCTAAGATTTAATTGGACGATCACGAAGACCAAAACACGCGCGGAAATCACTTGGGCGCAGAAACCAGCGGGCCCGCTGGTTGGTCGCTGGTTTTCGCGCCCAAGGAGGAGAGTTGGGCCTGCGTTTTGGGCCGTAGGCGAATCGGATAGTCGAGCCATCTTGTTTATGTCATAACTCTTGTTCTACAATGCCTATAAGGGCGTGTGACCTGTCGTTGGAAAGCTCTTGAAGTCTACTTTCTAGCCCAATCAAATTCGTCTCATTCCGACATGTAGAACTTGAGATATCATCAAAAGAGTGAACGCTTGTCCGTTTTGATGCTTAGAAAAATAGCGATTAGCTTCGTTGTTGACTCAAAATTATCCCTAGAGACATGCAATGATCCTCGAGTCAACATTCCATCCGTTCATCATCCAAATCAACTCATAACACTCCGAAAGCATCCAAATGACCGTAAAATCACCTGAAACATTAAGAAAACACAAACGGGGCGTAATAGAGTACGACAACGATAACTTATGCAAATGTGATCCTAAATGCAACTAAAATGATATAAATGCCTATTAATGCAACCTAAATGCGCCTAAAATACCCTATACAAATATGACTCATCATCTGTACTTAGATTTTATAAGCTAGCTTTCCTTTTCAAGCATTTATTTGGATCCACAAATCCTATGACATGCCATGTACATAGTTTATTCCAACATTTGATTGAGGAATACTTTTGTCATCCAATTGCCATATTTACCAATATGCAATCATTGCTTGAATTATAGACTTGAAGCATTACGATTTTGCATGAGGTTTCAACACAATCCACATCGTGAATTTGCTTGTAACTTTTAGCAACTAATCTAGCTTTGTGTGTGAACACAATTCATGTTTGATGGTTTTTATCCTTAAAACAAACTTGCAACCAATAGGTGTGAAACTATTCTTGCAAATCAACAAAATTTCAATTTTGTCATCAAAACATTGAGTATGTTTTATGGCCTCTAACCATTTAAAACATTTGAGTCTATATATGGCCTCTAACCATTTTAGGGAATCTGGGTTTCGTCATAGCTTTCTTACAAGTCACAAACTCATTAATCTACATGATAATAGTTTGACTGCAAGTTGTAGGTTTCTTCACCATCTAATGGAAGAATTGCATAGTTTCAGTGACCTGAACTCCATGTTTCTTCACTATCTAATAGAAGAATCTCATAGTTCCAGTGACTTGAACTCTATGCCTACTAGGGTATAGAACATCAAACAATAGAATATTAATAGCCACTTGAAAGTCCTTTGAATATTCTGTTCTCTTTGAAGCACTTGTAAAGTTTTTTTTAAGAGATGTCTATTCTTTAAAGCCACTTCTAAAGTCCTTAAAGAATAAGTTCGGTTTTTCTGAAGCACTTCGAAAAGCCTCCGGAATGTCCGTTTATGTTTGTTGTTCGCCTCGAAGACTTTCGAGGTCTATTTTCTCCCACTTGTCATTTTTGGAAACGAATCTCCAAAAGGACATTATTCCGAGCAAACAAACATTATGTTCTCAAAAATTCGTGGTAGAAATAATACCCTTGTGTCTCATTTGAATAAATCACAATGAAACATATATCTAGACTTGGGCCTTAGTTTGTTGAATAACAAACACTAAGCTCCCACTGAGTTTAGCAACTCTCTAGATATATATTATCGAAAAGATATTCTGAAATTACTTTTCAATAGCTTTGACGAATTTGGTTTAGTTTGGTGGTAGTTGAGCATTTTGTTTTAGAAATTATAGGAAAATTCTTTATGATTCATCATTGATCGAATCAAGTACTAATTGACTTCGATTATTCCAACTAAGATATGCCATATCTTATGGACCTAGATTGTGAAATTACAACACACAATCATTGATGATCATATTTGGTCTCAAGTAATCATCAACATGATCTAACCTAGATCTTTATGATTTCTTGCCAAGTGGATTTTATACTTCTGAATCTTTGAACTAGCCAAACAGATTCAAACTTATATCACATTGAGTAAATAAACCTATATTCACTCAAATCTGTGTGAAATAATAAAGTTATAAAATCTTTCTTTAGCTTTGAACTCTATTGTCTAGGCGTTCTAACAATAGTTCATATCTTTTGTTACTTTCAACAAGTAAGACTAGTTGTCTTAAAATGATCTAGAAATCAATCAACTTTCAAAAGTCCATCAAAATAGAGCTTTTTGAATGTTAACTTGTTGATATGGTCTAAGCAACAATGCCAAAGATTAGTGGAACTCAAATCAAGGGGTTGATTTGAACCTAGTAAAGTTCTTTAAAGAGTTGTTTGTTTTAATCAAGCATATTGACTCAACCTGTAATTGACCATTTCATTCAAATAAACAAACAAACATTGTATTTGTTTTTTCTTGAATGTGAGTCTTTCTGTGTTTGAAAACATAAATTTAGGTATGTTGATTATGGAACAAAATAGCCATTAAGTTCCAGCCTTTGAAAGGACTTAAAACAAACTAGATGACCCTACAACTAATGTAGCATTGCCATGCTTCATTTCCCACTTGTAGGTCATTAGTGTATCCTAGCTTCCATTGTTTGAGTTATTACCGAAGTAAGAACCTCAAGCGGTATATGATACCAAGGAAGTTTGATTGCTAGGTCACTCCTCTTTAAACATAAACTTATAGGTAGAAACGGAATCGTAAATTCCTTTCATATGTTCCTTTGTTTTCCTATTTCTTGTACCCTTTCTTATAGTCTTAAGAATTGAATTCTTTAGTGTTGACTTTTATACTTTGTTAGACATGTCCAATGTCACCAACAAGGTTCTTTTCCATTTTAATTTATGTTGAATATTTTGGTTCAACTAGATGATCTTACCAGAAGCTTCTAAAGTTCTCTAAGTATCGATCTATTCGAATGTCTAGTGACTAGACTCATTCGAGAATTAAATGGACAAAGATATTAGGTTGTTAACCATTGGTAAGGCTGAGCGTTTAAACTCAATGCTTTATGATCTCAAAACTACATTGTATTTTGAATTCACAAGCACCAATTGGTTTGCCATTCGATTTTGATATTCGAAAACAACCATAAAGGTCGATATAAGAAACGTACATTGTAAATTGCTCACTTTCTCTCTTTTCCGTGAATCGTTCTTGGATTCACTACCAATCGAGGAAATTTACTGTTACCTTTCTAAAAGGATTTATTGCAGTGCAAGATATTTAATTATAAACAATAATTAAAACATACATTGAAGCATGCAAAGTCTAAACATTTATCATGAATAATAACTTGAAATTAAAGCAACCATGCAATTCAAACAAGTTATTAGCATTTTATTCGAATTATGTGTTCCGGCAGGTGTGAATAAAATGATTCCAAGACCCTAAAACCATTGAAGAACTAAGCACAGTTTGTCGACTTAATCCTAAAACATTTTAGGTAAGCAAAAGCCTTTTGCTAATAGTCTAGAAACTACTCTTGGTTGATAGGTACGTCTAAGAACTTATTAGGTAAACCTATCGATTTTGCCACGACATAAAAGGACTCCTTACTTATATCGTTGAGTTTCACCAAAACTAACATGTACTCACAATTATTTGTGTACCTTGCCCCTTTAGGACCAATAAGTAACACCTCGCTGAGCGAAAACTATTACTAGATTGATGTAAAGGATATCCAAGCAAGTGTATATTTTGGCATGGCACCTTTTAACTCAATTTTTAAGTTTGGAACTTAAGGCTCTTACTATGTTGGTTAGATTTTAAGTGAACTAAAATCCTTAATCATGCAACATAATCAAGCTTTTGATCTCATGCATTTTAAGACATATTTAAAGCAATAAATAACTTAAAACATGCATAAGATATTTGTGATCTAGTATGGCCCGACTTCATCTTGAAGCTTTAACTTCAAAGTCCGTCTTGAAAATCTCCGTGGGAGGCACCATTTTCTTCAAATAGGATAAGCTATAACTAATTACAACTATTTGATGGTACGCAGACCATATTTGAATTGAAAAATAACTTTGGTACTTTAGACCAATTACATTCAAATTAATGGTACGCAGACCATATTTTCTATCCTATTTGGGCCATACTAGTCACTTCATAACCTGCAAAACAGTACATATACAATATATACCATTCACCCATTCATTATCATGAATGGCCCACATAGCTGGTTAGTAAAACACATTATGCATCACGTAAACATTTGCAGCAATTAATCAAGGGCACCAATAATCTACCAATTATTCAGTCCTTATTAATTCTAATCAAGTTGTTTTAACCTTAAGGATTTGTAGACCTAATCAAGAGTTTATGACTAAAAAGCGCTCCCACTTAAACCAATAAATTTATATGCTTTACTAATTTTAAACATAAAAATGTATTTCTAGTCCAACCGGAATCATACAAATTTAATTAAAATTTAAAGCTCATATCAATTTATAATTGAATCCAAAAGTTTAATTTAATTTCAGTCGTATTTAAATTAATTCATGATTTTAATTTTAGTAAAATAATTAGAATAAATAAAATTTATTATAATTACAATATTCAAAATTAAAATCCAAGAAAATAATTTAAATTATTAATTTTAAAATTAATTAAAATTACGTGAAATGAAATTTTCAAATTAAACATTCAAAACGATCTTTAATCGTAACGCAAACACCCTACGCGTTGCACGCCCATGGGCCGCACGCACACAGCCATTGCTGGCCATGTGCGCGCAGCCCATGCGCTCGTCGCATAGCTGCTGCATCCCCATCGCAAGCCTCCGCACGCATTGGTGCTCGCTGCGTGCGCCAGCGCTCATCGCACGCGAGCTATCGCTCGCAGTGCGCGCGCGACATCGCTCGCTGGGCGCGCGACATCGCTCGCTGGGCGCGCGACATCGCTCGCTGGGCGCGCGACATCGCTCGCTGGGCGCGCGAGCCATCGCTGGCTGGGCGCGCGACATCGCTCGCTGGCCGGGCGACATCGCTCGCTGTGCGCGCAAGCAATGCTGGCTGTGCGCGCGAGTCCTCGCTCGTTGTGCGCGCGAGCAATGCTGGGCGCAGCGCTCGTGGCACGCGAACTTGCGCTCGCTGCGCGCGAGGCTGCGCGCTCTTGTGCGAGGCAGCGCGCGTTGTGGCGCAGCTCGCTTGCTGCCCACACGCGACTGCCTTGGCTCGCCCTTCGCCCATGCCCATTCGTCCATTGCTCGTGGCACACGACACAAGGCAGGGCTGCTGCCTTGTGCTCGTGCACTACGCCCTTGCTCATTGCATTCGTGCCGCACGGGCGACGAGCTCCCTTGCTCGTCGTCGCATGCCCGCATTATACAACACCCCTTAAGGGTAACACGAAGCGTCCATTGCTTCGTGCGTGCAAGTTTTATGAACGAATCGCATAAAAATTTAAATTTATATTTAAAATTAATGACAAATTAATAAATAATATTAATTTCATAATTTTAGGGCGAAAAATCGAAAATTTATTATCCAATTGATTTCCGATTGTTATGGATTCAAGTCTAGGTCATAAAAATTTAAAATTTATCATAAATTTACAATTTTTATGGTGGTTTTTAATCATAGGTTTCTAATTAAATTACAATTAATTATGAAAATCAAATTAATTCTAAATTATTCTAATTTTCAACAAATTAATCATAATTACAAATTAGATTGCATAATTAACAAGAATAGGCATTCAAACTTGTTAAACATATGCAGTAGGTCAATCAAAAATTCAAGATATATCAACAAGAATCGCAAATATTTAATTTAACATCTTAAATTTACGAAATTTTGCATTCGAAAAACTAAAACCTTCGAAAAGTCATAGTTAGGCTTCGAATTTGAGAATTCTGGGTTCGGAAGAAAAATACTATTTTTGTCAAAATTTTAGAATGCCTTTTACATGCGGAATTGACACAAAAATCACTCAATTCGGATGAGTAACGAAGAAACTGCCGAAAAACTGCGTACGTATAATTAAATAAACGCAATTTGCAATTAATTAACAATTACGAAAATTAATCACCCCTTTTAATTCTTGCAAATTTGTAATATTTAACCATGTTCATGCAATTTAGATTATGAAAATAATAAGGGGCTCGTGATACCACTGTTAGGTTATGATACATATGATATTACATAAATCATGCGGAAACAACCATTAACCCAGGATTACATATTATTTACACATAATCATATAGCATAATTTAGATGCATACTCTTTGTTGCGTGCCCTCCCTAGCTGCGCCCGAACCGAGCAAGAACAAGTCTTTAGGACTCCAAGTGTCGTCCCTCCGTAGATAGTCCACAGCACGTCCGGATCCGCCTTAAGATTGACCAACTAGAATCGCCCTTAAGGTACTAGAATTTTCGGCACTTTTGAGCAAGATGTGTGGCTGAATTTTTCTCTCAAAAACTCACTTTGAATACTTTGAAACTCATTATAAATTGTGAGCCCTAGCCTCATATTTATAGGGGTATGGAAAGGGAATCGAAATCCTATTCAGATACAAATTAATTAAACCTAGAATCCTACAAGAACTCTAATTTAATTAATTTATCAAATAGAATTAGGAATTTAATCATTAACCGAACTCTGCATGTTTTAGGAAACGTGCACGAACACAAACACTTGCACACACACGCACGGCAGCCACGATGGGCCCCCATGCGTGCACGCGAGCAGCAGCCCACGCAGCGCCCGCGCGCGCTGCGCGTGCTGTGCGCGCTGCGCAGCTTGCTGGGCCTGGCGTGGCTGTTTGTGCGGCGCGCTTGGCTTGCTGGGCGATGGCCTGGCTTCGTGCTGGGCCTCGTCCGGCAGGCCTCGTCCGATGCTTATTCGTACGATGCGCTTCCGATTAAATTTTCCGATTCCGGAATTCATTTCCGATACGAACAATATTTAATATTTCCGATTCCGGAATTAATTTCCGTTTCGAACAAATATTTAATATTTCCGTTTCCGGAATTATTTTCCGATACGTACCATGTTTCCGTTTCCGGCAACATCTAACGACTTGGATAATATTTATTTTTCCGATACGATCCATATTTCCGTTTCCGGCAATATCATCGTTTCCGGAGTATTCATTTCTTGCCTGTGACGATCTTAGCTCCCACTGAAACCAAGATCCGTCGGTTCCGAATATTCATAGATGGAGTATTTAATGCCATTAAATACTTGATCCGTTTACGTACTATTTGTGTGACCCTACGGGTTCAGTCAAGAGTAAGCTGTGGATTAATATCATTAATTCCACTTGAACTGAAGCGGCCTCTAGCTAGGCATTCAGCTCACTTGATCTCACTGAATTATTAACTTGTTAATTAATACTGAACCGCATTTATTAGACTTAACATAGAATGCATACTTGGACCAAGGGCATTATTTCCTTCAATGGGTATCCTTAGTCCCAACTTCCAAGATGAAACACCAAGGGAGCCAAGATTCGTTATGCGGTTCTGCCCGTTCACAATAATATGCTGATTTTCAGGTCGTCCCAACTTGATTGGGAAATAAACGCGGGGTAGGATCGTTTCACCCTTCGGCTATTTTGATTACCTACAAGCACGAGTATTTCCTTCACTATCCCCAGTGGAGTCGCCACTGTGAGGGGGTCGAAAAAGCACGAGGCTAATGCGTGACCTCGTCCCTCGTGGGTGTGACGCTTCTTTTTTGTCAAATCAAGTGTAATTGGATTTCCTGTGAGTTTACACCCAATTGACTAGTAATATAGGAGTCGCCATTCAGTTTTTAACGACAATGAGAAAAACTGACAAAACCCGGTTATCGTGACATAAAGGGAGTGCAATTATGTTTGACCACGACGGACGTAGGTTCCCTTGTGATCCCTGGTGGTGGGGATCGCTCAACGTACACCCGCAGGGTAGAGATTGAGGGTTCGGGGGACTGTAACTACCGAGAGGAGTACTCGCTCTTCGATAACTCCAGAGGCAGGATATCCTTACTAGCTCAGCATAAATAATTGAAGGGACATGCGTTAACTATTAAACTAATCTGAGTTGATTTTAATAATATGCAACATATAGTACTAGATCGATCGCGATTATCTGATTTAAGTAGCATTAAGGGACCTAGCATGATAATCCAATTTCCCGAAAATATTATATTTGTTAGGCGTGATAGAACAATCAGATTTAGTTAGTTTAACAGTTCATAAAAAGGGCGAGGAAAGCAATTAAATCATCGAGAAGGGGGACATTACGACGCACCCTTGAGAGGTGCGTCACGGTTCTCAGAAAACTAACCACTTTGACTTTGCTATTTCTCCTTTTATTTAACGAATCTCAAATTATGGGACGGGATACGTTCTGTTCGATTTATGGATCGATTGCGACAGAATGCGTGATCGGTTTTGCAGCGTGAGGCTTAGGCTTAGGGGTTTAGAGTCAATACTCAGAATATAATTGTGTGTTGTGTGTTCTTTTCACGTCGAACTTAAGGCCCTATTTATAGAAAAGAGTTCGTGGAAAGATAGAATTGCAGAACTCTAATCCACGAGGAATTAGGAATAAACACGTACCAGGTATTTTCAGCGCCCAGGCCTGGGCGCCGAAGATTTCGGCGCCCAGCTCTGGGCGTTGAAAATAGTATCCAGGAAATTTCAGCGCCCAAGGCTGGGCGTTGAAATTGCTGTTTGGGTCGTTTCTTTGTCAGATTCAGACTCTTAGAATCCGGAGTGTAGGAGACTTAATCGAGTCTTTTAGTGCGTATTAGTTTTATGACGGAATGCGTCTGGGCCCGTTACGAACTCTAGGCTCGTTAGGATTTTAATTAATACGTGACTCTTACTTTCGAATCATATTAGGAATAGGATTCTCTCGTAATTTCTATCTCATTTAGGATTTATGTTGGAGTGCAACACCTAATTATGACAGGTTTCTATCTTTTATGACTTGCCACTTTTAACAGCTGCCCATTACGGTAGTTACTATTTTTAGCAGGTTTCCATAAATAGCAGGTTTCTATAAATAGCAGGTTTCGGGTGAAATGAAAAGGGGAATTGAGATTCGTTATTTTATAGGGGATGCGTTGTCAAGTGGAGATTTACGTTTTCATCATCGAACCTTCCCTTTCGGGAATGGGGACAAAAGTAGGTGTCTACACCAGCACGAAGCTAGGCCCGCGCCTAGCGAAGCCCGCGCAAAGCGAGCAAACAAGCAAGCAGCCCCGCCTAGGGATGGGCATGGGTCCAGGACCCGGTCCAGACCCAGTTGGACCCGGCCCATATTTAAGGGTCTGGGTCTAATTATTTGAGACACAATGGATCTGGGGCGGATCTGGATCCATGTGTTTAAAAATGGGTCTGGCTCTGGGTCCAATATTCTCAGACCCAGACCCGGTCCAGATCCGGCCCATGGACCCGGTCAATTATTAGAAATTAGAAATAGTCTAATTAGATACATGCATGCATTAGTATTTTGGCACTAATTTGCAAATTGTGATATTTTATGTATCGAATGTGAATATGTGATGGTAAATGGGTTAAATTAATGGTGCGGAAAAATTTTCTAAGACAAAAATGTTAAGAATAAACAAATAACACTAGACCCATTTTTGACCCGAGACCCATTAGACCCATTGGATCTGGGTATGGGTCTGAATTTTTCAGACCCAATGAATCTGGGGCGGGTTTGGGTCCGCCTAAAAAATATGGGTCTGGGTCTGGGTCTCACCAGACCCGGTCCAGATCCGGCCCATGCCCATCCCTGGCCCCGCCTAACCAAGGCAGGCCCAACCAAGGCAAGGCAGCAGGCTGGTCGCGCCCTCGCATGGGCCGCGCGCGCACAGCGCCCTTCGTGGGCTGTTTGTGCGTGTGTGTGGTTGTGTTCGTGCATGCCTCGAATCCTTAGACGCTTAGGATTTGTCCGGTTAGATTGTTTTCCTAAATCTACTAGAGTTAGTCGTTTAATTAAACACTAAAAACAAAGGATTAGTTTAAGTATAATTCTAATTGAATTAGTAACTGAATCCTAGTGGATTTCTAAGTCCGATAATTCCACCCTATAAATTGGTGATGAATAATCACAATTCATATAACATATTCATAAGTATTCATATAGTTTTAAGAAAAAACTAAGCTTAATAATTTGCCAAATAATTAAGTTCGAATAACATAAAACCTTAGACTATATTCGAGTTAATTGAATCTAAGGCGGATCCGAACGTGCTGTTGACTATCTACAGAGGGACGACACTTGGAGTCCTAAACTTGTTCTTGTTCGGGTCGGGAGCAGCTAGGGAAGGCACGCGTCACATGTATGTATCCTAAATTATGCTAATTGACTATGTGGCAATTAATTTGGATTCCTGACTTTATGGTTCTTCCGCATGAAATATATGTTTTATATTTGTCATAACCTAACAGTGGTATCACGAGCCTCTAATTAATTCCATAATCAATTATAGTTAACATGGTTAAATTTTATAAATTTGCAATGAATTAAAGGGGTGATTAATTTCGTTGATTGTAATTAATTGCAAATTCGTGCGATTATTTAATTATATGTTCGCAGGATTTTCGGCAGTTTAATCAATAATGGACGGAATCGTATAATTTTATAGTGAATTTCGCATGTAAACGACGTTTTAAAATTTTGACTAAAATCAAAGATTTGATGCCGAACCCAGAATTCCCAAATTCGAAGACTAACTATGACTTTTCGGAGGTTTTAGTTTTTCGAACGCAAAATTTATAATTTTTATGATGTTAAATTAAATATTTGCGAATCTTGTATGTAAATCTTGAATCTATGATTGACCTACTGTATATGTTTAACAATTTTAATGCCTAAAATTGTTAATTATACAACCTAATTTGTAATTGTAATTAATTTGTTGAAATTCGAATAATTTAGAATTTGAATTGATTTTCATAATTAATTAGCAATTTAATTAGCAACCCATGATTAAAAACCACCATAAAATTTGAAAAGTTCTAAAATTTCATGCCCTAGATTTGAACCCATGAAAATTAAAAATAATCGGAAATTAATTTGAATAATAAATTTTCGATTTTTCGCCCAAATTTAGGAAATTAATATGATTTATTAATTCGTCAATAAAATTAAATAATAAAAGTTTTAATTTTTATGAAATCCGTTCACGAATCTTGCACGCACGAAGAAATGGACGCTAAGTGTTACCCTTAAGGGGTGTTGTATAGTGCGGGCATCCGACGACGAGCAAGGGAGCTCGTCGCCCATGCGGTACGATGCAACGAACAAGGCCGTGGCACAAGCGCGCAAGGCAGACACCCTGCTATGCGCTGTGTGCTATGAGCAAGTGGGCGGAGGGGCGAGAAGCAAGGCAGCGAGCACACACATACCGCCCACGCGGGCAGCGAGCGCTGGCTCGACCAGCGAGTGATGCCCAGCCCAGCGAGGGATGCCTCGCCACAGCCAGCGAGCGTGCTGCGCGCAGGTGTGGCTTGCTTGGCTTACTGCGTCTGCGCGTTGCTGCTCGGGTCTTGCGATACGATCAGTCGAGTGGCAGCCCATGGGGCGCTGCTGCTACGTGGGCTCGATGAGGTATGGGCGCGAGCCCATGGCCTTGTCTTGGCCCGATTGGTTCGTTTTTAAAATTTGATTTTTCGGTTAAACGATTTTAATTAAATTTAAATTCGTAATTTAATTTTTTCTCGGAATTTAATTTTGAATTATTTAATTGTTATAAATTTATTTATACTAATTATTTTACTAAAATTAAAACCTTGATAAAATTTAAATTAATTAATTTAATCAACTGAATATAAATTACAGGATTTAAATAATATATATGAGCTTTAAATTTTAATTAAATCTGTAAGTTTCCGGTTGGACTAGGAAATACAATTTTATGTTTAAAATTCGTAAAGCAAGTAAAATTCTTGGTTTTAGTGGGAGCGTTTTAGTCATAAACCCTTGATTAGGTCTACATTCATTTAAGGTTAAAACAACTCGATTAGAATTAATAAGGATTGAATAATTTGTAGATTATTGGAAGCCTTGATTAATTGATGCAAATATTTATGTGATGCAAATATTTATGTGATGCATAATATGTTCTACTAACCAGCTATGTGGGCCATTATTTGATAAATGAATGGGTGAATGGTATATTGTAAATGTACTGTTTTGCGGGTTATGAAAAGTGACTAGTATGACCCAAATAGGATAGAAAATATGAATACTTGAATTGATGTATTATAAATTGTGATTGCCATCACCTATTTATAGGGTAGGATCATCGGAACTAGAAACCTACTAAGATTCAATTTATCTAATCTTATTAGAATTAGATACTAATTAAATCTATTAATTTAGTGTTTAACTAAACAACTAATTCTAGTAGTTTTTGGAAAATAATCTTTAATCGAACTAATCCTAAACGCTTAAGGATTCGATGCATGTACGAACTCAACGCACACACACGCACAGCCCACGAAGGGCGCTAAGCGCGCGTGCGCGGAGCTCGGCCCAGCAGCGCTGGCTCGCAGCCCATTCTTGGGCGCGCCAGCCTACTGGCCTTGCCTTGCTCGCTGGGCCTGGCCTTGCATGCTGCTTGGCTGGGCCTTGCGTGCCTTGGCGGGCTGCTGGCTCGCCTTGTTGTGCGCGGGCTTCGCTAGGCGCAGGCCTGGCTTCGTGCTGGGCCTTGCGTTTAGCAAGCTCGTCCTATGTTTATTTCGTAGGACGCGCTTCCGATTAATTTTCCGATTCCGGAATTCATTTCCGATTCGAACAATATTTAATATTTCCGATTCCGGAATTAATTTCTGTTTCGAACAAATATTTAATATTTCCGATTCCGGAATTATTTTCCGATTCTGATAATATTTCCGATTCCGACAATATTTTCGTTTCCGACAATATTTCCGATTCCGACAATATTTCCATTTCCGATAATATTTTCCGATACGTACCATGTTTCCGTTTCCGGCAACATCTACGACTTGGATAATATTTATATTTCCGATACGATCCATATTTCCGTTTCCGGCAATATCATCGTTTCCGGAGTATTCATAATTTGCCTTTTGACGATTTCAGCTCCCACGGGAACCGAGATCCGTCGATTCCGAATATCCATAAATAGAGTATTTAATTCACTTAAATACTTGATCCGTTCACGTACTATTTGTGTGATCCTACGGGTTCAGTCAAGAGTAAGCTGTGGATTAATATTATTAATTCCACTTGAACTGAAGCGGCCTCAAGCTAGGCATACAATTCACTTGATCTCACTGAATTATTAACTTGTATAAATTAATTGTATGCATACTTGGACCAAGGGCATTATTTCCTTCACTATATTGTGACAATAACGGAGCTATTGCACAGGCAAAGGAGCCTATACACCACCAGAGAGTCAAACATGTACTTCGTAGATTTCACCTTCTACGAGAGTTTGTTGAAATAAAAGAAGTCGAGATAAACAAGATTGGAACTGACGACAACATCTCAAATCCATTAACTAAACCTCTTCCGCAAGCGAAGCACAACTCGCACACTGCAGCTATGGGAATCAAGCATGTTGGAGAATGACTTTGATGTCCTTATTTAATGTTTAAAAGTTTTAGAGTTTAATACTTTGTAAAACGTTATTGGTTAACCATTCATATAAATGAATAGAATTCATTTTTCCATTTAATTTGTGGTTTATTAAATGATGAGTCCGTTCAAATTGACGATATATTCAAGATAGACTATCAAGACCAGTCCTGTGACTAAGAAATGTCTATCAAGTGAACTTGAATGTCAAAAGTTGAAAATGGTCCCTGGTCGGAGTTTTCTATAAAGATGGACGCATAGAAAACGCTAGACGACTAGAATGCAAGATGACTAGTATCGGACAGACCTATGAAACTTTACTGTAAGAGATGAAAATCTGTCATAAGTAAATTTCATTAAAATTATTTGACACTAATCCTCAATACCTGAGTGATTTGAGATTACTTGTTTGAGAACTGGTTACTTTGACGTTGTCAACCGTCGCACTGTAAAAGGAGGCGATAACGACAACGCTCGGATAATCACCTATCAAATAAAGTCTAACCTCAAGATCGCAAGATTGGGATTGTCCTCCCATAAATCGGGATGAGATGCTGAAAGTTGTACAAGGCCACTCGGAGAGCTAGAAACTGAAAAATGCATGGCCGTGCTCAGATGAATCATAGGCTATGATTATCTGTTTTATTTGATCAGTTGAACTCTGAAACCGAGAAATACCTCTGGACATAATAAGGATGACAACTCTTACCTTATGTTCATGAGCAAGCATCAAGCGACAAAGGAATTAGGCAATGCACACTTGTCCCTAAGGACAAGTGGGAGACTGAAAGAAATAATGTCCTTGGTCCAAATATGCATTAAATATTAAGTCTAATAATTGCGATTCAGTATTAATTAATTATGCAAGTTAATCATTCAGTGAAATCAATTGAACTGTATGCCTAGCTAGAGGTCGCTTCAGTTCAAGTGGAATTAATAATATTAATCCACAGTTTACTCTTGACTGAACCCGTAGGTTCACACAAATAGTACGTGAACGGATCAAGTATCACTACTACAAAATTTGGAATAAGTAACGCTAGATAGAGTACGGTTAAGAGTGTTTAGCGTTTCATAGGATAATAGAGTACGGTTTTCTCTAATAACAATTATATAGAAGAAAGAATAGAGAACGGTTATGTCACTTAAACGTTTCATATTTTTTAACCATATATATATTTAACATGTATATGAATCAATAACATATAAAGCGGTGTTTTAAGTCCTTGATAACCAACGCTCAGATTGTGCAGGGGTGTGCATGGTGCTCTTGGTGCACCTGTCCCAAAACGCACATAAATAACAATAAAACGCAACAAAAATAAAAACCGCAAAAAAAGAACATTAACAAAAGAACATTAACAAAAAGAACATTAACAAAAAGAACACTAACAAAAAGAACACTAATATTGACAAATCAGACAAAATGTACAAATATAAAAAGCAGTTATATTTTTTCTTGTTCTTTTAAGTTCTGGAAATGTTCTTTTCCAACCAATTTACAGTATGTTCTAATTAAAAAATAAAACGACGAACCTTTGATGAACTTTAAAACCAGATCTATATTTTTTCTTGTTCTTTTAAGTTCTGGAAATGTTCTTTTTCAACCAATTTATGTTCTAATTCCGTTATTTTATTTATCAAAAGATATCTGAAAACAACACTATAAATATGTAAAAAGAACAATTGCTGATTCTAAAAAAGAACACACTGTCTTGATGCCACAGAAATAGAAAGTTATAAGAAAAGAACATTAAAATTTAAAAAGAACATAGAATTAAGAACGAGAAAATTTACCTTAATCACCCGATGCACCTTCATCAACAGCATAAACCTCTTTGAATGAATAAAAAAAATCAAAAAATAGCGAAATTGAAATAGTATTTCGCTTAATAAACTAGTTTTTTGTAAACGTAATTCAATTAAAATCACATTTCAGAGAAAGAAGGAGGAGAAAATTTGTTTTGAACTTTCTCTCTCATAAAATCTCTCTTTTGTTGGGAGAAACTAAAAGCACTCCTCTTTCTCTCTCAAGAATGTGTTTCTAAAATGAGAAGTTATGAATCCAATAGGAGAAATATTATATATATAGAAAATGAAAAATAAAAAAAATAAAAAAAAAGAGGGGGAAGGAGAAGAAATACAAGCCATGTTCATGATAAGAACGGTGCACTTGTTTTTTTTTTTTTTTTTGGGTTTTGTTGTTCTGTTCTTTTATGTTTATTAGATATAAATCTTAATGTTCTTTTATGTTTGTTCTTTTTTCAAAAAGTACAGTATCGAAGAGAAAATGAAGCTTTTACTTGACCAGCAACAAATGATGTTAAATCTTCAAAAACAGCTGAGAGAACAAGAAGAGAGGCTGAACAAACAAAGCAATTCCTCAAAAGAACAAAAAGAGGATGAACCTAAAAGAACATTATAAATAAAGAAAAAGAACATTATAAATACAGAAAAGAACATATCATGTAGAACACTTATTTTAACCATGTAAAACAACATTACCAATAAAAAACGAACAACAATAGAGCATAAAAGAACATAATAAAGTAAAGAAAAAGAATATTAAAAATAGCAGAAAAGAACATATCATGTAGAACACTTATTTTAACCATGTGAAAAAAGAACAACAAAAAAGATAAAAGAACAACAAAAATGGTAAAAGAACAATTTGATATGAAGTGTGTAATATCAAAAGAACAACAAGCTAAAGCAAAAAAGAACAAAGAACAACAACCTAAAGCAAAAAAGAACAACATGTTCAATAATTATTTTTTGTATTATTACAATCTCTTAATACATATATGAGAACCAATATATAAAAGAACAAAAGATAAGATTAAAAGAACATATAAAATCGAAAAAAGAACAGAAATCAAAATCATCAGAAATATATAATCAAGATACATTAATCATCAAAATTATCAAAATATAGAATCAAAATACATTAATCAAGGTTATTGAGAAATGCAGAAATCGAAATGATCAAAAAAATCAAAATAAACTGAAATGATGAAAATAATGAACATGGAAATCAAAATCATCATAAATAAGTAATTCGTTTTAAAAAATTGAAAAATTACCTTCACAAATCGGATTATCAGCAGAGGAATTCAAATTTGAAGAAGATGAATCAATAGAATTTGATATTGAAGTAGAAAAATCAACCAATATCTGAGAATTTTTCATTACTTTCTCTCTCCTCTTCACAGTTTCTCTCTCCTTTCCATAGTTTTTCTCTCTCCTCTTCACAAATTCTGATTTGAAAATCATAAAAAAGAAGGTATATATACCAGAAAAATGGAGTGAAAAACAAAAGAACGAAAAAAAAGGGACAGAGCAGTCATTGTTCTTTTTTTTAACAAAAGAACAACGTTTGTTCTTTTTTTTAACAAAAGAACAACGTTTGTTCTTTTTTTATCAAAAAAACAACGCTTGTTCTTTTCTTCTCCGGATTCAACAAGATATCCGCGTTTTATATTTATTGCATGTCGTTTGGACACCAGTGCACCAAGAGCACTGTGCTTATACACAGATTTTTATTTACAATGGGTGTACAATAAATATTGTACACCGTAGTAAAAGTTAACTCAAAATGTTTAAAAGTTAAGCATATATATGTAAAAGTTGTCTATTTTTTAGTGATAAATTTTTTTTATTTTAGTAAAACTTATTTCTTCAAAATAACTAATAATGTATAAAATTAATCATTTAACCCTTTAAAATATTTATATATCAATTTTTTTTACTAATATAAAAGTTAATCAAAACTAGTTTAAAGTTACAAAAAAGGGGTTAAAGTTATCTTGGTGTACAATAAATTTATTGTACACCTTGTGCGCACAAGACCTTTTGACTGTGCACACCCCTGCACCAATCATATTTGCGCTTGATAACTGCGTACTATATTGTCTTTAAAAAAAAAGCATTCTACCCAAGCAATGGCGGCAACTAAATTACTCAAACCTAAAAATAAAAAACCTCCCTCAAAACCAAAATCTAGACATTCTAACTTTTTCTTCTATCTCCTGCAAAACCTAAACCATTCTAACAAAACCCCCAAATTCAATCTCCTGCAAAACCTAAACAATAATTGTGCACCACACCAGATCACCGCCGCACTATTGTACCACTGCTTATTTGCAACCTCTGGTGAACGTCGACTCTCCACACTCCGAATTTCGAGGTTGGTATTCTTAATTTTGTTCTACATCTTTATCCTTCAACTAATAGTTCTTAATTATGAAATTATAATGTCAAATTCTTGTTGTAAGCTCTTTACACTTGTGTGGAAGAGACTTTCATAATTGAATTTTTAGGTCAAATCATATAGGATGGTATATTAACTAAATCGAAATATATTTAATTTGGTAGGATTATTGTCGAAAAATTTGATGAATTAGTCCAATTAAACTGATTTTTTAGTTAATATGATTTACGTCTTATTAAATTGGATCAAGAGCTCAAGGGATTCAAGGTCGTATTATCGATGAACGAATCTTCATAACAAACCCCAGAAGTCTAATTGTATCTCCTCTCAACTGACAAATTATCATTGAAATTTCGAAATTTATCATAGTAATGTTCATGTGATTCAGATTTCTATGTTATTGTTTGTTTTATTTGATCTTCAGGTAGCATTTGTTTATTCAGGATGATATTTCGAAACCAGGTTTTGATGTAGATATTTTTCAGGTAATTGATTGACAATTCTATTGGCTTTTATTCGAAATTTTCATCATTTTTCTGATTTTGATGATGTTGAATGTATGTGAAATTTGTTGTTTGCGGAAGAATAAAGAAGCAACTCTTAGATTATTATTCTCTGGTCATATTATTTGATCAGTTTTGTAGTTCAAAGTCTTTCGGAATAGACCTTATATGTAAAGTGGGGACTCTTGGTTCTACACATTAGGCGTTTGAATAAGTTCTTATTATAAGTTTAATAATTTCTTTCACATCTTTATTTGGTGGTAGAATGAGGTCGGTGATTTTTTTTAATTGATTTGACAGGCAACTGATCAATTAGTATTAAATTATTAGATTTCACTCGATTCAGAAGTATATTTTACTCTTACATCGCATTAAAGGTTGTGGTTGATGCTCCATGATTCTGATTTTGGTATAACCTTTTATACTTATGTAACTTGTATTGGGTAATCAACTTTGTGTTGGCTCAACGGTTCTATGCAACTCAATTAGTATTTAGTTATTAGTTTAGCAACCTGAAGTACCGATGTCTCCAGATGATATTCAGAACCATTTCTCATTTAATGTGTTGTAACACAGTCATTGTATTTCAAATTAATGGTCTAATGGGAACGGCCTCTCTGTGGTGACTGAGGAAATGCTCTGTAGATAAGAGGGGATTATTTTTGTAGAGGTATTGGGGTAGTGTTAATGTTGTAATCAAGCTTCCATGGCTCATACAGGTGGGTTTCTGTGGTTAAAATCTATGCTACTCAATTGTACAGCTTTTAGGATCCACCATTTTGTAGAAGGTTGTTACTCCAGGCGCACTATGCCTGTATTTGGGTTTTAGTTAGTTGGTTTTAGGAATATTAGCATAAAGCATACTAGAAAAGATAGTGGTCTAGTTGTAGACATCATGTGAAATGAAAACAAAATAAACTTCTGAGCAATTAAAACAAATCCAACAGTGTTAATTACGAGTTTTCCAGTTAATCCCCAAAACAATCAGTAAATGCTTGCTGTGCACAGTAACATACTAGGAGCCTAATTTTGTAGTGAAAGCTGACTTACTTCTGTGAGTGGGTTCTAAAATGATCAAAAAATTCAGAACCAGGTGGAATCAACGATATTTGATTACTTCTCAATGAAAGAAGAATAAATCGGTCAACTGAATGTTCAAGAACTCAAAATAGGTTATTAGATAATTAGATCAATATATTGAATTTTTATGACCTACTACCTTTGTCCCTAAACGTTATGGTTATCCCATGGTCTTTGTTCATTACATGGAAAAAATAGAGGTACTTCACCTTAATTACAATTTCGTAACACTTTATACATAGTTCGATAATATGTTGTATTATTAGCAGCTTAATTAGTAAAACTTTTTTGTGTAATAGTGCCCTCGTCAAGCTCCAGGATCCAAGGATAAGGGTTATTATATGGGCCGCTACATGATCGAGACAATAGAATCCAGACAAATGATCATTCCTAACAAGGTATTTCTTCTGATGCATAGAATATGACATAATGAAACATGCCTGATTTAATTGTGATATGCTCTTTCTTACCATATTAGAGTAGGATATATTCATTGCCAATATATTAAAACGGAATGTTATTAAGGACCTGCTGCTATATTCTTTGTTCGATTATGCAATGTACTATGCATTCCTACATTCTGGCAGACATTCATTTCCAATATATTGAATAGGAAATGTGAATAACCTGATGCTATATTCTTGGTTTGATTATGGAACCTATGGGGGTCGATGATTATGTGTTTGAGTTGGTTGTTAGCATTGAACCTTATGTTAACTGGTCGGTTAGTATGTGTGCCTACATACTGCAATACTCTTGCACTCCCTGTCACAGTTCCACATCAAACACAAACAATAGAGAGAAGTATAAAGAAAGGTCGAAGCTTTGATTCACAAAATACTCATATGGACAGTACAGACAGATAGCTTGAGTCTATCAATCTCCAAACAAGTAGCTAGAGGTTACTAATCTCCCAAAGAAAACACAAATTACACAATGCCTCTTTTATCTTCCTTTCCTCTATTTATATCCTAGACTCTAAGTTGGCACGCTTCATGAATTGAGATGATGTTGTTATTGTCCTTGGTGGCAACAGAATGATCCGTCTCCACTCCTAATTGTTGTGTTGGTTCTCTGTTGTGCTAGTGGCTGCAGTTGTTGTTGTTTGTTTCTCTCCAGGCCTCCTACTATATACATACTGAACACATGGCCTATTAGTTGGGTCCATTACACATACCTGGCAACTAATATCACTCCGTGGTTTATTCTTTTTCTACTGACAAGTACTGGTATCACTTACCTGGGCTTTTATTTTAGCGGTGAGTCATTGGAAGTGAAAATATTTATAATTAAGTGACAATGATTCCTCCAAATGAGAATATATATGAGAACCATTTACGATTTCCAGCAGGAAAATGATAAGTATTAGTGCATTTTTACAACTAGTGAGATAAAACAATCTTAAGAGACAATAAAAGCAGAAATGAAAACTGGTTTACTTATGCCCAATCAACGAGCTGAGACTTGTTTGCAATCTCTAAGTTACAGAGAAGCACTTTTGATCCATCCAATTATTCATTAAAGTCCCTTGCCAAAAAGATCCCAAATCACACTAATATATGATTCTTATCCTTCCCAATGTTGAACTCCTAAAAAGAAAATCAATTGATTTGTGGCTTGATATATATTCATCACTTAGTGGTTCTGTTGCTTGCTGCATGTTCTTTATTTCTTACTCTTACATTTTAACTTGTCTTGTAGTATTTTACCAAAACTCCCACGTATTCTCAAACTATGATTGACGAGCTAAGGAAGAGGTGGATGTCATATGTTACCAATCACCAACTAAATAACGATGAAGATGAAGATGATGATGACGATGATCTATTGTGACTTAAGATAGTTGAGATGGTTGTTGCAGAGTCTGTTCCTGCTGCAGACGCTGCTGTTGCTGCAGACGATGTTGTTCCTGCTGTTACGGTGCTGTTACGCTGTTGTTCCTGCTGCAAGGGTTGCTGTTGCTGGAGAATTTGTTCGCTGTTGCTGTTGAGTTTTTTTTATTTTTTATTTTTACATGGATATCTATTTTTGTCGTACCTTGGGTAGAATTTTTTTATTTTGTGGTACCTTGTGTAGATAATTTATTTTGTTATTGAATGAATGAATGAATAATATTATTTTGTTATTGAATGAAAGGAATTTTGGAAAGAATCGCGTCGATATCATTTATATTTTATCGTTTTAGATTTGGTTTACATACTAGAATCGTAATATCCTATTTTAAAATAATATTAAAAAAAAAATTGAACGTGCTGTTTTTAAATAATATTAAAAAAAAGGGGGGTAGAATATAGTACGTCTATGTACGGAAGATGTTTTGTATCTCAATATTTAATAGGAAGAATAGATGACGGTTATGTACGGAAGGCGCGCTTTATTGTAGAGTATAGGAGACGGTTATGTACGTTAATCGTTCTATATGCCTTCTTCATTTTCTGATTTTAGGAAGGGAATAGAGTACGCTTATCTCTTATCACTGTACTTTATAACTAGGTATATAAAACGCTTCTTTTACCCGTTTTATAAACTTTATAGTGCGCTGAGTTAGAGAACGCCTCTAAGGCGTCCTATAAAGTGTATTTCAACAGTACTCTATTCCCTTTTTGTAGTATTGTATTTAAGTGAATTAAATACTCCATTTATGGATATTCGGAATCGACGGATCTCGGTTCCAGTGGGAACTGAAATCGTCAAAAGGAAAATTATGAATACTCCGGAAACGATGATATTGCCGGAAACGGAAATATAAATATTATCCAAGTCGTAGATGTTGCCGAAAACGGAAACATGGTACGTATCGGAAAATATTATCGGAAATGAAAATATTGCCGGAATCGAAAATAAATTCCGAAAACGGAAATATTAAATATTTGTTCGAAACGGAAATTAATTCCGGAATCGAAAATATTAAATATTGTTCGAATCGGAAAAGAATTCAGGAATCGAAAAACGAATCGGAAGCGCGACGTACGAAATAAACATTGGACGAGCTTGCTAGACGCAAAGCCCAATACGAAGTTAGGCCTGTGCCTAACGAAGCCCGCGCAAAGCGAGCTACAAAGCATGCAGCCCCGCCTAACTAAGGCAGGCCTAGTCAAGCGCAAGGCAAGGCTGCTGGCTACCCACGCCCTCGCATGGGCCGCGTGCCAGCGCTGCTGGGCCGCGCGCGCATAGCGCCCTACGTGGGCTGCTTGTGCATATGTGTGGAAAGGATTAGTTTAAGTATAATCTAATTGGATTAGTAAACTGAATCCTAGTGGATTTCTAAGTCCGATAATTCCACCCTATAAATAGGTGATGAATAATCACAATTCATATAACATATTCATAATTATTCATATAGTTTTAAGATTAAAGTAAGCTTAATAATTTTCCAAATAATTAAGTTCGAATAACATAAAATCTTAGACTATATTCTAATTAATTGAATCTAAGGCGGATCCGAACGTGCTGTGGACTATCTACAGAGGGACGACACTTGGAGTCCTAAACTTGTTCTTGTTCGGTTCGGGAGCAGCTAGGGAAGGCACGTGTCACATGTATGTATCATAAATTATGATAATTGATTATGTGGCAATTAATTTGGGTTCATAGCTTTATGGTTTTTCCGCATGAAATATATGTTTTATATTTGTCATTACCTAACAAGTAAATGATGTTGATGCGGTTGACGAAGCTTACTAGAATGGAAGCCCATCAGGTGGTTTTTCCATCAGCTCTCCGGATGATGCGGACCACCTTGCCTATTACTGTGGATCAAGGCAAGGGGTCGAAAACTATCTGAAATGTCTCAATACCACAACATATCCAGATATTTTATGGTTGGAGATACAAGACCGATTAATGACTAATGTTAATCGGTTTATTAGCAAGCTTACTGATGATCTGAGGTGCTTTGCTTGTGCGAAAGCCGAATTGAAAAAGGAAATGCCTAACTCCACGAGTAGTCTGGAAAAGGCTTAGGTAGTAGGAGGTGGATATTAACTTTGGAGGTGAATACCAACAGTGGTTATTGACCAACATTGATAAAACAAATGTAGCCCGAGGTGAGGATTGTGCCATGGTGTTCGTTATAACCAGTTGGTGGTTGTGGAGGTGGAGGCATTAAGGTGTTTCAATCGGGAAGCCATCGTACCAGTCGATCAAGTGGCTTTCATCTTCACTAGAGTTGACGAGATTTCGAGAGATTTGAGTGTTGATTTGATGCGTACTAGGTATGGTCCTAATAGAATAGTGGAAAGGTTTATTAAATGGGAGTACCCTCGTGAAGGGTGAGTTCGTTTAAACATGGATGGGACAGCTAAGGGGAACCCGGCAAGGGCGGGGGTTGGAGGTCTGATTTGGGGATATGTGGGAGCTCTCCATGAAGTGTTTGCGGCCAATTGCATATCCTACTCTTGTGCCAAGGTTGAGTTACTTGGGGTAATGAGAGGTTTGGCTATAGCATGGAATGGAAGGCATCGTAAGGTTCAGCTAACGATATACTCTGAAACAGTTGTGTGGTTTTGGTGGAGGAAATACCTGCCCATTGTCCACACATATTATTTGGAAGTGTAAGGCTCTCACCCAGAGAATGGGATGGGAGGTCACTATTTCATGGTGCTACATGGAGGCTAATCGGGTGGGGGAATGGTTAGCTAACTTGGCATTAATCTTGATCAGAGGGTGATGATCTTTGTCGCATTCCCAATGGGCCTTCAAGCCGGTTCATTAGAGGACTTGCCGGTTGTTAGTTTGGCAGAAGAGAGGTCGAGGAGGAATGTGTGGACACCTACATTTGGTCTCCGGCTAGAAACGATAAGTTCAATGATAAACATGACAACCACTTGGCAACGCATTCCTAAACTACGAAATTTCTAAGACTGACTGACTTTCTTTTTACGAAAGCCTAAAGTTTCCATTCATAGTGACTGCTATTTATAGTAGATGCCTCTTTAAGTATCCGCTAAAATACTAAACCTTCCGAAGATAGATTTGTGTCAACACAATTTTAATTGCAATTCAATTAAAATTTTAAGACTTACGGGATTTTTAGTTGCATTCCAATTAAAATTCTAGAAAAGATTGAATACTTGAGAATTCAGTCGCATTCTGATTGAATTCCTAGAATCCTAAAAATCAAGAAAATGATTAAACAAAGTTCTAGTTGAATACATTGGATTAAAAAAGTTTAATACGGCATAAAAAACAGAATAAAAACTAGAAATCTAGAAAACTGAGAAAAACGCGTGAAACCAAGATCATGCGCAAGAACATTCTTGCACACAAGGGGCCAGCGCAATTGTTCATTCGCGCCAACATTCATGCGCCATTTCTTTTCTCATGCCACAATCCTAATTCAATTCTAACTCGAACAACGAGCAATGCTTTTCCAGCGTAGCTGAAACACTTACAAATCTCATTCTTTAACATCACCTAATCACTATAAACTAGTATGTGGCTCGGGCGATGCCCCGATTGCTACATTGAATAGTTAAAATTTTAGATTTTTTTGAGCAAAATATTTGATAAGATACATGTATACCATTAAGTGAAAGCATTCATCAAGCTCGTCACACACTAAGTCATTTATCATGAGAAATAATTTTTCAATTGCATCACCTTACAATTGTATAATTTGTTTTCTAATGAAAATAAGTGATTCAACATTAACAAACACCAAATTAGATATATGCAGCCATGCAAGACATTTCTGTAGTTGATGTTTATGAGACTTAACATCATATTTATTCATAGTTGTCCTAATTCTTTAATTATAATTTTTTCCAAAATAGTCATTAGAAAATAAAAATTCACATAAAAGTTTAGTTGTTGCAAACTTCATGTTAACATTCATTTATAAATTAATGTGAAGAGATAAATTACAAATGGTTGTTGGTTAAGATGGTAATGAGAGTTATTCACTTGAGGTCTAGAGTTCGAACCTCATTGTACGTATTGATTTTTGGTTGTCCATGATATGACATATCATTGGTGAGTGAATGATGTGGCGCAAAGGGAAGAGTACTACGTGCCAGATAGACATTTTTCTCAACGCCTTTTAATATATTAGTATAGATAGAGGCTAAATCAGCCGAGTAAAAGGCACAAAATATTCTCATACTACCCACAAACTCTAAGCCTAGGTCAAAGGTCCCTATACATCCTTATACATCTCGTAGTTTCGCCGCTTTAACTCTTTTTAAACAGAGCGCTGCCCGTATAAGCGCCCGAATAAAGGCTGAATCATGTCCAAAAGTCTAGTCAAATCAAGGAACATTAGTTGAATAAAAGAAAAGCGAATAAAGCCAAGGATTAGTTTTTGTGAAATATTAAGAGGACATTGCTAAAAAGCAGGATAACTTTAATTCTAGCCCCCTAGAATAATCTTTCACAAACTTTTAGTCCCTTATTCAGTCAAGGAAATCCGGACATGAGGTTTTCTGAATCTATACTAGGTATACCATTAAAATGGTATACTAAGGGGAAAATAGTAACTTCAGTTGGTATATTAAGGGTTAAATGATAAGTTCATGTAATAATTTATATTTGACTTGTGAGTACCAAACTATGTTGTTTAAAACCAAATAAAAATGAAACCATGTTACCAAACTATGTTGTTTGGTATTACATGATAAAATACAACTACTTTTTTATACTGAACTATGTGGTTTGGTACTAAATAAAAATGCAGAATATTAGTATACCATTTCAATGGTATACCCACTATAGATTAAGACTTCCTCATCCGGACATACCCTAAAATTAGATGTTTAACCTTAATATTAGATCTTGTATTGTGTTCCTTCTGTTTCAAGATCTTGCATTGTGTTCCATCTGTTTCAACAACTTTCTGGGTAGAATAGTTTTTTCCCTATATCTCAACTAAAGTACATAACTCAAATAACACAATTTATTTCGTTAACAAGTTCCTCACTTAATGTTTTAGGATGTATGATGATTTATTTATTTCGTCTTAATAATATAAAATTACTTGTTTACCAATACAAATCGTTAAGATATTGAGGAGATTGTTCCTTATTTATTTATTTTTCGAAATTAAAGTTTATATATGTGAGGTTAAAAATAAAGTTGCTCTCAGACAAGGGCCAACGTTTTCCACATATTAGCATTTCTCCGTAAGGCAACAACCAATCGAAAGAAATTCCAATCCAAAAATATGCTTAATTTCTCAAACAACGCCTTCATCTCTAACCTAAAATTAAGCTAGAGATTTCATTCCCGCTAACTTCTAGAGAAAAGAATCATCTGGAATTACTTTGAAATCAAGCACTTTTTATGAATCAAAATTTCAAGATCGGAAATCACCCAACAAATACTATGCTTCCTTCAGTGTGGTTAAAGCATTGCTTGAATCATCATCGAGCAACAATTATGCATAAACAAATTATACCAAATTAAACCCAAATATGTTGAATCCAGATGAAGCCCAATAGTAGTTAATGTATACTGCTGAGCAACGATGGACACTTACAAGAAAAACAACCAAGATTAATGAGAAACCTCATCAACCAACTTATTTCTCCATCTTTAATCTCCCAGCCATGTAACGGTACCTATCATTTATCATTAGTAGACACCTGACTTTATGTCTGGATTCTTATCATAAACACTCTTCTTAACGGTCAATAAATTGAATCAATAGAAATATAGAACACCAATTGTATCATAGTAGCAACACATTCATACTACCAGTCAACGATGGGCACTTATTTTTATTATTCCAGACAAATAACGGTCTATGTCGCAGTAATTCACGATTGACACCTGCCGATGTCTGGATTTTATCATCTCTACGTTTATGAGATTGTTCGATAATAACAATAAATGAATTAAAAAAAAACATTATATCTATAAACAGAAATGTTCAAATTAGGGGAAAATCTCAGAGAAACTCAAGAGAATGAGCAACGCAGACAAATCAACATGGCATCAGTTCAGACCGCCCGTCTGCTTTTCTAAATCATAGATTTAATTTCATTTTTAAAAACATTAAACAAAATTGAATAACTAAGTAAAATTAACATAGAAAATCAGACTGCTAAGATTTTCGAGAAAAATAATAGGGGAATTAAGGAACATAGAAAGGGAAACCTGCGCTAGAATCGCCGTTGCAGGGATGATTTAGGGTTTTGAAGTAAGCATGAAGATGAGGTGCTTCAGCGCGCTATTTATACGAGAGTCAGAGAGAGGCAGGGTTAAGGGTTGAGAACTTGAGATTACGGTTGAATGGTTGATGGGCTAACATTGTTAGATTGTTTGATTTGGGAAAGCCCATTGGGATATTAGAATATCACGAGTCCAAGATCGTTCAACCAGGTTGGTTAACGGTTTTCCCTTCGTTCCTAAACACGTATCCACTTTTTAAAAATGGCGTTTCTTTATAATTGTCCTATTTTTTTTTTAGATATATTTTTCCCACTTTTTCATGAATTATGATTGTTTTTTCTTACACATTTTACACTTTTCCCACATTTTCATCTCCACATCCACTTTTATATGTATTTTATCAATAAAAAATTATCTATTTTATCCTTTCCCAAAAAAAATACTCTCAATCATTGTTTTACACATTTTTTATTTTTCTTAATTACCGCGAATTCTCTCAATATGGACACTTACTTAGGAACGGATTGAGTAATTATTATTGGTTGCATATGTATGCAGCTATCTACAGCATGCGTAGGAGCTAAAACGACACCTATTATATATTTCCTCCGTTTTTATTTATATGACATAATTAAGTTTTGGACATTATTCACACAAGCTCATTTGACTTAATTGTGTGATTTATTATATTTAAGAAAAAACATAACCGTGTTGGGTTTTATTAGACTAGTCTTACATGCACGCGATGCGTGCGGAATTGTACAAATATTTGTCACTAAAAACCGTTCGCAAAGTTCATATTTTGCTATAATGAGGTCATACAATACTCGTAGCCTTACATGAAGAAAAATCGAACCATACAATTGATGCTCGTAGTCTTATAAATATTATTAACTGTTTTACGATAGTGAGTTCATACAATACTTGTAGCCTTACATGACGAAAAATCGAACCATACAGATGATGACCTTTAGGTGTTTCATAGAGTGTGCCTTGAGCTAACCACTCCTCAAGCCGCTTTTGACTGGAAGGGTTTCCCTCTCTATGAAACAAAAGAAGATGAGGAAGAATAAAGAGATAAATTAGTTTTGTTTCACATATAAACTGAAACTGAATGCAAAAGCATGCAAAAAGGAACAGCTCAAGAAAATGAAGCAAATAGAAATATTTTATTTGTTCAACACTGAACCCCCCCCCCCCCCCCCATCAGCAAAATTATGTTGATAAAGCCCAATATTTGCTCCATCTACTATAGCCTCATAGTAAGAATGGTTGTCAATCCACTCCTGCAACACAGTAGAGCAACATAGGTCATAAGAAGTGATGCTTATCACCATCGCAGCTTATGTTATCATCAAAGTGGTAAAAGAATTTACTGATATGGTTCAGACGCGTGTAGAATCTACCGACCTTGACATTTTTCAGTCAAAGCATCCATTAGCTAAGCACCATAAACTTTTTCCTCCCAAAATAAATCAAAAAGTTCAAGTATTTTACTCATCTGCTTATGCATTAACATCCCTCATACTTTCTTCCTTAATCTTCCAAGAACATCATAATCCAATTGACAACGTACTCTAGTCCAATAATCACGACTTACAACACGATCCTTCATTTCAACAGCAAATCATAAACTTCAGCAATTGAGGCATCCATTGCCATTAATTAAATATCAATCTTCCAATTTAATTTAGTAACCTTGATTATTCATTCAAGGTCAAGATTGTTCAATCATGGAAAATGAATTAATTACAATGACTACCATTTTTTTGTTATAGTTTGCTTCTTGCATTGTCCTAAATCTAAAAAAAGTTTGAACGCCAATTGTCCTCAATTTACACTCTATATAGAATGAAATTCTATTTTTTTTTTTTCTGAAAATAGAGAACGAACAGAGTACAAATACGTGAAATCGCCATCATTCCGGCGACCAAACCTTGAAAATTCAAGGGTTTATGAAAAATTTCATCAAATTGTTTGATTTTATAAAAAAATAAAAATATAAAAAGATGATGAAGTTGGGGGAGATGAGTAATAGGATCAGGTATAGCTAATACATTGTTGCCATCATATCGGCGAATCAAACCAATAGGGAACAAAATAGTTCAATCATCATTCATAATTTATAAATTTTATAAAAATGAACAAAATGTGATAGCAAAACTACGTAGATCTGAAAAATAGAAGGAAAAAAAATAAAAAGATAGGAGGGAGATACGATAATGGCAAAAGAGGATGAAGAGTGGTGATGAGAGTAATACGATAATTACATTTCCATCCCATCGCATGCATATAAGATTAATTAAATTCAATCCAAAATCAATTGATTAGATCAATTCAAACCTAAAATAGAAAGTTAGAAACCAGATTAACAAAAGAAGATGAGGAAGAAGGAAAAATGATTCATACCTGATGAGATGGCGCCGGAGAATTAAAGTACACGGCAGCGTGAGAGAAGAGCCAGTGAAGCAGCCGCACCCTGCAACAAAACATTCATGCCAAAAATTCATTCTTGAGATAAATGCTGACGCTTGGCCACATCAATTTTTACCTCCTCGAATTCGATATTGTTAACCCTGCAACAAAACATTCATGCCAAAAAAAGTACCCAATTAAACAGCAAAGTGAAGAGAAATAGCAGAACAAACGCAAATAAGTAACTCTCAATCTACTCCCTGAGCCTCTTGATTGTACTTCTCAAGGTTACTGCACTGGCGGTGCTGTTCAAACATAAAAAAACAAATAAGTAAAGAAATAAAAACAATGAAATTATGTATGATTAGCATAAATTTCTGCCTATATACTTCAAAGGGTAAGCACCACCAACCTTGACCTTCCCACAGTCCTTGCATCCCCAGATACCAACAACCTTTCTCTTCACGGCGTACTGCAATGCATCATAGTGTTTTTGCAATCAGACATCAAAGGTTAAGTCGATTCACAGACCATAGATATCTTATTGATTGAGAAATGAACTTTACCTTTCCGCAGAACTCACAAAAGTACTTGTTGTGTTGACTGACCTCCATCTTTTTAATCTGCTTACACAGAGTGGCACCAGACCGGGTACCTAAACAATATAATGATATTCAATAATTGTGATAATACATTTCATCCACTCAGCCAGACAAACAACAAAATCAAGACCCTAGAGAAGATAACTCGCTCCTAATAATAATCAAACAGAAACATTTAAACAGAAAAGTCTCAAATTAACTTCTCGTTATCTTACACCACTTTAGTATGAAGCTATTCTAGACAAAAATGTATTAAATCTCTATTAATCAAAGATACCGGATGATATCTTGTTTTTCTCACTGTTGTCACATACATGGTTTCAAAACAAATGGCATTAATTAATGTTATATGACATCCTTTGACATTATCGCAACAGAACTCACCGTATTTTCCAACAATATCGACCTTCTTGGTTCTCTTGGCCTGTATGCATCAACAACATACAAAGTTAAAGTAGCCATCAGAAAAAAAATCTCTAAGAACTTTAATGAGCATTATTAACTCAACTCAGCTCACCCAAAAATGTAAAACAAACAAATGGCATCAATAACAAAAACAACAATGCAAAAAAGGGATAAAAACTGAAGACATTGGCTTTTCATATTTTATCATATCTTCAACCATTATCTTCTCAAATCCCCATGAGAATAGACATTTGCAGACCCACCCTTATAAATATATGTTCACATTATAAAGACAGATCTGGGCATCTTAAATTTGTATATTGAACCAGCAGAACAAAAGGCTACAGATTGCAATGTAAAATGGGTCCTTGAGGAAGACGAAGAAGGTTTGTCTACAAATTGAGACATAGATTGGAGATTTGGAGGGTAGGAGAAGGTAACAAGTATTTGGCTGTCGTTAATTTAGAAAAAAATAACGTATTTTTATCTTACATTGTTGTTTTCTGGTGAGATTGTGCTGGTAAATGTTGATTAGGTGTGGGTTGCACGTTGGAGAAAAGGTAAGGGACTGATTTGCTTTAATTAAAAGGTATGGGGTTCATTTGCACATCACACCAAAGTCTTAGGTCTAATTTTCTACTTGTCCTGATATAATTCAAACTAACATATCTTGTCTTCGAAAGAGAAGAGATGGCAGCATAATACAAAATATAGTTTCAGGACAATTAGTTCAAATAAGGGCTACCCAAGTTCAAATCCCAGCTAAAAACAGTTCGGATAAGGGCCAACACAAAGGGAAAAAGTTCAGTTAAAGGTTTTTTTCATTCAGGTGACAAACCGAAGCTTAAAGTCTTACTTTGGATAAGCTAAAATAACAGTGCCCACTTTGATGGTGTTCTGCATACATATTTGAGCATCTAATGCATCAACAAACATTATGCAACAATGAAAAGTGCAAAGATGATTTACAACAGGAAACGAATGTAGAAAAGTAAATCAATTGAAAAAGGTTACAAGACCTGCATAGTGTTATATTATGTCAAATATCTGGCAAACATGGTAAATTCTAGAAATAACCTAGTTGGCAGGGCTTACAAACCATGTATCTCCATCCATAGGCATGGTTGGGAGGGAATCCCAATCTTTCTTAATGCCATACATCCTCTTAAAACATCAAAAAATGCATACCTTCAAGCACAATAATTTTAGTGTCACTAAAAAGCATTGACACCATTTGGGTTGGGGGATAAAAGAGGACTTATCCAAAATGAACAAAAGACTTTGTTTTGGGGGGTCTCGATCCAAATTCATCTGAACCCAAAAGTGGAATGTGTCCCCGTGTTCTCGTGCTTCAAGCCTTCAACAGCTTCAAGCAATGCTTTCTCCTCAGTCTTAGAAAATATTCCATGCTAAGCTCAAATAGTAAATATCGATCTATTGTGTGTTTTATCTATTCAAATGAAAATGAAGAAGAAAGCTTTATATTTTAAATAAGGTAAAAATATGCACCTTTCTAGTTGGCTCCCCAAGATTGGAACCCTATCTATGCATATTTTTGTGGACAATGTCAAATTGATTAGCAATTGAAAAGGAGGCTCCAAATTCTCCAAGCACATCTCAGTAATAAGGATTGCCGAGAAGACAAAAACGAGAGGATGTATCCACGTCATCTGTTCCATGTCTAAGCCCTTTTGAAGCCTATAGTTATCATTCGTTGAAATGTACAAAAGCAAAAAAACAACACAAAAAATAAAATTACTGAAATGGGAGATCAAAATGAAGGCAACGTACTATCATAATACTCAGTATTCAAAGAAGTGATCATCCCATCTACCTCTTTAATCGCCATTATCGTCTGACATTGCTATCCAATTCGCCGACTATACACAATTTATCCCCAATTAGAAACTGAAATTGCAAACCCTTACAAACCCTAGAAATTCAAAATTAATCCCCAATTAGAAACTGAAAAATCAAATTATGATCGAAATTAAAAAGAAAAATGTGAGAACTAACCTTGAAAGAGTTGCAACGATCATCTTTAAAAATAGCAGATGAACCTTCAACCATAAATTTGAGAACTTCAACTGGTTTACACCTAATTTTTTCCCCAATTTTGTTAAAACCCAGAATTAGAAATTACGTTGATTAAATATGAATTGAAGAGATTGGAACTTTGAAAAAGAGGCGAGAGAGAATTGCTATAACTGAAGGAATACACATCGAGGTAAATGGAGTCCTTCAAAAAGAACGCCATGGGAAATGTCCTAAGAAAGAAGGTTATTAAAGAAGAGAAGGAGGACAGATCGAAGAAGAGAAGTATGAGAAGGGATGAGAAATACCAACACCATGGAAGAAAGAGGAGAAGCAACAGGAAATAGAAAGGTACGGAGTAAGGGAGAGGAGAGATGATAGGTGTTGTGAAATGAAGGACACGTGCATTGCAAGAAGGGGAAGGCTAAAAACGTAATCACTTTATTCTTAAGGAAAAGGACAAAAATAAAACATGAAGAATTTTAGGGGTAAATAATACATTACACTATTGTGTGAATAGTAATCAAAGTTTGTGTCTTTATAAGTGTTAAGATTAATGTTTGAAATCGTGCATTGGCAAACATTCCTAAATAACTGTGTCATTTAAAAAACACAGAGAAAGTATAACTTACCCATTTTCCTCTCTCCTCTAACCTTGCACCATGTTCTCTCTCATCAAACCCCATTTTCTCTCCCCATTTTTTGTGCCATGGGGCGAATCACCGGCGGCGCCACCACCACCTTCCGCACTCGCAGCTCCTGCTCTTAATATGTAATATCTCTCTTTCTCTCTCCTTCCCTTCTCCGAAACATCAATTGCAATTTCTTTGAGTTTTTGCTAAAATTAATTTGTGATTTTTGTAATTGTTTTGCTTAGGATGACGATGCTTCAGTCGGAATTTTGATCTCTTCCGCCCCGGTTATGGACATAAAGCTGGTAAAGGAACTTAAGCCGTTGTTAATGTTGACGACGTTAAACTCATCTATGCTTCTCTCACATGATGCATATATCTCTCTCCTCCTCTTGATTCTCCTGACAAGGTTTGAATCTTCTTCGCCTTTTCTTCATGTTTTTCCCCTTTCTAATTTTAATTTATAGGTTACGGAATTGTGATCAAGAATAGAATTTCTTTATTTGCAAACGAGGGCGATAGACCGAGTTCTGGACCTAACTCAGCTAATAGAGGTGATTCAGATTCGTATCTTCGTGGTACCAGGTTCGTCTTCCAGATGTTCATTACTTGTTGGTTGTTTATGCCATCTAATGTTTTAAATTTGTGTCATTAGCCTTGATTTCTTGTTTTATTAATCATTTTGGTGATCGGTGGATATTCTCTATAATGACAGAGATGAAAGTTATACTCAATGTATCTTCTATATATTCACAAGTCTTTCCCTGCCTTATAGTGGATGATAGAGGTTATTTTTTGTTAACGAGTTTGAAATTATGGAGTACATTCATTAGTTTAGTAAGCAGTTTATATCGAGCTGAGTTGATATTATGAGTGTGGTGAGATTTTTGATGCAATTAATTATTTTGTTCGGTGTAGAGAGCCCTAAAGGGCAGTGATGTAGGCGAGATTCAATACTTTTGTGTGATGTTCAACTTCTCAAGTCTTATGTTCAATTTATACAAAATCATGTTCAATTAAATTTAACTTATAAAACTAATATATGTTCAATACTTTTGTGTGATGTCCAGTTTCTCAAGCCTAGTGTTCAACATATAAAGAATTATGTACAACTAAATTTAACCTATAAAACTATGATATCTTCAACATTTTGTGTGATATTCAGCTTCTCAAATTCAACTTATACAGAATCATGTTCAACTAAAAGGCAAGCATCAACAGTAATAAGCAGATGTTCATTAGTCTTTACTAAAAGATCAAGAGTGGCGTTGTCTAAATAAAAACGGTGGTATATACAACAATGGTGTTTTTATGTGAAAATGACATTTTTATATGATGCGAAATTACCATGGTACCTCTTAAATGACCAACCATGGTTATATTTTTGCTTGGACATCATATCCGACATATGTTAACTCATGCCACATTATTCAGGATAAATGACCCAATAGGCCCGCAATTTGGATTATACACCCGGGTGCACAGTGCTCATTGTGCACCCTGTTGAACATTTATCGAAAATCTAATGAACATTAAGAATGATTTCAATGTACATGTACTACTGAAATATTTAAACTATATGTTCTATGGATTTAAACTATATGTTCATTGGCTATATGCTCTTTGGGTATGAACAATATGTTCTTTGTATTTGAACTATATATTCATTTAAAAACAGGGTGCATAACAATGCGCGGATGGTGCAGGCGCGTTCACCTAGAGGAAGGTGCACCTGCACCAAAACACAGAAAAATAAGAACAAAACGCAAAACCGTACAAAAAACCACAAAAAACGTAAAAGAACATAAAAAACGTAAAAGAAAGAACATCAGGAAGTAAACGAAAAGAACAATAAGTAAAACAGGAAAGAACAATCATATTAAAACCAAAAAAGTAAAAAGAAGAAAAGATCGATTTCTCTGTCCTAATAAACTATAAAAGGAACATGAAAAAACACGTAAAAGAACATAATACACTAAAAAGAAAGAACATCAGGAAGTAAACGAAAAGAAAAAAAAGAAAAAAAGAAAAGAACAATCATATTAAAAACCAAAAAAGTTAAAACAAGAAAAGAACGATTTCTCTGTCCTAATAAACTATAAAAAGAGCAAGTACTTTAAAAAAGAACATGGCAAATGCAACAGCAGACGCACAAAAAAAAAGGGTATTGATAATGAAAAAAAAAAACAAAAATAATTGAAAAGAACAAATAATTCAAGAACTAAAACAAATATTTATATGCCTTAAAAAAATCACATTCTTTTTTTATATGAAAAAGAACAAAACAAATCAACGAAAAGAACAACCGAAACGTTAAAAAAAGAAAAAAAAACAGCCAAACAGAAGTTTTTATTTGAAATATGGAACTTGGCAAGAAAAAAAACCGCAAAACAGAAGTTTTCCTATGAAAATATAGAACGTGGCGGGTTATTTCTCTCTCCTCAATATCTTTTAATAAAAAAAAATTAAATAAGTTACTTCTCTCTCCTCATTTTGTATTTTAAAAAATTAAAAAATAGATTACTGTTTAAAATATAAAAATTTAAAAATATAATTAAAGTAAAAAACAGTAATAAAAAAAAATTTAAAAATACTAACAGCAACGTTGTACAAGCTAAAAAAAAGAACATAATCACTCAAGGAAATGAACACAAACGAGACTCAAACGAACATCACTTTCTTTACTTATCAGCCAAAAGAACAAAAAGAGAGGACGAAAGAACAACAAAACAAAAATAAAATTGAAATTTGAAAATACTGTAGCAGTTATTTTCTCTCTCCTCAATTTTTCTTATATAAATAGATCATTGAATGCGGCATTCATTTTCACTTTCACACTCAACCTACATGCAATTGAACTTCTGAAAAACCTTTCAAATTCTTGCAAATTCGAAACAAATTATTTGCAATTCTTCTATTTTCACTCTAAAAAATTCGCCAATTCTTCTATCTGGTTAAAAAAACTTGAACCCTAACAATTGAAAATGGGGAAATCGAAAAAAGGAGAAGAAGTTGATGCGACATGTTCTATTAAGTAAGAATTCAACTTCACTTTTTTTTTTTCCTGAATTTCAGGTGAATTTTAATTTTTAGTGAATTTTTCATGAATTTTAATTTTCGATAAATTTTCATTTCAAGCGATGATGTTCCTTTGACGACGACTTTGAAGGATATTAGAAACAAAAAGAGGAAGGACAAACAAATTACACCAACAATTGATGCAGATTTGTTGGAAACTATCAACAAAGAAAGTTCAGTAACTGAAAAAGAAGAAGAAGAAGAAGAGAGCGAGTAAGTTGATTATTCATTTTTAAACAGAGATCTAGGTTCATTTACATCTGCTGTTTGTTCTTTTGGTTTGCCTTAATGTTCTAATTACAATAACGAAACCAGCTATATTTTTTGACGAATTTAAAAGTAGATCTACATTTATGTTTTTTTTAAAATGTATTTTAAGTCACTGAAATCATACACTTAAAAGAAAAATGGTACAGAGTTCAAAGAACAATGAATGTTGACTCAAAAGAACAGTGGCTATTAAAATTTAAAAAATAATCAATATAGACGTAACACAGATCTATGTTCTTTTCATTTGCCTTACTATTTGATGAACTTACAACTAGATCTTGAATTTTGTTCTTATCTAATGAATTTGATTTATGTTCTTTTTTAAAATGTATTTTATTTAACTGTCTGATAAAAACTTAAAAGAACAATCCGTGCAGATTAAAAGAACGACCAATGAAGACTCAAAAGAACAATAACGATAAAAATTAAAAAAACTATCAACGTTGACTTAAAAGAACAATCCATCTAGAGTAAAAAGAACAATCCATTTAGACTTAAAAGAACACTAGGCATTAAAAGAACAATCAGTGAAGAGTTAAAAGATCAACCAGTGTAGATTTGATGAGATTGTGTTCTTTTTACTTATTGTTAAATGTATTTTAAAGAATAAAAAGAACAACCTATAACGACTAAAAGAACAAACCATGTATATTTAAAAGACAAGCATAAAAGTGTTAGCACACAGTAAAAGAACACTTATTAAAAAGAACATAAGAAAAGGAACATATAAGCGTACCTTGATCAACAACATCAACATAAATCTTCAGAAATTGATCCCAATCCTCTTGAATTTCATGCTCTGCTCCGATTTTTTTCTACGAAAATTATCAAAATTTTATTTGTTCCTCTCATTGATTACTTATTCTCAAAAAACTAGAATGATACAACGAAAAGTTGGAGAGAGAACAAAGTAGAAATCGCATTTCACACTTTCTCTGTTTTAAATTCTCTCATCTGTTGAGAGAAAATAAAACCTCTCATCTTTCTCTCTCTAAAATGTGTTGCTAAAATTATGAAATGATGAATTATTGAGATTATGGAGGACAAACATTATTTATATAGTATCTGAAAAAATAGAACTGTGTTGCTAAAAGTGTGCAGGATGAGAACTGTGCACTTATTTTTTAGTTGTTTTTTTTTCATAAAATGTGTTCTTTTTTATAATAGTCTTTCCATACAAAGGAAAGCATTGCAAGAGTAACAGAAGATGGTGCAAGAACTACAAAGAAAACTGATAGAACAGGAAAAGAAGCTGAAAATGATAGAACATAAAAAGATGGTTGAGAAAGAAAAGGAAGATAAAGAACAAAAAAATACAATCAAAGATCGTGAGAAGCAGGAAGAACCTGAAAAGGATGAGGATGAGGATGAGGATGAGGTAAGAGTGCCTGAAGAGCAGGAAGAACTTGAGAGGAAAGATGAAGCAGATGGAACAAACACGGAAACAGTTGTCGTGTTAGAAAATGAAAAAAAGAAAGATGGACAAGAACCTGGAGAGGAACCTCAAAAATCAAAGGGGAAATCTAAGAAAACAGTACCAAACAGAAAAAGAACAAGGTAACTTTATCATAAAAAAATGGTGTTCTTTTTATTTTTCTCTAATGTTCTTTTGGTTACCACTAATGTTCTTTTCTTTTGGTCATCAGAGGTCAAATGTTGAAGGAAAAAGAGGTGAAGCAAGAATTGGATGATGCACACAGGAAGAAGAACCTGTTTCCTGCTGAAAAGTTCAAGAAGTTGAAGTACGAATTGCTCCAATTGCTAAGAAGGGGAGAGGAGGTACTTTAAAAAAGACCATCGCAACTAAGGTAAACTTCAAATTCCCCTATTTGTATTTACCTCAAATGTTATTTTATAATAGGGATAATTATTATGTTTTATATATAGAAATGTTCTTTTTTTTTTTCTGTTTGTTGTACTTTACACCCACACTTATGTTCTTTTTTCATTCAGATAGGTGACAAAAGAAAACAGTTAGCAGTTCAGTCTGATTATGAAGATGAAGAAGGTGAATAAGAAGGTGAAGAAGAAGAGGAAAGTGCACCTGTAATGAAGAAGGGAAAAAGAGTAGCTGAGAAGGTAAAAGAATATCTCTATTTATTTGTTCTTTTTCTTCCTTATGATGTTCTTTTACACACTGACTAATGTTCTTTTTTTTATTTCTTTTTTTATAATAAAGATAATTGCTGTGTTTTATATAAAGAATGTTTTTTTTTTTCCTGTCTGTTGCTCTTTACACTATCATTTATGTTCTTTTTTCATTCAGAGGGGTAGAAAAAATAATCAGATAGTTGTGAGGGAAGTTTATGAAGACGAAGAAGATGAAGAAGAAGGTGAAGAAGAAGAGGAAAGTCAACCTGAAATGAAGAAGGGGAAAAGAGTAATTGAGAAGGTCAATGAATTTCTCTATTTATTTGTTCTTTTTATTCGTTATAATGTTCTTTTACAGCCTGACAAATGTTCTTTTATGTTTGTTCTTTTTTCCAGAGAGGTACAAAAGGTAAACAAATTGTTGTTGGTGATGAGATCATGGAGGATGTGGATGTTAAGAAAGAAAATGCTTTGGTTGTTGCCAAACCAAAGGATGAAGAGAGGAAACTGAATCTAAGGCAAACTCTGCAATTGATGATGCGATTCTTGATAGGAATTGCATCTAATGAAGAAGCTGATGTAAGAAACAACAAGCCATCACGGAGTTAGGCTTTGGATCTCTTCTGCAACTTGACATCCCACAAAATGAAAATCCATTCCCGTACGAGTTGGTTAAGAATTTCAACTCGTCTGGCCGGACCTTGAATCTAGGAAAATCTTCTCTTGATATTACCATAGAGGATGTATACCTGGTATACGGTATACCTATTGGAGGAGCTCCGGTGGTGGAATGGACTGATGAACATGATCCATAAATCATGAGGGTTTTTGCTGAATTTTTGGCGTACTGGAAAGTGAGGTCTGGATGCCCAAAATTGAAAACAATGATTGAAAAACTGATCAAAGATGAGACTCTAGTTGATGATAACTGGAAAAGATCTTTCCTAGTGGTTGCAGTTAACACCTGCATTAAATCCACTACCAATATAGCGGTATAAATCAAATTCCTTTGTTTCTAATTAATGTTCTTTTGTTTGCGTTTTATGTTCTTTTGTGGCTCATTAATATTTTTATTATACTTTTATTTGTTAGTTGAATTCCATGTTCTTTCTTTGTCTGTCACTGTTCTTTTATCTCTGTATGATATTCCTTTCTTTCCATTGAATGTCCTATTGTTGTACTTTCCTTTATTTGGATTTTAGTTGTGTTCTTTTCAGTTGTATTCAAGGTTCTTTTCCTCGTTTTCATTGTTCTTTTCTCTAACTTTAATGTTCCTTTCTTTTCTTTTGAATATTCTATTTTCTTATTCTATTAAAAACATAATTAATGTTCTTTTCTTTTATATTTTTCTGTTTCAAAAGCCAAACTTCAGATTCCTAGCAAGCACTGTTGACTTGGAGCAAGTGAGGAATCTGAATTGGTGTCAGTATGCCTACACCAGCCTTCTCGGGGCAGCTAAGTACTGGAATGTGGACCGTAGTAGATGGTTTGTTGGTCCACTACCATTTCTAATGGTAAATTTCAATCATTAAGCTAGCATTTCCCTCTTTTATATATTACTTTTATCTTCCTTTTTCATCTAACTAACAATAAAGTATGCTGTTTTTGTTGAATTAGGTATGTTATTTCGATCGGGTGCAGATCATGGAAGAGTACCCTCCAAGGAACTTCCCCCTAATTTCTTGCTGGACAAGAAATATGATAAGCAGCAGGGTACGCAATGACAATGCTACAGGCTTCGGACATGGAGTGATTCTTGACCGAATTCAAGGTCCACCTGAGATGCAACAGTACAGGGACGAGATCGAGATGCTTAGACAGCAACAAGCACTCAATCAACAACAACCACCACGACTTCTTCTTCAACTACCACAACAACCAGCAGCAAACCAACAACCACAGTCATTGCAACAACCACAACAACAACAACAACAACAACACCAAGAGAAACAACCACAACAACAACAACAACAGCAACACCAACAACAACAGGAACAACAACAGCAACACCAACACCAACAACCCTGGTTCATAAATGATGTGCTTGGAGCACATCAAGGTGCACCAGTGACTAAACTTGGCGATGACAAGGATATGCCACAGCAAGAGGCACACCCCAGTGAGGAAGCAAAAGTCCCTTCTACAATTGAGGTAAAAATTAACGGATTTTTCATGAAATACCCCCGAATTTTGGCGTAATTCACCAAATGCCCCTCGACTTTCAGAAATACATAAAATACCCCTGTTTCAATACTTATTACATGAAATACCCATATTTCAAAACTAAATACACCAAATATACTTAATGACGTCATCAACCCCATAATCAACCCCTTAACGTGTAATTAAAGTACCTAATCCCTAATTAACACCCCTAATCAACCCACCCACTAACAACCCACCCATTAACCCACCAACCCACGTACCCATTTCTTTTTCTTTTCTCTCTCCCTTCCTTCTTCCATTAACTCACTGGTCTCTTCCCCTTCCTTCTTCCATTAACCCCTCAAAAATCAGCAACCTAGATTGCAGATTCCTCCCCACCACGCCCACCATTTCATTTCTTCTATCTCCTCCTCCTGCCACCGTAACAACCACCACCACTGCTATTAAAATACCCCTCAAACATCAAGCAACCCAGATTCACGAATCAAGCAACCCAGATTCCTCCACCACCTTGCCACCGTTTCATTTTTTCTCTGAATCTCTTCAATTTTCTCTTAATTCATTCCATATTTCTCTGAATTTATGTTTGAGCTGTAGTTATTTTTTCAATTCAAGCATTTTCAAGCATTTTTGCCGGACGATTTGGTAGTCTGTGGTATTACTTTTTGGCAGAAAATTAAATTCGGACGATTTGGTAGTTTGTGGGATTTCTTTTTGGTAGAAAATGCAGAGGATTGAAGAAAAATGGTCGGAATCGTTCAATCGAGTGATGATGTCGAAACTCCTTCACCTCTGCTATGAGTTCGACTCGGTGAACTCAACAGAGGTTCTGATTAGCGGCGAAATTACCGGCGGCGCCGTCGTTCCTTCAGTTAACGACGTCGACGGAGATTTCGGCTTCGCTCCGCTTCACACCGCTGCGGAAAACCACACTCTCCACTGCATTGAGTTGCTCCTCCGCAAAAGAGCACGAACGAACGTGAAAACAAAGTGCTGTTGCAGGTGTTATTGCAGGCACATCGGTTGGAAATGGTTGTGTTTGGAGGAGGTGACTTGGTCGTTTCTGGGCTGCGGGTTCGACGAAGACGAAGGGCAGAGTAGCAGCAAAGTAACTTCCATGGAGGGAAGGGAAGAGGAAGGGGGTGAGAGAAACGAAAAAGTAATTAGGGAAAAAAATGGGTTAATGGGTGGGTTAATTGGGTTAATTAGTGTTGATGACGTCATAAGGGTATTTCGTGTAATAAGTATTGAAATAGGGGTATTTTATGTATTTCTGAAAGTCGAGGGGCATTTGGTGAATTACGCCAAAATTCAGGGGTATTTCATGACAAATCCGAAAAATTAAATACACTTAGCACAACAATTGCATATTTTTTTCAACGTTTTTGTTCTAATGTTCTTTTACATCCTCAATATGTTCTTTTTTGCTTCCTCAATATGTTCTTTTTCTTTATGTGTTTATGTTCTTTTTATCAAAAAGTAGTTCTTTACATTCTTCAACATGTTCTTTTGTTAATTTATTCATGTTATTTAAGCATGTTCTTTTTTCGTTAAAGATGTTCTTTCTTTCATGCAACTAGGCATTCTTGAACATGTTCTTTTATAAGTTTAAGCATGTTACTTAAACATGTTCTTTTATTTCTTTAAATATGTTCTCTCGATCTTTAAGAAAGTTATTTTAGCTCTTGATGCATGTTCTTTCAACACCCCCCCTTGTTCTTTTTTTTCAATCGAATGTTCTTTTTAGTCATTCAGTCCTTAAATGATGTTCTTTATTTTTGTTATTGTTAAACAGGAATTCCATGCTGAATTCACTAAAACCACTACTGAACTCAGTAGTGTCCTGAACAAGTTCAATGACTTATTGTCGTTGTCTAGAAAGTTCTTTGACACTACTATTGATGTCAAAAAAAGTCTGCCATTCAATATGGAAAAAATGTGGTCAAAATGCTCTAGAACTGATATTCCAGTTAATTTTGAGAAGGGAAAGTCTACGCAAGAGGAGCAAGAAGGAAAGAATACTGAGGAGATTGGTTCAATCCTCAGTCAAGACAAATAATTTTTCAGCTCAGACTACTTCATAATACTGTTTGATGAAGCAGTACGAAAGGCCACAGTGGGAATGAAAGAAAGGAAACAGAGGAATGTGAGGATGTTTCATTAGATTCGCCACCATTTTTAACACCTCCGAATATGCCTTCCCAGCCTAATGTGTTTGGTGATTTGACTTTGAAGCTTGGAATGGCTTCCGCTTCAAATCCTCCTCCCCGGGCACACGACTATGAAGAGGAAATGAATTTGGAAGAAATCTTGGCAAACAAAACTTTAACTGAACTTAATTTGGAGACAATTTCTGGGGACAACAAAGATGATGCTGACAAACAACAGCCACCTACAGAAAAAACTGAGTATGCGTTCTTTTAAAACAGTTCACATACACATGTATAATAAATATGTGACTGTTTCTTTTATTATTCAGAGTGTTCTTTTATAAACAATTTTTTTTTCTTTTATTCGTTTAATTTGTTCTTTTTAATAATTCTGTGTCTTTATACAATTATTTTCTTTTGTTTCTTTTATTCAGAATGTTACTTTCATATATTTCTTTATGTTCTTTTCTATCTTTAGTTTAATATCTTCCTACTTTTAATATTACTTATATGTTTTTTTTCATTACACTTTTGTTCTTTAAGTCTACTCATAGTGTTCTATTGTTCCTTCTCACATGTTCTTTTCTTTTTTCTGTAATACACAGAGAGCCTGAAAGTGTGAGATCAGATATGGAAGATTTAAACAAAGGAGTTGAAGATGGAAACCCAATGTCTCCAAGCATTAGAACTGAAGAATCCGAGTTTAAAACTCCGACTGCCGTTGAGTGGCAGACTGAAATGGAAACTCCGTCAATGTTCCTGAAGTAAGACTACTGTATTTTATTATTACAAGTTATTTTTCGTTTATTTTTCAAAATACTCCCTCCGTCCCAAATTAGTTGTTACACTTTCCTTTTCCGTCCGTCCCAGATTAGTTGGTACACTTCTAAATTAGGAATGACCCACTAGTAGAAAAAACCCTTATTGCAGCGGGCTTTTAGACCCCTGTTGCAGCGTACATCGTATGCTGCAACTGGGGGGGCTGCAACAAGTCTGAACTTGTTGCAGCGTACAATGTTCGGTGCGAAAAGTACTTTTTTACAGCGTACATATGCATGTACGCTGCAACAAGTGTCAAAATTTTGCCCAAAATCTAGACTTGTTGCAGCGTACAAATTCGTGTACGCTGCAAAAAACCCCACTTGTTGCAGGGTACATCTATTTGTACGCTGCAACAAGTCAGGAATTTTGCCAAATTTTACACCCTTGTTGCAGCGTACACATATATATGTACGCTGTAACAAAGCAATTTTGGCGGAAAAATTTTAGTCTTATCTAGGAATACCTAGAGTGCCTTGCACCAAATACAGAAACCTGTCACAACAATAATAATATCGCAACCTGTATAACAATTATAAAAAAATAACTGGTGTTTTGTATACTATATATCCCAAAACAAAGTGCATGTAGTACATTTAAATATATGTACGTTCCAATTTCAACACACACATACATTTTAATATAAAAGATTGTTCTATAACATCTAAGCCAACTCGATCAAACGCGCTTAGGCCAATAATAAATACTTGCTGATAAAAAACTTAGCCCATTGCTCACGAACCACATCAATTTCCTCACTACCATAAGGCGCATTCCTCGTAGTATATATAGACCTTCAAAAACAAAAAATTGATGGGAGCATTAGATTAAATGTCATTTTAGTCTAAGTATGACCTATAACGACCCAACGAGCCTTAAATGTGCATAAATAGATTGGAATGAGTATTGAAAACTTTAAAACTAAGCATATTAATCATGTAATAAGTTTGAAATAAGTCCTTAGGTTCTTTAGTTCAAAGTTGGGAACGAAAATGTCATTTTAGTCTAAATATGACCTATAACGACCCAATGAGCCTTAAATGTGCGTAAATAGATTGGAAGGAGTCTTGGAAACTTAAAACTAAGAATATTAATCATGTAAAGTGTTTAAAATGAGTCTTTAGGTTCTTTAGTTCAAGGTTAGGAGCGAAAATGTCTCATTTTAGCCTAAATATGACCTATAACGACCAAACAAGTCTTAAATGTGCATAAATAGATCAGATTGAGTCTTGAAAAGTTAAAAATAATCATATGAATCATGTAATAAGTTTGAAATTAGTTCTTAAGTTCGTTAGTTCAAAGTTGGGATTGAAAATGTCATTTTAGCCTAAATATGACCTATAACGGCCAAAGAAGTCTCGAATGTGCATAAATAGATTGGATTAAGTCTTGGAAAGTTAAAACTAATCATATGAATCTTGTATTAAAGTTTGACATGAGTTTTTAGGTTCGTTATTTCAAAGTTGGGAGCGAAAATGTCATTTTAGCCTAAATATGACCTACAAAAGCCTAATGAGCCTTAAAAGTGCATAGATAGATTGGAATGAGTGTTGGAAACTTAATTAGCTCATATGTTTGAGTTATGTACTTCACTTTAATAGCTTCATATTGTTTTTCACTTTTTTGTTCTTCTATAAATAGTGCTTATGAGCAGTACGGACACAGGAGACATAAGAGCAACTATCTATTTTAGAATATAGTCTCTTAATTATGTTGATACTTCTATTACGCTCAAATGTATTATCGTGAAACATTTCTAAATCTTAAGCTGTATTAGGTGTTTGAGAATAAGAGCTAGAATGTTCTTGAATCAGAAACTCTGAAAAGAAATCTCGCCTTCATTTGAACAACTCAATAAGAGAAACAGGACACGAAAGCATTAGAAATAGTGCTTTGAAGTGGTATAGTTAAGAAGAAAAACCTTTATTTAGCAGTGCGTCATTTCAGAAACATAGATCATCTTAAAGCAGTACTTGAGTAGTACTTGAGCAGCATCACAAACAAGCTTCTCCTTGCCCCTCTTACAATCATCAAAACATCAGTTCTTCTCTAGGCACAGGAAAAGTGCTAGGCACAGAAACGAATGCTTGCCTTCCATGCTGCATAGAAGTTAATACATTAATTTGGTGATCTACATACATGGAGCGAATATGTTATTCAAACAACCATTGAGAGGGTGATCCCTCTCTCCCTGTCACTTCTTAGGTTTAAGGGATATTCATATATGTGGATCTCAACAGCTTCACAAAACATTTGAGAGCAAACCTGTTTATAAGATTGAAATTTGGGTCCTATTTTCTGAATAAAATAAGTTACAGACTTACAGGTTGTTATAACTCTTTATAAATACTTAATTCTTGAATAAAATATCATGTTCCCACAACTCCACCCTAAGTAGTGATAAATCCAAACCAATGAGCCACAGAAAACATATACGGATACCTAACACCTATACCCAAGTTAGTTAACATTGTTAAAAACTACTATAAAGTACACAATGTCTATCGAAGCTTCTAATCCTCGCAACGATCACTTGTCAACTAATGATTCAATGTTGGGAATTCAAAAGCTTTGTGGAAGAAGTGACTCAAATAAAGCAAATAGAAGTGGTTCGAGTAAGAAGTGGATGATGAGTTGGACCAAATCTACATGTGTGTGTGTGTGGGTGTGGGGGGTGGGGTGGGCGGGGAGGGGGGGGTGAGACGCTGATGGCATTATGACTGGGGTGTAGTTGTCTGGGTCAGTTTTCCCTGCCCAGCAAGAGCATACAAGTTCAGTTCACTGATATAAAACCCTTTCTTCAAACAAAATAAACATACAATGGAATACCTTTACGAAAAGTGCTTGCCTACCATACCTCTATAAAACAATTGCCTAGCTCCTAGTATTTAAAAGTGGATCCAAAAGCACAAAAAAACCAAGTCCTGAAGTAAACTCAACCAAGTCCAAACCTTTCAGTAGTATCCAATTTGGCTCTTAAATCAGCTATTTCAGCCTCGACAACAGAGAGACGCCGCTGGCAAGCTGCCTCAGCTTCATTAGCAGCGTTTATCCTCAACTTCAACTAGTTTAGTAATTTGATTCTAAAAGAGGTAGACTGTGGACAGATACAAGAAGATAGAATAGATCACATAGTAAGTAGAGGCACAGGAAGATATGTCAGACTGCATTTACACAAACAAAGAGTTGGAGAAGTGAATTTATCACAACAGAACTAGAGTACAGAGGAATATCAAAATAACAGTTGTCTGATTTTTTTTAACTTCAACAGGAAAAAAAACAGTGGAACGGTTTTATCCATAAAATTCCTTTTAACATAAAAGTTTGTGGCATGAGCCTTAAATGTGCGTAAATAGATTGAAATTAGTATGTCCACCCTCCTCTCATCTCAAACAAAACCCATAAAGGCAAGAGTCCGCAAGACAAATTCTGGTCTTGGCTTGTAACTGAGTCCCTGGCCATCACTCTGGTTCTTCTCCAACTTACACTGAACACCAGTTATACTCTTTCCAAAAAAGACTTGCTCCAGCATCTGCATCTCTTACATAGTCAAGCGCATTTTTCAATCTCAAAACTGGACTCATTTCAGCTTTTAGTTACAGGGGATGAGGGTCTAAAACTCAAGTCTCTCAAAGGAAATAACCCGTCAATTTATCAGAGAATAAAGGAGACAGCGGCACAAGTATCTAAACCCAAGAGAAAGTGATTTCTAGATACCAGGAAACGTTGTATTCATCTGGGTCTCTACGGTACGCACAATACCAAGCTGCTCAACGTAGTTTCCTAGGACTATCAATGCTCTAGTGGAAGCAATTATAATTTTAAAAATTCCAGTCACCAATACACCATTGTAACATACTACTAGAAAGACCTATCCTGGAGGTAGCTTCTCGGCATATATTGCATAAGTACTACATAGGAGAGTTGGAAGTGTGGAACCACTGATCAGAGAGTGATTTGAACCCCTCTCGAACATGAAACTGCAGTTCATCTAATACAGTGTATAAATAATCAATATCTAGTTTGCAGTGAATCAGTGATCACTACAAGACCTTGAAAAACTGAAAATAATAATACTAGCCAAACTAAAGGACTAGTATTATGAAAGCTGAAACTTTGGAAAGGCTTAAGACAATACCTCAAACCCTAAATCAAAGTGCAGCTAGCTGAAAGGTGGTTCAGATGGTTATGCTAAGACATGTGTTTGGGACGGATAAAAATTAGGAATTGAAAAGACTTTTCGCTCAATCAACAACCCTCGATGTTGTCAGTTACGCTTAAGTTAGGAATACATATTCACTCAAAGTTAAGAATAAAAGCTGCGCTGGATTGTTTGGCCACTATTTTCAAGCTTCAGTCTACCCCTTAACAACAATATGCTAACATCCACATCTATAACCCACTGCACGGAATCATTTGTATTCATATAATTACTTGAAAGTGGAATAGAACTATTAGATGACCATAACTGGAATTCTGCAAGGAATAAAAAATGACAGATAATAGTAAGCTTGGCCTAGCAGAAACATATCAATTTTTGTTTTAACGTATCAAAGTATGGCTGATTTCAAAATATAAGCTTGATCAATTGAATTCCCCTGAAGTAAAGCAGAATCCTAACATTTACCCTTATCCCCATATCAGTCAGTCCATGAACAATAACATATACTAGTATTAAAGAACACTTCAATGTGCAAGACCAAGAAGAAAATAAATGCAAACTAAAGATAATAAAGTTTTATCAAAAACTACCTTAAATTTGGCAGGTTCAACCAGTTGGAAAACAACAGTATCTCCTTCCAATTTCAGAACCATGGCAAACCTTTTCCACCCACCACTGAGTTCACGATATTGAGGCAGATAATTGGCTTCGTATTGTTCTCTAGTATCTGTCTCGAGTATCATAACAGTACGGTTTTTTACTGGTATATGCGCCCTACAAAAGGGCGGAGGAAGTCTCTGTGACTCCACCAAATGAACCAAGTAAGAAAACACCTCAAAATAAGCATATTAATTTCATCAGAATAATATATAGTTTGTCACATTTGCCTAATGAAAAGGCCTAAAACATGAAATTACTTAAATTAGATTGCTTTAGATTCAAAAAAGGACTGACATTCAAGAATGGAGGGAATAGTTTTTCACATTTGCCTAATGAAAGAGCCTAAAACATGATTTGAGGTACTAACCAAGATGAAACCACCAGAAACATTCGATTTCACATCACTTTTACGGTAGTCGGATGTTCAACATTCATCTTTGAGTGAATTTTTCTAGCATGAACAAAATTACATTTCCTTAATCAGGGATTATTACAATATTTTTCTCATCAAGAAAATCAAATTAATTGACATATCTCTGCTTAAATTACATACGAAGATCAAGATTCAAGAATTTGCAAAATTTCATCATTTAAAACAAAAGAAATCATAACCCACCCGAGATAAACGCATGTATTTTCTCCTAATCTTGTCAGCCCACAATTTCTTTTGCTTTCTCTGCAAAAATGAAAAATGAACAAACCCTAATTTTGAAAACGGAAATAAAAAGGGACAGGGAAGAAAGTTACTTGCCGCGGCGAGGATTAACGGAGAACAGGGTTCGCGAACCGGCCGAGCAAAGAAGCTTAGTTTTCCGAGTAGGGAATCACTTTGCCGGTTGTTTTTTCGAGCAGGGAATACCTTATGCGGGGGTTTTTCGAGCAGGGAACCACCGGTGAGAGGTGAGGAGGCGAGGAAATTAAATAGACTCTTGTTGGAGTACCACCGGCGATGGGCGAAACCCAGCGGCGACAACCACTGGTGAGAACCACCGTCGAGACGCAGGGTAAGCCGAGAGAAGAAGGGAGTAATGAGAGTGGGATATTCGCTGCAAAATTGGTCACGAGGTTTGAGATAGAAATGTTTGGTCTGAGTTAAAGTTGCAACGAAAAAAATTACAAATATGTTATTGCAGGGGGCTTTTACCATGTACGCTGCAAAATAAAAGGCCTATTGCAGGTAGGGATGGCAGCGGGTCCAGGACCCTACCCGGACCCTGTCAGACCCTACCCTAAAATTAGGGTATGGATCTTTATTTTTTAGACCCTATAGGGTAAGGGTAGGGTATGGGCATATGCTGTTTTTTTTTAGGGTAGGGTAAGGGTCTTAATTTTTCAGACCCGTACCCTACCCATACCCTACCCGCGGACCCTTTAGATCCATACCCTACCCATACCCTATATTTAGACCCGCTTAAATTTTGTTATTTTTATGTACTTCACTTTTTTGTTGGATCTTGATGATGAAGTAGATGATGATATGGACGATAACTACTACTAAAGTACTAAATGGATGCATATTTAGTAACATTAATGTTGTGTAGTTAAGAATGTGGGATTTTGTAATTATGAGCTTCGTACTTTAAAATGTATTGTGTTTAAGGAAAGACAGGGATAATTTTTGAAGACTAGCTATTTATTTGTTTTAAAATGTCTTATTAATCGTTGTTCTTGTATTATTTTTGCATATTACATATAATTACATACAAAAAAGGAAATAAAAGTTTTAGTTTTACGCGGACCCGTATAAGACCCTAGACCCTACCCATACCCTGTCGGACCCATAGGGTCCGGGTAAGGGTCTTATAATTTTAGACCCTATAGGGTAAGGGTAGGGTAGGGTATGGGTATATATCAAAAAGTTAGGGTCCGGGTTCGGGTATTACTAGACCCTACCCAGACCCTACCCATTGCCATCCCTAATTGCAGGGGGATTTTACTATGTACGCTGCAAAAATCTATTTTGTAGGGGGCAATTAATTTGTACGCTGCAACAACCCTTTAAAGGGTTTGAGCCGCGTTGACCGACTGGTTGTTGAAACGTATTAATACTTGTACGCTGCAACAAGGGGGTTGCAACAGGGGTTTTTTCTACTAGTGACCCCACAATTATTATATTGTCTCTCTCTTCCCACTAACTTTTTTTTGTCCCCACACCCTCTCTCATTCAATTAAAAAAATATTCCACTACCTCCTATCACATCTACTTTTTTAATAAAATAACAATTGATAACCAAACAACCACTTATCACCTAAAACTTTGTGCAAAGGTAAGTGTAACAACTAATCTGGGACGGAGGGAGTATAATTTTTCATAATCTTTAATTAAATGTTCTTTTCTTTCACTCTTTTGTTCTTTTTATCCATAGTAATATATTCTTTTCTTTCCACTTTTTTAGCACTCCAAGCGCGGTTTACTCGCAGCCAGAAAATGCAACTACATCTATAAAGTAAGCCTACTGCATTTTATTATTACAAGTTATTTTTCGTTTATTTTTGAAAATATAATTTTTCATAATCATTTATAAAATGTTCTTTTCTTTTCACTTTGTTGTTCTTTTTATTGTTAGTCTGAATTCGTTTTTCCCTCTAATATGTTCTTTTTACTTTATAATGTCTTTGTTTTCATAAGCGAGGAAGAGGATCTAGATATGGTACAAGTACCTGAACTTGTTAAGAGAAAGAAAAATGTTCCCATCAAGTTACTATCACGAGTGTCACCCTTCTTAACTCAGTATTCACACCTACTGATGGAGGTGGATCAGTTGGATCAACAAGAAAAGGACATGCGATGCGTACTGGATTATGCCTTTGGAGAGGGCAGACCAACGTAAGTAATTTTATACTATTACAAGTATTTTAATGTAGATGTTCTTTTTGTACCGTTTCATGTTCTTATGGAAATATTATTTTCATTCTTAAAACAGTCAGGTGTTGTACACTGATGATTGGAATATAATTACCAGAGAAGAGTTTCAAACCCTAGGTATATATTTAATCATTGAAATTTTCAATGTTCTTTTAAATGTTGTTGGTGTTCCTTTTACTCATATTTTTGTTCTTTTCCTTTAAAACAGCTCCGGACGTCTGGGTGATGAATAATGTTATTGACACATTTGCAAGAATACTGAATGATGATCCAGATCAAAGTTCCAAGAGTAACTTGAAATTCTATTTCTCTACAATTCCATTCGTAAGTTTTAATATCACTAAAAATTCATTTTTCATATTTCTTCAGTTATTTTTATTATATAAGATATATTTAAGCATATTTTTTTTGGGTGCAAAATATGCTCTGCCAGAATGATCCATATGGTGGATCACAGGATAGTCAAGCAACCGAGGACAAACGCTTGGAAAATTTTATTGTAAGTGTACGACATGAGTATGTAACCGCTGGTGTTAAGTATTTAAAGGGATACCATCTGGTAAAATTATAAAATTGTTCTTTTCTTTTCTACATATGTTCGTTTTCCTTTGTCTAATGTTCTTTTCTTCCTTGTAGTTGTTCTTTACGGTCTGGTCTGCTGATCATTTTTATCTGATTATAATCAACCAAAAGGCGAAGAAGGTGGAGATCATTGACAATCTCACCTTACCTGAAGGAATTTCATATGATGATAAATATAAAACATTTGCAGAAAGAACTGTAAGTCTATTTGTAGAAATTCCTCTTATATATTTTATTTCGTACTTTTATTCCTCTTATATACTTTTGTTCTTTTCTTTGTTATTTTTTTGTTCTTTTACTAAGTTAAATTATTCTTTTTTTCTTCGGATCATTCCAGTTTGAAGCCTGGACAATATTTGCAGCACAAGAGGGACATCCATTGCGGAAGGCACAAATTTCGGCATATGAAAAGGTGTTGCTTGAAATGCCATGGAAAAACAGAATAAACAAGACTGATTGTGGGGTATATGCAATGAGGCATGTGGAGACCTACAAAGGCAACCAGAATTGGAATTGTGGCTTCAAAAACACAGATGAAGATGTAAGAAATTTTTTAATATACGTACATATATTATTTTAATATATAATCTTCTAATAATGCACTATTTTAGGTTTTCAGAAGGACTATATTTGCAAGCTGAGAATGCGGTACGGTGGTGAAATGTTATTATCCGCTTTGAACAAAAGGCATGAGCTAACGTATCTGGCATTGAAGAGAGCTAATCAAATAGAATAGTTGGTGTGTTTTCACGAAGGCAGGAACATAGTTACTTTTCATTAGAATTATGCTTTTAAAAACAATGGTTTATTCTGTAGATATCACTGTAGTTATTGTTGAAATTATGGGTTGTTCTTTTGAATATGTGTCGTGTTCTTTTCTAAACAATTAGATGTTCTATTAGTTTCAGATATGAATGCTATCTAGATTGTTTGGATATTTTAAGCAAATATTTCAATTAAAGGTTCCAAAGTTGTTCTTTCACTCTTTTAACAAGTTCCTTTCAATCCAGGAACATGTTCTACTATATCATTGGACATATTCTTTCTATTCCGATATTCTTTTATTCTCTTTTAGCATGTTCTTTTCACATTTTAAGCATTTAAGCATGTACTTGTATGCAATTATTTTGCAATGAAATAATATATATTGTAATTGCACAAAAGTAAAACAAAAATGTATACAACTAAAATTCTCATTTCAAAATATTGATTGAGCGAAATATCAGTAGCCCGTAAGAACATAAGCATCATGTAAAAATCTACATCAAAAAAATTAGAAGAACATTAATGAGAATACAAAAAGAAAATAATAAAAAAACAACAAATTAAAAATAAAAATATTACCAGTCGTGAAATGAATCTACAAGGGATGTATGTGTACTCCAAAATAATCATCTGGAATAAATACTGGATGAACCAAGACATCACCAACAGGTAGGTTTATGATATGCTGGATAAAAAAAAGAACGAAAAAGGGGTCAAAAAGAACATTTTAGAGATGAAAAAGAACATAAAGAATTTCAATAGAACATGTTAAACTGAAAGTAAAAGAACATCTAGAACAACAACAGAGAATAAACGAACAAGGAAAAACAAAAAGAAGAAATTTGTAAAACAAAAGAACAAATTTATATACGAAATAGAACACTTCACCTGATCAGTAGACTGAGTTTCCTCCCTCAAATTATCAACATGTCTTTTCCTTCTCTTGTTCCAACCTTTAAGTTTATTGCGTTTCTTCTCAACAATCCCTTTTGGCCTAACATTCCTCTCATTACTCTTTTCATTCCCTTTCTTGTTCTTCTTTATTCTCTTTGGTGGATTTTTAATCATTGTTGGAATAACTTCTTCAACAATCGGTTCCTGCAAAACTGGTTCTGTTGAAGGCTCAAAAGCATCAAGTAAAGTTTCATTACGCACGAAATGGTTTGATGAAACATCAGCCCCTCCAACTCCACCAATGTACTCCTTAACTTTAGTTGACATATCCAGCATACCCGAATCAATAATCTTCCTTGCAGCCGGACAGTGTTGAGCTTCATTTATAACTTTAATGCAACTCCTTATGGTTTTCATCCTCCACACCGATGCAGAAACAACATTTACTTCATTATCTCTATCTTCTCCCTCCTCAACAATTGTATTCATAGCCTGTTTTGTCCATCTCTTCATAATGTATCGATTAGGAATCCTTTCAACATTATGGACGATAAAAACTCGAAGAACAAAGAATGCCTATTTCTCCAAATTACTTGCAAGTACAATCAACAACCATGTCTTACTCATTAAATCTGACATTGTGTCTAATGAAATCCTTTGTAGGATGCCCAACAATATACTCAGAAACTGGATACTCAAAACGAATCCGTTCACTCCTCAAACCAACAGCTTTGATGAATCGTTGCTCAAATATCAAATATATTGCAATAGTGTACACTTCCCGGGCATGTAAACATAACATGTTATCCGAACATGCATAATACTTATTACCAGTAGAAGAATTATAATCTCCCGTGTTCTCCTTACTTCTCCACTCATCAATTACCTCCAAAAAACACTTATAAAAATCACATAAACCGTTGGTTTTATGCAACCTCCTAGAAATAGAATGATTTGTAGTCTCACTCCTTTGAGAAGACAAAACACCCCCAGAAAACCACTCTTTGTTATATGCAGGACAACATTTCTCCTTCAAACTATATAACCTTATTATCCATGAATGTTTAGCGCAATTGTAATCAGCCAAAAGACTACAAAAGAACAAATAAGGAGAACAAAAGAACAATCAGGGACACAAAACGAACACCCTGAGTAAAACAAAGAACAAATGAAGAGAAAAAAAGAACAATAACAGCGACATACAGTACAATAAAACTTGAAAAGAACAAAAAATAAGATGTGAGGGAAAGGAAAGTACAAACAATCACAGTACAAGAAGTATAGACTCTATTAATCAAAGAAAAGAACATTAAAATACCAGATTAAAAGAACAAGTTTCATCAAGCATGAAAAAGAACAGTACTTAACAATAGAAAGAACATGTTCTGGAATGAAAGAACAAAATAAAATTTTAAAAAACTAATCAGTCTATTAGCAAAAATAATTTTTACCTATTCCAATAATGCTCGAACTCAGCAACTGTGTCAGTATATTTCAAAACATAATCAAACCGACGTTTGAATCCTTCTTTGGCCATAACACCTTTGATGTTTACAATAACATTTTCTCCAATGTGCCACGTACACAACCGATGCCTCGATTTTGGAAACACTTCCCTAAAAAAACATAAACCAAAAAAATATATAAATAAATAAACTAAACAGAAAGACAAAAGAAAAAGAACATAAAAAATTGTACAAAAATACAAAAGAACAAAAATGTTTGATTTACGAACATACAAACAACCTAAAAGAACATTACCTTATAGCCTTGTCCATGGCAGAACATTGATCAGTCATGATAGTCACAGGTTGCTTCCCTCCCATGGAAGTCAAAAAAGAATTAAAAAGCCATTCAAAACTACCTGCCTTCTCATTCAATATAAAACCCACTCCAAACATGATATTTTGGGTGTGAAGATTCATTCCAACAAAAGGCCCACAAATCATATCGTATTTATTAGTACGATAAGTTGTATCATGAATCAATAAATCACCAAAAGCTTCATAATCAGACCGCATTCTTCCATCTCTCCAAAAAAAATTGGTCAACTGATTCTCTTCATTCAGTTGAAAATTATAATAAAAATCATGTTCATTAGCTTGTCTCATAGTGAACCATCTGATCAACTGATTTGAATCACAACCATCCAAAATTTTCTTCTTCTTTGCCAAAACAACATCATACGCATCGGGAACAGTGAAGCCTAAATGCGCCTCACCACCAACTTCTTTCCTCATAGCTCTAAGAATATCAACAAGCTTAGTGCCACTACAAGTAAAAGTAGTAAGAAAAGCCAAGTGTTCTTTTGAAATGTGCCTATGTGACCTAATAAGGTATCTCTTATTAGCAGGAACCATTGAATGGTTATGCAGACGACAATGTTTAGAAAGAACATACATTCCAGTTTTCTTATCAACATCAAACTGAACTGAAGCCTTGCATCCAATTCTCCTATCAATTTTTTAAAAGGATTTAGGCACAACACCATCTGGATTTTTAAACCCCTCATATGCACAAACAAAAAACCGTTGTCGAACTATTCTAGTACCACTTCTATACTCCTTTTTACCCTTCCTAGTACCAAAACCATTCCTAAATGCATGACTGTTGTATAACTCATACGCCTCATCATCTTCCTTAACTACACTTCCCTCTAATGAAACTGGTTCTTCAAAATCTGCGTGACGATAAAAAAAGAACACAAAGAACATCAGAAGTAAGATAAAGGAACAAACACTAGAAGTAAAAGAACATTGTGACAAACAAGTAAAAGTGCAATTATGTACCTTGGCCAACAACCACATAGGATTCTGGATCTTTATTAGCATCATTTTGTTCTGAATTATTAAGCGCATTATTTAAAATATCTGGAAATTTATAAAATAAAAAAAAAATCAGAAAAAGAACTCAATAAAAGGAACTTAAAAGAACAATTAGTGCGGGTATAAAAGAACAACCAAAAAATAATCAAAAGAACAGTAGCTATTAAAAAGAACAATGCACCAAGAGTAAACGAACAATCCATGTAGACTGAAAAGAACACTAGGCATTAAAAGAACAATCAATGAAGAGTTAAAAGAACAATCAGTGTAGATTTGAAAAGCTAAATATAATAAAAAGGAACGTCTCAATACGTATTCTAAACATGTTCTTTTGAAACTGACATATGTTTTTCTGAAATGATACAATGTTCTTTTCTGCAAACGAACATAACCAAACGTATATTCCTTAAATATAATAGTTATTACACAATCAATTTCACCACATAAATGAAATAAAATGCAAAATCAACGAAAAAACCAATTCTTAACCTTCATTATCAACAATCCCCAAAATCAACGAAGAATGAGATTCAAAGTTAGATTAATCAAACTAATTACAATCACCAAAACATAAAAAGTACGATTATTATGAAATCGAAATCATAAAATCAAAAAAATTGCAATTCGTTATTACAAATTGAAAAAATACCTTCGTAAGTCTGATTTTCAGCTGAAGAATTCAAATGAGAAGAAGAATAATCATTCGAAATTGATTTTGAAACAGAGAAATCATGGAATATTTGATAATTCTCCATCAGATTCTCTCTCTAAAAACAATTTAAACACAAATGTAAGCTTTCTCTCTCCTCTTCATACTTTATGAATTGAAAATTATGAAGCCCAGACATATAAATACCCCCAAAAGGAGCGAACAAAAAAAAAATCGCGAAAACTAACAGAGAAGAACAAAGCACATGATGTTCTTTTGTAAAGTGGAACATGTTCTTTTTATCTGCAGAATTAATGAAAACACGCGTTTTATTTTAAAATGTCTGCGTTTAAATCCCGGTGCACCTAGATCTAGGTGCACACGCCTGCACCATCGAAATAAACCATGAAGTATTTTGCACTAGGCCACTACGTCAACCAAGTTTTCTCTCACTCTTACCTTTCCTAGTATCATTTCAATATTTCATTTCTGGAATTCTAAACTCCTTCGACTCACAAGTTTCACTTTAAAAGTTTTAAAGTTCCGCTATTGGTAATAAGGTTTACTACTATTCATAAAATCAGTCAATTTTTCAATTTTAAAAGATAGTTAAAAAAGCTGCCATTAAATCAGTCAATTTTTTACTTGGTAAAATTTAAAAGATGATTGAAAAGAAATGATCAATCTTTATTGTAAAAAAATAAAGTTTGGAGTGATGAAGAGGCAAATAAGTTGTTACAATTGTGGTAAATCTGGTCATTTTTCTACATTTTGCCCAGAAAAATCATGTGGGTATAACCTCAACAAGAAATTGAAGCCTTCAATGTCATCATCTTTCCAAAGTTTCCCAGTCACAAATTGTCGTTGTGGTGGAGGTTTGTGCAAAATCAAGATTACTCCTAAAACTCAAAAATGTTTCTACACTTGCCCTAACATTTATGTAAGTGTTTCAAAATTTCTGGATTTTCTTTCTTTCTTCTTAATTAAAGTTTTAAAATTTTGTTGTAATTGGGAGATTTTGGTTGGTTGTAGGAATTGCACTGTGGGTACTTCAAATTATGTGAGGATCTAAAGGCGCATGAGATATTGCATAAATCTCCTCCGATTTTTCCAATTTGTTCATGTGGGGCTGGAGTTTGCAGGTTAGAAATTGTAAGAGAAGGCCCTGATTCTGGTCGGAGTTATTTTGCTTGCAAAAGAAAGTAAGAACTTTTTCTGGAGTTTTTAATTACTAATCGCAATTGGGACCGCTATTTAATTATCATTATTAGAGAGGTAGTTAAACTTATTGGTGTATATACAATATACAATATATGTTGTTTGGATGTTGTTGTGGTCCATTGCGGAATGTGAAGTTTGAATTTGTCCTATTTGTTAATAATCCTCACCTTTGGACTGTTGGTAAAATGGTGATGAATGATGATAATGACTCATGCGTGCTTGTTATTTTATTGATAATAATACGATGATGGTTGTATTTTATGATTAAGTGGTCATTGTGGGTTAATTTTCAGTTTTCACTCTAGGGGCACGCTTGGATCGGGTGTAATACCATAATAAAAGGACAATGAAGGTTAATTGAGGTGTTGCAAGGGGTGGTGTGGTGGTATTGTGATGAAAAGTTGTGGTAACTATTTCCCCCATGATGAGGGTATTTGTTCCCCCTTCCCTTTTATTTTCTTCTTGCCAACACTAGCGTGTTCCCTTTGCCACCACTTCATCCCCTCATCATCACCTTCAATTACCGTAGTTTGACTTTTATTACCCCTTTAATACATTACCCTCAATTCAAGCATGCCCTAGGTGTAAGTGGCGTGCATTGAATCCGCTTACTGTGTTCTATTAATTTACTTTTACCTGAGCTTATAAAACTACTGCAATTCTATAATCTCCTGATAATTTTTGGAATTGAACAACGTGTAGCAATAGATTTTGGTTGTCAACTTCTCATGTTGTATTTTAAGTTTCATGTCATCTCCCTTTGAAGTTTGAAGGGCCAACTCTCAGCAAACTTACCGTAAACAGAGACTGAAAGGATTCCAACTTGAGTTCAGTTTCATAAATATAGTGTTTATCAAGAGGTTTTTATTGAGGCTGCAAATCGGATAATAATATCCTAGTCTCTACAATTACTTAGTTGTTTACTTTAGATAGTGTTGATTTATCCCTTTGAAATATTAAGTTTGCAAGATCTTGTTGGCTAGGCGAGCTTAATGATTTAAGGGCTATGTGCAGCTACAAGGTGCTTGCAATTTCTGGCAATGGAAGGATGAAAAGTATTATCAGCCTACATCAAATGTGGTTAAAGATACCATAGCTTATAATGATAGCATAGCCAATGAGATTGACATGATTCGCAAGGAATTTGAAGACGGTGGTATGGATCTCGACTTTCCCTTAGATGAAATCGAAATCAATTCTTCAAGTGTAACATTTTCTGGAGACAACATGACTCATTCTAGTCCTGTAACAAGCCCCGTTAGCCCATTGGATGTGGCAGCTCTTGCATCAACAGGTATAACCTGTGTTTAAGGACGTGTCAATACAATAGAATCAATTTTCAAATTAAATCTGATATGTTATACGCTTTTAACTAGTTTTAGAATTGTTTCTAATCTTTGTTGTTAATAGTTGTCAGATTTATATCATCTTCTTTTGCTTCTTATAGATTCTCAGAGTATGGTGGTTAAGTGGTTCCCTCGCAATTGACTACTGTTCTAACATGCTTCTTCTAGGTAAGAAAGATTAATTGGCATCAAACAAGTTGTACCATCTTTTCATTTGCTGCTTTGAATATCTTGAAAGCTTGCATTTATATGTTTTCGCAACTGTCTCTTGTTCTTACTCCAAACAAGTATTTTACAATATCTGATTAAGTTTCCATTTTTGGAGGCAGTGCTTGCTTAGTGACTTGGCTTATTCTAAGGATTCCGTTGCCGTCGTAGCTTATAGTGAGGTGCAATGTGTAAAGATGTTATGGGAGCTCCAAACATCAATAACATAGGGAAGTATATACCGCAGAAGCTACATTTGAAGGGATGAGATTAACTATAGTAATATAGTATCCTTAGATGTTTAGTTTTATGTTATTAATGAAATCTGTATAAACCTAATTGATCGAAGTGCAAAGTTAGCTAATAGTGTAGTTGTTACTTTAGTAGTAAAGTTGAACAGAGTTCAGAATATACCCAGAGGTTTCTACGAAACTGTGGTAGAAACTGGTAAGGGCTCATATTTGTTGGAAGTTTTCATGCAGGTCACTACTCACTAACCAAAGTGCCTGAGGAGTTGTTTAGTATTTTAGTAACAGCTGCTGAGAATTGAAGGATGACTTTAGAATATTCCTTAAAACAGCATGTAATCTCTACCGGAGAAGGCGATAAAGACTACCTCCACGAACAGTATTTGACAGTATTCATAAGATCAGGAGATAGTAAGATACCAGGTAAACCAATCTTCGGAGGCATTTTATATGTTTCCTCCGACATGTATAAGAGCATTTTGGCAACTTCAGAAAAAAATATTAACTGATAGAGAAGCATAATTCGGCAGAGGCCATTTATCATCTTGGCGAAGTTTACTGAAAACATATACGGAGTGGAGTATGTACTAAAAGGGCAATAAACCAATACAGGTGAGGTAATATTTTAAAAAACTTTACTTTTATTCAGATGGTTTGTAGTTGGAAGCCATGGAAGGTCATCATTATGGTACATGGCAATCTAACTTCCCAAGTTTAAATTATTATAGGGACCACAATTTTAATCTCTACTCTCTCCGTATAGGGTTATATGTTGACCGACATAAGTATTAACAAAACTTATAAGTATTAACAAAACTTAGTTGAATGTTACAAAATATATAGTACTTCATTAGTTGAATGTTACAAATATCTCTACTCTCTCCTGAACTGAACTAAACTGGGAAATAAGTCTCGTTACTGTAGTTAAGCAAAAAAGAACAGGATTAAAAGGTGCAAATGGGTTAGTGGAGATATTTTTTATTGTTTTCACAAGGATGGTGAGACCATTACTTTTGTTGGTGTGAGAAGGTGTCTAGGCATAATTATTTTTTTATAAACTTACTAAATACTCCCTCTGTCCCTTAATACTCGATCTGTTTTGATTTTTTGCACTATTTACATAATTCACTTTGACCCTATTTTATTTCTAGTATATGAAAACAAATTTTAGTATATAATAAGTTGTTGGCTTCATCTTAATATATATTTTCAAGATATTAATATTTTTATAAGTTTTTATAATATGTAGTTAAAGAAATTGGTGGTCAAAGTTGAAATTGGTGGTCAAAGTTGTGCATTGGCAAGCGTGTCCGGTCAAAATAGGTCGAGTATTAAGGGACGGATGGAGTATCAGTTGGGAGCATTTGGGATGGAGAAATAATAAAATAAGTGTGGTACCTTCTCAACAATAGTAGTGTTACAAGTATTAAGGAGCAAAGGAGAATAACAAGTGTTGCGAGTATCCTAAAGGAGGGAGTAATAACGAAGCAAGTGAAATAGTAGATACTCGCTCCTTCCCTAAAAGATTGTCCCATTGTAATTTCTTGGGTCAAACTTTAAAAACTTTGACCATGAATTTTCATTGCCTATATAAGAAATAATATTGTCATGTAATGTCTTGCTAGATTCATTTCAATATATATATTCGGAATATCAATTTCTAATATTTTCACGTGTGTAGAACTAGAGATATTTACGTTTTAAATCATGTATTCGAGATAGTAAAAAATCATATGAGACAATTTTTTAGAAACTGAACGGAAAGAAAAGAAGCAATTGTAGTATAAAAGTTACCAAAAAACTGGTCTATGAATCTATGATTGTGGTGGATACCATAAAAAAGTAGGAAGAATGAAAAGAATTTAAAAAAATGGGGTAAAGGTTGCCAAAAATACGGATAGGATATAAAAAATATGGGAAATTCTCTTTGGTAGCATTATACTTTTGCAAATTCTCAATGGTAACAAAAATTTTGCCACTTTCTCTAAAGTAGCATTAATAATATACATTCTCTCTAATAAAACATTATTTTTGTAATTTTAGCCTAATTAACGTAATTAAACTTAATCATGGTTAACTCATTCCACTAGGGTATAAAACCAAAAAACCAAACAACCCCTCATTTTCCCCAATTATGTTCTTCGTCTTTTTCTCACATCTTCCATCTGCTACCTGGAGCTATTCTTCTTATGAGTTTTCTATTTCGTTTACTTACCCCTCATTTCATTCAATTACCAACAACCCCTCATTCCGTTCAATTATAATCCCCTTTCATTGATCCTTTTCAAATACAATTTCTATATTAAATCCGATTTTCGTGTCAATTTTGTGGTCAAATCTGAAGCTTGTAATTGATTGTTACGAAAATTAAACCTCAAATATACGCAGATTGGAGTTGAACCGTGTTAAGAATATGGAAAATGGGATGTTTAGGATTAAGAATATGCTCGAGCGTGAAAGTTTATTGCAACATACATATAAATTGAAGTGTTTGATGCTTAATCACATGTGCGCCTAACAAGAATTTTGTAGTTTACCCTTTCAATCAGGTAGAAATGGCATATTTGGTTTGCCTTTGAAATGGAATGACCAAATGACATTAGCCAGCTAAGACACTAAAATCTAATGCTTTGTAAATTCTTCTCAGTTCTGCCGAAGTGTCAGGAATATTGCTAACTGGTATTACGGTATTAGAAGACGGTGGTGCTCAGTATGAAGTTTTAGAATTGAAAAGATAGGCAGCAACAGCTCCCGTCGGAACCACAATGAAGATTAATAGGAGTATTTAGGAAAGACTCGTGGAGGAATTTCGAAACGAAGGTTTTGCAGAGGAACTGATCCCCGAATTTTGGTGGAACTAATCCCCCAATATTGGTGAATTATATTTGTTGGGAATATTTGAGGATGATAAAAAGAGGGTTATTTAGTAATTTTTACCGATATTTAACCATAGTTAGTATTGTATTGGTTATTTGGATAGAAATTACTTAAATAATGTTATATTAGAGAGACTGTATGTTATTAATGCTATTTTAGAGAAAGTAGCAAAATTTTTGTTACCATTGAGAATTTGCAAAAGTATAATGCTACCATAGAGAATTTCCCAAAAAATATTAAGCTCCAATTTTTATTTTTATTTCCAATTCCACTCAAGCAACTAAACTCAATTCTTAACCAGCACTTTTAATAAAGGAAGCAAATAATAAAATATGGAGAAAATAACTTCAACTTCTTTATTATTATTATTATTATTATTTTTATGTAAACCAAACAATACCTTCCCTCAAAACAAAAAAACCAAACAATACCTCAGATTTTTAGAACATAACATAGGCATAATTCAATTTTAACATAACAATAGGCTTAATTCTAGGAGGAAATACCAATTACATAACAAAAAAAAAAAAAGACTAAATAGAAAAAAGATAAAAACTTTTTATTATCAACTTTTTTTTTTATTGTAATACTCCGTAATATTTGTATTATTACTTTTAGACTGATTATGAATACTAAAAAATGAAGTAATGCTACAAAAAATTGAAACAATGGTATTTTTTTAAGAAATGATACATTTTTTAAAGAAATAATATTTTATTTTAAACAAATACTCCATCCGTCCCGGAATACTTGAACCGGTTTGACCGGCACAGAGTTTAATACAAAGTAATTGACTTATTATTTAATTAGGCGGTACTCCCTCCGTATTTATTTAAGGGATACACTTGCCTTTTCCGACCGTATTTATTTAATAGATACATTTGTCATATTTAGTAACTTATCAAACTCACCATTTAATTAAATAATACATCTAATTTACCCTATGACCCACCATCCTATTAAACAAATAATTTCAGAAACTCACCCTACCTCCCAAAATGACATGGTCCCCACTTGTTTACTTACTAAAATATACGGAATATATTCAACCCCACGTGCTTTATTATTTTATTTCATTCAATTGTTATTCTTAATACCCGTGTTCGACCAAGTGTATCTCTTAAATAAATACGGAGGAGTAATTGGTAGTGGGGTATTTTTTTAATATAAACTAGCTTTTGAGCCCAGCGACCGATTATATAGTGATTGTTAAGCCGTATTTTAAAGTGCTGATTATATTGATGGTTTGTGATTTTAGTGGGAATATATGATTTATATAGAGGTGAAATTTGAAAGTTGAAAAAAAATATATTAGATAGTGAATTAATATTGAGTGTTAGAGTGGGAGATGGAGTGCATGACGTTGAATGAATATATGAATTAAATATGTTAGGAATAGTACGAGATAACAATCTAGATAAAACACACACAATATAAATAACGTGGTATAACCACGTCCCAACTTGTATTATTGATCAAAACCGTTATTAACAATACAATCAATCAACCTCACAGGTGTTTCTCTCAAATTATGCTCAAGCTCAGGATCTCAAACATGTCAATCATAATGGTATATAAATCATATTTATATACCCCAACTTCCTAACCCTAGCCCTAGTATTAGGAAACACAATATTACTAGAATATTACAATTTAGGAGAAACCAATATACTAACAAATCTATCCCTAAAATACAACTCGTAAAATAGGAATACAATAACATAATATATCTCCTAAATAAATATCTAGTAATATACCATAACGGAAACTCATTGTCATATTGGGTTTAATATTAACAAAATAGTAAATTGATGTTAACCTAGGAAGATCAAATGTAAGAGGTGTTGAAGATGTAAAATAAATACTTCGTATAACAAACAACAAAATGAATTTTTATTTTTTTATTTTTAAAAGGATGAAAGATGGAGGTGATACGTGTGGGTGAAAGATGCAGGTGACACGTGTCGTCTAACAATTAATTGTCTTCTTTTTAAATAATAGGTATAGATAGATATGAGGGGAATGGTGCATGGGACCACAAAATGACATGTGAAGGGGTAGTTGATATAATATTTATAAAAGTTTACCATCTATAGAAACGGTGCAAATAATCTGAAACGACTTTATAAGAAAAGCTGCAAGTATTCTGGGACGGAGGGAGTAGTACTTTAAAAAATATAGTACACTTTCTCTCTCTGTCTCTTTTTTTCTTCTTCCCTCCCTTCTGATTGTCTTTTTTCCTCGTCTTTTTCCCCCTCTTTCTTTTATTGGTTTTGTCATTTCCTCTTGTCCTTATTTATATTTTGTTTATTTGTTTATGTTATATACAGAGTAATTGGTACTTCCTCTGTCCTTTAATATTCATATCACTTTTTTTATAAATTCGTCCCTTAATACTTGCCCTGTTTCGGATCCTCTAGAGTTCTAGAATTTGAATAATATCAACCATTGAATGAAAAATTAATGGCCCATATAAATCTCCCCTATTTTTCTCATCAATATCCACCCTTTTACTAATAATATATCATTTCTTTCACTTATTTTGAATCCACATATATTCTTACTTCCTTAAAAAAACATTAAAATATTTGACACATTTCCACTATATTATGAAAAATATCCCATCATCAACTACCATCTTATAAATTAAAAGTCAATTAACTTTCTGCCACCTCACCTACCTCTAATTCTAGTCAACGAGACTACGACTTGCTTATATGCTACGGAGTACTGCTGACCGTAGTGTCAGTATTTGTCTTTTTGTTACTGCTCATATGTCAGGGCCTAAAATTTACTCTCTGACCATATCTTTTGCTTTTACTAATTTATCTCTATTTATTATTATTATTATTATTATAAAACGTTACAAGCTTAACAAGCTACAAAGATCAAATGAACTACAAGAAGTTGGAGGGGAGCCGAGATACAATCTGGGCCCCCACTCCTCTAGCTATGGCGAACCCGATCCTGCTGAAAATGTGGGCAGCTGCCCGTGCCCCAATGTCTTGAGCCCTGGAGTACGCCTGGACCCGCTTCAGCAAAGAAACAGCCCCTTTCTCTAATTCCCCAAAAGAAGAGAAGGAAAAAGGGAAGAAACCGTAACCCAAAGCCCTACAACGTGCCCCATACTTATTCTGCTTCCGCTGCGCTGCAACCGCCACAACCCGACCCGGAACGAAGCCTGACAACCCAGATTGCGTCATAGGGGAAGACCCAGTCAAGTCAACACACACATCCAGACCACCATCCCATGAGTAAAGCAGTATATCTGCAGGACGAAGAGCTCCATCACTCTCACTAGTCAGCCCAACATCAACCTCCTTGCGAGCAGAAATCCCCGACCGATAGCAAATATCCAAAAGGGTATCACGAACAACATTATGCCGATGTTTGATACCCACAATCCCAGCACAAGACACGGCATGATCCCCATAAATGTCCCCGTCGAAAACCCGAGAGCAAGCAGAACACGGCGTCGAATAAGAGAACAACGGAATACCCAACCGATAGCAAAGAACCGAACGATAAGTCTTACCGTTCATAGTCTGGCCTAACCCCGAGATGGGGACTGCCCGCAACCAAGCCGAGGAGTGATCCCCCTGCCGTGATTTCCATAGGGCAACAAGACGCGAAGATAAGGAGAAGGCGGATTCCGCATCAGCAGTAACCTTCGTGAAATATATGTCTGCCAATTTCTTCATGAGTCTGGGGGCAGCGATCTCACTAGGGCTACGCATAAGGTCGGTCTCCACGGTCCTATTGAAAAGACCAAGAGCATCGTCAAAGGCCGGTCCCGGACCATCAACACCTGAAAGCCGAAGAAGCGAATCCTGCAAACCAGAAGACTGCAAACGGGATGCAAGAAAAGCAAAATGCCGAACATCACCAGCTGAATAAACACCCAATCCTCCATAAGAATAAGGCAAGGTGGAAAGGCGCCATTGCCAGTCACCGAAACCAGGTCCCGAAGCAGTCACGATGCGCTCTAAAGAAGCCCGCAAAGCCACATCAAAGGATAATTGGGCCGCTTCGAAAAGATGAGGCGGACAAGGGCGCATAGCAAAGTAGAGTTTAGAAACTCCAGTACACGCACGAAGAAGCAACAACTCACACTGGGGATCATTAAGCTTGGCTACAGCATCCATCAACACAACAGCCTTCGACACACGCTGCGAAACCAACTCCTTACAAAAAGAGGAATCCGTACTGACTGGGCCACCAAGCAACTTAACACCAAGCGCAGGACGAGCAATATCCGTAGGAAAGACACCCTCTAGACGACTGCGGGGGTCCTCCGAAGGCCAGAAAACCTCCGTCTTCTCAACATTAACATGGAGACCTAAATGAGGACCCTCCTCCAAAATCAACTCCAAGACCTGTCCAACCACCAAAGTGTCACCAACGATAGTGCCATCGTCCAAGTACCAAGCCTGAAGAGATAGATCAAATGAGTCTCTGATTCGACACACCAATGGATGTAGAACCAGAGAAAAAAGCAAAGGGCCGAGAGGATCCCCTTGCTGTACACCCTGACAAGACCACAAGGTATGCTCCCCATAATACAGCCGCGCTGGAGAAGAGTAGCAGAATTCAACCCAACGCGAAAGAGCAGGACAATGAAGCCGTACCTCACGCAACAAAGCCGAACGATCAACTAAATTGAACGCATTCCGAAAATCCACCAATAACATAGAGAGGCCAACATCAGCCCCACGAGCCTCAACCAACCGATTGACAGCATGGAGAATGGCCTCACCACCAGCTGGAACCCCAACTCCAAACTGAAGACCTCCAAAGTAGTTTCCTAAACGCGGACCAATCAAAGCTGCCCCGACCTTAGAAACAAGGCGCCTCCAAATAGTGCCCACGGCAATAGGCCGAATACCCCCACCAGGCTTAATAAGTGGCGTAAGAGGAGCACTAGCAATGTATCCTCCAAGCTCAGCGGGACACTTTCCAGCAAGAAAGAGATTAACAACCTGAGTGATAGCATCCACCAACTCATCAGAAACAGCTACAGCAGCACCACCCAAGCAATCCAAAAGGTGTTGAGCACGCAAGCCATCTCTACCGCACGAAGTACCACGCGGAAAGCCCATAATCTGCTCCAAAACAACAGCGGAGGAAGCAATAAGGTGGTGATCAACAGGGATATCCGGTAAGGTAGGGACCGGAACGGAAGGGTGCTTTGCTTGCAAATCTGCAAGAGTAGCATCATTGTAAGGGGCAAGACCTGAGGAAGAAAGAACCCTAACGGCAGCAGTGTAGTGACCGTCAGAAATCTTTCTCTTGCATTGCTTAATATTACGCTCCGCCAAACCATGGTCGTCGTCAACATCCAATAGAGGGGGAGACACACTAGCCAATGTGTCTATGACAAGTTGCTCAGAACCACCAGGCACACCCCAAGAACGAATAGCAGAGGTGATACTCTCTTCCTGTTGCCGCCGCCTAACGCCGGAGGAACACTCACGATTACTTCGTGGAGAAAAAGTCTTGAGGACACAAAGAGGTAACACGAGCAACTGAACCCAACAAGCGATGTCATCTGGCCTGCAAATCACCTTATCAAGCGCCCCTTTCAGAACTCGCGAAAAACCCAAACGACATTTGGGAGGGATGGATTTCACAGAACCCAATCTATTTATATTTTTATTTTTATTTATATATTTTAATTTATTTCCCCTCTTTTTTAAAGTAAACTGATTTAGATCCTATTTAGTTCGTATTATTTCTCTTAATTCACTTTGGTCTAATCTAGATTTATTTTTCCTCATTTGATCTGAAATCATTTTTGTTGGCTATTATAGTGCAAGATATGAGTTCTTACTCCTTAATCGCTAATGGGTCGTTTGGTTCGCTAATCTGGAATGGTTTGGAATAACGTCTCATACCAACGGAGTATGGATTCTATTTCCCATATCAATTTAAAACTGTTTGGTTTAATCCTGGAATGAATTCTATCTCCCATTCATGTTGTTTGGTTCGGGGTGTTTGGTTAGGAGAGGTTTGAGAGAAAAAGAGCTTTTTGGAATGAATTAGAGGTTTGACTTTTAGAAAAAACTATTTGGAAGTGTTTGGTTAGGAGAGGTTTGGAAGAGAGTTTTGGGGTGAAAAAGCTAATTTTGAAAAAGCTCAATATAGGAGCTTTTTGCAATTAGAGGTTAGAGAAAGTGGATGAAAATTAATGACTATTTTGTCCTACTATTGCCTATAATTACAACCATTATCAACATTGGTACCCTATATTATTTTTCCCCTAAAAACATTACTCACACTTTCTTTTTCATTTCACCCTATTTACTAAATTCGTTTTTTGTTGTAATAAATTTATATTACTACTTTGAAGCAATTGAAATATATTGCAATTATGCTTGAAATATCATTAGTAATGTTTCTCTATTTGAAAAATCTATATTATTAAAAAACATTAATTAATTTTTTTTTTTTAAAAATTATTTTATTCAGTCATTGTTTATTAAAAGAATATAAAGAGAGAAAAATTAACACAATAAACTATTTGTCTAATATTAATAAAAAAAACAAAGTATGTCAATGTCCTTAATGGTCATTTTACATATTAAACAGCTAACAGCTAATTTACCAAACACTTTTACACAAACAGCTAATGCAACCAGCTAGTCAAATCAGCTAATGCAAACAGTTAACCGCTAACAGCTAGTCAAACCAGCTATCAGTTAACAGCTAACAGCTCCTAACCAAACAGGGCCTAAGTTTGTATTCAATTTTTTAAAATATATATTGAATTTTTTTTTTTTACAGAAGCATCAAAGAAATGACTACCAGAAAAGATACCTCAAAACTATTATTCAATAGTAGTATAAAAATGTTCTCAAAAGTATATTAAAGCTAATTTTACGAATATTCAAACATCACCAAGTATATATCAACATAGTATATTGAAGCTAATTATTATACAGTTCAATCAGGACAAAAAAAAGTGTTTGTCATAATAATATAGCCACCCTAAAGTACAAAAAAATAACTTAAAGGGAACATAATGATATCATAGTAACTATTAAAACATATAGTTACTATTATACATGATATAATATCTCTTTATATTAATGATAGTATGTACTAGCAGATCAGTTGCAGATCGATAATGTTATTGTTATGATCATATAGTTACGTTACTGTGATCATAACATAGTAACTCTTATTACTAATAACATAGTGGACAACAAAGAGCATAAAAAGAACATTATAATATACATAATAACTATATCAAACATATAGTTACTATTATACAAGATATAGTATCTATAAATATTATCGATGGTCATAAAATATAGAATAACATCAAAAACATGAACAAAACATAGTAACTATTTCATACATATGGCAATTTAGAAAATAGGGAATTTGTAGGCCCAATTATTTTTCAAATTTCTTACATCGATTTGTAGAAGAGCACAAACCTTTTGGTTATAGTCACGTAATCATGAAATTTATAGTCAAATATAGTCGATAAATCATTATAACATACAATAAGCAAATGTTATAGTTAAAATCGCATAGAAACTCTAAAAATCACATTGCCTCTTTAAACCATAAAATTACTGTATAACTCACATAGTTACTATTTAAAATCGTGAAATCACTGATCGAATTCGCGAAGTGAAAACGGTATTTCGGCAAAACACAAACGTTAATTTTTCCAAACAACAAATATTTTCTAATTTTAAATAAAAATAGACTTAGAATACTTTAAAAAACAACGAACCGAGATGTGATCTCTCAAATTTCTTGCGATGATTTGTAGACGAGCACAAAATTTTCGATTCGATTTCGGTAATGACGAACCTCCTTCTTGATCTATTACTTCCTCCATTTTTTCCTCATCTAATAGATCCAATTATGAGAACTATAAGATAAAAATTGAACAAACCCTAGAACTTTGGCCAAAAATCTGAAAAGCATAGAGAGAAAATAAAGACAGAGAAATGAACAGAATGCATATATGAAAATTTGAAAAATAATTATTTTTAAAACGTATATAAAGTGGGATAGATACAAATCGTATAGAAACTCTACAAAACATATAGTAACTCTTTAAAACACATAATTATTGTAATACTCATATAGTTACTATTTAAAATCACGAAAGAATTGTCACGTGACAGTTACACATGTTGCCCAACTAAATTAATCCATTACCCTGGTCCACGTTGGACCAGGTTTATATTAGTGTAATTGCAAAGTTAATTTTTTTTGTTTTTTTATTTTAGGTATTTTAGGTATTTAGGTTATTACAGGACGCTTACGTAGCCAACGCTTAGATCCGGCTCTACCCAACATTTTCTGGTTCACTCCAACATTCTCCACTTGTCTGACTGTTGCTGAACAGTTTTTGGATATCAAACAGACCTCCCCAGAAGGTAATTTTAATGTGGCCGATTTCCCTTCTTTTGCAATCAGTTTCGCTACAGCACCCGCTGTTCTAGATAATTGTCCACCCATTCCAAGTGTGATTTCTATCGTTTGTTAAAGTATTGGAGGGAATTAAAAAAAAAGTATTGGAGGAAATAGAGGGAAAAATAAGAAAATGAAAAATAATTTTTTATTAACCACGTGACTGACAAGTGTTAGTCAACATCGAAAAATTGAAATTAAAGTTCAGAAAATAGATAAAGGTCCCATCTTACCATAAAATAAACCATTTTAAGTCATACTGTTATCTTACAACAATTTTTTTTAAAATTTTCTCAAAATTTTTGCACAAATTCTTATTTACAAAGGTTGTACAATAAATATTGTACACCAGAGTAAAAGTTAACTCAAAATGCTTAAAAGTTAAGCTTATATATGTAAAAGTTATCTATTTTTAAGTAATTTTTTTTTTCATTTTAATAAAACTTATTTCTTCTAAATCACTAATAATGTATAAAAATAATCATTTAACACTTTAAAATATTTATCTATCAAATTTTTTTTACTAATATAAAAGTTAATCATAACTAGGTTAAAGTTACACAAAAATGAGTAAAAATTATCTTGGTGTACAATAAATTTATTGTACACCTTGTGCGCACAAGACCTTTTGAAATTTTTGACCTTTAACAGGTTCTTTATGACAAATTATTATTATTATTATTTTTGGTAATTTCCTCTTCCGTACTAGACTACCAAGCAACAACGGTCATGTATACACGAGACTCATTAGATTATGACACAATGTGTAGTTGTCGAAAAAAAAAATTGACACAATTTCTTCTAGACTACCCAAAAAACGTGTTACTCCATCCGTATTTTTTTAAGAGATACACTTGCCTTTTCTGGCCGTATTTTTTTTAAGAGATACACTTGCCTTTTTTGGTAACTTATCAACCCCACCACCTAATTAAATAATATATATACTACACTTTATGGGCCACCATCCAATTAAAAAAATAATTTTACAACTACACTCACCCCACTCCCACCCCAACTTGTTTAAAAGGACATGGTCCCCACAGTACTTATTTATTAAAATATCTACCCCAACCCCACTTCTTTTATTCTTCTTAAGACCTGTGCCCAACCAAGTGTATCTCTTAAAAAAATACGGAGGGAGTAGTACAGAATTGTGCTCATAGTTTCAGACTTTCGGTTCTCTATTCCTTCACATGACAACAACATACTTCGTACTGTACTGTACTGTATGATATCTCTATTAGAGCATGTATATTGGTTGATTCTTTAAAAGTGTTATTGGAGGACTATTCACTCTTTCTTCATAAGACACACTCAAGAATTCATTTCTAAAAACATCCAATATTGGTTAGTTTCTCAAGTGAGCTTTCCAAACTATTTGATAGTCCACAATTAATTGTTCTTTAAGTTACTAGCAACTTTTCTCTCCAATTTTCAATGGGAATAACTCTCGAAGGACTTTTAGACAAGAGCTACCTTGAGGTAGATCTCCGTAAAGAGTTACTCGAGAGCCCATCAAGAACCACTTAAGAGCCCCAACGTTGGCTAAGAGATAATTCTTATTGGAGAGTAGTGGGAGAGTAATTGTAATTCGTAAGAGCTCCAAATGTACATACTTTCAGATTCTCCTACTACTTCCATTTAAAATTGGAGTAATCAGTTATAAAATCTCAATCATTTCATCTTACATGCAAATTTGATCACTCCAAAACCTCCCTCTCCGTACTCCGTAATAAAATAAAAATGCATCCAACACACCACCAGCAACAGTCGCCTCAAACACCAAGCAAAACCACCAACGATATCTGTTACCGGTGTAATAAGGCGGGTCACTGGGCTAAGAACTGCCCTGAAAGTTCAGTCAACAACCGGAGTCCTTACAAGAATCGGACCCCCATTTTTCATCCTACTCGCACCTATGATTATCCGGCCACTCACTGCCCTTGCGGTGCCGGGTTTTGCGAAATCCGTGTCTCTGCCAGCAAGAACAACCCCAACCGCGAATACTACGTTTGCCCCGGCAAATTTGTAAGTAATTCGATTTCCTTTTCCTCTATTTTATACTAACTCTGTTCCAAAATATATGTATAATTTCTCATTTAAAAGCTATTCACCAATAATAATGTTCTTTTAGTTGTTACTTACGAAAAAACATACTCAAATAAAATCTTGATAAATTCGTATTAATGCAAATATTTCAAATATCAATTTTTTATAAGCTTTACCCATATTCATATACTTTAGAATATTAATTTAAACGTATTAAAAAATACGTGTAAAAAGAAATATTTCATGTATCATGGAATGGAGTTAGTATTTGATTACTACCGATTCCATATTTAAAATGGTAAGTCTTTAATTTAGCTTATTATTGATCGATGTAGGAAAATCATTGCGACTATTTTAAATGGTGCAATAAGATGACGATGGATGAAATTCGTGCGGTTCCACCCGAAAAACCATTTCCAACGTGTGGATGTGGGGCAGGGGTTTGTACAGTTGAAGCTGAAGATGGGCATAGTTATTTCGTCTGTCCTATTGAAAAGGTTAGTATTTTAATTTAATTCTATTTGGATCATCTTGTTTATAGGATTTATTTTTCTGGTAACTTATTTTACCTTTTGTTGCATGTGTTCATTTTTGGGACAAAAAACATTTTCCCCTGTAGTGTGGTGTGGGAACCAGAGGAATGTTTTTCCCATTTGTTTACCAAATGTAATGGTTGTTTTTTGCAACTTGTAATTGCTCCGTGTGTCCGGAATTTATAGACACGTTGAGTTGTTAGGCTTCGGAAATGATTTTGGCACACCATAATGCAATAAATATGGAGTACCTAAATCAAAATATGGTGTCCATTTTGATAATTGTTAGTGTACTTTAAACTAGTAGTGTGACAATTAAATTAGGGCTTGGTGACATGCTTATAAAGTATTGAAAGGGAAGGTTTTATACTTTTGTGGTCTCTTTTGCTATAACTTGTACAGTTGTACTGTATTGTTGTATGGGTTAATACTTAATAGTGTTCAACAAGTGAGCTTTGTTGCTTTGAGTGGAGACATGGTTTTCCTTAATATAACTGATTTGCAATGTGGTTGGATAACAATTTTGGAAGGAAAGGGAGGGGAGGGAGAAGAGAGAAAAGAAAGGGAGGTGAGGGGCGGGGCGGGAAGAGTGAGTTTGTATTTTCCTTCCAAATATTTTCAACATTGGAAGGATACAAATAAAGGGCGGGATAGATGAATTCGATTGATGTTATCATTTGGTTTATTAAAAGGGAGGGAAAATGGATCATTCCAAAACAATGGATCCCTCCCTCCCCTCCCCTCCCCTCCCCTCCCCTCCCCATAAGTCATTTTCAAATAAGGGAAGTTAAATCCCTCCCTTTCTCTTCCCTCCTTTTCCATTCATATTTATCTATCCAAACACATTGTTGGTCTCATTTTTGTTTGATACATTTTGAATAAAAAATGATTTTCCATGGAAATATTCAAACATTATCAAGAGAAAACATAAGTCCTAACTAGTTTTCTTTTATTTGTTTCTTCACAAGAAAAATTATATTGAAAAATAAAATGGTAGTACAAGGCAAGGATGGATAGACAGCAAAAAAGGAGGTAAGGACTAAGGAGGAGGGAAGGAAAGTGGTACTGGTTTCCCATACTTTGAAAAGAAAAAAAGTTTTACGTGAAATCATTTCCGTTGAAAATATTTTTACTCAACCAAACACTCCCTTGGAATTGCACTTTTGGCCACTGTAGTAGATTTTCTTAGTGACACATTCTCGAACTCATTGGTTTTGTTTCCTCAAATTACTAAATAAGGAATCATTTGACTTTGGAGTTGTTTCAAACCAATGGTGTGATGAAGAACATATAGCTCTTCACATGAACTTCAGAAAGAAGATTGCATATAATATGTGAACCACACTTGTTTTCCTAGGCCTAAACCTCAAATTGTCTTGCTAATGGGAAAGAGCCTAACATAAGTTGGTCATGGCAGCTCTATTCCAATGATACTCCAGTGATTCTAGTTCTTAACATTTCAGCCTCAGCCTCAGCCTCTTGCAGAACTAGGATAGCACACTTCATCCCAAGCCACAAGAGCAATTTTTAGAGGACTTCACAATCACACTGACCTCGATCAAGTCACTAAATCTGGATATTGGTGGCCTCAAGTCACTACTTTTGTATCCCCTTTTGTGTTAATCATCTTTCAGGCAAATTATTATAGTTTCTGCCATTATTTTTATGCTCAAGAATATCCGTTCTTTACAACTTTCCTATAGTTTATAGTAGACCATTCTACACTTTCATAAGGTTGGCCTAGCCTTAATCTAAGGTCGTCCATATTTTAGACACTGGCTTGTTTATAGTAGGCCATTCTACACTTTCCAATAGATCAAAAGTTGAATTTGCTTGGTTATGTGCTTCTTTACTTATTTTTCTTATTACATAACTTTATTAGATGTCTTGCCTTTGTTGTGTTTGTTAAATTTTCAGATTTATGCTGTAACTTGTCATCATTTTGTATGAGTTTTAACTGATCGATGTGTTAAATTTGATTTATCCAGGATTCCAGATGTGCATGTTGATCTTGAGGTCCATGTGTTTTCTAATAGAATAGTTCCGTTGTTATAAAAAATATCATGAAGCCTTGCATGATGCCGTTCTTATTTTGCTTTTACACCTAGCTATTTATCATATTGGTAACTCTTGGTTTTTTCCACATTTATGGGGACGTATAGATTTTTGCATTAAGTTATGTTGAGAATTAATTGTAAAACTTGTTGAAAGATAAATGGAAAAGTTGTACCTGTAAAATCTGAATTCTCTTCGAGTAAAAAATGGGCTTTCTGGCGTTTGAAATGCAATCCAAGCTGACTGTGAATAAGTGGTTGATATTCATGTTACAGGGACAGGGAGCTTGTCAGTTTAAGCAAGGGATGGAAGAGGGTCAAGAATTAGATTACCTGAGCTTTGAATCAGAAATTCAAATTGACGCAGCGGTGAGGCGCGCTCTTGTTTTTCCCTCAGAAGAGAATCAAGTACAAATAGAGAATGGAGTGGACGGGTCGTCTGGTGTAGCAGATGGGATATCACCAGGATCCCTTACAGTCCTTCATTCAGCTAAAAACAATATTTCAGGAAACGGATTAGATTCAGTGATGACAACTGAAAATAATAACATTTTACTGAATATGGATGGATCCCTGGTGAAGAATGTTGAAGCATCTGTTATCATAACTTTAGCACCACTTGAAAATCCAATTTCATGTGGTAAGTTATAGCTATTCTGAGTCCTTTTTCTGTTTTAGCAGTATTAGCACCATGTGAAAATCTAATTTCATGTGATAAATTATATTTTGGTTCCTTTTCCTTTTCCTTTTCCTTTGTGAATTTTGTTGACGTCATATGAGCACTGATCAGGTTTGCCTTATGAAAAGTCGCATTCGGAAGGCTCTCTGAAGTTGGATATACTTGTCCCAAAACAGCCAGTGCTGAAAGACGGGCAAAATGAAGTCAATTTTGCGACAGGCACTACCTTACAGGATATGTCCTTTGAGTTGGAAGAGGAGTTATGGTGTTGCCAGGTGGAGAATTCTTCTATTCACAGAGAAAACTTACTTCAGGTCACGAAAACCATGTCAGAGCGCATGCAAGGAGAGCAAGCAGGCTGGGTTTGAGAAAGCAATGGGTCATCAAAGTGAAGTGTGCATTTGCAATCTTCAATGCGAGTTGTGCGTCGATTGTCTCCGAAAATGAAGTGACAATTCCTTATATGTATAAACTACTTTGTAATATGTAGTGTATGTTCTTTGTAACCAGCTAGTTCTGTGTAAGTGTGTAACGTAGTGAATGTGTCATATATAACTGATGTAAGTTAAAGTTGTATGTAACAAACTGAACTTACGGCAGCATGTACACCATTAGATGCTACTCCAACTCCACCAGCTAACCTTCATGTACGTATAATGAATTGCCGGCAGACGGATGATAGAAACAGGTGAATATGAGGCAATTACAATGTGTTTGCATGACGAGATCATATTTTCCCAACAATTTTGATCCAAATATATGAATATGAATTGACTAGTGATATTTTGTACCATATCATCGACATCACTACATGGTCTTAAAATTAAGGGGCAGCTGGTTATTCTCCCCGGTACTCCAGTAACAAGGTTACATAATTGTATGTTGGCTCATGAGATTTTGACTCATATTAAACGGCAGAAGAAGGGATACAACAGATTGGCTATACTCAAAATTGATATGAATAAGGCGTACGATAGAGTGAAATGGGAGTTTGTGGAATGGCTGTTAAACACTATTGGATTTCCAGCACGTTGGAGACATTGGATTATGCAGTGCATCACAACTGTGTCTTATTCGATTTTGGTGAACGGTGAGCCTACGAAAAAATTGTCCAAGGGATGAAAGATGGATTTTTATAAGATCATATACAAGGGTAATTCAAGAATTCAACCTGGCGATTGGCTACCAAGTAGACAAGTTAATCTCAAGAATGGGCAACATCATATACTACAACAAGTAGACAAGGTGAATGATCTATTTGATACTAATTCAATGTGGGCTGACAAAGCTAGAGTCAGTGCTCTTAAAACTTCTACTGAAGGCAATACAGCTTCGACAAACAGATGGCAAGGTAAGAATATTTGGATGGGAAGTCAGAGCACAGGAGAGGAAGGAAATACAGATGTCCTCCTGGTGGATGGAATGTGGAGCAAGTCAAAGAGAACACATAATATATGTGCAATTTTTGGGTGGATGTTAAAACAAGGGACAGAGATTGTGAACACAAAAGTTGACAAGCGATAGCACAGGCAATATGTAGTGGTTTAGCAAGAGCAGTAGAGAAAGGGTCCAGCAATATTGAAGTCAAGATGAAGAGCGACAAGGTCATTCAGGCCATAAGAAATTGGCCAAATTGTGCGATGAACATGAATAGCATCTGCAAGGAGATCATGAAGCTGGCAAGCTATTTCAGAAAATGTAGTATTAGAAATTGTAATAAGGATGAAATTATGCAAATCCGTACTCAGGTAGATAGGATTAGGAAAAATATGTATGTTTAGTAGGTTTTTGTTCTCTGTTTGTAATTACAGCCAAAAAAAAAAAAAAAAAAAAAGTAAAGTAGCGCATATATATTAGGAGTCATATGTTGACCGGTACACTTATTAAGCTTAGAGAATTGAATCTAATCTCTATAATCTCTATTATATAAGCCAAGAGGGGAGGGGTATTACTGTAAACACACTTTTCGTGTCCACCGAGTAAATTACAAAAATACCCTCTACCTTTTAACACGCATTTCATTCATCCGCTTCCCTATCAGTCTATCACTCTCACGCACTTTTCTCTCTCCTTCTCTCAAACCCTCAAATCTTCGATCTCCCTCGATCACCCTCAAACCCTCAAATCTTCATCTCCTCCGATCTCCCTCAAATCTTCAATCTCCTTCCCTCGACCCTGTCACTCTCTCATCTATTTCTCTCTCCTCTTTCGATCGATAGTGCTTTGTTTTCGGATCCTTGAATCAATTTTTTTGTTAATTGACAATAGCTATTTCTGCATTTCTCAAGGTTAGTTTTAATCATTCATATTTTGGTTCTTCTCGCTTAGTAGTTCCTTGAATCTCCGATTCAATGTAACGATTTCTGTGATTTGATACATCGATTAATTTCCTCAGTTTTTCGAATTGTTTGATCCTTCAATTTCACGATTCAATGATTTTGATAAATGCGTGACTTCATTTTCCAAGAGTAAAGTTGGTCAATTGCTGAGGAATTATGAGTTAATTTGTCAACATCGAGTGGCTTTTGCGGATTGGGGTTTTGATTTTTGAGCGAAACAATAATCAAATTAGGGTTTTCAAATCGCATCTATTAGATGACAAATTTAATAGCTTGAATTCGGAAATTAAGTTTTTTTGTTTGGCATCAATCAATTATTTTGGAATCGCATGAGGCTAGGGTTTTTGAAAAATTTGGCGCTGATTTTCTACTTTCTGGCATCTATTTTGTTTCTTTGTTTTGATTAGTTCATTCTTTGAATGGGAAATTGGAAAAAAAAAATTGTGTTGAATGTGGAATTTCAGTATTTGAAAATCACGGTGATTATTTTCAGTTAATGTGGTTCATGTGGAAATTGCATGTATATAGTTAAATTGGTTGGAATTATTTTTTAGCACCAAGTGTTAGATGAAATGCCTCTAAGAGAGATAATGTGGTGGTTTGGTAATAAATTATAATGAAGTTTTGTTGTTTGTTTGAAATCTTTCAGAGTGTATTATTAAGATGGTGTTATGGAGATTTGGAGAATGAGCCTAAGCCTTCTGTTTCTGTGGAAGGGACACAACCCCAGGATATCAGTTTGGTTTATTTTGAGAAATTAATCTGTTATTTTGATGTTTCGGTTTGGTTCATATTACTGCTGTTTCTGCGGATTTGGACACTCATAGGTAACTGTTAGTGCTATTATTTATGGTACAGGATCAGCCGGTGCAGCATTAAGTCCTCTTCTCACTAGATTCCTTTCAAGAAATGGTTGGGATGAGGTCTTCTTGATGCTGGTAATTGGAGCCCTAATTGTTCGCCTGGTAATAACTTAAATCAGTGGCATTCTCAAGAGGAAGTAATCTCATAATGCACATACACATGGTAACTTTATTGCTCTTAAATTACTGTAATATTTTTAACTGAGTAAAGTTTGATTACTTTGTCTGATTTTCTTGGTATAGAACCAAATAACACATTTATTTTTTATTGGTTCTCAACACATTACGTTAAAAGTAGGACTTAACGCACAATATTCGAATGTTATTTCAACAAAAATTATGCGGCTAAACACCATCAAAATCGGGACTTTGTTTATCTAGAGAAAGTACTCCCACCTACTAAAATAAAATAGTTTCTTGAAACTCGGGAGAACATGGAGTAACAATGGTGCAAACACTAATACTAAGTGTCCTCTATGAGTCTATGCGAAGTCTGAACCAGTTTATTTTCTTGATTGTCGAAATATGCAAATCAAGGGGCTTTGAAAGATAAATTGTTTCTGTTTCACAGTTGATTTGACCGGAGATGTCCGACTTTGTAAAAAAAAATCATCGTTTTTCTTTTAATTTGAAACATTTCACTATTTGAGCAGCATTTTATGAATAATTTATGGTTTCCGGTTGATTTTTGTGGAATTTGAAGTGTGTTCTCTTTAATTACTGTCGATCTGATTGTAATTTGGTGGTAATGCATTGCAGTATCATCCAGATGTATGCAAAGGAGACAATTGGTCAAACATTTTCCACCAGATCAGCGAAGCTTAATTATGATGTAAGTAGCAATACTAATTTTCTTATGTTCCGTTCAGTTTTCAAATCAAACCAAAATGTAGCTAACTTGAATTCACTCAATATGAGTAACTTTAGAGAATCTCTTCTCTATTATACAATACTTAATCTATTCTCTGATATACTTGAATTGGTTCTGATGAGTAACTTGAATTGGTTCTGCTGATTGTTTTATGTGATTCTGCTTATTTATTGCTGAATTGAATTCGATTCACACTATGCAGTTCCTATGATTTTACTGCAATTATTCTATTCTCTGGCATACTTAATATGTGAAACACCTATATGTTTGATTTGCCGTAAAGGTAAACTTAGGAAACTAATAAATCTCTATTATATAAAGGAACAGCTGAGTGTGTTTCGGTAAAATCACTTTTCGTGTCCCCTTAGCAATTGACGAAAATACCCTCATTTCTAATTTAACAGGATGCCTTCCTCACAAACCCTAGAAACTCTCAGAGTTTAAGCGCACATTTTCTCTCGCCTCTAAACTCCAACGCCCTTTCTCTCGCCTCTCAACTCCATGGTAATTCTTCATCCTCTCCCTTTCTATCTCCTCTCACATTTGAATCTTTTTGAATTTATCTAATTACTCCATGCTAATTCTTCATTACTCCGCTGTTGATGAGGTTACTGTTGAGTCTGAGGAGGTGGAGGGCGATTGTTCAATGCCTTTTACTCTTCGTGGGTGGCGCTGGTGAGTTTTGATGTCGCTTCGTCTGGTCACTTTGGCTCAATTTTGTCAGATCTGATTGTTGAATCCAAATTGAAATTCAGCCCTCTTTTTCCTAAAACGTTGTGGGTTTCTATCAATTCTCGACAAAATCTTGAAAACCAATAAATTTCTCACCTGGATAAACTTCAATTTTCCTATTTTACTTTTTTTTAATACTATTTGTGTTTTCGAATGTTTCAAAATGAGTTATATTTTGTTGAATTGGTTTTTGATTTTCTGTTATCGGACTTTTTTGTTTTGTTTTTGGTAATATCTTCTGATTACATTGAATTGGGTTTATTTGAAACTTTAATTTTGAATTGTAATCTTCCTGCTTCTTCTGTATTTTAATCTTTTGTGTAAATTCTACAATTCCTCACCGAAGGTTTCCCAAATTCCATGAATTAAATGTTTTTATGCATTCAATAGGTTTCCTGATTATTATTATGGTTTCTTGGAGAGATGATTGATGACTTGGTGTAGCACTACTTCTCTCATTTGCCTGCAGGAACCGGCATATGCATTTCTATTACAAAATATTTTCCATGGCAGATGTTATTATCACTCCGACAATTGGGTATGTTCTTTTCTATTGCCTCCCCTATGTCGTTAATGTTTTGGACATTCACAATATTATTGATGATCGATTTCAAATTTGTAAGATTTGGGGGTTTAATCTTGCGTAAGTTACTTTTCCTTCACTATCCTTCACTACCAATTTACATTATGACCTGCTAAGTTTCTTGGGCATCACAACCTGAATTAGTTGAATAATCTTTTTGAGACTACAGCTAGATTAGAGAATCTTTGAATGCTCTTCAATCTATTTTTACATGGGTACTTGTGAATCTTTGTATGCTCTTCAATGTATTTGAATTTTTAGCTTTTGGGTTACTGGAGTTGATGATATTTTGTGCCCCTGACTTTTCTTTGCATCTATTTGGTTTGATTCTGTTTTGGTTTTCTTTTGAAATTTTCAATGTTTTCCTTTGAAAAAATTGATTGTTGTGGTTAATTTTCAATTCGATGTTTCTGGTGATGAAGTAAGAACATGATATTTGAATAACCAAGACAATTAGTTTATATGCAAAGAAATAGGATCAAAATTTGGTTTCTTAGCTGCAAGAACCCCCAGTTGCCAAGAATGAAAAGCGCATTTCGTTGAGTTATTTGTGTTAAGAAATGCTTATCTCTTTAGCCCGCAGAACTGATTGACGAAATTTTTAGGTCTGATTTATTAAGTTCATAGGTAGACTGAAAATTAGCATTATGATTATGTTAACTGACAGTATTGTCTTTTTTTAATACTGAATTTCGATGGTTTTTAAATGTGTTTCTCTCTAGTTTAGCTGAAACACCTTCAACCTTGATCCTGTGCCTGATAAAATGTTGAGGCCAATTAATCAAATTTGTCTAAAAGTTATAAAACTAAACACTTATTTCCTACATTGATCTAAAAGTAATCAGTTTTGATTAATGAGTGTAAAATGTACAATTCTATTTTACTTTATCATGTGTTGATTCTGAAGGAAATAATGCCCTTGGTCCAAGTATGCATTCAATTCTAAGTCTAATAAATACGGTTCAGTATTAATTAAATATGCAAGTTAATAATTCAGTAAGATCAAGTGAACTGTATGCCTAGCTAGAGGCCGCTTCAGTTCAAGTGGAATTAATAATATTAATCCACATCTTACTCTTGACTGAACCCGTAGGGTCACACAAGTATTTAAGTGAATTAAATACTCCATTTATGGATATTCGGAATCGACGGATCTCGGTTCCAGTGGGAGCTGAAATTGTCAAAAGGCAAATTATGAATACTCCGGTAACGATGATATTGCCGGAAATGGAAATATGGATCGTATCAGAAATATAAATATGATCCAAGTCGTAGATGTTGCCGGAAACGGAAACATGGTACGTATTGGAAAATATTATTGGAAATGGAAATATAGCCGGAATCGGAAATATTGCCGGAAACGGAAATATTGCCGGAACCGGAAATATTATCGGAAACGGAAATAAATTCCGGAATCGGAAATATTAAATATTTGTTCGAAACCAAAATAAATTCCGGAATCAGAAATATTAAATATTGTTCGAATAGGAAATGAATTCCGGAATAGGAAAACGAATTGGAAGCGCGACGTACGAAATAAGCATCGGACGAGCTTGCTAGACGCAAGGGCCCAACACGAAGTCAGGCCCGCGCCTAGCGAAGCCTGCGCAAAGAGAGCAACAACAAAGCAGCAGCCCGCCTAGCAAGGCAGGCCCAACCAAGCACGAAGCAAGGCCAAGCCCAGCCAAGGCAAGGCAAGCAAGGCAGCAGGCTGGCAGCGCCCTTGCATGGGCCGCGTGCCAGCGCTGCTGGGCCGCGCGCGCACAGCGCCCCTCGTGGGCTGCTCGTGTGTGTGTGTTGTGTTCGTGCATGCTACGAATCCTTAGATGCTTAGGATTTGCCCGGTTAGTTGTTTTCCTAAATCCACTAGTGTTAGTCGTTTAATTAAACACTAAAATACAAACGATTAATTTTAATAGAATTCTAATTGAATTAGTAAATTGAATCCTAGTGGATAACTAAATCCGATAATTCCTCCCTATAAATAGGTGATACATAATCACAATTTATAAGACATAATCATAAGTATTCATATAGTTTTAAGATTAAACTAAGCTTAATAATTTGCCAAATAATTAAGTTCGAATAACATAAAACCATAGACTATATTCTAGTTAATTGAATCCAAGGCGGAATTTAACGTGCTGTGGACTATCTACGGAGGGATTACACTTGGAGCCCTAAACTTGTTCTTGTTCGGTTCGGGAGAAGCTAGGGAAGGCATACGTCACATGTATGTATTCTAAATTATGCTAATTGACTATGTGGTAATTAATTTGGATTCCTGTCTTTATGGTTTTTCCGCATGAAATATATGTTTTATATTTGTCATAACCCAACAGTGGTATCACGAGCCTCTAATTAATTCCATAATCAATTATAGTTAACATGGTTAAATTTTATAAATTTGCAATGCATTAAAGGGGTGATTAATTTCGTTGATTGTAATTAATTGCAAATTCGTGCGATTATTTAATTATATGTTCGCAGGATTCGGCAGTTTAGTCAATAATGGTCGGAATCGTATAATTTTATAGTGAATTTCGCATGTAAACGACGTTTTAAAATTTTGACTAAAATTAGAGATTTGATATCGAACCCAGAATTCCCAAATTCGAAGCCTAACTATGACTTTTCGGTGGTTTTAGTTTTTCGAACGCAAAATTTATAATTTTTATGTTATTAAATTAAATATTTGCGAATCTTGTATGTAAATCTTGAATCTATGATTGTCCTACTATATATGTTTAACAATTTTAATGCCTACACTTGTTAATTATACAACCAAATTTGTAATTGTATTTAATTTGTTGAAATTCGAATAATTTAGAATTTGATTTGGTTTTCATAATTAATTAGCAATTTAATTAGGAACCTATGATTAAAAACCACCATAAAATTTGTTAAAATTGAAAAGTTTTAAAATTTTATGACCTAGATTTGAATCCATGAAAATAAATATAATCGTAAATTAATTTGGATAATAAATTTTCGAAGTTTCGCCTAAATTTATGAAATTAATATGATTTATTAATTTGTCAATAAATTTAAATAATAAAAGTTTTAATTTTTATGAAATCCGTTCACGAATCTTGCACGCACAAAGCAATGGACACTAAGTGTTACCCTTAAGGGGTGTTGTATAGTGCGGGCATGCGACGACGAGCAAGGGAGCTCATCGCCCATGCGGTACGATGCAACGAGAAAGGCCGTGGCACATGCGCGCAAGGCAGCAGCCCCGTTGTGCTATGTGCACGTGGGGAGAGAGGCGATAAGCAAGGCAGTGAGCGCTGGCTCGCCCAGCAAGCATTGCCCCGCAGCCGTGTCCAGCAGCCATGCCACAGCGAGGGAGCATGTTGCGCGTAGGCGTGGCTTGCTCGGCTTGTTGCGTCTACGTGTGGCTGCTCGTGTCTTGCGGTACGACCATTGCGAGTGGTAGCCCATGGGCGCTGCTGCTCGAGGCCTCGACGAGGCATGGGCGCAAGCCTATGGCCTTGTCTTGGCCCGATTGATTCGTTTTAAATTTTAATTTTTCGGTTGAAAACGATATTAATTAAATTTAAATTCGTAATTTAATTTTTTCTCGGAATTTAATGTTGAATAATTTAATTATTATTAATTCATTTATACTTATTATTTTACTAAAATTAAAACCTTGATAAAATTTAAATTAATTAATTTAATCAACTGAAAATAAAATAAAGGATTTAAATAATATTTTATATGAGCTTTAAATTTTAATTAAATTTGTAAGTTTCCGGTTGGACTAGGAAATACAATTTTATGTTTAAAATTCGTAAAGCATGTAAATTTCTTGGTTTTAGTGGGAGCCTCTAGTCATAAACTCTTGATTAGGTCTACATTCCTTTAAGGTTAAAACAACTCGATTAGAATTAATAAGGATTGAATAATTTGTAGATTATTGGAAGCCTTGATTAATTGCTGCAAATATTTATGTGATGCATAATATGTTCAACTAACTTGCTATGTGGGCCATTCATTGATAAATGAATGGGTGAATGGTATATTGTAAATGGACTGTTTTGCAGGTTATGGAAAGTGACTAGTATGGCCCAAATAGGATGGAAAATATGGCATGCGTACCATTAATTTGAATGTAAAATTGGTCTAATGCACCAAAGTTTTTAATTTAAATATGGTCTGCGTACCATCAAATAGTTGTAATTAGCTTCAATTATAGCATATCCTATTTGAAGAAAATGGCGCCTCCCATGGTGAAATTCAAGACGGAGTTTCCAATCCATTTTCAAGACGGAGTTTGAAGTTGAAGCTTCAAGATGAAGTCGGGCCACACTAGATCACATTTATATCTTATGCATGCTTTAAGTTATTTATTGCTCTAAATATGTCATGAGATTGTGACTTGATTATGTTGCATGATTAAGGATTTTAGTTCACTTAAAATCTAACCAACATAGTAAGAGCCTTAAGTTCCAAACTTTAAAAATTGAGTTAAAAGGTGCCATGCCAAAATAACACTTACTTGGATAACCTTTACATCAATCTTAGTAATAGTTTTCCGCCATAGCGAGGTGTTACTTATTGATCCTAAAGGGGTAAGGTACACAAATAATTGTGAGTACATGTTAGTTTTGGTGAAACTCAACGATATAAGTAAGGAGTCCTTTTATGTCGTGGCAAACGGGATAGGTTTACCTAATAAGTTCTTAGACATACCTATCAACCAAGAGTAGTTTCTAGACTATTAGCAAAGGATTTGCTTACCTAAAATATTTTAGAATTGAGTCTAAATACATAATGTGCTTAATTCTTCAATGATTTAAGGATCTTGGATTTATTTTACTCACACCTGCCGGAACAATAAATTCGAATAAAATGCCAATGACTTGTTTAAATTGCATGATTGCTTTAATTTTCAAGTTATTACTCATGATAAATGTTTAGACTTTTCATGCTTCAATGTATGTTTTAATTATTGTTTATAATTAAATATCTTGCACTGCAGTAAATCCTTTTAGAAGGGTAACAGTAAATTTCCTCGATTGGTAGTGAATCCAAGAATGATTCACGGAAATGAGAGAAAGTGAGCAATTTAAGATGTACGTTTCTTTTAGCGACTTTTATGGTTGTTTTCGAGTATCAAAGTCGAATGGCAAACCGATTGGTGCTTGTGAATTTAAAATACAATGTAGTTTTGAGATCATAAAGCATTGAGTTTAAACGCTCAGCTTTACCAATGGTTAACAACCTAATATCCTTGTCCATTTAATTCTCGAATGAGTCTAGTCCCTAGACATTCGAATAGATCGATGCTTAGAGAACTTTAGAAGCTTCTGGTAAGATCATCTAGTTGAAACGGAATATTCAACATAAATAAAATGGTAAGAACTTTGTTGAAGTGACATTGGACATGTCTAACAAAGTATAAAAGTCAACACTAGAGAAGTCATTTCTTAAGACTATAAGAAAGGGTACAAGAAATAGGAATACAAGGAACAAATGAAAGGAATTTACGATTCCGTTTCTGCCTATAAGTTTATGTTTAAAGAGAAGTAACCTAGGAATCAAACTTCCTTGGTATCATATTCGCTTGAGGTTCTTACTTCGGTAATAACTCAAACAATGGAAGCTAGGCTACACTAATGACCTACAAGTGGGAAATGAAGCATGGCAATGCTACATTAGTTGTAGGGTCATCTGGTTTGTTTTAAGTCCTTTCAAGGCTGGAACTTAATGGCTATTTTGTTCCATAATCAGCATACCTAAATTTTTGTTTCAAACACAGAAAGACTCACATTCAAGAAAGACAAAAACAATGTTTATTTGTTATTTGAATGAAATTGTCATTTACGGGTTGATTCAATATGCTTGATTAAAACAAGCAACTCTTTAAACAATAAGAACTTTACTAGGTTCAAATCAAACTCTTGATTTGAGTTCCACTAAACTTTGGCATTGTTACTTAGTCCATGTCAACAAGTTAACATTCAAAAGCTCTCTTTTGATGGACTTTTGAAAGTTAATTGATTTCTAGATCATTCAAGACGTGTTAGTCTTACTTGTTGAAAGTAACAAAAGATATGAACTGTTGTTAGAACACCTAGACAATAGAGTTCAAAGCTAAAGAAAGATTTTATGACTTTATTATTTCACATAGTTTTGAGTGAATATGGATTTATTTACTCAAAGTGATATAAGTTTGAATCTGTTTGGCTAGTTCAAAGATTCAGAAGTATAAAATCCACTTGGCAAGAAATCATAAAGATCTAGGTTAGATCATGACGATGATTACTTTAAGACCAAAAATGATCATCAATGATTGTGTGTTGTAATTTCACGATCTAGCTCAATAAGATATGGCATATCTACGTTGGAATGATCGAAGTCAATTATACTTGATTCGATCAATGATGAATCATAAAGACTTTTCCTATAATTTCTAAAAACAAAATGCTCAATTACCACTAAACTAAACAAAATTCGTCAAAGCTATTGAAAAGTAATTTCAGAATATCTTTTCAAATATATATATCTAAAGAGTTGCTAAACTCAGTGGGAGCTTAGCGTTTGTTATTCGACAAACTAAGGCCCAAGTACAGATATATGTTTCATTGTGATTTATTAAAATGAGACACAAGGGTATTGTTTCTACCACGAACTTTTGAGAACATAATGTTTGTTTGCTCGAAATAATGTCCTTTTGGAGATTCATTTCCAAAATGACAAGTGGGAGAAAATAGACCTCGAAAGTCTTCGAGGCGAACAACAAACATAAACGGACGTTCCGGAGGATTTTAGAAGTTATTCAGAAAATCCGAACACTTATTCTTTAAGGACTTTAGAAGTGGCTTTAAAGAATAGACATCTCTTAGAAGACTTTACAAGTGCTTCAAGAATATTCAAAGGACTTTCAAGTAGGCTATTGATATTCTACTGTTTGATGTTCTATACCCAAGTAGGCATAGAGTTCAAGTCACTGAAACTATGAGATTCTCCTATTAGATAGTGAAGAAAATGGAGTTCAGGTCACTGAAGCTATGAGATTCTTCTATTAGATAGTGAATAAACCTACAACTTGCAGTCAAACTATTATCATGTAGATTAATGAGTTTGTGACCTGTAAGAAAGCTATGACGAAACCCAGATTCCCTAAAATGGTTAGAGGCCTTATATAGACTCAAATTTTTTAGATGGTTAAAGGCCATAAAACAGAATCAATGTTTTGATGACAAAATTGAAATTTTGTTGATTTACAAGAATAGATTTACACCTATTGGTTGCAAATTGGTTTTAAGGATAAAAACCATCAAACATGGAATTGTGTTCACACACAAAGATAGATTAGTTGCTAAAGGTTACAAGAAAATTCATAGGGTGGATTGTGTTGAAACCTCATGCATAATCGTAATGCTCAAGTCTATAATTCAAGCAACGATTGCATATTGGTACATATGGTAATTGGATGACAAAAGGTATTCCTCAATCAAATGTTGGAAGAAACTATGTACATGGTATGTCATAGGATTTGTGGATCCGGCCAAATAATGTATGAAATGAATGCTAGCTTATGAAATCTAAGTATGGATTTAAGCAAGCAACTGGGGATTGGAACTGTATTTTAGTGAAGCTAACAAGTATTTTAGTTTCACAAAATTTACATGATTCTTATAGATATATAAGAAGTTTAGTGGGAGTACGTAAAACTTATTTGGTCCTATGTGTATCACACACATATCTCTCTATTGTGAAATAACATTCAAATTCTACTGACTTATGATGTGGCCTAAACTAAAGAGTGCCACATGACTGTACTATGATAGCCCAGAAAGGAGGCTCGAAGGCCCACCAGCAGGCATACCTCGAACCCATACATAGCCAATGCCCGCATCCAGATCCAAGACCCATCGCTTAGGCCATGAGACGTATTTGCTTAGAAGGATCCTGATCCATTATGTCTAAAAGCCCAAAGCTTGCAGGCAAGCCCAACATTCAAAAGGTCCAACAGGTCTAATCAAGCCTCCTACTATCGGACACGTGTCCCGATCTTATAAAGCATCCAATCATGCATCCAGAGTTTAGGGATCAATTCCCAAGAAACCCTAGCACTATAAATAGTGCAGATCCCTAGGTAAAAGGGGCATTCAATTCATTCCCACCAACCTAAAACTATCTTTGCTCTGCCTTCTCTCTACAAATTATTTCTCTCTCTAGCCAATACTTACTTAGGCATCGGAGGGAATATTCCTACGAGAATATTCTTGTTTTGCAGGTTGCTAGAAGTTCGTGCCAGCTCATACTTGATACCTCCGAGGAACGCGTGACACGTCATCACCGTAAAAGATCCCACAACAACTTAGATTTGAAATTATTCATCAATGATGGACCAAGGCGAAACTTAGTACATGCTGGGTATTAAGATCTATTTACAAAGATCTTATGATATTGTTTTGGATTAAGTAATGGCATTTACTAAATCAAACACGAAAGACTCCATTGGAGATATTCGACCCATATGAATAAATCTAAGTAAAGAATGTTTGAACTATGTATAAGCATTTACTAAGTTAAACATCAAAGAGTCTAAATGAGATTCTTAATGTGTATTATATGTCAGAATTTAGCTGGATTTAGTATCTACTGAAACTAGATGAGATAAAGTTACATGGATAGAATTCAATTGGGAATTATTCTGCAAAAGAATTTATCATGTATGATATAATATGAGGATCGCCAAAAATGTATCGTATGGCTTTAGGCATAACGAACATATACCAATCTCTATTGATCTAAGTAAAGATCAACTAGATTGAGATCAAGAAAAACTTATGGTACTTGAAAAGGTAAATAGGAATAGTTCTTGATTCAAGGAAATAAATATATGCAAAATATTGATGATACACGCATAAACACTCAAGCAAGATCCCTTTGGAGTTAACCATTGGCAAAGACGAGCTAAAGAGCATCGTGTTTTGAAATGGCAACATGGATTGAACACCATGAGTTGTTGCGTGGGAAATTAAATATTAATTTCTATGTTCTAAGATACAACTGGAAAGTCTTCCACATATCCGTGAACTGCTTGGATAAGCAAATCCAAACAAAGCATCACTAACAACCTATACAGTTGAAGTAAAAGTACTTATTGCCTAAGAAGCAATGAAACAGAGTTGTTTACGTAAAGAGTTCTTCACTGAACTTGGGTAGATCACATGTCTGTTGACTTAATGGTTCTTCATTGCAAAATGCGTAGAAACACTATTGAAGTAAGAAAGACTAGATCACATAATAAACAAACTCAAAAGATCTTATCATCCCATCTCGAAAGACATTCGATGAAAGGGATATTAAGATTGGCAAAGCATGATAACTAAACCTATGCAACAAGTGAGAAGCAACACTCACATTGTAGCACTGGAAATCAAGCATAGCTTTGAATTCCATGAACTATTTTAAAGATGGGTTAGAGGGCCATGGTTGTAAAACATTGGGGTTGAACATTTATCATATATGAAATGTATTTTCATATTCCGTTTAATCTTGGTTTAGTATTAAATGATGAGTCCCTTCAATTTGACGATATATTCAAGATAGACTGTCAGGACCAGTCCTGTGACTAAGAAATGTCTATCAAGTGAACTTGAATGTCAAAAGTAGAAAATGGTCCTTGGTCGGAGTTTTCTATAAAGGTGGCCGCATAGAAAACACTAGACGACTAGAATACAAGATGACTAGTAGTTCCGTTTCTTGAACTATGTGGATATGGCAATGTCACAATCATTTGCATAGATACTTACTTTGAGAAGACTAGTATCGGACAGACGTATGAAACTTTACTGTAAGAGATGAAAATCTGTCATAAGTAAATTTCATTAAAACTATTAGACACTAATCCTCAATACCTGAGTGATTTGAGATTACTTGTTTGAGAACTGGTTACTTTGACGTTGTCAACCGTCACACTGTAAAAGGAGGCTATAACGGTATTGCTCGGGTAATCACCTATCAAACGAAGTCTAATCTCAAGATCACAAGATTAGGATTGTCCTCCCATAAATTGGGATGAGATGCTGAAAGTTGTACAAGGCCACTCGGAGAGCTAGAAACTGTAAAATGCATGGTCGTGCTCAGATGATTCATAGGCTATGATTATCTGTTTATTTGATCAGTTGAACTCTTAAATTGAGAAATACCTCTGGACATAATAAGGATGACAACTCTTACCTTATGTTCATGAGCAAGCATCAAGCGATAAATGAATTAGGCAATGCACACTTGTCCTTAAGGACAAGTGGGAGACTGAAGGAAATAATTCCCTTGGTCCAAAATTGCATTTAATGCTAAGTCTAATAAATGCGGTTCAGTATTAATTAAATATGCAAGTTAATAATTCAGTGAGATCAAGTGAATTGTATGCCTAGCTAGAGGCCGCTTCAGTTCAAGTGGAATTAATAATATTAATCCACAACTTCCTCTTGAATGAACCCGTAGGGTCACACAAATAGCACGTGAACGGATCAAGTATTTAAGTGAATTAAGTACTCCATTTATGGATATTCGGAATTACCGGAACTCGGTTCCAGTGCGAGCTGAAATCGTCAAAAGGCAAATTATGAATACTCCGGTAACGATGATATTGCCGGAAATGGAAATATGGATCGTATCGGAAATATAAATATTATCCAAGTCGTAGATGTTGCCGGAAACGGAAACATGGTACTATCGGAAAATATTATTGGAAATGGAAATATTGCCGGAATCGGAAAAATTGCCGGGAACGGAAATATTGCCGGAATCGGAAATATTATCGGAAACGGAAATAAATTCCGGAATCGGAAATATTAAACATTTGTTCGAAACGGAAATAAATTTCGGAATCGGAAATATTAAATATTGTTCGAATCGGAAATGAATTCCGGAATCGGAAAACGAATCGGAAGCGCGACGTACGAAATAAGTATCGGACGAGCTTGCTAGACGCAAGGGCCCACCACGAAGCCAGGCCCGCACCTAGCGAAGCCCGCGCAAAGCGAGCAACAACAAAGCAGCAGCCAGCCTAGCAAGGCAGGCCCAGCCAAGCACGAAGCAAGGCTAGGCCCAGCCAAGGCAAGCAAGGCAGCAGGCTGGCAGCGCCCTTGCATGGGCCACGTGCCAGCGCTGCTGGGCAGCGCGCGCACAACACCCCTTGTGGGCTGCTCATGTGTGTGTGTTGTGTTCATGCATGTTACGAATCCTTAGATGCTTAGGATTTGTCCGGTTAGTTGTTTTCCTAAATCCACTAGTGTTAGTCGTTTAATTAAACACTAAAATACAAAGGATTAATTTTAATAGAATTCTAACTGAATTAGTAAATTGAATCCTAGTGGATATCTAAATCCGATAATTCCTCCCTATATTAGGTGATACATAATCACAATTTATAAGACATAATCATAAGTATTCATATAGCTTTAAGATTAAACTAAGCTTAATAATTTGCCAAATAATTAATTTCGAATAACATAAAACTGAAGGAAATAATTCCCTTGGTCCAAGTATGCATTTAATGTTAAAGTCTAATAAATGCGGTTCAGTGTTAATTATACAAGTTAATAATTCAGTGAGATCAAGTGAACTGTATGCCTAGCTAGAGGCCGCTTCAGTTCAAGTGGAATTAATGATATTAATCCACAGCTTACTCTTGACTGAACCCGTAGGGTCACACAAATAGTACGTAAACGGATCAAGTATTTAATGGTATTAAATACTCCATCTATGGATATTCGGAATCGACGGATCTTGGTTCCAGTGGGAGCTGAGATCGTCAAAGGCAAATTATGAATACTCCGGAAACGATGCTATTGCCAGAAACGGAAATATGGATCGTATCGGAAATATAAATATTATCCAAGTCGTAGATGTTTGCCGGAAACGGAAACATGGTACGTATCGGAAAATATTATCGGGAATGGAAATATTGCCGGAATCTGAAATATTGCCGGAAACGGACTATATTGTCGGAAACGGAAATATTATCGGAATCGGAAAAATTCCGGAAACGGAAATATTAAATATTTGTTCGGAACGGAAATTTATTCCGGAATCGGAAATATTAAATATTATTCGCATCGGAAATGAATTCCGGAATCGGATAATTAATCGGAAGCGCGTCGTACGAATAAGCATCGGACGAGCTTGCTAGACAAAGGCCCAGCGCGAAGCCAGGCCCACGTCCAGCAAGCCCAGCGCGCGTCACAGCAGCCAAGGCAACGCCAGGCTCAGCACAAGGCCAGGCCCAGCGCGCCAAGGCTGCGAGCACATGGCAGCGAGCTCGTATGGGCTGCGAGGCCTGTTGCGGGATTTGCGTGCGCGCAGGCATGGCCTGCTCGCATGTGGGCCATGCTCGTGTGCGTGTTGGAGTTTGTGCATACTTCGAATCCTTAAGTGATTAGGATTAGATTAATTTTCTGATTTACTAGTTTTAATGGAACTCTAATTCTAAAAGAATTAGGATTCTTAAAGTCCTAGTAGAATTCCAATACCATATTCCTACCCTATAAATAGGTGATCATAGTTCACAATTTATAACGAGTAATTCAAGTATTCATTCAAGTTTTAGGCTTAAACTCAGACTTTTATTTGTCATAAAAATCGAAAATTTCATAGTACCTTTGGCGCAATTCTAGTTAATTAAACCTAAGGCGGATCCGAGCGTGCTGTGGACTATCTACGGAGGGACGACATTTGGAGTCCTAGACTTGTTCTTGTTCGGTTCGGGCGCATCTAGGGAGGGCACGCTACAAAGAGTATGCATCCTAAATTATGCTAATTGTTATGTGGAAATTAATTTGGAGTCCTGGCTTTATGGTTTTTTCGCATGACTTATATTCAACTATATGCATCATAACCTAAAAAAAACCTTAGATTATATTCTAGTTAATTGAATCTAAGGCGGACCCGAACGTGCTGTGGACTATCTACGGAGGGACTACACTTGGAGTCCTGAACTTGTTCTTGTTCGGTTCGGGAGCAGCTAGGGAAGGCACGCGTCACATGTATGTATCCTAAATTATGCTAATTGACTATGTGGCAATTAATTTGGATACCTGGCTTTATGGTTTTTCCGCATGAAATATATGTTTTATATTTGTCATAACCTAACAGATTCATCATTTCATACTCACTCCGTCTCTTTGTTTTTTAGGGTTTATGCAACAACTGGAAGAAATCTAAACTTCCTCATGCAAAACTTTTTAAGCCACAACAACGTTACGAGAGTTCTCTAATGGTTAGCTACTTAGCTGTAAAGATATGCCCGAAACTGCACTGGACCTTATTAAAACTTTACTCTCCATGGAGCCGTATTAGAAATGCTTCTTCTACTATGTGTTCTGATGTATTAGTAGTACTTAGTTTGATTCAAATTCATCCCTTTTAAATATTTGTTGATTCAAATTCATCCCTTTTAAATATTTCCTTCCCTTTGTAGTTTATTGTTTATGACAATGTCACTTATTCTTTTCTAATCTTAGATATCTTTTGGTTGTCAGTATTTCAGCAGCAAATATTAGGAGATGAAACTAATGTAAAATGTTTATTACTTTGTATTATTATTTTCATTTCTTACATAAATAAATTTTTGATTGATGCAATCGTTGTGATTAGTTAATATGAACTTAGATTGCAAAATTGACCTATAGTATGGCCTTAATGTTTTTAAATATGAACTTTGCGAATATTTTCTTGCCTAATATTTGTTGGGATTAGTTATAATAATAAAATTTTAAGTTTTTTATGCCTGTAACAATCATATCAGGACTGTAACAATCAGTCTATTATTTTCTAAGGTAAATATCAGTGTACTTGAGAACTTGTTGAAGGTATAGACAAGGCTAAATCTTTCTTTCTTGAATTGGTTTCTATTAACTTGAAAAAATATTTGAAGAAGGATAAAGTTTAGACTGTGTAATTAAACTTCAGTGGGGAGAAAAATCTGGTGTATACACCTACTGTACATGTACTGCAGTCCGAACTCCAAAGGTTAATGTCATCTTAATGCAGTAAGAACTAAGACTGACAACAATTTGCATGTGAAAATATTAGGACTTTCAAAAAATCGCATGTTGGCTGAACTACATTGTTATATACGAAGTATATGTATCTGTTCTTTGTGCAGATGTGAAGGTTTTGATGTGTATGTAGCCAACATGTAGTCAATCTAATATCGGTAAGAACTAAGTAGTTAGTTCTACTTTGTCCAAGGGAATGAACAACATTGGTTAAGATTATGATGCCTTGCAGGCTCACAGAGTCACAACATCATTAAAGAACAATGGATATTCTGCAAACTGCAGTTAGGAATATTATGCAATATGCTTCTGAATGATTAAGTGGTTTTAGTTCACTTCTTCGGTCCTTCCCGGAAAGCAAAAACTAAGGTGAGAAAACTAACTCAAACTCTAGGAAACTTATCACATGATATTGAGTTATTCACTTACGAGTTATTCATCTTCTAAGCTTCCATGTATTTATTACTCTATCTTTTACCACTCTCAAGTTTGCATACCAGAATATACTGTTACGTTCTTGCCGACTAAGGGGGGTTCAATTCAAGCCTTCTCCATTTGCTAGGAATTGGCCCATTGAAGTTATTGGCCCATTGAAGTTGTATTAGTTGGACATGCCTGTAATCTTGTTTTAGATATGCGTAAATTTTCTTTAGATGAACTTTATGAACAACTTTATGAACAACCATCTCTCCGGCCCACATCTTAGCGACTAACGGAAGAAAGGGAACAGTTGTTTGATTGTTTGTTTTTGTGCTATCAAAAAAAAAAAATTATTTTGGGTGATTAGTTGCAATAAACCGTTAAAGTTCTGATATTATCTCGCACGCATCGCGTGCATATAAGACTAGTATATATATATAAAGGAGGCATTTTTGCTGAAATATTAGAGCGCCACATAGGATTACTAATGGTTTCGCCCAATGAAAAGTAAGATTTCTAATTTATTTTTGAATTAAAAAAATTGAGTGCCACGTAGATAATTAATTAGATGTCACCTGGATATTTTAATTAATTAATTAATTACTAATATATACAACTCTATCCAAAATTCAAATAATTAAAAATAAAATAAAATAATTCATCCAAAATCAAACACTAATATAAAATAGAATTTAATCCAAAATCAAACAGTAATCCAATATTAGAGCGTCACGTAGGAAATCTAATGGTTTTGGCCAATAAAAAATAAGATTTCAAAATTATTTTTGAATTATACAAAATCAAACATTAATCCAATATTAGAGAGCCATGTAAGAAATTTAATCTAATGATTTTGGCCAACGAAAAATAAGATTTCAAAATTATTTTTGAATTAAAAAAAATCGAGTGCTACGTAGATAAATAATTAGGTGCCACGTAAATATTTTTAATTAATTACTAATATTACACATACAACTTCATCCAAAATCAAACACTTTGATAATTAAAAAATAAATCTAAAATGAAATTCAATCCAAAATAAAAAACTAATATAATCCATTATATAAATCTAGCAGTTTGTTATGTATAAGAGTTTTATTTTAACTTAACAATTTAATAAAATTCGTGTATCGCACGGGCTAAAATCTAGTATATAGATATAGATACATAGATAGATAGATAGATTTTCCTTTTTACGAAGCAACAACAATGAAAAAAAAAAAGCTCTTATTAACAAATTTAAAAATATTAAGAAATTCGAATTATTTATTTTGAAAACATAAATAAAAATAGGGAAATTCCCATCAGTACACTTGTACTATTGGCTTCTACCAACGATACACTTATTTTTAATTATATTTCCATTAGTACACTTAAGGTATTGACTTCCTTATTACCATGAATCATTCCATTAAATATTTAACTGCGGTTAAAATTATAAAAATAAATAAATTAAAGAAAATAATAATTAAGACTCCTCTCATCAGTAAAAGAAGGCAAGCACCGTACCTCCAAATTAGTCATTTGATCAACTCATAATACTACATATTACTCCATGCTTCGTATGAATAATATGTTTTAACATTGTGGTTGAAGAAGCAAGGTTGATGGGAATTCAAGCATCAATTTCCAGCTCCGACGCTTACTCCAACGAACAATTCATTTCTATATATTGCTATTACTGATAAATTCATAAATATTGACCTCAAATTTGTGCAGGTAGCTACACCAAACAGTCATATACTGCCATAGTTTACCACTGTTGTATTAGATGCCAGAGGAAGAAGAGAGGAAGAAAAGAGAAACGCTGATGTTTTTAAAACTTTAAAGGGTTATGTTTTTAGAACTTTAAAGGGTTATGTTTTTTTTTTTATTATTCTTTTTATTTTTTTAATCAATGGTTAACTAAAGTTAAACTATCTAATAGAAAAGTTTATGGTAATAAGAAAGTTAACATTATAAGTGTATTATTGACAAGTCAATTTATATTGAGTATATCGTTGGCAAAAGCCAATATTATAAGTGTACTAATGAGAATTTCCCATAAAAATATCATCTAATTACTCAGCTTTCCTAGTTTCTTTCCCCCTTATTGTGCGTCATTCATACACCTTACACTTTCTCCGATCAATCAGCATCCACATTTCACATTTCTCGATCTTTCTCTCTCCTCCTCACAATGCACTTTCCCCTCTCCTTCCCGTCTATTCCTCCCTCCCTCGGCGATCTCCGCCGGCGATGACCTAACTACCTCCATTGATTCCGGTGTGCTCTTGGAGATCGTTCCTCCTTCTCTCCCTGCAGCCATTTATCCACAACTTCAGCTATTAGCTAACCTGAGGAATTTTATCTCTCTTCCAATTTCCCAAACTCCTTGAATCCCTTTATCTCCTTTTGCGCTTCGGTAAGAATTTTGACCACCGAAAATAAGACGACTTCTAATTCGAGTCATTTTACTGTTGAATCAACTTTTTGTTGTATTCAATTCGACTTTGAGTGACAAATTTAGGTCACAGTTTTGATGATTACGAAAACTTTGTAGTAGTAGATTGTTGTTATCATTATTCAAACAAGTTAACCCCGTTTGACCCTTCAGACTGAAAGGGTCAAAACCATTGAAATTAGGTCTCTTTGGGAATTTAGGGATTTTTTTTGAATATTTCTTGTTAATTGGAATTTGATGGGGGAAAAGAGATGATGAGTTTGAGAATTTGGAGTTACATTGAACAGTTGTTTGACGGGGTGTACTGTTATAAATAAATTGCGATTTGTAATGTGTAAGTAATTTGTGAAAAAGAGAAAATATGGAGGGGAAGATGAAGAATGATAAGGATGTGAAGCGATGTGAGGGTTGTAATCCTGTGAAGAAACCTGGGCCGGTTTCTATGGAACATGTTTTGTTGGCCCTTCAAGAAACTAAGGATGAGAGGGAGTTGAGGATTCGTAGTCTGTTCAACTTTTTCGATAAGGCGAGTACTGGGTTTTTGGACAATGGCCAGATTGAAACTGGATTGTCCGCGCTTCAAATTCCATCGGATTACAAGTATGCTAGGGATCTTTTGCATGTTTGTGATGCTAATAAGGATGGGCGAGTCGATTATGAGGAGTTCCGGAGGTACATGGATGATAAAGAGCTTGAATTGTATCGGATTTTCCAAACTATTGATGTGGAGCACAATGGTTGCATTTTGCCGGAAGAGCTCTACGATGCACTTCTCAAAGCAGGTAACCATATATGTTTATTTCATTCTATATGTTTACTTGTGGTGCTTGATTTATTTTTTATGATTGGTGATCCTTATGTGCTTTATTTGAATTAGGCACTGTGCTCCAATTTAAGACATTGAAAAGATTGGTGTGTAAAGTCATTAGGATTCTCATATTTCACTACCAGGCATCATATATAAGCACACAGTTTTTTCTTTGTTTTGGTATCTTTTATGATTGCTGATCCTTATGCGCTTTACTTTCCATTGTGTTTGGCCATATGTTGATTTTGAGTATATTTTACCCTAATCAATTCGTATTTTATTCATAGTTTTTCTTATTAGTTCGTATCTTAATCATTGGTTGTGATTATGTCTGTAAGAGTGCCATATAAGATTTATGATTTAGAGGTACGAGGCTGAATGCCGATATGCTTTTTTTCCACAATCGAGGTTTCAGTTTTGTTATAGTCGACATATTCGCCCTGGAAGAATATCTCTTAATTTTTCATTAACTCTTGAAAAGTGGAACATATTCTTTCTAAATGTGTTTGTATTCCTGTCACTATCATGAATTGATGACTACAAAATATACTCTATTTAATCTGAATATTGAATAGCTTCATTGAATTACTGATTATTGTCTAACTGTAGATAACTTAGAAAATTATGAAATTAGTTCCAAAAATTCATTGCCTAGTTGTAATTTTTTAATTAGGAAAGAAAACCTAGGTTGTACCTACACAAGAAGCACCAACCTCAACCATCCAAAAGGATGTATTACAAGCTCGGATAAACTAAAATAAAGATAAAAGAGCACACTAAAATAAGCTCGTGTCAACTCGCACCATTTTCCTAGGCCCAACCTAAAGAAACGTTCATGTAACCTTTCACTGGGGAAAGATAAACTGCGCCATAATATGAAAACTCTTGGATCTACTCGATGATTCCTCAATTGCCCGAAGCCAAGACCACCAAAAATTCTACACCGAACTAAAAATTTAAACTACGTAATAAAAAGAGGGAAGGAAAAAAATCTTGTATTATGTACAACCTAGCTACTAATCTTTACAAACAAAGTATAGAATAACGAACCAATAGATAAAAGGCTCATACTCCATGAATCCAGTAACAAATTAGCCATAAAGTTGGATGGTCAATTGGACATTGTGGAATGATAATGCTCTCAAGAGTCAACTACAAAGGCAAGTGGCTGAATAAGGCGAGATACAAACAAATCCTCATTCCTCAATCTAAAGATGAAAGAGGGTATTGTGTGGACTGTGGATAGATATGATGAAAGATTATACTTATCTGTTGGCTATTTCAGTACAAACCAGTCTAAATTCAATAAACTGTCTGACAACAATGATCGATCTATTACAACCGACTGAGGTAAATGTTGAAGACCAACCACCGGTAAGGGAATTTGCATCTTTGGCTGAAGTGAGAGACTATGATCTGGAAAGATGTGAAGGCTAAAAGGGGTGAGAAACTAAGGCCATTAAATTTTTCTTTAGTTTAAATGGGTGAAGTGTGGATGAAGATCGACTCATTTTATCTCACCTTCATATTTTTTGGGGATAAAATTAAGAAGGAAGAGTTTGTGGTGGTTGATGTTTAATTTGGATTAGCTTCATGGAATTGATTTGTGCTTTGGCTAGTATTTTCAAGTGTTTGACAATGGTTAACTAAAAAATAAAAAATTGTTACAAATTGTTTCTTAAGAAATTCATTGCCTAGTTGGGAAGATTTTACAAAGAGGATCAACTTAGTTCTAGCTTTCTTTCATGTTTTCTTAAAGTGGTTATTCATTTGAGCTCATCGTGCTGTGGCACTCAGATCTATAGTATCATGCTTCATATCTGCTGTTGAAATCTTGGATGAGCTTCGCTAGCATAGTGGGAATGCAACTGATTTCCTATTTCTAGACATAACAAACTGTAGTGTCTACTCAACTGAGTAGCTTATGTTACTTGATAACTGAAGAGAGTAGGGGTCGTCCTTGGTTGACTGATAGTGACTGTAGTATTGTGGATGTGAAGTGTAGCTTATGTTACGAGTTTTTGATTTGGGTACAGATCTTAGTATCCGACTGTCATGGCTCTACTCAAAAGCTTGGTCTAGAAGATTTTGTCTAAAAAATTGGACACGGATATAAGTTTATCATGCTTGCATGTTTATTTGTTTGATTCGATCTATGTAATAACTATATTTTCAATTTGACCTCTGAATGAATGCACGACTAATGATATCCCTCAATACCATACCAAGTGTAGCTACAGTTTCCATATAAGATGCTATTTGTTTGATGAGAAAGAAAAAGGATTATCGAAAAGTCAAGTGTCTAAAGATCAAGTAGTTACTTTCAGAGTAATAGGAAAAAAAAGGCAATGCTTATTAGGCTCTGACTAGGGTGAGAGAGTGACTCAAAAAGTCTTTCTCTTCAAAACCGGCTATGAGACTTTCATCTCTCACAGCTCCCAAGTGATGAAAGAGAGATTTTCTCTATATACGTCAAATATATCCCTTCTTTGAGAGAAAAAGGAAAGCTTTCATTAAATAGAATCAATCAGAGTATTTATCTAGCTAAACCTTGTTGCAACAGCTTACCACCACCTACTAATTGTACATGACCTTCTATAGCAATATTCTTCTAGACATTTCCAACTCTATCTCCATTGCCGCTATTGCTGCTGTTACTTCTGCTAGTTCAGCTCCATGGTTATATTTAGGTAGGCATGTGTCAGTCACCAGGGTCACATAATACGGTTGGTGCCTGTTCGTACTCCGATTTAGTGCGATTCGTACTAATACGAGTACGAAATCGATCTAATTCGACAAAATAATCGAGTGGATCGATTTCTAGTGTCACTGCAAGCTTCACTGCTCATAAGCAGCCGAATGCACCATTTTGCATACCTATCATCAAAATTCCGCTTCATGGTGCTATTTAATGGAGGAGTCCATCTTGCAATTTGTCTACCTAAATGTATTCCAGATTTTTGTAGTTTTGCATGCGACTTGTATGTTAATTTGTTCGCAGATATAATTATACTTATTTTAGCTTAATTTTTTTTAGTACTTATTAAAGTCCTTGTATCAATCCCATTTGTGAGCATAGCACTAACTTTTATCCTCTTTTCCTTTTTTATAATTTATCTTCTCATATCTGGTTCAAGACTTTAAGATAGTGGTGAACTGTAATTTGTATTATTTAGATGTCATCAATGTTGGAGTGTTGAATGACCAACACTAACTCCAATACATAAGATTAAGTGAAGATTTAACATTGATCTTTTTACATCTATGTTTCTTCAACTGTTGAGGTTAACTTATATCTTATGGAATGTTGGGGTGGGGGGTGGGGGGTGGGGGTGGGAATATGGAACCATCTGTTGTAGCTGGAGTTGGGTAGGATCACTAGATGACCTGCAGATGAACTTTTGGTTTTGAATTTTCAAGGTTAATCGAAGACTGATTCTCTGGAAGTAGATGTGAGATTAACTTGGATTAAATTGAATGCAAATGTCTTGTGGGATTTACATAAGGGGAATTTTGGTGGTGAGCTGACTGCTGATGGTGGAACTTTGAATTGCAAAGTTATTAAAACCATCCATTGTAGCTTGGGTTTGGGTTGGATCACTATATAACATGCAGATGAGCTTTTGGTTTTGGATTTTCAAGGTCAATCAGTAGATGGCAGATTAATTTGGATTAAATTGAATGCGAATGTCTTGTGGAATTTACATAAGGGGGATTATGGTGGTTAGCTGACTGCTGATGGTGAAACTTTGAATTACCATCCCATTTTTGAGCTTAGCACAAGCTTTTATCCTCTTTTCCCTGTTTATAATTTATCTTCCAATATGTGGTTCAAGACTTTAAGATAGTATTAAACTGTAATTTGAATTATTTGATATTGATATCATCAGTGTTGGAGTGTTGAATGACCGACGATAAATCGAATACATAAGATTAAATGAAGAGTTGAGGCAACATTGCTCTTTTTACATCTATGCCTCTTCAACTGTTCGAGGTTAACTTATATCTTATGGAATTGGGGGTGGGGGATATAGTACCATCAACTGCAGCTTGGCTTTGGATTGAATGCAATGTTCTTGTGGGATTTGCATAATTGTGGTCGTGAGCTGACTGCTGATGGTGTAACTTTGAATTACAAAGTTATTGAAATTGTTTGTTTCTATTCCATAATAGACATTGTGTGACTTTATAGAGGATCAATTTTGTTTTTTGTTTAACATTTAGGGATCAATTGTACCTCCAGATTTAGATTTAAATATAAGTTGACTAATATTGTACCCTAAATGTTATGAGTTTAGGATAAATTATACGAATTATAATGTGATTAGATCAATTGGACCTCCAGATTTAAACTTGCAAAGTCCTCCGTTCCTTAGATATTGCACCATGGTTGACTTTACACTTTCCAAAATATACTTTCTCTTAATATCTCAAATTATGTGTAAGTAAAAATTATAAAAAGTTGATATTTAGAAAACTATATATCGATATGAATCTAACAAAATCCCACATGATTGCAATATTTGTGAAACGGATGAAGTATACAGTACGTAGTATTTTTACTAGTACCATGATTTAAAATATTACCCCCCGTCCCAATTTAATCGTCGCACTAAGTTTTTCACGGAGTTTTATGCGATAAGTTGTTGTAGGTTTATCTATTATAGTTTAATAGAAAAGTAGGTGGGGTGAGAGATAGTGGAAGAATATTTTTAATGGAATGTGAGGATGTGGGGTCATAATTTTGGGTAGTGGAAAGAGAGAGATAATAAAATATTAGGGGGTCCATGCCATAAAAGAAAATATGACAATTTAATTGGGAAGATCATAAATGGAAAGTGTGACAATTAAATTGGGATAGAGGGAGTATGATTTTCACAATTATTCCCTCCGTCCCAATTTAATTGTCACGCCTAAGTTTTCCCCGACTTTTATTCGATAAGTTGATGTATGCTTACCTATTATATTTTAATAGAAAACTAGATGTAGGGGGATGGTGAAGTAATTTTTTATTGAATGTGAGTGGGTGTGGGGCCTTAACTGTTGATAGTAGTAAGAGAGATGTAAAAAATATTAGTGGGTCCATGCCGTAAAAGAAGTGTGACATTTGGACAGATGTAAATAGAAAGAGTGACGATTAAATTGGAAAGGAAGGAGTATTTTATTAAAAACTCATAATACTCTTAGCCTACTTAGCGACTTTAAAAAAAGACTACAATAGTTGAAAATAAATGTTTGTTACTATACGTCCATACTCAAACAAGAATATATTTATTTATTTTCATTTGTTACATTTATGTAAGTGTCAAAAAGTGGGTTCAACAAAATTACTTAAAAATTCGAAACCCGATCATATATCCGGTCTAGAAAATAGGGTATTCTAACCGATATGGTTATGGTTATCAATTTATCATTCAATTCCAACTGCAACGGGTACTTGATTCGATAAGGTTTTTTCTTATTTTTTTTCAACTTAGATTTTTTGTTTAAAATCCTGAACTCATAAAATTGTACTAATCACATTATAATTCGAACAAAAAGTAACTCTTTTCTATTTTTCTAATAATCCAACACAAAACTTGATTTTATTTTACTTCATTGAAAAATTCTCTTTGGTAAATTAGTATGGAACAAAAACTTAAAAAGTACTTCCCCCATTTTAGTTTAATTTCACCATTTGGGTTGAGCACAAACATTAAGAAAAATAGTAAATCTCAAAAATTCCCATCATCATCATTATCATTACCTCATTGCCTCAAAGAGGCCCCCATAAGAAGCGGGGTAAGTGGGGGTCGGACGTACACATCCTTACCCCTACAATTGCACAGAGGTTGTTTCCAATTGACCCTATAGCGATAACGGGACAACAACGGGACAACCATCTTCTACCTCATGGAAAGGAAGCGTAGAGGTATTAAGAGCCATTTTGATTTAGTCCATTACATCCCACAACCAAAAGAACAAACGAATCTTTCGCTCCATCGGAAATGGACAAAAATCTCAAAAATTCCCATGTGATAAAAAATCAAAAGAGAGAAGATTAGGTAAGAACGGTAAATATAAAATATGTACCAGGTATATAACGGGTACTTTGTGTGTGAACGGACAAAAGGCATGTGAACTATAAAAGGAAATTATGCAATTAATATGCAACTTTCAATAAGGAAATGATTCAATTAAAAGAAACGAATGAAGTATTTAATAACATTCGTGCATTGTGTAAGACCTAACCTAGTAATTGCCCTAATTCAAGGTGCGTTATATTCACGTTATTCTCACTTACTCCCTCCGTTTTTATATGTTATTCCCTTGGTCTTGTTTGGAATCTTGGACAATCCATTCTAAAGCCACTTGTCCTTTGGATCGTAGGAGACTGAAAATATTAAGGCCACAAGGGAATTTATTTGGGACGGAACTGGAAATACAATTTTGATATGAGGGTATAATGGGTTTAAATATTGGCTAAAAAAAGAAAGATACTAAGTAGGACTAACATAAAAAACAATTCAAATAAGGGAATAGGACAGATATTCAAGAACGGAGAATATCATAATTTATCCGAACTTATTTAAATTGATTGTTAAGACTTATTTTAGTGCCGCCAATTGATTCTGTAACCATACTAGCAAGTAACCCAATAGCCACAGCTTTGCCCGCGCTAGAGCTTGGTTAATGAGTTCTGTTCTCTCTCTTTGTGTTTGAGATATACAGACTTTGTTTGCCATATGGTTTGAGAAACTGGTTGCTAGACATATACATTTAGATTTTCTCATCTGGTATTTTCATTGAGCTTTACGCTGGAGCATAGATCCTGTTCAAGTTGACAAAATATTTGCTCAAGTATGGCTGGGAATCTCGTTTACTGATGAATGTGTGCTATAAAAATAAAGGAATGGAGAGCAAGCGGGGAGCTTGAACATATTGCATTTCTCCTTTTTTCCTGCTCTCTTTTTATCTTTCTTCTGGCCTTTAGATTGTGTCCTTTAGATTCTCATTATTTGTTTATGTTTCTCATTTTCTTAAGCTGTGAAAAGGTGTTGAGTTACAGCTGCAGTAAAGAGACTTTTCAGCCAGGAGTCTGAGCCCCTCTTTTTTCATTGAGTTGACCAAAGAAAATAATTAACTTTGTGGAAGTGTAATCCGCAGAACAAGCAGTATCACAAACCAAATTAAAGATAATATAGCTTGGAAACATATTCAACCTAATTGTGGTGGTTTTTGTCGTACTAAAGTATAAATAAGCTGATGAGTAATGTTGAGCTTGAGCATGAGATATCCTACCAAACAAACTCAGAATGGAAGGAAATGGAAATTTATTCTAGGAGCTTTGAAATGTTAAGTGAGACATCCGTTATAGGGTTGTAGGGTACCTATTAGCTATCACGCGTACGGTCCCATGTCGTAGATGTAATAGTTTTAAGAGTAAATAGTTCTATATAGAGGTGACATTTGTATTTATGGTGTTTAATGCTTCATTCATTTTTTATCTGTATCATTGTTTGTGCATTTAAGTGCTTGCTTTCTGTCAATTGTCTTTGGTTTGCTGTTCATCCTATAAGCCACAGCAGTCTTTCTTATGTAGGGATTGAGATCAATGACGAGGAACTTGCTCTTTTTGTTGAGCGTGTGGATAAGGATAATGATGGTGTCATAACCTTTGAAGAATGGCGAGACTTTCTTCTTCTTTATCCTCATGAAGTAACAATTGCAAATATCTATCATTACTGGGAGAGGGTCTGTCTTGTTGATATCGGCGAACAAACTGTTATACCAGAAGGTGTCAGTAAGCATGTCCATGCTGGCAGATACTTAATCGCAGGAGGTATTGCGGGTGCTGCATCCCGCACTGCTACTGCTCCTTTGGATCGTTTGAAAGTGGGTTTGCAAGTTCAGACGACGGATGCTCGTATCATGCCGGAAGTAAGGAGAATATGGAAAGAAGGAAAGGTTCCTGCATTTTTTCGTGGCAATGGATTAAATGTTGTGAAGGTGGCACCTGAAAGCGCCATTAGATTTTACACATATGAATTGCTTAAAGGTGTCATAATGGATGCTAGAGGAGGAGAAAAGGCTGATATTGGTGGTATGGGTCGCCTTGTTGCTGGTGGCCTAGCTGGTGCTGTTGCGCAGACTACAATTTATCCAATTGATCTTGTGAAGACGAGGTTGCAGACATTTGAATGTCTGGATGGAAAAGTACCTAGAATAGGTGCGTTAACAAGGGATATATGGGTGAAAGAAGGGTCACGAGCTTTCTACAAGGGCCTTTTCCCATCTCTTTTAGGTATAATTCCTTACGCGGGCATAGATCTTGCTGCTTATGAAACACTGAAGGATATGGCTAAAACACACCTTCTTCATGATAATGGTAAGTTGAATATAAAAGTGTGATTTGTTTGTTCAAAAACTGATGGCTGCTTAAGTCAGTTACTTATTCTGATAGTTCATCCTTCAAACTGAACCTTTTATGTAATCTGCAGAACCTGGACCTCTTGTGCAATTGGGTTGTGGAACCATATCTGGTGCTGTCGGAGCAACTTGTGTTTATCCATTGCAGGTTGTCAGGACAAGGTAAGTCATCAATGTCTATTGGCAAACCTTGTCAATGTTTCATTGGATATTATCTGTTGGTTTGCATATTAAAGGGGGCGTTTGGTTCGCACACTGGGATGGGGTTGGAATCAGGAATGATATTTAGTTGGTATGGTTTGGAACTTGATTCTTAATATCATGTGCTTAGTTCAATTTGGGGATAGATTTTTTCCATTTATTTGATACCTGGAGTATATGAGCCAAACCCACCTCCCCCTAGGTTTCTAAACCCCATACCTTGGGGGTTTGAAACTCTTAAATTTTCCAACCAAACACATGGTATATGTTTATACCATTCTAAACTCATACCTCATACTTAGAATCCGTGAACTAAACACCCCCCTTAATGTATTTGGAGTGTAGGGAGAGAAAAAAGGGAAGTGGAGGGAATTGAAGAGAAGGGTTCTAGCTCACCCTTGAGCCCTTTTTTTCCTTGGGTTTATTTTCATGTTAAGCTTTGTTCTATTTCACCTTATTTCCACTTAGGGCTATGCAAGTACAATTTATAACGAAAATAAATTCTAATAGGTTCAGATAAGATGAGTTTGAAAAAAATAAGTGAAAATTAGTGAATAAAACACTCTTAGAATCAATCCTTTGTAAAATCCCCTTTACAAAGCAAACATACACACATTAAGGCTCCGTTAGTTTTCCTGTGTTTGTTTCCTTACAAGAGAAAAATAAAATAGAAGAGGAAAGGAGAGATGGATAGAAAAAGAGAAAAAAAATTCTAAGGGAGACGGAGCCTTAATGTGTGTATGTTTGCTTTGTAGTTCTAATAATATCTTACATGTCATATCGCAGCTGTTCATATGACTAAATTTGCTGCTGTAGTATCAGTCTATGTGATCCAAATAGCAGTTTTAATTTACCCTAATGTCATCCCTGTTTACAGAATGCAAGCTAGCCAGTCAAAAGCTGGAATGTCTGAAGTTTTCTGGACAACTTATCAAAAGGAAAGATTAAGGGGATTTTACAAAGGATTGTTTCCCAATCTTTTAAAAGTGATTCCATCTGCAAGTATTACTTATTTGGCTTATGAGGCCATGAAGAAGCGGCTGGAGCTGGAATAAGATGTAGCTTTGCAAGATGTTTTTACCTTGACATGGCTAACTATTTGGATGAAATTGGCGATATTGGTGCTCCGACATGGATGACCAGGAATAATGGGTTCGTATTGAGTAGATATGTTATTGTTTTGATTAAATACATACCCCCAAAGCCCCTTAGATTTCATGGTAGAATTGTGTATTAATTAATGATTTGAATATCTCTGTTCTCAATCAATGTTTCATCATGATCGTAGTATGATCAGCAACGTAATAGAAACAGCTGATTACAAATTTTGTAGTTACTTGAGGAAGTTTGCTTTCGTTAGAACGGCAACTGTATTCCCCCCTTTTAAAACTGCCTTGTTTTACAGGTACCCTTGCATGCCATTCTTTTTGTGCGCTTGTGGCATGTCCGCATTTTGGAAGCTCAAGGTTTTCTTTTGTTCTTCCCTTTAATAAAGAGCGAAATGAGTAGACTTTGTGATGACACGGGCAACTTGACTTTGCAATTTTCCCATCCTGAATAACTACAACACTTGGACTGTTTGCACTATTTATACTTTTATATACTTTCTTCGTTCCGAATTTATCGCACCATATACCTCTTTAGGAAATTTCACAAATATTGCACCATTTCCTTGTAAATTGACTACTTTGTCCTTACTAAATACACAACAATTTACCTTAATACTCCATTTACTCCTAGTTAACATCTACCATTAACATCATCCAAGTAAAATAAAAGTCACGTACTATTCTCTCATCTCATATTCTCGATCCTTCCACCTCCTCTCTCGTCTCTCTCCTTTGCTCCATCCCTCTCATCTTATATCATCGTTCATCCTTCACCAAAAATGGTACCTAGTTTTTTTTTTTTTTTTTTTTTTCCTTTTCATTTTAACCCCAATTTTATTTCAAAATTCATCTATCATCTTTATTTAATGAGATTACCAAACACAACCTGTAACACATTGTGTAATAATTCTGAAAACTCTAGAGAGAGAAAAAGTTAGTGAGAGAGTATTCTCTACAAACGGTTCTGCATGTTCTTGAGGCCTACCCTACAAACAAACATAATTCTGTCCCTAGACTCTATAGTCTATTAGAAACTTATCCTTTTTTTCCCTTTTTTTGTTTTTCTTGTGTGGTTTTTGTAATCAAACAAAATACACCGAGAACATCAAGTGCTTTTACTTCCACCTTTACCGTTCTACATGTTCTTCAGCCCTACTCTACAATCAAACAAAATAACTCTATCCTCTGTAGTCTACCATCAATTCATCTTTTTATCCCCTTCTATGTTTATCTTCAGTGTTGTTTCTGCAATCAAACAAAAATAACCGAGTAAACCTAGATAAATATAAATTGTTTTTACTTTCCATAATTATCTCTGTTTCCTTCGTATAAATTCAGTCTACTTTTACTCCTTTTTATCACTCTCTTTCTCTTAGTTACTCTTTCTTCTCCTCTTCGCCTGTCATGGTTAATCTCAATCCTTCAAGCTTTGTTTATCCTCATAGAATTGGTGTGTTGGTTGATACCGCTCCTCCCATACATGAAAAAGATCCAATAGATTGAGACTGTGTTGTGGTTGGTAGGGTATGGGATTTTCGTGTGTATGAGCTCAACCTAATTCAACAAATGGTGGATCGTCACTGGCATCTTCGCCAGCCTGTTCGTGTTCGTGCATATGGTGAAGACTTAATTTTTCAATGTCAAAATGAAGAAGATGTTGAGGATTTGGACGTTCGTGGCTGGGTCCATTTTAAAGGGAGCTTGGTTGTTCTTCAACGTGTGCGCGGTGATATGGTGGTCAAGGATCTTAACCTTAACCATGGAGAGCTTTGGGTGAAGGTTGAAGGTCTCCCCCTTCAGTTCTCTACTATTGAAGTTGCGTCTGATTTGTTGTCTCATGTTGGTGACATAACTATGGTAGATGAAGCTCAATTTCCGGTTGCGTAAACTTAGGTTCTCCTCTTATTCTTGGGTGTTTCTTTCTCACGTTGGATAATCGAGTTACGTGGGTTCAATTTAAATACGAAGGAATTTTCAGATTCTGTAAAAGTGTGGTTTTGTCGGACACGGTCTGACCACGTGTCGTATGCCACCATCCACAATTACCACGTTGTTGGAGCACCGCTTTCATAAATTTGAAGAACGTGGTTTGCGTGTTCTTTATGGTCCTACGGATACGCCGTTATATTCAAATGCGATACGAGGTATTTTTCCCACTCCCTCCATTTGGACGACTAAGGTCCGTTTTACACTGCATGGTCACCATGATCATGAGGATGAGGATGGGTCTGATAGATCAGGATCAGACTCTGACTCTTCGGATGGTGCTCCTCCACCGACGCCTCGTGATAATCAATCTCCGGGTCGTTACTCGGCCGGGTCTCGAACGGGTTTTCGTGGGTATGGAAATCAAGTTATTCGGCGTGATATGGGTGCTAGTCGTCGGATCAGGGAGGAATTTGGGATTAATGATGACGAGGCTTCTCATCAAGAGACACGTGGTAATGTCAATAACACCCAGCAGCCTGCCTTGCATGATAATCCAGGTTCGTAGGTCAACCCAGGTACGTGTCAAAATTCAGTTACGTATATTTCGGGTATTCTGGGTCAACCCTTGCCTGTTCATCCTTTTTCATCTGATGCTGCCACGTCATTTCCCTTGCCTCCCCCACCTCTTAATCGTGACAAAGGTAAAGGGGTATTAGTTGATCATGGATCTCCTGTTCAAGATTGGCCTGATTATTTGGGCCCAAAATCTGATCTCAAGGGTAAACAAGCTGAGGTTCAGCCCATTTCTTTGGATCCTCATAATGTTGGTTGGGATGGATCTGTTGGTCTTGGTTTGATTCCTGCGGCCCAAGCTCATGGTTGGTTAATTGAGCCCAACCCATCTCCTCCTCCTCAACAAAGGGAGATTGTGTTGGGCTTGCCTGCTTCTCATGTTTCTAGGCCCACTCATAATTTGGCCTTCTCAAGGCATGCTGGACCTCGAAATGGTTTCCAGTCCATGTTTGTATCCGGTGCGGGTGGTATCCTCTCACATGGGCCGGTTTTTCCTGACCCGTTTGGTCCTGGGCCAAGTAACTAGCATGGGTTTCAGGAAGGTTCCCTCACTCGGAATTCGCCAGAAAGACAACAATCTCTTTGCGGGTTTCCCTCACCGTCACCGTCGGATTCCTTTCCCGACCACCCAGCACCGGCGGACGACGATTATGATGCCGACTCTTCATCCGCGGCCTTCTAAATTTACTGTTCCCCAACGCCTCATGATTCCAGTCCTCGGACCAGGTGGTTCTTCATTGACGTTCGGAGTCGTCGGTTGATGATGACAGTGAGCCGACACCAATGGACTACTCACCGAAATCTATGGTCGACTCCCACGAGTCTACCTTCTCTGGTGAGTCTTCTTCTTCTTCTATGAATGGGAAACACCCCATTCCTCTGAAGTTGTCTCGAACATATGACAGGGTGTGGAAATGGGTGCGAAATATTTGCCCAGTGGAGCGTAAAATTTAGGATGGGATGCGGGGGAAAGGCTTGGAAAACTCACCTGCTTCTGTTTCTTGCTCCTTGGCTTTGCCCGTGAAAAAGAGGGTATGTTGCTCTTGTTCTAAGGGGATCGATGCTCCTGTGGTGTTGGATAGTGTTCCTCACGATGGTGCTGGGTTAGGTAATGTGGTCGACCTTAATGGGCCACCAGATGATCAGTGAAAATATGCTCCTGGAATTGTAGGGGTTTGGGTAATGCGGACTCCCCTAAGATTCCTTATTTGGCTTCGTTAGTTCGCTCTTTTGGTGTAGATATTATGTTTATTATGGAAACTATGGTGTCTTTAGCTAGTGCTTGTCAAAAGTTGTCTTCCCTCTCTTTCCCTGGGGTTTGTGAGGTTGACGTGGAAGGTTTAAGTGGTGGGTTACTTTTGCTTTGGTCGTCGAATGTACTTATTTCCCCTATTTCAGTTTGTAGTCGTTTTGTACTGTGTTTTTGTACAAATGTTGTGGATAATGAAATAAGTCACATGCTGTTTGTGTACGGGGCGCCTCATGTGCAGGATCGTTCTTCTGTTTGGAATGATATTGCAACTATCATTACAAATTATCCTAAAATTCTTCTTATAGGGGATTTTAATCAAGTTGAATATCTAGATAAATTAGGGGGTTAACATTGTATTCCGGGCAGGTTTGAATTTATTCAATGACGTCTTGAAAATGGCTTGCTTGATATTCCCCTTTTTGGCTCGCCTTTTACCTGGACGGACAATCATCGAGATAATATTATTTCCTTTGAGCGCTTAGATAAGGCTTATGCCTCTTCGAATTGGTTGCAATTGTATCCTAATACCTCTGTCAGTCATCAACCTATTTTTCTTCAGGATCACTCTGCAATTATCTTATCTTCGGATGTGGTTTCTCGTGCTCAACGACTGTACCATATTGAAAACTGGTGCCTTCAAGCTAAACCTGTTGTAGAATTTGTCATTTACTACTTGGAATCAACGCTTTCGGGGATCTTCGATGTTCACTTTGTGTTCCAAGCTTTCGTTAATTCGGAAATTCCTCTTCTCTTGGTGTATTCATAATCATCGCCTTTGGGGGAAAAATTGGAGGGAGGTGTCCTCGGTGGTTGCTTCTGCGGCTGCTTCAATTTCAACAGGGCCCTCGGCTTCCCTCTTTATTACTACTAAAGACGAATGTGTGGCCCGGACTCAGGCCATGTTTATGTATTGACGTCAACGGTGTAAGATTAAATGGGATGCGTTTGGTGATACTCATTCTAAGCTCCTTTTTGCTTCGGTTTAGTCCAAGGAGAGGAAGAATTATATTTATAGCTTGCAAGATAGTGCTGGTCTCACTGTTAGTGATGGTCCTCAACTTCTCCATCTCATTTCGGAGTTCTATCTTGATCTTTTCGAAGCTCGTAAACCTTCAGCTGATCCGCTTGTGTATAACTGGAGTTCCCTTCACTTGCCTTCTTTGTCGAACGCGAATCAGGCCCTGCTTATGGTTCCTTTTTTTCCTGAGGACATCCGTCGTGCCATGTTTCATATTTCTGATAACAAGTCCCAGGGCCCTGATGGGTTCTCTGCCGCTTTTTTTAAACTTCACTGGAATGTTGTTGGTGGCCATGTGGTCAATGCAATTCAGTTTTTTTTTTCACCCATGGTTTTATGCTTAGAGATTGGAACCGCACTTTCCTGATTCTCCTTCCAAAAGTGGTGCATCCGGAGTCAGTCTCTCATTTTCGCCCGATTGGTCTTTGTAATATCATTTATAAGTGTATTTCCAAGTGTCTTACCCATAGGATGCGTTTGGTTTTGTCTTCCCTGATTACTGATACTCAGAATGCTTTTGTTCCGGGTCGTTTAATGTCGGATGAATGTCTGGTAGCCCATGAACTCATGTCCTTCGTTAATAGAGCTAGAGCGAGGAAGAAGTTCTTTGATGTGGTCAAGCTGGACATGAATAAGGTGTTAGGTTATGATACATATGACAATTCATAAATCATGCGGAAAAACCATTTAGCCAGGAATACATATTATTTACACATAATCATATAGCATAGTTTAGATGCATACTCTTTGTTGCGTGCCTTCCCTAGCTGCGCCCGAACCGAACAAGAACAAGTCTTTAGGACTCCAAGTGTCGTCCCTCCGTAGATAGTCCACAGCACGTCCGGATCCGCCTTAAGATTGACCAACTAGAATCGCCCTTAAGGTACTAGAATTTTCGGCACTCTTAGGTAAGAAATATGACTGAATTTTTCTCTCAAAACTCACTTTGAATACTTGAATTAATCTCTGAAAATATGTGACCCTAGGCACGTATTTATAGAGTTATGGAAAGGGAATTGGAATCCTAGTAGGATACGAATTAATTAAACTTAGAATCCTATAAGAACTCTAATTAATTAATTTATCCTTTTAGGAATAGGAATTTAATCATATACTAATTCTAATAGTTTTAGGAATCATGCATGAACACAAACTCACACACACACGGCAGCCACAAGGGCCGCCCATGCGCGTGCGTGCGAGCAGCAGCCCACGCAGCAAGGCCCACGCAGCCGTGGCCTTGGCGCGCGCTGGGCCTGCCTTGCGGTAGGCCTGGGCGCTGCCTTGGCTGGGCTTGTGGCGCGCGTTTGGCTTGCTGGGCGATGGCCCGACTTCGTGCTGGGCCTTCGTCCGACAGGCCTCGTCCGATGCTAATTCGTACGATACGCTTCCGATTAAATTCCCGGTTCCGGAATTCATTTCCGATACGAACAATATTTAATATTTCCGATTCCGGAATCAATTTCCGTTTCGAACAAATATTTAATATTTCCGTTTCCGGAATTATTTTCCGATTCCGATAATATTTCCGATTCTGACAATATTTCCGTTTCCGGCAATATTTCCGATTCTGGTAATATTTCCATTTCCGACAATATTTTCCGATACGTACCATGTTTCCGTTTCCGGCAACATCTACGACTTGGATAATATTTATATTTCTGATACGATCCATATTTCCGTTTCCGGCAATATCATCGTTTCCGGAGTATTCATTTCTTGCCTGTGACGATCTCAGCTCCCACTGAAACCAAGATCCGTCGATTCCGAATATCCATAGATGGAGTATCTAATGCCATTAAATACTTGATCCGTTTACGTACTATTTGTGTGACCCTACGGGTTCAGTCAAGAGTAAGCTGTGGATTAATATCATTAATTCCACTTGAACTGAAGCGGCCTCTAGCTAGGCATTCAGTTCACTTGATCTCACTGAATTATTAACTTGTTAATTAATACTGAACCGCATTTATTAGACTTAACATAGAATGCATACTTGGACCAAGGGAATTATTTCCTTCAGTCTCCCACTTGTCCTTAGGGACAAGTGTGCATTTCCTAATTCCTTTGTCGCTCGATGCTTGCTCTTGAACATAAGGTAAGAGTCGTCATCCTTATTATGTCCAGAGGTGTTCCTCGGTTTCAGAGTTCAACTGATCAAATAAACAGATAATCATAGCCTATGATTTATCCGAGCACGGCCATGCATTTCACAGTTTCTAGCTCTCCGAGTGGCCTTGTACAACTTTTAAGCATCTCATCCCGATTTATGGGAGGACAATCCCAATCTTGCGATCTTGAGATTAGACTTCGTTTGATAGGTGATTACCTGAGCGTTGCCTTTATAGCCTCCTTTTACGGTGCGACGGTTGGTTAACGTCAAAGCAACCAGTTCTCAAACAAGTAATCTCAAATCACTCAGGTATTGAGGATTTAGTGTCTAATAATTTTAATGAAATTTACTTATGACAGATTTTCATCTCTTACAGTAAAGTTTCATAGGTCTTGTCCGATACTAGTCTTCCCAAAGTAAGTATCTATGCAAATGATTATGACATTGCCATGTCCATATAGTTCAAGAAACAGAACTACTAGTCATCTTGCATTCTAGTCGTCTAACGTTTTCTATGCGTCCAATTTTATAGAAAACTCCGACTAGGGACCATTTTCAACCTTTGACATTCAAGTTCACTTGATAGACATTTCTTAGTCACAGGACTGGTCCTGACAGTCTATCTTGAATATATTGTCAAATTGAAGGGACTCATCATTTAATACTAAACCAAGATTAAATGGAATATGAAAATACATTTCATATATGATAAATGTTTAACCCCATTGTTTTACAACCATGGGCCTCAAACCCATCTTTAAAACAGTTCATGGAATTCAAAGCTATGCTTGATTTCCAGTGCTACAATGTGAGTGTTGCTTCTCACTTGTTGCATAGGTTTAGTTATCATGCTTTGCCAATCTTAATATCCTTTTCATCGAATGTTCTTCGAGATATGATGATAAGATCTTTTCGAGTTTGTTTATTATGTGATCTAGTCTTTCTTACTTTGATGGTGGTTTCACTCATTTTGCAATGAAGAACCATCAAGTTAGCAGACGTTTTTCTTGCTTCAAGAGTGGTTCTACGCATTTTTCAATGAAGAACCATCAAGCCAGCAGATAGGTGATCTACCCAAGTTCAGTGAAGAACTTTAAATAACCCTGTTTTATTGCTTCTTAGGCAATAATTACTTTTACTTCAACTGTATAGGTTGCTAGTGATGCTTTGTTTGGATTTACCTATCCAAGCAGTTCATAGATATGTGGAAGACTCTCCAACTATATCTTAGAACATAGAAATTATTATTTTAATTTCCCACGCAACAACTCATGGTCTCCAACCCATGTTGCCATTTTCAAAACACGATGCTCTATAGCTCGTCCTTATCAATGGTTAACTCCAAAGGGTCTTGCTTGATCCTTTGCCAGTGTTTATGCGTGTAGCATCAATATTTAGCATATCTTTATTTCCTTGAATCAAGAACTATTCCTATGTACCTTTTCAAGTACCATAAGTATTCTTGATCTCAATCTAGTTGATCTTTACTTAGATCAATAGAGATTGGTATATGTTCGTCATGCCTAAAGTCATATGATACGTTTTTGGCGATCCTCATATTATATTATATACATGATAAATTCTTTTGCAGAATAATTCCCAATTGAATTCTATTCATGTAACTTTAGCTCATTCAGTTACAGTAGATACTGAATCCAACTAAATTCTTTGACATATAATATAGGTGAAGAATCTCATTAGATTCTTTGATGTTTAACTTAGTAAATGCTTATACATAGTTCAAACATTCATTACTTAGATTTATTCACATGGGTCGAATATCTCCAATGGAGTATTTCGTGTTTGATTTAGTAAATGCCATTACTTAATCCAAAACAATAATATAAGATCTTTGTAAATAGATCTTAATACCCAGTATGTACTAAGTTCCGCCATGGTCCATCATTGATGAATAATCTCAAATCTAAGTCATTAGCATTTGAATGTTATTTCTCAATAGAGAGATATGTGTGTGATACACATAGGACCAATTAAGTTTTACGTACTCCCACTAAACTTCTTATATATCTATAAGAATTATGTATATTTTATGAAACTAAAGTGCTTATTAGCTTCACTAAAATACAGTTCCAATTCCCAATTGCTTGCTTAAATCTGTACTTAGATTTCATAAGTTAGCATTCCTTTTCAAGCATTTATTTGGATCCACAAATCCTATGACATGCCATGTACATAGTTTCTTCCAACATTTGACTGAGGAAGATGTTTTGTCATCCAATTGCCATATGTACCAATATGCAATCATTGCTTGAATTATAGACTTGAGCATTATGATTATGCATGAGGTTTCAACACAATCCATGCCATGAATTTTCTTGTAACCTTTAGCAACTAATCTAGCTTTGTGTGTGAACACAATTCCATGTTTGATGGTTTTTATCCTTAAAACAAACTTGCAACCAATAGGTGTGAAACTATTCTTGCAAATCAACAAAATTTCAATTTTGTCATCAAAACATTGAGTATGTTTTATGGCCTTTAACCAATTAAACATATAGTCTATATATGGCCTCTAACCATTTTAGGGAATCTATATTTCGTCATAGCTTTCTTACAAGTCACAAAATCATTAATCTATATGATAATAGTTTGACCGCAAGTTGTAGGTTTCTTCACTATCTAATAGAAGAATTGCATAGTTTCAGTGACCTGAACTCCATGTTTCTTCACTATCTAATAGAAGAATCTCATAGTTCCAGTGACTTGAACTCTATGCCTACTAGGGTTTAGAACATCAAACAATAGAATATCAATAGCCACTTGAAAGTCCTTTGAATATTCTGTTCTCCTGAAGCACTTGTAAAGTCTTCTAAGAGATGTCTATTCTTTAAAGCCATTTCTAAAGTCCTTACAGAATAAGTTCGGATTTTCTGAAGCACTTCGAAAAGCCTCCGGAATGTCCGTTTATGTTTGTTGTTTGCCTCGAAGACTTTCGAGGTCTATTTTCTCCCACTTGTCATTTTGGAAACGAATCTCCAAAAGGACATTATTTCGAGCAAACAAACATTATGTTCTCAAACATTCGTGGTAGAAACAATACCCTTGTGTCTCATTTGAATAAATCACAATGAAACATATATCTATACTTGGGCCTTAGTTTGTCGAATGACAAACACTAAGCTCCCACTGAGTTTTGCAACTCTCTAGATATATTTTATGAAAAGTTATTCTGAAATTACTTTTCAATAGCTTTGACGAATTTGGTTTAGTTTGGTGGTAGTTGAGCATTTTGTTTTAGAAATTATAGGAAAAGTCTTTATGATTCATCATTAATCGAATCAAGTACTAATTGACTTCGATTATTCCAACTAAGATATGCCATATCTTATGGACCTAGATTGTGAAATTACAACACACAATCATTGATGATCATATTTGGTCTCAAGTAATCATCAACATGATCTAACCTAGATCTTTATGATTTCTTGCCAAGTGGATTTTATACTTCTGAATCTTTGAACTAGCCAAACAGATTCAACTTATATCACATTTGAGTAAATAAACCTATATTCACTCAAATCCATGTGAAATAATAAAGTCATAAAATCTTTCTTTAGCTTTGAACTCTATTGTCTAGGCGTTCTAACAATAGTTCATATCTTTTGTTACTTTCAACAAGTAAGACTAGTTGTCTTAAAATGATCTAGAAATCAATCAACTTTCAAAAGTCCATCAAAATAGAGCTTTTGAATGTTAACTTGTTGATATGGTCTAAGCAACAATGCCAAAGATTAGTGGAACTCAAATCAAGGGGTTGATTTGAACCTAGTAAAGTTCTTTAAAGAGTTGTTTGTTTTAATCAAGCATATTGACTCAACCTGTAATTGACCATTTCATTCAAATAAACAAACAAACATTGTTTTTGTTTTTCTTGAATGTGAGTCTTTCTGTGTTTGAAAACAGAAATTTAGGTATGTTGATTATGGAACAAAATAGCCATTAAGTTCCAGCCTTTGAAAGGACTTAAAACAAATTAGATGACCCTACAACTAATGTAGCATTGCCATGCTTCATTTCCCACTTGTAGGTCATTAGTGTAGCCTAGCTTCCATTGTTTGAGTTATTACCAAAGTAAGAACCTCAAGCGGTATATGATACCAAGGAAGTTTGATTGCTAGGTCACTTCTCTTTAAACATAAACTTATAGGTAGAAACGGAATCGTAAATTCCTTTCATTTGTTCCTTGTTTTCCTATTTCTTGTACCCTTTCTTATAGCCTTAAGAATTGATTTCTCTAGTGTTGACTTTTATATTTTGTTAGACATGTCCAATGTCACTCCAACAAGGTTCTTTCTATTTAATTTATGTTGAATATTCTGTTTCAACTAGATGATCTTACCAGAAGCTTCTAAAGTTCTCTAAGCATCGATCTATTCGAATGTCTAGGGTCTAGACTCATTCGAGAATTAAATGGAAAAAATATTTTAGGTTGTTAACCATTGGTAAAGCTGAGCGTTTAAACTCAATGCTTTATGATCTCAAAACTACATTGTATTTTGAATTCACAAGCACCAATTGGTTTGCCATTCGATTTTGATATTCGAAAACAACCATAAAAGTCGCTAAAAGAAACGTACATTTTAAATTGCTCATTTTCTCTCATTTCCGTGAATCGTTCTTGGATTCACTACCAATCGAGGAAATTTACTGTTACCTTTCTAAAAGGATTTATTGCAGTGCAAGATATTTAATTATAAACAATAATTAAAACATACATTGAAGCATGCAAAGTCTAAACATTTATCATGAATAATAACTTGAAAATGAAAGCAATCATGCAATCTAAGCAAGTCATTAGCATTTTATTCGAATTATGTGTTCCGGCAGGTGTGAATAAAATGATTCCAAGATCCTAAAATCATTGAAGAACTAAGCACAGTTTGTCGACTTAATCCTAAAATATCTTAGGTAAGCAAAAGCCTTTTGCTAATAGTCTAGAAACTATTCTTGGTTGATAGGTACGTCTAAGAACTTATTAGGTAAACCTATCGATTTTGCCACGACATAAAAGGACTCCTTACTTATATCGTTGAGTTTCACCAAAACTAACATGTACTCACAATTATTTGTGTACCTTGCCCCTTTAGGACCAATAAGTAACACCTCGCTGAGCGAAAACTATTACTAGATTGATGTAAAGGATATCCAAGCAAGTGTATATTTTGGCATGGCACCTTTTAACTCAATTTTTAAGTTTGGAACTTAAGGCTCTTACTATGTTGGTTAGATTTTAAGTGAACTAAAATCCTTAATCATGCAACATAATCAAGCTTTTGATCTCATGCATTTTAAGACATATTTAAAAGCAATAAATAACTTAAAACATGCATAAGATAAATGTGATCTAGTATGGCCCGACTTCATCTTGAAGCTTTGACTTCAAAGTCCGTCTTGAAAATCTCCGTGGGAGGCACCATTTTCTTCAAATAGGATAAGCTATAACTAATTACAACTATTTGATGGTACGCAGACCATATTTGAATTCAAAAATAACTTTGGTACTTTAGACCAATTACATTCAAATTAATGGTACGCAGACCATATTTTCTATCCTATTTGGGCCATACTAGTCACTTCATAACCTGAAAAACAGTACATATACAATATATACCATTCACCCATTCATTATCATGAATGGCCCACATAGCTGGTTAGTAAAACACATTATGCATCACGTAAACATTTGCAGCAATTAATCAAGGGCACCAATACTCTACCAATTATTCAGTCCTTATTAATTCTAATCAAGTTGTTTTAACCTTAAGGATTTGTAGACCTAATCAAGAGTTTTATGACTAAAAGGGCTCCCACTCAAACCAATAAATTCATATGCTTTACTAATTTTAAACATAAAAATGTATTTCAAGTCTAACCGGAAACATACAAATTTAATTAAAATTTAAAGCTCATATAAATTTATAATTGAATCCAAAAGTTTAATTTAATTTCAGTCGTATTTAAATTAATTCATGATTTTAATTTTAGTAAAATAATTAGAATAAATAAAATTTATTATAATTACAATATTCAAAATTAAAATCCTAGAAAATAATTTAAATTATTAATTTTAAAATTAATTAAAATTACGTAAACTGAAAAATTTCAAATTAAACATTCAAAACGATCTAATCGTAACGCAAACACCCTACGCATCGCACGCCCATGGGCCGCACGCACACAGCCATTGCTGGCCATGTGCGCGCAGCCCATGCGCTCGTCGCATAGCTGCTGCATCTACCATCGCAAGCCATCGCACACTATGGTGCTTGCTGCGCGCGCGCCAGCGCTCGACGCACGCGAGCCATCGCTCGCTGTGCGCGCTCGCCAGCGCTCACTGCGCGTGCTCCATCGCTCGCTGTGCGCGCGAGCCATTGCTTGCTGTGCGCGCGAGCCATCGCTCGCTGTGCGCGCGAGCCATCGCTCGCTGTGCGCGCGAGCCATCGCTCGCTGTGCGCGCGAGCCATCGCTCGCTGTGCGCGAGCAATTGCGCGCGTTCAACACTGGGCGCAGCGCTCGTGGCACGCGAGCTTGCGCTCGCTGCGCGCGAGGCTGCGCGCTCTTGCGCGAGGCAGTGCGCGTCGTGGCGCAGCTCGCTTGCTGCCCACACGCGACTGCCTTGGCTTGCCTTTCGCCCATGCCCATTCGTCCATAGCTCGTGGCCCACGACACAAGGCAGGGCTGCTGCCTTGTGCTCGTGCACCATGCCTTGCTCATTGCATTCGTGCCGCACGGGCGACGAGCTCCCTTGCTCGTCGTCGCATGCCCGCATTATACAACACCCCTTAAGGGTAACACGAAGCCTCCATTGCTTTGTGCGTGCAAGTTATATGAACGAATCGCATAAAAATTAAAATTTATATTTAAAATTAATGACAAATTAATAAATAATATTAATTTCATAATTTTAGGGCGAAAAAATCGAAAATTTATTATCCAATTGATTTCCGATTATTATGGATTCAAGTCTAGGTCATAAAAATTTAAAATTTATCATAAATTTACAATTTTTATGGTGGTTTTTAATCATAGGTTTCTAATTAAATTATAATTAATTATGAAAATCAAATTAATTCTAAATTATTCTAATTTTCAACAAATTAATCATAATTACAAATTAGATTGCATAATTAACAAGGCTAGGCATTCAAACTTGTTAAACATATACAGTAGGTCAATCAAAAATTCAAGATTTATCAACAAGAATCGCAAATATTTAATTTAACATCTTAAATTTACGAAATTTTGCATTCGAAAAACTAAAACCTTCGAAAAGTCATAGTTAGGCTTCGAATTTGAGAATTCTGGGTTCGGCAGAAAAATGCTATTTTTGTCAAAATTTTAGAATGCCTTTTACATGCGGAATTGACACAAAAATCACTCGATTTGGATGAGTAACGAAGAAAATGCCGAAAAACTGAGTACGTATAATTAAATAAACGCAATTTGCAATTAATTAACAATTACGAAAATTAATCACCCCTTTTAATTCTTGCAAATTTGTAATATTTAACCATGTTCATGCAATTTAGATTATGAAAATAATAAGGGGCTCGTGATACCACTGTTAGGTTATGATACATATGACAATTCATAAATCATGCGGAAAAACCATTTAGCCAGGAATACATATTATTTACACATAATCATATAGCATAGTTTAGATGCATACTCTTTGTTGCGTGCCTTCCCTAGCTGCGCCCGAACCGAACAAGAACAAGTCTTTAGGACTCCAAGTGTCGTCCCTCCGTAGATAGTCCACAGCACGTCCGGATCCGCCTTAAGATTGACCAACTAGAATCGCCCTTAAGGTACTAGAATTTTCGGCACTCTTAGGTAAGAAATATGACTGAATTTTTCTCTCAAAACTCACTTTGAATACTTGAATTAATCTCTGAAAATATGTGACCCTAGGCACGTATTTATAGAGTTATGGAAAGGGAATTGGAATCCTAGTAGGATACGAATTAATTAAACTTAGAATCCTATAAGAACTCTAATTAATTAATTTATCCTTTTAGGAATAGGAATTTAATCATATACTAATTCTAATAGTTTTAGGAATCATGCATGAACACAAACTCACACACACACGGCAGCCACAAGGGCCGCCCATGCGCGTGCGTGCGAGCAGCAGCCCACGCAGCAAGGCCCACGCAGCCGTGGCCTTGGCGCGCGCTGGGCCTGCCTTGCGGTAGGCCTGGGCGCTGCCTTGGCTGGGCTTGTGGAGCGCGTTTGGCTTGCTGGGCGATGGCCCGACTTCGTGCTGGGCCTTCGTCCGGCAGGCCTCGTCCGATGCTAATTCGTACGATACACTTCCGATTAAATTCCCGGTTCCGGAATTCATTTCCGATACGAACAATATTTAATATTTCCGATTCCGGAATCAATTTCCGTTTCGAACAAATATTTAATATTTCCGTTTCCGGAATTATTTTCCGATTCCGATAATATTTCCGATTCTGACAATATTTCCGTTTCCGGCAATATTTCCGATTCTGGTAATATTTCCATTTCCGACAATATTTTCCGATACGTACCATGTTTCCGTTTCCGGCAACATCTACGACTTGGATAATATTTATATTTCCGATACGATCCATATTTCCGTTTCCGGCAATATCATCGTTTCCGGAGTATTCATTTCTTGCCTGTGACGATCTCAGCTCCCACTGAAACCAAGATCCGTCGATTCCGAATATCCATAGATGGAGTATCTAATGCCATTAAATACTTGATCCGTTTACGTAATATTTGTGTGACCCTACGGGTTCAGTCAAGAGTAAGCTGTGGATTAATATCATTAATTCCACTTGAACTGAAGCGGCCTCTAGCTAGGCATTCAGTTCACTTGATCTCACTGAATTATTAACTTGTTAATTAATACTGAACCGCATTTATTAGACTTAACATAGAATGCATACTTGGACCAAGGGCATTATTTCCTTTATAAGGCTTATGACAGAGTTTGTTGGGATGTTTTGTTCCAAGCTTTGCATGAATTTGGTTTTCCTCCTTACTGGGTTAACATTATTCGTCAGTGTGTTACAACGGTCTCATATCAAGTCTTGGTCAATGGGGAACCCACTCGATCCTTCCTTCAATTCCCAAGTGTGGTTTGCGGCAAGGGGATCCTTTGTCTCCTTACTCATTTGTCTTATGCATGGAAGTTATTTCGGCTTTATTGCGTCGGGCTGAGCACCAACGTCTTGTTGAGGGTATCTCGGTATGCAGGGGTGCTCCCCCGATTTCTCATTTGTTCTTCGCCGATGACTCGCTCCTTTTCTTTCGGGTTTCTCTCGAGGCTTGTGACCAGGTGATTTCAATCCTTGAAGAATTTAGCTCTTTATTAGGTCAGGTGATTAATTATCATAAGTCTTTTGTCAAGTTCAGTCCCAACACCCCTCAGGATTATCGTGACTATTTGGCGGCCAATGTGCATCTTCATCAGCGCCCTTCCCTTGGTTCTTATTTGGGTGTTCTGGTTGACTTGGGGCGCTCGAAGTGCTCTGCTTTCTTTTTCCCCGTGGATATTATAGCTCGTAAATTGGCGAATTTCTCGTCGCTGCACTTGTCGGCGGCTGCAAAGTTGGTGGTCATCAACTCTGTGTTGGTGGCATCCATCACCCATGTTCTTTCAGTGTTCCTGATTCCGAAATCCATTTGTGATCTCATTGACAATTTATGTCTTCGTTACTGGTGGCGTTCTTCTGAAGCGTCGAGGGATATGGCTATGGTTTCTTGTTATGTTATCCACCTGCCTAAGGGTATGGGTGGGCTGGGAATTCGGAAGATTAGTACTTTCAATCAAGCTCTGTTAGCTAAGACAGCCTGGCATATTGTTCATCATCCCCAATTGCTTTTGTCTCGTATTTACCAGGTTCGGTACCCTTCTTTGGCCATCCATCCTCCTTCATTTAGGGTTTCTTGTCCGTCCTGGGGTTTCAGGAGCCTTGCACAAGGTTTTCAGGTTCTTGGTCAGGGCATTGCTTGGAAGCCTTGTTTGGGTACTCGTATTCGTATTCTTGATGATGTTTGGGTCTCTTCTGCACTTGTAGCTTTTAAATCGTCTGTTAGTGGGTTGGCTTGTCCCACCCATGTGTACTCTCTACTTGATCCGCGTTCTTACGCATGGAATGTTGGTTTGGTTCGGCGCCTTTTCCATGATAATGTCTCATGCCATATCCTGGCTCTAGAACGTCCTTCCTCAGTGATGGATAATTTCATGTACTGGAAGTTTGCTCCGGATGGAAGATTCTCGGTTCGCTCGGCTTATGCAATGCTTCTTCGGGATTCTCATCAGGCTGCTTCGGTATCCTCTGTTCCTTCTTCCACTTGGTGGAAACATCTTTGGGGATTGGACATTCTTCCCCGATTTAAGCTTTTTCTTTGGATATTGCTTCGCCATGCTCTTCCACTAGCTTCTTCTCTCGGTCAACGGGGTATGCCAGTTGATCCTTTATGTTCTTTGTGTCATCAGGAGCCGGAAAATGAGTCTCGCCTGTTTAGGGATTGTCCTTTGCTTCTCCATCTCTGGTCCACTGGTCCTCTCCGTATGTTCTTTCCTTTGTTTTCTTCGGACTCGTTTATTCCATGGTGTTTTCGGTTTGTTGCTAATCTTTCAATGGCACCCATGGGTCTTTTGGATAGTTTTATTTCGATGCTTTGGACTATTTGGGTTATGGGTAATCATGCTCGGTTCCGTGATGCTGAGTGGGATCCGGGAGCTTTTCAAAGCATCATGGATGGTTGGAGGGTTCGGTGTTCTGAGGTTCGGTCACTTCATCGTCGTTCCAAGGTTTATCAATGTGGTCTAAGGCGTACAGTTCGGCCTGCTCTCGTTCCCGGGTCATCTCCTCTTCCTCATTCTGGTGCTAGTGCGGATATTTGTCTTCTTTCGGACGGGGCCTGGATGTCTACGTCTAATGATGCAGGGATAGGTTGGATTCTCCAGGATCCGATTTCCTTGTCCCATGTGGGGGGTGGGGCCCAGGCCTGTGTACTGGCTTTCGCGCTTCAGGCAAGTTGTCAGCTTGTTTACAAGGAGTCCAGATGGCAGTTAGGCGAGCTTATTCTAGTATTTTACTATGTTCAGACTCTTCACTTGTGGTGGATTTGATTTCAGGGTCTCATCCCGCCCCGGTTGTTGTTCTCTGGATTGTTCATCAGTTAGGTGACATCCTTCATGATTTGGACTGGTTTTGCGCTCGTAAAGTTTCTCGTCGGTTGGTTATGCCTGCCCATAACCTGGCAACTTCTGCTCGTCGTCGTCAGCTTCTGTGTCATAGGTTTTAATTTCTTAGGTTGCTCTATTTGTTGTCTTTGTTTCTTTGTTTGTTTGTTTGTTATTTGTTTTGTTTCCTTTTTAGTCATATTGTTAAAAAAAAAACAAAAAAAAACACACTACCTGTAAAGTCCCCTGTTTACATCCCACAGAAAAAACCCAGATATTCTTCACAAATAAAGGGGCGAATATCTAGGGTTCAGATCCGGTTTGAAGGTGATCAGAGATTCAGATCCGGTTTGAAGGTGATCGGAGATTCAGATCTAGTATGAATTAAACCTCTCCTTTAAGGGTTTGGGTTAGTTTGAATCTATGATTTGGGGTTTTGTTTGTTGATTTGACATTTTTAACTCGATTTTGGGATACAAATGATTTTTATGTTAGGGTTACATGTTGTTGTTTTTTTTATATTTTTTTTCGCGATTAGCGAGCTTAGTAGCTCGATAAATCGCGTGTTTTTCTGCCTTGCTTACCAGATGAATTTAATTATTTTCTACAATATCCTTTTCCATATTTACGGAAATGGTATCTTTTAGAACCTCTTTTGTTACTGCCGCTTGTTCCAAACCTGTAGGGTCAGTTTTCAGTTCTACATTAATGACACCAAGGTTGATTTCATCTATAGGTACAATTTGTTCATTCCCCCTATTGGGAGTGTCTTCATTACTGTCAGGGAAATGAAATTGGGCACTTGAGCCGTTTACAGCAGGCAATGCTCCATTAGACAACACAAGAAATTCATTGGGTCTAACACAAGGAGTACAAGTCTCAAACGCAATCTCAGTTGTATATTTAGTTTTGTTTTATTGTACTGTATTTCAAGTATTGAAATATGAGAATGATTTGATAAGGTTGTTGTTGTGGCCTGTGAATAAGATGCTCAGTTCCTCATCTCTGTATTTGTTCAATTAGTTTCATACTTTCTTGATCTTGTTCAATTAGTTTGGTAGGGTTTTGAATTTCAAAACTGAAATTGTATTATTGTCAGACTTTCTGCGTTAATTTTGGTGGGATATCACCTTTCCCCATGAATGTCAATAAAAGCAGCCCTCTCCCCACTTTCCACCCATATGCAACAGTAACAATCAGATCCCAAAATCAGATTCCCATCCACTTGTATACACTTCCTAATTTTACTTTAAACTAACTTATTATATAGGCATTGAAGTAATTTTACCCTTCATTTCCCACTACAAAAAATCTAGCCCAAAAGCATATCGTGCGACAAATCCGGAACGGAGGAAGTACTAACTTTGACTTGATTTCTTTTGTTAAATGTATACAAAATTAAATGTTATTATTGAATATGTCGTCGAATTAGTCAAAATTTATAATTTCATTATATCAACTTTTTACAACATTTTCCTTTAAAAAAAACTTTTTACAACATTTTGTAATTGACAATTAGAGGTATTAGTAGTCAAATGTACTTTGAACTCGGAATGAGCATGAAGAAATTAACCATAATTATTTATATTTTGAGTTGTTCTGTCGGACTGGTCACTCAAGATCTTTAGTCTCTTCACAGACCCGATGAAAAAAGAGGAACACTTATTGACTTGTTTAGAATGATTCTATATTTAGTTCATGGCGCCTTTTCTTATCGTGACTTGAAAAGTTTGTGAATTGTATGTATTTCAATCAAAATATTGTATTTATATAGAAACATATATCACAGGACCACAAGTCTAGTACTTCGTATAACAAATAGATCAAATCATCAATTAAAGACGTATAAATTTTTCGTATAAAATAACGACATATAAATTATACTCTTCCTTTTTTTTTACTTGCAGCATTTACAATTTTACAATAATCATACAATCCTTTTTACTCCCTCCATTTTTATTTAATTGCATCACTTACCCTAATTGGGTATTTTTTTATTTAATTGCGCCCAATCTATGACCCTCTTGAAATACTTCATAAAATTTGACCCCCCCACCCCACCCTCTCAAAAAACTTGGTCCCCACTTCATATTATTTCATTATTCACCCCCACTTGCATTTTTACAATAAATACTTCTCTCTTGCACCATTTAATATTATTCTTGCATGGGCCACCTTAAACTGTGTGCCCATACAAGTGATGCAATTAAATAAAAGGAGGGAGTATTATTTTTTGTGATTTATAATGAATTATGAGGTTGTCTACATCGCTGGTCACCAGCGAAATAAGGATCCCATACCCACCTTTAAAAAAAAGTTGGAAACATAGCCCAACCTTAAATAAATGTGTAAAAGTGTTGCTAATTTGTTATACACTGTCAACGGTAATATAAGTATTGTCATTGTTGTATATATACTGTCATTGTTGTATTAAAATACTGTCACAATCACCCAAAAAAAAAAAATTATGTATACAACTGTAATGAAATATAAAAAGTAAATAGACCACTTAAATGAATGGATAAAAGTGTTGCATATTAAATGAATGGGTAAAAGTATGTATACAAGTGTTATATAAGTATTGTCATCGTTTGCATAAATACTGTCTTTGTTGTATTAAAATACTGTCATTGTTGTACTAATTACTGTCATTGTTGCTAATACTTAGTATTTTGTTTGACTTTTCAATTCATGAGAGAAAATTACCATTTTATCCCGGGTATGGGGTAATTGTACCGCTGTCCACTCAATGAATTATATTGCCATGTTACTCAGGTAAGATGTTAGATTCGTCTCGATATATATTTTCAAAATATCAACTGTTTATAATTTCAGCTAATGTATAATTAGACATATTAATGACTACAAATATGCATTCGCAAGCGTGAAACATCAAATTCATAAGTAAAAAAAGCAAAGGAAATGAATAATACACAGTAAGAATCAGAGTGAATACTTAAATTATAAATTGCATGAAATTCACTCTGATTCTTACCGTGTACACATCAATTGCATGCGGAAAAACCATAAATTTTCATAATCCACATTAATTGCACATAATCAATTAGCATAATTCTAAAAACATACTATGTGATGCGTACCTTCCCAAGCTGTTCCTGAACCGACACAAGAACAAGTATAAAGCTCCAAATGTCGCCCATCTGTAGATAGTCCACAACACGTTCGGATCCGCCTTATGTTCAACCATTAGAATATAATCTAAGTTATTATGGAATTAGAATCTCACTAATGTGATAGGAAAAATACAACTGTATTAGAGTGTATGTAAGTATGTGTGTTATAAACTTATGACCATGGGTCATACATTTATAGGAAAATGGGCAGTCGAATACTACTAGAATTAGGATAATTCAAAACCCCTAGGATTAGGAAGTTTAGGATAATCACAAACTCTTGGGATTTAGGATAATCCCAAACTCCTCATATTTTAGGATTAGGAATACCGGCTACCTTTTTTCCCAAGCTACTTCCGCGCAAGTAGGCCCAGCCCTAGCGGTAGGCGGAGAGTGCGACCGCCTAGGGCCCAAGCCAAAAGGGGGCCCAAAAAAATAGTTACTCCCTCTGTCCCAGATTAGTTGTTACACTTTCCTTTTTCGTCCGTCCCAGATTAGTTGTTACACTTCTAGATTAGGAATGGCCCAACAATTATTATATTGTCTTTCTCTTCCCACTAAATTCTTTTTTGTCCCCACACCCTCTCTCATTCAATTAAAAAATATCCCACTAACTCCTATCACATCTACTTTTTCAATAAAATAACAATTGATAACCAAACAACCACTTATCACCTAAAACTATGTGCAAAGGTAAGTGTAACAACTAATCTGGGACGGAGGGAGTATTAGGTTACTATATTTAGTTCAATGGGAAAGGAAAAAAAAATCACGGAAGAGTCAAATTAAAGAAGACCACCAAAATGTCAGTTACAATTCGCAATGCTAAAATCACGGATAAATTTTCCAAAAACTTCACCTTCCTCATTTCCTCGAATCTTCCGTCCCGGCCCTTTAATTTCCTTCCTCGTTCTATTTTCTGAACTTCTTCCTTTAGTTATTCATCAATCATCAATCATCAATGTCGTTCAAGATTTTCATTTTTCAATAATTCAATAGCTAAATCTTAAATCGAATCAAATTAATTGAATAATTGATTCACTTTCTTCTCCAATTCCCTAGTTTTAAACTTTAAATTTTCAAGCTCTAATTAACACAATGGCAACGGAAATATTTTTATCAAGATATATAGAGGGAGAATCGGGAGATTATTCATCAATCATCAATCCTTCACCCCTCTCTTCTGTTAGTGGTTTTCTCTATTAAAAAGTGTTTATCTTTTTGAGATTTTGGCTACTCTCACGGCAGCGCAATGCAAAGCGGCGGAGGTGGGGGTGCTCCGGTGCGAAGGGGAGTCGGTCAGGTCACTCAGGCGGTCCGACGGAAGGTGTAAACTCGGCAGTCATCACTCGTCAGGCCGTCGGCACGTCAAGGGTAGGCGACTAGGCGGAACTCGGAAGTCGGAAGCCGCGGCACTGCCAGATTCAATATTTCAATTAGATTATCAGGTATGCCTATTAGTTATCGGTTATTATGTAAATCATTGATTCATTTCTTGATTCGTTTTAGTTATCATTTTAATTTCAGCTCTAAATATTTTAACTTCAATTAAAGTCTTTAAATTTTAGTTCCAGTTCTTTTAATTTCAATTTGTGAATTTTTAATTTTTGATGTTGTATTGGCAATGAATTTTAGTTATTACTATTCTAATTGTTTTCAATTTGTATCTTTTGTTACATATTGAGAATCAATAATCAATTGAATTTTGGAGATTTAATTTTTTGATGTTCTATCTAAATTTCCAATTTACAGGTGCTATTGTTCTTTGAATATTTGATTAATTGATTTATTACTTTGTATTTTATTTATTTTATTTAAGATGTTCTCTGGAAGTGCGAAACGAAAAAAGAGAAAAAGAGAGGAAGAGATAAGGAAATCACAGTATGGAGCCATGGATAAATTTGTGGTGAAAAGGTTAGGTGCAAATGAGAATTTGGATCACACTAATGAAAATTTAGATTACTTAAATGAAATTAATGATAGTGTTGAAGTTAATGAAAATCATGATAATGTCGAAATTAATGAAAATAATAATAATGTCGAAGTTAATGAGAATGATGATAATGTTGAGGTTGATGAAAATGATGGTCATGTTCCTAATGATGTACCGAATGTATCTCCTGATGATGAACCAAAAATTTCATATTTGAATATTTATGATCCGAGATATTGGGAAAATCTTGATAATAAATCGAAATATATTCTAGTTGAAAAAGGGCCTACAAGAGAGACGAATCTTGATTTTCCATTGGACAAATTTTTTAGGCATTTTTCATATTCTTATTATTCCAGAAAATTGAGCAATGGTGAGGTTAGTGATCGAAAATGGTTAGTTTATTGCAAACCTATCGATAAAGTATTTTGTTTCTGTTGTAAGTTGTTTAAATCTTCTACTAACTTAAGCTTGCTAGCAAATGATGGCTTAAGTGATTGGAAGCATCTTAGCCAAAGGCTCAAACAACATGAAAATAGTGCCGAGCATATGACTAATATGAATACTTGGAATGAATTGAGAATAAGATTAGACAAAAATCAAACAATTGATAAACACGTGCAAGAAAAAATTATGAAAGAAAAAGAGCGTTGGAGACAAGTTTTATAAAGATTATTTTCTATTGTGAAATTTCTTGCTAAGAATAATCTTGCCTTTCGAGGATCCAATGAAAAATTATATCAAGATAGCAAGGAAAATTTCGTATTTACTACCTTTTAAATACCCAAGTTTTGTAATTACTACCTTATGAAATTTTTATTTTATTTTACTACCTTAAACTTCCTATAATTTTTTGTTTACTACCTCTTAACAGTTTCCATCCAAAATTCCGTCACGTGGGGCCCACTAACGGCTAGTTTAGGATTTCCCTCCTTATATTCTTTCATTCAACCACGAGTTTGCTCAAATTTCCTCCAATTTTTTCTCAACTTTTCAAATCACTTCCAATTCTGCAATTAGGTTAGGGGTTTTATTTCATTTTGTCAATCATCCGTTTTGTGCTCATACCAAGGATAAATCTTCTCGTTAAAGGTAATAATTTTATGTTGTTGTTCTTCAATTTAGGGTTTAAATCCAATTTGGGGGTTTTTTCTTCTTCAAACGAATTGTCAAATTTAGCTTACAATTTTTCGAATTGATAACATAATCATGTTATCAAAAACATGATTATGTTATTGATATCCCGCCGCAAGAGTAGGAAGGCCCATTTCACAGCATCGTCGAGCGTCCACAGTTCACTACAGTCTGCAAACGTGAGAGATAAACCAAAAAAACACATCACACCCCATTCTTGTGTATGCAGCTGGGACGACTTGAGGCTGGAATAATTGGAGTCTAACACCTAGTAACAGGTGCTAAGCCCAATTAATAATAGCAGACTGTCGCCTCAGTTGATGATGCTGGATTGTTGGATTTCCATTAAGCAAGAAAAGGAGCAGCAACAGAGAGGTCTGGCAAGGTTGAACTTCAATACTTGCTTGCAGTTGCTTGTAGTACTGTTCTCATGAACAACAAATGGGCGAGAAATCTGTTCAACCAGCTGATTCAATGTGTGTTTTGTGATTGAGGGCGACAAAGCTACACAAGCAGAGCAATTGGACAAAGCCAGATATTGCGGAGAAATAGTTCAGCACCAAATAAGAGGCCCAGAGGAAAGATCATCACATGACCATTGTACAGACCAGCAGACCAGGGCACAAATGTATTGAAGAAGGAGCTATACCACTGCTCGTAGACATTCGTCGAAGAAGATGAGATCAAATTTTGCGAATCCATCAAAAAATCGAAACGATCTCAACCAAAACTCACTTCAATTCTTACACAAGACCACCAACAACAAGAAATTCAATTGAACAGATGAAATTGGGAATTAAACCTTGGCTTTTCCGCCAAAACCTTCAAGAAATGTGAAATTGCCCAAAAATAATTATCACCAATTTTCAGATTGCCCAAAACCTTCGAGAATCTATCACCAATTTTCAGATTCTTGCAAATATGAAATTGCCCAAAAAAATTCAAGAAATCCATATTTGAGGAACACTGAAATTGCAAAAGAATTACCAAAACAATCGAAAAACCTAGCAAAATTGAATTGGGGCAAATCGCTCAATTTTGCGAATAAAAGGTATGAACCCTAGAAATTGGGGGAAAACTCAAGAATCAAAATTGGAAAGATTCAAGGTTGGAAAGAAGATTTGTGAGCGAAATTATGAGATATTAGGGTGAATTAAAATCCTATTTCGTCAAATTTTGACTCAATTCGAGAAAAAAAATTCGAAGCAAAAAATTTGGGGGAAATTTGATGAGTTGATTTGAACGAAAATATTAATGATGAAGTACCAACAGGTGGTTGAGAGGAAGTGAAGAAGAGAGAAAATTGAGAGGTTGAAGATACATTAAACATTGAAGGAGAAGAGAGAGAAATCGTGAAAGGAAGTTCAAAACAAAGAGGGAAACTAGAATTAAAGACGTTAGGGGGCCCTACGTGACGGAATTTTGGATGGAAACTGTTAAGAGGTAGTAAACAAAAAATTATAGGAAGTTTAAGGTAGTAAAATAAAATAAAAATTTCATAAGGTAGTAATTACAAAAGCCGGGTATTTAAAAGGTAGTAAATACGAAATTTTCCAGATAGCAATGACATTTATCTTGGATCAGTTGACATGATTGCGAATTTTGATTTGGTAATGCAAGATCATTTGAGACGTATTCAAAACAATGAAATCATCATCATTATCTTGGACATAAAATTCAAAATGAATTTATTTATATTTTGTCTCAAAGTGTTAGGAAGTCTATCATTCAGATTGTTAAAGAGGCAAAATATTTTTCTATTATTCTTGATTGCATTCCTGATGTGAGCCATCAAGAACAAATGACTCTTATAATTCGTTGTGTGAATATGTCAAATAAAATAAAAATTCAGGAGTTCTTTGTGGAGTTTTTGAAAGTTGATGATACATTTGGATTAGGACTTTTTAAGGAATTGCCATCTGTTTTAAAGACTCTTGATCTTAATGTTGATGATGTGAGAGGACAAGGTTATGATAATGGTTCCAATATGAAAGGAAAGCCCTAAGGTGTTCAAAAGAGATTTCTTGAAATTAATCCTAAAGCATTATACATGCCATGTTCTTGCCATAGTCTTAATCTTACTCTTGGTGATATGGCACTTTCTTGTACTAAGGCTATTTCATTTTTTGGAATCATTCAACGTTTTTATTCTTTTTTTTTTTGGCAAATTTTGCTTGATAATGTTCCTGGTTTAACTATGAAATATTTGCCTAATACTCGTTAGGAGAGTCGAATTGAGAGTGTTAAAGCTATTAGATTTCAATGTTCCCCAAATAATGTTGGCTTTGAAAGAATTATTTGACTCTTGGGGTAAGGATGCATTGGCAAAAAGTGAAGCGGAGAGCTTGATCAATGCCCTAAAAAGTTTTGAATTTTTGCTTGGTATGGTCATTTGGTATGATATATTATATGCTATTAATGTTGTTGGCAAAAAGTTGCAATCTAAGTCTATGTGCCTTGATGCTACCATTAAACAATTGAAAAATATGTCTTCATATTTTGAAAAGTATCGAGAGGAAGGCTTTACAAAAAACTTTGGATCTTGCTAAAAGTGTTGCAATTGAAATGAATGTTGAGCCCGACTTTCCAATAAAACGTCGTGTTATTAAAAAAAAGACATTTTGGAGAGAACAATGAGGATGAAGAATAAAATCAGTCACCAGAACAATCATTCATTTAAGTTCATTAGTTGAAAGTTGGGATCGAAATAATCCATTTTAGTGAAAATTTGACCTATAATGATCAAACGAGCTTTATATGTGCATAAATTGACCAAAGTGGGTGAGAATGAGTCTTTGAAACATAAATATAAGTGAATTAAACTTTTAAAGGGTTTAAAATAATCATTTAAGTTTATTAGTTGAAAGTTGGGATCGAAATAAGCCATTTTAGTGAAAATTTGACCTATAATGATCAAACGAGTCTTATATGTGCATAAATTGACCAAAGTAGGTGAAAATGAATCTTTTAAACATAAAGCTAAGTGTATTAAACTTGTAAATGGTTTAAAATATTGATTGAAGTTCTTTAGTTGAAAGTTGGGACCGAAATAATCCATTTTAGTCAAAATGTGACCGATAATGAACTAATGAGGCTTAAATGTGCATAACTTTACCAAAATGGGTGAGAATGAGTCTTTGAAAAATAAAACTAAGTGTACTAAACATGGAAAGACTTTAAAATACTCATTTAAGTTCATTAGTTGAAAGTTAGGACCGAAACTAGTCATTTTAGTCAAAACGTGACCGATAATGAACTAACGAAGCTTAAATGTGCATAACTTCACCAAAATGGTGATAATGAGTCTTTGAAACATAAAAATAAGTGTATTAAACATGGAAATACTTTAAAATACTCATTTAAGTTCATTAGTTGAAAGTTGGGACCGAAATTAGCCATTTTAGTCAAAACGTGACCGATAATGAACTAACGAAGCTTAAATGTGCATAACTGATATGTGTGTTTTATATAGTGTTTCACCCCCGTCCCTTAGTACTTTTATGCGTCAAATGAGCTCTTAGGAGCCGTTTTTAGTACTAATATGCTTTATTGAGTGTGCCTTGAGTTTCAGGTTTGATTATGAGAAATTGGTCTTTTTAAGACCCGTTTCATGTTGATTTAGGCCACTACTCGAGCCCGAGGAAGTCCGGGACCTTTATCGTCGACTTTCGGGAGCCTTAGATGCTTATGGTTGAGCCCCGAGAGTTAGACTTGGTGATATGGGCGAAGGATATTGAAGATTGCAAATCGCCCTGTGAGCTGAGGGCGAAATGCGACCATCGGGCGGATTTAAAAGAGAATTAATGTCATCTACACGCGCCCGATCGGGCGCAGCTCGCCCGGTCCGTTTCGGGCGCCCATCAGAAGGCAATATGGATACTTCGCAAACCGCCCGATCGGGCGGAATTTGGCCCGATCGGGCCGACTATCGAGCACTTCGCCCGATCGGGCGAAGCGTCGCCCGATCGGGCGACGCCAACCTCCAGCTATTTTCGCGTGGTTTCTTTTCCGTTTTTAAGCTTTATTTTAGGAAAACTATATAAGCTAGCCTTTATTATTTTTGAAGGACACCTTTGAATTTAAGTTTTGAACCTTAGTTTATTTCCTTAGCTTATTATTCTCTCAAATTTGTTCCAACACTTAGTTTTATTTTCAATCAAAAATTCAATCTTTCATTATTCATTGTTCTTCAATTAGGTATTGTTTCTTGTTCTAATTTAGTTTATTGCTTTAATCATGTTTTCTATTATGTTAATTTCTTTGTTATTTATTATCATGAGTGAGTAGTTTAATTTCTAGGGTTTAGGGGATCCATGAATGCATGATTGGGATTATATGTGAACATGATATTTGGTTGATTGATTATAATTTCTATAGCTTATTATTATTGCTCGTCAATTCTGTTCGGCCGGACTATTTTGATTTGAGTTTGATTAACCTTAGATTATGCGCTGAGAGGTATAAATCTAATGTTTTTGGTCTGTGGCTATTAGATAGGAATTATTTCTAGTACGTAGCGAGAGCCCGCTAGTTGTTCTATCCTAAGGAATTCATAAGATTCGAGAGATGCATGATTTTCTAGTAATGATTGTTAATTGATTGTTATTTTCCGTTGTCCAATCCTGGTCTGTGTTTATGGTGAACCGCTGCCCTAGATTCTTTTAATATTGTTATTTTCCGATTTGATTATTTGCCTTAGCTTAATATACAAACCAATCCAACCCTTTGTTACCAGTAGTCTAGATTAGTTAATTAATAGTAGAAGAACGTTGTTTCCCTGTGGATACGATCCCTGCTTCCCTTGCTATATTTTTAGTTGGTGAACATTAGGTTTATCTTTGATAGGAGTGCGATTTAGCCTGTCAAATTTTGGCGCCGTTGCCGGAGATGACAAGGTTACTTTCAATGTGGGGGATGACCTCAAATGTGGGGGATGACAAGGTTACTTTCAATTTAACCCATGTTGCTAAGAGCCCTATGGTAGAGGAGTCATGTTTTGGAGTCAATGTTTCTAATGATTATTTTAATACTGAATTGACTCATACTAACTCTAATAACTCCTCGGAAAAAGCACATGTTTCAAATTGTTTTGCAGGTGGAGGTGATCGGAGTATGAACTCTTTGGCATGGGTTCGAAAGGAAGCACGATTTGATGATGCTGAGACCCGAAAGACCGAAAGCTCGGTGAACGGTGGGCACCGCATTCATGATAGGGGTCGTGATCTGTCACTTCCAGCACCACACAGCTCATCCAAGGCAATCGATGTGACACCAGATGGCACCATCTTTGGTGCCCCCATTCGATGAGCTGTCGTGGCTCTCATCCCTTTCCCGTCGATTGTCTGCGTATAAACCGAGATTGTGTAATGGGGACATTGCATCAATCTAATAGGGGATGAGTATTTCATTATCCATTTATTGCTTTCCGTAGTATACCTTTTGATTTCATTTTGTGTGTTTTAGTATACCTTTTGATCAAGTGTGTGATTCAGTGTAGCCTTTGGTATTGGAGAGGCGGGATGAGGGTATTTTACGGTTTTGGTGTTTAATGTTATGCAGGTCTAAGGCTCAAAGTTCGAAAAAAAAGTTGAATCAAAGCAAAACGGAGCAGCCTGCATTTCGCCCGACCCGGATCGGGCGAGGTGCGCCCGATCGGGCGCGTGTCGATTCAAAGAAAAGTTTGGCAATTCGCCCGACCGGGCGACGGAGGCCCGTTGACACAAAAGGCGAGTGGAATGCCCGATCGGGCGAAATTCCGCCCGATCGGGCGGTTGATGATGACGTCGTGGAATAGTCAAGGAAGGGTTCTGGGCTGAGAAAAGTCAACAAAAAGGGCATTGCATTTCGCCCGATCCGGATCGGGCGAGGAGCGCCCGTTCGGGCGCGCACAGATCAAAAGAATTTGTTCAAAAATCGCCCGATCGGGCGAGCTTCTGCCCGATCGGGCGAATTGCGATTTCAGCGATATGTAAGCACGAGCACTTCCTTTTTCTTTCACTTCCTCTTCATCTTCAACCTCACTTTCTCTCTCTTCCTCCATTAAACCCCAACCTCCAAAAACTTCCAACCACCATATCTCCCTCAAATCTCCACCAAATTCAACAATCTTTTCACCAAAATCATCCTCTCACCATCCTCTACAACCTATACCCAACCGATTTCAGTTTGCTCCAATCTCCACAAAACCCCCAAATTCACCCAAAAAGCTCAAAAACCTCAAAAATTCAGATTTTCCACCATGGCTAACCGACCAAAGAGGAATTGCACGAGGCAACCAAGGAATCAGCATGAAGCTTCAACGAGCCGAGCTCGGGAGCCGACACCACCACCTCCGCCGCCCCAATTTGAGCCCGACCGGGATTTTCCGGATATTATTTTCGTTTCGGAGGAGCAACGAGCACGTTTCATCCACCTCAAACTGAGGGAGGTAATCCCTACTCGCTTTATTTGCCAAAAATCTTTACATGAAATGGGTATTGAAAGTGATGTCAAACGGGTCTTTATTGGTGTTGGAATGAGAAATATGTATAGCATGCTGCGTCTTACATTTAGACGGTTAACTTTGGAATTTTTGATCTCTTTCAACTTGCGTAAAGATGGTTATCGAACTGTGTCGTCGGTTCAATTTCGCTTGATGAACCGAACTGTTACTATGAGTTTAGCTGATTTTGGTAGGCTTTTTGGGTTGTCTACCGCACCTAGTAGGAAACCTGGGGGAGCCCATAATAACTGTGAAATGTGGGGAAAGCTTACGGGTAATGCCAATCCCGGGAGTATGCAACATTTGCATGCTTCCAAGATACAACACCCGGTCCCTATTGTCTTCTACAGGTTTCTGGGGTTTACGATTTTTGGGAGGGAGGAGACTCAAAACATCAGGAGTACAGAGCTTGAGATTCTGGGTGGCTTTGTTTTAGAAGGGGAGAATAGATATAAAATGAACCTTGCCCACCATATGGCTTCTCAATTTTATTCCATAGCCACCACCACCCATACTCCTCTCATTACCATTGGTGGGTTGATCACCCACATAGCCATGGCCACGGTTAACTTCGCTGAGGCTAACCAGACTCCAGTTCTGGGTAGCAACCTACTTGACTTGGCCTACTTTGCTGGACTCCGCCGACTACAGGGTGAGCACGGGTTGTTTAGGCCGGGAGCCATGTATTGGATGTTTGAGGGGAACATGCTTTTCTCCTTGCCTGACCCTCAAGGCCGCACTAGTTTCAGACCCGGTCAGGCTCATTACTTATATGTTGGATTTAAGCAAGAGAAACAACCTAACCCCCAGCCCCAGCCTGACCCACAGCCAGAGCCCCACCAGTACCAGCCAGAGCCTCGCACTTACTTTAGGAGGGGGTGTCGAGGGGATGAGGGGAGGCCTCAGGGTGGCCCGACTTTAGAGGAGGAGGAGGGGTCCATTCATGAGCGGTTGGGCAGACTTGAGCTCGGTTTCCGTGAGTTCGCAACTGATCACCAGAGGACCATGTTCCCGTTCTACGATCAGTATGCCAGGCAGGGCTACATTGGCCCAGATTATCAGCACCCTTCCTGGTTTACCTATCCCGCGGAGGGATATGGAGCTCCTGGTTCTATGGGCACCTTCACACCTACCCAGTACGGAGGGTTTGGAGTAGGTCCTAGCGGGCATGTTGGTAGAGATGATGGTGATGATGGCCAAGGCCGTCACTGATGCTGATGAGATCGAGATGGTTTGATACCCCTTGAGCCAATGAGGACATTGTCTGATTTAGCTTGGGGGGTGTTTCACTCACTTGTACATATTAGGTATGTTTTCTTATTATTTTTGCTTTTACTTATTTTTGGTGTGTTTATTTTGGTGTGTTTATTGTTTTCTAGAGTAGTTTATTGCTTTGAGAAAAAAAAATACAAAAATACGTTCCGATGAATACAATTTCATGCTTCCCTTTACCCCTTGAGCGAAAATTGTTTTTGATTCTTGGTATTTGACGATGGGCAATGTAGATGTGTTAGCCATGATTTGATATTCGATTGCTTTGATGCCTTAACATGAGTCAACTCCGACTAACTATTTGTGGACATGGTGCTTGACTAGTTGATTTGGTTAGGATGTGTGATAGCTTCCTGGCGTGTCATTGATTTTGAGTATTGATTTGCAACTATTAGTTGTGTTTTATGACTCATATACATGCACATTGTGGAGGACGGAGGAATTTTTCTGATTAGGTAGCTTTCAGATGAATCTAGATAGATTTGTTCCCTTCTTTTCTTCCCATGTTGTTGCTTGTGCCCTTTTATTCGGTGACTAGCCATATTACAAGCCCATGAAAACCCCATTGGTTACTAGTCTCAAGCCTAGCTTGGGGGGGCTAATAGTAGTGACGTGAGGGAGTTGTAGTGTGCTACATTTTGAGCACAAAGTGAGTATTGAAAATGGAGTTCGTCTTATCATGTTTGTTGTTGAAAATGAGTTGGAAATGAAAAGAGATGAAAGAACAAAACAAATGTGAAGGTTGCTAAAAAGAAAGAAAAAAAAGAGAGATTGAAAAAGAAAAGAAAGAGAAAAATCTATCACTCTCATAAAAAGTTCAAAGTATTGTTTCAATCAAGTTCTGCAAATTCATATCCTTATGAGTGATTGGTTACAATTGTGAAAAAGGGCAAGAAAGTATGGTGTTGGCTATTTGTTGTTTTGTCATGTGTTGAGTGGGAGATTATGGTCATTGTGTTGGTTGATCATGGTTGTTTTTAAGATTTATGCTCCCCAAAGCCAAGGCTTTAAAGCTCACATTATACCCAAATTTACCGCACCCATATAATGTGAGCTTTAAAGCCTTGGCTTTGGGGAGCATAAATCCTAAAAACAACCATGATCAACCAACATAATGACCATAATCTCCCACTCAACACATGACAAAACAACAAATAGCCAACACCATACTTTCTTGCCCTTTTTCACAATTGTAACCAATCACTCATAAGGATATGAATTTGCAGAACTTGATTGAAACAATACTTTGAACTTTTTATGAGAGTGATAGATTTTTCTCTTTCTTTTCTTTTTCAATCTCTCTTTTTTTTCTTTCTTTTTAGCAACCTTCACATTTGTTTTGTTCTTTCATCTCTTTTCATTTCCAACTCATTTTCAACAACAAACATGATAAGACGAACTCCATTTTCAATACTCACTTTGTGCTCAAAATGTAGCACACTACAACTCCCTCACGTCACTACTATTAGCCCCCCCAAGCTAGGCTTGAGACTAGTAACCAATAAGGTTTTCATGGGCTTGTAATATGGCTAGTCACCGAATAAAAGGGCACAAGCAACAACATGGGAAGAAAAGAAGGGAACAAATCTATCTAGATACATCTGAAAGCTACCTAATCAGAAAAATTCCTCCGTCCTCCACAATGTGCATGTATATGAGTCATAAAACACTACTAATAGTTGCAAATCAATACTAAAAATCAATGACACGCCAGGAAGCTATCACACATCCTAACCTCGTGGGTGTGACGCTTCTTTTTGTCAAATCAAGTGTAATTGGATTTCCTGTGAGTTTACACCCAATTGACTAGTAATATAGGAGTCGCTATTCAGTTTTTAACGACAATGAGAAAAACTGACAAAATCCGGTTATCGTGACATAAAGGGAGTGCAATTATGTTTGACCACGACGGCTGTAGGTTCCCTTGTGATCCCTGGTGGTGGGGATCGCTCAACGTACACCCGCAGGGTAGAGATTGAGGGTTCGGGGGACTGTAACTACCGAGAGGAGTACTCGCTCTTCGATAACTCCAGAGGCAGGATATCCTTACTAGCTCAGCATAAATAATTGAAAGGACATGCGTTAACTATTAAAATAATCTGAGTCGATTTTAACAATATGCAACATATAATACTAGATCGAGCGCGATTATCTGATTTAGATTGTATTAAGGGACCTAGCATGATAATCCAATTTCCCAAAAACATAATCTTTATTAGGCGTGATAGAACAATCAGATTTAATTAGTTTAACAGTTCATAAAAGGGCGAGGAAAGCAATTAAATCATAGAAAAGGGACACATTACGACGCACCCTTGAGAGGTGCGTCACGGTTCTCAGAAAACTAACCACTTTGACTTTGCTATTTCTCCTTTTATTTAACAAATCTCAAGTTATGGGACAGGATACGTTCTGTTCGATTTATGGATCGATTGCGACAGAACGCGTGATCAATTTCGCAGCGTGAGGCTTAGGCTTAGGGGTTGGAGTCAATACTCAGAATAATAATTGTGTGTTGTGTTGTTCTTTTCACGTCGAACTTAAGGCCCTATTTATAGAAAAGAGTTCGTGGAAAGATAGATTTGTAGAGCTCTAATCCACGAGGAATTAGGAAAGAATACGTCCCAGGTAATTTCAGCGCCCAGGCGTTGAAAATAGGATCTGGGCTGTTTTCTTAGTCAGATTCGGATTCCAAGAATCCGGAGTATTTGAGATTTAATTGAGTCTTTTAGTGCGTATTAACCTTGTGACGGGATGCGTCTGGGCCCGTTACGAACTCTAGGCTCGTTAGGATTTTAATTAATACGTGACTCTTATTTTCGAATCATATTAGGAATAGGATTCTCTCATAATCTCTATCTCATTTAGGATTTATGTTGGAGTGCAACACCTAATTCTGACAGGTTTCTATCTTTTATGACTTGCCACTTTTAACAACTACCCATTACGGCAGTTACTATTTTTAGCAGGTTTCCATAAATAGTAGGTTTCTATAAATAGCAGGTTTTGGGTGAAATGAAAAGGGGAATTGAGATTCGTTATTTTATAGGAGATGCGTTGTCAAGTGGAGATTTACGTTTTCATCATCGAACCTTCCCTTTCGGGAATGGGGACAAAAGTAGGTGTCTACAGTTAGCCCCCACTTTGACTGAGTCTTGGAGTAAGACGATGGTCAAAGTATTAGACGGAGTGCGTTGCACAAGCCATGGTGACTTGTTTTGGCGAGGGTCTCACGAGCCCCCGAGTGATAACATTTGACTTAAGGGTCATTACTTGAAGTGTCGATATACCCCTCACGTGTCATTGGGATTTGTCAACGGATAGTATAGAAACTTCCTCACTTTGTCATTGGAAGTATCTAAAGAGGCGTAAGAACTCCCTCACTTTGTCATTGGGAGTAGCTACAGATGTTTTCGAAATCAAAGCTATAAAGTGTAATTGGGCCTGGCCAAGCCCAATCACGAGGTAAAAAATGTTTTTAAAGATTCTCATTTTCAGGGTTAGCTAAACGAGAAAACCCCCTTGTTTTTATGGGACGTAAAACGAAGGAAAATCCAGCACATCGTTCTTTTTTGGAAAAAACGGAAAACCAATCTTTGAAAAAAGGGAAAGCTACTCACATCGTTCTTTTTTGGAAAAACGGAAAACCAGAAAAAGTTATCGCTGCAGCGACTAAGGACCTGCGCGGTTAGTGACGCAGACCCCGCCGGCTAAAGATGGCGAGCCTGTCCGCTAAGGGTGGACACCCCGTCCGATAGAAGTGGACGAATCTATTTTTGAAATTTGAAAATAAGGACCTACGCGGTTTGTGACGTAGACCCCGCCGGCTAAAGATGGCGAACCTGTCCGCTAAGGGTGGAAACCCCGTCCGATAGAAGTGGACGAATCTATTTTGAAATTTGTTTTGTGTTCATTTTTTGAAAATGAGGACCTACGTGGTTTGCGCCGTAGATCCCGCCGGCTGAAGATGGCGAGCCTGTTTCATTTTGTTTTTTGAAGACTCTATTTTTCGAAAACTAAGGATCTGCGCGGCTAGTGACGCAGACCCCGCCCGCTGAGGGTGGGCGAACCCTGTCCGCTAAGGGTGGACGTCCCTGAATTCGTTTTTTCTTGACTTGGAACTTGCGTGGTTCGCGGCGCGATCTTGCCTGATTGAGGTGGGCAAGTCTCTATTTTTCGTTCATCGTGATTTCTTTTGAGATTTCCTTTTTATCCATTCTTTGTAGGAGCGAATTCTTCCGAGGGATGCTCGGATTTAGTTGTAACCTGAACGTGGGTTGACAACGGGTTTAGACGGACCTTTGTCTTGCGACCGTCTGCTTTCGTGGTTTTGAGCTAGTCTTTACGGCTTGATTTTTTGCCACTACTTGGTCTTTGATCAGAGGACCACGCAAGTGTTAATGACGACCCTTTTATGAGGTCGAACCTGTTCTTTTGAGATTATCCAAACATGGGACAGCGTATAGCGTAGTCCGGGAATGTGATTTCGATTGCGCACTTTTTGTTGGAGTATACTTTTTGCGAGCCCCCAAGAACTTGGGCTTTGTTGGTCATTTTTCGCATACTTCATAACGTCTTTTAATCATGTTTGGGGTCGAGCTCGTATGTGCGAGCGACCTTTCATAGTGGTGTGCTATTTTGGCGAAGTCATGGGGTGCGACTTCAGTCTTCGGGCGACAAGGTTTAATATCATCCGGTTTAGCTTGGCCCGGATTAATCTTTGACAGACAAACATTTTTTGAGAAACCAACGACTTAACAACATTTTTTGGTGTTTCGAAGAATGACCTTGATATTTCATATTTATTTTGAAAAGTGTACATATATGTTCCTTGAAACAAGTCTAAGTTCCCACCAAGTTTTACCATTTTTGCTATTTGGGAGCTTAAAGGTGCTTTTGGGCTTGATCTTAATTGCAATAGGGCCTCGTGTCTAGCAACACGGTTTTAAGTCTTTTCCTGCTCCGCGTTTTGTGAAATCTGGGCCTTGGGCTGCATTTTCGGCGCCCAAGGATGGGCGTTAATTATTTCGGCGCCCAGCTTCGGGCGTTGAAAGTCCTTTCCTGGCGAATTTTGACTTTCGGATTTCTTAACGCGTTTCCGAATGGGATCAGGATGTCACTTGATGCGTTCAGCTATATATAGGGGCTAGATACGTCCTTATTTTCCATCACTCTCAATTTCCTTTTTCCTTGCTGCATTTTAGTTACTCCTTGCTTTCGTCATGTCGATTCCCACTTTCTCACTCCAACGGGCTGTTAGGCGTTGGCTACGGGCCCTTAATCCTACAGAAAAGGCTTTGTTAAAAGAATACCACTTAGAGGCACTTTTAGGCTTACAACAAATTAACATTGACTATAATTTTCTGCACGCAGCCCTAAGCTTTTGGGATTCCGATCATCATGTTTTTGTCTTTCGGGGCAACGAAATATGTCCTTTGCCAGATGAATTTGCTGCGATCCTTGGTTATCATACTAATGCTACCCCTGCCACTCCTGGCACTATTGAAGAGAGTAAAACAACCATAGGGGCTTTCCTAGGACTAGATGCTAACATGCTTGCTGAAGCTGTTGTAGGTGATGAGGTTAATTTGGCAAAACTTGTAAAACACCACTTTAGGCCTGGTAAGAATATGACCGAATAGAAATTGAATATTCGAGCCCTTGTATTTTGCTTGTTGAATCATTATTTGCTGTCGAATAACAATGGTGAGTTCGGTGACATAAGGTTGATCCCCTTGATTAGCCAGATAGAAAGTTGCTATTCTATTATGCCGTTGGTGGTTGCCGAGACTTTGCTGAGTGCGGATGAGCTGAAGAAGGACGCCAAATCTGAATATTTTAAGGGAAGCCCCCTATTACTGCAGGTAATCGATTTTTTTCTTTGCGCACGTATACGTTTTTTTTTGCATATATATTTTTTATTCGTCCTGCCTTGGGGCTGAGTTTCAGCGCCCAGGGCTGGGCGCTAGAATTATCGGCGCCTGGTCCTGGGCGTTGAAACTGCGCCCCAGGAACCGTTTTCTTTTTATTTTTTTATCGTACCCGTTTTTTGCAGATTTGGCTCGTGGAACGGCTTAGGCTCTTGGAAGCTCCTGCCGATCCTAAACATTATCGCCCTATAGCCTTGGGTAACCGAAAATATTTGCATTGAGGCCAGGACGAGGCCGAATGGTCCTCCTTTTTACTCATGGCATCTGTTCTATTAAGTGGGTGGTACCATGGTGGGGTTTGACTACTATGACGGGGGGTTCTGATGTGTCGGTTTATGTTTCTTTGTTGGGGCTATCTCGGCCCACTTATATTTTCCCTTACCGAGTCATGCGTCAATACGGTTTAAGGCAGACTATCCCCTTTTCCGATACGGTACCACCTAAAGTAGCGGCCTTTTCACAAGCACGGGTTCAAGCGTGGGCTAAGTATTGTGAGGGTCTCCCGCGTTGGGCCATAGCTACAAATGGCTTTGTGGGTCTTTCTGAAAACTACAAGTTGTGGATGAGCTCCGATGATAAAGCTATGAGGACCGAGGCTCGAAATGGGGAGCCGGCTGAGCTTTTGATACCTCGTATTCGTGTTAAGTATGAGGGTCCTGATTCTGCCAAACCTCGTACCCATGGTATTAAGACTGTGAAAGCTCGTCCTGATCGAAAGCGAAAGGAAGTTCCTCCCCGTTCCAGTTCCAGGCCTAAAAAGATGCCTAACATGAAGGGGCCTGCTGTTTTTAAAAGAAATGCAAGCTCTCGCGGAGATCGTCGCCGGAACAATGTATGGGTTAGGAAGGCTCAGCCGCCTGTAGAAACAGTGACTAGTCTAGTTGATGATAATAATCTTTCTCCCACCATTGTCTGTGCCTTTGAGGCTGAGCGGGCTATAACCGAGAATGTTTCTGAAGCCTTGGCATCTTTGGAAGTTAGTGTCCAGGAGCCGGTTCTTATGGAGATTGATATAGGGGCAGCGCGGAAGACTGTGGGGGTGGATCTTGCGAACATTGCCCTCTACAAGACTTTATTTGATGATCCGGAAGAACTAGAGTAGTGTAGTTCTTGCTAGGGTGTAGGTGCCCTTTATTTATTTCAGTTGTGTTTGTTTTTTCATTTCTTAGCACTTTGTTTTCCTTCTTATTATTTTTCAATAAAGGCGTATTTTATTTTTCATTTTTTTGTTTCTCCTCTTTTTTATATTTTTATATGTCTAACACTTTTTGCACAATTTATATATGTTTTTTTTGATTGATTGGACCGAATCCTTGGTAAGGATTGCCTACGTATCTTGTCAGAATCAGGTCGCGCGTAGTTCTAGCTAGAATAAGTTCTAGGATGCCGGATTTTAATAGATATGCCCTGAGGTGGTAGCATATCACTTAATCGGTCAAATGGGTGAAGTATTATCATTATTTTCGCCTCGTCTACCGTTTTTGCCGTAAGTATTATGTAAAAATGAAATTCGACTATTTTTGTATGGCTATATTTTTTGGTAAGCCTGTTTGGATACGTGTTGTACCCCCCAAATGTTCGTTATTTTTCCGTTATGTGCGGATAAAATGACGAGCACTTTTAAAAATTAGGCAGGCAGAGAGTTTCAACGCCCAGGCTGGGGCGTCAAAGATTTCGGCGCCCAGCGCTGGGCGCTGAAAATGATTTGGGCGGTCGTTTTTGACGCTTTGCTTCACGTGTTCTTGCATTTCTTTTTTTGTTTTGTTTTGTTTTAGTGCTTTGATTTTTGCTCGTATTTAAAATCAATTTTGAGGCTATTTAGGAGGCTTTTTTTGACTGTTAGCGTGAGATGCATTTTTGTCCGGATTATTTTTTTCTATCCGTGACTTGAAACGGTTTTGAAAACGGAGTTAGGGTGTGGAAGATATGAAGATCTTTGTGTAGGCTTTTGAGGTGGGTTGAGGTGCGTGTCGTTTTTGAAGGGTATGGCGGGGTTACATTTTATTAATTCCCTTTTTAAGCAACATTTGCTTTTGATTTGGATTTTGATTTCCTTCGATTTCTTTGGGTTGCATGGATTGACTTTTATGATGACACTGGTTGACTTTTATGTTTTGGGGATATGAAGGGGATGGTGCGGTTTATTTTGTGGGTTTCGGGAATTGGTTCCCATGGCACTATTTCAAGACCGAGTGGGCCTCGTTTGTTGGGCCTAGAGTGGGCCGCCTCTTTATTTTTGTATTTCGCAAGTACATTTGGTGCTTACTTTAGTGTTAGAATAAAATTTTTAGGAGAAATATTACGCCTTTATTAATTTGGAAAGTAAAGAAAACATACTGAAATAAAATTGACCTATATTCTAAGGGGTCTTAGGACCATCTAAAGTCTTTTTTTTTTTTACCAATCTAAAGAACTACTAGGAGCTTTTTACTACGGTGCTCTATGTGGCTCAAGCCTTGGGTTTAGTCTCGTAAAACTTTGTTCCTTCACCGGTACTCATCTTGAATTCTATTCCTTTTGCATTGACCCACTGATACGTCTTCACCCATCCGTTCTCGATCTCTTCTAGTGTTGATGCAGGAGCGATTAATCGGGTTGGATCGAAACCTTCATCTTGTAAAGCTAGGGTAGTCATCACAGTCTCGTCCTCCATAGGTCTCGATTCGTTAAACAATGTCCATAGAGCCTGGTCGTCCAATATTTCAGCTGTTTTAGTCTTGGTGAGGTGGGGTGCCTCATCCAAGGTGTGGCAGTCATGGAAGATTTCAAATCCTGGTTTTAGCAAGCCATCCTGAACGAAGGGTTCAGGGAAATCACAGCATGGGTGTCCTTCTCCTTCCCGAACGAACATTCCGTTAAGGGTTCTTTGATACGGGGGAAGGAGGGTGGTTTGTTTGGCCTTGTTAAGGCGTAGCCCAGACAGGCGGTCAGCAATATCTTCCTCCGTTGGTTCATAGCCTAAGCCAAAGGGAGTAGATTTGTTGGGTAAAGGATGGAATGTGCATTCCTTCTTCCTTATGCCCAATGGGGTTCCAGGGAAATAACCTTGAGCTAACAGCATTCTAAGGATGACTCGGGATGCGTGCGGGTCTAGGAATGCTGGATCATAGTCTTCGATGAACTGGATTGCTTCTTCCATTTGAAACCCGTAAAGTTCGTCTGCAGTTTCGGCCGTTCCAACCATAGTACAACTGACGTCGAGAGGAGGGGCGCGAATTTCTAGTATTACCCCGTTATGGTTAAGTTTAACCATTTGGTACAAGGTAGAAGCCACACCTCCTAAGTCATGGAGCCAAGGTCGCCCCAAGAGGAGGTTGAAAGTGGGCTTGATGTCGATTATTTGAAACTCCGTGGTGCGTGCCACAAGCCCGGTTTGTATGGTAAGGTTGATTTTTCCCAACACAGGCCTTCGGGAGTTATCATAAGCTCGTACCCCTTGCGTGGAGGTTTGGAAGTCATCGTTTCCTAGCCCCAAGCAATGGGCGGTTCGCAATGGGCAGACATTAACCGCCGAACCATTATCCACGAGCGCTAGGGGGATGTTTTGTCCTTTGCATCCAACTACTAGATAGAGGGCTTTATTGTGAGCACCCCCCTCTTTGGGCAAGTCTTTTTCAGTGAAAACTATGGCCTTTTCTCCGGCATCTCTCGTGACGTGGTTAACCAATGAGTCAGGTGTGATATCCGTAGGTACTGAGATGAGGTCGAGTGAGCGAATAAGCTTTTCGCGATGTTCCTTTGAAGTACACATGAGAACCCAGATGGTAATTTCGGCTTTGGTTCTTTTTAGTTGTTTCAAGAGAGGATTTTCAATGACTTCTGCGACGGTGGCGTGCCGTCCATTCTCAGGAGTTTTCCTAACTGGGATATCGTCCATAGGAGGTGGGCGAATATCCGGATGGTATATCCTTCTGGATCGGGTGAGGTTGTCGACCTCGGGCTCCTGAGGGGTGGTGTCGATGTGAGCATACCTGGGCCAAGTTTCAGTAAAGAGGTCCTGGCCCGACACTTGAGATAGGTAAATATCTTCAGCATCATCATCCCACACACCGCACACTTCTCTCTCGATTCGATCCATAGGGACCACGGCGAGTGGTGCACCTTGAGGTGTAATATACACCGTAGGGTCGAAGTTCTCATTTTCTGGTTGGTCGAGAGAGACGTGACAAGAGCCGAGTGGGCTTTTGTTGTTGTTGGGTTTGCCAACGTTAGGGAAAGGTATCACTTCATCCTGTATCATGTCCTGAATCGTATGTTTTAGATTCCAGCAGTTTTCAGTGTCATGCCCATTTCCTTGATGGAATTTGCAGTAAGTACCTTCGACCCAATATTTGCCCTTGATAGGAGGGTCACGGGTGGGGCCTATAGGTCTCAACTTTCCTTGATTGGTTAGTCTTTCAAAGGCTTGTACCAAAGTCGACCCGAGTGGGGCAAACTTTCGGTCTCGGACCCATCTTCCAGGGCTTCTTCGGGCGGGAGTCTCCTCTACGGCATGGACTTCTTGGGCTTGGGACGGGTTGCCCCTGTTGTAGGTGTTGCTTTTGTATGCGGGTTTACTTTGTATTGTTTTTGTGAGATCATCCTCGATCTTTATTCCCACATCATAAACTCTTTTGAAAGTGTCAAGTCCCAGGTACTTAAGGTGTTGTCTGTAAGCCGGGTCCAGGTTGTCAATGAATTTTTGGACCAATTCTGTTTCGGGAGGCCTATTGATTAGTTGGGCCGCCTGGTCCCTCCATCTAGCAAAGTAGGTTGTGAAACCCTCATTTTTCTTTTGGAAGAGAACTTCCAGCTCGCGCATGGTGACTTGAAAATCCATGTTCGACGAGTATTGCTTGATGAAGACATTGACAAAGTCTTCCCAAGTGGGGAAGAGCTTAGGGTCCTGGTGATAGTACCATTTGAGCGGCACAGGTTCCAAGGACAAAGGAAAGGCAGGTAAATACATGGACTTGTCCACGGCTTTCAAGTTCATGGCATTCACAAAGCTCAATAGATGATCACGGGGATTGTCCGTGGCTTTAAACTTTGGTAAGTCAGATGAACTAAACTTTTCTGGTAGTTTGCCAGGAAAAGGTTCAGGATCGAGGGAGAAGTACTTGCTCCCCATGGTTTGCTGTAGGACCATTTTTTCAATCCTCTTCTCGTTATCGAGGTCATTTTTGGCTTGTGCAGCCGCTATGGCTTCGTTTTCCATTTTCAGTTGGCCCATGAGTTGGGTCATTTGAGCCATCTGGTCTCGCAATTCTTCGATGGACATGTTTGAGGGTGCGAATCGAGGTTGGGGAAGCGAAGATCCTTTAAATGAAGGATGACGGACGGAGCTTGGAGTCACTAAACCTGGTGTTGGCGATGTATCTTCGAGACGTACTAACCTTTGATTTCCCGATCGGCACCAAGTGGCAGGACCAGTCCTATGCATAAGATAAGCTAAAGTTTAGGCCCCAAAGTTTCAAGCATTACTTAGTCTAGACTTTGACTTTCTCTATTGGTTTTTTACTCTTTCTTTTGTTGGTACACTTTTTAGTTCTTTCTTTTGGTCATTCTTTGGATTTTCGAAACACTTGCCCGTGTGACATTCATAATTATTAGCATGTTCGATTTTGGTGCCGAGCATTGTCGTCGTAGGAGGCCTAACAACGACGCAAAGAGTTATTCTTTTTATGAGTCGCTTTTAGAATCGAGTGCTTTTCTTACACCCTCGCAGCAATTTTTTTTACGAACGGTTTTTTTTGCTACGTGTTTATTTTTTCGCGGGCACCGAGGCTGCTGTGTCTGACCAGAAGGCCAAACAGCAACTTCAGCGCCCAGCGTCGGGCGTGAGAAATTCTGGCGCCCAGCCAGGGGCGTTGAAAATGCGTCCCTGGCTGGTTCTCGTTTCTGTTTGCGTCTACTTTTGTTTATGCGACTTCGATTTTGCGTGCTTGCATAATAACGTCCTTTACGCGTTGTGCAGCGTTTGTGGGATTCGTTACAGGCCATCCCGAGCGTCGCTTATTTTTGTGGCGATCGTTCGGGTTTGCGGAACACGTATTTCGGTATAACTCCCGAGCGAAATATCTTCAGCATAAATAATACTAGTAATATAGGTCGCCATTCAGTTTTTAACGACAATGAGAAAAACTGACAAAACCCGGTTATCGTGACATAAAGGGAGTGCAATTATGTTTGACCACGACAGCTGTAGGTTCCCTTGTGATCCCTGGTGGTGGGGTTCGCTCAACGTACACCCGCAGGGTAGAGATTGAGGGTACGGGGGACTGTAACTACCGAGAGGAGTACTCGCTCTTCGATAACTCCAGAGGCAGGATATCCTTACTAGCTCAGCATAAATAATTGAAGGGACATGCGTTAACTATTAAACTAATCTGAGTCGATTTTAACAATATGCAACATATAATACTAGATCGAGCGCGATTATCTGATTTAGATTGTATTAAGGGACCTAGCATGATAATCCAATTTCCCAAAAACATAATCTTTATTAGGCGTGATAGAACAATCAGATTTAATTAGTTTAACAGTTCATAAAAGGGCGAGGAAAGCAATTAAATCATAGAAAAGGGACACATTACGACGCACCCTTGAGAGGTGCGTCACGGTTCTCAGAAAACTAACCAATTTGACTTTGCTATTTCTCCTTTTATTTAACGAATTTTAAGTTATGGGACATGATACGTTCTGTTCGATTTATGGATCGATTGCGACATAACGCGTGATCAATTTCGCAGCGTGAGGCTTAGGCTTAGGGGTTGGAGTCAATACTCAGAATAATAATTGTGTGTTGTGTTGTTCTTTTCACGTCGAACTTAAGGCCCTATTTATAGAAAAGAGTTCGTGGAAAGATAGATTTGTAGAGCTCTAATCCACGAGGAATTAGGAAAGAATACGTCCCAGGTAATTTCAGCGCCCAGGCGTTGAAAATAGGATCTGGGCTGTTTTCTTAGTCAGATTCGGATTCCTAGAATCCGGAGTATTTGAGATTTAATTGAGTATTTTAGTGCGTATTAACCTTGTGACGGGATGCGTCTGGGCCCATTACGAATTCTAGGCTCGTTAGGATTTTAATTAATACGTGACTCTTATTTTCGAATCATATTAGGAATAGGATTCTCTCATAATCTCTATCTCATTTAGGATTTATGTTGGAGTGCAACACCTAATTCTGACAAGTTTCTATCTTTTATGACTTGCCACTTTTAACAACTACCCATCCCTTACTAAGAATTTACGGCCTCAATACTCTCTCTCACCAATAAAAAGAATATATTATAGTATTTGCAAAATGGAAACGGTCACATTCTGGAAATCATTCCCCCATAGTCGTACAACCCCCAAAGTGAACCTAAGGTGTTAATACCATTGGCAAAGAAAAAATTAATGGCCCCAAGGCTTATAATCACATTGGGTCACGACTATCATAGTCCTCTCGAGTCACTCGCTCCTTGAAATACTACTAAGTACGGACTAAAAGATTTTCCATGAATGCAACATGACCAACCATGAAAATACCCAAATCGGCATACCATAAGGCTACCATTGGGGTAAAGCAATACACACTAAGAGAGAAGCCGCACTAATGATTCTAGTCTTGCAAAAATAAAAATTCGATCTCCCCAATTAACTACCTTGCCAACATTAAGCAAAATGGCGCATGACAAATGAACACCCAAGGGTTAAAATCTAAAAGTGTCAACAAACGAAAGTTATGGTCCAATTAGCCTAAGTCTGAGAGTCGCTTGGTCAAGTATTATAGGCTTACGCCATGTCATTATTTCGAGTCTAGGCCACCTCCTTATATTCATACACGGGTTATAATCAGAAAGATTAATGAAAGTTTGAGTCTAAATCACAACTTCCTATTAAATCCCGAAAACTGTAAAAATTATTTTCGATGTAATTCTTTCGTTAAACTTCAATAAGGTAAAAACAACATTTTAAATCTACACTATTTGCACATTTTAAGAAACGACTAAATACGCTTGCAAAGTAAGACAATTAAAAGGTCCACCCTAGGTCTACTGAAATTAAAGGTCCACCCTAGGCCTACTAAAATTAGAGGTCCACTATAGGCCTACCAAACGAGGCTCACTCAGTCTCACCTCGTGACTCAAAGACCACAACCATCTACCTTTTAGCCCAAATTGATTGAAGGATTTATGTTGGGGAGAAATCCCGAGCGAAAAGAAAAAAATAGAAAGAGAAAAGGGAGAGCGAAAAGAGCGAGCCATGAAATACTTAAACCTCCCAAAGTGAGAAATTTACCTAAGTAAAAGAAGGAAAAGAATTGAGTCAACCAATCCAAATCATAAAGTTCTACGATGTCTACCCTTTCCAATCCTTATGTTCTTAGACGCCTTCGCTCTGAGGTCCCTGTTCAGCTCATTTAACCCATCCATGTTCTCATTGCCATAACCCAAGAAACCATTACCTCAACTCTTGTTTTTGAACTTGTTATCAACCGCAAACCACGCACGGCCATTGACACGTGCGTCATGCCCATCATTTCCAAAGTCCAAACCTGCTCTTACACCACCATTAGCATAATGACCATACAACTGGTTTGGATACGTCCTGTTGATATACCCTTGAGCCGTCCCTATGCTACTCGTTGGCCTTGATTGATGTAAACTCGTGCCACTAGACTGAGGCCGTAAAATGTGAATCCTAGCAGATGTAATCCTCATGCTTGACCAATACCTATAAAAATTATCCCATCTCATTCAACCCATCTTTCAAACCGTCTTGAGTCACGAGTAAAAAAGAAGACAAATGAAAAGTACAAAAAATAATAAATAATAAAAAAGCAAACTTTGCAAAGCGCCTCTAAATTTAGTCTAAAAAGAAAAAGAAGCATTTAGCGCACCAAAAAAGATCCGCCCAGAAAACATTTTCAGCGCCCACCGCTGGGCGCCGAAATCTTTAGCGCCCCAGCCTTGGCGCTGAATCTCCCTGCTTGCTAAATTTTGTCCAGAAGTGCTCGTCATTTTATCCGCACATGCACGGAAAAATAACGAACACTTGGAGGGGTACAGCACGTATTCAGATATACGTACCACCAAAAAAATATACATGTACTCAAAAAATAAAACAAATAAACAAAATTTTGGCCTACGGCAAAGCAGCAGAGGGACATAATAATAAACTTCACTTATTCTACCGTTTCAAATAATATGTTTCCACCTCAGAACGTACTTGTTTAAAATTGGCATTCTAAGAAACCATTTTCTAGGCTAAGAACTACGCAACACCTGATTCCAAATTAAATCTATTTAAGGCGGATACGTAGGCAATCCATGATTCGGTCCAACCAATTTGAAAAAATATTAAAGCCTATAGAAAAACAAGAATAAAAATAGAAGTCCCTTATTGAAATTTAATTACTTGCAACCCAAGTCGAAAGAAAAAGTTAAAGGAAGAATCCAAGTCATCAAGATGCCAAAATGAGCACACATCGAAAAATAATAAGGGCACGTACCCTTGCCAGAAGAGCACTCACACTCCTAGGCACTTAGCCAAGACTCAAAAGATCACTTTGCCTCAATAGAATGGGGGCTAGCGCAAGCGTCCACGACCTCTAAAAATACTCAACTTGACCCTCCCTAAAAGCGAACTAACTCACTTAAAGACTTTCTTTCACCACTAGACATAGTCGTTCGCTTAAAGACCTTCTTTCACCACTAGACACAGTCATGATCGCCAACAAGTAGTAAAGGCAGTAAGCTTGCAAAAAAAAGAGAATTGTTCTACGGCATTGCCCCATTGTTCCTTCGAACTCAGGGCACCCGTTCATGGTAATTCAAATGCTTGCGAATCCCCTTTGGAAAAAAAATGACAGACATTGTCAATAGGACTTGGCACTTAACCAAGGCTCACCGTACTCAGACATATGACACGGGCATCTAAAATCGAAATCTGAAAGCATCATTAATGGGAAGACATAACAGCAACTGGGGCTAAAAATTGAAATGAAAGAGCTAGGGAAAGAACTAAGTATACCTTGACCTTTTGTACAGACATACACCAAGTAAATCTAAGTCAATTTGAAAACGGTTTATATTCCCGCAATACTGGAAAGGACGGCCCTAAAAGCCTAAAGCATATGCCAAACGGGCACAAGTATATCTTGACGCCTGCACCCTGGCTTCCAGCAAATCCTTAGACAGCATTCCAAAAATCGTAACAGTATTTTGATTCACTCATGTAATCCTGTACGAACCCTTCTATAAGTCAACTTACTTAGGACACCTCGGACTGTACACAGTAGGATTCGGATTTTAAATATTTTTCAAATAATTTTCAAAGACTTTTTCGAACATAATGAAGTGTCGTTGGTTTAAGCTAAGTATGCGTTTATCTCAATGTTGCAAGTGAGTCAAAAAGATTTCTAAATATGATTATGAAAGGCACCTAATTTTGGTCAAGGCACACTTCCACATGTTACTACCTTGACCATGGTGATGTCGCATAATACGACATTTACAAGAGAAGTAGCAGGTCACTACTCGAACGTACCTCGCACTAAACGAGTCTGGTTCAAACTATTCATGATCCATGTCACCATGAATGCATAAAGACGTATGCAAAGCATTATAGCACCAAGCCAATCCCGTAGCTACAATTGGGGGCTTGAGAAAAACACTCTAAAAATGCTCGAAATGACGATTTTATCGCAAATTCTCGACGCTAATGCTATACACACGTTATAGGGGCACAATCCTAAGCTTTAATCATGTAAAACGAACCTTAGAATGGCTACAACCCCTCCCAAATTCTAAGCACTGCACGCCTTAAGAGCAACAGTTCCTTAAAATAATCGCCCCAAAGCGACAAGCACCATAGTCCACCAATCGGCTACGGCTTCTCAAGAAAATCATTACGTTCTAAAAACAAAGAAAAAACAAAAGAAAAGAGAATACATAGAACTTCCAAGTGAAATAAACGAATGAACAAGAGGCCAACTGTGTCATAAAGAAACCTCATCAGAATTCATTTTCAGCGCCCAGCGCTGGGCGCCAAAATCTTAAACGCCCAGGCATGGGCGCCTAAAATGATTCCAGACCCAAAAAACGGCTCTGACTTCTATAGGGCCCTGCCATACTCATTCGACTTGGAAATTGCCGAAAGTCGCACCTCACGACTTTGTCAAAGTAGCACACCACTACAAAGATCGCTCGCACTTACGAGCAGGATCCCAAACACGATCAAAGACATTACAAAATGCGTAGGAACCTCTTTGACAAAAAATGACCGTCAAGCACGAGTGCTTGGGGGCTCGAAAGAAAAAATATATCTTACAAAAAAAAGTATGCAAAGTTAAAACAATATTCCCAGACTACGCTGTACAAAGTCTCGTGTTTGGATAATCTCAAAAGAAAAAGAACCGGTTTACGACCTCAAGACAAAGGTCGCTGTTGATACTTATACATGGTCCCCCAATCAAGGACCCAAGTAATGGCAAAATGGAGCCATAAAGACTAGCTCAAAACCATGAAAGAAGATGACGAGCACGTTGTCAACCCACATTCAGGTTACAACTAAATCCGAGCATCCCTCGAAAGAATTCGCTCTTGCAAGAATGAATAAAAGAAATTCTCAAAAGAAATCACGACTTGCCCACCTCAATCGGGCAAGATCGCGCCACGAACCACGCGAGTTCCAAATCGAAAAGACGAATTCAGGGGCGTCCACCCTTAGCGAACAGGGCTCGCCCACCTTCAGCGGGCGGGGACTGCGTCACTAGCCACGCAGGTCCTCAGTTTTCGAAAAATAAAGTCTTCAAATTCAAAATAGGCTCGCCATCTTCAGCCGGCGGGGTCTACTTCACAAACCACATAGGTCCTTATTTTCAAAAAGCACAAACAAATTTCAAAATAGATTCGTCCACTTCTATCGGACGGGGTGTCCACCCTTAGCGGACAGGTTCGCCATCTTTAGCCGGCGAGGTCTACGTCACAAGCCGCGTAGGTCCTTATTTTCAAATTTCAAAAACTGATTCGTCCACTTCTATCGGACGGGGTTTCCACCCTTAGCGGACAGGCTCGCCATCTTCAGCCGGCGGGGTCTACGTCACAAACCGCGTAGGTCCTTGTTTTCAAATTTCAAAAACAGATTCGTCCACTTCTATCGGACGGGGTGTCCACCCTTAGCGGACAGGCTCGCCATCTTTAGCCGGCGGGGTCTGCGCCACTAACCGCGCAGGTCCTTAGTCGCTGCAGCGATAACTTTTTCTGGTTTTCCCTTTTCCAAAAATTAAAAGGATTGGTTTCCCGTTTTTCCAAAAAAGAGCGATGTGCTGGATTTTCCTTCGTTTTACGTCCCATAAAAACAAGGGGGTTTTCTCGTTTAGCTAGCCCTGAAAATGAGAATCTTTAAAAATATTTTTACCTCGTGATTGGGCTTGGCCAGGCCCAATTACACTTTATAGCTTTGATTTCGAAAACATCTGTAGCTACTCCCAATGACAAAGTGAGGGAGTTTCTACGCACCTTTAGATCCTTCCAATGACAAAGTGAGGAAGTTTCTATACTATCAGTTGACAAATCCCAATGACACGTGAGGGATATGTCGATATTTCAAGTGATGACCCTTAAGTCAAATGTTATCACTCGGGGGCTCGTGAGAGCCTCGCAAAACAGGTCACATACACCATGGCTTGTGTGACGCACTCCGTCTAGTACTTTGACCATCGTCTTACTCCAAGACTCAGTCAAAGTGGGGGCTAACTGTAGACACCTAATTTTGTCCCCATTCCCAAAAAGGGAAAGGTTCGATGATGAAAGCATAAATCTCCACTTGACAACGCATCTCCTATAAAATAAACGAATCTCAATTCCCCTTTTCATTTCACCCGAAACCTGATATTTATAGAAAACTGCTATTTATGGAAACCTGCTAAAAATAGTAACTGCCGTAAAAGGTAGCTTCTAAAAGTGGCGAGTCATAAAAGATAGAAACCTGTCAGAATTAGGTGTTGCACTCCAACATAAATCCTAAATGAGATAGAAAACTGCGAGAATCCTATTCCTAATATGATTCGGAAATAAGAGTTACGTATTAATTAAAATCCTAACGAGCCTAGAGTTCGTAACGGGCCCAGACGCATCCCGTCGCAAGGTTAATACGCACTAAAAGGCTCGATTAAGTCTCAAACTCTACGGATTTCAGGAATCCGAATCTGACTAAGAAAACAGCCCAGACCCTATTTTCAACGCCTGGCTCTGGGCGCCGAAATCTTCGGCGCCCAGGCCTGGGCGCTGAAAATACCTGGGTACGTGTTTTTTCCTAATTCTTTATGGATTAGAACTCTGCAATTCTATCTTTCCACGAACTCTTCCCTATAAATACAGCCCCAAATTCGACGTGAAAAGAACAACACAACACAATTATATTCTGAGTATTGACTCCAACCCTTAGCCTAAGCCTCACGCTGCGAAATTGTTCACGCGTTCTGTCGCAATCGATCCATAAATCGAACAGAACGTATCCTGTCGCATAATTGAGATTCGTTAAATAAAAAGGAGAAATAGCAAAGTCAAAGTGGTTAGTTTTCTGAGAACCGTGACGCACCTCTCAAGGGTGCGTCGTAATGTCCCCCTTCTCGATGATTTAATTGATTTCCTCGCCCTTTTTATGAACTGTTAAACTAACTAAATCTGATTGTTCTATCACGCCTAACAAATATAATATTTTCGGGAAATTGGATTATCATGCTAGGTCCCTTAATGCTACTTAAATCAGATAATCGCGATCGATCTAGTATTATATGTTGCATATTGCTAAAATCAACTCAGATTAGTTTAATAGTTAACGCATGTCCCTTCAATTATTTATGCTGAGCTAGTAAGGATATCCTGCCTCTGGAGTTATCGACGAGCGAAGTACTCCTCTCGGTAGTTACAGTCCCCCGAACCCTTAATCTCTACCTTGCGGGTGTATGTTGAGAGATCCCCACACCAGGGATCACAAGGGAACCTACGGCCGTCGTGGTCAAACATAATTGCACCACCTTTATGTCACGATAACCGGGTTTTGTCAGTTTTTCTCATTGTTGTTAAAAACTGAATGGCGACTCCTATATTACTAGTCAATTGGGTGTAAACTCACAGGAAATCCAATTACACTTGATTGAATAAAAAGAATCGTCACACCCACGAGGGACGAGGTCACGCATTAGCCTCGTGCTTTTTCGACCCCCTCACAGCAGGTTTCTAAAAATAGCAGGTTTCGGGTGAAATGAAAAGGGGAATTGAGATTCGTTATTTTATAGGAGATGCGTTGTCAAGTGGAGATTTACGTTTTCATCATCGAACCTTCCCTTTCGAGAATGGGGACAAAAGTAGGTGTCTACAGTTAGCCCCCACTTTGACTGAGTCTTGGAGTAAGACGATGGTCAAAGTATTAGACGGAGTGCGTTGCACAAGCCATGGTGACTTGTTTTGGCGAGGGTCTCACGAGCCACCGAGTGATAACATTTGACTTAAGGGTCATTACTTGAAGTGTCGATATACCCCTCACGTGTCATTGGGATTTGTCAACGGATAGTATAGAAACTTCCTCACTTTGTCATTGGAAGTATCTAAAGAGGCGTAAGAACTCCCTCACTTTGTCATTGGGAGTAGCTACAAATGTTTTCGAAATCAAATCTATAAAGTGTAATTGGGCCTGGCCAAGCCCAATCACGAGGTAAAAAATGTTTTTAAAGATTCTCATTTTCAGGATTAGCTAAACGAGAAAACCCCCTTGTTTTTATGGGACGTAAAACGAAGGAAAATCCAGCACATCGTTCTTTTTTGGAAAAAACGGAAAACCAATCTTTGGAAAAAGGGAAAGCTACTCACATCGTTCTTTTTTGGAAAAACGGAAAACCAGAAAAGTTATCGCTGCAGCGACTAAGGACCTGCGCGGTTAGTGACGCAGACCCCGCCGGCTAAAGATGGCGAGCCTGTCCGCTAAGGGTGGACACCCCGTCCGATAGAAGTGGACGAATCTATTTTTGAAATTTGAAAATAAGGACCTACACGGTTTGTGACGTAGACCCCGCCGGCTAAAGATGGCTAACCTGTCCGCTAAGGGTGGACACCCCGTCCGATAGAAGTGGACGAATCTATTTTGAAATTTGTTTTATGTTCATTTTTTGAAAATGAGGACCTACGTGGTTTGCGCCGTAGATCCAGCCGGCTGAAGATGGCGAGCTTGTTTCATTTTGATTTTTTTTTTTTGAAGACTCTATTTTTCAAAAACTGAGGATCTGCGCGGCTAGTGACGCAGACCCCGCACGCTGAGGGTGGGCGAACCCTGTCCGCTAAGGGTGGACGTCCCTGAATTCGTTTTTTCTTGATTTGGAACTTGCGTGGTTCGCGGCGAGATCTTGCCTGATTGAGGTGGGCAAGTCTCTATTTTTCGTTCATCGTGATTTCTTTTGAGATTTCCTTTTTATCCATTCTTTGTAGGAGCGAATTCTTCCGAGGGATGCTCGGATTTAGTTGTAACCTGAACGTGGGTTGACAACGGGTTTAGACGGACCTTTGTCTTGCGACCGTCTGCTTTCGTGGTTTTGAGCTAGTCTTTACGGCTCGATTTTTTGCCACTACTTGGTCTTTGATCAGAGGACCACGTACAAGTGTTAATGACGACCCTTTTCTGAGGTCGAACCTGTTCTTTTGAGATCATCCAAACATGGGACAGCGTATAGCGTAGTCCGGGAATGTGATTTCGATTGCGCACTTTTTGTTGGAGTATACTTTTTGCGAGCCCCCAAGCACTTGGGCTTTGTTGGTCATTTTTCGCATACTTCATAACGTCTTTTAATCATGTTTGGGGTCGAGCTCGTATGTACGAGTGACCTTTCATAGTGGTTTGCTATTTTGGCGAAGTCATGGGGTGCGACTTCAGTCTTCGGGCGACAAGGTTTAATATCATCCGGTTTAGCTTGGCCCGGATTAATCTTTGACAGACAAACATTTTTTGAGAAACCAACGACTTAACAACATTTTTTGGTGTTTCGAAGAATGACCTTGATATTTCATATTTATTTTGAAAAGTGTACATATATGTTCCTTGAAACAAGTCTAAGTTCCGACCAAGTTTTACCATTTTTGCTATTTGGGAGCTTAAAGGTGCTTTTGGGCTTGATCTTAATTGCAATAGGGCCTCGTGTCTAGCAACACGGTTTTAAGTCTTTTCCTGCTCCGCGTTTTGTGAAATCTGGGCCTTGGGCTGCATTTTCGGCGCCCAAGGATGGGCATTAATTATTTTGGCGCCCAGCTTCGGGCGCTGAAAGTCCTTTCCTGGCGAATTTTGACTTTCGGATTTCTTAAGGCGTTTCCGAATGGGATCAGGATGTCACTTGATGCGTTCAGCTATATATAGGGGCTAGATATGTCCTTATTTTCCATCACTCTCAATTTCCTTTTTCCTTGCTGCGTTTTAGTTACTCCTTGCTTTCGTCATGTCGATTCCCACTTTCTCACTCCAACGGGCTGTTAGGCGTTCGCTACGGGCCCTTAATCCTACAGAAAAGGCTTTGTTGAAAGAATACCACTTAGAGGCACTTTTAGGCTTACAACAAATTAACATTGACTATAATTTTCTGCACGCAGCCCTAAGCTTTTGGGATTCCGATCATCATGTTTTTGTCTTTCGGGGCAACGAAATATGTCCTTTGCCAGATGAATTTGCTGCGATCCTTGGTTATCCTACTAATGCTACCCCTGCCACTCCTGGCACTATTGAAGAGAGTAAAACAACCATAGGGGCTTTCCTAGGACTAGATGCTAACATGCTTGCTGAAGCTGTTGTAGGTGATGAGGTTAATTTGGCAAAACTTGTAAAACACCACTTTAGGCCTAGTAAGAATATGACCGAATAGAAATTGAATATTCGAGCCCTTGTATTTTTCTTGTTGAATCATTATTTGCTGCTGAATAACAATGGTGAGTTCGGTGACATAAGGTTGATCCCCTTGATTAGCCAGATGGAAAGTTGCTATTCTATTATGCCGTTGGTGGTTGCCGAGACTTTGCTGAGTGCGGATGAGCTGAAGAAGGACGCCAAATCTGAATATTTTAAGGGAAGCCCCCTATTACTGCAGGTAATCGATTTTTTTCTTTGCGCACGTATACGTTTTGTTTTGCATATATATTTTTTATTCGTCCTGCCTTGGGGCTGAGTTTCAGCGCCCAGGGCTGGGCGCTAGAATTATCGGCGCCTGGTCTTGGGCGTTGAAACTGCGCCTCAGGAACCGTTTTCTTTTTATTTTTTTTATCGTACCCGTTTTTTGCAGATTTGGCTCGTGGAACGGCTTACGCTCTTGGAAGCTCCTGCCGATCCTAAACATTATCGCCCTATAGCCTTGGGTAACCGAAAATATTTGCATCGAGGCCAGGACGAGGCCAAATGGGCCTCCTTTTTTACTTATGGCATCTGTTCTATTAAGTGGGTGGTACCATGGTGGGGTTTGACTACTATGACGGGGGTTCTGATGTGTCAGTTTATGTTTCTTTGTTGGGGCTATCTCGGCCCACTTATATTTTCCCTTACCGAGTCATGCGTCAATACGGTTTAAGGCAAACTATCCCCTTTTCCGATACGGTACCACCTAAAGTAGCGGCCTTTTCACAAGCACGTGTTCAAGCGTGGGCTAAGTATTATGATGGTCTCCCGCGTTGGGCCGTAGCTACAAAGGGCTTTGTGGGTCTTTCTGAAAACTACAAGTTGTGGATGAGCTCCGATGATAAATCTATGAAGACCGAGGCTCGAAATGGGGAGCCGGCTGAGCTTTTGATACCTTGTATTCGTGTTAAGTATGAGGGTCCTGATTCTGCCAAACCTCGTACCCATGGTATTAAGACTGTGAAAGCTCGTCCTGATCGAAAGCGAAAGGAAGATCCTCCCCGTCCTAGTTCCAGGCCTAAAAAGATGCCTAACATGAAGGGGCCTGCTGTTGTTAAAAGAAATGCAAGCTCTCGCGGAGATCGTCGCCAGAACAATGTATGGGTTAGGAAGGCTCAGCCGCCTGTAGAAACAGTGACTAGTCTAGTTGATGATAATAATCTTTCTCCCACCATTGTCTGTGCCCTTGAGGCTGAGCGGGCTATAACCGAGAATGTTTCTGAAGCCTTGGCATCTTTAGAAGTTAGTGTCCAGGAGCCGGTTCTTATGGAGATTGATATAGGGGCAGCGCAGAAGACTGTGGGGGTGGATCCTGCGAACATTGCCCTCTACAAGACTTTATTTGATGATCCGGAAGAACTAGAGTGGTGTAGTTCTTGCTAGGGTGTAGGTGCCCTTTATTTATTTCAGTTGTGTTTGTTTTTTCATTTCTTAGCACTTTGTTTTCCTTCTTATTATTTTTCAATAAAGGCGTATTTTATTTTTCATTTTTTTGTTTCTCCTCTTTTTTATATTTTTATATGTCTAACACTTTTTGCACAATTTATATATGTTTTTTTTGATTGATTGGACCGAATCCTTGGTAAGGATTGCCTACGTATCTTGTCAGAATCAGGTCGCGCGTAGTTCTAGCTAGAATAAGTTCTAGGATGCCGGATTTTAATAGATATGCCCTGAGGTGGTAGCATATTACTTAATCGGTCAAATGGGTGAAGTATTATCATTATTTTCGCCTCGTCTACCGTTTTGCCGTAAGTATTATGTAAAAATGAAATTCGACTATTTTTGTATGGCTATATTTTTTGGTAAGCCTGTTTGGATACGTGTTGTACCCCCCAAGTGTTCGTTATTTTCCGTTATGTGCGGATAAAATGACGAGCACTTCTAAAAATTAGGCAGGCAGAGAGTTTCAACGCCTAGGCTGGGGCGTCAAAGATTTCGGCGCCCAGCCCTGGGCGCTGAAAATGATTTGGGCGGTCGTTTTTGACGCTTTGCTTCACGTGTTCTTGCATTTCTTTTTTCTTTTTGTTTGTTTTAGTGCTTTGATTTTTGCTCGTATTTAAAATCAATTTTGAGGCTATTTCGGAGGCTTTTTTTGACTGTTAGCGTGAGATGCATTTTTGTCCGGGTTATTTTTTTCTATCCGTGACACGAAACGGTTTTGAAAATGGAGTTAGGGTGTGGAAGATATGAAGATCTTTGTGTAGGCTTTTGAGGTGGGTTGAGGTGCGTGTCGTTTTTGAAGGGTATGGCGGGGTTACATTTTATTAATTCCCTTTTTAAGCAACATTTGCTTTTGATTTGGATTTTGATTTCCTTCGATTTCTTTGGGTTGCATGGATTGACTTTTATGATGACACTGGTTGACTTTTATGTTTTGGGGATATGAAGGGGATGGTGCGGTTTATTTTGTGGGTTTCGGGAATTGGTTCCCATGGCACTATTTCAAGACCGAGTGGGCCTCGTTTGTTGGGCCTAGAGTGGGCCGCCTCTTTATTTTTGTATTTCGCAAGTACATTTGGTGCTTACTTTAGTGTTAGAATAAAATTTTTAGGAGAAATATTACGCCTTTATTAATTTGGAAAGTAAAGAAAACATACTGAAATAAAATTGACCTATATTCTAAGGGGTCTTAGGACCATCTAAAGTCTTTTTTTTTTTACCAATCTAAAGAACTACTAGGCGCTTTTTACTACGGTGCTCTATGTGGCTCAAGCCTTGGGTTTAGTCTCGTAAAACTTTGGTCCTTCACCGGTACTCATCTTGAATTCTATTCCTTTTGCATTGACCCACTGATACGTCTTCACCCATCCGTTCTCGATCTCTTCTAGTGTTGATGCAGGAGGGATTAACCGGGTTGGATCGAAACCTTCATCTTGTAAAGCTAGGGTAGTCATCACAGTCTCGTCCTCCATAGGCCTCGATTCGTTAAACAATGTCCATAGAGCCTGGTCGTCCAATATTTCAGCTGTTTTAGTCTTGGTGAGGTGGGGTGCCTCATCCAAGGTGTGGCAGTCATGGAAGATTTCAAATCCTGGTTTTAGCAAGCCATCCTGAACGAAGGGTTCAGGGAAATCACAGCATAGGTGTCCTTCTCCTTCCCGAACGAACATTCCGTTAAGGGTCATTTGATACGGGGGAAGGAGGGTGGTTTGTTTGGCCTTGTTAAGGCGTAGCCCAGACAGGCGGTCAGCAATATATTCCTCCGTTGGTTCATAGCCTAAGCTAAAGGGAGTAGATTTGTTGGGTAAAGGATGGAATGTGCATTCCTTCTTCCTTATGCCCAATGGGGTTCAAGGGAAATAACCTTGAGCTAACAGCATTCTAGGGATGACTCGGGATGCGTGCGGGTCTAGGAATGCTGGATCATAGTCTTCGATAAACTGGATTGCTTCTTCCATTTGAAACCCGCAAAGGTTGTATGCAGTTTCGGCCGTTCCAACCATAGTACAACTGACGTCGAGAGGAGGGGCGCGGATTTCTAGTATTACCCCGTTATGGTTAAGTTTAACCATTTGGTGCAAGGTAGAAGCCACACCTCCTAAGTCATGGAGCCAAGGTCGCCCCAAGAGGAGGTTGAAAGTGGGCTTGATGTCGATTATTTGAAACTCCGTGGTGCGTGCCACAGGCCCGGTTTGTATGGTAAGGTTGATTTTTCCCAACATAAGCCTTCGGGAGTTATCATAAGCTCGTACCCCTTGCGTGGAGGTTTGGAAGTCATCGTTTCCTAGCCCCAAGCAATGGGCGGTTCGCAATGGGCAGACATTAACCGCCGAACCATTATCCACGAGCGCTAGGGGGATGTTTTGTCCTTTGCATCCAACTACTAGATAGAGGGCTTTATTGTGAGCACCCCCCTCTTTGGGAAAGTCTTTGTCAGTGAAACTATGGCCTTTTCTCCGGCATCTCTCGTGACGTGGTTAACCAATGAGTCAGGTGTGATATCCGTAGGTACTGAGATGAGGTCGAGTGAGCGAATAAGCTTTTCGCGATGTTCCTTTGAAGTACACATGAGAACCCAGTGTAAGGTTATGATTCATATGACAGTTCATAAATCATGCGGAAAAACCATAAAGCCAGGAAACATATTATTTACACATAATCATTTAGCATAGTTTAGATGCATACTCTTTGTTGCGTGCCTTCCCTAGCTGCGCCCGAACCGAACAAGAACAAGTCTTTTAGGACTCCAAATGTCGTCCCTCCGTAGATAGTCCACAGCACGTCCGGATCCGCCTTAAGATTGACCAACTAGAATCGCCCTTAAGGTTCTAATATTTTCGGTTAGGTAGGCAAGAATATTGGCTGATTTTTCTGCTTAAAAATCTTAGTTTTGAATACTTGAAACTTGTTGTATAAATAATGACCCCTAGGCCTTTATTTATAGAGTTATGGAAAAGGAATCGTAATCCTAGTAGGATACGAATTAATTGAAATTAGAATCCTACATGAATTCTATTTAATTAATTTATCCAATTAGGAATAGAAATTTAATCATACACTGACTCTTGTAGATTTAGGAATCACGCATGAGCACAAACTCACACACACACGGCAGCCACAAGGGCTGCCCATGCGCATGCGAGCAGCAGCCCACGCAGCGCGGCCCACGCATCCGTGGCCATGGTGCGCGCTGGGCTTGTGGCGTGCGTGCTTGCTGGGCGATGGCCCGGCTTCGTGCTGGGCCTTCGTCCGGCAGGCCTCGTCCGATGCTAATTCGTACGATACGCTTCCGATTAAATTTCCATTTCCGGAATCTATTTCCGATACGAACAATATTTAATATTTCCGATTCCGGAATTAATTTCCGTTTCGAACAAATATTTAATATTTCCGTTTCCGGAATTATTTTCCGATTCTGGTAATATTTCCATTTCCAATAATATTTTCCGATACGTACCATGTTTCCGTTTCCGGCAACATCTACGACTTGGATAATATTCATATTTCCGATACGATCCATATTTCCGTTTCCGGCAATATCATCGTTTCCGGAGTATTCATTTCTTGCCTGTGACGATCTTAGCTCCCACTGAAACCAAGATCCGTCGGTTCCGAATATTCATAGATGGAGTATTTAATGCCATTAAATACTTGATCCGTTTACGTACTATTTGTGTGACCCTACGGGTTCAGTCAAGAGTAAGCTGTGGATTAATATCATTAATTCCACTTGAACTGAAGCGGCCTCTAGCTAGGCATTCAGCTCACTTGATCTCACTGAATTATTAACTTGTTAATTAATACTGAACCGCATTTATTAGACTTAACATAGAATGCATACTTGGACCAAGGGCATTATTTCCTTCAGTCTCCCACTTGTCCTTAGGGACAAGTGTGCATTTCCTAATTCCTTTGTCGCTCGATGCTTGCTCTTGAACATAAGGTAAGAGTTGTCATCCTTATTATGTCCAGAGGTGTTCCTCGGTTTCAGAGTTCAACTGATCAAATAAACAGATAATCATAGCCTATGATTCATCCGAGCACGGCCATGCATTTCACAGTTTCTAGCTCTCCGAGTGGCCTTGTACAACTTTTAAGCATCTCTTCCCGATTTATGGGAGGACAATCCCAATCTTGCGATCTTGAGATTAGACTTCGTTTGATAGGTGATTACCTGAGCGTTGCCTTTATAGCCTCCTTTTACGGTGCGACGGTTGGTCAACGTCAAAGCAACCAGTTCTCAAACAAGTAATCTCAAATCACTCAGGTATTGAGGATTTAGTGTCTAATAATTTAATGAAATTTACTTATGACAGACTTTCATCTCTTACAGTAAAGTTTCATAGGTCTTGTCCGATACTAGTCTTCCCAAAGTAAGTATCTATGCAAATGATTATGACATTGCCATGTCCACATAGTTCAAGAAACCGAACTACTAGTCATCTTGCATTCTAATCGTCTAACGTTTTCTATGCGTCCAATTTTATAGAAAACTCCGATTAGGGACCATTTTCAACCTTTGACATTCAAGTTCACTTGATAGACATTTCTTAGTCACAGGACTGGTCCTGACAGTCTATCTTGAATATATCGTCAAATTGAAGGGACTCATCATTTAATAAACCACAAATTAAATGGAAAAATGAATTTCTTTCATTTATTGTGAATGATTAACCAATAATGTTTTACAAAGATTTAAACTCTAAAACTTTAAAACATTAAACAGAGACATCAAAGCCATTCTCCAATATGCTTGATTCCCATAGCTGCAGTGTGCGAGTTGTGCTTCGCTTGCGGCAGAGGTTTAGTTAATGGATCTGATATGTTGTCATCAGTTCCAATTTTGCTTATCTCGACTTCTTTTCTTTCAACGAACTCTCGTAGAAGGTGAAATCTACGAAGTACATGCTTGACTCTCTGGTGGTGTCTAGGCTCTTTTGCCTGTGCAATAGCTCCGTTATTATCACAATACAGGGCTATTGGTCCTTTAATGGAGGGGACTACACCAAGTTCTCCTATGAACTTCCTTAGCCATATAGCTTCCTTTGCTGCTTCATGTGCAGCAATGTACTCCGCTTCAGTTGTAGAATCCGCAATGGTGCTTTGCTTAGCACTTTTCCAGCTTACTGCTCCTCCGTTGAGGCAGAAGACAAACCCAGACTGTGATCTGAAATCATCTTTGTCGGTTTGGAAACTTGCGTCCGTATAGCCTTTAACAATTAATTCATCATCTCCACCATAGACCAGGAAGTCATCTTTGTGCCTTTTCAGGTACTTCAGAATGTTCTTGGCAGCAGTCCAATGCGCCTCTCCTGGGTCTGACTGGTATCTGCTCGTAGCACTGAGTGCGTACGCAACATCCGGGCGTGTACATATCATAGCATACATTATTGAACCAATCAATGATGCATATGGAATCCCATTCATTCGTCTACGCTCATCAAGTGTTTTTGGGCACTGAGTCTTGCTTAGAGTCATTCCATGAGACATGGGTAGGTAGCCTCGCTTGGAGTCCGCCATCTTGAACCTATTAAGCACCTTATTGATATAAGTGCTTTGACTAAGTCCAATCATCTTTTTAGATCTATCTCTGTAAATCTTGATCCCCAATATGTACTGTGCTTCTCCTAGATCCTTCATCGAAAAACATTTCCCAAGCCAAATCTTGACAGAGTTCAACATAGGAATGTCATTTCCGATAAGCAATATGTCGTCGACATATAATACTAGGAAAGCAATTTTGCTCCCACTGACCTTCTTGTATACACAAGATTCGTCCGCGTTTTTGATGAAACCAAAGTCACTGACTGCTTCATCAAAACGTATATTCCAGCTCCTGGATGCCTGCTTCAATCCGTAGATTGACTTCTTTAGCTTGCATACCTTTTTAGCATTCTTTGGATCCTCAAAACCTTCAGGCTGTGTCATAAACACAGTTTCTGTTAAAACGCCGTTTAAGAAAGCAGTTTTGACATCCATCTGCCATATTTCGTAATCGTAATATGCAGCGATTGCTAACATTATTCGAATAGACTTTAGCATTGCAACTGGTGAAAAGGTTTCATCGTAATCCACACCGTGGACTTGCCTGTAACCTTTTGCAACCAATCTAGCTTTGAAAACTTCAAGTTTCCCATCCTTGTCCTTTTTCAGTTTGAAAACCCATTTGCTTCCAATGGCTTGGTAGCCATCTGGCAAATCGACCAAATCCCATACTTGGTTTTCAGACATGGAGTCTAATTCAGATTGCATGGCTTCTTGCCATTGCTTGGAGCTAGGGCTCGTCATAGCTTGCTTGTAAGTCGCAGGTTCATCACTTTCAAGTAATAGAACGTCATAGCTCTCGTTCGTCAAAATACCTAAGTACCTTTCCGGTTGAGATCTATATCTTTGCGATCTACGCGGGGTAACATTTCTAGATTGACCATGATTCTCACCATATTCTTCTAAAGATCTCTGAGTTTCATCCTGAATGTCATCTTGAGCATTCTCTAGAGTTTGTTGTTCGACTCGAATTTCTTCGAGGTCTACTTTTCTCCCACTTGTCATTTTGGAAATATGATCCTTCTCCAAAAAGACACCATCTCGAGCAACAAACACTTTGTTCTCAGATGTATTGTAGAAGTAATACCCCTTTGTTTCCTTTGGATAGCCCACAAGGATACATTTGTCAGATTTTGGATGAAGTTTGTCTGAAATTAATCGTTTGACGTATACTTCACATCCCCAAATCTTAAGAAAAGACACATTTGGAGGCTTTCCAAACCATAATTCGTATGGAGTCTTTTCGACAGCTTTAGACGGAGCTCTATTTATAGTGAGTGCAGCTGTATTTAGTGCATGTCCCCAAAATTCTAATGGAAGTTCGGCCTGACCCATCATTGACCTGACCATGTCTAGCAAGGTTCTGTTCCTCCGTTCTGACACACCGTTCCATTGTGGTGTTCCAGGAGGAGTCAATTCTGATAGAATTCCACATTCTTTCAGATGGTCATCAAATTCATAGCTCAGATATTCACCGCCTCTATCAGACCGCAGTGCCTTGATCTTCTTGCCTAATTGATTCTCTACTTCACTCTGAAATTCCTTGAATTTGTCAAAGGATTCAGACTTATGCTTCATTAGGTAGACATAACCATACCTACTGAAGTCATCAGTGAAAGTGATAAAGTAGCTGAAACCACCTCTAGCATTTGTACTCATTGGTCCACATACATCTGTATGGATTAAACCCAATAGTTCATTTGCTCTTTCTCCAACTTTAGAGAAAGGTTGCTTTGTCATTTTGCCAAGTAAACATGATTCGCATTTACCATAATCCTCTAAGTCAAATGGTTCTAGAATTCCTTCCCTTTGAAGTCTTTCTAAGCGTTTCAAGTTTATATGGCCTAATCGACAATGCCACAGATAGGTGAGATCTGAATCATCCTTTTTGGCCTTTTTGGTATTTATGTTATATACTTGTTTGTCGTGATCTAATAAATAAAGTCCATTGACTAATCTAGCAGATCCATAAAACATCTCTTTAAAATAAAACGAACAACTATTGTCTTTTATTATAAAGGAAAATCCCTTAGCATCTAAGCAAGAAACTGAAATGATGTTTTTAGTAAGACTTGGAACATGGAAACATTCTTCTAGTTCCAAAACTAGCCCGGAGGGCAACGACAAATAGTAAGTTCCTACAGCTAATGCAGCAATCCGTGCTCCATTTCCCACTCGTAGGTCGACTTCACCCTTGCTTAACTTTCTACTTCTTCTTAGTCCCTGTGGATTGGAACATAAGTGTGAGCCACAACCTGTATCTAATACCCAAGAAGTTGAATTAGCAAGTATACAGTCTATAACGAAAATACCTGAAGATGGAACGACTGTTCCGTTCTTCTGATCTTCCTTTAGCTTTGGACATTCTCTTTTGTAATGGCCTATTCCATCACAATAAAGACAGCTTGATGTGGACTTGTCCTGCTTTGATTTAGCATTGCCCTTGGACTTTCCACCTTTCTTGAATGGTCTCTTTCTAGCCTTGAGTAAATCTTTGGCTTCACAGTCCAGTACTATTTCAGCCTTTCTGACAAGGTGAATAAATTCTGCAACTGTTTCTTCTCTTGGTTCACTTAGGTATAGTTGCTTGAAGCGACCAAACCCACTGTGTAGTGAATTGAGCAAGACAGAGACTGCCATCCTTTCGCTTATTGGTGTTCCTAGTAGACTTAGGCGATCAAAATATGAACACATAAGATCCACATGGAACCTCAGTGGGACGCCTACCCTCTGTTTAGTGCGAAGGAGCTGAACATGTGTTTCTTGGACCTCCATCCTATAACACCTGTTGGGAGAACTAACCTTTAGACCAGACATTGATTCAATCAACTCATGGACGTTCAGGTCCCTGTCCTCCGTACTTCCACGACAGATATCCCTCAGATTCTTGATGAGCGTAAAAGGTTCATAGGCTACAAACCTTCTAGCCCAATCATCAGGGATATTGTTCAGCATGAGACTCATAACCTTTTTGAGATCCGCATCCCAGGCGTAAAATCTCTCAGGGGTCATGTCTCTGGCATAGTAGCTTGGCATGGGATGTGACAGTACATACTCAAGTCCATTGAGTCTGACTATTTCAACTAGCTTAGCTTCCCATTCAAGAAAATTTGTCAGGTTCAGCTTGACCATAAGCTCAGAACCCATGATGATGTTTTGATTGTTGTTTGCCATATTAAAACTACAATTGAAAAGAATAAACAAATAAATAACCATTCACAGTTTCTCTTAATAAACTTAAATTCTAGCATACATGCATAATTCAATGTTTATTAAGCATTTTATTCAAATTATGTGTTCCGGCAGGTGTGAATAAAATGATTCCAAGATCCTAAAATCATTGAAGAACTAAGCACAGTTTGTCGACTTAATCCTAGAACATCTTAGGTAAGCAAAAGCCTTTTGCTAATAGTCTAGAAACTATTCTTGGTTGATAGGTACGTCTAAGAACTTATTAGGTAAACCTATCGAATTTGCCACGACATAAAAGGACTCCTTACTTATATCGTTGAGTTTCACCAAAACTAACATGTACTCACAATTATTTGTGTACCTTGCCCCTTTAGGACCAATAAGTAACACCTCGCTGAGCGAAAACTATTACTAGATTGATGTAAAGGATTTCCAAGCAAGTGTATATTTTGGCATGGCACCTTTTAACTCAATTTTTTAAGTTTGGAACTTAAGGCTCTTACTATGTTGGTTAGATTTTAAGTGAACTAAAATCCTTAATCATGCAACATAATCAAGCTTTTGATCTCATGCATTTTAAGACATATTTAAAACAATAAATAACTTAAAACATGCATAAGATATTTGTGATCTAGTATGGCCCGACTTCATCTTGAAGCTTTGACTTCAAAGTCCGTCTTGAAAATCTCCGTGGGAGGCACCATTTTCTTCAAATAGGATAAGCTATAACTAATTACAACTATTTGATGGTACGCAGACCATATTTGAATTGAAAAACAACTTTGGTACTTTAGACCAATTACATTCAAATTAATGGTACGCAGACCATATTTTCTATCCTATTTGGGCCATACTAGTCACTCCATAACCTGCAAAACAGTACATATACAATATATACCATTCATCCATTCATTATCATGAATGGCCCACATAGCTGGTTAGTAAAACACATTATGCATCACGTAAACATTTGCAGCAATTAATCAAGGGCACCAATAATCTGCCAATTATTCAGTCCTTATTAATTCTAATCAAGTTGTTTTAACCTTAAGGATTTGTAGACCTAATCAAGAGTTTATGACTAAAAAGCGCTCCCACTCAAACCAATAAATTCATATGCTTTACTAATTTTAAACATAAAATTGTATTTCTAGTCTAACCGGAAACATACAAATTTAATTAAAATTTAAAGCTCATATAAATTTATAATTGAATCCAAAAATTTAATTTAATTTCAGTCGCATTTAAATTAATTCATCATTTTAATTTTAGTAAAATAATTAGAATAAATACCATTTATTATAATTATAATATTCAAAATTAAAATCCAAGAAATTAATTCAAATTATTAATTTTAAAATTAATTAAAATTACGTGAACTGAAATTTTCAAATTAAACATTCAAAACGATCTAATCGTAACGCAAACACCCTACGCGTTGCACGCCCATGGGCCGCACGCACACAGCCATTGCTGGCCATGTGCGCGCAGCCCATGCGCTCGTCGCATAGCTGCTGCTGTCCTATCGCAAGCCTCCGCACAGCGCCCATCGCACACGAGCTATCGCTCGCAGTGCGCGCGCGCGACATCGCTCGCTGGGCGCGCGACATCGCTCGCTGGGCGCGCGAGCTCGCTCGCTGTGCGCGCGAGCCATCGCTCGCTGGGGCGCGACATCGCTCGCTGGGCGGGCGACATCGCGCGCTGTGCGCGCGAGCCAACGCTCGCTGGGGCGCGACATCGCTCGCTGGGCGGGCGACATCGCGCGCTGTGCGCGCGAGTAATGCTGGGCGCAGCGCTCGTGGCACGCGAGCTTGCGCTCGCTGCGCGCGAGGCTGCGCGCTCTTGTGCGAGGCAGCGCGCGTTGTGGCGCAGCTCGCTTGCTGCCCACACGCGACTGCCTTGGCTCGCCCTTCGCCCATGCCCATTCGTTCATTGCTCGTGGCACACGACACAAGGCAGGGCTGCTGCCTTGTGCTCGTGCACTACGCCCTTGCTCATTGCATTCGTGCCGCACGGGCGACGAGCTCCCTTGCTCGTCGTCGCATGCCCGCATTATACAACACCCCTTAAGGGTAACACGAAGCGTCCATTGCTTCGTGCGTGCAAGTTTTATGAACGAATCGCATAAAAATTTAAAATTTATATTTAAAATTAATGACAAATTAATAAATAATATTAATTTCATAATTTTAGGGCGAAAAAATCGAAAATTTATTATCCAATTGATTTCCGATTGTTATGGATTCAAGTCTAGGTCATAAAAATTTAAAATTTATCGTACATTTACAATTTTTATGGTGGTTTTTAATCATAGGTTTCTAATTAAATTACAATTAATTATGAAAATCAAATTAATTCTAAATTGTTCTAATTTTCAACAAATTAATCATAATTACAAATTAGATTGCATAATTAACAAGACTAGGCATTCAAACTTGTTAAACATATGCAGTAGGTCAATCAAAAATTCAAGATTTATCAACAAGAATCGCAAATATTTAATTTAACATCTTAAATTTACGAAATTTTGCATTCGAAAAACTAAAACCTTCGAAAAGTCATAGTTAGGCTTCGAATTTGAGAATTCTGGGTTCGGCAGAAAAATACTATTTTTGTCAAAATTTTAGAATGCCTTTTACATGCGGAATTGACACAAAAATCACTCGATTTGGATGAGTAACGAAGAAACTGCCGAAAAACTGCGTACGTATAATTAAATAAACGCAATTTGCAATTAATTAACAATTACGAAAATTAATCACCCCTTTTAATTCTTGCAAATTTGTAATATTTAACCATGTTCATGCAATTTAGATTATGAAAATAATAAGGGGCTCGTGATACCACTGTAAGGTTATGATTCATATGACAGTTCATAAATCATGCGGAAAAACCATAAAGCCAGGAAACATATTATTTACACATAATCATTTAGCATAGTTTAGATGCATACTCTTTGTTGCGTGCCTTCCCTAGCTGCGCCCGAACCGAACAAGAACAAGTCTTTTAGGACTCCAAATGTCGTCCCTCCGTAGATAGTCCACAGCACGTCCGGATCCGCCTTAAGATTGACCAACTAGAATCGCCCTTAAGGTTCTAATATTTTCGGTTAGGTAGGCAAGAATATTGGCTGATTTTTCTGCTTAAAAATCTTAGTTTTGAATACTTGAAACTTGTTGTATAAATAATGACCCCTAGGCCTTTATTTATAGAGTTATGGAAAAGGAATCGTAATCCTAGTAGGATACGAATTAATTGAAATTAGAATCCTACATGAATTCTATTTAATTAATTTATCCAATTAGGAATAGAAATTTAATCATACACTGACTCTTGTAGATTTAGGAATCACGCATGAGCACAAACTCACACACACACGGCAGCCACAAGGGCTGCCCATGTGCATGCGAGCAGCAGCCCACGCAGCGCGGCCCACGCATCCGTGGCCATGGTGCGCGCTGGGCTTGTGGCGTGCGTGCTTGCTGGGCGATGGCCCGGCTTCGTGCTGGGCCTTCGTCCGGCAGGCCTCGTCCGAAGCTAATTCGTACGATACGCTTCCGATTAAATTTCCATTTCCGGAATCTATTTCCGATACGAACAATATTTAATATTTCCGATTCCGGAATTAATTTCCGTTTCGAACAAATATTTAATATTTCCGTTTCCGGAATTATTTTCCGATTCTGGTAATATTTCCATTTCCAATAATATTTTCCGATACGTACCATGTTTCCGTTTCCGGCAACATCTACGACTTGGATAATATTCATATTTCCGATACGATCCATATTTCCGTTTCCGGCAATATCATCGTTTCCGGAGTATTCATTTCTTGCCTGTGACGATCTTAGCTCCCACTGAAACCAAGATCCGTCGGTTCCGAATATTCATAGATGGAGTATTTAATGCCATTAAATACTTGATCCGTTTACGTACTATTTGTGTGACCCTACGGGTTCAGTCAAGAGTAAGCTGTGGATTAATATCATTAATTCCACTTGAACTGAAGCGGCCTCTAGCTAGGCATTCAGCTCACTTGATCTCACTGAATTATTAACTTGTTAATTAATACTGAACCGCATTTATTAGACTTAACATAGAATGCATACTTGGACCAAGGGCATTATTTCCTTCACCCAGATGGTAATTTCGGCTTTGGTTCTTTTTAGTTGTTTCAAGAGAGGATTTTCAATGACTTCTGCGACGGTGGCGTGCCGTCCATTCTCAGGAGTTTGCCTAACTGGGATATCGTCCATATGAGGTTGGTAAATATCCGGTTGGTATATCCTTCCGGATCGGGTGAGGTTGTCGACCTCGGGCTCCTGAGGGATGGTGTTGATGTGAGCATACCCGGGCCAAGTTTCAGTAAAGAGGTCCTGGCCCGACACTTGAGATAGGTAAATATCTTCAGCATCATCATCCCACACACCGCACACTTCTCTCTCGATTCGATCCATAGGGACCACGGCGAGTGGTGCACCTTGAGGTGTAATATACACCGTAGGGTTGAAGTTCTCATTTTCTGGTTGGTCGAGAGAGACGTGACAAGAGCCGAGTGGGCTTTTGTTGTTGTTGGGTTTGCCAACGTTAGGGAGAGGTATCACTTCATCCTCTATCATGTCCTGGATCGTATGTTTTAGATTCCAGCAGTTTTCAGTGTCATGCCCATTTCCTTGATGGAATTTGCATTAAGTACCTTCGACCCAATATTTTCCCTTGACAGGAGGGTCACGGGTGGGGCCTATAGGTCTCAACTTTCCTTGATTGGTTAGTCTTTCAAAGGCTTGTACCAAAGTCGACCCGAGTGGGGCAAACTTTCGGTCTCGGACCCATCTTCCAGGGCTTCTTCGGGCGGGAGTCTCCTCTACGGCATGGACTTCTTGGGCTTGGGACGGGTTGCCCCTGTTGTAGGTGTTGCTTTTGTATGCGGGTTTACTTTGTATTGTTTTTGTGAGATCATCCTCAATCTTTATTCCCACATCATAAACTCTTTTGAAAGTGTCAAGTCCCAGGTACTTAAGGTGTTGTCTGTAAGCCGGGTCCAGGTTGTCAATGAATTTTTGGACCAATTCTGTTTCGGGGGGCCTATTGATTAGTTGGGCCGCCTGGTCCCTCCATCTAGCAAAGTAGGTTGTGAAACCCTCATTTTTCTTTTGGAAGAGAACTTCCAGCTCGCGCATGGTGACTTGAAAATCCATGTTCGACGAGTATTGCTTGATGAAGACATTGACAAAGTCTTCCCAAGTGGGGAAGAGCTTAGGGTCCTGGTGATAGTACCATTTGAGCGGCACAGGTTCCAAGGACAAAGGAAAGGCAGGTAAATACATGGACTTGTCCACGCCTTTCAAGTTCATGGCATTCACAAAGCTCAATAGATGATCACGGGGGTTGTCCGTGGCTTTAAACTTTGGTAAGTCAGATGAACTAAACTTTTCTGGTAGTTTGCCAGGAAAAGGTTCAGGATCGAGGGAGAAGTACTTGCTCCCCATGGTTTGCTGTAGGACCATTTTTTCAATCCTCTTCTCGTTATCGAGGTCATTTTTGGCTTGTGCAGCCGCTAAGGCTTCGTTTTCCATTTTCAGTTGGCCCATGAGTTGGGTCATTTGAGCCATCTGGTCTCGCAATTCTTCGATAGACATGTTTGAGGGTGCGAATCGAGGTTGGGGAAGCGGAGATCCTTGAAATGAGGGATGACGGACGGAGCTTGGACTCACTAAACCTGGTGTTGGCGATGTATCTTCGAGACGTACTAACCTTTGATTTCCCGATCGGCACCAAGTGGCAGGACCAGTCCTATGCATAAGATAAGCTAAAGTTTAGGCCCCAAAGTTTCAAGCATTACTTAGTCTAGACTTTGACTTTCTCTATTGGTTTTTTACTCTTTCTTTTGTTGGTACACTTTTTAGTTCTTTCTTTTGGTCATTCTTTGGATTTTTGAAACACTTTCCCGTGTGACATTCATAATTATTAGCATGTTCGGTTTTGGTGCCGAGCATTGTCGTCGTAGGAGGCCTAACAACGCCGCAAAGAGTTATTATTTTTATGAGTCGCTTTTAGAATCGAGTGCTTTTCTTACACCCTCGCATCAATTTTTTTACGAACGGTTTTTTTTGCTACGTGTTTTTTTTTCGCGGGCACCGAGGCTGCTGTGCCTGACCAGAAGGCCAAACAGCTGTTAGGTTATGATTCATATGACAGTTCATAAATCATGCGGAAAAAACCATAAAGCCAGGAAACATATTATTTACACATAATCATTTAGCATAGTTTAGATGCATACTCTTTGTTGCGTGCCTTCCCTAGCTGCGCCCGAACCGAACAAGAACAAGTCTTTAGGACTCCAAGTGTCGTCCCTCCGTAGATAGTCCACAGCACGTCCGGATCCGCCTTAAGGTTGACCAACTAGAATCGCCCTTAAGGTTCTAATATTTTCGGTTAGGTAGGCAAGAATATTGGCTGATCTTTCTGCTTAAAAATCTTAGTTTTGAATACTTAAAACTTGTTGTATAAATAATGACCCCTAGGCCTTTATTTATAGAGTTATGGAAAAGGAATCGTAATCCTAGTAGGATACGAATTAATTGAAATTAGAATCCTACATGAATTCTATTTAATTAATTTATCCAATTAGGAATAGAAATTTAATCATACACTGACTCTTGTAGATTTAGGAATCACGCATGAGCACAAACTCACACACACACGGCAGCCACAAGGGCTGCCCATGCGCGTGCGAGCAGCAGCCCACGCAGCGCGGCCCACGCATCCGTGGCCTTGGCGCGCGCTGGGCCTGCCTTGCGGTAGGCCTGGGCGCTGCTTTGGCTGCGCGCGTGCTTGCTGGGCGATGGCCCGGCTTCGTGCTGGGCCTTCGTCCGGCAGGCCTCGTCCGATGCTAATTCGTACGATACGCTTCCGATTAAATTTCCAGTTCCGGAATTTATTTCCGATACGAACAATATTTAATATTTCCGATTCCGGAATTAATTTCCGTTTCGAACAAATATTTAATATTTCCGTTTCCGGAATTATTTTCCGATTCCGGTAATATTTCCGATTCTGACAATATTTCCGTTTCCGGCAATATTTCCGATTCTGGTAATATTTCCATTTCCAATAATATTTTCCGATACGTACCATGTTTCCGTTTCCGGCAACATCTACGACTTGGATAATATTCATATTTCCGATACGATCCATATTTCCGTTTCCGGCAATATCATCGTTTCCGGAGTATTCATTTCTTGCCTGTGACGATCTTAGCTCCCACTGAAACCAAGATCCGTCGGTTCCGAATATTCATAGATGGAGTATTTAATGCCATTAAATACTTGATCCGTTTACGTACTATTTGTGTGACCCTACGGGTTCAGTCAAGAGTAAGCTGTGGATTAATATCATTAATTCCACTTGAACTGAAGCGGCCTCTAGCTAGGCATTCAGCTCACTTGATCTCACTGAATTATTAACTTGTTAATTAATACTGAACCGCATTTATTAGACTTAACATAGAATGCATACTTGGACCAAGGGCATTATTTCCTTCAGTCTCCCACTTGTCCTTAGGGACAAGTGTGCATTTCCTAATTCCTTTGTCGCTCGATGCTTGCTCTTGAACATAAGGTAAGAGTTGTCATCCTTATTATGTCCAGAGGTGTTCCTCGGTTTCAGAGTTCAACTGATCAAATAAACAGATAATCATAGCCTATGATTCATCCGAGCACGGCCATGCATTTCACAGTTTCTAGCTCTCCGAGTGGCCTTGTACAACTTTTAAGCATCTCTTCCCGATTTATGGGAGGACAATCCCAATCTTGCGATCTTGAAATTAGACTTCGTTTGATAGGTGATTACCTGAGCGTTGCCTTTATAGCCTCCTTTTACGGTGCGACGGTTGGTCAACGTCAAAGCAACCAGTTCTCAAACAAGTAATCTCAAATCACTCAGGTATTGAGGATTTAGTGTCTAATAATTTAATGAAATTTACTTATGACAGACTTTCATCTCTTACAGTAAAGTTTCATAGGTCTTGTCCGATACTAGTCTTCCCAAAGTAAGTATCTATGCAAATGATTATGACATTGCCATGTCCACATAGTTCAAGAAACAGAACTACTAGTCATCTTGCATTCTAGTCGTCTAACGTTTTCTATGCGTCCAATTTTATAGAGAACTCCGACTAGGGACCATTTTCAACTTTTGACATTCAAGTTCACTTGATAGACATTTCTTAGTCACAGGACTGGTCCTGACAGTCTATCTTGAATATATCGTCAAATTGAAGGGACTCATCATTTAATACTAAACCAAGATTAAATGGAATATGAAAATACATTTCATACATGATAAATGTTCAACCCCAATGTTTTATAACCATGGGCCTCAAACCCATCTTCTAAAACAATTCATGGAATTCAAAGCTATGCTTGATTTCCAGTGCTACAATGTGAGTGTTGCTTCTCACTTGTTGCATAGGTTTAGTTATCATGCTTTGTCAATCTTAATATCCTTTTCATCGAATGTGCTTCGAGATATGATGATAAGATCTTTTCGAGTTTGTTTATTATGTGATCTAGTCTTTCTTACTTCGATGGTGGTTTTACTCATTTTGCAATGAAGAACCATCAAGTTAGCAGACGTTTTTCTTGCTTCAAGAGTGGTTCTACGTATTTTTCAATGAAGAACCATCAAGCCAGCAGATAGGTGATCTACCCAAGTTCAGTGAAGAACTTTAAACAACCCTGTTTTATTGCTTCTTAGGCAATAATTACTTTTACTTCAACTGCATAGGTTGCTAGTGATGCTTTGTTTGGATTTACCTATCCAAGCAGTTCATAGATATGTGGAAGACTCTCCAACTATATCTTAGAACATAGAAATTAATATTTTAATTTCCCACGCAACAACTCATGGTCTCCAATCCATGTTGCCATTTCAAAACACGATGCTCTATAGCTCGTCCTTATCAATGGTTAACTCCAAAGGGTCTTGCTTGATCCTTTGCCAGTGTTTATGCGTGTAGCACCAATATTTAGCGTATCTTTATTTCCTTGAATCAAGAACTATTCCTATGTACCTTTTCAAGTACCATAAGTATTCTTGGTCTTAATCTAGTTGATCTTCACTTAGATCAATAGAGATTGGTATATGTTCGTCATGCCTAAAGTCATACGATACGTTTTTGGCGATCCTCATATTATATCATACATGATAAATTCTTTTGCAGAATAATTCCCAATTGAATTCTATTCATGTAACTTTAGCTTATTCAATTTCAGCAGATACTGAATCCAGCTAAATTCTTTGACATATAATATAGGTTAAGAATCTCATTTAGACTCTTTGATGTTTAACTTAGTAAATGCTTATACATAGTTCAAACATTCTTTACTTAGATTTATTCACATGGGTCGAATATCTCCAATGGAGACTTTCGTGTTTGATTTAGTAAATGCCATTACTTAATCTAAAACAATATTATAAGATCTTTGTAAATAGATCTTAATACCCAATATGTACTAAGTTTCGCCATGGTCCATCATTGATAATTTCAAATCTAAGTCATTAGCATTTGAATGTTATTTCACAATAGAGAGATATGTGTGTAATACACATAGGACCAATTAAGTTTTATGTACTCCCACTAAACTTCTTATACATCTATAAGAATCATGTACATTTTATGAAACTAAAATACTTATTAGCTTCACTAAAATACAGTTCCAACTCCCAATTGCTTGCTTAAATCTGTACTTAGATTTTATAAGCCAGCTTTCTCTTTCAAGCATTTATTTGGATCCACAAATCCTATGACATACCATGTACATAGTTTATTCCAACATTTGAGTGAGGAATACGTTTTGTCATCCAATTGCCATATGTACCAATATGCAATCATTGCTTGAATTATAGACTTAAGCATTACGATTTTGCATGAGGTTTCAACACTATCCATGCCATGAATTTGCTTGTAACCTTTAGCAACTAATCTAGCTTTGTGTGTGAACACAATTCCATGTTTGATGGTTTTTATCCTTAAAACAAACTTGCAACCAATAGGTGTGAAACTATTCTTGCAAATCAACAAAATTTCAATTTTGTCATCAAAACATTGAGTTATGTTTTATGGCCTTTAACCATTTAAAACATTTGAGTCTATATATGGCCTCTAACCATTTTAGGGAATCTGGGTTTCGTCATAGCTTTCTTACAAGTCACAAACTCATTAATCTACATGATAATAGTTTGACTGCAAGTTGTAGCTTTCTTCACTATTTAATAGAAGAATCTCATATGTTTCTTCACTATTTAATAGAAGAATCTCATAGTTTCAATGACTTGAATTCTATGCCTACTTGGGTATAGAACATCAAACAATAGAATATCAATAGCCACTTGAAAGTCCTTTGAATATTCTGTTTCTCCTTGAAGCACTTGTGAAGTCTTCTAAGAGATGTCTATTCTTTAAAGCCACTTCTAAAGTCCTTAAAGAATAAGTTCGGATTTTCTGAAGCACTTTGAAAAGCCTCCGGAATGTCCGTTTATGTTTGTTATTCGCCTCGAAGATTTTCGAGGTCTATTTTCTCCCACTTGTCATTTTGGAAACGAATCTCCAAAAGGACATCATTTCGAGCAAACAAACATTATGTTCTCAAAAATTCGTGGTAGAAACAATACCCTTGTGTCTCATTTGAATAAATCACAATGAAACATATATCTATACTTGGGCCTTAGTTTGTCGAATGACAAACACTAAGCTCCCACTGAGTTTTGCAACTCTCTAGATATATTTTATGAAAAGTTATTCTGAATTTACTTTTCAATAGCTTTGACGAATTTTGGTTTAGTTTGGTGGTAGTTGAGCATTTTGTTTTAGAAATTATAGGAAAAGTCTTTATGATTCATCATTAATCGAATCAAGTACTAATTGACTTCGATCATTCCAACGTAGATATGTCATATCTTATGGAGCTAGATTGTGAAATTACAACACACAATCATTGATGATCATATTTGGTCTCAAGTAATCATCAATCATGATCTAACCTAGATCTTTATGATTTCTTGCCGAGTGGATTTTATACTTCTGAATCTTTGAACTAGCCAAACAGATTCAACTTATATCACATTTGAGTAAATAAACCTATATTCACTCAAATCCATGTGAAATAATAAAGTCATAAAACCTTTCTTTAGCTTTGAACTCTATCGTCTAGGCGTTCTAACAATAGTTCATATTCTTTGTTACTTTCAACAAGTAAGACTAGCTTGTCTTAAGTTGATCTAGAAATCAACCAACTTTCAAAAGTCCATCAAAATAGAGCTTATGAATGTTAACTTGTTGATATGGTCTAAGCAACAATGCCAAAGATTTAATGGAACTCAAATCAAGGGTTTGATTTGAACCTAGTAAAGTTCTTTAAAGAGTTGTTTGTTTTAATCAAGCATATTGACTCAACCAGTAATTGACCATTTCATTCAAATAAACAAACAAACAAGCATTGTTTTTGTTCTTCTGAATGTGAGTCTTTCTGTGTTTGAAGCAGAAATTTAGGTATGCTGATTATGGAACAAAATAGCCATTTAGTTCCAGCCTTTGAAAGGACTTAAAACAAACTAGATGACCCTACAATTAATGTAGCAATGCCATGCTTCATTTCCCACTTGTAGGTCATTAGTGTATCCTAGCTTCCATTATTTAAGTTATTACCGAAGTAAGAACCTCAAGCGGTATATGATACCAAGGAAGTTTGATTGCTAGGTCACTTCTCTTTAAACATAAATTTATAGGTAGAAACGGAATCGTAAATTCCTTTCATTTGTTCCTTGTTTTCCTATTTCTTGTACCCTTTCTTATAGTCTTAAGAATTGAATTCTTTAGTGTTGACTTTTATACTTTGTTAGACATGTCCAATGTCACCAACAAGGTTCTTTACCATTTTAATTTATGTTGAATATTTTGTTTCAACTAGATGATCTTACCAGAAGCTTCTAAAGTTCTCTAAGCATCGATCTATTCGAATGTCTAGGGACTAGACTCATTCGAGAATTAAATGGACAAAGATATTAGGTTGTTAACCATTGGTAAAGCTGAGCATATTAAACTCAATGCTTTATGATCTCAAAACTACATTGCATTTTGAATTCACAATCACCAATCGGTTTGCCATTCGATTTTGATTCTCGAAAACAACCATAAAAGTCGATATAAGAAACGTACATTTTAAATTGCTCATTTTCTCTCATTTCCGTGAATCGTTCTTGGATTCACTACCAATCGAGGAAATTTACTGTTACCTTTCTAAAAGGATTTATTGCAGTGCAAGATATTTAATTATAAACAATAATTAAAACATACATTGAAGCATGCAAAGTCTAAACATTTATCATGAATAATAACTTGAAATTAAAGCAACCATGCAATTCAAACAAGTTATTAGCATTTTATTCGATTTTATTGTTCCGGCAGGTGTGAATAAAATGATTCCAAGACCCTAAAATCATTGAAGAACTAAGCACAGTTTGTCGACTTAATCCTAAAACATCTTAGGTAAGCAAAAGCCTTTTGCTAATAGTCTAGAAACTATTCTTGGTTGATAGGTACGTCTAAGAACTTATTAGGTAAACCTATCGATTTTGCCACGACATAAAAGGACTCCTTACTTATATCGTTGAGTTTCACCAAAACTAACATGTACTCACAATTATTTGTGTACCTTGCCCCTTTAGGACCAATAAGTAACACCTCGCTGAGCGAAAACTATTACTAGATTGATGTAAAGGATATCCAAGCAAGTGTATATTTTGGCATGGCACCTTTTAACTCAATTTTTAAGTTTGGAACTTAAGGCTCTTACTATGTTGGTTAGATTTTAAGTGAACTAAAATCCTTAATCATGCAACATAATCAAGCTTTTGATCTCATGCATTTTAAGACATATTTAAAACAATAAATAACTTAAAACATGCATAAGATATTTGTGATCTAGTATGGCCCGACTTCATCTTGAAGCTTTGACTTCAAAGTCCGTCTTGAAAATCTCCGTGGGAGGCACCATTTTCTTCAAATAGGATAAGCTATAACTAATTACAACTATTTGATGGTTCGCAGACCATATTTGAATTGAAAAATAACTTTGGTACTTTAGACCAATTACATTCAAATTAATGGTACGCAGACCATATTTTCTATCCTATTTGGGCCATACTAGTCACTTCATAACCTGCAAAACAGTACATATACAATATATACCATTCACCCATTCATTATCATGAATGGCCCACATAGCTGGTTAGTAAAACACATTATGCACTACGTAAACATTTGCAGCAATTAATCAAGGGCACCAATAATCTACCAATTATTCAGTCCTTATTAATTCTAATCAAGTTGTTTTAACCTTAAGGATTTGTAGACCTAATCAAGAGTTTATGACTAAAAAGCGCTCCCACTTAAACCAATAAATTCATAGGCTTTACCAATTTTAAACATAAAAATGTATTTCTAGTCTAACCGGAAACATACAAATTTAATTAAAATTTAAAGCTCATATAAATTTATAATTGAATCCAAAAGGTTTAATTTAATTTCAGTCGTATTTAAATTAATTCATGATTTTAATTTTAGTAAAATAATTAGAATAAATAACATTTATTATAATTATAATATTCAAAATTAAAATCCAAGAAAATAATTTAAATTATTAATTTTAAAATTAATTAAAATTACGTGAACTGAAATTTTTAAATTAAACATTCAAAACGATCTAATCGTAACGCAAACACCCTACGCGTTGCACGCCCATGGACCGTACGCACACAGCCATTGCTGGCCATGTGCGCGCAGCCCATGCGCTCGTCGCATAGCTGCTGCTTCCCTATCGCAAGCCTCCGCACGCACTAATGCTCGCTGCGCGCGCCAGCGCTCATCGCACGCGAGCTATCGCTCGCAGTGCGTGCGCGCGACATCGCTCGCTGGGCGCGCGACATCGCTCGCTGGGCGCGCGAGCCATCGCTCGCTGCGCGCGCGACATCGCTCGCTGGGCGCGCGACATCGCTCGCTGCGCGCGCGAGCCATCGCTCGCTGGGGCGCGACATCGCTCGCTGGGCGGGCGACATCGCGCGCTGTGCGCGCGAGTAATGCTGGGCGCAGCGCTCGTGGCACGCGAGCTTGCGCTCGCTGCGCGCGAGGCTGCGCGCCCTTGTGCGAGGCAGCGCGCGTTGTGGCGCAGCTCGCTTGCTGCCCACACGCGACTGCCTTGGCTCGCCCTTCGCCCATGCCCATTCGTTCATTGCTTGTGGCATACGACACAAGGCAGGGCTGCTGCCTTGTGCTCGTGCACTACGCCCTTGCTCATTGCATTCGTGCCGCACGGGCGACGAGCTCCCTTGCTCGTCGTCGCATGCCCGCATTATACAACACCCCTTAAGGGTAACACGAAGCGTCCATTGCTTCGTGCGTGCAAGTTTTATGAACGAATCGCATAAAATTTAAAATTTATATTTAAAATTAATGACAAATTAATAAATAATATTAATTTCATAATTTTAGGGCGAAAAATCGAAAATTTATTATCCAATTGATTTCCGATTGTTATGGATTCAAGTCTAGGTCATAAAAATTTAAAATTTATCGTAAATTTACAATTTTTATGGTGGTTTTTAATCATAGGTTTCTAATTAAATTACAATTAATTATGAAAATCAAATTAATTCTAAATTATTCTAATTTTCAACAAATTAATCATAATTACAAATTAGATTGCATAATTAACAAGACTAGGCATTCAAACTTGTTAACCATATGCAGTAGGTCAATCAAAAATTCAAGATTTATCAACAAGAATCGCAAATATTTAATTTAACATTTTAAATTTACGAAATTTTGCATTCGAAAAACTAAAACCTTCGAAAAGTCATAGTTAGGCTTCGAATTTGAGAATTCTGGGTTCGGCAGAAAAATACTATTTTTGTCAAAATTTTAGAATGCCTTTTACATGCGGAATTGACACAAAAATCACTCAATTCGGATGAGTAACGAAGAAACTGCCGAAAAACTGCGTACGTATAATTAAATAAACGCAATTTGCAATTAATTAACAATTACGAAAATTAATCACCCCTTTTAATTCTTGCAAATTTGTAATATTTAACCATGTTCATGCAATTTAGATTATGAAAATAATAAGGGGCTCTGATACCACTGTTAGGTTATGATTCATATGACAGTTCATAAATCATGCGGAAAAAACCATAAAGCCAGGAAACATATTATTTACACATAATCATTTAGCATAGTTTAGATGCATACTCTTTGTTGCGTGCCTTCCCTAGCTGCGCCCGAACCGAACAAGAACAAGTCTTTAGGACTCCAAGTGTCGTCCCTCCGTAGATAGTCCACAGCACGTCCGGATCCGCCTTAAGGTTGACCAACTAGAATCGCCCTTAAGGTTCTAATATTTTCGGTTAGGTAGGCAAGAATATTGGCTGATCTTTCTGCTTAAAAATCTTAGTTTTGAATACTTAAAACTTGTTGTATAAATAATGACCCCTAGGCCTTTATTTATAGAGTTATGGAAAAGGAATCGTAATCCTAGTAGGATACGAATTAATTGAAATTAGAATCCTACATGAATTCTATTTAATTAATTTATCCAATTAGGAATAGAAATTTAATCATACACTGACTCTTGTAGATTTAGGAATCACGCATGAGCACAAACTCACACACACACGGCAGCCACAAGGGCTACCCATGCGCGTGCGAGCAGCAGCCCACGCAGCGCGGCCCACGCATCCGTGGCCTTGGCGCGCGCTGGGCCTGCCTTGCGGTAGGCCTGGGCGCTGCTTTGGCTGCGCGCGTGCTTGCTGGGCGATGGCCCGGCTTCGTGCTGGGCCTTCGTCCGGCAGGCCTCGTCCGATGCTAATTCGTACGATACGCTTCCGATTAAATTTCCAGTTCCGGAATTTATTTCCGATACGAACAATATTTAATATTTCCGATTCCGGAATTAATTTCCGTTTCGAACAAATATTTAATATTTCCGTTTCCGGAATTATTTTCCGATTCCGGTAATATTTCCGATTCTGACAATATTTCCGTTTCCGGCAATATTTCCGATTCTGGTAATATTTCCATTTCCAATAATATTTTCCGATACGTACCATGTTTCCGTTTCCGGCAACATCTACGACTTGGATAATATTCATATTTCCGATACGATCCATATTTCCGTTTCCGGCAATATCATCGTTTCCGGAGTATTCATTTCTTGCCTGTGACGATCTTAGCTCCCACTGAAACCAAGATCCGTCGGTTCCGAATATTCATAGATGGAGTATTTAATGCCATTAAATACTTGATCCGTTTACGTACTATTTGTGTGACCCTACGGGTTCAGTCAAGAGTAAGCTGTGGATTAATATCATTAATTCCACTTGAACTGAAGCGGCCTCTAGCTAGGCATTCAGCTCACTTGATCTCACTGAATTATTAACTTGTTAATTAATACTGAACCGCATTTATTAGACTTAACATAGAATGCATACTTGGACCAAGGGCATTATTTCCTTCAACAGCAACTTCAGCGCCCAGCGTCGGGCGTGAGAAATTCTGGCGCCCAGCCAGGGGCGTTGAAAATGCGTCCCTGGCTGGTTCTCGTTTTCTGTTTGCGTCTACTTTTGTTTATGCGACTTCGATTTTGCGTGCTTGCCTAATAACGTCCTTTACGCGTTGTGCAGCGTTTGTGGGATTCGTTACAGGCCATCCCGAGCGTCGCTTATTTTTGTGGCGATCGTTCGGGTTTGCGGAACACGTATTTCGGTATAACTCTTTGGCAAATTGGTTTATGAATGTTTGGGTAATTTTTAAGGTCGTTGGTTTTTCTAGGATAGTTTGTCACACACAATCACATATTTCGCTACACATAACTAACATTCCATCATGAGGCAATAATAATATGTCATGTAGTTTATGATAGGCTTCTATGGGTAGTTATTTGCGCCTGGCTTGGTACCGCTTCTATCGCAGATCCACCACATGCCCCGGTCGTGGTAGTGCTTTCAACAGACGAATTTCATCCCAGAAGGCCAACCCGCAAGTGCAAGCCAAGGGGGCATGCAGGCGAGAGGGACCTAGTGGGCGAGCGATTGGGTTTGGGACGGGTGTACTACTAGCGAAAGTGCCGAGTGGACAACATTCGAAGCGTATGCACCCCCCGGTTGGCGATGGGTATCCTTAGTCCAAACTCTCTGAGGGAGCCAAGATTCGTTATGCGGTTCTGCCCGTTCACATTAATATGTTGATTTTCAGGTCGTCCCAACTTGATGGGGAAATAAACGCGGGGTAGGATCGTTTCACCCTTCGGCTATTTTGATTAACTACAAGCACGAGTATTTCCTTCACTGTCTCCAGCGGAGTCGCCACTGTGAGGGGGTCGAAAAAGCACGAGGCTAATGCGTGACATCGTCCCTCGTGGGTGTGACGCTTCTTTTTGTCAAATCAAGTGTAATTGGATTTCCTGTGAGTTTACACCCAATTGACTAGTAATATAGGAGTCGTCATTCAGTTTCTAACGACAATGAGAAAAACTGACAAAACCCGGTTATCGTGACATAAAGGGAGTGCAATTATGTTTGACCACGACGGCCGTAGGTTCCCTTGTGATCCCTGGTGGTGGGGATCGCTCAACGTACACCCGCGGGGTAGAGATTGAGGGTTCGGGGGACTTTAACTACCGAGAGGAGTACTCGCTCTTCGATAACTCCAGAGGCAGGATATCCTTACTAGCTCAGCATAAATAATTGAAGGGACATGTGTTAACTATTAAACTAATCTGAGTCGATTTTAACAATATGCAACATATAATACTAGATCGAGCGCGATTATCTGATTTAGATTGTATTAAGGGACCTAGCATGATAATCCAATTTCCCAAAAACATAATCTTTATTAGGCGTGATAGAACAATCAGATTTAATTAGTTTAACAGTTCATAAAAGGGCGAGGAAAACAATTAAATCATAGAAAAGGGACACATTACGACGCACCCTTGAGAGGTGCGTCACGGTTCTCAGAATACTAACCACTTTGACTTTGCTATTTCTCCTTTTATTTAACGAATCTCAAGTTATGGGACAGGATACGTTCTGTTCGATTTATGGATCGATTGCGACAGAACGCGTGATCAATTTCGCAGCGTGAGGCTTAGGCTTAGGGGTTGGAGTCAATACTCAGAATAATAATTGTGTGTTGTGTTGTTCTTTTCACGTCGAACTTAAGGCCCTATTTATAGAAAAGAGTTCGTGGAAAGATAGATTTGTAGAGCTCTAATCCACGAGGAATTAGGAAAGAATACGTCCCAGGTAATTTCAGCGCCCAGGCCTGGGCGCCGAAGATTTCGGCGCCCAGAACCAGGCGTTGAAAATAGGATCTGGGCTGTTTTCTTAGTCAAATTCGGATTCCTAGAATCCGGAGTATTTGAGATTTAATTGAGTCTTTTAGTGCGTATTAACCTTGTGACGGGATGCGTTTGGGCCCGTTACGAACTCTAGGCTCGTTAGGATTTTAATTAATACGTGACTCTTATGATTCGAATCATATTAGGAATAGGATTCTCTCATAATCTCTATCTCATTTAGGATTTATGTTGGAGTGCAACACCTAATGCTGACAGGTTTCTATCTTTTATGACTTGCCACTTTTAACAACTACCCATTACGGCAGTTACTATTTTTAGCAGGTTTCCATAAATAGCAGGTTTCTATAAATAGCAGGTTTCGGGTGAAATGAAAAGGGGAATTGAGATTTGTTATTTTATAGGAGATGCGTTGTCAAGTGGAGATTTACGTTTTCATCATCGAACCTTCCCTTTCGGGAATGGGGACAAAAGTAGGTGTCTACAATTCCACTCGCCTTTTGTGTCGATCGGGCCTCTGTCGCCCGGTCGGGCGAATTGCCAAACTTTTCTTTGAATCGACACGCGCCCGATCGGGCGTTCCTCGCCCGATCCGTGTCGGGCGAAATGCAGGCTGCTCCGTTTTGCTTTGATTCAACTTTTTTTCGAACTTTGAGCCTTAGACCTGCATAACATTAAACACCAAAACCGTAAAATACCCTCATCCCGCCTCTCCAATACCAAAGGCTACACTGAATCACACACTTGATCAAAAGGTATACTAAAACACACAAAATGAAATAATCATTAGAAACATTGACTCCAAAACATGACTCCTCTACCATAGGGCTCTTAGCAACATGGGTTAAATTGAAAGTAACCTTGTCATCCCCCACATTTAAGGCCAGCTTACCATTGTTGACATCTATGATTGCCCCCGCAGTGTGTAGGAAAGGTCGACCTGAAATAATAGGAATCTGCCTGTCCTCTTCCATGTCCAACACAACAAAATCAACAGGAATAAAAAATTTACCTACTCTAACAGGCACATCTTCTAAAACACCTAGGGGGTATTTTACAGATCTATCAACCATTTGCAGAGTTATGTTGGTAACTTTTAAATCATCCATGTTCAACTTAGTACATACAGACAGGGGCATGACACTAACACTGGCACCTAAATGACATAAGGCTTTGTCAATAAAAAGGTTTCCAATATTACACGGGATAGAGAAACTCCCGGGGTCCTTCAACTTGGGTGGAGACTTATTTTGTAGTAAGGCACTGCACTCTTCAGTAAATGCAATAGTCTCCACCTCACTAAATTCTCTCTTCCTAGTCAAGATGTCTTTCATGTATTTAGCATATGCAGGTACTTGAGTAATTAATTCAGTGAAAGGGACCGTTACCTGCAGATTCTTTACCACTTCTAAGAACTTACCAAACTGCTTGTCTAGCTTGTTCTTTAGCTAACGATGAGGGAAGGGAAGTTTGATAGGTGGAACTTGTATCTCAACTTTCTTCTCAACCCTTGTGTCAGCTTCCTTCTCCTTGACCACCTTCTCACATTCTCTTGGCACAGCACCACTGACAGATACTTCAACCTCTTCCTCTATAGTCATAGGCGGCCCATTATACTCATATCCACTCCGCAAAGTGACAACATTTACAGACTCTCTGGTCACGGGCTGTGAAGGGAGTTGACCTTTGGGTCTCTCTGCAAGAGTAGTAGCCATTTGTGCCAACTGTTTATCCATGATCTTGTTATGAGCAGTGAGGGCATCGATTTTGGCATCCTTTTCGCTCATAGATCTCTGCAATTCCAACATCATATTCCTCATCTCTACAAGCATGGGATCAGGTTGTGTGCGTTGAGGTTGTGGAGGAAAACCAGGTGGTCCACTAGTCTGCGGGTTGTAGTTACTCCGCGGCTGGTATGACTGTTGTGGTGGCGGTTGGTACTGTTGTTGTGGTGGTGGAGGGTGTTGAATCTTATGGGGGTTCTGGACATTAGTACTCCTATATGATAGTAGGGGGTTGTTTTTATACCCCTCATTGTAAGAGTTGGAGTACGGATTGTTCTGCTTGTAGGACTGGAATGCATTGCATTGTTCAATAGAGCTCCGGCATTCCTGTGCATAATGGCCTTGCATCCCACAATTATTACAGACATTGGCAGATTGGGCACTCATTGCAGCGACACTAGCATGTTGGGTGGATTGGGAAGATGCGATATGTATATTGTCTAGCTTGTGATGTAGGGCAGTTAGCTGAGCAGTAAGCTGGTCAATAGAATTCATCTCATGCTTAACACCCCGGTCGGCAAAACCTCTAGGATTCCCATATTGAGCACTATGGATGGCCATCTCAATCACCTCTAAAGCTCTAGGCATCTCCAGTTGCATAAATCGCCCACTGGCAGCTGAATCCAAAATACACCTAGACTCATTACCCACACTATTATAGAACTGCTGAACCAGGAACCAGTCATCCAAACCATGATGCGGGCACTCTCTTTGGAAGTCCTTGAATCTCTCCCAAACTTCGAACAAACTCTCATCTGCTTGTTGAGAGATACCTAATATCTGACCCCTCAGACGAGCTGTCTTCTCAGGTGGGAAATATTTAACATAGAACGCAAGGGCCAAGGAATTCCAATCGGTGATTTTCATAGCTGCGCGGTTGAGACTGTTAATCCATAGCTTTGCCTTCCCACTCAATGAAAATGGAAAGATTATCTCCATAGTCTGCTCCGGTGTTAAATTATTCTGCTTAATGGTGGCACAATACTGAATGAAAGACTGAATATGGAGATTAGGATCTTCACCCTTTTCCCCACCGAATTGGTGTCTCTCGATCATGTTTATCAGCTGGGGTTCGATCTTGAAATTCTCGACCGCAATGGAAGGCATGATTGCCTTGGGAAGCATAGACAGACTTGGTTTAGAATAGTCTGTAAGCCTTGGCACAAGTGGGGGTGGTGGTGCTTGGTCACCCATCTCTGAATCTGTATGGAATAGATTACTAATCAGATAGTCGGATTCAGAGTCAGAATAGTCTCTCAACTGTTCAACGAATCTACGCCGTCTACGAAAGGTCCGTTCAGGTTCAGGATCGAACGAAGTCAGATCGCTGGTATGGACAGTCCTGGGCATAAACAAGCAAAAACTAGAAAACAGTCATGAGATCCGGTCTCAAGGAACGGGAGTCCCTTGAGAAGTAACAAACAATAATCTAGAAAAACAATTAATAACAGAAAATAAAACCGTTTCCCCGGCAACGGCACCAAAATTTGACAGGCTAAATCGCACTCCTATCAAAGATAAACCTAATGTTCACCAATTAAAAATATAGCAAGGGAAGCAGGGATCGTATCCACAGGGAAACAGCGTTCTTCTACTATTAATTAACTAATCTAGACTACTGGTAACAAAGGGTTGGATTGGTTTGTATATTAGGCTAAGGCAAATAATCAAATCGGAAAATAACAATATTAAAAGAATATAGGGCAGCGGTTCATAGCTTCCTGGTGTGTCATTGATTTTGAGTATTGATTTGGAACTATTAGTAGTGTTTTATGACTCATATACATGCACATTATGGAGGACGAATGCATTTTTCTGATTAGGTAGCCTTCAGATGAATCTAGATACATTTGTTCCCTTCTTTTCTGCCCATGTTGTTGCTTTTGCCCTTTTATTCGGTGACTAGCCATATTACAAGCCCATGAAAACCCCATTGGTTACTAGTCCCAAGGCTAGCTTGGGGGAGCTAATAGTAGTGAGGTGAGGGAGTTGTAGCGTGCTACATTTTGAGCACAAAGTGGGTATTGAAAATGGAGTTCGTCTTATCATGTTTTTTGTTGAAAATGAGTTGGAAATGAAAAGAGATGAAAGAACAAAACAAATGTGAAGGTTGCTAAAAAGAAAGAAAAAAAAGAGAGATTTAAAAAGAAAAGAAAGAGAAAAATCTATCACTCTCATAAAAAGTTCAAAGTATTGTTTCAATCAAGTTCTGCAAATTCATATCCTTATGAGTGATTGGTTACAATTGTGAAAAAGGGCAAGAAAGTATGGTGTTGGCTATTTGTTGTTTTGTCATGTGTTGAGTGGGAGATTATGGTCATTATGTTGGTTGATCATGGTTGTTTTTAGGATTTATGCTCCCCAAAGCCAAGGCTTTAAAGCTCACATTATACCCAAATTTACCGCACCCTTACCTAAGCCTAACATTACAAGCTTTGAAGACCTTCCGACCTTTGTGCATAGAGTCGTACTTATGTGAAAATAGTTGTTTATCAATGCAAGTTATGACATGACGCATTTCGAGTCGACTACTAGGTCGAGTGTATGTTTTTCTAGACACACGAGTGTTGTGAGTTTGGGAGGGCATTGTTCACTTATATGTTGGGAGGAGAGCGAACGGGTACATATTTTATCCGCCACATAAATGAGTGACGAGTGTGTGAGCACTAGTCTTGAATTCCATTGTGCATTTGTGGTTCGCTTTGCGTGACGATTGTTAGGGTGGATTAGTGGTTGAATGGATTTGATTGGTTGACATTGGTGCGTGCTTGTTGGATTTTGCCTTGAATTATGTTTTTCATTTTGAAATATGTTGGGGGTGAAGTTGGTCTTGTATTCATCGATGATTTCCTTGCTTAGGGACAAGCAAGGATCTAGCTTGGGGGAGTTTGATATGTGTGTTTTATATAGTGTTTCACCCCCGTCCCTTAGTACTTTTATGCGTCAAATGAACTCTTAGGAGCCGTTTTTAGTACTAATATGCTTTATTGAGTGTGCCTTGAGTTTCAGGTATGATTATGAGAAATTGGGCTTTTTATGACCCGTTTCATGTTGATTTAGGCCACTACTCGAGCCCGAGGAAGTTCTGGACCTTTATCATCGACTTTCGGGAGCCTTAGATGCTTATGGTTGAGCCCCGAGAGTTAGACTTGGTGATATAGGCGAAGGATATTGAAGATTGCAAATCGCCCTGTGAGCTGAGGGCGAAATGCGACCATCGGGCGGATTTAAAAGAGAATTAATGTCATCTACACGCGCCCGATCGGGCGCAGCTCGCCCGGTCCGGATCGGGCGCCCATCAGAAGGCAATATGGATACTTCGCAAACCGCCCGATCGGGCGGAATTTGGCCCGATCGGGCCGACTATCGAGCACTTCGCCCGATCGGGCGACGCCAACCTCCAGCTATTTTCGCGTGGTTTCTTTTCCGTTTTTAAGCTTTATTTTAGGAAAACTATATAAGCTAGCCTTTATTATTTTTGAAGGACACCTTTGAATTTAAGTTTTGAACCTTAGTTTATTTCCTTAGCTTATTATTCTCTCAAATTTGTTCCAACACTTAGTTTTATTTTCAATCAAAAATTCAAGCTTTCATTATTCATTGTTCTTCAATTAGGTATTGTTTCTTGTTCTAATTTAGTTTATTGCTTTAATCATGTTTTCTATTATGTTAATTGCTTTGTTATTTATTATCATGAGTGAGTAGTTTAATTTCTAGGGTTTAGGGGATCCATGAATGCATGATTGGGATTATATGTGGACATGATATTTGGTTGATTGATTATAATTTCTATAGCTTATTATTATTGCTCGTCAATTCTGTTCGGCCGGACTATTTTGATTTGAGTTTGATTAACCTTAGATTATGCGCCGAGAGGTATAAATCTGATGTTTTAGGTCTGTGGCTATTAGATAGGAATTATTTCTAGTACGTAGCGAGAGCCCGCTAGTTGTTCTATCCTAAGGAATTCATAAGATTCGAGAGATGCATGATTTTCTAGTTATGATTGTTAATTGATTATTATTGTCCGTTGTCCAATCCCGGTCTGTGTTTTTGGTGAACCGCTACCCTAGATTCTTTTAATATTTTTATTTTCCGATTTGATTATTTGCCTTAGCTTAATATACAAACCAATCCAACCCTTTGTTACCAGTAGTCTAGATTAGTTAATTAATAGTAGAAGAACGTTGTTTCCCTGTGGATACGATCCCTGCTTCCCTTGCTATATTTTTAGTTGGTGAACATTAGGTTTATCTTTGATAGGAGTGCGATTTAACCTGTCAATAACTTCACCAAAATGGTGAGAGTGAGTCTTAGAAACATAAAAGTAAGTGTATTAAACATAGAAAGACTTTAAAATACTCATTTAAGTTCATTAGTTAAAAGTTGGGATCAAAATTAGTCATTTTAGTCAAAATGTGACCGATAATGAACTAACGAAGCTTAAATGTGCATTATTTCACCAGAATGGGTGAATGAGTCTTTGAAACATAAAACTAAGTGTATTAAACATGGAAAGACTTTAAAATACTCATTTAAGTTCATTAGTTGTAAGTTGGGGCCGAAATTAGCCATTTTAGTCAAAATGTAACCGATAATGAACTAACGAGGCTTAAATATGCATAACTTCACCAAATTGGGTGAGAATGAGTCTTTCAAAGATAAATATAAGTTTATTAAACATGGGAAGACTTTAAAATGCTCATTTAAGTTCATTAGTTGAAAGTTGGGGTCGAAATAAGCAATTTTAGTCAAAATGTGACCGATAATGAACGAACGAGACTTAAATGTGCATAACATCACCAAAATGGGTGAGAATGAGTCTTTGAAACATAAAACTAAATTCAACAAACATGGAAAGACTTTAAAATACTGATTTAAGTTCATTAGTTGAAAGTTGGGACCGAAATTAGCCATTTTAGTAAAAAAATGTGACCGATAATGAACTAACGAGGCTTAAATGTGCATAACTTCACCAAAATGGGCTAGAATGAGTCTTTGAAACATAAAACTAAGTGTATCAAACATGGAAAAACTTTAAAATACTTATTTAAGTTCATTAGTTGAAATTTAGGGCCGAAATTAGCCATTTTAGTCAAAATGTGGCCTATACTGATCAAACGAGTCTTAAATGTGCATAACTTCACCAGAATGGGTGAAAATTGGTATTTGAAATACAAAACTAAGTGTATCAAACATGTAAAGACTTTAAAATACTTATTTTAGTTCATTAGTTGAAAGTTGGGACCGAAATTGACCAATTTTATTATTATATGATTCATTATTTTTTTATGAACAAATTAAGTCTTAATTTATGGTACGATTCAATATTTATAATATAACTGATGAGTTAAAAAGTGATACCGTAAGTGCACGGTGTCTGTTGTTAGCAGATACTTAGCAAATACGGGTCGATCCCACAGGGAGACAAGTTCTATTAGTTTTTGCCCAATTATACGAACTATTTCAATAAACGAAAGTTGAATTTGGTTTATAAACTAACGAAACTAAAACAATAATATAAACGTTGTATTTATCAATGAATTAAAGGTCTGGGGCGTCTGTTCGGTTCACCATGCTTATACCAATCCAAGAACACAAATCAATTCGACAATGAATAGGCTAGGCCGAGTAATTAAAGTACATGTTAATCCTACGGTCGGGTCTTAATACTTTCAATCCAACATATGCAGTACGGTCGCTAACATAATCAGAATTGCCAATTGCACAAAGCCTCTAAGAATATGATCTTTCAATTCTAATTCCTATTAGCTAGATAATCAATCCACGACATTGGCCAATTACATGAATCAACAATTAAAACAAATCAATTGGAATTACTCAAGCAATAATCTATAAATTAACAAACTTAAATGCATAACAATCATGGTATAAACATGGCTTCCCTTACTTAGCCCTAGAATAAAACTACTCGCTCCTAATTGAATTAACAAGCATGAAATATGAAATAAAAATGAATTTCATAATGAACAATAATAAGAAACAATAATTCAAACAAGAAGAATTAAAGAAAATACCTCTATATTGATCAATTGAATGGAATGTACCAGGGCTCAATAATATGAAGAGAGAAAAATAAAACTAAGCGTTCAAAAGAATTCTAAGGAAATAATAACATGAGAGAGATAAAATAATTCTCTTGAGTATTTATATGCTCCATATTTTCTAAAATAAAATAAATAAATAAATTAGAAAATAAAAATAAAGTCATCAATGATTGGCCGATGGATGATGACGTGGCAATGAAATCCGAGCACGACCGGGCCATCCGAGAGCACGCACGCACGCAAGAATTGGCGTGGCATGGACAGCGAGGGATCTCGCGCACCATCCCTCGTTGGCCCAACAAAGTATAGCAGTGCAAGCAAGGCGAGGCGAGGCAGCGAGGGAGCTAGCGAGCCATCCCTCGCTGGCCAAGTGAAGTACTTTAAGGCAGAGCAACGAAGCAATGAGGCAGCGAGGGATCTCGCGCACCATCCCTCGCTGTCCTGGTAGCATGATAAAGCAAGGGCGAGGCAGCGACGGAGCTAGCGAGCCATCCCTCGCTGGCCTAGTGAGATGCATAGCAGGCTGCCATGAAGCGACGAGGCACGACGATAGATGTAGCGAGCCAACGAGGGATCTTGCGAGCAAACGAGGGATCTTGCGAGCCAACGAGGGATCTTGCGAGCCAACGAGGGATCTTGCGAGGCAACGAGGGATCTTGCGAACCTATGCACAAGCGATACATCGAGCTAATCATCCCCGGAAAGCTCAATTCTCCGATCAAACACTTCGTCTCCGACTCAAACCATCCGGTGATCATTCGACCCACCTCCAAAACTCCGGAAACATCCAAATGATTGTAAAATCACCTGAAATATCAAAGAAAACACAAACGGAGCGTAACAGAGTACAATAACGACGACTTATGCAATTATGACTTAAAATGCAACTAATATGAGAAAAATGCCTAGAAATGCAACCTAAATGAGCCTAAAATACCCTATACAAATATGATTCATCAATAACTAAAGTTGGGACCGAAATTAGCCATTTTAGCCAAAATTGTGACCGATAATGAACTAACGAGGCTTAAATTTGCATAACTTCACCAAAATGGGTGAGAATGAGTCTTTGAAACATAAAACAAAGTTTATTAAATATGGAAGGACTTTAAAATACTCATTGTAGTTCATTAGTTGAAAGTTGGGACCGAAATTAGGCATTTTAGTCAAAATGTGACCGATAATGAACTAACGAGGCTTAAATGTACAAAACTTCACCAAAATGGGTGAGAATGAGTCTTTGAAACATAAAACTAAGTGTATTTAAAATACTCATTTAAGTTCATTAGTTGAAAGTTGGGACCGAAATTAGCCATTTTAGTCAAAATGTGACCGATAATGAACTAAAGAGGCTTAAATGTGCATAACTTTACCAAAATGGGTGAGAATGAGTCTTTGAAACATTAAACTAAGTTTGTTAAACATGGAAGGACGTTAAAATATTTATTTAAGTTCATTAGATGAAAGTTGGGACCGAAATTAGCCATTTTAGTCAAAAATTTGATCGATAATGAACTAACGAGGCTTAACCGTGCATAACTTCACCAAAATGGGTGAGAATGAGTCTTTGAAAAATAAAACTAAGTGTATTAAACATGGAAAGACTTTAAAATACTCATTTAAGTTCATTAGTTGAAAGTTGGGGCCGAAATTAGCCATTTTAGTCAAAATGTGACCGATAATGAACTAACGAGGCTTAAATGTGCATAACATCACCAAAATGGGTGAGAATGAATCTTTGAAACATAAAAATAAGTGTATTAAACATGGAAGGACTTTAAAATACTCATTTAAGTTCATTAGATGAAAGTTGGGACCGTTGACCGATAATGATCAAACGAGTCTTAAATGTGCATAATTTCACCACAATGGGTGAGAATGAGTCTTTAAAACATATAAATAAGTGTATCAAACATGGAAAGACTTTAAAATACTTATTTAAGTTCATTAATTGAAAGTTTGGACCGAAACTATCCAATTTTATTATTATACAGTTCATTCTTTTTTTTTTATGAACAAATTAAGTCTTAATTTATAGTACGATTCAATATTTATAATATAACTAAAGTGTATATATATTTTTTGATGGTCGATCTTTTTAAGGTAGTTAATAATCCGAGGGAGCGGCCTTTCACCTATGAGGAGATAGATGAATTTCGAGAAATGTTGGCGAACTTCATTACCAGTGATTGTCTTTGATATTTTCTTGTACTGAATCTTAAAATATGGATGTTAGTTTTTTATATGATTGTAATGTAATCGACTTTTATATTTACAATTATATACTATTTAATTTAATTATCTATATAATTGGATACTTTTTATATGACGTATGGAGGTTAATCAGTGGCGTGGTCCAATTGTAATATGTAGCAGGGAAATCGGTTATACAACAAATCTAGATCAAGTGCGGCTCATATATAGGCCAAGTGCGGCTCATTTATAAGCCAAGTGCGGCTCATTTATATATCAAGTGCGGCTCATTTTTATGCTTGTGCTGCCCATTTCTATGTCAAGTGCGGGCTCATTTTTAAATTTGACAGCACCAAATATGTCAAGTGCGGGCTCATTTTCAATATTGGCAGCACCAAATATGTCAAGTGCGGGCTCATTTTTAAAATTGGCAGCACCAAATATATCAAGTGCGGGCTCATATTCTAAAATTGGCAGCACAAAATATGTCAAGTGCGGACTCATTTTCCAAATTGGCAGCACTTGAAACATCAAGTGCTGTCAATATTTTGGCAGCACTTTGGAAACATCAAGTGCGGGCAGGCCATGTGTTGCACATGTAAAATCCCGCACTAAACCCCTTAAAATGAGCCCGCACTTGAGGTTTTTTCCTCTAGTTAAAGCAGTTAAACAGAATAGCATGCTCTCTCGAATTGATACTAATCATAGACTTGAAATTAACAGGCTCTCGCTATGTATTAATCCCAATTCTACCTATTGACACAAGCCTAAATATCAAATTGCATCTCTTGAATCTAACTTGATATTGCTAGAATAATACAATTAAACCTGCGCAAATCTAATCGCATAGTAAATGAAACAAATCAATAAGAATTAACCACAATACCAACAATCAACAACATTGAATCATCCCTTCATATTAATTCATGGATTCTCAAAATCCTAGAATATAAACTACTCACACATATTTAATTTAAACAAAGAAAACATGATTAATGAAAACATAATTAAAATTAAATAACGAAGGAAAGAAATAAGAAATACCAAATTGAAGAACAAAGGATGAAATTTAAAGCTTGAAACTTGAATTGAATAATAAAAGTAATTAATGAAAGTTTAGAGAGAGAATAAAAACTAAGCAATAAACTAAGGTACTAGAAAATAAGATGTTTACCAATAACTTAGGGCTTAGTATTTATAGTCTTGCCCAAATAAAGCAATTCAGAAATGGAAATTAAAGGTAAAATGCGACCCAGAGGTTGTCGTCGCCCGATCGGGCAATGGGCCGCCCGATCGGGCGATCGCCTCGTCAAACTACACGGTCCCCTACCTTCAAAACTGAAGGAAATAATGCCCTTGGTCCAAGTATGCATTCAATGTTAAGTCTAATAAATGCGGTTCAGTATTAATTAACAAGTTAATAATTCAGTGAGATCAAGTGAGATGAATGCCTGACTAGAGGCCGCTTCAGTTCAAGTGGAATTAATTATATTAATCCACAGCTTACTCTTGACTGAACCCGTAGGGTCACACAAATAGTACGTAAACGGATCAAGTATTTAATGGCATTAAATACTCCATCTATGGATATTCGGAATCGACGGATCTTGGTTTCAGTGGGAGCTGAGATCGTCACAGGCAAGAAATGAATACTCCGGAAACGATGATATTGCCGGAAACGGAAATATGGATCGTATCGGAAATATAAATATTATCCAAGTCGTAGATGTTGCCGGAAACGGAAACATGGTACGTATCGGAAAATATTATCGGAAATGGAAATATTGCGGGAATCGGAAATATTGCCGGAAACGGAAATATTGTCAGAATCGGAAATATTATCGGAATCGGAAAATAATTCCGGAAACGGAAATATTAAATATTTGTTCGAAACGGAAATTGATTCCGGAATCGGAAATATTAAATATTGTTCGTATCGGAAATGAATTCCGGAACCGGGAATTTAATCGGAAGCGTATCCTACGAATAAACATCGGACGAGCTTGCTAGACGCAAGGCCTAGCACGAAGCTAGGCCCAACACCTAGCAAAGCCCGCGCGCGACCAAAGAAAGCAAAGCCCAAACGCGAGAGCAAGGCCAGCAGGCGCGCCCCCCTCGTGGGCTGCGAGCACTTGCTGGGCCTGGGCTAAGCGCGCGCGCGCGCATGGCGCCCCTCGTGGGCTGCTGCGCCTGCGTGTGTGTTTGTGCTTGCGTACGAAACCTTGATCGGTTAGGATTCGTATAAGATTGATTTCCTAAGTCTACTAGATAAATTAAGTGATTGAATTTTAGATTAATTCCGATTCACTAAATCGTTTCCTAGTAGGATTCTAATATCCGATACCCATGCCCTATAAATAGGTGATCAATGCTCACAATTTATATCGAGTATTCAAGTATTCAAAGTGATTTTTGAGAGCAAAAATTCAGTCATACAATTGCCTATATGTGCCAAAAATTCTAAGTACCTTAAGGGCGATCCTAGTTGGTCAAGCTTAAGGCGGATCCGGACGTGGTGTGCACTATCTACGGAGGGACGACACTTGGAGTCCTAAAGACTTGTTCTTGTTCGGTTCGGGCGCAGCTAGGGAAGGCACGCAACAAAGAGTATGCATCTAAACTATGCTAAATGATTATGTGTAAATAATATGCTTTCCTGGCTTATTGGTTTTTCCGCATGATTTATGAATTGTCATATGTATCATAACCTAACAGTGGTATCACGAGCCTCTTATTATTTTCATAATCTAAATTGCATGAACATGGTTAAATATTACAAATTTGCAAGAATTAAAAGGAGTGGTTAATTTTCGTAATTGTTAATTAATTGCAAATTGCGTTTATTTAATTATACGTACGCAGTTTTTCGGCAGTTTCTTCGTTACTCATCCAAATCGAGTGATTTTTGTGTCAATTCCGCATGTAAAAGGCATTCTAAAATTTTGACAAAAAGAGTGTTTTTCGGCCGAACCCAGAATTCTCAAATTCGAAGCCTAACTATGACTTTTCGGAGGTTTTAGTGTTTCGAATGCAAAATTTCGTAAATTTAAGATGTTAAATTAAATATTTGCGATTCTTGTTGATAAATCTTGAATTTTTGATTGACCTACTGTATATGTTTAACAAGTTTGAATGCCTAGCCTTGTTAATTATGCAATCTAATTTGTAATTATGATTAATTTGTTGAAAATTGGAATAATTTAGAATTAATTTGATTTTCATAATTAGTTATAATTTAATTAGATACCTATGATTAAAAACCACCATAAAAATTGTAAATTTATGTTAAATTTTAAATTTTTATGACCTAGACTTGAATCCATGCTAATCGGAAATCAATTAAATAATAAATTTACGATTTTTCGCCCTAAAATTATGAAATTAATATTATTTATTAATTTGTCATTAATTTTGAATATAAATTTTTAATTTTTATGCGATTCGCTCATATAACTTGCACGCACAAAGCAATGGACGCTACGTGTTACCCTTAAGGGGTGTTGTATAGTGCGGGCATGTGACGACGAGCAAGGGAGCTCGTCGCTCATGCGGTACGAATGCAATGAGCAAGGCCATGGTGCACGAGCACAAGGCAGCAGCCCTGCCTTGTGTCGTGGGCTGTGTGCGATGGGCGAATGGGCGAGGGCGAGAGCAAGGCACGAGCAGTCGCGTGTGGGCAGCAAGCGAGCTGCGCCACAGCGCGCACTGCCTCGCGCAAGCGTGCGGAGCCTCGCGCACAGCGAGCGAAAGCTCGCGTGCCACGAGTGCTGCGCCCAGCGATGGCGTGCAGCGTGCTTGTTGCGACGTGCGACGAGCGCTGCGCCCAGCGATGGCGAGCAGCTTGCTTGTTGCGACGTGCGACGAGCGCTGCGCCCAGCGATGGGCTGCGGCAGCATGCTTGTTGCGTCGAGCGCTCGCGCGCGCAGCGAGCACCAGCTCGCGTGATGCCTTTGCGATGGTGAGCAGCAGCAATGCGACGCAGCGCATGGGCTGCGCGCACATGGCCAGCGATGGCTGTGTGCGTGTGGCCCATGGGCGTGCGATGCGTGGGATTGTTGCTTTGCGATTAGATCATTTTGAAATTTTAATTTGAAATTTTCAGTTTACGTAATTTTAATTAATTTTAAAATTAATAATTTAAATTATTTTCTTGGATTTTAATTTTGAATATTGTAATTATAATAAATTTTATTTATTCTAATTATTTTACTAAAATTAAAATCATGAATTAATTTAAATACGACTGAAATTAAATTAAACTTTTGGACTCAATTATAAATTTATATGAGCTTTAAATTTTAATTAAATTTGTATGTTTCCGGTTAGACTAGAAATACATTTTTATGTTTAAAATTAGTAAAGCATATGAATTTATTGGTTTAAGTGGGAGCCCCTTTTAGTCATAAACTCTTGATTAGGTCTACAAATCCTTAAGGTTAAAACAACTTGATTAGAATTAATAAGGACTGAATAATTTGTAGATTATTGGTGCCCTTGATTAATTGCTGCAAATGTTTATGTGATGCATAATGTGTTTTACTAACCAGCTATGTGGGCCATTCATGATAATGAATGGGTGAATGGTATATATTGTATATGTACTGTTTTGCAGGTTATGAAGTGACTAGTATGGCCCAAATAGGATAGAAAATATGGTCTGCGTACCATTAATTTGAATGTAATTGGCCTAAAGTACCAAAGTTGTTTTTCAATTCAAATATGGTCTGCGTACCATCAAATAGTTGTAATTAGTTTTAATTATAACTTATCCTATTTGAAGAAAATGGTGCCTCCCACGGAGATTTTCAAGACGGACTTTGTAGTTAAAGCTTCAAGATGAAGTCGGGCCATACTAGATCACATTTATCTTATGCATGTTTTAAGTTATTTATTGCTTTTAGATATGTCTTAAAATGCATGAGATCAAAGCTTGATTATGTTGCATGATTAAGGATTTTAGTTCACTTAAAATCTAACCAACATAGTAAGAGCCTTAAGTTCCAAACTTAAAAATTGAGTTAAAAGGTGCCATGCCAAAATATACACTTGCTTGGATATCCTTTACATCAATCTAGTAATAGTTTTCGCTCAGCGAGGTGTTACTTATTGGTCCTAAAGGGGCAAGGTACACAAATAATTGTGAGTACATGTTAGTTTTGGTGAAACTCAACGATATAAGTAAGGAGTCCTTTTATGTCGTGGCAAAATCGATAGGTTTACCTAATAAGTTCTTAGACGTATCTATCAACCAAGAATAGTTTCTAGACTATTAGCAAAAGGCTTTTGCTTACCTAAAATGTTTTAGAATTGAGTCGACAAACTGTGCTTAATTCTTCAATGGTTTTAGGATCTTGGAATCATTTTATTCGCACCTGCCGGAACAATAAATTCGAATAAAATGCTAATAACTTGTTTTAATTGCATGATTGCTTTAATTTTCAAGTTATTATTCATGATAAATGTTTAGACTTTGCATGCTTCAATGAATGTTTTAATTATTGTTTATAATTAAATATCCTGCACTGCAATAAATCCTTTTAGAAAGGTAACAGTAAATTTCCTCGATTGGTAGTGAATCCAAGAACGATTCACGGAAATGAGAGAAAATGAGCAATTTAAAATGTACGTTTCTTTTGGCGACTTTTATGGTTGTTTTCGAATATCAAAATCGAATGGCAAACCAATTGGTGCTTGTGAATTCAAAATACACTGTAGTTTTAAGATCATAAAGCATTGAGCTTAAACGCTCAGCTTTACCAATGGTTAACAACCTAATATCTTTGTCCATTTAATTCTCGAATGAGTCTAGTCCCTAGACATTCGAATAGATCGATGCTTAGAGAATTTTAGAAGCTTCTGGTAAGATCATCTAGTTGAAACAGAATATTCAACATAAATTAAATGGAAAGAACCTTGTTGGAGTGACATTGGACATGTCTAACAAAATATAAAAGTCAACACTAGAGAATTCAATTCTTAAGGCTATAAGAAAGGGTACAAGAAATAGGAAAACAAAGGAACAGATGAAAGGAATTTACAATTCCGTTTCTACCTGTAAGTTTATGTTTAAAGAAAAGTGACCTAGCAATCAAACTTCCTTGGTATCATATACCGCTTGAGGTTCTTACTTCGGTAATAACTCAAACAATGGAAGCTAGGCTACACTAATGGCCTACAAGTGGGAAATGAAGCATGGCAATGCTACATTAGTTGTAGGGTCATCTAGTTTGTTTTAAGTCCTTTCAAAGGCTGGAACTTAATGGCTATTTTGTTCCATAATCAGCATACTTAAATTTCTGTTTTCAAACACAGAAAGACTCACATTCAAGAAAAACAAAAACAATGTTTGTTTGTTTATTTGAATGGAATGGTCAATTACGGGTTGAGTCAATATGCTTGATTAAAACAAACAACTCTTTAACAATAAAAACTTTACTAGGTTCAAATCAACCCCTTGATTTGAGTTCCACTAATCTTTGGCATTGTTGCTTAGACCATATCAACAAGTTAACATTCAAAAGCTCTATTTTAATGGACTTTTGAAAGTTGATTGATTTCTAGATCAATTTAAGACAACTAGTCTTACTTGTTGAAAGTAACAATAGATTTGAACTATTGTTAGAACGCCTAGACAATAGAGTTCAAAGCTAAAGAAAGATTTTATGACTTTATTATTTCACATGGATTTGAGTGAATATAGGTTTATTTACTCAAATGTGACATAAGTTTGAATCTGTTTGGCTAGTTCAAAAATTCAGAAGTATAAATCCCACTTGGAAAGAAATCATAAAGATCTAGGTTAGATCATGTTGATGATTACTTAAGTCAAGAATGATCATCAATGATTGTGTGTAGTAAAATTCACAATCTATTCCATAAGATATGGCATATCTAAGTTGGAATGATCGAAGACAATTAGTACTTGATTCGATCAATGATTAATCATAAAGACTTTTCCTATAATTTCTAAAACAAAATGCTCAACTACCACCAAACTAAAACAAATTCGTCAAAACTATTGAAAACTAATTTCAGAATAACTTTTCATAAAATATATCTAGAGAGTTGCTAAACTCAGTGGGAGCTTAGTGTTTGTCATTCGACAAACTAAGGCCCAAGTATAGATATATGTTTTATTGTGATTTATTCAAATGAGACACAAGGGTATTGTTTCTACCACGAATTTTGAGAACATAATGTTTGTTTGCTCGAAATAATGTCCTTTTGGAGATTCGTTTCCAAAATGACAAGTGGGAGAAAATAGACCTCGAAAGTCTTCGAGGCGAACAACAAACATAACCGGACATTCCGGAGGCTTTTCGAAGTTCTTCAGAAAATCCGAACACTTATTCTTAAGGACTTTAGAAGTGGCTTTAAAGAATAGACATCTCTTAGAAGACTTTACAAGTGCTTCAAGGGGAACAGAATATTCAAAGGACTTTCAAGTGGCTATTGATATTCTATTGTTTGATGTTCTATACCCAAGTAGGCATAGAGTTCAAATCACTGAAACTATGAGATTCTTCTATTAGATAATGAAGAAACATGGAGTTCAGGTCACTGAAACTATGCAATTCTTCTATTAGATAGTAAAGAAACCTACAACTTGCAGTCAAACTATTAATGAGTTTGTGACCTGTAAGAAAGCTATGACGAAACCCAGATTCCCTAAAATGGTTAGAGGCCATATATAGACTCAAATATTTTAAATGGTTAGAGGCCATAAAACATACTCAATGTTTTGATGACAAAATTGAAATTTTGTTGATTTGCAAGAATAGTTTCACACCTATTGGTTGCAAGTTTGTTTTAAAGGATAAAAACCATCAAACGTTGAATTGTGTTCACACACAAAAGCTAGATTAGTTGCTAAAAGTTACAAGCAAATTCACGGTGTGGATTGTGTTGAAACCTCATGCATAATCGTAATGCTCAAGTCTATATTCAAGCAATAATTGCATATTGGTACATATAGCAATTGGATGACAAAACGTATTCCTCAATCAAATGTTGGAATATAATATGTACATGGTATGTCATAGAATTTGTGGATCCAAATAAATGCTTGAAAAGGAAAGCTAGCTTACAAAATCTAAGTACAGATTTAAGCAAGCAATTGGGAATTGGAACTGTATTTTAAGTGAAGCTAATAAGCATTTTAGTTTCATAAAATGTACATGATTCTTATAGATATATAAGAAGTTTAGTGGGAGTACGTAAAACTTAATTGGTCCTATGTGTATCACACATATCTCTCTATTGTGAAATAACATTCAAATGCTAATGACTTAGATTTGAAATTATTCATCAATGATGGACCATGGCGAAACTTAGTACATACTGGGTATTAAGATCTATTTACAAAGATCTTATAATATTTTTTTGGATTAAGTAATGGCATTTACTAAATCAAACACGAAATACTCCATTGGAGATATTCGACTCATGTGAATAAATCTAAGTAAAAGATGTCTGAACTATGTATAAGAGTTTACTAAGTTAAACATCAAAGGATCTAAGTAAGATTCTTAACCTATATTATATGTCAAAGAATTTAGCTAGATTTAGTATCTACTGAAACTAGATAAGCTAAACTTACATGAATAGAATTCAATTGGGAATTATTCTGCAAAAGAATTTATCATGTATGATATAATATGAGGATCGCCAAAAACGTATCGTATGGCTTTAGGCATAACGAACATATACCAATCTCTATTGATCTAAGTGAAGATCAGCTAGATTGAGATCAAGAAAAACTTATGGTACTTGAAAAGGTACATAGGAATAGTTCTTGATTCAAGTAAATAAAGATATGCTAAATATTGATGCTACACGCATAAACACTGGCGAAGGATCAAGCAAGATTCCTTTGAAGTTAACCATTGACAAGGACGAGCTATAGAGCATTGTGTTTTGAAATGGCAACATGGATTGGAGACCATGAGTTGTTGCGTGGGAAATTAAATATTAATTTCTATGTTCTAAGATACAGCTGGAAAGACTTCCACATATCTGTAAACTGCTTGGATAAGTAAATCTAAACAAAGCATCACTAGCAACCTAAATAGTTGAAGTAAAAGTACTTGTTGCCTAAGAAGCAATAAAACAGGGTTGTTTATGTTAATGAGTTCTTCATTGAACTTGGGTAGATCACATGTCTGCTGACTTGATAGTTCTTCATTGCAAAATGCGTAGAACCACTCTTGTAGCTAGAAAGAATAGATCACAAACTAAACACACCCAAAAGATCTTATCATCATATCTCGAAGAACATTCGGTGAAAAGGATATTAAGATTCGCAAAGCATGATAACTAAACCTATGCAACAAGTGAGAAACAACACTCACATGGTAGCACTGGAAATCAAGCATAGCTTTGAATTCCATGAACTGTTTTACAGATGGGTTTGAGGCCCATGGTTGTAAAACACTGGGGTTGAAACATTTATCATATATGAAAAGTATTTTCATATTCCATTTAATCTTGGTTTAGTATTAAATGATGAGTCCGTTCAATTTGACGATATATTCAAGATAGACTGTCAGGACCAGTCCTGTGACTAAGAAATGTCTATCAAGTGAACTTGAATGTCAAAAGTTGAAAATGGTCCCTAGTCGGAGTTTTCTACAAAATTGGACGCATAGAAAACGTTAGACGACTAGAATGCAAGATGACTAGTAGTTCTGTTTCTTGAACTATGTGGACATGGCAATGTCATAATCATTTGCATAGATACTTACTTTGGGAAGACTAGTATCGGACAAGACCTATGAAACTTTACTGTAAGAGACGAAAATCTGTCATAAGTAAATTTCATTAAAATTATTAGACACTAAATCCTCAATACCTGAGTGATTTGAGATTACTTGTTTGAGAACTGGTTGCTTTGACGTTGACCAACCGTCGCACCGTAAAAGGAGGCTATAAAGGCAACGCTCAGGTAATCACCTATCAAACGAAGTCTAATCTCAAGATCGCAAGATTGGGATTGTCCTCCCATAAATCGGGATGAGATGCTTAAAAGTTGTACAAGGCCACTCGGAGATCTAGAAACTGTGAAATGCATGGCCATGCTCGGATGAATCATAGGCTATGATTATCTGTTTATTTGATCAGTTGAACTCTGAAACCGAGGAACACCTCTGGACATAATAAGGATGACAACTCTTACCTTATGTTCAAGAGCAAGCATCGAGTGACAAAGGAATTAGGAAATGCACACTTGTCCCTAAGGACAAGTGGGAGACTGAAGGAAATAATGCCCTTGGTCCAAGTATGCATTCAATGTTAAGTCTAATAAATGCGGTTCAGTATTAATTAACAAGTTAATAATTCAGTGAGATCAAGTGAGCTGAATGCCTGACTAGAGGTCGCTTCAGTTCAAGTGGAATTAATTATATTAATCCACAGCTTACTCTTGACTGAACCCGTAGGGTCACACAAATAGTACGTAAACGGATCAAGTATTTAATGGCATTAAATACTCCATCTATGGATATTCGGAATCGACGGATCTTGGTTTCAGTGGGAGCTGAGATCGTCACAGGCAAGAAATGAATACTCCGGAAACGATGATATTGCCGGAAACGGAAATATGGATCGTATCGGAAATATAAATATTATCCAAGTCGTAGATGTTGCCGGAAACGGAAACATGGTACGTATCGGAAAATATTATCGGAAATGGAAATATTGCCGGAATCGGAAATATTGCCGGAAACGGAAATATTGTCAGAATCGGAAATATTATCGGAATCGGAAAATAATTCCGGAAACGGAAATATTAAATATTTGTTCGAAACGGAAATTGATTCCGGAATCGGAAATATTAAATATTGTTCGTATCGGAAATGAATTCCGGAACCGGGAATTTAATCGGAAGCGTATCCTACGAATAAACATCGGACGAGCTTGCTAGACGCAAGGCCTAGCACGAAGCTAGGCCCAACACCTAGCAAAGCCCGCGCGCGACCAAAGCAAGCAAAGCCCAAACGCGAGAGCAAGGCCAGCAGGCGCGCCCCCCTCGTGGGCTGCGAGCACTTGCTGGGCCTGGGCTCAGCGCGCGCGCGCGCATGGCGCCCCTCGTGGGCTGCTGCGCCTGCGTGTGTGTTTGTGCTTGCGTACGAAACCTTGATCGGTTAGGATTCGTATAAGATTGATTTCCTAAGTCTACTAGATAAATTAAGTGATTGAATTTTAGATTAATTCAGATTCACTAAATCGTTTCCTAGTAGGATTCTAATATCCGATACCCATGCCCTATAAATAGGTGATCAATGCTCACAATTTATATCGAGTATTCAAGTATTCAAAGTGATTTTTGAGAGCAAAAATTCAGTCATACAATTGCCTATACGTGCCGAAAATTCTAAGTACCTTAAGGGCGATCCTAGTTGGTCAAGCTTAAGGCGGATCCGGACGTGCTGTGGACTATCTACGGAGGGACGACACTTGGAGTCCTAAAGACTTGTTCTTGTTCGGTTCGGGCGCAGCTAGGGAAGGCACGCAACAAAGAGTATGCATCTAAACTATGCTAAATGATTATTTGTAAATAATATGCTTTCCTGACTTTATGGTTTTTCCGCATGATTTATGAATTGTCATATGTATCATAACCTAACAAAAACGCCATATCTCCTTCATTATAAGTCGGAATTAGGCAAGTGACCACTCATTGGAAAGCTCTTGAAGTCTAGAATTGAACCCAATTAGAATCACTTAATTTAGAATTGTAGAACTTGAGTTATGATTAAAATAATGGAGTAAAATCATTTTTCTACTTCTTTCGTTATTCACTTTGCTTCAAAACTCTTCCAACTCAATGTCCATGCTCTCAAATGTACATCACCTCTTGTAGTGGTTCAAATGAGTAGGAAATGCATTCAAGTATGTCAATTAATACAATGATAAACCTGAAACTACAAACACACTAAAAGGAGCACATTAATACTAAAAATGGCTCCGAAGAGCACAATTAAGACCAATAATCAACGAGTGACAAGGGTAAAAACACTATAAAATATGAATATATCAGTGCCTTCCCTAGCTTCTCCCGAACCGAACAATAACAAGTTAGAACGCCAAACGTCGTCCCTCCGTAGAAAGTCAACAACACGTTCGGATCCGCCTTAGATCGTACCAACTAGGATATAATATAAGGTTTATGAATTTCGGGATATCACTTTAATGTGATGAGCAAAGAGAATTGAATTGTGTTTCAATTGATGTGTATTGTACATGTCCATAGGCCATATATATATAGGAAATATGACCAAAACCCTAGCACGATTTAGGAAAGTTTAGGAAAATATACCAAAAATCCAAAACCCTAAAACTCCTAGGGCTGGCCGGCTGCTTTGCTTGCATAGCAAGCAAGTCGACCAGCTTGCCTTTTGTACGAACCCATGCGCGCTGGCCCAAGGCAGCAGGCACAGTAGCGATGGCCCGCGTGCTAGGCGCAACATCGCTGGCCCATGGCGCTGGCCCTTGTGGCTATGCGCGTTGTGCCTTGGCCCATGGCGCTGGCCAGCAGCGCTGGCCCTTGTGGCTGGCGCGCTGTGCCACGGCCCACGAGCGATGTGTCGTTGCTTCGTGCAACGGTTTGTCGCTCGCTTCGTGCTTCCGATTCGTTTTTCCAATTCCGAATTCATATAATATTTCCGATTTCGACAATATTTACGTTTCCGATAATATTTCCGATTTCGATAATATTTCCGATTTCGACAATATTTCCGATTCCGATAATATTTCTGTTTCCGGTAATATTTCCGATTCCGGCAATATTTCTATTTCCGATTAATATTTCCGATACGAACCATGTTTCCGTTTCCGGCAATATCTTCGACTTCGATAATTTTTATATTTCCGTTATCAACCATATTTCCGTTTCCGGTAATATCTTCATTTCCGGCAAATATTCTTTCTTTTCTTTTTGACAGTTTGTTTAGCTCCCACTGAAACTAACATACGTCATTTTCGAATATCCATAGTTAAGTATCTACTGAATATAATATTCAACTAAATACTTGATCCGTTAACGTACTATTTGTGTGACCCTACGGGTTCAGTCAAGAGTAAGTTGTGGCATTAATTATATTAATCCCACTTGAACTAAAGCGGCCTTTAGCTAGGCATTCAGATCACTTGATCTCGCTGAATAATTAACTTGCTTAATTAATACTGCACCGCGTTTATTAGACTTACATTAAATGCAAACTTGGACCAAGGGAATTATTTCCTTCACTTTTACAGTCAAATACTCAATCTTAAGACCCTAATGGAGGTGATGATGAAGAAATATCAAAGATTTTCCTTGTTTTGACTTGTTGATTTATTTACTTGTATCACCAAGTTCCTTTGTATCTAGGTAAATTTCAACATCTAACACCCATGACAAATAACTTTTCATATGATCAACGTACAATTTGATCAACAAATTAACTTTTTCGCATCAACATATTCCGAATATAAATGTGACAATTCTAATTAATAAATTGTGCTATAATTAAGAAAAAGCTTTTAGAAAAGATAAACCACAAACAATTCTCCGTAGATGTTAAATCGTCAAAATTAACAAACCTTTAATCAAATAATTATTGGGGAATGAATACTCAAACTTCTTTGCATCAGTATAAGTACTTAACCGTCACAAATTTGCATGAAAATAGGAATACAACTTCATAGTGCTTTGTAATTAGAAATACAACTCTATGGTGCTTTGTAATTAATGTATGCATAAAGAATATCATCAAATGGTAGTGCAGCCAAAGTGCGGAAAACGATTCATAAGATATACAAAGTAATTATTACCTGATGCACAATTGTTTTTATTTTCGGTGGAACTCAAACATTATCTTACACAGTTCTTATTCTCAAGATTAATAAAGTAATGTAATATCAATTAGACGCTAGATTTTCATAAATCTCGTGCTCCAATTTCAATAATAATAAAAAGTATGATAATACTAACCTCAAGTGACGGGTGGTCTCCTTTATTCGTGTTTACTCAGTCGGCTAGGGTTTGGTGCTGATAATGTGTTGTGAAATACAGAGAAAAGAGAAGAGAAATTGAGAGAGAACAGTTGTGTATCTTATTCCGTGAACAATGGGATATATATACATACAATAGAATAGGGTTTGCTTGGGGAAAAATAAACCCTGAAATCTAGAATATTCCGGAAATATACCAGGGGTATAATGGGCATACACACAATATTTCATAACAAATCACATTTACTTTATAACCTTTCTGTCAAGTTAGTGGTAGTTTACCGCCAAATCGAGGTGTCACTTCTTGATTATATTGAGGTAAGGTACGCATTAGTGTGAGTACAAGTTGATTTTGGTTGAACTCAATGATAAATGTAAGGAGTCCTTTTATGTCGTGGAAAATGGGATAGGTTTTCCTAATAAGTTCTTTGACGGTACCTATCAACCAAGAGTAGTTTCTAGACTATTAGCAATGGTTTTTGCTTACCTAAAATATTTTAGAATTAATACAAGACAAAACATGCTTAGTTCTTTAATGATTTTCAGGATCTTGGATTCATATTATTCACTCCTGCCGGAACTAAATATTTCGAATAAAATGCCAATGACTTGTTTAAATTGCATGTTTGCTTTTCCAGTTATTACTCATGATAAATGTTTAGACTCTGCATGCTTCAATGTATGTTTTAATTATTGTTTATAATTAAATAACTTACAATGCAATAAATCATTTTAGAAAGGTAACAGTAAATTTCCTCGATTGGTAGTGAATCCAAGTACGATTCACGAAAATTGAGAGAAAATGAACAATTTAAAATGTGCGTTTCTTATAGCGACTTTTATGGTTGTTTTCAACTATCAAAGTCGAATGGAAAACCAATTGGTGCTTGTGAATTCAAAATAAAATGTAGTTTTGAAATCAACAAAATTCCAAAAAAGACACCTTAGTCAACAAAGCAAGACATAGTAATCTATCGAACAACAAGAAAGCAGTAAAAGATTATGAAGGTGACACATCATACATCATTAGTCTCATTTGATAGGGTATTCTCTCTGAATGACCAATGATCACTCAGTTAATACCCAATTGACGAGCATCTCTGCACTGCAAAAACGAATAGAGCTTGCATATAAAAAATATGTAAAACCTAATTTCAACAATCAATTTCATGATAGTCGTCCTCTATCATGAAGTCATCCTCAAGAGTTATGATCATCCTCACTATAGAGCTTAACAACTTTTGATTGTGACTGCTCTAGTATAGATATTGAAGCAACATTATGAAGCAACATCAGAATTCAGATGCTGTGGTGGGATGATACAAACGAACATCGCAGCAAAAATGAATTTTTTTTGAAAAAACAAGATGAAATCAATAGGCATCTGACATCACCAACATGGTAAAACATGTTCTGTCTTAGTTTATCAGATAGGCAAATTTCATTGCAGATTTGTCATCACCCTAAAAATATAACATTAACATATACAATAAGTACATAATACCATGTTTTCATAGCTCTAAAACCATAACAAGAAAACAAGTAAAGACACCCGCCACTGCAGATAGATTCCTTGAGAGACTACTGATTTCAGTAATAGGCATTTTTTCAGGTTAGTTGAGATAGAAATTAATAGCCTAATATGAGAAAGAGAAACAAGAACTAAAGGCATGAATTGAGCTTTTACTTCTTACAGACGGGAGGATTGCAAGAGAAACACCAATTTCCTATCAAAATGGAGCAAAGTGATTTCTTAAAATGAACTAACATTAAACAAAGCTAAGCCACTACCTTCTAAACACTCGAGTTTAATTGTTTCAGTAAGAAAGTTTGTCCAGAAAAATCAGTCATACCAAAGGGATAATCCAAAAATTAACTGAATTCATTCTACAAATTGAAGATTGAATATCAATTGCAAAACTCAAATTGAAGTAACTTAAAACATTGCAAGGTAAGAAATAACCTAGCCTATTGACGAGACAAAGTGAGACAGAATTTCATCCCTTTCTCTTCAACATACAACAAAACACAACAATATATTCGAGCAAACCAGAGTAAGATCGAATCGCCAAATTTGGGAGAGGAAAGAGAAAAATTCGAGCAGCAACGAACATGTAAAACAACAAATATAATCAATTGAAACCCTTATAAAACAATCAACAATCAAAATTAGAAAATAGAACAATCAACAATCAAAATCGGAAAATAAAACATACCTCGACTGTGAATCGCGGGACAAATTGAGAAAATAGAGGGAAAGCCGATCAATAATGGAGGAAGAAGTTGAAGGATGAGGAAAACTTCACTATAATAATGGCGGAAAAAGGAGGAGGAAGGAGGAGGGAGAAAATAGGAGAGAGAACACGAAAGGAAGAGAGAGAAACAAAATATCTGAAAAATAGACTGAAAGAGGGATGTCATTCAGCCATTCACAATTACCATACTACCATTAATATTTTGATTTTTTCGGGTGAATCCTAGGCTATTAGATTGATTTGGTCGACGCCTGAGATAAGTTCTCAGTTCTCATCTTAAGGGGTGGTTCTCACATGATCTCGCATAACACATTTTAGCTTGCTTAGCTACCAGAAGAAAATCAATAGTTCAAAAGGTTTCATCTCTACTATAACTAAATACTCTTCTGATTTTAATTACTTCATGTTCTATTTAAAATTAATAGGGAAATTGTTTACATTTGTGTAGCCTAGAGCTGTCAAAACAGGTCATCGGGTCGGGTTTGGGTCGGGTCATCTCAGGTTTCGGGTCATGATCAGGTCGGGTCGTGTCGGGTCAATATTTCATTCGGGTTGAGTTCGGGTTCGGTCGGGTCGATTTCAGGTCGGGTCATATCGGGTTTTTTCCTATCCCGGGTTCAGGTCGGGTTCGAGTCGGGTCACATTTCGGTCAGGTTTGATTTCGGGTTCGGGTCTTATCGGGTCGGGTTTAAGTCGGTTTGTAGCAGATAATTTCGGGTTCGGGTCTTATCGAGTCTGGTTTAAGTCGGTTTGCAACACAGTTATTTTCGGGTTCGGGTCTTAGTTTGGATCGGATAATAATCAGATCAAATAGAATTCAGATCGGGTCACTCTCAGGGACGGGTCAAACTCGGGTCTGATAATTAACCTATACATTTTAAGGATTTTATATTCTAAAAAATTTTGTTTAACTTATTTTAGAGTTAAATTTTTCAATATTTAGCAATAAATAATTAAAATAGATATATCAATGAAGTTAATATTTGGTCGTGTCATTGATAACTCGGGTAAATCGAGTAGCGGGTTCTCACAGGTCGGGTCAATAGCAGGTTTCATCGAGTTACAATCGGTTTCGGGTTGACATCGGGTCGGGTATCAATCGGGTTCGGGTCATTGTTCGGTCGGGTCAGTTCGGTTATCGGTCATTTTCGGGTCGGGTGTCGGGTTCGGGTTCGGGTGTTACAACATCAGGTTAAAATCGGTTATCGATTTTTTCGGGTCAGGTACAGGTCGGGTTTCGGGTTACCTGTTTTACCGTAATTTCGGGTCATGGTCGGTTACGGGTTCGGTCGGTTCAGGTCGGGTTTTCGGGTCGGGTCAGTTTTTGACAGCTCTAGTGTAGCCTGATGGATGCGGGTGTTAACTCCACCAATTAAAAATGTTAATCCATAACATCCTTTAATGTTATTTAGATGCTGAAAATCGATTGGGTGAAAGAGCCTATGTGATTGGATTAGTACATCGCGAGCAAAATAATATGATGATTATTTGTAATAAAACAATTTTAAGTTTTTCTGTAATGCTGCAAGACTAGTAAAGTTCCATAGACCATAGGTTTCCAAATTTGATTTTAGCATCCTTTTGTTTATGTTGGATGAACCTGTCCCTTATATGGGCTAAAAGGTCACCCACCGCCTTAACTTTGGCTTTCCATCTTCCCCAAAGTCTACTGCTGCGGCTGCTTGGCTGGCTGCCCTTTGCCACCACCACCAACATACATGAACCATTACACCATTTTTTCACCATTCTCATCATTCCTCATAAAACCCCATTCAATCGTTATTGTACAACACCATTGTTGAAAGCTACCCTTTTCAATGGCTTCTCTAAATCATCTTCATTCATTATCAATTCAAACTTCCACCGCATTTCATACCAATCTGCAAAAACCCAAAACTTTTCACACCCAAATCTGCGTTAATTATAGGCAAATTGTATGTTGTTCAACTTCTTCACCCTTCACTGAGAAGAATTCGGTGGAGCGATACCAAAGGGAGCACTGGGTTTATCCTGTTATATCTCAATTTCAATCATCTCAATCTCAAGAACACTGTCAATCGTCTTCGCCGCCGCAGCCGTCTAAGGATAGAAGGGAAGATGACATTGCTTCCCAACTACCAGAACTCAAGAAGCTGCTTGAGGTATTGAGAGAAAAGAGAGAGAGCCAATCACAAGGTGGCGGCAATTCTGGTGTTATTGGAAATGTGTATTTGGTGGGCACTGGTCCAGGGGACCCTGAGTTACTCACTGTAAAAGCTCTCAAAATAATTCAATCTGCTGATCTTCTATTGTACGATCGCCTCGTCTCGAATGATGTGTTGGAAATGGTGGGCCCCAATGCTAAGCTTCTGTATGTTGGGAAGACTGCTGGCTACCATAGTAGGACACAGGAGGAGATTCATCAGCTGCTGTTGAGTTTTGCTGAAGCTGGTGCTAATGTTGTTAGACTTAAAGGCGGAGATCCTCTTGTAAGTAATGTTTATGTGCTAACAATGACTATTTGTTTGTGTCTACGATTGAGTAAAGCATATCACTGTGGTTTATTTTGTGTGATGTTGTGCTAGATTTTCGGACGCGGTGGCGAAGAGATGGATTTCCTGCAGCAGAAGGGGATTCAAGTTAAAGTTGTTCCAGGTACTGCTCTATTAGTTGTTGTTGAATGTACTAACTACAAGTGTTGATCTTTAATTCTTTCGAATGTTACAAGAGCACATAATGACATACGTTAACTTAGTTAATTAATATTGCAGAAAGCATATAAACCTGTTTAGTTTTTATATCAAAGTATTGGAAGGAATAATGCGGGAAGAATTGTAGTATAAGTTGGAATCAGGTTTCTAACTGTGACAGATTAGTGTGCAAGAGGAGTAAAGGGTGAGTGTCTTGATCATTAGCTTTTACTTGCCTCCCTGTGTCTACCAATAGGTCAGGTTTTGTTAGTTTTTTTGCTGTGTTTAGCTGTAGGGTCGAATATGTTATCGGCCTGAACTTCAGGGTGCACTGTCAGAATAACTCTTTCCTTACTCTGCAATTATCTTTGACTTGAAGTGGAATTACTACTCATGAGAAAATGGTGGGTTTTGTACTTATTCTGCGAGCTTCTTGATGTTACCTTTATGTATAAATTAAACTACCTTTCCAGATATAATTGATGTTTCCTTTATGTACAACTATAATATGAAAGTACTTGTCGAGATATAATTTAAACTACCTTTGTGGACATTTAGTTTTCACATTACTAGTCTAATGAAAATGTCATACTTCAATGCATAAGCTCTCTGCTTTTATTTGTCATACTTCAATACACAAGCCTATTTTTATCAAACTTTGTATTGTGCTCGTCATTGAGTTGTACTATGTCGTGCTTCATAGGTATAACACAGTGATGCATTATGACTTTCTTGCAATAAACTAAAATTTCCATTTATCATTGCAATAAAACCACAGCAACCAAAGCATCTGTTATTCGTATAATCGTATGAAGCATAGAAATGTTTCTAGTAGTATCTAAGGATAACTCATCCATAGAGCAATCAATGTAGTACTATTTTATTTAATTTCCCATCACGACCTGCTTCATTCTGCACATTTCTCTTGGAATGTATCTTTATTCATACTTCATATTTTATCGTGAACTAGAAAAAATAGTTGCTCAAAGCATCAATGTTTAGTAAACTCCACTTTCTAGGAAGGGCTAGAACACCAACCCTTCATATGCAACAACTAAATTACATAACAAGCAACTCATCTCATCAAAACTTCTACAGGCAACTTTAAACACAATAGACCTTAACAAATTTCTACTGTTAACAAGGCAATTGTTGAAGATCTTCTGGTTCCGTCAAAGCTAAATGTTGTAAACACATTGCAACTTATGATCTGGCTTTTTACTCATGCACCCTTTTGCGGCCCGAAGAACTTCTAATTGGAAGTCATCAATTGATCTATTGCACCTGAGCATATGCAAACATTTACTCCAAACATTTGTTGAAATAGTAGCAAGCAAAGAAAAGATGAGAAATGTTCTCATCAGCTTGTCCACACAGGACACAAGTACCATCTGTTGCCACATTCCACCTTTGAGTTCTGTCGTTAGGTAGTTAATAGTTAACTTATTAAGAATTGCAAGCCAAGTAATAAAGATACTCCTTGTACTGGACATAATATTGCACTAACTTGTATATACAAATAGTTATATAAAATCATAAGTGTCCCTTTAGATAATGTGATACGCAGTACTTGTATAAAGTCATTCTCAGTCTCTATAACAAAGAAAAAGTAGTTAGTTCTCAGTCGTTATATGTTATCATAAGGGTCCCTTTGGTTTCTCACCTGTTCTCCCTTTGCCACGCCCTATGAAAAAGTTGCTTTACTTTAATACTGACTAAATGCTGAAGCAAATATTATTTACCAGCTGAAATTTTCTTCCTTGTAAGGTATTACTGCTGCTTCAGGTATATCAGCTGAACTAGGAATTCCGTTGACTCATCGAGGCATCGCAACTAGTGTTAGATATCTCACTGGACACTCAAGGAATGGGGGAACTGATCCGTTGTATGTAGCAGAGAATGCTGCTGACCCTGACTGTACCCTAGTTGTATATATGGGTTTGGCAACACTTCCTGCTCTTGCCCAGAAATTGGTGCAACATGGCCTGCCTAATGATACTCCTGCTGTTGCAGTGGAAAGAGGGACAACTGCTCAACAGCGTTTGGTAAGGAATACCTAACCGTTCCTTGATTCAATTTTGTTTATAATTTTTATGTACTGTCTGCATTGGCATTACATAATTTGAGGTGTAGATTGGTAGGGATTTTTATTTCAAGGCTTGAACACATTTGTTATCTTTCTATGATTTCTGCACCTCCTCCATTATAATCAGCAAGTCAATAAAAAAGAAAAGGGGTGTGATCTGATGTGGAAGAGTTGAGACAACCCATAGACTGTTACCTTTTCTTTTGATCTCAAACAACCGAGCTCTGATTAAAATTCAGAAAATTCCTCAGTCGAATACCATTACTTCTATTCTGAATTCGTCACTAAAGCTGCATAAAATTATCAGAAAGGAGCCAAGGCAAAGCGTTTGCAGACGGAGCAACACTCAGCAGATCTTCCCACATTTTCTTCCTGGTTTCAACTGTATGCAGGCATAAATTGCACCAAACAAAGAAAGCAAAATGCTCCCTTGATTGTCATAGAGCTTACATTGAGTAAACTGCTAATGGTCTTGAAGGACAGTACAATAACATTAACCTCTAAGTGATTGGGCCAAATTCTCCTCTTATGAGAATGGGAGTAAGCAGATCCATTTCCAATGCTGACCAAACTTGCACATAATTTTTGGACATGTTTCAAGTTTCAACTAGGGCTTTGGGATACATTTATAAGATCATATTTTGTTTCTAATGAAGGAATGCTGGAATTAGTGGAAATGCCAATCATGTATTCAATTGTATTATATATAGTACTCACTTTACCTCTGTCCTGGAATGAATTATCGGCTACCTTTTAGAGTAGGATCTGGATAGTCCCTTGCCTTTTATATTGAGTTTGTCTTGTCATAAAATAGTAATATGAGGTAAATTTGGGTAATGTGATTTCTATTCATACAACGAACTCAACTAGGGAGGCACATTTTAGATTACTGTGTGACTAGATTCTCATTTGAACAGGTATTTTCAAAGTTGGAGAATCTTGCTGATAAAATTAGATGTAGTGGACTGGTATCCCCTACACTGATCATCATCGGGAAGGTTGTTGCACTTTCCCCATTGTGGATGCAATCCTGTGAAGAACCAGCTGAGCTTGTGGATGCAAAGTAGAAACAAACCATTTGCGTTGAAGAAAGAGATTGAAGTCAAAGTATATATTGGTTGAAGAAGCAACTATAAATATTGGTTGGTGGTGACTGACCACTGCAGCCAGTAACTGGTGTTAGTTAGTAGTCTTGGCATCTCAGATGCTAGCCCAATAGTAATTGCGATGATTTTTGCCATCTAGAATCATCTTTTACCAACGAGGCGCCATACAATCAGGCTGACATAACCGCTCAACTTGGAAGCCTGAGAGCTTTTGCTTGGGCTGGTCTGCATCCTAATTGTTCAAGTCTCTGTTATATTGAAATGAAGTGGCATTAAAATGTAAAGCTTATTTCCTTCAGAAAAATAAATAAAATGTCCAGTGTTTTTACTCTCAAATGAGACATGCAACATGTTTTTACCAATTTATTCTTCAAAGACATCTAATATTTTGAAATTTTATAGAAAGCATCTTTCAGAGTTTGAGTTAATTCTTGTGTTAATACATCGAGTATTGAATTCTGAAATCGACGAGGTAGGATTTTCTTGGCTATAGTGGAAAATGGGGCACCTGAATAACTAGGCATCTGAGTTCCTGCATACATGAGAAAACAATAGAATGGTAGTGAGCTTCTGAGTTTTGAATGGCTCTACCATAGAGCTTGTCTACACCCATTTACATATGGAGATATACTCTCATATTATGTGCAAAGTGCATTTCCACCGGCAAAGTTGGGGTACTTTATTAATTGCGTGATAAAAGTGATGACTGGTAAGTATACTTGTTGAAAACATCTTATAAAGTTTGGAAATGCAGGTAGGGGTAAGAAACCTTACCCCTTGCAAGAGGGATCCCCCATATCTTTCCCCTCCTTGCAAGGGCAGCTCCATCTTACCTTTAAAAAAATATAGGCATTTGCAACATTTTTGAATTGCAGGGAACTAAGAAGGAAGAGAGAGAAAGTTTCCGACTGAAGGAGGAAAGAGAAAGTTGCGCTTGCTGAAGCTTGAAGATCGTTTGAAACCGCCATCAACAATCGGAAAGGAGTTTAAGGTAAAAAAAAAAAAAATTGAACTACAATGAGGTAAATGGTTCATGTGCACGAAAAAATCAGTTTTCGTGAATGTAACTAGGATTCAGTAGAGAAATTCAGGCTATGTTGTGAATTTGGGCGAATGTTTATGAATATTTAGATAGCATATTTTTGCATTTGGTAGGTTCAATTTCTCACTCAGCAACTTGTATCCCTCCCCCTGGTTTCCATCTCTCTGTTCAATTTTCCTTTTGCTGAAATTCTATTCAACTAGTTCGAGGTAAATGTTTTCCTTTTTTGGTGAGTTTCTTTAAGGTACTTCAGAATATGGAATTTCATGTAGTCTTGTTGGTAAGTTTTGCATTGTTGGTGATTAATTTGACGACATTTTGGGATACTAGTAAGACGTTTTTTTCTGCTTTGTAGCTCAAGCAGATATGGATCACTGGTAAGATCATTTTGTTCAGCTGACTCTAGTGAAAAGTTAGTTTGTTCTTACCAAAGTGCATTTTGAAACTTATGTTTAAAATGTACATAAATGATTGTAGTCAAATTTGTTTTTGTTTTGTCATTTCCCTCTGAAGGTGGATATAAAACTGTTTCAAATTCCTTTGATTTATGGTTACATTTGACAATTAGTTAGATTTGTCAGATCTTTTGCGACGAATCAGTTGCATTCCTTGGCCAAATCAGTGAAAACACAAACAAAAAACAAACAATGAATATAGGGGTTGCTAATTAACTACTATTAGAAATCAGAGTAATCAACTAACTGTTATCCACAATTAGAGTTGTGGAATCCTCCCAATGTGTTTCTCTCTCTACAATCAGCACAACTGGCAGTCATGGACTTTCAGCTTTCCACTGCTTTGCTACAAATATCCACCTCTAAATCTTGGCTTCATATATCTGAAGTCCTGCCCACTGGATGAGCACTTCCAGTTCTTTGGTAGAATCCCCATCTACGTTTCTAACCCCGAGGACTGCAGCAGGCTCCAGGCTCCAGGCTCCACTCCCATAAACTCAGCAGATAGTTGTGATGGTATCCCATCAGACAGAGGTGTGTGCTCCACCAACTTTTGCCTTTGGCTGAGAAACATGGAAAACTGGGTGGATTGTCTAACTGATAAGCAGCAGAACCAACCTTATTCACCACTTGATAAGGGCCATAAAACTGAGTAGCCAGCTTTTCAAATACGCCTTATTTCCCACTTGGAATTACACTTCTCTGCGTTTGCAGTTTGCAGTTTGCAGTTTGCAGTCTTGAGTCAAGTTCATCCTGAGTCAAACCTTAAGCAAATGACCTTTAAGATCATCTAGGATTGCATCCCTTTCCAATATTTGTTCTTCAAACTTCAATTGTAGCTACCGTGGTGCTGATTTTTGCATATCTGGTGAAATGAGGAGGGTCCTTTCATACAAGCTTTGAAGGGGATACATTGGGTAGAGGAATGAATAGAAGATGGTATTATACAAATACTCTGCCCAAGGTAACCATCTTCCCCAAAAATTGGGTTTGTCTGTGACGAAGCATCTGAGATTATCCTCAAGGCTTTTGTTGACAATTTCTGTCTATCCATCAGATTAGGGGTCAGTGCATCTATGTTACACAGTCCCTTGTAAGTTGTAACCTAACAAGTAACAAGTAACAAGTAACAAGTAACAAGTAACAAGTAACAACACATGCTTAAGAAAATCCAGTCTTTGTCTGACACAATTGTAGCAGGAAAGACAAGGTCGATGAATACAGTTAATGCAGTAAAGGGATGTTTAAGGACAATAGGTGATGTGCTGGCTATTGCAAGTATGCATAAATGCACAAAAACTGGATTTTTCTTATGCTGCCTCTAGTCTATATCCTTGGTAGAAACGGAGGGATGGACATGAATGGAGAATGAGAAGTGGGGAATACCTCAAACAGCAAGAGGAGAGTTTAAATGACACTTTCTGGAAGTATGGTGAAGTGTTTTCGTTCTTTAATGATCAATTTCCTATTAAGGGGAATTATGCATCTAAAGATTTGTTGTATATTTAGAACAAGTGTAAGTTTTATCAGCAGGCAGCAGCCCCTCCTAACTCTAGCTTAGGTAGATGACCATTAGTGGGGTGTATATAGAACCTTACTATACCAAATATACGTTGGTCTTGGTGTGTTAAATCTAGAGATTTCTTCTTGGTCAAGAATCTCACTTGTGACTATTAGGCTTGCTAGCTCTAGTCGTTGGATGGTTGATGCAGAGTGGTCCCATTAATAGCTTTTGTTTGCTCACAGGTTGTGGTTGAAAATATATTAGGGCTGCTTGATCTTTGTGAGTCTTAGACAGTATTTGAAAGAACTAAAGCAAGGCGTTTATTAATTAAAGGATCTATTAATGCGACCAGTTGTATCACGGAAGCTACTGAAACAAGGAAGATGTAGGGATGAGGATGACTTCTCGTGGTCAACAGGTTAGTTTTCAAGTGCAATTGTTTTGCTTGGTATGTAACATCATACTTTTTTGGCTTATTGGTAGCTTGTTGAACAATTACATTTACGGCCAGTAGAATTTACCATTTTCTTCGTTGTTCCACTGATAACTGAAATATGCTAAGACATTTACAATTTTGGTCAGAGACAGATATTTTGATTCAAGGCAATCTGTCTTGCAATAAAATTCTCAGGCCTGCTCCCCATCCAAAACATACTTATCATCAATATATTCACTAGCTACTGCCTAGCTATCAGGCTTAAGTAATATTACACCGGCTTTCGGAGCACCAAGCCCAAACCCAAATAGGAGCCAAGGGTGGTTTGTCAAGGGTGATGGATAGGTTTATACAAAAAAATAAAAAATAAAAAAAATTCCATTTTTAAGATTTAAGACATAAATAGGAGTGATCTGCTTACTAAAGATTCTATTGCTTCCCTCATAGGAGTGATCTGCATTTAATTTGAAACTAGTGTTTAAGCCCGGGTTACTGCACTAGGGAACATTTATATTATTCTTATTTGAAAATGTTAGTGATCAATTTGTCTTGTATTACATTTATTAGTATTTGTTTCTATAATAATACTCCGTAACATAAAACATGTTATAGCTTTAGTGGGGAAGACTTCATTATCTAAACATGAGGTCAAGGGTTCAAGCCTTATACATGCTCCATTTTTATGTTTTTAATAAATGTCATTACATGAAATGAAATATCCATAGACAGCGCGCCACGTGGCACATAAACTTATTTATAAATGCCTTTTAATATATAGTATAGATATATCGTTACTAGTTTGAAACCCGTGCGATGCATGAATTTGTTTAATATATAAACTTATTCAAAAACCCGTACATTTCAAACTTTTGATACTACATAATATATTCATCCACTAATTCTATGTTAATTGCAACCTCCTAATGTTAAAATAACCTACGTGGTATATAAATAATGAGTTTGTCTTTTGAAAAACAATAATCCATGTTGTTGGGATATAAAAGTATTTTTATTTTAGTATCTTTTATCAATACAATCTTATAAATTTTAGCTTTACCCAACTATTGCCTTTTTAGGCTAACCTTATTACGGAGTGTCATATGTTTTTTTTATATGACTATCTTATTTTTTTTTGTCTATTTTTGAGTTCCTATATGATTTATATTTCTATTCAAACTATATATAGCTTAGGAAAATGTGTTAGTATAAAAAATAAAATAAAAAAACACAATAAAAGCTACAAAACAATAACATCAATAAAAAGTCACAATGAAATTTACAATGGTAATTATTTTTAAAAATATAATCTAGTATATATATATATGTAAACTTCTATCGGTAAACACACATCATAATTGTATACAAGCAATATATGAAGTATACTTTTTGCAATATACATGTAATCAAACTCGATAATTTAACAATATGTTAGAGAAATGTTTTTAGGTAGGAGTAGGAGGAGGGTTTCTAAACCTCAAGTGACTTGTGTCCACATGGACACAAGTGATCCAAATACAATCATCTTGAGTACCAACACATAATATGTCAGTACCAAAATGCAAAATTGCTTAGAAATACCACCAATATAAGTCATATGTGTTATTATTGGTATTCACATAATTTGTATTAGTACTAACTTATTCTGTATTGGTACTCCAAATTCTGTATTGGTACTCACTTGTGTCCAATATGGACACAAGTCACTTGTGACAAAGACTTCCTCGGAGTAGGAGTGTAGGACCATATGGTTTGTACTACGTAATTGGATAAAGAAAATCATGCTTATTGGTAACATTTTGTGAGTGGAAGTTGAACTAATGGTAAACTCTTATGTGATTTTAAATAATATTTTTTTCATGACTATATATCAGACACACAAAAAAGAAAACTCTAGAGAGAGAAAGGATGAGAGAGGGGCTCTCAAGTAACAAAAGTTCTTCTAGCACTTATCTCCCCACCGACAACACTTTCATGGTTTAAATTTCTCAAAATAGCCCAAAGAGCTTCATCTTTCCGCCCCTTCTACGGTCCTTTTCATCTCCATGGCTGCCTCCTTCCTTCCATGTCCCCCTTCTTTGTGGTGAAGAATTTGATATTGATTTTTTTTAGTTTGTCTAATTTGTTCTTATGGAAATTCAAGCAAGATTACTTGCTTTTTGACCGGCTTTTAGCCATGGCCTGCATCGCAAGATGCTTTGACATAAAATTTGAAGGAAAAAACAGGAATTTTCTTGTAATTGTAACCTAATTTGTCAATTGTTACAGGAATTGAAACATGCTTGGAATAATTTGTCGATAACAATTGGTGGATGAGAGTTGAATCTTGTTGATGAAGCGTTGGAAGATTGATGGCAGAAAATCGTCTCCGGCCGAGTTGAACATTCTATTTACTTTGTCACCTCCGTTGTCTCAGCTTCCTTGAGAAGCCTTATTTCTTTGGCTTCCTTGAGAAACTTTGGTTTAGTTTAGGTGTTTTATTTTACTTTTATCTTTTTAAGTTTTAGTTGTATTTTCTTATCTATTAGTCTTTCCCTGAGATAGGGAGGCTTTTAGATGAAGACCTTAGAACCGTGTACCTTTCCATATAAAAAAAAAAAAAAAAATTGTTTTATATATATTCAATACTCCATATTAATGTTACATGACGTACTACTCTATATCTTATTTTTATAAAGCTTTTTATCTATTTTAACTATTTCAAAATATTGTTGTGCCATTATTTATCACCAATGAAATTTTCAGTAATTAGTAACCTAATAGAATGTATACAGTCTTTGACCATATCTTAAGTATTATTTTTTTAAAAGTACTACAAAGTACTTATTATCTTTATCATCTTTTTTACCACCAAAAAAATCTTTATCATCTTTTTCTTAACAAAAGCTTTTGTGTAAGACCGTCTAACGGTTAGACCACTATTTTTTGGTACTAATTAAACTAGGGTAAAACATAACTATAAGTAATAAAATCATAACTAATTGAATAACAAAATAATTAAAGTATAAAAACAAATAGTTAAATTTATGAGTCGAATAGTTATTATTTTCGAACAAATTTATTAGTAACTAAAACTCATAAAATCTTAACTAATTGATCACATTGCTTAACTAATCAGTTTCATTGTTTAACTAATTAATTGGTTCAATGTTTAACTAATAGGTTCGGTTGCATAACTAATTGATTTCGTTGCTTAACTAATTGAATTTCAAACTTAACTAATTGGTTTCAGCGGTTAACTAATTAGTTAAGTGCATGCATACAATTGGTCTAACCGTTAAACCGTCTTTCCTAAAAGTTTGTATTTTCTTAAATACTAATCCATACATGCGTACTCAAAAACAAAAAAAAAAAACCTACTCCATACATATTTATTTATTTAATTAATTGAGATGCTAGTTACTCATTCTTTCAATACTCTTTATTTATTATCTACTTTTATTTCTTCCCTATCTTAATGACATGGTGACAGATGGGGGTACAACTCATTGATCATTATGATAATCATGGGTTCTAAATTATCCATGGTTTTGTAAATTAGTGGTGATTATTTACTCAATCTTTATGGTTAAAAAAATAATATAAAAATTACTCAACACATTAATACTGGTTATCAAAATATTATCTTTTTACTTAACATGTACTACCTCCGTTCCTTAATGTTCTTTACGCTCTGAAATATGTGTCCAAAGTATGAAAACTTGTAGCGTGAATTCTCACAGTTATATACATCAAAATATTTCATGTAAGATCTTATTAGATTGGTCTTGTTATGTATTTTCAAAATATCAAATTTTTATATTTTTTTCACATACGAAAATGGATATATAAGAGGTTAAATATTGTATTGGAGTTCGTGCAAATAGTAACCGTAAAGAACATTAAGGAACGGAGGTAGTATATTTTTTCTAAGAGTCTTCAAACATGTTATTTTTCTCCAATCTTATCTTTTAATACTGGTTATCAAAACATTATCTTTTTACTAAACTTCAAAGAGTCACTATTAAACATGAAATACCCTGTTCTACGACAGGATTGTTCTTTTATGGCAAAATAAAAATAAAATAATGAAATGGAGTATCTTATTTGGAAAATAAGACTATCAGATCAAAATCCTCTACTTCGAGGTCTGCAATTCAGGTGACTTTATTGAACATGGTCATTAATGATTATAATTTAAAAGATTATTATTAATCAATATACACACCACCATGGAGATCTATCAAGACTTAATTAGCCCACACTAAATTAGAAATCTACCTTAACTAAAAGTGAAGTGTGATTGCATTTCTATTATCAAGAAAAAAAGTTACATTGCATTTCTCTCAAATATAATCTAATTCTTGATTTTTCAATTACTCCGTCCAAATAATGAAATAAATATAGTAGAACTAATTTTAAGCACGATTTATTGTATAAGATAATGTGGAGAAAAAATTACGTGGGCAATTATTTTTTTTAAAACAGAAACGAAGATTCATTACTTAGAGGACAACAGCCTCGAAAACATAGAGTTTGTTACAAAAGAGCTTATAGAATGCTTTGTGCCAAACGCAAAAACAAGTAAAGGCCACAAAGCTCATGTTAGAACTATGCAAGCTTAGCAAAAGGTGAATAAAACTAGGAGAAGACAAGACAATAGACGTTAGCACTATATACTCCATCCATAAAAGCATCACAGGGATTAGGGTACTGGTTCCTCCTGCTCCACCAATTCATTTTCATAAACATCCTTCAAGGTAGGAGGTGGCTGAAAGTGATAAACCATAACAGTCTTCATATTCCTACCCATCTCAGCAAGGCCATGAGCCACCTTGTTAGCATCTCTCTTAACATGGTAAATGGAGACATCCCAGTTTCTCTTTAGAAGCGAAGTAACATCAGTGATGATACTGGAGAGGTAATGATCTTTGTACTTATCAGGGTGCTCAAGCATGAATTTCAAAGCTTCAGCATCAATTTCCAGCTCCAGATGAGTGATCTTCCTTTCCCAAGCTATGAGCAGTCCTTCTTTGATGGCAGTTAGCTCAGCTGAAACAGGCCCAATACTATTGAAGTGCGAAGAGAAACCTATGTGCCAAAGGCCTTTGCTGCATCTAATGACCCCTCCTCCACCAGCATTGTTAATGTCCAACCACGAACCATCAGTATTCAGCTTGAAATAAGAGTTCTGAGGTGGAGCCCAAATTCTAACAGAAGTAGAGCCATTCCTAATAGCAGGATCTTTAGACTGCAAAACATTGTTAGTAAAGTTGTAGTCTGCCCAGAATTTGTTATAGAAAGTAGAACTGTTTTCCATTTTTAGATTGAAAACAGCATTGTTTCTATAAGACCAGATATGCCAAAGAGCCATTGCAAAGATTGTTTGCCAAGAAATGGAACCAGTGAAGTTGTAAGAAATCCATTCATGCCATGTCAGAGAGTAAAAGTGTTTGTGATCTAAATCAAAAGAGGAAGAATGAAATTGGAAAATCATAGACCAGAACATAGAAGTACTATGGCAGTCCCTAAAAAGATGGAGGTGATCTTCAATATAGGAATTGCATCGAATACATATGGGATTAAAATCAGGGATCTTAAAGGAGAGAGTTTTAGCTACAGGGAGGATAGAGTGACAGACATTCCAAAGTAGCATTTTATATTTATAAGGAACTGGAATTCTCCAAAGTTTTTTCCAGCTAACTTTAACTAAACATTGATAGTTACTAGTAGGGGCAGTAGAGTGGTAAGCAGATTTAATAGTAAAGTAACCTTTGTGAAAATAAAGATCGTTTATGCTGGATACGTGGGCAATTAAGTATGCACTCTTTAGTGAAACTAACACCCGATTACTTGATTTATCCAACTACAACAAAAATATTCAAGTGAACATTCTTGAATAAAAAAGCAATAAATTGGAGTACTGATTTGAGTGTTAATTTTGAAAGATTACACATACTATCTAGAGTTTGACAATTTTTACATAATCAAACCTTGATCATATAAAGTATTGTACCTGTACATGATTCTGAATCATTGAACAAAGTATTATTACTTAAATTTTAATAATTGTTTGAAAGAGAAATCATAAAAACCATACCTTGATTTATGTTCAAAAGACACGTAAATATCCTGATAAACATGAACAAATGATCAAAATATTATTGTAACTTCCTACCATGAACTATTAAATAATAAAACTCACCTATCAAAGTAGAACTTATAAGAGCAAATCAAACATATAAAATAAAACTAGTTATTGCCTCGGGCGATGCTCCGGTGATTATATATAATTTGATAATTAATCTTGATAAAAATTGAGTTAAATACAAAAATTACAATAGTTTGATATTTAAACACTTACCTATAATATGAGAAAAATATTTTATGCATATTTTATTTTTATATTTTATTTCTGTAAGGGTGATTGAATATAAAATTTGGTTAAACATCTTAATAAACTAAATATAAATTTAAAGTGCAGTAGTCGGTTGCTATGTTTAAATTCCAATTACTTTTTTTTTTTATAGTTCTAAGTAAATGTAAATGAACTGGCCTGCTAAAAAAATCTTAATTGTAAATGAACTTGTAAAAATAAAACGTAAATGTAAATGAAAAAAAATGTAAGTATAGTTTAGTTTCATAAGAAATTATTAAAATATATAATTATGATAGGCATTAAAATTTTAATATGAGTATTAACAAACATCACTTATATGTTTTGAATTGCTTAAATATCATAAGTTGGGTTATTGGATTAGTGGTTAATGTTCTAGCTCATGAACCTGAGGTCATGGGTTGAAGCATTGATGTTTAACATTTCTTCATGTTTTTGTAAGAAGATATTATAAGTCAATGTGGCTATGACTTGAAGCCATGTAATGAGGGCGACATGTGGCGGGGTGGCATAAAATGTCATTGAGTTTTAATAATAGTATAGATTAATAAAATTAATAAAGTAAAATAATAAGCATAACTAATACTCCACGTTGGTTTGATGGGAGTAATTCACCATCATGGTTTATAACTTTATATATATCGATCAAGCTACTTCATCATACAAAAAGAGGTTTATTATCTTATAAACTCTAATTAGTTATCTTATTTTATTTTTCCTGTAAAGTTTATATTTTTAAATTTATTGAAAATCTTCATGTTTAACATTTCTTCATGTTTTTGTAAGAAGATATTATAAGTCAATGTGGCTATGACTTGAAGCCATGTAATGAGGGCGACATGTGGCGGGGTGGCATAAAATGTCATTGAGTTTTAATAATAGTATAGATTAATAAAATTAATAAAGTAAAATAATAAGCATAACTAATACTCCACGTTGGTTTGATGGGAGTAATTCACCATCATGGTTTATAACTTTATATATATCGATCAAGCTACTTCATCATACAAAAAGAGGTTTATTATCTTATAAACTCTAATTAGTTATCTTATTTTATTTTTCCTGTAAAGTTTATATTTTTAAATTTATTGAAAATCTTCAATCTTATTCGTCAGTATTTACTTATGTGGCACGCACATTTTTTAAATTCCAATCTAATTCTTGATTTTTCAATTACTCCATCCAAATAACGAAATAAATATAGTAGAACTAATTTCAAGCACGGTTTATTGTATAAGATAATATGGAGAAAAAATGACGTGGGCAATTAAGTATGCGCTCTTTAGTGAAACTAACACCCGATTACTTGATTTATCCAACTACAACAAAAATATTCAAGTGAACATTATTGAATAAAAAAAAGCAATAAATTGGAGTACTGATTTGAGTGTTAATTTTGAAAGATTACACAAGAGTTTGACAATTTTTACATAATCAAACCTTGATCATATAAACTATTGAACATGTACATTATTCTGAATCATTGAACAAAGTATTATTACTTAAATTTTAATCCTTGTTTGAAAAAGAAATCATAAAAACCATACCTTGATTTATGTTCAAAAGACACGTAAGTTTCCCGATAAACATGAACAAATGATCAAAATATTATTGTAACTTCCTACCATGAACTATTAAATAATCAAACTCACCTATCATAGTAGAACTTATAAGAGCAAACCAAACATATAAAATAAAATTAATAAAATAAAATAAAATAAATAAAATAATAAGAATAACTAATACTCCACGTTGGTTTAACAAGAGTAATTCACCATCATGGTTTATAACTTTATATATATTGATAAAGCTACTTCATCATTCAAAAGGATGTTTATTATCTTATAAACTCTAATTAGTTATCTTATTTATTTTTCCTGTAAAGTTTATATTTTTAAATTTATTCAAAATTTTCAATCTTATTCTTCAGTATTTACTTACGTGGCACGCACATTTTTTTAATTCCAAAATAAATCAAAAATCTTATTTATCATTGGCTGGAACCTAATAATGACCTACGTATAGCGCTCTAATATCTCAGCAAATATGTCTCCTTTATATATATATATATATATATATATATATATATATATATATATATATATATATATATATATATATATATATATATATATATATATGGGAGGGATCCGGTAAGAACACCTCCTTATGTAAGAACACTTCTTATGGTAAGAACACTTCTTATGGTAAGAACACTTTTATACTCTCCGTGTTCTAAATTTGTTCAACTATGATCTAAATTTGTTCAACCATGTTCAAAATTTGTTCAACCATGTTCTAAATTTATTCAACCATGTTCTAAATTTATTCAACGATGTTCTAAATTTGTTCAACCATGTTCTAAATTTGTTCAACCATGTTCTAAATTTATTCAAGCATGTTTTAATTTTATTCAACCATGTTCTAAATTTTTGTTATTTGGATGGAACACTACAAGAGGGGGGGTGAATTGTAATATGGAACTTGCTAGCCAATTTTTGCGGAATTATAAAGAACATAAGCAAGTAGAGAAACAATGCAAGAGAGATTTTACGAGGAAACTTTCCAGGGCCCAACTGGAAAGAAAACCTCGACCCACTAGGGATTTCAACTCAAACTCTTTTCACTATAGGGCAACAACTCAGTTACAATCCTATAAGAAACTTGGCCATTACTTGAGTTCCTCTACGAACTCAAGTTCCCAATAGTTGTTCCCTCAAACAACTACGCTCTCACTGACTTCCCTAGAAGTCTCTCTTGACTCTTAGACTTCACTCAAAGCCTCTCTTCTTCTCTCTCATAGACTTCACTCAAAGCCTACCCAAATACATATCAGGAACTCACTCACGTTCCTGCCCCATACACATCAGGAACTCACTCAAGTTCCAGCCCAAAACTTGATACAAGAATTCACTCAAACCCTTTACCAATTCCCCATTACAAGAGTTCGCTCAACCCTTGACCAACTCTCAAAATATTGATGATTGATAATTGATTAGTATCCCTCTAGTATGTAGCACATGAAAGAACAATGGGGAACTTAGATCTTCGAGGAACTTGGAACTAATGGACTGACTCAAGAACGTGGAAACCAAAACATATTTCTATTAAAACGTTTTTCCTCTTAAACCAGACCTACTGGAAAGACTGTGAGAGTCAGACTATTTGGAATGAATGCTAAGATCTTCTTTTATAGTGTTGAAACTCCTAACCACTTCCCCCTTAATCTCCTCAACTGACGACCATGTTGCCATGATTTTAGGCATGTTCCCATGACCTATTCAGTTGCTGAAAACGTGGGAGTCAAAGCTGGAAGTGCCTGAATTTTCTCAACAGAATTTCCTTTTGAAAGAACAGAAAATAGGAAAACGTGATTAAATAAAATCCTTGGGGAAAAAGAAATGTTTTGTAAAATAGGATCCAAGGTGTATTTTCCAAAACATAACTATTTCATTTTATTTCTTCACAGTAAAATTCTATTTCTATTTTATAAAATCTTTCTTTATAAAATATTATATTTTATAAAATCTTTCTTTAGAAAATATTCTGTTTTATAAAATCTTTCTTTAGAAAATATTAATCTTATATTAGAGAGACTTTATTTTACTATTTTTAAGATCACATTCAAAGTTCCTTTTAGTACCTTGTTCCATAATCTTTCAAGCTACTACATACTTACATGAATCCTAGAAAATAAACTCTTATTTCCTGTCTTCATGTTCCATGCTGCTCCGCATGTTGGTTGTTCCACCTCTGGAACTTCTCGAACCATGTTCCCATCAGGAACTTATTTATGCCTGCTTGATCAGTTTCTCTGATTGTCCAAGTCTACATGCTTTGGCCTTCTCTTGTTCCTGCTCTGGAACTCCTGGTTTTCTTAGCATAGAAACTTAAACATTTATTAGTTAAGTTTGCCTGTCATCATCAAAACCATGTGGGTTAACAAATTCCCCCTTTTTGGTGATGACAAACCAAGCAAACTTAATAGAGAAAATAAATCCAACATGCATAGAAATCTTAAAACAAAATATTTACAAGAGTTAAAAGAATATACATAGTTGTAACATACTTGAGAAAAGCAGATATTTGAGACTAGGAACTCAAAATAGTTTGCCTTCAATGTTTGCCTTTCTTTTCCCCCTTTTGGCATCATCAAAAAGGTTTAGCTAATTGTATTAATTTAATCCCATCACAGCACCATACTAACGAGAATGGTTAGTCAGAATCAGAGACAAAGCAAAATATCTCCCTCAATGTTGTACTGTTTAGACAATCATACTCAAACGAATAGAATTCAAAGTGAAAAGAAATTATCATAAGCCAATGTTCCTTAGCAACAAGCAGAAAAGAAAGAAATAAGTTCACCCAAAAAAAAAACAGAAAAGCAAAATAAAAATAATGAAAAATTATTTCAAAATACATAAACACCATCAATTTGTATTTTGCAGGGATAGGCAATTTATGAGGTAAAGGTTAGGCATGGCTCATGATTTTAATGAATGTATTCCTTTGTCACTTGTTTCTCTGCATGTCTCCTTCTTTACGGATTTTCAACTGAAGATCCTCGCCATAAAATACACCGTTGTTCCTTTCTTTCTTCTATTCTTCTTTAGCAGTACGTATAAATTCTTTGAAGCTTTTTGATAGTTCCTTGATTCAATTTTTGTAGGAACTTACATTTATGGTGTAAGTTCCCATGTGAATCTTGAAGGAACTACATAATTTTTGAGATAATTCTTTAAGGTATAGACAGCTTCATTTGCATTTCAACTTGGAAACTTGAAATGCTTGTAGGAACTTATGATCCCTTCTCTTTCTATTTTCACATATCTCTCCTTTTATTACCCTTTTTTTTTTCGATTTCTTTTGTCTCCTTTTTTTTTTTTTCATCTCCCTTTTTTTTTTTTCAAAATGTACATTAACGCTCTATTAATCACCTTCCTCATTAGTTCCCCCTCAGTTGTTGCTGCATCGATTTAGTGACAAAGGAGGAATATTTTGTAGAGGGTTTTGTATAGTGATGAATTTTTGAGAATGTTTTTGAAGAGAACAAATAAATCAACGTGTGGTATTGATTTGGCTTTTGTGGTTTCTAATAGGTTGATATGGTAAGAGAATATTGGGAAACATTTTTGTGAGGAACAAAACTTAATTGGTGCATAAGTCTTTTAGGATATAGGTGAAAGAGATTTTAAGTGTTTTAGGTGTTTATGATAGATTGAAACATTTAAAAGATAAAATTTTATTTTATTGGGTGTAACTTAACAGAAGATGGAACATCCTTGAGGAAAATTGAGATCGGCAAGGAGTCCTTTCATTAAGCAAATACGAAAAATTGTAAAGGAAAAAGAATAAACGAAGATTGAATCAAAAGAAAAAATATAAAAAATTGCTTGTCGTACTAGTAATAGGAACACACAAAACAACATGGCTTATGACTCTTCTTTTTACCTTTTCATCAGTTAGCACAAGTAATTATGAACCAAAAAAACGAGAAATTAGGAGAGTCCTTCACAATGTACAATTCTGATCTATGTTCACACACAAGAATTGCGTGGGATTAATTTTACCAAAAGCTAAATACTTACAGTTTTGCCATATTTGGGGAACTTCAAGGAAAATATATCCAGCTTGAATATACTGAGTTCCAGTCACATTTTCTCGTGCTTCTGATCAAGAGTTATAGGATGGTAAAATGCGACTTTCGGAGATTTGATTGGAACCTCTCGCTTAGACCTATGGATATGGCAATATTTGGTCTATTAGCGGTTAAATATTGGACAATTTAACAATCATACCTCTGAAGCTTTGTGTATGGCTCACAATCATCCCTTAGGAACCTTCATCTAGTCTTGCTCGTGTTCCTGTGGGAGTGTGATGCGTCTCTGCATTCTTACGCTCATGTTACTTTATGAGTTTAGTAAAGTACTTACACAAAGATTTGTTAGTTGTACCAAAGAATATATAATCAGTGATAAATACGTACAACAACCAAATTATAACATGCATTCATATGAAGGATTTTTAAAGAAAATTCATGATGCATGAAGAATAATTCTTTGGAAAAATAAGCTATAATGCGTTTTCCTTTTACAGCACAAAATACAAGTGTGACACATTTACTTTAAGCATACATAAGTGCCTTATTTAAATATGTGTATGCGTTCCAAATCAACAAAACTCTTGTTAAAGACTATGGTATGCTCATGTCATGCTTCACTAAGTCTTGATCCTCCAAACAGTCCATGAGTAGATGAAATCATAAAGAAAGCATATTCACATAATGCATTGCAAAACTTGTACACTTGTATTAATAAGTTAACAATATAACGCATTAAAACATGCTATGATATGAATAAGAAAAATTTACCTTATATAAATTTTCACCATGTATATGATTTCTTTGAAGTGCTGGACTGATTTTGATGACTTTATGTTCGAGTTCCTAGAGTGCTAGTTCCACCATCTTGATGCCCTCACATCTTATGGAAACATTCATGTGTAATCGAATATTGTCAATCATTCTTCAGAAGTTCCTTGACATGCTTTTGTCATTTGATCATTTCAAATATCACTCTCTATTTAATTTTTATAGAAATTAAGAGAGTGGTTGTTGTGTTCTTTCATCATGTTCATATAAACACTTATGATAATGAAACCTTATAAAACAATTCGTTATGTTCAACATTTATGTATATATATCACTAATAAATCAGTTTCTCTTGAAAACAAAATATGTTAATTTTAAAATCAGTTTTCAAGAAGGGACTTGACATTGTTCTTTATAAGAAAAAAAAAGTCATCTTCTGTTTGGAACAACCTACGTCCCATATGTGCAACAACATAGGATTATATATAATTACCTTATAAACAAGCTACTGGAGAAAGAGTCTCCTAAAAATCAATACCTTTCTGACTGGTTGTTCCTTTCAAGAACCAACCTTCTCTGAGTTCCTTTGTCGATGTCATTGATAAATTGATTGAATGAATGTTGTAGTGCACACAGGAACTCGATAAATGAATCTGGCAATTCCTCTACTACTAGAGCAGTCGTGGAACTTGTTGCATGATATTGATTGATCGAGTTGATCTTCAGCTTCATGAACTGGAACTTGAACCTTAGTTTGAGGTTCCTCGACATGAGCTTATGTAGCTGGCTACTGTTGCTTTTAATAGTGACATATTTTATCATTAGAAACTCGATTAGTTCTACAGGAACTTGCGAGTTCAATATTGAAATAAACTTTAACCTGTTGCTGGGAATAGTCATGTTAGTTTCAATCACAAGTAATATATTCACTTATTTCAACGCACATTTTTATATTTGTTGTAAACTCTGGATCATCTTCAATAACCCCTAGAAATATCAAATTATTGTTAGGAACCAAATTGTGATCCACAAAGTATGTGTTCCCTCTTTGATTCCCTTCAACTATGACATTTATTACTAATGATGTAATTTGTTTTTAAAATTACCAGAGAAAACATAATTTTGGAAACTCTAAACAAATGTGCATTAATTACTCGACAATAAAAATTCACAATGGAACAGGAACTTGACTTACCAACTTTTCATTTGGAACCAATCTTACCTTAACTGTCAAAAGTTATAAGTTTTCACTGTAGGTAGCAACCAAACGATAATAGTGAATTTTCTTTCATAGAACAATCATTGTCGAGATATAACGAGTTGTTCCCCCTTAGTTGTAGCCACCTCATTTTTCATGTTACAAGTAAGCTAGAACATGTTCCTATGGTCTTCATGACCATTCTCCATCTTGAGTTATTTTAATATGAGTAATCTGGGAAAAAATAACACTCAAGTGTAGTACTTTTGTGCAAAGTTATGATTAGCAGGTTAGTCTAAAATAAATATATATATATACTCAAACATAATAACAAAATATGATGTTCCTGAAAAGTTACTTCACGAAAGAAACATGAAACATATATTCCATGGAACTTAGGTTAACAAGAACCAAGAACTTGTACATGAAAAACTTTGACACCAAAAATTTGCTATCAAATAGTTTATGCACCATTTATCAAGTTACTGTAACCTTGAGTTCGCTGATTGTTTCACCAGAACTTAGAAAGAGTTCCTTTGATCAATGAAACTTATTATTATGCATTTTATACATATTAAATTCCAAAACAAAACCTATAACACAAATAAGGTTAGTTTGCACAATAATTTAAGAGAAACAGGTTTATAAAAAATTCAACATTAATTAACACAAGTAAAATGAGGGAACAACCTTACTAGCATTTCACATGATTGAGTTCCTTTGAGATGTTCAAAGTGACTTCCAATTATATAGTGCATGTGAGTTGATTCGTTGATATGACCCATCATATTTGGAAGGAACTTACATGCTGGTGGAACTGGAACTAGTTTACATCTGAAGTTCCAAGTTCCGAGCCTGAGTTCCTCTTCACTATTCCAACGAATCTAATGGATTTCCAACTCATTTTTCCTTGGTGTAATTCTGATGTTGTTCCTTTACTTCATACACACACTCAATCATGAGTTATAAACCTGTAAAAATCATTTCTCTTCTACTACGTTCCATAATCATGCATTAGTAGTAAATATATTTAAGTAGCATAATTTAGAAGATTAAAGTATACAAAAATTGTAAACTAACAGACCTGTAAACAATTAATGGTCTTGGGAACTTGACATGATTTCAGTTCCTTTGTTTTTAGCATTAGCATCTTAGAAAATGATTATTTTAAACTGCTGGATCTAAGATTCAACATGCATACATGTAATAAATATTCAATATACTCATAATACATGGAAAAATCGTTCTTTGGACAATAAATGATATAACATTAGATTATGTAGCCCAAAGAATAAAGTTCCCTTCGCAGGGAAACCAAGTTCCAAGAGTGGCTATATGCATTGTTCCTTTGTCTTGTTCATTGAACCATTCTTATTAAACAAATAATGCATAAATGTAAAATCAATTTTAGAATCTGAAATTTGTCTCACAAAAACATATTTGAGAAGATCCAAAATCGATTAAACAAATTCAAAATACATTTGAATAATTTTCATAAAACGTTGTCAGGAACTTGAGTTAAATAAATAGCGTATGCATATAAAGATCTCAAACATTAGATGTTTACCTTAAATATATCATTAAGGATCTTTTAGTTGCAGCCTTTATCTGTTCCTTGGAATGGTGCTGGAATGAGTTCCTTTATCTAGAAGTTCCTCTTCGGATTTTGATCCTTGTTCCGAAGTGGGGTGCTGATGTAATGTATCTTTAATAATGTCACACCCTCATGAGTTACTAAGTGTAACTCGTGGGTCAACAGTGATCCAGTGAGTTCCTCAATGTGGAACTTATATTCATAGGAACTCTGACATATTAATGTGCATCTTTGTTTGTTCCTGTACCAATTTCTTTGTCAAGGGAACCCAACAGATTTGGGTCCCTTCTTGTTAGTAGTAACTGTTAAGAAAATAATCAACACAACAACTACTACCAAGATACAATAAGCCTTCATATAAATGATATTCAATATATTCATGAAGCATATAAAATAATAGTTCTTAGGCAGAGAAAAAATAAGAAGAATATTTTGTTGCCTAAAAATTAAAAACTCCGAGTTCCACATATATGCATTTTTCAAAATACGTTTCCTTGACATAATTTTAATGTACTGAAGTTTGAAAAAATAAATTGAAAAATCATTTATTAAATATAGATTTTAGATTTTTCAAATTTAATTTTAAATCAAAACAAAACAGAAGTTCCATTAGAAACAATGCAAGGAACACACAATAAATTAATGCATGCACACAAAGAAGGTCTAAAGGAATAGATATTTACCTTAGAAGATCGCCTGTTACACCTTGACTGACTTTTATTCAACAATAAAAGTCAGATCTGCCTTGTTCCTTTGAATGGGTAGGATCGAGTTCCTTTCATCAAGTTTCTTGTAATTGTTCCTCCTTCCAGGAACTTAACTCGGCAGGGTTGCCTGCTTATCAGCGAGTTCCGGCTCTGATACCAATTGTTATTTGGATGGAACACTACAAGAGGGGGGGTGAATTGTAATATGGAACTTGCTAGCCAATTTTTGCGGAATTATAAAGAACATAAGCAAGTAGAGAAACAATGCAAGAGAGATTTTACGAGGAAACTTTCCAGGGCCCAACTGGAAAGAAAACCTCGACCCACTAGGGATTTCAACTCAAACTCTTTTCACTATAGGGCAACAACTCAGTTACAATCCTATAAGAAACTTGGCCATTACTTGAGTTCCTCTACGAACTCAAGTTCCCAATAGTTGTTCCCTCAAACAACTACGCTCTCACTGACTTCCCTAGAAGTCTCTCTTGACTCTTAGACTTCACTCAAAGCCTCTCTTCTTCTCTCTCATAGACTTCACTCAAAGCCTACCCAAATACATATCAGGAACTCACTCACGTTCCTGCCCCATACACATCAGGAACTCACTCAAGTTCCAGCCCAAAACTTGATACAAGAATTCACTCAAACCCTTTACCAATTCCCCATTACAAGAGTTCGCTCAACCCTTGACCAACTCTCAAAATATTGATGATTGATAATTGATTAGTATCCCTCTAGTATGTAGCACATGAAAGAACAATGGGGAACTTAGAACTTCGAGGAACTTGGAACTAATGGACTGACTCAAGAACGTGGAAACCAAAACATATTTCTATTAAAACGTTTTTCCTCTTAAACCAGACCTACTGGAAAGACTGTGAGAGTCAGACTATTTGGAATGAATGCTAAGATCTTCTTTTATAGTGTTGAAACTCCTAACCACTTCCCCCTTAATCTCCTCAACTGACGACCATGTTGCCATGATTTTAGGCATGTTCCCATGACCTATTCAGTTGCTGAAAACGTGGGAGTCAAAGCTGGAAGTGCCTGAATTTTCTCAACAGAATTTCCTTTTGAAAGAACAGAAAATAGGAAAACGTGATTAAATAAAATCCTTGGGGAAAAAGAAATGTTTTGTAAAATAGGATCCAAGGTGTATTTTCCAAAACATAACTATTTCATTTTATTTCTTCACAGTAAAATTCTATTTCTATTTTATAAAATCTTTCTTTATAAAATATTATATTTTATAAAATCTTTCTTTAGAAAATATTCTGTTTTATAAAATCTTTCTTTAGAAAATATTAATCTTATATTAGAGAGACTTTATTTTACTATTTTTAAGATCACATTCAAAGTTCCTTTTAGTACCTTGTTCCATAATCTTTCAAGCTACTACATACTTACATGAATCCTAGAAAATAAACTCTTATTTCCTGTCTTCATGTTCCATGCTGCTCCGCATGTTGGTTGTTCCACCTCTGGAACTTCTCGAACCATGTTCCCATCAGGAACTTATTTATGCCTGCTTGATCAGTTTCTCTGATTGTCCAAGTCTACATGCTTTGGCCTTCTCTTGTTCCTGCTCTGGAACTCCTGGTTTTCTTAGCATAGAAACTTAAACATTTATTAGTTAAGTTTGCCTGTCATCATCAAAACCATGTGGGTTAACAATTTTTAAGCTCATGTTCTAAATTAATTCAAGCATGTTCTAAAAATATTCAACCATGTTCTAAATTTTCAAGTTCATGTTCTAAATTTATTCAAGCATGTTCTAAATTTATTCAACGATGTTCTAAATTTGTTCAACGATGTTCTAAATTTATTCAAGCATGTTCTAAATGTATTCAACAATGTTCTAAATTTAGAACATGAGAACCTAGTCAACAAATATACATATATATGTTCTAAATTTTCAAGCTCATGTTCTAAATTTATTCAAGCATGTTATAAATTTTTTCAACCATGTTCTAAATTTGTTCAACAATGTTCTAAATTTATTCAAAGGATGTTTTAAATTTATTCAACAATGTTCTAAATTTAGAACATGAGAACCTAGTCAACACATATACATATTTTAAAAATTCAAGCTCATGTTCTAAATTAATTCAAGCATGTTCTAAAATTATTAAACATGTTATAAATTTATTCAATCATGTTCTAAATTTATTCAAGCATGTTCTAAATTTATTCAAGCATGTTCTAAATTTATTCAAGATTTCAGCGTGTTCTAACTTTATTCAACCGTATTTCAAAATTAATTCAAGCATGTTCTAAAATTATTAAACATGTTCTAAAATTATTCAAACATGTTATAAATTTATTCAAACATGTTCAAACTTTATTCAAGCATAATCTAACTTTATTCAAGCATAATCTAACTTTATTCAAGCATGTTCTAACTTTATTCAAATATGTTCTAAATTTATTCGAACATGTACTAACTTTATTCAACCGTATTCAAAATTTAGTCAAGCATGTTCTAACTTCATCTAACAGTGTTCTAAATTTATTCAAAGATGTTCTAACTTTATTTTCGACTTGATTTTGCAATTGGAGTGACTTACTCTGTATGGCATGAGAAATTAGAAGTAAAACTTTAAATTAACATTCGAATATACAGCAAAACCATGACGATCTCCAAAATTCAGCAATTTCTATCATCTCTTCAATTTAAACACAATCGGCTTTTCCAAAATTCACTAAAAATAGCTACAACTTTGAAACAAATTCAGAATAAAACGAGATATTAATCCTGATATATGCTCAAAGATGTAAATCTTGATATACGCTCAAACGTCTGATTCGCCGCCACCAAAATTGAAATCAATTTAATTTTTCAATTGAGAAATCGATTGAAATCGATTTTTATTTCAGAATTGATAAATCGATTGAAATCAATCTTGATTTCGAAAAATCTTACCGAACTGCCGATCGATTTGATTTTCTAATCGTTTGAAATCGATTGAGAACACCAACGATTGAATTAACCGTGAAGGAAATAATGCCCTTGGTCCAAGTATGCATTCAATGTTAAGTCTAATAAATGCGGTTCAGTATTAATTAACAAGTTAATAATTCAGTGAGATCAAGTGAGCTGAATGCCTAGCTAGAGGCCGCTTCAGTTCAAGTGGAATTAATGATATTAATCCACAGCTTACTCTTGACTGAACCCGTAGGGTCACACAAATAGTACGTAAACGGATCAAGTATTTAATGGCATTAAATACTCCAACTATGGATATTCGGAATCGACGGATCTTGGTTTCAGTGGGAGCTAAGATCGTCACAGGCAAGAAATGAATACTCCGGAAACGATGATATTGCCGGAAACGGAAATATGGATCGTATCGGAAATATAAATATTATCCAAGTCGTAGATGTTGCCGGAAACGGAAACATGGTACATATCGGAATAGATTATCGGAAATGGAAATATTACCGGAATCGGAAATATTGCCGGAAACGGAAATATTGTCAGAATCGGAAATATTATCGGAATCGGAAAATAATTCCGGAAACGGAAATATTAAATATTTGTTCGAAACGGAAATTAATTCCGGAATCGGAAATATTAAATATTGTTCGTATCGGAAATGAATTCCGGAATCGAGAATTTAATCGGAAGCGTATCGTACGAATTAGCATCGGACGAGGCCTGCCAGACGAAGGCCCAGCACGAAGCCGGGCCATCGCCCAGCAAGCCAAGCGCAACAACCACACGCCAAGCATACGACCAGGCCCAGCGCAAAAGCCAGGCCCAGCCGAAGCTTGGGCGCGCGCGCGGACAAGGCTGCGACAGTGGGCCTTGCGCTGTGCGCTCGGCGTGGGCCGCAAGGCCTGCGTGCGGGCGTGCGGTGCTTGTGCGCCACTCGTGTGTGTTACTCGGAATCCTAAGGCTACCGGGATTCGTAATATGATTAAATCTAATCCTAATAGATAAACTTTGTTTAATTAGAATCCTAGTAGGGTTATAATTAAATAGATTTGTATTCTAATAGGATTATAATTCCTTTCCATAAACTCTATAAATAAGTGCCTAGGGTCACATATTTACAACGAGTTTTCAAGTATTCAAAGTGAGTTTTTGAGAGAAAAATTCAGTCACACATTTGCCTAAAAGTGCCGAAAATAATAGTACCTTAAGGGCGATTCTAGTTGGTCAATCTTAAGGCGGATCCGGACGTGCTGTGGACTATCTACGGAGGGACGACACTTGGAGTCCTAAAGACTTGTTCTTGTTCGGTTCGGGCGCAGCTAGGGAAGGCACGCAACAAAGAGTATGCATCTAAACTATGCTAAATGATTATGTGTAAATAATATGTATTCCTGGCTTAATGGTTGTTTCCGCATGATTTATGAATTTTCATATGTATCATAACCTAACAGTGGTATCACGAGCCTCTTATTATTTTCATAATCTAAATTGCATGAACATGGTTAAATATTACAAATTTGCAAGAATTAAAAGGGGTATTAATTTTCGTAATTGTTAATTAATTGCAAATTGCGTTTATTTAATTATACGTACGCAGTTTTTCGGCAGTTTCTTCGTTACTCATCCAAATCGAGTGATTTTTGTGTCAATTCCGCATGTAAAAGGCATTCTAAAATGTTGACAAAAATAGTCTTTTTCTGCCGAACCCAGAATTCTCAAATTCGAAGCCTAACTATGACTTTTCGGAGGTTTTAGTTTTTCGAATGCAAAATTTCGTAAATTTAAGATGTTAAATTAAATATTTGCGATTCTTGTTGATAAATCTTGAATTTTTGATTGACCTACTGTATATGTTTAACAAGTTTGAATGCCTAGCCTTGTTAATTATGCAATCTAATTTGTAATTATGATTAATTTGTTGAAAATTAGAATAATTTAGAATTAATTTGATTTTCATAATTAATTATAATTTAATTAGATACCTATGATTAAAAACCACCATAAAAATTGTAAATTTATGATAAATTTTAAATTTTTATGACCTAGACTTGAATCCATGTTAATCGGAAATCAATTGAATAATAATTTTCGATTTTTCGCCCTAAAATTATGAAATTAATATTATTTATTAATTTGTCATTAATTTTAAATAATTTTTTTTAAATTTTATGCGATTCGTTCATATAACTTGCACGCACAAAGCAATGGACGCTACGTGTTACCCTTAAGGGGTGTTGTATAGTGCGGGCATGTGACGACGAGCAAGGGAGCTCGTCGCCCATGCGGCACGAATGCAATGAGCAAGGCCATGGTGCACGAGCACAAGGCAGCAGCCCTGCCTTGTGTCGTGGGCTATGAGCAATGGACGAATGGGCATGGGCGAAGGCAAGGCACGGCAGTTGCGTGTGGGCAGCAAGCGAGCTGCGCCACAACGCGCACTGCCTCGCGCAAAGCGTGCGGAGCCTCGCGCGCAGCGAGCACAAGCTCGCGTCCCACGAGTGCCCCGCCCAGCGTCGATGCCTCGCATACCACAGCGAGCGCTGGCGAACGAGCGCAGCGAGCGCTGGCTCGCGTGCATCGAGCGCTGGCGCGCGCGCAGCGAGCACCAGCTCGCGTGGTGCCTTGCGAAGGGAAAGCAGCAGCAGCAATGCGACGCAGCGCATGGGCTGCGCGCATATGGCCAGCGATGGTTGTGTGCGTGTGGCCCATGGGCGTGCGTTGCGTGGGGTTGTTGCGTTGCGATTGGATCGTTTTGAAATTTTAATTTGAAATTTTCAGTTTACGTAATTAATTTTAAAATTAATAATTTAAATTATTTTCTTGGATTTTAATTTTGAATATTGTAATTATAATAAGTTTTATTTATTCTAATTATTTTACTAAAATTAAAATCATGAATTAATTTAAATACGACTGAAATTAAATTAAACTTTTTGGATTCAATTATAAATTTATATGAGCTTTAAATTTTAATTAAATTTGTATGTTTCCGGTTAGACTAGAAATACATTATTATGTTTAAAATTAGTAAAGCATATGAATTTATTGGTTTAAGAGGGAGCCCTTTTAGTCATAAACTCTTGATTAGGTCTACAAATCCTTAAGGTTAAAACAACTTGATTAGAATTAATAAGGACTGAATAATTGGTAGATTATTGGTGCCCTTGATTAATTGCTGCAAATGTTTACGTGATGCATAATGTGTTTTACTAACCAGCTATGTGGGCCATTCATGATAATGAATGGGTGAATGGTATATATTGTATATGTACTGTTTTGCAGGTTATGAAGTGACTAGTATGGCCCAAATAGGATAGAAAATATGGTCTGCGTGCCATTAATTTGAATGTAATTGGTCTAAAGTAACAAAGTTGTTTTTCAATTCAAATATGGTCTGCGTACCATCAAATAGTTGTAATTAGTTTTAATTATAGCTTATCCTATTTGAAGAAAATGGTGCCTCCCACGGAGATTTTCAAGACGGACTTTGAAGTTAAAGCTTCAAGATGAAGTCGGGCCATACTAGATCACATTTATCTTATGCATGTTTTAAGTTATTTATTGCTTTTAAATATGTCTTAAAATGCATGAGATCAAAAGCTTGATTATGTTGCATGATTAAGGATTTTAGTTCACTTAAAATCTAACCAACATAGTAAGAGCCTTAAGTTCCAAACTTAAAAAAAATTGAGTTAAAAGGTGTCATGCCAAAATATACACTTGCTTGGATATCCTTTACATCAATCTAGTAATAGTTTTCGCTCAGCGAGGTGTTACTTATTGGTCCTAAAGGGGCAAGGTACACAAATAATTGTGAGTACATGTTAGTTTTGGTGAAACTCAATGATATAAGTAAGGAGTCCTTTTATGTCGTGGCAAAATCGATATGTTTACCTAATAAGTTCTTAGACGTACCTATCAACCAAGAATAGTTTCTAGACTATTAGCAAAAGGCTTTTGCTTACCTAAGATGTTTTAGGATTAAGTCGACAAACTGTGCTTAATTCTTCAATGATTTTAGGATCTTGGAATCATTTTATTCACACCTGCCGGAACACATAATTCGAATAAAATGCTAATGACTTGTTTAAATTGCATGATTGCTTTTATTTTCAAGTTATTATTCATGATAAATGTTTAGACTTTGCATGCTTCAATGTATGTTTTAATTATTGTTTATAATTAAATATCTTGCACTGCAATAAATCCTTTTAGAAAGGTAACAGTAAATTTCCTCGATTGGTAGTGAATCCAAGAACGATTCACGGAAATGAGAGAAAATGAGCAATTTAAAATGTACGTTTCTTTTAGCGACTTTTATGGTTGTTTTCGAGTATCAAAGTCGAATGGCGAACCGATTGGTGCTTGTGAATTCAAAATACAATGTAGTTTTGAGATCATAAAGCATTGAGTTTAAACGCTCAGCTTTACCAATGGTTAACAACCTAAAATCTTTTTTCCATTTAATTCTCGAATGAGTCTAGTCCCTAGACATTCGAATAGATCGATACTTAGAGAACTTTAGAAGCTTCTGGTAAGATCATCTAGTTGAAACTTAATATTCAACATAAATTAAATGGTAAGAACCTTGTTGAGGTGACATTGGACATGTCTAACAAAGTATAAAAGTCAACACTAAAGAATTCAATTCTTAAGACTATAAGAAAGGGTACAAGAAATAGGAAAACAAAGGAACAAATGAAAGGAATTTACGATTCCGTTTCTACCTATAAGTTTATGTTTAAAGAGAATTGACCTAGCAATCAAACTTCCTTGGTATCATATACCGCTTGAGGTTCTTACTTCGGTAATAACTCAAACAATGGAAGCTAGGATACACTAATGACCTACAAGTGGGAAATGAAGCATGGCAATGCTACATTAATTGTAGGGTCATCTAAGTTTGTTTTAAGTCCTTTCAAAGGCTGGAACTTAATGGCTATTTTGTTCCATAATCAGCATACCTAAATTTCTGCTTCAAACACAGAAAGACTCACATTCAAGAAAAACAAAAACAATGTTTGTTTGTTTTTTTGAATGAAATGGTCAATTACAGGTTGAGTCAATATGCTTGATTAAAACAAACAACTCTTTAAAGAACTTTACTAGGTTCAAATCAACCCCTTGAATTGAGTTCCACTAATCTTTGGCATAGTTGCTTAGACCATATCAATAAGTTAACATTCAAAAGCTCTATTTTGATGGACTTTTGAAAGTTGATTGATTTCTAGATCATTTTAAGACAACTAGTCTTACTTGTTGAAAGTAACAAAAGATATGAACTATTGTTAGAACGCCTAGACAATAGAGTTCAAAGCTAAAGAAGATTTTATGACTTTATTATTTCACATGGATTTGAGTGAATATAGGTTTATTTACTCAAATGTGATATAAGTTGAATCTGTTTGGCTAGTTCAAAGATTCAGAAGTATAAAATCCACTTGGCAAGAAATCATAAAGATCTAGGTTAGATCATGTTGATGATTACTTGAGACCAAATATGATCATCAATGATTGTGTGTTGTAATTTCACAATCTAGGTCCATAAGATATGGAATATCTTAGTTGGAATAATCGAAGTCAATTAGTACTTGATTCGATCAATGATGGATCATAAAGTCTTTTCCTATAATTTCTAAAACAAAATGCTCAACTACCACCAAACTAAACCAAATTCGTCAAAGCTATTGAAAAGTAATTTTAGAATAACTTTTCATAAAATATATCTAGAGAGTTGCAAAACTCAGTGGGAGCTTAGTGTTTGTCATTCGACAAACTAAGGCTCAAGTATAGATATATGTTTCATTATGATTTATTCAAATGAAACACAAGGGTATTGTTTCTACCACGAATTTTTGAGAACATAATGTTTGTTTGCTCGAAATAATGTCCTTTTGGAAATTCGTTTCAAAAATGACAAGTGGGAGAAAATAGACCTCGAAAGTTTTCGAGGCGAACAACAAACATAAACGGACATTCCGGAGGCTTTTCGAAGTGCTTCAGAAAATCTGAACTTATTCTTTAAGGACTTTAGAAGTGGCTTTAAAGAATAGATATCTCTTAGAAGACTTTACAAGTGCTTTAAGGAGAACAGAATATTCAAAGGACTTTCAAGTGGCTATTGATATTCTATTGTTTGATGTTCTATACCCTAGTAGGCATAGAGTTCAAGTCACTGGAACTATGAGATTCTTCTATTAGATAGTGAAGAAACATGGAGTTCAGGTCATTGAAGCTATGCGATTCTTCCATTAGACAGTGAAGAAACCTACAACTTGCAGTCAAACTATTATCATGTAGATTAATGAGTTTGTGACTTGTAAGAAAGCTATGACGAAACCCAGATTCCCTAAAATGGTTAGAGGCCATATATAGACTCAAATGTTTTAAATGGTTAGAGGCCATAAAACATACTCAATGTTTTGATGACAAAATTGAAATTTTGTTGATTTGCAAGAATAGTTTCACACCTATTGGTTGCAAGGATAAAAACCATCAAACCTGAAATTGTGTTCACACACTAAGCTAGATTAGTTGCTAAAGGTTACAAGCAAATTCACGGCGTGGATTGTGTTGAAACCTCATGCATAATCATAATGCTCAAGTCTATAAATCAAGCAATGATTGCATATTGGTACATACGGCAATTGGATGACAAAACAAATTCCTCAATAAAATGTTGGAATAAACTATGTACATGGTATGTCATAGGATTTGTGGATCCAAATAAATGCTTGAAAGAGAAAGCTAGCTTATAAAATCTAAGTACAGATTTAAGCAAGCAATTGGGAATTGGAATTATATTTTAATGAAGCTAATAAGTATTTTAGTTTCATAAAATATACATGATTCTTATAGATATATAAGAAGTTTAGTGGGAGTACTTAAAACTTAATTGGTCCTATGTGTATTATACACATATCTCTCTATTGTGAAATAACATTCAAATGCTAATGACTTAGATTTGAAATTATTCATCAATGATGGACCATGGCGAAACTTAGTACATACTGGGTATTAAGATCTATTTACAAAAATATTATGATATTGTTTTGGATTAAGTAATGGCATTTACTAAATCAAACACGAAAGTCTCCATTGGAGATATTTGACCCATGTGAATAAATCTAAGTAAAGGATGTTTGAACTATGTATAAGCATTTACTAAGTTAAACATCAAAGAGTCTAAATGAGATTCTTAACCTATATTATATGTCAAAGAATTTAGCTGAATTTAGTATCTACTGAAACTAGATAAGCTAAAGTTACGTGAATAGAATTCAATTGGGAATTATTCTGCAAAAGAATTTATCATGTATGATATAATATGAGGATCGCAAAAACGTATCGTATGACTTTAGGCATGACGAACATATACCAATCTCTATTGATCTAAGTAAAGATCAACTAGATTGAGATCAAGAACACTTATGGTACTTGAAAAGGTACATAGGAATAGTTCTTGATTCAAGGAAATAAAGATATGCTAAATATTGATGCTACATGCATAAACACTGGCAAAGGATCAAGCAAGACCCTTTGGAGTTAACCATTGACAAGGACGAGCTAAAGAGCATCGTGTTTTGAAATGGCAACATGGATTGAAGACCATGAGTTGTTGCGTGGGAAATTAAAATATTAATTTCTATGTTCTAAGATACAGCTGGAAAGTCTTCCACATGTCTGTGAACTGCGTGGATAAGTAAATCCAAACAAAGCATCACTAGCAACCTAAACAGTTGAAGTAAAAGTACTTATTGCCTAAGAAGCAATAAAACAGAGTTGTTTATGTTAAAGAGTTCTTCACTGAACTTGGGTAGATCACATGTCTACTGGCTTGATGGTTCTTCATTGAAAAAAATGCGTAGAACCACTCTTGAAGCAAGAAAAGACTAGATCACAAAATAAACATACTCAAAAGATCTTATCATCTATCTCGAAGAACATTCGATGAAAAGGATATTAAGATTGGCAAAGCATGATAACTAAACCTATGCAACAAGTGAGAAACAACACTCACATTGTAGCACTGGAAATCAAGCATAGCTTTGAATTCCATAAACTGTTTTAGAAGATGGGTTTGAGGCCCATGGTGGTAAAACATTGGGGTTGAACATTTATCATATATGAAATGAATTTTCATATTCCATTTAATCTTGGTTTAGTATTAAATGATGAGTCCCTTCAATTTGACGATATATTCAAGATAGACTGTCAGGACCAGTCCTGTGACTAAGAAATGTCTATCAAGTGAACTTGAATGTCAAAGGTTGAAAATGGTCCCTAGTCGGAGTTTTCTATAAAATTGGACGCATAGAAAACGTTAGACGATTAGAAAGCAAGATGACTAGTAGTTCTGTTTCTTGAACTATGTGGACATGGCAATGTTATAATCATTTGCATGGATACTTACTTTGGGAAGACTAGTATCGGACAAGACCTATGAAACTTTACTGTAAGAGATGAAAATCTGTCATAAGTAAATTTCATTAAAATTATTAGACACTAAATCCTCAATACCTGAGTGATTTGAGATTACTTGTTTGAGAACTGGTTGCTTTGACGTTGACCAACCGTCGCACCGTAAAAGGAGGCTATAAAGGCAACGCTCAGGTAATCACCTATCAAACGAAGTCTAATCTCAAGATCGCAAGATTGGGATTATCCTCCCATAAATCGGGATGAGATGCTTAAAAGTTGTACAAGGCCACTCGGAGAGCTAGAAACTGTTAAATGCATGGCCGTGCTCGGATGAATCATAGGCTATGATTATCTGTTTATTTGATCAGTTGAACTCTGAAACCGAGGAACACCTCTGGACATAATAAGGATGACAACTCTTACCTTATGTTCAAGAGCAAGCATCGAGCGACAAAGGAATTAGGAAATGCACACTTGTCCCTAAGGACAAGTGGGAGACTGAAGGAAATAATGCCCTTGGTCCAAGTATGCATTCAATGTTAAGTCTAATAAATGCGGTTCAGTATTAATTAACAAGTTAATAATTCAGTGAGATCAAGTGAGCTGAATGCCTAGCTAGAGGCCGCTTCAGTTCAAGTGGAATTAATGATATTAATCCACAGCTTACTCTTGACTGAACCCGTAGGGTCACACAAATAGTACGTAAACGGATCAAGTATTTAATGGCATTAAATACTCCAACTATGGATATTCGAAATCGACGGATCTTGGTTTCAGTGGGAGCTAAGATCGTCACAGGCAAGAAATGAATACTCCGGAAACGATGATATTGTCGGAAACGGAAATATGGATCGTATCGGAAATATAAATATTATCCAAGTCGTAGATGTTGCCGGAAACGGAAACATGGTACATATCGGAATAGATTATCGGAAATGGAAATATTACCGGAATCGGAAATATTGCCGAAAACGGAAATATTGTCAGAATCGGAAATATTATCGGAATCGGAAAATAATTCCGGAAATGGAAATATTAAATATTTGTTCGAAACGGAAATTAATTCCGGAATCGGAAATATTAAATATTGTTCGTATCGGAAATGAATTCCGGAATCGAGAATTTAATCGGAAGCGTATCGTACGAATTAGCATCGGACGAGGCCTGCCAGACGAAGGCCCAGCACGAAGCCGGGCCATCGCCCAGCAAGCCAAGCGCAACAACCACACGCCAAGCATACGACCAGGCCCAGCGCAAAAGCCAGGCCTAGCTGAAGCTTGGGCGCGCGCGCGGACAAGGCTGCGACAGTGGGCCTTGCGCTGTGCTCTCGGCGTGGGCCGCAAGGCCTGCGTGCGGGCGTGCGGTGCTTGTGCGCCACTCGTGTGTGTTACTCGGAATCCTAAGGCTACCGGGATTCGTAATATGATTAAATCTAATCCTAATAGATAAACTTTGTTTAATTAGAATCCTAGTAGGGTTATAATTAAATAGATTTGTATTCTAATAGGATTATAATTCCTTTCCATAAACTCTATAAATAAGTGCCTAGGGTCACATATTTACAACGAGTTTTCAAGTATTCAAAGTGAGTTTTTGAGAGAAAATTCAGTCACACATTTGCCTAAAAGTGCCGAAAATAATAGTACCTTAAGGGCGATTCTAGTTGGTCAATCTTAAGGCGGATCCGGACGTGCTGTGGACTATCTTCGGAGGGACGACACTTGGAGTCCTAAAGACTTGTTCTTGTTCGGTTCGGGCGCAGCTAGGGAAGGCACGCAACAAAGAGTATGCATCTAAACTATGCTAAATGATTATGTGTAAATAGTATGTATTCCTGGCTTAATGGTTGTTTCCGCATGATTTATGAATTGTCATATGTATCATAACATAACAAACCGAGCAAAGGCTGCGATTGAATGGTTGCGAGCAGCAGCGACGGTGAGAGGTGAGTAGCGAGGGCGGCGAGAAGAGAGCAGCCACGGCGGCGGCGACGATAGGCCACCAACAATCACGTGTTCTTATTCGCAGATCTGATTTGTGGCCACCAGCAACAACGACGATCTGATTCGCGGCCACCAGCAACACCTTTCAAAAAAAAATCGATTCGTTCAATTTTTGTGCGATTTTGTTCGAATAACAAATCGAGAATGCTGATTGAGAATTTGCGATTGAGATTTGAGAATCAATCAATTGATTAATTGGAGGAACAAGGTGTTCGTGGCGTCGTCGCTGGATTTCGGCGAAGGAATCACCACCGCAAGCAGCGGCCGGTGAGAAGTGACCGGCGACCGCCGAGCGTTGGTGGTGGCTACGACCGGAGAGAGAATTGAAGAGAGAGATTGAAGAATAGAAGAGAGAGAAAGACATTCTGAAATGAAAAAAAAATGGCGTGAAAATAAAAATTGGGTGTATTTGTTAATAATAATTACAAAAATGCCATTATTAAAAAGTGTTCTTACCGTAAGGAAGTGTTCTCACCGTAAGAAGTGTTCTTACGGGAGCCTCTCTCTCTCTCTCTCTCTCTCTCTCTCTCTCTCTCTATATATATATATATATATATATATATATATATATATATAATATATATATATATATATATACGGTAAGAACACCTCCTTATGTAAGAATATTTCTTACGGTAAAAACACTTTTACACTCTCCATGTTCAAAATTTGTTCAACCATGTTCAAAATTTTCAAACTCATGTTCTAATTTATTCAACCATGTTCTAAATTTGTTCAACCATGTTCTAAATTTATTCAACCATGTTCTAAATTTTCAAGCTCATGTTCTAAATTTATCGAACCATGTTCTAAATTTATTCAACATGCATTTTCTCAATTCAACCATGTTCTAAATTTAGAACAAGTCAACACATATACATATATAAATTTTCTAAATTTTCAAGCTCGTGTTCTAAATTTATTCAAGCATGTTCTAAATTTATTCAACGGTGTTCTAAATTTGTTCAACCATGTTCTAAATTTATTCAAGCATGTTCTAATTTTATTCAAGCATGTTCTAAAATTATCCAACCATGTTCTCAATTTTCAAGCTCATGTTCTAAATTTATTCAACCATGTGCTAATTATATTCAACCATACTCTAAAGTTGTCCAACCATGTTCTAAATTTGTCCAACAATGTTCTAAATTTAGAACATGGAACCTAGTCAACACATATACATATATACATGTTCTAAAATTTCGAGCTCATGTTCTAAATTAATTCAAGCATGTTCTAAAATTATTAAACATGTTATAAATTTATTCAACCATGTTCTAAATTTATTCAAGCATGTTCTAAATCCAATCAAACATGTTCTAAATTAATTTAAGCATGTTCTAAAATTATTAAACATGTTATAAATTTATTCAACCATGTTCTAACTTTATTCAACAGTGTTCAAAATTATTCAAGCATTTCTAAATCCATTCAAGCATGTTATAAATTTATACAAGCATGTCAAATTTTATTTAAAAGTGTTCTAACTTCATACAAGCATGTTCTAACTTTATTCAAGCATGTTCTAACTTTAATCGAATATGTTCTAAATTTATTCAAGCATGTACTAACTTTATTCAAGCGTGTTCAAATTTTATTCATACATGTTTATCCAACAGTGTTCTAAATCTTGATATACGCTCAAACGATATCTTTGAAATCAATTTTTATTTTGAATTGAGAAATCGATGGAAATCGAATTTTATTTTTGAATTGAGAAATCGATTGATTTAAGAATTGAAGAATCGATTGATATTAGAATCGAAGAAATCAATTAATTTTAGAATCTCAGAAAAACGAAATCGGTTGATTTTAGAATCGAATAAACCGAAAGCGAAAATATCAAAGAAATTTACAGAAATCGAAATCGAAGAACTCTTACAGAAATCGAAATCGAAGAAATCGGAGTAATCTTACAGAAATGGATATCTGATTCGCGAACACAACCACCGCAACCAACATATTTGGTTCGAAATCGTATCCGCGAACCACAACCACCGCGAACCACAACCTGAATTGTTGCGAGCAGCAGCGAGCGGCATGAGGAAAGGAGAAGCGGCGGCGAGAGGAGAGAAGAAGCGGCGGCGCAGCGAGAGGAGAGAAGAAGCGGCAGCGAGAGGAGAGCGAAACCGGCGGCGAGAAGAGAGCAGAAGCGACGACGAGAGGTAAGCAGGGGCGGCGGCTAGGGGCGGCGACGATTGGTGGTGGTGTTCGAATAGGAGAGAGAGGGGAATTGAAGAGAGAGAAAGAGTGCCAGAAAATCAGAAATAATGAAAAAAAAGTGAAAAACAATTAAATTGGTTTATTTGTTTATTAAAATTACAAAAATGCCATTATAGAAAGTGTTCTTACCATAAGAAAGTGTTCTCACCGTAAGAAGTGTTCTTAGGGGAGCCTTTCTCTCTCTCTCTCTCTCTCTCTCTCTCTATATATATATATATATATATATATATATATATATATATATATAGGACCGGATTCTGGTGAGAACCTCTCTTAAGATGAGAACTATCTTATAATGAGAACATATGATAACAGTTGGATTAAAACAAAAGGGACGGCTGAGATCATATCTCGCGAATTTAAACGAAAGATTCCTTTCCTCCCTCCTGATTGAATTTCTCTCTCCTCACTCAATTTCAATTGCAGTCATCTTTCTCCTCAACGAATTTGCTTGTGAGACGCTCAAATTCTTCACACAAATCTGCAAATAAATTAGTAAAACAGATATGATTCAGGATTTCTTGTTTAATCTGGTGGTTTTACTTCAAATTTCTTCTCTTAAGACTCAATTCTTTACTGGCCTGCAAATTCGAGCTCAGAATCAAGTATTATTAGATTATGCTTACAGTAGAAAATTCTCAGGCTTATAGTAACATCAGCTAAAATTTTATGTTGTTCTTATGCAATTCGTTGGTATGCGTAGCCTACTTCTGAATTAATCGAGTTTAGTCAATTTTGTGGAGGTTTTTTGTGAATTTTGGTGGCTTTGCGGACAGATTAAGTGAATTTGAGTGAATGTTGTGAATTTATTTCAATTAGGTTTTAGGCTTATAATTTCGTTACTTGTTGCTGTGAATTTACTTTGAGCTTCAAGCTAAACTGCTAGATTTTAATAATTCAATCGATTTTCAGCTTGACTTTTTTTGTGAAATTCCCACTCATAAACCTGGAAGCTTATAAACCTGTTCATGTGATGACACGATCTAATAAGTAACTAAGTCACTCCTTAGTCCTAAAAGTAAACTAAATCTCTCTTAAAGTAAACTAAATCTTTCTGAAAGTAAATTAAATCGGTCTATTTCAAATTGTCTCGTGATACTATTGGTTCTTGAAGTAAATCATTGAGGCTCATAAGTAAATAATTGAGGCTCAGAAGTAAATCAATTAGGTCAAAAAGTAAATTCATGCAAAACTGTTTCAGAGGCTTGTTTTAGCTCCTGCTTGTGTAATCATTTGAGAGTGATGCAGTTATTGTTGTTGTTGTTGTTGTTGTTGTTGTTGTTGTTGTTGTTGTTGTTGTTGTTGTTGTTGTTGTTGTTGTTGTTGTTGTTGTTGTTGTTGTTGTTGTTGTTGTTGTTGTTGTTGTTGTTGTTGTTGTTGTTGTTGTTGTTGTTGTTGTTGTTGTTGTTGTTGTTGTTGTTGTTGTTGTTGTTGTTGTTGTTGTTGTTGTTGTTGTTGTTGTTGTTGTTGTTGTTGTTGTTGTTGTTGTTGTTGTTGTTGTTGTTGTTGTTGTTGTTGTTGTTGTTGTTGTTGTTGTTGTTGTTGTTGTTGTTGTTGTTGTTGTTGTTGTGTTGTTGTTGTTGTTGTTGTTGTTGTTGTTGTTGTTGTTGTTGTTGTTGTTGTTGTTGTTGTTGTTGTTGTTGTTGTTGTTGTTGTTGTTGTTGTTGTTGTTGTTGTTGTGTTGTTGTTGTTGTTGTTGTTGTTGTTGTTGTTGTTGTTGTTGTTGTTGTTGTTGTTGTTGTTGTTGTTGTTGTTGTTGTTGTTGTTGTTGTTGTTGTTGTTTACAATCCATTGTTGTTTTTGTTGTTGTTGTTTACAATCCGTTGTTGCATTTTAGCAGTTGGTTTTGGCTGGGTCCGACTGCATTTTATCGAGGCCGAACAGTAGACAGTGCCAGATAATCATCTTCAGTCCCACCGAGAATTTTCTTCTTGCTTCTTGGATGAGTTAGGGTAGATAGTTTGTTATGAATGCCTGCATTGTGCCATCTGAACTTCATGTTAGGATTGTCAAGTTAGCTGGTATTGTTTGTAGAATTGTTGTTGGAGATATATTCTTTTACTGCAGTCTGATAATTTAATATGTCCGTTGGAGGTAAACTACCATGTTAGTATATCTAGTATGTTAGATGGTTTTCTATGGTTTCTGCTGTTTGAATTTTTTTTTTTATGGTAAACTACCAGGTCTGCAAACTCTACGGTCCATGCTAGTCTATTTTGCTGCAATGTGGACTGACGGTGTTCATGCTAGTCTGTGATGTTCTGGTGCTGCAATCTGATCTGAACTGGGGGAATCTTGTCTGCTGGTTTGAGTCTGGCAGTAGTTGTGTTTGGTTTAAAGGAATTTTCTGCTGTGTAGAGCTTTGGTTATATATGGTTAATTGTTAGCTGCTGCAGTCTATGCAGTTGAGCTTCAGGTTTGGCTATCAGTTATACTCCGAAAGTAAACTAAATCTCTACAAAAGTAAACAGAATCTCTCTAAAAGTAAACTAAATAACAATGAAACATCAATAATAATTTTCTCTTAAATGTTTTGTGAAAACCTATTAGCTCAAGTGGTAGAGCACTATGCAGATGCATATGGGATATAGGTTCGATTCCTACGTAGATTGTCTAAAGAGTAAATTAAAAAAAAAAAAAAAACTCGAAAGTTAATACAAGAAACGTACTAAAAGTAAACAATAGGGTGATTGAAAATATGCAAATTTAAAGAGGAAAAGGGGATAAGATGGCGAAATTTGTTTATAATAAAACAAAGTAATTATAAAAATGAAAAAAAAAACACGCTTGATAAATAAAAATGGGTACATAGAGAAACATAAGGAATACTCTTCAATTAATTACTTGGTAGGAAAAAATATACTTATGAGTGCTTCAAGACATTTTGGAAAATTTAGCGGGTGCCCTGTGCATCCTCTTACATTTCCTCCTTATACGTGAGGATAAAATGAATCCGGATCACCAATGGGTATAAAAACACGTATTATTGGGTACATCTAATAATTTTCAATGTAATTATGACAATACAAATGAAGCATTAAGCACACAATTATGTGATAGAGGAATCCAAAACACATCAGTCTAAAATTTTCCGAATATAATTAATTTTTAAACCAATAAGTATTTTATTCATAAAGTATAAATCATCAAACACCTTCGATAAAAAGGAAAGTCAATAAATCGATTCGCCCATGAACAAGTTTGGTCAAAATCTGTTTGATAACAAGTAAACAAACCATTTTAACAAAATATTCACGCCTAATTATTCTTAACAAAATCTGAAACAACTACGGACCAGAGTATTTAAGTTCAATTTGACTCGTTTATGCTCACGAGCAATTCGTTTTTTATTCGCTTTATAAGCTTGTTCATAAATGGGTCAAGTCTGAACAAGTAAATTCAAAAGCTTGAATGAGCTCTGTCTGAGCCTAGAACTCAAATGTTCTTATGAAGTTTGCCTCAGTTTCATGATTATAGCATGTTCTCTTTTCCTGGTAAGTTCAGAATTTTCTAATGAATTTGTAGTTGGTCTTGTGTGGTTAATTCTTTCTAGTTTTTAAGGTCTGGATTTTTCTTGTGTTGATCCAAATACTTTTGTTTAAATGCATGTATTTTATTTTTCTGATCTGATTTGATATGATCTTTTCTTATATGATTTGATATGATATAATGTTTTTTTAAAACAAGTAATACTTATAATAAGGAATAAAAATAGGGAAATGATAAATCCAAGGAATAATTTCACTTTTTCCAAGGAAATCAACTTAAAAAAATGTGGATTTCTTTGAAAGAAGTAAAATTTTCCTTGGATTTATCATTTTCCATAAAAATAAGTGAAGATAATATCTAAAGTCTCATACTTTTTATGTAAACAAACTCCAACATGAAGTAATCTCCATGCAAAAGCTTTTGCATGCCCTGATTTACAATAATGTTATTGTATGGCGTATTCATTAGACATAAAGTAAAAATATGACCATTACTTTCATTAAACTATACCCCTATTGCCATTACAAGTTGGCAAGTTACCCTACAAAAGACATAATGTTACCCAACTTTAATTGAAAAGTTATTTTACCAAAATTTAAATGCCAACTAGTTTAGTCGGTAAGTCTAGCTTGAGGGTGGTACCTAATGTTAAAATAATACCAAAAATTAGAACAAACTTGTATGATTGATAAACGAATTGATGGAATAATTGTTGTGTCGTGGACACCCACTATTCTAAAGTACAATTTCCTGCTATCTCCCGGCGCTGTAGAACAGAAAGCGGTCGCCCTCCAAAATTAGCGCAACTTCGAATTTATGTACACTTACAAAGCCGAATGGAGTCAAAACATATGCCCAAACCGAGAGCACTTTTGGAGAGAAAGCAATGTATTTGATATTTATGGAAATTGAGTGTATTCTGTAGTTTTGGGAAGCAACAAAAATTTTGAAAAAGTAATTAAAACTGGGAAGAGCAACAGCAAAAACGGACAAAAGATTAAGGCTGTAAAGGACTCCATTAAGGCTAATTAATTAAATGGTTACGTAATCAACTCAAGAGATTTTCGTCACAAGGATTTAACCAAAACAGCAGGGTACCAAAGAGAATATGTAAGGCCCACAAAATCCACCCACACCCCCGCATCGGATTCCCCCAGATCCCAAGTCCCGACCAGCCGGCGCGAGCACTCTTGTGTGTTATGTGTCCACCCTTACCACTCTCACACTTTCTCAAACAAGAGTTATATCTCAACCCAATACATAAACAAGAATGAATGAAATAATTATTTCAATGTGAGACCAAAACACTATTCACCTTTTACACTCTTTTTGTTTTGACTTTCCCTACCAGGAACTTTCAACATCTAATACATGAGATTAATCTCGTCTACATCATTTATTGGCTCTTCCTTATAGCCGTCTCTACACCAAAAATAATTAATTAACCACATAAAAATTAATAAAAAGTCAATAATAGAAATATAGAATAGAGAGTCATCTTATTATACTCACAATCTTTTGATACGTTTGTGATCTCAATGCATGAACTCACAAAGCATAAACGTTTTGTAGTTTTATATATGTATCTAAGATCAGGATGAACTATCTTTTTGAGACTCTCATTTAAGTTTAACATTATTAATCAATTAATTAATGAGCGCCCAAAAGTAGTCACTACCTAAGGTACGTTTTCATATTATAATTATCGCTACCTTGATGATATGTCCTTTGTTGTAATGTCTTTCGTATGCAGGTCCTTAGTTTTCTAAAAAGATTATCTTAATTAATCTAGCTCCGTTTAGCGGCTTGAACTAGCTGCTTAATTAATTAAATTGATTCCTTAAGAAATACTCCCTAGTGAGTTAGACCTTTAAAAATAGGTTTTTAGTCTAATGAGTTTAAATGAGTTCTAAAAAACTCAAATTACATCTAATAAGTTCACTCTCTACCAAACATATCCAATAATTTCTAATCAGATTCCTTTATTCGAATAAATTCAGGAGGTTTCACGTGAACAATGGTGTATCAGTTCCATGATTTACTACTCCGTATTATCAATTTACTTCTCTTACACAATGCTATACTCCCATAGTCCCTTAGCTATCCTTAGCATCTTCATTTATATATATTAACCTTTATCCTTCAATAATTTTCCGCACTTGAATTTGTCAACTTCTTTAGAGATGTGCTTTAGGCATATGATCGACATCCCAGCTTGTTTGACTTAATCGTAGTGTCACAAAAAAGAGTAAAAGATTCCATGCTCTGTACTACTTGCATTATTTCAGAGAGAGAGAGAAAGCGCGCACGCATAACCATAGTTGACTTATGAAATGAAAATGAGTCAACCCGTGAAACAAACTTAAAAGCAAAGATTCAATGAAAGACAATGATGCAACATGCAATCTACTTCCATGCATGATCGACTTGACTCTAGCCCACAAGCAAACAAACAACATCTAACCTATGCAACTTAAATGATGAAGTAAGCACATCCCTTGAAAAGTCTTAATCATTGACATCTTAATTAATTAACCTAATTATCACGTATGAAATTGATCGATCATCTTTTCACAAAGAATGATTCATCTTCCTTGCATACAGTGGCCGGCCGGTTTCATATACATAATGAGATATAAGTCTATAAGAGATTCTAAATCAAGGGGTAATTAATGTTTTTTTTGTAGGTATGGATTTGGAGTTCTCTCCATCACGACAAGTGTTTGATATGTAACTTAACTTGTAGTGGTCGAGGCCATGTCCCAGAGTATTCCCTTTTTTTTCTCTCCTTTTGTTCCTCATTGTTGTATTTTTTTTAATTATGCTGTAAACTTCTAGCCACTTCTATTAATTTTTTTTTGGGATTCAATGTTTATTGAATGCTGATTGAATCTGTTTTATTTAATTTTTTTGAAATTTGTTTATGTTTTTAGTGGTTAATGGGTGCATGATGATCGTGAATATTATTGATAATTTTTTTTGGTTTTTTGAATTTTTCCCTTTGCGTAGTATGCTAACCCATATTGCCGTGAGATGAGGAGAACTGTGGGAGTATTTCAAAATTCTCATTTACAAGTGGTGTCCAAGTGGAGTAAAAGTTAACTCAAAATGTTTAAAAGTTATTTATATGTAAAAGTTATTTAATTTTTTATTATAAAGTTTTTTCACTTTAATTAAAATTATTTATTCAAAATCACTAATAAAGTATAAAATTAACCATTTAACCTTTTAAAATATTTATCTTTTTTTTTATAGTTAATTTTATGAAAATATATTAAAAGTTATACTCACTCCGTATTTCAAAAAGATATACAATTTGACCGACACACAGTTTTAAGAGAGTGAGTTGAATTTATATATAAGATGGAAGTGGGATAATGGGTAAATTATTTATTATAGTTAAAAGATAATGTGAGTAAGTGAGAGACCACATGAAAAAGAGAAATATTAATATTTTGGAAGTGGGGATCAAAACATGTCAAAAAAAGGAAAAAGGAAAGTGTATCTTTTTTTAAAATACGACCGTTTAAGGAAAGTGTATCTTTTTTTAAAATACGGAGAGAATAAATAATTCCTCCGTCCGTTCTTAAATATTGGTCCCCTTTTGACTTTTTAGTCCGTTTCAAAATCTAATATATATATATAAAGGGGAGTTTTTTGGAGAGATTTTGGAGTGCCACATAGGATTGCCATGTCATTAAGTGTAATTTAAAATAAATATTAGATACAAATAAAAATGAAAAAATAACTTTTGAAATAGTTTATTATCCGTTTACAAATCTGAGTCCAACAAACAAAAAGATAAATTTTGTAAAAAGATAATATTTAAAAAATAAACAAAAGATAAAAATTTGCAAATTAAAAAAAGATAACTATAATTATCAGCTTTCAATATACGGTATTTTTTTGTTGATGATCTATATATATCTAAACCAATAAAGATTAATCAAACATGCCTTGGGAAAGAAGATGATCTGTGATTATCTCAATTGTGGAACCACACCACGCCATAAAACCACCATCACATTATGTAACTTGCTTGCTTATTATATGTACAATGATATGGCAAAACTTTTGTTGATTGATATTCTTCTTTTCGTTCCAGGTTGTTCAATACAGTACACTCCGTATCACATACAAAATACAAAGTATATATATTAGATTAGATTCGGACGATCGAGGATTATGCGAGAACTTCATAGAAAACTACAGAAGATGAGCGTGAAATTGAGATAATTGTACATAATCTGGTAAATATTTGGTATGTTTGGATATTCACTTAAAATATAATTGTATATCGACTTATTGAGTTTTTGTTTTGGAATTACAATTTTTTGAATTACCGGTTACAATCATATATGCATGTGCTATTTGCTTTTTTATCCTAATTTATTTAGGTGTGATCTCAAAATTTTCACGATGTATTATTGTCTTTTTTTTGTGGTCAAAATCATTCTTTTACTTTGGATTATTTAACACCTGCAATTAGTGGAATCATCATTTTGATGCACTGGAATTTTTTTTTTGGTTATATATAAACTTAACTTCTCATGTAATTCGATCAAGAGTATATAGGAAGTTGGTATTGAAGGATAACGTATTTTTCGATTGATGAGAAGGATGACAACACCGAGCAAGTCATTTGCGGTGATTTTAGAGATTCCAAAAAAAAATCAGTGCATCACCACAATGATGATTTTAGAGATTCCAAAAAAATTATCAGTGCATCACAATGATGATTTGCATTTCCTTAAGCGTATTACGGGTGTATAAACACACATGCAATAGGTAACTAAGCTATACGATTGGATAATTGTTAACAATAAAACCAAAATTTACATAAAATAAAATAATATATTCAAATATAATAGACATATATGAACAAACAATTCAATATGCATTATTAAAATTATTTGTATAATAATAATAATAAAAAAAAGACCCGATAAAAGATAATAATAAGAGAAAAAGATAATTTATCCCGTTTAAAATAATAAAATAGAATTACAAATGTTATCAAATCAATCATATGTTAAGTAGTTATGTATTGTGATAAAAAGACACACGTAATTGATTCTCATATGAATTCATCAAGGTAAAGTTAAAAAATAAATCTCACAAACAAAAATAAATATATTTAACCCGTGCATCGCACGGGCTTTAAATCTAGTAATATTTAAGCGTAAATATCTCCAAATACGTACGTTAAATAAATATAAAAATTTGATATTGATAAACTACACATTAAGACGAACAAAACAAGATATCACATGAATACATTTTGAAATACATATTGGAAAGAAATAAGAATATTCTCTTCAATTGTAAATAATGACAAGATTCCAAAATGAATTAATAATAAAGAACAGAGGGAGTAGATAAAATAAAGTTATCTTGGTGTACAATAAATTTATTTTACCCCTTGTGCATACACGGCCATTTGAACAATATTAGTTTCGTGATTCCGAGCCTACATGGACACCGAATCATGGAATAAATTTAGCACAGGAATTGTTTAATTTCTAACACTAGCTGGATAGGGAAAGAATTTAAATTTCTTTTCTATGTTCGGTTTGAGAAGGATATCAGTTTCAATATATATAAATTTCATTCTATTTGAAGTTTAAAATTAAATTAAGAAAAAGTTTGTTATCATAAATAGTCATCAAATACATAAATTTGGACATCAAAATTTTTTATACATTAATAAGAATGATTTTTCTCTTTTTAAATGTTTAGTGTCATTAATTATATCGTTCAAGTAATAGATAAAACATTGCATTAACATATGAGAGGTCATGAGTTCGAGGATGAATATCAACATTTTTTTGTGAGTACACAAAATAAACTATAATGTGTGTATATGGTATGGCGCGACGACGTTATGTCACTTGTCATGTCATCACGACAGATGGAAAGATAACATGGAACTGACGTGAAGTTTAATAATATATTTAGATATAGAATTGATTTAACGTAAGTTTCAAACAACCCTTGTTTTTGCAATTTCTATGTAGACAAGGGTGTACAATAAGGGTACACCCAAAGAATACAAGTGTTTACATATAAGAACATGACTTTACGTTAAAATTAACATGAGCGTGTTTTTTCACAAATTCTTTTTATGTATGTAAATGTGGTGTATAATAAATATTGTACATAGGAATAAAAGTTAACTCAAAATATTTACAAGTTATCAAAAATCGAGTAAAGTTAGTCAGATATACAATAAATTTATAACACTTAATGCATTCAATACCTTTAAGAGCATCTCCAATGGTAAGATAATTTGACAATTAGCTTGTTAGAACATCTCCAATAGTAAGCTAATTTGACAATTAGCTTGTTATGCCAAATAAGATTTCATGTTATTTCATTGTCTAGCTAATTTGTGTTCCAATGGCTAGCAACTAGCTTTTATTTAAATTAGTCCCACTTGTCAATTAATTATTTGACAACTTTGGGAGCTAGTTATCAAGCCAATTTATTATTTTCACTCCAATGGTCTAGCTAGCTAGCTTGAAACTTTTATAAATATCAAGCTAGTCCCTAGCTACAACCATTGGAGATGCTCTTATGCCACATAGGATTTTAAACTATTTCATTGTCTAGCTAATTTGTGCTCCAATGGGTAGCAATTAGCTTGTTATTTAAATTTGTCCCACTTGTCAATTAAATATTTGGTATCATTGGGAGCTAATTGTCAAACAAATTAACTTGTTTAAGCTAATTTATTATTTTCACTCTAATGGTTTAGCTATTGGCTTGAAACTTTTATAAATTTCAAGTTAGTTCCTAGCTACAACCATTGAAAATGCTCTAATAATATTATGTTAATTATTAAAAGACTTTTACCCATACACTACAAAAATTTGTATCTTTAACGACAACCTAATTACGACGGGTCAAAAATCCCGTCGCAAAAGGCTTTTGCGACGGGACTAACAACCAAACAAAGACGGGAACAACTGTCGCAAATGTCTTTTACGACGGATTAACGACGAGATTTTCCATTAACGACGACCCCCTTTTATGACGGGTTCGCGATATGAAATCCCGTCATTAATCAACGATTATTGACCTTTAGCGACGGGATTTCCCATCGTTAATGGTCTAACTTTTTGTAGTGATACTTTTATGCTTTTAGTGTATGTCACTCATTATACACTCTGATCCATAGTCCACGCATATCAATGACTTATTTCTCTTGTTCCCATAGTCTTGCATTCTTTTTCCAATTAATACCTTAAAAAATGAAACAAGAACGACGAAGTCCTTATCTTATTTGTAACAATTAGTAGCTATAGTCTTGCATTCTTTTTCCAATCTATCTATAATATATATTAAAAGACGTTTACAATCATGTTCATCTTCCACGTGACGCTCTCCCTCTTCCATGTTAAAGGGTGGTACTACATGCATTTACATACAATTAAAAAAAACAAAAATATTATTTATGTAAGACTTAAACCCTTGACCTCAGGTTTCAAACAATAAATACTTATCCACCAAGCTATATGTCAATTGATTTCTTTCTTTCCAAACAAAATATAACAAATGACAAAATAGTCAAAAAGAAAAATAATATAAATTTAATCACGTTCTTTGTATGTAATGGAATAAATATGGTTTTTCATGTAATGACCCGGGGCATCACCCGGATCAAAAACTAGTTAAAACCTTAAAAAATGTAACAAAAACGAAGAAGTCCTTATCTATTTGTAGCAGACTAGCAGCTTTCACTACCACTAACCTCCAATCCTTTATCCTTCATGTATGGAAAGCTAAGTAAGTGACAAAAACCATATATTATATGATAAAGACCTAGAAATAATGTGTCTCCACTATCAAGTAAAGTTGGAGCCCAATCAATGTATTTTCATGTTTTCCATGCCCCTGGACGTCGGAGATATTCTGAGAATACGCAAGTCGATCTTGTGGCAACCCACTTCAGCCTCCATCTTACAGATGTCTCGTGTCTCCCATATTTTGTAATTTTTCTTTACCATGTATTCCGTAACACATTCGTTTATAATACTTTGTCCGCTTCTTAATAGATACGTATTCTATCCCTTTTTATTCTTTACGTATTATATTTAGGGTGTTTTATTTTAATCTATATATTATGGTTGTACACATTTTAAAACTTTTCTTTTTTATATTATTGCTGTACACATTTTAAAACCTATCATTTTTTTTTTTGCTGTAATTACAAACAAAATTAAAACCTACCATTGATAAGGGTACATGATAGGTTAATTGTCTTAAATCAGTAAAAACCCAACAACAAAGTCAGGCCCAAACGAGTCATAGGCCAAGAAAGAGGAGACATAGCAGCAGGCGAAAAGCCAACGCGAGATATGAAGGAGTTGGAAGGATGGAACAGGTCAAAGGCTGATGTGGCCACGATTGACCAATCTCTCTCTCTCTCTCTCTCTCTCTCTCTCTCTCTCAATAGTTATGGGGAATAACTCCCACTCTCCCACAACATCTCTTCAACTGCCTCTTATCAACAAGTAAATATACAGCAGAAACCGACAATTAGACATCATCAATACAGAAACGAAGCTTTCCGTATTTTCTTAGGTTTCTTAGCGCTTAGTTTAGCCCTACGCTTAGTAGCCTAGCAGTAGCGTAAAAATAGTTCTTAGTTTTTCCCATGTATTGAAAAACATCAGGTAGTTACACCAGTGTATTTTCCAAGCATTCAACCATGAAGGTAGATTTCTTCATGATTTAATGTTTGTTCGGTTTTTATTACATATCAATCAATAATATTTTCTTATCTTTTGTGATGTCATATTAAGCATTTCATTTCGTATTAACTCTGTTAGAAAAGGGTTGCAAAATTGGTGATTTCTTACGGAATTACTCGATTACGAACGAGGCTTCTACATAAAAAAGTCAGTCGTCCTTTAAGGGCAGTACCCCTAAGCGCCTTTATTGCCTTACAAGATAAGGTGATATTTCTTGTTCGCGTATAGAGTCAACAAGTTTTTGATGACCACACTGGGAGAGATAGTTGACAATTTGACAAATCTCTCACAATTCTTCTTAGGAAAGGCAAAAGAAAAGGTGTAAATATGTGAATAGTGTTTATTGTCCCACATTGAAAGAATTCTTCATTTCCTCCTTGCTTATATATTGGGTTATAGGTATAACTCTGGTTTGAGAAAGTATGAGAGTGGTATGGGCTGATACATAACACACGCCCACAGGCCATGGTACTTGGTAATGTGATGCGCGGGCGTGGGGTAGGTTTTGTGGGCCTTACATATTCTTTTAGTACCGGGCTGTTTTGGTTAAAACCTTGTTACGGAAATCTGTAATTCATTACGTAACCATTGGTTTAATTAGCCTTAATTGCGGCCGTTACGACTTCATTATGGTTCTGCTCGTTTTTTACTGTAGTCATTCCATGAGATTGATTATTTAATCAATCTCCTCCTCATTCTTTCAATACACAATACTATACACACAGTTCTAGAAATAATCAAACAGTTTCTTGCTCTCTCAAATGCTCTCGGTTTTGGGCATATGTTCTTGTTAGGTTATGATACATATGACAATTCATAAATCATGCGGAAAAATCATAAAGCCAGGAAAACATATTATTTACACATAATCATTTAGCATAGTTTAGATGCATACTCTTTGTTGCGTGCCTTCCCTAGCTGCGCCCGAACCGAACAAGAACAAGTCTTTAGGACTCCAAGTGTCGTCCCTCCATAGATAGTCCATAGCACGTCCGGATCCGCCTTAAGATTGACCAACTAGAATCGCCCTTAAGGTACTACTTATTTTCGGCTAAATGGGCAAGAGATATGGCTGATTTTTCTGCTTAAAAATCCTAGCTTTGAATACTTGAAAAGTTGTGTATAAATAATGACCCTAGGCCCTTATTTATAGAGGTATGGAAAAGGAATTGGAATCCTATTAGGATACTAATTTATTTAATTAGAATCCTGCTAGGACTCTATTTAAATAAACTTTATCTAATAGGTTTAGGATTTAATCTTTTATCGAATCCCGATAGCTTTAGGATTCGCACACGAGCATCGCACGAGCACCGTACACCCGCGCAGGCCTTGCGGCCCACGCTGAGCGCACAGCGCTCGGCCCATGCTACTGTCCGCGCGCGCCCATGGCTTCAGCTGGGCCTGGCTTGCGCTGGGCCTGGTCGAGGCTTTGGCGTGTGTTGGTGATGCGTGTGGCTTGCTGGGCGATGGCCTGGCTTCGTGCTGGGCCTTCGTCTAGCGAGCCTCGTCCGATGCTAATTCGTACGATACGCTTTCGATTAAATTCCCGATTCCGGAATTTATTTCCGATACGAACAATATTTAATATTTCCGATTCCGGAATTAATTTCCGTCTCGAACAAATATTTAATATTTCCGTTTCCGGAATTATTTTCCGATTCCGATAATATTTCCGTTTCTGACAATATTTCCGTTTCCGGCAATATTTCCGATTCCGGCAATATTTCCATTTCCGATAATATTTTCCGATACGTACCATGTTTCCGTTTCCGGCAACATCTACGACTTGGATAATATTTATATTTCCGATACGATCCATATTTCCGTTTCCGGCAATATCATCGTTTCCGGAGTATTCATTTCTTGCCTGTGACGATCTCAGCTCCCACTGAAACCAAGATCCGTCGATTCCGAATATCCATAGATGGAGTATTTAATGCCATTAAATACTTGATCCGTTTACGTACTATTTGTGTGACCCTACGGGTTCAGTCAAGAGTAAGTTGTGGATTAATATCATTAATTCCACTTGAACTGAAGCGGCCTCTAGCTAGGCATTCAGCTCACTTGATCTCACTGAATTATTAACTTGTTAATTAATACTGAACCGCATTTATTAGACTTAACATTGAATGCATACTTGGACCAAGGGCATTATTTCCTTCAGTCTCCCACTTGTCCTTAGGGACAAGTGCATTTCCTAATTCCTTTGTCGCTCGATGCTTGCTCTTGAACATAAGGTAAGAGTTGTCATCCTTATTATGTCCAGAGGTGTTCCTCGGTTTCAGAGTTCAACTGATCAAATAAACAGATAATCATAGCCTATGATTCATCCGAGCACGGTCATGCATTTCACAGTTTCTAGCTCTCCGAGTGGCCTTGTACAACTTTTAAGCATCTCATCCCGATTTATGTGAGGACAATCCCAATCTTGCGATCTTGAGATTAGACTTCGTTTGATAGGTGATTACCTGAGCGTTGCCTTTATAGCCTCCTTTTACGGTGCGACGGTTGGTCAACGTCAAAGCAACCAGTTCTCAAACAAGTAATCTCAAACCACTCAGTTATTGAGGATTTAGTGTCTAATAATTTTAATGAAATTTACTTATGACAGATTTTCATCTCTTACAGTAAAGTTTCATAGGTCTTGTCCGATACTAGTCTTCCCAAAGTAAGTATCTATGCAAATGATTATGACATTGCCATGTCCATATAGTTCAAGAAACAGAACTACTAGTCATCTTGCATTCTAATCGTCTAACGTTTTCTATGCGTCCAATTTTATAGAAAACTCCGACTAGGGACCATTTTCAACCTTTGACATTCAAGTTCACTTGATAGACATTTCTTAGTCACAGGACTGGTCCTGACAGTCTATCTTGAATATATTGTCAAATTGAAGGGACTCATCATTTTAATAAACCACAAATTAAATGGAAAAATAAATTCTTTTCATTTATTGTGAATGATTAACCAATAATGTTTTACAAAGATTTAAACTCTAAAACTTTAAAACATTAAACAGGGATATCAAAGCCATTCTCCAATATGTTTGATTCCCATAGCTGCAGTGTGCGAGTTGTGCTTCGCCTGCGGCAGAGGTTTAGTCAATGGATCTGATATGTTGTCATCAGTTCCAATCTTGTTTATCTCGACTTATTTTCTTTCAACGAACTCTCGTAGAAGGTGAAATCTACGAAGTACATGCTTGACTCTCTGGTGGTGTCTAGGCTCCTTTGCCTGTGCAATAGCTCCTTTATTATCACAATACAGGGCTATTGGTCCTTTAATGGAGGGGACTACACCAAGTTCACCTATGAACTTCCTTAGCCATATAGCTTCCTTTGCTGCTTCATGTGCAGCAATGTACTCCGCTTCAGTTGTAGAATCCGCAATGGTGCTTTGCTTAGCACTTTTCCAGCTTACTGCACCCCTGTTGAGGCAGAAGACAAACCCAGACTGTGATCTGAAATCATCTTTGTCGGTTTGGAAACTTGCGTCCGTATAGCCTTTAACAATTAATTCATCATCTCCACCATAGACCAGGAAGTCATCTTTGTGCCTTTTCAGGTACTTCAGAATATTCTTGGCAGCAGTCCAATGTGCCTCTCCTGGGTCTGACTGGTATCTGCTTGTAGCACTGAGTGCGTACGCAACATCCGGGCGTGTACATATCATAGCATACATTATTGAACCAATCAATGATGCATATGGAATCCCATTCATTCGTCTACGCTCATCAAGTGTTTTTGGGCACTGAGTCTTGCTTAGAGTTATTCCATGAGACATGGGTAGGTAGCCTCGCTTGGAGTCTGCCATCTTGAACCTATCAAGCACCTTATTGACATAAGTGCTTTGACTAAGTCCAATCATCTTTTTAGATCTATCTCTGTAAATCTTGATGCCCAATATGTAATGTGCTTCTCCTAGATCTTTCATCGAAAAACATTTCCCAAGCCAAATCTTGACAGAGTTCAACATAGGAATGTCATTTCCGATAAGTAATATGTCATCGACATATAATACTAGGAAAGCAATTTTGCTCCCACTGACCTTCTTGTATACACAAGATTCGTCTGCGTTCTTGATGAAACCAAAGTCACTGACTGCTTCATCAAAACGTATATTCCAGCTCCTGGATGCCTGCTTCAATCCGTAGATTGACTTCTTTAGCTTGCATACCTTTTTAGCATTCTTTGGATCCTCAAAACCTTCAGGCTGGGTCATAAACACAGTTTCTGTTAAAACACCGTTTAAGAAAGCAGTTTTGACATCCATCTGCCATATTTCGTAATCGTAATATGCAGCGATTGCTAACATTATCCGAATAGACTTTAGCATTGCAACTGGTGAAAAGGTTTCATCGTAATCCACACCGTGGACTTGCCTGTAACCTTTTGCAACCAATCTAGCTTTGAAAACTTCAAGTTTCCCATCCTTGTCCTTTTTCAGTTTGAAAACCCATTTGCTTCCAATGGCTTGGTAGCCATCTGGCAAATCGACCAAATCCCATACTTGGTTTTCAGACATGGAGTTTAATTCAGATTGCATGGCTTCTTGCCATTGCTTGGAGCTAGGGCTCGTCATAGCTTGTTTTTAAGTCTCAGGTTCATCACTTTCAAGTAATAGAACGTCATAGCTCTCGTTCGTCAAAATACCTAAGTACCTTTCCGGTTGAGATCTATATCTTTGCGATCTACGCGGGGTAACATTTCTAGATTGACCATGATTCTCACCAGATTCTTCTAAAGATCTCTGAGTTTCATCCTGAATGTCATCTTGAGCATTCTCTAGAGTTTGTTGTTCGACTCGAATTTCTTCGAGGTCTACTTTTCTCCCACTTGTCATTTTGGAAATGTGATCTTTCTCCAAAAAGACACCATCTCGAGCAACAAACACCTTGTTCTCAGATGTATTGTAGAAGTAATACCCCTTTGTTTCCTTTGGATAGCCCACAAGGATACATTTGTCAGATTTTGGATGAAGTTTGTCTGAAATTAATCGTTTGACGTATACTTCACATCCCCAAATCTTAAGAAAAGACACATTTGGAGGCTTTCCAAACCACAATTCGATGGAGTCTTTTCGACAGCTTTAGACGGAGCTCTATTTATAGTGAGTGCAGCTGTATTTAGTGCATGTCCCCAAAATTCTAATGGAAGTTTGGCCTGACCCATCATTGACCTGACCATGTCTAGCAAGGTTCTGTTCCTCCGTTCCGACACACCGTTCCATTGTGGTGTTCCAGGAGGAGTCAATTCTGATAGAATTCCACATTCTTTCAGATGGTCATCAAATTCATAGCTCAGATATTCACCGCCTCTATCAGACCGCAGTGCCTTAATCTTCTTGCCTAATTGATTCTCTACTTCACTCTGAAATTCCTTGAATTTGTCAAAGGATTCAGACTTATGCTTCATTAGGTAGACATAACCATATCTACTGAAGTCATCAGTGAAAGTGATAAAGTAGCTGAAACCACCTCTAGCATTTGTACTCATTGGTCCACATACATCTGTATGGATTAAACCCAATAGTTCATTTGCTCTTTCTCCAACTTTAGAGAAAGGTTGCTTTGTCATTTTGCCAAGTAAACATGATTCGCATTTACCATAATCCTCTAAGTCAAATGGTTCTAGAATTCCTTCCTTTTGAAGTCTTTCTAAGCGTTTCAAGTTTATATGGCCTAATCGACAATGTCACAGATAGGTGAGATCTGAATCATCCTTTTTGGCCTTTTTGGTATTTATGTTATATACTTGTTTGTCGTGATCTAATAAATACAGTCCATTGACTAATCTAGCAGATCCATAAAACATCTCTTTAAAATAAAACGAACAACTATTGTCTTTTATTAAAAAGGAAAATCCCTTAGCATCTAAGCAAGAAACTGAAATGATGTTTTTAGTAAGACTTGGAACATGGAAACACTCTTCCAGTTCCAAAACTAGCCCGGAGGGCAACGACAAATAATAAGTTCCTACAGCTAATGCAGCAATCCGTGCTCCATTTCCCACTCGTAGGTCGACTTCACCCTTGCTTAACTTTCTACTTCTTCTTAGTCCCTGTGGATTGGAACATAAGTGTGAGCCACAACCTGTATCTAATACCCAAGAAGTTGAATTAGCAAGTATACAGTCTATAACGAAAATACCTGAAGATGGAACGACTGTTCCGTTCTTCTGTTCTTCCTTTAGCTTTGGACATTCTCTTTTGTAATGGCCTATTCCATCACAATAAAGACAGCTTGATGTGGACTTGTCCTGCTTTGATTTAGCATTGCCCTTGGACTTTCCACTTTTCTTGAACGGTCTCTTTTTAGCCTTGAGTAAATCTTTGGCTTCACAGTCCAGTATTATTTCAGCCTTTCTGACAAGGTGAACAAATTCTGCAACTGTTTCTTCTCTTAGTTCACTTAGGTATAGTTGCTTGAAGCGACCAAACCCACTGTGTAGTGAATTGAGCAAGATAGAGACTGCCATCCTTTCGCTTATTGGTGTTCCTAGTAGACTTAGGCGATCAAAGTATGAACGCATAAGATCCACATGGAACCTCAGTGGGACGCCTACCCTCTGTTTAGTGCGAAGGAGCTGAACATGTGTTTCTTGGACTTCCATCCTATAACACCTGTTGGGAGAACTAACCTTTAGACCAGACATTGATTCAATCAACTCATGGACGTTCAGGTCCCTGTCCTCCGTGCTTCCACGACAGATATCCCTCAGATTCTTGATGAGCGTAAAAGGTTCATCGGCTACAAACCTTCTAGCCCAATCATCAGGGATATTGTTCAGCATGAGACTCATAACCTTTTTGAGATCCGCATCCCAGGCGTAAAATCTCTCAGGGGTCATGTCTCTAGCATAGTAGCTTGGCATGGGATGTGATAGTACATACTCAAGTCCATTGAGTTTGACTATTTCAACTAGCTTAGCTTCCCATTCAAGAAAATTTGCCAGGTTCAGCTTGACCATAAGCTCAGAACCCATGATGATGTTTTGATTGTTGTTTGCCATATTTAAAACTACAATTGAAAAGAATAAACAAATAAATAACCATTCACAGTTTCTCTTAATAAACTCAAATTCTAGCATACATGCATAATTCAATGTTCATTAAGCATTTTATTCAAGTTATGTGTTCCGGCAGGTGTGAATAAAATGATTCCAAGATCCTAAAATCATTGAAGAACTAAGCACAGTTTGTCGACTTAATCCTAAAACATCTTAGGTAAGCAAAAGCCTTTTGCTAATAGTCTAGAAACTATTCTTGGTTGATAGGTACGTCTAAGAACTTATTAGGTAAACCTATCGATTTTGCCACGACATAAAAGGACTCCTTACTTATATCGTTGAGTTTCACCAAAACTAACATGTACTCACAATTATTTGTGTACCTTGCCCCTTTAGGACCAATAAGTAACACCTCGCTGAGCGAAAACTATTACTAGATTGATGTAAAGGATATCCAAGCAAGTGTATATTTTGGCATGGCACCTTTTAACTCAATTTTTAAGTTTGGACCTTAAGGCTCTTACTATGTTGGTTAGATTTTAAGTGAACTAAAATCCTTAATCATGCAACATAATCAAGCTTTTGATCTCATGCATTTTAAGACATATTTAAAAGCAATAAATAACTTAAAACATGCATAAGATAAATGTGATCTAGTATGGCCCGACTTCATCTTGAAGCTTTAACTTCAAAGTCCGTCTTGAAAATCTCCGTGGGAGGCACCATTTTCTTAGAATAAGCTATAATTAAAACTAATTACAACTATTTGATGGTACGCAGACCATATTTGAATTGAAAAACAACTTTGGTCCTTTAGACCAATTACATTCAAATTAATGGTACGCAGACCATATTTTCTATCCTGTTTAGGCCATACTAGTCACTTCATAACCTGCAAAACAGTACATATACAATATATACCATTCATCCATTCATTAACATGAATGGCCCACATAGCTGGTTAGTAAAACACATTATGCATCACATAAACATTTGCATCAATTAATCAAGGGCACCAATAATCTACAAATTATTCAGTCCTTATTAATTCTAATCAAGTTGTTTTAACCTTAAGGTTTTATAGACCTAATCAAGAGTTTATGACTGAAAGGGGCTCCCACTTAAACCAATAAATTCATATGCTTTACTAATTTTAAACATAAAAATGTATTTCTAGTCTAACCGGAAACATACAAATTTAATTAAAATTTAAAGCTCATATAAATTTATAATTGAATCCACAAAGTTTAATTTAATTTCAGTCGTATTTAAATTAATTCATGATTTTAATTTTAGTAAAATAATTAGAATAAATAAAATTTATTATAATTACAATATTCAAAATTAAAATCCAAGAAAATAATTTAAATTATTAATTTTAAAATTAATTAAAATTACGTAAACTGAAAATTTCAAATTAAAATTTCAAAACGATCTAATCGCAACGCAACAATCCCACGCAACGCACTCCCATGGGCCACACGCACACAGCCATCGCTGGCCATGTGCGCGCAGCCCATGCGCTGCCTCGCATCGCTGCTGCTCACCATCGCAAGGCATCACGCATGGTGCTCGCTGCGCGCGCCAGCGCTCGACGCACGAGCATGCTGCCGCAGCCCATCGCTGGGCGCAGCGCTCGTCGCACGTCGCAACACGCACCCGCACGCCATCGCTGGGCGCAACGCTCGTCGCACGCACAACAAGCACTCGCACGCCATCGCTGGGCGCAGCGCTCGTCGCACGCACAATAGCACTCACACGCTATCGCTGGGCGCAGCGCTCGTCGCACGCACAATAGCGCTCGCACGCCATCGCTGGGCGAAGCGCTCGTCGTACGCACAACAGCGCTCGCTGCGCGCGAGCGATCGATGCTTGGCGCAGCACTCGTGGCACGCGAGCTTACGCTCGCTGCACGCGAGGCTCCGCACGCTTGCGCGAGGCAGTGCGCGCTGTGGCGCAGCTCGCTTGCTGCCCACACGCGACTGCTCGTGCCTTGCTCTCGCCCTCGCCCATTCGCCCATTGCACACAGCCCACGACACAAGGCAGGGCTGCTGCCTTGTGCTCGTGCACCATGGCCTTGCTCATTGCATTCGTACCGCATGGGCGACGAGCTCCCTTGCTCGTCGTCACATGCCCGCACTATACAACACCCCTTAAGGGTAACACGTAGCGTCCATTGCTTTGTGCGTGCAAGTTATATGAGCGAATCGCATAAAAATTTAAAATTTATATTCAAAATTAATGACAAATTAATAAATAATATTAATTTCATAATTTTAGGGCGAAAAATCGAAAATTTATTATTCAATTGATTTCCGATTAACATGGATTCAAGTCTAGGTCATAAAAATTTAAAATTTAACATAAATTTACAATTTTTATGGTGGTTTTTAATCATAGGTATCTAATTAAATTATAATTAATTATGAAAATCAAATTAATTCTAAATTATTCTAATTTTCAACAAATTAATCATAATTACAAATTAGATTGCATAATTAACAAGGCTAGACTTTCAAACTTGTTAAACATATACAGTAGGTCAATCAAAAATTCAAGATTTATCAACAAGAATCGCACATATTTAATTTAACATCTTAAATTTACGAAATTTTGCATTCGAAAAACTAAAACCTCCGAAAAGTCATAGTTAGGCTTCGAATTTGAGAATTCTGGGTTCGGCCGAAAAACACTATTTTTGTCAAAATTTTAGAATGCCTTTTACATGCGGAATTGACACAAAAATCACTCGATTTGGATGAGTAACGAAGAAACTGCCGAAAAACTGCGTACGTATAATTAAATAAACGCAATTTGCAATTAATTAACAATTACGAAAATTAATCACCCCTTTTAATTCTTGCAAATTTGTAATATTTAACCATGTTCATGCAATTTAGATTATGAAAATAATAAGAGGCTCGTGATACCACTGTTAGGTTATGATACATATGACAATTCATAAATCATGCGGAAAAAGCATAAAGCCAGGAAAACATATTATGTACACATAATCATTTAGCATAGTTTAGATGCATACTCTTTGTTGCGTGCCTTCCTTAGCTGCGCCCGAACCGAACAAGAACAAGTCTTTAGAACTCCAAGTGTCGTCCCTCCGTAGATAGTCCACAGCACGTCCGGATCCGCCTTAAGATTGACCAACTAGAATCGCCCTTAAGGTACTACTTATTTTCGGCTAAATGGGCAAGAGATATGGCTGATTTTTCTGCTTAAAAATCCTAGCTTTGAATACTTGAAAAGTTGTGTATAAATAATGACCCTAGGCCCTTATTTATAGAGGTATGGAAAAGGAATTGGAATCCTATTAGGATACTAATTTATTTAATTAGAACCTGCTAGGACTCTATTTAAATAAACTTTATCTAATAGGTTTAGGATTTAATCTTTTATCGAATCCCGATAGCTTTAGGATTCGCACACGAGCATCGCACGAGCACCGTACACCCGCGCAGGCCTTGCGGCCCACGCTGAGCTCACAGCGCTCGGCCCATGCTACTGTCCGCGCGCGCCCATGGCTTCAGCTGGGCCTGGCTTGCGCTGGGCCTGGTCGAGGCTTTGGCGTGTGTTGGTGATGCGTGTGGCTTGCTGGGCGATGGCCTGGCTTCGTGCTGGGCCTTCGTCTAGCGAGCCTCGTCCGATGCTAATTCGTACGATACGCTTTCGATTAAATTCCCGATTCCGGAATTTATTTCTGATACGAACAATATTTAATATTTCCGATTCCGGAATTAATTTCCGTCTCGAACAAATATTTAATATTTCCGTTTCCGGAATTATTTTCCGATTCCGATAATATTTCCGTTTCTGACCATATTTCCGTTTCCGGCAATATTTCCGATTCCGGCAATATTTCCATTTCCGATAATATTTTCCGATACGTACCATGTTTCCGTTTCCGGCAACATCTACGACTTGGATAATATTTATATTTCCGATACGATCCATATTTCCGTTTCCAGCAATATCATCGTTTCCGGAGTATTCATTTCTTGCCTGTGACGATCTCAGCTCCCACTGAAACCAAGATCCGTCGATTCCGAATATCCATAGATGGAGTATTTAATGCCATTAAATACTTGATCCGTTTACGTACTATTTGTGTGACCCTACGGGTTCAGTCAAGAGTAAGCTGTGGATTAATATCATTAATTCCACTTGAACTGAAGCGGCCTCTAGCTAGGCATTCAGCTCACTTGATCTCACTGAATTATTAACTTGTTAATTAATACTGAACCGCATTTATTAGACTTAACATTGAATGCATACTTGGACCAAGGGCATTATTTCCTTCAGTTCTGACTCCATTCGGGTTTGTAAGTGCACACAAATTCTGAGTTATGGTAATCCTGGAGGGTGACCGCTTTTGTTCTACTGCACCAGAAGGTAGTGCGGAATCGTTCTTTTAGGACAGTCGTAACCCACCACGCAAAAAGTTGTCCATGATATGTTTATCCAATTGTTCGAATCATCGAGATAAGTCTTTTCTTACTACATTCTTATATCAAAATACTTAGCTTATATTTGTAGCAACAATTTTTTATGATATGGGTCATATGAGAATTGTTTATTGTATTTGTGGCTTTTGGGAAATCACATGGAATCTAAATGTCCGAACAAATTGTACCAATACGCATAATTTCATGTTCATTAATTTAGTAACGGTTTATTGGGTTGCTTTACTCGATTGAAATCATATGATCAAAATCAAAAGAGGTACAACTCCTTTACCTTTTCTGAATCGAATTAACCATTGTATTTGCGCGAATTGACACCCTTTAAAACCTTCTAGTTTTGTTGTGTTGCTTGGTTCTCGTTAATACAATGGTGCTTTCTATGTTGATTATATATCTAGTCATTTATACAAATGATATATTACGGTTATGCAAAGCAGGTTTCAACATCATTGATAAGTAATCCGTTTCGTATACCGTATTCATTTTCAGCTTCTTTGTAGCTATTTTTTAAGGGTGATAATAAAGATCATGATGAAACGGTAGTAGTAGTAGTAGACTAGTAGAATAGAAATCAATGTTGCTTTGTTTAATGGGGGCATTTTGTTTTTATTAATTAAGCCACCGATATACCGTTATGGTCAAGCTATGTTATATTTGTAAAGTATGCAATTTATGGTATCACCAAGAAGTCTTCCTAATCAATTTACCGGCCTTGCCTAGAATATTATCTTTTAATTGTCCTTAATGGTTGATCTTAGCGTGACATTATTTTTGTGCATCTTTCAAAGTTTATGGATGATACTTTATTTTGAATGGTTACAATCTCGTAGCGTTTTAAAATAAATAAATTGAGTGGGTTAATTACTATTTGTTGGAATCGAATCATTGATGTTATAATATTAGATAAATATTATGTTGAGTCAGCTATAATGTTATTCTTATAAATTGTAACTAAAGAAATCAATCTTCACCCGTTACTTGGTGGTATACACCTATATGCTTGTATGCTTCAACAATATTATAGCATTATAAGTGGTATGATAATCTTTTTGAATTTGGTTATGATGTTCCTTAAAAATTAAATTTGTCCACTTTATCAAGGTATAACTTTTGTGAAAGTTTTTTTTTTTTTTAATATGGGATTAGGAAAGGGTGGACTTAATGAATAAATCATGTGAGTATTTGACTGTTTTTTGGGAACTCATTTAGGGATTCAACTTGTTTACCCTATTGTAATACCTTATATTTTTCTATAATTATAAATATATTTTATTATATTTATAAAGCATTTCGTTGTATTTATAAAGTATTTTTATAAATTAATTCCATTTAATAAGAATTAAATGCATTTTTATTTTTAATTAATTTAAATATTAATTATTTCGAACACCGTATTTTTATTAAATAAATTCAATGAATTTATTTAATTGGGATTTGTTGGGTCGTATTTCGAAAACGAATTTAATTTAATTAAAAGCCCAGTCGTTTTGTCTTGAGCAAACCCAACAAAGCTTGCAAGGAGTAAACTTAAATGAGCCCGGGAATTAGGCCAACTCAAAATTACCCTAACCTAGCCCACATGGGAGAGAAAACCTATAAATAGACCTCATATCAAACCCTCACAAGAAAATTCAGCACTCTCTCTCTCTCTCCTCTCTTTTCTCTCCTTACGGCACACTCCACGCCCCACATCCCTCTCTTCCTTGTCGTCTTTGCTTGCATCCCAAGGAAGCCGTGTGCGCGCCCAAGCCTGTGCTCGCCCAGCTCGCCCGCCTCGTAGCCGCAGCGTAGCACGAGTGTGCCTGCGCGCTGTGTGGTCGTGCTCGCCCAGCTCGCTTGCTCGCTCTCCTTGCCCCGTCCCGCGTTGCGTCGCAGCACAGCACCCCTGCCGTGTGTGTGCATCCCGCCTTATGCCAGCGCTAGCCTCGTCGCCCCTCTCGTCTCTTCGCGCGCGCGCCCTTCTTGCGGTGCGTTGTGTGCGTTGTTGTTGTTGCTTGTTGTGTTGCGTTGATCGGCGCATACACACACAAATGATTAATCGTTGTGTGTGTGTGTGTTGTTCAATTGTTTCAATCAAATTATGCTTTCAAAAACATTAATTTTCAGTTTTGAATTGTTTTAATTGTGGTGATTATTTTAAATATTTGGGTTATTTAAATTGATTAGAACGGTTATGAACACCGTATTGGGTTAGAATTGTATTTTAATTAAAGAGATTAGTTTTGATGATTGAAATTATTATTTTCAGATTTAATAAGTTTTTAAAGTGTTGGTTTTTAAAGTCTAAAACATGTTTTTGTGACAAACTACTATTAGGGTTTTGATTTCAATTAATTAAGCGATTGATTCACATAATTTAATGACAATTTAAATTATGGGAATCAACTTGAATTTTCCGATTGTTTATAAGCTTTAAAAAGTTGGTTTTTAATGGTTTTAAAGCTAAAAAGTCAATGTTTTTATGTTAGGGCTTGAGTTGACTATTTGAGACTATTAAATTAATGATTAATGAATGATTTCTAATTAAACTAAGAGTTTTAGAATCTTAAATAGTTGCTGGAAATTTAGTAAACATGGATAATAATTTAGTTCTCCTTTTGTGTTTATAGGAGTTGATTTCTAGTGAGTCGTGCTTCGCACAGTGGCCCCCGTACTTATGTATTTCAGGTACGTACAAGACTAGGGTGACCACCCATCCCTTGAGGACTTTGTGAAGTGTATTGAATGCGAATCATGTGAACTTATATGTTGTTGAGAATTCATGTTTGATGATTGGGAATGAATATGTTATTATGAATTCATGTTTGATATTGAGAACGAGCATGTTATTATTAGTATTGAATCTATGTGAACGAGCATGTTATTAATTGAATCATGCTTTGTAGATTCTGTTGAACTATCATGTTATGGACTTTTATAATCGTTGAATTATGTCAAGCATGTTGTTCAAGTTGGTTTGCATGTATGAGTAGTGCGCATGCAAGTTGTTATTATTATTATTATGCTATAGTACAGGATGTCTAGCATAATTATTGAGCCAGTCGAATACTGCCAGTGCGCAATATATATTCTACCACGGGGTAGAATATGTTAGAGAGTCTATGTGAATTGAATTCGTGCTAAGGGCACACCCCGCTTGTTAATAGGCAATGTCGGGTTATCTCAAACAGTGTTTTTGAGAAGGAACAATGGGAGTAATTTCACTTGAGTCTATGTTTGATCACAAGTCTTGAAGAATTAAAATAATGAAGTGTCATTGTTGAATTGTTGAATTGTTTAATTGTTTGTATGTTGTGACTTGAGTAGAGTCCTTAGTCGCCTTGAACATAACATACTAATTAACGTAAAGTGTAACCCAAAAGAGCTTCAAAACTCTTGGAACGTATATACCTTGAGTATGAACAATGGGGGGAGTCTTGCCAGAAAACTTGTACTCCTAGAATGATACAAGACGTTGTTTTATTCTCTTTTATGCCATTGTGCATTGGAATTCCTGTCAGTATGGCCCGACTGTCGGTAGTAGCCCGACTTATTTTGGTGTATGGTTGGCTCCCATCACCCTTTCTTTCCTTTTGAGGATACCTTACTTTACCCGTTCGAAGCTACTTTCTATTAATCTTTGAGTCAAGAGTCGTGTCAATTAGTGTCGAGTCTTGTCTCCATGTTTATCTGTTTATTATATGGCTTTTGCATGTGGATTATTTAATTTGTCGAGTGAATCATGTTAGGATATAATGTTATTCTAGCTTGTTCGTACTCAACTTTTGTTGACTTCGTGCTTCTTGTTTTTTGGTCATGGCCTTTGCTTTAATAATCCTATGATGATCCATCAATTGCATTTGCGTTGTTGGGGAGTAGATTTATAATAAAGCAGGTTGTAGAGATAACTTGCGGGAGAAGTTATCATGGGATTCGTGTGGAGAGTTTTATTCTTCCGTATTTATAAACTCTATTTTTATTTAGTCATGACTACTACTAATATTAATTCTTACAGTTAATGGATTTTTCAAATGGTTTAATACTTTGGATTTGGGCCTCAACGGTTCCAACTTGTTTTAATAACCATTAACTATTTAATTAATATGTTTTGAAAGTTAGTTAATTCCGCTGCGTAATTCTGGTAAATATCCTTAGCCGTTATCACGATGGCAGTAATATCTTGGTAATTCCTGTGTTTTAAGTCGGAAAATGTTTTATAAAAAGCAAGGAATTATTAGGGTGTTACAAAGTGGTATACTAAGAGCTTAGTTTCAGTCCTTCTTTGTAGTAGGTAATACTACAAAGTGGTATTTGCAGAGCTCTAGTTTGAGAGTTGCTTTGCATTAATTAATAGTGCAAAGTGGAAAATCCTTAAACTACGATTGCGAAACTTTAGGATTTTTCGAAAATTATTTTCCTAAAGTTAAAATGTTGTTTTTGAGTACTCAAAATTTTGAAAAGCCAAATACCAATTATTTCAAGTATTTGGAAATTATTTTAAATTTTGAAATATTTTTGGATTTTAAAAAAAAAAAAAAAAAAATTAAATTTTATTTTCAGATTTTCCGAATTTCAAAAAAAAAAAAAAAGTTTCCGAAATATTTATTTATTCCTTTTAATTATTTTTGAAAATAATCGAATTAATTAATTAAATTATTCGATTACTTATTTAAAATTTTTGATTTTAGTTTTAATAATTTCGTGTATATTTGGGGTTATTTATTTAAATTAATTTCGAATTTTTTTTATTTACTCTAAGTGAGGAAAGGGTAGATTAAGAAGGGATAAGTATGCATGTAAGTTAAGTATGCATTGTTAATCAAGTGTTTACCTGATTATGCCTTGATTATGTGATCTTTTCTTTAAAGTTTGATCATGTCTTGTTTTGCTTTATGTGATTAATTGCATCACGATTCATGATTAAGCATGTACTTGTGCATTGAAATTGTATGGCTCAACGAACTTACTTTGTTTTTGGAACACTTTAGTAAGACTTTTTAGTTGCTAATTTTCAGGATTTAAGATGTTGATTTCAAAGTACGCAAACCTAGGAAACCTAGAGAAGCTAGATTGTGAAACCCCACACATTTGCTTGAAACCTAAAGATCGAGTTTTCTTGCAACTATTTTGCTACAGTACATAACCTGCCCGAACTAAGGAAGAAAGATGTTATGGCAGAAATGGTTATTCATTGCTTACCTTCTAGGAACCCATACATAGAGCTTAAGAATCGATTTCGTGATATGCATATGGAAAATGGTATTCCTAACTATTACAAGTATGATACTCCAGATGGTAGATGGAGATATGATTTGGAGATTATGACCACGATTATAGAGCTTGCGGAGGAATGTTTTGATGATGGTAAAACAGTGGAAAACATCAACCTTACAGGATTAGATCATGAGACAGAAACTCAGATGGATGAGGATAGTGATGATGATGTTGTTGAGATTGAGAACCCTAATCCTATCATTCCTGAGCCTACTATTGGGATCTCAAGTGACACAGAAATTGAGCCAAAGACTAACACTGGTGAAGTAAACAGTGAGCTACAACAGAATAATGAGGATATGGAGTATGAGTCTGATCTAGAGGAAGACTTTGATGACTTTGAAGGCCATGAGCACTCTTCACCAGTTTGTGAAGGAGGTTGGATAGTAGAGTAGCATTTTAAAGACTTTTCTAATTTAATAGCTAGTGCTTAAATTTTAGTGAAGTAATAAAGTAGTAAACTACTATTTATGGTTTTAGTAGTTCAGTTTTGTGGTCTTTCGAATAAAGTACGATCCAATGGATGTATTATTTTCCCATTGAAGTAATAAAGTTTAGAATTCTTTCTTTTACCTCTAAAAGCTTATCCTAGCTGTCAATTGCCCAGAAAACCTTAGGGTTAATAGTGATGTGTATTACCTTAGGGGAGAAGATGATTTGTGGTGGCAGAGGTGTGAGGATGCTTTGAGAGCTACACCTGAATTTGGATGGGAATCATTCAAGGTAGCCTTAAGGAACAAGTTTTACCCACCATATCTGAAGAAGCAGAAAGCCCAAGAGTTCATCGAGTTGAAAATGGAAGGGATGTCTATAACAGAGTACTATTCCAAGTTCATAGAGCTGTCTAGATTTGCGCCTGAAGTGGTGGCAACGGAGGAGCTTAGAGCTCAGAGATTTGAGAGTGGATTGACTATGGATTTGCAATTGATGCTCTCTGGAGAGACTTTTACATCTCTTGACACCCTATATGGAAAAGCTGCCCATTTGTATGGTCTGCAGCAAAGAAAGAATGGAATTGGTGAAAAGAGGAAGGATGTTGGTAACAAAAACAAGGGTGGTGGCCAGCAGAATCAGAGGAACTATAAGAAAAACAAGGGAAACAACCATTTCCAGTTCAGGGGAAACTAGGGTGGAAACAAAAACAACTTCCACAATAACAATGGAGATAAGAATCAGTCTGCAGGGAATGGAACGAGAGTCTATGAGTGTAGACGTTGCCATACTAATCACCCAGGTCGAGACTGTAATGGAAACCAAGTTGTCTGTAGGTTTTGTGAGAATCTAGGCCATAGAGAATTTGAGTGTTGGGCCAAGAATGGAAAACCCAACCAAGTCAACCAAGGCAACCTCCAGAACAACAATCGGAATAACCAAAACCGGAATGGAGGGAACAATGGTGGAAACCAAAAGGGTTACCAGAATGGAAACAATGGCAATAATGGCGAGGGTAATGGAAAGCCCGGAGGGAACTATCAGCAGAGTGGGAACCGAAATGCTAATGGAAATGCCAATGGAGGTGGCTATAACAAGGGAGTTGCCCAAGGAAAGCTAAATGTGATCACTAGGCAAGAAGCCGAAAACTCATCTTACGTCATAGCTGGTACTTTTTCTATTAACTCCATTTTAGTTAAAGTACTATTTGATTCTAGTGCGACTTATTCTTTTATATCAAAGGGTATCTTAGAGAAGTTAGGATTGAAAGAACCTGAAGAGATTGAAGTACCCATAGTGATACCAACCGGTGAGATTGTGAAATGCACTCAGATCCATAGGAATGTACCTTTAACCATAGCCAAGACCATATTCTTTTCTAGCCTAATTGAGTTTGAGTTAGGAGATTTAGATGTGATTTTGGGAATAGACTGGTTGGCAATGTTCAAAGCTAAGATTGATTGCGAGAAGCAGAAGATTCACCTAAAGTCTAGTCTAGGAAAGGTTGTATCGTATCGCCGTTTTGGGAAACTTAGGAGTGTAGGAATCGTCACGGCAATGGAGCTCGTGAAGTTAATACACAAAGGGAACCCTATTTTCTTATGCAACGTAAGAGACCTAGACCATGTAATGAAAGAGCAACCAGGGGATATTGCAGTGGTGAGTGAATTCCTAGACGTGTTTCCGGAAGAGATCCCGGGAATGCCGCCCAATCGACCAATTGATTTACCATAGACCTAACACCAGGAACCGCACCTATCTCGAATGCCCCATACCGGATGGCTCCAGCAGAAATGAGTGAGTTAAAAGGTCAACTTAAGGAATTACTAGAGAAAGGTTATATCAGACCCAGTGCATCGCCTTGGGGAGCGCCAGTCTTGTTTGTGAAGAAGAAGGACGAAAGTATGAGACTCTGTATACACTACAGGGAGCTCAATAAGGTCACAATCAAGAATAAGTATCCTTTTCCTAGGATAGATGATCTATTTGACCAGTTGAAAGGAGCGGGAATGTTTTCAAAGATTGACTTGAGGTCAGGTTATCATCAGTTGAGAATCGCAGAGCACGATATACCAAAGACTGCATTTAGGGCTAGATATGGTCATTATGAGTTGACAGTTATGCCTTTTGGATTAACCAATGCACCTGCAATCTTTATGGACTTAATGAACCGAGTATTCCATGCATTCTTGGACAAGTTTGTAGTGGTTTTCATAGATGATATTCTGGTCTACTCTAAGAGTGAGGAGGATCATGCAGAACACTTAAGGTCAGTGTTGAGTACCCTGAGAGACAACCAGTTGTATGCCAAATTCCCGAAGTGTGAATTCTGGCTGGAGAAAGTTGCGTTCTTAGGATATTTCGTATCGAAGGAAGGAGTTGCAGTGGATCCTGCAAAGATAAAAGCTGTTAGTGAGTGGCCTACACCTAAGAGTGTAACCGATATTCGGAGTTTTCTTGGTTTAGCGGGTTATTATAGACGCTTTGTGCAAGACTTTTCTAGAATCGCTAAACCAATGACAACCTTGATGAAGAAGGAAGCGAAGTTTGAGTGGAATGACCAGTGTGAGGAGGCGTTCTAAGCTTTAAAGACGCGATTGACAACCGCGCCGGTGTTAACTTTGCCAGATTAGAGCGGTACCTATGATGTATATAGTGATGCCTCTAAGAATTGTTTAGGGTGTCTGTTGATGTAGAACGGAAAGGTGATTGCGTATGCATCGAGGCAGTTGAAGCCATATGAATCCAATTACCCTACCCATGATTTAGATTTAGCCGCCATAGTGTTTGCATTAAAGATATGGAGACACTATCTGTACGGTGTGAAATGTAGGATATTCACGCATCATAAGAGTTTGAAGTACTATTTCACAAAGAAGGACTTAAATATGAGCCAACGAAGGTGGTTGGAGGTAATCAAGGACTATGATCTGGATATTCAATACCATGAGGGAAAAGCCAATGTAGTCGCAAATGCCTTGAGTAGGAAATCAAGCCATGGTGTGAATGCGTTAGTAGTTGCTAACGAGCTGTGTAAGTACATGCAGCGATTGAACTTAGAGATAGTGAGTGGAGAATGTCTTGAGGGTATGATGAATGCCTTAACCATCCAGTCGTTGGTGTTTGATGAAATCAGGGAGAATCAGGCTGGTGATGTTAAGTTAGAGCGGATCAAGGAAAAGATTTTGCAAGGAAATGAGATTGATTTTAAGGTCCACGAGGATGGAAGCTTGAGGTATAAAGGAAGATGGTGTGTACCTCAAAAGTGTGGTGAACTAAAGGAAAAGTTAATGAGGGAAGGTCACAATACAACATATTCTGTTCACCCGGGAGGTGACAAGCTGTATAAGGATCTGAAGAAGGTCTATTGGTGGCCAAGGATGAAAAATGAAGTGGCTGAATTCGTGGCAAGGTGTTTGACTTGTCAGAAAGTTAAGATTGAGCATAGGAGACCTCAATGGAAGGTCCAACCTTTAGATTTTCCGAGTTGGAAGTGGGACTGTATCTCAATGGACTTTGTCACTTGTTTACCCAAGTCGAAGAGTGGAAATGACACCATTTGGGTAGTGGTGGATAGGTTGACTAAATCAGCAGTGTTCATACCAATGAAAGAAACCTGGAAAATGGAACAACTTGCCAAAGCTTACATCAAACATGTAGTGAGATTACATGGAGTTCCTAAGGATATCGTATCAGATAGAGATTCTAGGTTCCTTTCGAATTTCTGGAAAAGTGTGCAGAAGAACTTTGGTACCACATTGAAAATGAGTACAACGTTCCACCCAGCCACAGATGGACAAACCGAAAGAACTATTCAAACCTTAGAGGATATGCTAAGATCTTGTGTGATTGATTTTCAAGGTGGATGGGAAGATTGCCTAGATCTAATTGAGTTTTCATACAACAATAGCTATCATGCCAGTATTGGAATGGCACCATTCGAAGCCCTGTATGGACGAAAATGCAGAAGTCCACTATGTGGGAGTGACATTAGTGAAACCGCCGTACTAGGTCCCCAAATGGTAGAGGACACTATGATTCAGGTTAGGACTATTCAATCCAAAATCCAAGCCTCGCAAGATCGCCAAAAGAGCTACGCAGACTTAAAGCGTAGGGATGAAGAGTTCAAAATAGGTGACAAAGGGTTGCTTAAGGTTTCACCAATGAAAGGTGTGATGAGATTTGGGAAGAAAGGAAATCTTAGCCAAAAGTATATAGGCCCATATGAGATCCTAGAAAGGATAGGGAAGGTAGCGTATAGATTAGCCTTGCCCATGGACTTGCATAGAGTGCACAATGTGTTTCATGTATCTCAGTTGAGAAAGTATGTCCCGAATAAGTCTCATGTACTGCAACTGGAGACCAAGAGTTAGACCAAAGTTTATCATTTGAGGAAAGACTTGATAGTAAAGTTTGTAGTACACGGACTAAGGATGTTAAGATTGTTAAAGTGTTGTGGTCTAACCAAGAATCTGCGGAAGCTACCTGGGAAGCCGAGGAAGAAATGAGAAAGAAATATCCCGAGCTTTTTCCCGAGGTTAGTTGAGTTACGGGGCCGTAACTCGTTTTCTTTAAGGGGGGTAGAGTGCGGTAGAATTTCGCGCTTTTTACCTTATTTACCTAATTATGCTTGAATCGTTGTTTCCAGTAAAGTTTCACTGTTTATTGTCATGTTGAATTACTTAAAGAGTACATCAACTAAAACTTTTTACAAAGAAAACGCACTAAAGTCTTATAATAGACTCAAGTCCAGATTAAAGTTGTGATTTCCGTGCCCAAGTTTCGGGACGAAACTTCTTTTAAGGAGGGTAGACTGTAATACCTCGTATTTTTCTATAATTATAAATATATTTTATTATATTTATAAAGCATTTTGTTGTATTTATAAAGTATTTTTATAAATTAATTCCATTTAATGAGAATTAAATGCATTTTTATTTTTAGTTAATTTAAATATTAATTATTTCGAAAACCGTATTTTTATTAAATAAATTTAATGAATTTATTTAATCAAGATTTGTTGGGTCGTATTTCAAAAATGAATTTAATTTAATTAAAAGCCCAGTCGTTTTGTCTTGAGCAAACCCAACAAAGCTTGGTAGGAGTAAACTTAAATGAGCCCGGTACTAAGCCCAACTCAAAATTACCCTAACCTAGCCTACATGGGAGAGAAAACCTATAAAGAGACCTCATATCAAACCCTCACAAGAAAATTCAGCACTCTCTCTCTCTCTCTCCTCTCTTTTCTCTCCTTACGGCACACTCCACGCCCCACACCCCTCTCTTCCTTGTCGTCTTTGCTTGCATCCCAAGGAAGCCGTGTGCGATCCCAAGCCTGTGCTCGCCCAGCTAGCCCGCCTCGCAGCCGCAGCATAGCACGAGTGTGCCTGCGCGCTGTGTGGTCGTGCTCACCTAGCTCGCCTGCTCGCTCTCCTTGCCCCGTCCCGCGTCGCGTCGCAGCACAGCACCCCTGATGTGTGTGCGCGTCGCGCCCTGTGACAGCAATAGCCTCGTCGCCCCTCTCGTCCCTTCGCGCGTGCGCCCTGCTTGCGGTGCGGTGCGTTGCGTGCGTTGTTGTTGTTGCTTGTTGTATTGCGTTGATCGGCGCACACACACACAAACGATCAATCGTTGTGTGTGTGTGTGTGTGTTGTTCAATTGTTTCAATCAAATTATGTTTTCAAAAACATTAATTTTCAGTTTTGAATTGTTTTAATTGTTGTGATTATTTTAAATATTTGGGTTATTTAAATTGATTAGAATGGTTATGAACACTGTATTGGGTAATAATTGTATTTTAATTAAAGAGATTAGTTTTGATGATTGAAATTATTATTTTCAGATTTAATAAGTTTATAAAGTGTTGGTTTTTGAAGTCAAAACATGTTTTTATGACAAACTACTATTAGGGTTATGATTTCAATTAATTAAGCGATCGATTCACATAATTTAATGCCAATTTAAATTATGGGAATCAAGTTGGATTTTCAGATTGTTTATAAGCTTTAAAAAATTGGTTTTTAATGGTTTTAAAGCTAAAAAGTCAATGTTTTTATGTTAGGGCTTGAGTTGACTATTTGAGACTATTAAATTAATGATTAATGAATGATTTCTAATTAAACTAAGAGTTTTAGAATCTTAAATAGTTGCTGGTAATTTAGTAAACATGGATAATAATTTAGTTCTCCTTTTGTGTTTATAGGAGTTTATTTCTAGTGAGTCGTGATTTGCACAGTGGCCCCCATACTTAGGTATGCCAGGTACGTACAAGACTAGGGTGACCACCCATCCCTTGAAGACTTTGTGAAGTGTATTGAACGCGAATCATGTGAACTTATATGTTGTTGAGAATTCATGTTTGATGATTTGGAATGAATATGTTATTATGAATTCATGTTTGATATTGAGAACGAGCATGTTATTATTAGTATTGAATCTATGTGAACGAGCATGTTATTAATTGAATAATGCTTTGTAGATTCTGTTGAACTATCATGTTATGGACTTTTATAATCGTTGAATTATGTCAAGCGTGTTGTTCAAGTTGGTTTGCATGTATGAGTAGTGCGCATGCAAGTTGTTATTATTATTATGCTATAGTATAGGATGTCTAGCATAATTATTGAGCCAATCGAATATTGCCAGTGAGCAATATATATTCTACCACGGGGTAGAATATGTTAGAGAGTCTATGTGAATTGAATTAAGGACAATTCGTGCTAAGGGCACACCCCGCTTGTTTATAGGCAATGTCGGGTTATCTCAAACAGTGTTTTTGAGAAGGAACAAGTCAATGTTTGATCACAAGTCCTAAAGAATTAAAATAATGAAGTGTCATTGTTGAATTGTTTAATTGTTTAATTGTTTGTATGTTGTGTCTTGAGTAGAGTCCTTAGTCGCATTGAACATAACATACTTATTAACGTAAAGTGTAACCCAAAAGAGCTTCAAAACTCTTGGAACGTATATATCTTGAGTATGAACAATGGGGGGAGTCTTGCCGGAAAACTTGTACTCCTAGAATGATACAAGATATTGTTTCATTCTCTTTTATGCCGTTGTGCATTGGAATTTCTGTCGGTATGGCCCGACTGTCGGTAGTAGCCCTACTTATTTTGGTGTATGGTTGGCTCCCATCACCTTTTTTTTCCTTTTGAGGATACCTTACTTTACCCGTTCGAAGCTACTTTCTATTAATCTTTGAGTCAAGAGTCGAGTCTTGTCTCCATGTTTATCTGTTTATTATATGGCTTTTTCATGTGGATTATTTAATTTGTCGAGTGAATCATGTTAGGATAGAATGTTATTCTAGCTTGTTCGTACTCAACTTTCGCTGACTTCGTGCTTCATGTCTTCTGGTCATGGCCTTTGCCTTAATGACCCCTAGGGGTGCTTATGAGCTCCCCGACCTCGCGAGCTACACGAACCCGACTCGGTCAAAGCTCGGTCAAAACTCGACTCGAATCAGCTCGACTCGAGCTCGAGATCGACTCGAAAATTTAACGAGTCGAGTCGAGCAACTTGATACTCGACTCGAAAAGCTCGAGAAGCTCGAATTATATATACATAATATAAACTTTTATAAAAATATAAATGTTTTATTTTATCATTTTTATTCATCAATTTATGTTTTTATATTCCTTAAAAAAATATAATTTTTTTTTCTTCCTAAAATGGATTACACTATTTGGCAGTCAAAATGTCTGAATCGTCCATCTAGATTACACTATTTGGCAGTCAAAATGTCTTCTACCATTACTCCAACGTTGGTACATATATGAGGAAGGAAAGAAGGAAATAAGTATATTCATTTTGTCCCACATGGTTAAATAAGTGAGGGAGGAAAGAAGAAAATGTTATATTAACTTTGTCCCACATTGGTAAATAAGTGAGGGAGGAAAGGGAGAAAGGGTTATAAGTATTACTCTTTGAGTGTGAAAGTGTACAAATCACTTCCATTGGGCTTTCATTTGGGCTAATGGATATATTGATTTGGGGTATAAACTTACTTTTTATAAGATTTGTATTTGATTCAAGTCAAATTTAAGCTCAATTTTGGGTTTTCAAGTCGATCTCGAGTAGAGTTTTAGCTCGAGTGCTTGTGTTTTCGAGCCCATTTCGAGTCGAGTTCGAGCTTGAGTTTAGTTTTTGAGCTCAAGTTTGGGTTTTCGAGCTAATTTCGAGCCGATTTCTAGTCGACTTCGAGCTCGGGTTTAGTTTTCGAGTTCGTGTCGAGTTTGAAAATTTTAAGCTCGCGAGTTTTCAAGTCGAGTCGAGTTTGACTATGAGTTTTCGAGTTCGAGTCGAGCTTAGCCAAACTCGAGCTCGACTCGGCTCATTAGCATCCTTAATATTGACCCCTATGATGATCCATCAATTGCATTTGCGTTGTTGGGGAGTAGATTTATAATAAAGCAAGTTGTAGAGATAACATGCGCGAGAAGTTATCATGGGATTCGTGTGGAGAGTTTTATTCTTCCGTATTTATAAACTCTATTTTTATTTAGTCATGACTACTACTAATATTAATGCTTACAGTTAATGGATTTTTCAAAGGGTTTAATACTTTGGATTTGGGCCTCAACGGTTCCAACTTGTTTTAATAACCATTAACTATTTAATTAATATGTTTTGAAAGTTAGTTATTTCCGCTGCGTAATTCTGGTAAATAGCCTTAGCCGTTATCATGGTGGCGGTAATATCTTGGTAATTCTTGTGTTTTAAGTCGGAAAATGTTTTATAAAAAGCAAGGAATTATTAGGGTGTTACACTATTGTATTTACTTAAGTTGATCTTTATTGGTTGAAATTGGGAAATTTTTATAGGAATGTTGTGATTTGATATTTTATGTGGGTAATTGTCTGTTGGCAATGAGTTTAATTTTTTTTGGGTAAATATAAAGCGCTCCATACTAAATATATTTATGAGTTGCGGTGTGGGGAGTCATTGAGGATTTGAAGGAGGTACAATTTCCTATTCCAGATGTTAATAGATGATTGATACCATCTCTACTCCCATTTCATTTTTAATATTTGAAGTATTTTACCTTTAGATGATGGAATTAAAGGGAATATTATTTCCAATTTTTGTTTTGTTTTGTTTAACGTGAGTTAGGGGTTTGGCAAGCTTTGGCTAAAATCATTGGTGTAAATTTATCGTATGCCACAAGTTTAATAGTCTTGTACGAAACTGGTTGCTATTAAGATTGTGTAGGTGTGTTAGTCTCATAGTTGATATGACTAATTTTGGTGTGATGCTAGCAGTACTAATGAGATTTCTCATATACTACTTGGCGAACAGGTGCAGTGATGGTAGTATATACATCAGGTACGGTAAGAATGGGGTAATAGAAATCGAGACCGAAGGTATCGATTTGAGGCGAAGTTATTTTCTTCAGGATTTGGTTATTGCTTTAAAATATATTTATCAAACAATTATTATTATTCATATATGTTTTATTTGTGCCCCTTTCATCCATAATATATATTTTGTTAAATAGTTGTGTAATGTGGGGGTGAGCTATTATTTGCGACTAACTAATAAGTTAGTTGCAAACCTTGTTATGTTGAGTATATATATGTTTGTAAAGTTACGAAAGATTCGTTTCATACACCTATGTACATAGTGGTATGAGAAGTTTTTATTAAAAACCACTATTTTTCCTGTCTTGTAATGTTAGGGAGTTGTTGCATGTGTGTAGCCTGATTTATTAGATGTGAGTGTGCCAATATGGATTGTGGTAATCATATGTTGTTGGTTCTCACATGCTATAATGAAGTTGGTGAGCCTAATGTTTCTAATGTCTTAATCCAAGATGAAGGTTTGAAGTCGATTATATGATACTTGATGGCTTGGTAAGGCTATTGAGTTGGTACATGCACACTTAATCGTATTCTCATTGCATGGAGCATGTTTGGTAATTGCAACATACCTAATATACACTTATTGTGGTTCTAGCATACTATTATTGATAGTTTTTGAGCTAGTAATCTCAAAATATGTTAATGTGTTTGTAAGTATAGTGCGGTGATCACTTGCTCTTGATTTGTTGTTGCTTTGCCGTTGGGACAAGCATACCATTACTAGTAAATTTATTTTTCACTAGTCGATAGTGTGTAATGTTATTAGAAGATGCAAATGATAAGTATATTTCACTTTACACTATGAAGCTTAGCTCATAAGACTGAATCTAAGATGTCAAGAGAACAAGGTTTGTAAGTTGGTTAAGTCGTACGTTGATGGACTTAAGCAAGCTCATAAATGACAACATTACAAGTTTGACAAGACTATGTATGGTAATGTTTCAATGCCATTGAAGGTGACTCTTGTCTTAATTCTAAGCACGATTGTTTTAGTTGTGTGATAGTTTGTCGTTATGTGTATGATATGGTATTTTTTGACGCTAACTTGGACTGAGAAATTGAGATGAAAGAATTTTTAAATTCATAATTTTTGAAATGAAAACGACATGGATGAGGCAAATGTGATTTTGGGAGTAAATTATAATGAATGACTTTTGTCTTAGTCTGTCTCACTAAGATGACATTTTCTTAAAATATTTTTCTCATTTAATGTCAATTAAGTTAGGACTCCTTTTGATCCAAACATCCACTTAAAGATAAAAGTAATATTGTTTGTCAACCTCAATCCACTCACAGAATAATCAATGTCAAGCGTAGTGTAGTTTTTACACTACGCTTGACATTTTTTTTGGCTGGAATTACAAACAAAATTAAAACCTACCATTGATAAGGGTACATGATAGGTTAATTGTCTTAAATCATTAAAAATCCAACAACAAAGTTAGGCCCACACGAGTCATAGGCCAAGAAAGAGGAGACATAGCAGCGCCAACGAAGGAAAAGCACAACCCAAAAAGGCCAAAACCCAACACAAGTTATGAAGGAGTTGGAAGGATGGAGCATGCCAAAGGCTGTTGTGGCCACGATTGACCAATATCTCTCTTTCTCTCTCTCTCTCTCTCTCTCTCTCTCTCTCTCTCTCTCTCATTCAACAGTTATGGGGAATAACTACCACTCTCCCACAACATCTCTTCAACTGACTCTTGACAACGAGTAAATATACAGCAGAAACTGACAATTAGACATCATCAACACAGAAACAAAGCTTTTCGTATTTTCTTAGGTTTCTTAGTGCTTAGTTTAGCCCTAGGCTTAGTAGCCTAGCAGTAGCGTAAAAATAGTTCTTAGTTTTTCCCATGTATTGAAAAACATTCAACCATGAAGGTATATTTCTTCATGATTTAATGTTTGTCCGGTTTTTATTACATATCAATCAATGATATTTTCTTATCTTTTCTGATGTCATATTAAGCATTTCATTTCGTATTAACTCTGTTAGAGGGTTGCAAAATTGGTGATTTCTTATGGAATTACTCGTTTACGAACGAGGCTTCTATATAAAAAAGTCAGTCGTCCTTTAAGGGAAGTACCCCTAAGCGTCTTTATTGCCTTACAAGATAAGGTGATATTTCTTGTTCGCGTATAGAGTCAACAAGTTTTTGGTGAGCACACTAGGAGAGATAGTTGACAATTTGACAAATCTCTCACAATTCTTGTTGGAAGTTCTTGTTGGGAAATGCAAAAGAAAAGAGTGTAAATATTTGAATAGTGTTTATTGTCCCACATTGAAAGAATTCTTCATTTCCTCCTTGCTTATATATTGGGTTATAGGTGTAACTCTTGTTTGAGAAAGTATAAGAGTGATATGGGTGTAGACACCTACTTTTGTCCCCATTCCCGAAAGGGAACGTTCGATGATGAAAACGTAAATCTCCACTTGACAACGCATCTCCTATAAAATAACGAATCTCAATTCCCCTTTTCATTTCACCCGAAACCTGCTATTTATAGAAACCTGCTATTTATGGAAACCTTCTAAAAATAGTAACTGCCGTAATGGGTAGTTGTTAAAAGTGGCAAGTCATAAAAGATAGAAACCTGTCAGAATTAGGTGTTGCACTCCAACATAAATCCTAAATGAGATAGAGATTATGAGAGAATCCTATTCCTAATATGATTCGAAAATAAGAGTCACGTATTAATTAAAATCCTAACGAGCCTAGAGTTCGTAACGGGCCCAGACGCATCCCGTCACAAGGTTAATACGCACTAAAAGATTCAATTAAATCTCAAATACTCCGGATTCTAGGAATCCGAATCTGACTAAGAAAACAGCCCAGATCCTATTTTCAACGCCTGGTTCTAGGCGCCGAAATCTTCGGCGCCCAGGCCTGGGCGCTGAAATTACCTGGGACGTATTCTTTCCTAATTCCTCGTGGATTAGAGCTCTACAAATCTATCTTTCCACGAACTCTTTTCTATAAATAGGGCCTTAAGTTCGACGTGAAAAGAACAACACAACACACAATTATTATTCTGAGTATTGACTCCAACCCCTAAGCCTAAGCCTCACGCTACGAAATTGATCACGCGTTCTGTCGCAATCGATCCATAAATTGAACTGAACGTATCCTGTCCCATAACTTGAGATTCGTTAAATAAAAGGAGAAATAGAAAAGTCAAAGTGGTTAGTTTTCTGAGAACCGTGACGCACCTCTCAACGGTGCTTCGTAATGTGTCCCTTTTCTATGATTTAATTGCTTTCCTCGCCCTTTTATGAACTGTTAAACTAATTAAATCTGATTGTTCTATCACGCCTAATAAAGATTATGTTTTTGGGAAATTGGATTATCATGCTAGGTCCCTTAATACAATCTAAATCAGATAATCGCGCTCGATCTAGTATTATATGTTGCATATTGTTAAAATCGACTCAGATTAGTTTAATATTTAACGCATGTCCCTTCAATTATTTATGCTGAGCTAGTAAGGATATCCTGCCTCTGGAGTTATCGAAGAGCGAGTACTCCTCTCGGTAGTTACAGTCCCCCGAACCCTCAATCTCTACCCTGCGGGTGTACGTAGAGCGATCCCCACCACCAGGGATCACAAGGGAACCTACGGCCGTCGTGGTCAAACATAATTGCACTCCCTTTATGTCACGATAACCGGGTTTTGTCAGTTTTTCTCATTGTCGTTAAAAACTGAATGGCGACTCCTATATTACTAGTCAATTGGGTGTAAACTCACAGGAAATCCAATTACACTTGATTTGACAAAAAGAAGCGTCACACCCACGAGGGACGAGGTCACGCATTAGCCTCGTGCTTTTTCGACCCCCTCACAGTGGCGACTCCGCTGGGGACAGTGAAGGAAATACTCGTGCTTGTAGGTAATCAAAATAGCCGAAGGGTGAAACGATCCTACCCCGCGTTTATTTCCCCATCAAGTTGGGACGACCTGAAAATCAGCATATTAATGTGAACGGGCAGAACCGCATAACGAATCTTGGCTCCCTCGGGGAGTTTGGACTAAGGATACCCATCGCCAACCGGGGGGTGCATACGCTTCGAATGTTTTCCACTCGGCACTTTTGCTAGTAGTACACCCGTCCCAAACCCAATCGCTCGCCCACTAGGTCCCTCTCGCCTGCATGCCCCCTTGGCTTGCACTTGCGGGTTGGCCTTCTGGGACGAAATTTGTCTGTTGAAAGCACTACCCCGACCGGGGCATGTGGTGGATCTGCGATAGAAGCGGTACCAAGCCAGGAGCAAATAACTACCCATAGAAGCCTATCATAAACTACATGACATATTATTATTGCCTCATGATGGAATGTTAGTTATGTGTAGCGAAATATGTGATTGTGTGTGACAAACTATCCTAGAAAAACCAACGACCTTAAAAATTGCCCAAACATTCATAAACCAATTTGCCAAAGAGTTATACCGAAATACGTGTTCCGCAAACCCGAACGATCGCCACAAAAATAAGCGACGCTCGGGATGGCTTGTAACGAATCCCACAAACGCTGCACAACGCGTAAAGGACGTTATTAGGCAAGCACGCAAAATCGAAGTCGCATAAACAAAAGTAGACGCAAACAGAAAACGAGAACCAGCCAGGGACGCATTTTCAACGCCCCTGGCTGGGCGCCAGAATTTCTCACGCCCGACGCTGGGCGCTGAAGTTGTTGTTTGGCCTTCTGGTCAGGCACAGTAGCCTCGGTGCCCGCGAAAAAGAAAACACGTAGCAAAAAAAACTGTTCGTAAAAAAATTGCTGCGAGGGCGTAAGAAAGGCACTCGATTCTAAAAGCGACTCATAAAAAGAATAACTCTTTGCGTCGTTGTTAGGCCTCCTACGACGACAATGCTCGGCACCAAAACCGAACATGCTAATAATTATGAATGTCACACGGGCAAGTGTTTCGAAAATCCAAAGAATGACCAAAAGAAAGAACTAAAAAGTGTACCAACAAAAGAAAGAGTAAAAAACTAATAGAGAAAGTCAAAGTCTAGACTAAGTAATGCTTGAAACTTTGGGGCCTAAACTTTAGCTTATCTTATGCATAGGACTGGTCCTGCCACTTGGTGCCGATCGGGAAATCAAAGGTTAGTACGTCTCGAAGATACATCGCCAACACCAGGTTTAGTGAGTCCCAGCTCCGTCCGTCATCCCTCATTTCAAGGATCTCCGCTTCCCCAACCTCGATTCGCACCCTCAAACATGTCCATCGAAGAATTGCGAGACCAGATGGCTCAAATGACCCAACTCATGGGCCAACTAAAAATGGAAAACGAAGCCTTAGCGGCTGCACAAGCCAAAAATGACCTCGATAACGAGAAGAGGATTGAAAAAATGGTCCTACAGCAAACCATGGGGAGCAAGTAATTCTCCCTCGATCCTGAACCTTTTCCTGGAAAACTACCAGAAAAGTTTAGTTCATCTGACTTACCAAAGTTTAAAGCCACGGACAATCCCCGTGATCATCTATTGAGCTTTGTGAATGCCATGAACTTGAAAGGCGTGGACAAGTCCATGTATTTACCCACCTTTCCTTTGTCCTTGGAACCTTTGCCGCTCAAATGGTACTATCACCAGGACCCTAAGCTCTTCCCCACTTGGGAAGACTTTGTCAATGTCTTCATCAAGCAATACTCGTCGAACATGGATTTTCAAGTCACCATGCGCGAGCTGGAAGTTCTCTTCCAAAAGAAAAATGAGGGTTTCACAACCTACTTTGCTAGATGGAGGGACCAGGCGGCCCAACTAATCAATAGGCCTCCCGAAACAGAATTGGTCCGAAAATTCATTGACAACCTGGACCCGGCTTACAGACAACACCTTAAGTACCTGGGACTTGACACTTTCAAAAGAGTTTATGATGTGGGAATAAAGATCGAGGATGATCTCGCAAAAACAATACAAAGTAAACCCGCATACAAAAGAAACACCTACAACAGGGGCAACCCGTCCCAAGCCCAAGAAGTCCATGCCGTAGAGGAGACTCCCGCCCGAAGAAGCCCTGGAAGATGGGTCCGAGACCGAAAGTTTACCCCACTCGGGTCGACTTTGGTACAAGCCTTTGAAAGACTAACCAATCAAGGAAAGTTGAGACCTATAGGCCCCACCCGTGACCCTCCTGTCAAGGGAAAATATTGGGTCGAAGGTACTTACTGCAAATTCCATCAAGGAAATGGGCATGACACTGAAAACTGCTGGAATCTAAAACATACGATCCAGGACATGATAGAGGATGAAGTGATACCTCTTCCTAACGTTGGCAAACCCAACAACAACAAAAGCCCACTCGGCTCTTGTCACGTCTCTCTCGACCAACCAGAAAATGAGAACTTCGACCCTACGGTGTATATTACACCTCAAGGTGCACCACTCGCCGTGGTCCCTATGGATCGAATCGAGAGAGAAGTGTGCGGTGTGTGGGATGATGATGCTGAAGATATTTACCTATCTCAAGTGTCGGGCCAGGACCTCTTTACTGAAACTTGGCCCGGGTATGCACACATCGACACCACCCCTCAGGAGCCCGAGGTCGACAACCTCACCCGATCCGAAAGGATATACCAACCGGATATTCGCCCACCTCCTATGGACGATATCCCAGTTAGGAAAACTCATGAGAATGGACGGCACACTACCGTCGCAGAAGTCATTGAAAATCCTCTCTTAAAACAACTAAAAAGAACAAAAGCCGAAATTACCATCTGGGATCTCATGTGTACTTCAAAGGAACATCGCGAAAAGCTTATTCGCTCACTCGACCTCATCTCAGTACCTACGGATATCACACCTGAGTCATTGGTTAACTACGTCACGAGAGATGCCGGAGAAAAGGCCATAGTTTTCACTGACAAAGACTTGCCCAAAGAGGGGGGGTGCTCACAATAAAGCCCTCTATCTAGTAGTTGGATGCAAAGGACAAAACATCCCCCTAGCGCTCGTAGATAATGGTTCAGCGGTTAATGTCTGCCCATTGCGAACCACCCATTGCTTGGGGCTAGGAAACGATGACTTCCAAACCTCCACACAAGGGGTACGAGCTTATGATAACTCACGAAGGCCTGTGTTGGGAAAAATCAACCTTACCATACAAACCGGGCATGTGGGACGCACCACGGAGTTTCAAATAATCGACATCAAGCCCACTTTCAACCTCCTCTTGGGGCGACCTTGGCTCCATGACTTAGGAGGTGTGGCTTCTACCTTGCACCAAATGGTTAAACTTAACCATAACGGGGTAATACTAGAAATCCGCGCCCCTCCTCTCGACGTCAGTTGTACTATGGTTGGAACGGCCGAAACTGCAGACGACCTTTACGGGTTTCAAATGGAAGAAGCAATCCAGTTCATCGAAGACTATGATCCAGCATTCCTAGACCCGCACGCATCCCGAGTCATCCCTAGAATGCTGTTAGCTCAAGGTTATTTCCCTGGAACCCCATTGGGCATAAGGAAGAAGGAATGCACATTCCATCCTTTACCCAACAAATCTACTCCCTTTGGCATAGGCTATGAACCAACGGAGGAAGATATTGATGACCGCCTGTCTGGGCTACGCCTTAACAAGGCCAAACAAACTACCCTCCTTCCCCCGTATCAAAGAACCCTTAACGGAATGTTCGTTCTGGAAGGAGAAGGACACCCATGCTGTGATTTCCCTGAACACCCTTCGTTCAGGATGGCTTGCTAAAACCAGGATTTGAATTCTTCCATGACTGCCACACCTTGGATGAGGCACCCCACCTCACCAAGACTAAAACAGCTGAAATATTGGACGACCAGGCTCTATGGACATTGTTTAACGAATCGAGGCCTATGGAGGACGAGACTGTGATGACTACCCTAGCTTTACAAGATGAAGGTTTCGATCCAACCCGGTTAATCGCTCCTGCATCAACACTAGAAGAGATCGAGAACGGATGGGTGAAGACGTATCAGTGGGTCAATGCAAAAGGAATAGAATTCAAGATGAGTACCGGTGAAGGACCAAAGTTTTACGAGACTAAACCCAAGGCTTGAGCCACATAGAGCACCGTAGTAAAAAGCGCCTAGTAGTTCTTTAGATTGGTAAAAAAAAATAATAATAAAGACTTTAGATGGTCCTAAGACCCCTTAGAATATAGGTCAATTTTATTTCAGTATGTTTTCCTTACTTTCCAAATTAATAAAGGCGTAATATTTCTCCTAAAATTTTTATTCTAACACTAAAGTAAGCACCAAATGTACTTGCGAAATACAAAAATAAAGAGGCGGCCCACTCTAGGCCCAACAAACGAGGCCCACTCGGTCTTGAAATAGTGCCATGGGAACCCATTCCCAAAACCCACAAAATAAACCGCACCATCCCCTTCATATCCTCAAAACATAAAAGTCAACCAGTGTCATCATAAAAGTCAATCCATGCAACCCAAAGAAATCGAAGGAAATCAAAATCCAAAACAAAAGCAAATGTTGCTTAAAAAGGGAATTAATAAAATGTAACCCCGCTATACCCTTCAAAAACGACACGCACCTTGTGAGGGGGTCGAAAAAGCGCGAGGCTAATGCGTGACCTCGTCCCTCGTGGGTGTGACGATTCTTTTATTCAATCAAGTGTAATTGGATTTCCTATGAGTATACACCCAATTGACTAGTAATATAGGAGTCGCCATTCAGTTTTTAACGACAATGAGAAAAACTGACAAAACCCGGTTATCGTGACATAAAGGGAGTGCAATTATGTTTGACCACGACGGCCGTAGGTTCCCTTGTGATCCCTGGTGTGGGGATCTCTCAATATACACCCGCAAGGTAGAAATTGAGGGTTCGGGGGACTGTAACTACCGAGAGGAGTAATTCGCTCGTCGATAACTCCAGAGGCAGGATATCCTTACTAGTTCAGCATAAATAATTGAAGGGACATGCGTTAACTATTAAACTAATCTGAGTTGATTTTAGCAATATGCAACATATAATACTAATTCGATCGTGATTATCTGATTTAAATAACATTAAGGGACCTAGCATGATAATTCGATTTCCCAAAAATATTATATTTGTTAGGCGTGATAGAACAATCAAATTAGGTTAGTTTAACAGTTCATAAAAAGGGCGAGGAAAGCAGTTAAATCATCGAAAAGGGACACATTACGACGCACCCTTGAGAGGTGCGTCACGGTTCTCAGAAAATTAACCACTTTGACTTTGCTATTTCTCCTTTTTATTTAACGAATCTCAATTATGGGACAGGATACGTTCTGTTCGATTTATGGATCGATTGCGACAGAACGCGTGAACAGTTTCGCAGCGAGAGGCTTAGGCTAAGGGTTGGAGTCAATACTCAGAATATGATTGTGTGTTGTTGTGTGTTTTCACGTCGAACTTAGGGATCTATTTATAGGAAATAGTGGCGTAGAAAGATAGTTTTTCAGGAATTTGAATACGAAACGGATTAGGAAAAGAATCTGTCCCATGAACTTTCGGCGCCCAGCTCTGGGCGCTGGAATTTTCGGCGCCCAGGGCTGGGCGTTAAAAATAGGGTCTGGCAGAATTCTTTGGTCAGATTCGAATTCCTGAAATCCGTAGAGTTTGAGACTTAATCGAGTCTTTTAGCGCGTATCAATTTTATGACGGAATGCGTTTAGGCCCGTTACGAACTCTAGGCTCGTTAGGATTTTAATTAATACGTAACTCTTATTTCCGAATCATATTAGGAATAGGATTCTCGCAGTTTTCTATCTCATTTAGGATTTATGTTGGAATGCAACACCTAATTCTGACAGGTTTCTATCCTTTATGATTTACCACTTTTAGAAGCTACCTCTTACGACAGTTACTATTTTTAGCAGGTTTCCATAAATAGCAGGTTTCGGGTGAAATAAAATGGGGAATTGAGATTCGTTTATTTTATAGGAGATGCATTGTCAAGTGGAGATTTATGTTCTCATCATCGAACCTTTCCCTTGCGGGAATGGGGACAAAAGTAGGTGTCTACAGTTAGCCCCCACTTTGACTGAGTCTTGGAGTAAGACGATGGTCAAAGTATTAGACGGAGTGCGTCACACAAGCCACGGTGTATTGTGACCTGTTTTGCGAGGGTCTCACGAGCCCCCGAGTGATAACATTTGACTTAAGGGTCATCACTTGAAGTGTCGACATATCCCTCACGTGTCATTGGGATTTGTCAACTGATAGTATAGAAACTTCCTCACTTTGTCATTGGAAGGTTCTAAAGGTGCGTAGAAACTCCCTCATTTTGTCATTGGGAGTAGCTACAGAGTTTTTTTGAAATCAAAGCTATAAAGTGTAACCGGGCCTGGCCAAGCCCAATCACGAGGTAAAAACGTTTTTTTTTTTTTAAAGATTCTCATTTTCAGGGCTGGCTAAACGAGAAAACCCCCTTGTTTTTATAGGACGTAAAACGAAGAAAAATCCAGCACCCTTGTTTTTATAGGACGTAAAACGAAGGAAAATCCAGCAAAAGTTATCGCTGCAGCGACTAAGGACCTGCGCGGTTAGTGACGCAGACCCCGCCAGCTGAAGATGGCGAGCCTGTCCGCTGAGGGTGGACGCCCCGTCCGATAGAAGTGGACGAATCTGTTTTTGAAATTTTGAAAATAAGGACCTACGCGGTTTGTGACGTTGACCCCGCCGGCTGAAGATGGCGAACCTTGTCCGCTAAGGGTGGACACCCCGTCCGATAGAAGTGGACGAATCTATTTTGAAGTTTATTTTGCTTTTTTTGAAAATAAGGACCTACGTGGTTTGCGCCGTAGACTCCGCCGGCTGAAGATGGCGAGCCTATTTTAAATTTGAAGACTTTATTTTTGTCGAGTGACGCAGACCCCGCCCGCTGAGGGTGGGCGAGCCTTGTCCGCTAAGGGTGGACGTCCCTGAATTCGTTTTTTCGATTTGGGAACTTGCGCGGTTGGTGACGCGATCTTGCCGACTGAAGATGGGCAAGTTCCTATTTCTTTGGTTCTTTGTGATTTCTTTTGAGAATTTCTTTTTATTCATTCTTGCAAGAGAGAATTCTTTCGAGGGATGCTCGGATTTAGTTGTAACCTGAATGTGGGTTGACAACGTACTTAGACGGACCATTGTCTTGTGGTCATCACCTTTCATGGTTTTGAGCTAGTCTTTTCGGCTCAATCTTGCCACTACCTGGGTCCTTGATTAGGGGACTATGTATAAGTATCAACGACGACCTTTGTCTTGAAGTCGTAATCCGGTTTTATTTTTTGAGGTTATCCAAACACGGGACTTCGTACAGTGTAGTCTGGGAATACCGTTTTAACTCTGCACACTTTCTTTTGAAATATATATTTTCTTTCGAGCCCCCAAGCACTCGTGCTTGACGGTCATTTTTTGTCAAAGAGGTTCCTACGCATTTTGTAATGTCTTTGATCGTGTTTGGGATCGTGCTCGTAAGTGCGAGCGATCTTTGTAGTGGTGTGCTACTTTGACAAAGTCGTGAGGTGCGACTTTCGGCAATTTTCAAGTCGAATGAGTATGGCAGGGCCCACTAGAAGTTAGGGCCTTTTTTGAGCCTGGGTACATTTTTGGCGCCCAGGCCTGGGCGTTGAAATAATTCACGCCCAGGTGGGGCGTTGAAAGTGTTGTTTGGGCTGGTCTTTTGATGACACAGTTGGCCTTTTGTTCATTCGTTTATTTCACTTGGAAGTTCTATGTATTCTCTTTTCTTTTGTTTTTTCTTTGTTTTTAGAGCGTGATGATTTTCTTGAGAAGCCGTAGCCGATTGGTGGACTACGGTGCTTGTCGCTTTGGGGCGATTATTTTAAGGAACTGTTGCTCTTAAGGCGTACAGGTATTGTGACAGTTGGGCGAGTCTATATGGCCCGAGGAACATACCTTGAGGCGTAAGACTTTGACCGCTCTTGTTGTTGTATATTCCTTTTGAATGCGTTCGTGAATGTTCGATACTTAGAATGATGATATGTATGTGCGAACGAGCGTTCATAGAATGGCCGTTGTTTGCGGTCCATTAATCAGTTTGCTTAAATCATTTTTTTCTTGAGCAATGACTGATTTTGAATAGTTTGCTTAGAAGCTTGATAGGGTTCAGGCCCATTCATGAAGTGGGCTCAAACATCGTACCCTTTCGATTGTTCAAACATTTGCTTCGAGATTTTTTATTTTTCTATGGTTGTTTCGTAACTTGGAGCCCCCAAGTATGCATGTTGGGATGCTTCCTTTTGGCGTACGATTTTTGTAGGTTCTTTCGAGAAAGATGCCTTGGGGTTCCGCTCGTGTAGGTGCGAGCTATCCCTTTCATGGTAGGTAATATTTTGCTACCTTTAATCCTTAATATAGAAGTAGTGTGGCTTGCATTTTGAATTTGGGCTATAAGTAATCTTGCCTTTTTTACACATGCTCTTGGTCGTGCCCGCATTAGTGCGATATGCCTTTTTTTTTTTTAGACCCGTACTGTGGGATGGTTAAACTTTATGGTGCGACGTAGGCTTGTGTGGCCTAACAACGTGTCTTAGAACATCCTCCAGGTGTTGGGATATCATTATTATTTTTTGCATTGGAGTACTTTATCATGCTTTGTTCAGGTGCTCGAACAAGTGTAGCACCTTCCGCGTGGGTTTGCACGGCTTATTACTTCGTTCGATGCGATGATTCATAGGTGTTTCTTTCTTATTTTTGTATCTGGGCAAAACTTGGCTAGCAGAAAGATTCAGCGCCCAGGCTGGGGCGTTAAAGATATCGGCGCCCAGCTCTGGGCGTTGAAATTGATTTCTGGGTATATTTTGATGATTTTTTTCGCTTTTGCTTTGGAACGAGGTAGACTGTGTAACGGGCGCTTGTAGGGCGAGCGTTATGTGCAGTAGCTTGATCGGAGTTTTGGTGACTCACGATTTTCAGTTACCCTTGTTAGTGGGGTGACTTTATATATTCTAAGTAGTGCTTTAGAATTTGGGAGGGGTTGTAGCCATTCTAAGGTTCGTTTACACGATTAAAGCTTAGGGTTGTGCCCCTATGATGTATGTATAGTATTAGCGTCGAGGATTTGCGATAAAATCGCCATTTCAAGCATTTTTAGAGTGTTTTTCTCAAGCCCCCAATTGTAGCTACGGGATTGGCTTGGTGCTATAATGCTTTGCATACGTTTTTATGCATTCATGGTGACACGGATCATGAATAGTTTGAACCAGACTCGTTTAGTGCGAGGTATGTTCGAGTAGTGATTTTGCTACTTCTCTTGTAAATGTCGTATTGTGCGACATTGCCATGGTCAAGGTAGTCACATGTTGAAGTGTGCCTTGACCAAAAGCTAGGTGCCTTTCTTTACCCATAATCGTATTTAGAAATCTTTTGACTCACTTGCAACATTAAGATAAACGCATACTTAGCTTAAACCAACGACACTTTATTATGTTCGAGGAAGTCTTTGAAAATCATTTGAAAATTATTTAATATCCGGGTCCTAATGTGTACAATCCGAGGTGTCCTAAGTAGGTTGACTTATAGAAGGGTTCGTACAGGATTACATGAGTGAATCAAAATACTGTTACGATTTTTAGAATGTTGTCTAAGGATTTGCTGGAGGCCAGGGTGCAGGCGTCAAGATACACTTGTGCCTGTTTGGCATATGCTTTAGGCTTTTAGGGCCATCTTTTCCAGAATTGCGGGAATATATCATTTTCAAATCGACTTAGATTTACTTGGTGTATGTCTGCACAAAAGGTCAAGGTATACTTAGTTCTTTCCCTAGCTCTTTCATTTCAATTTTTTAGCCCCCCCAGTTGCTGTTTATGTCTTCCCATTAATGATGTTTCAGATTTCGATTTTAGATGCCCGTGTCATATTCCTGAGTAGGGTGAGCCTTGGTTAAGTGCCAAGTCCTATGTACCATTTTTTTTATTTTTTTTTCAAAGGGGATTAGCAAGCATTTGAATTACCATGAACGGGGGCCCTGAGTTCGAAGGAACGATGGGGCGATGCCGTAGAACAATCCTCTTTATTGCAAGCTTACTGCCCTTACTACTTGTTGGCGATCATAACTGTGTCTAGTGGTGAAAGAAGGTCTTTAAGCGATCGACTATGTCTAGTGGTGAAAGAAAGTCTTTAAGTGAGTTAGTTCGCTTTAGGGAGGGTCAAGTCGAGTACTTTAGAGGTCATGGACGCTTACGCTAGCCCCCATTCAATTGAGGCAAATCGATCTTTTGAGTCTTGGCTAAGTGCCTAGGAGTGTGAGTGCTCCTTCTGGCAAGGGTACGTGCCCTTATTATTTTTCGATGTGTGCTCATTTTGGCATCTTTATGACTTGGATTCTTCTTTTGACTTAAATCTTTCTTTCGACTTGGGTTGCAAGTAATTAAATTTCAATAAGGGACTTCTATTTTTATTCTTGTTATTCTATAGGCTTTAATATTTTTGCAAATTGGTTGGACCGAATCATGGATTGCCTACGTATCCGCCTTAAATAGATTTAATTTGGAATCAGGTCTTGCGTAGTTCTTAGCCTAGAAAATGGTTTCTTAGAATGCCGATTTTAAACAAGTACGTTCTGAGGTGGAAACATATTATTTGAAACGGTAGAATAAGTGAAGTTTATTATTATGTCCCTTTGCTGCTTTGCCGTAAGCCAAAAAATTGTTTATTTTATATATTTTTTTGAGTACATGTATTTTTTGGTGGTACGTATATCTGAATACGTGCTGTACCCCTCCAAGTGTTCGTTATTTTTCCGTGCATGTGCGGATAAAATGACGAGCACTTCTGGACAAAATTTAGCAAGCAGGGAGATTCAGCGCCCAGGCTGGGGCGCTAAAGATTTCGGCGCCCAGCGTTGGGCGCTGAAAATGTTTTCTGGGCGGATCTTTTTTGGTGCGCTAAATGCTTCTTTTTCTTTAGAGGCGCTTTGCAAAGTTCGTTCTGTACTTTTCATTTGTCTTCTTTTTTTATTCGTGACTCAAGACGGTTTGAAAGACGAGTTGAATGAGATAGGATAAGTTGTATAGGTATTAGTCGAGCATGAGGATTTCACCTGCTAGGGCTCACAATTTGCAGCCTCAAGCTAGTGTCATGAGTTTAAATCAACCAAGGTCAATGAGTAGTATGGGGACGGCTTAAGGGTATATCAACAGGATGTATCCACACAACTTATATGGTCATTATGCTAATGGTGGTGTAAGAACAGGTTTTGGGCTTTGGAGTGGGCATGACGCACGTTTCAATGGCCGTGCGTGGTTTGCGGTTGATAACAAGTTCAAAAACAAGAGTTGAGGTAATGGTTTCTTGGGTTATGGCAATGAGAACATGGATGGGTTAAATGAGCTGAACAGGGACCCCAGAGCGAAGGCGTCTAAGAGCATAAGGATTGGAAAGGGTAGACATCGTAGAATTTTATGATTTGGATTGGTTGACTCAATTCTTTTCCTTCATTTACTTGGGTAGATTTCGCACTTTGGGAGGTACGGGCTAAGTATTTCATGGCTCTTTTTGCTCTCCCTTTTCTCTTTCTATTTTTTTCTTTTTGCTTGGGATTTCTCCCCAACATAAATCCTTCAATCAATTTTTTTGGTTTGGGCTAAAAGGTAGATGGTTGTGGTCTTTGAGTCACGAGGCGAGACTAAGTGAGCCTCGTTTGGTAGGCCTATAGTGGACCTTTAATTTCGTCTTACTTTGCAAGCGTATTTAGGCGTTTCTTAAAATGTGCAAATAGCGTAGATTCAAAATGTTATTTTTACCTTTATTGAAATTTAACGAAAGAATTACATCGAAAATAATTTTTACAGTTTTCGGGATTTAATTGGAAGTTGTGATTTAGACTCAAACTTTCATTAATCTTTCTGATTATAACCCGTGTAAGAATACAAGGAGGTGGCCTAGACTCAAAATAATGACATGGCGTAAGCCTATAATACTTGACCAAGCGACTCTCAGACTTAGGCTAATTGGACCATAACTTTCGTTGGTTGACACTTTAGATTTTAACCCTTGGGTGTTCATTTGTCACGCGCCATTTTGCTTAATGTTGGCAAGGTAGTTAGTTGGGGAGATCGAATTTTTATTTTTGCAAGACTAGAATCATTAGTGCGGCTTCTCTCTTAGTGTGTATTGCTTTACCCCAATGGTAGCCTTATGGTATGCCGATTTGGGTATTTTCATGGTTGGTCATGTTGCATTCATGGAAAATCTTTTAGTCCGTACTTAGTAGTATTTCAAGGAGCGAGTGACTCGAGAGGACTATGATAGTCGTGACCCAATGTGATTATAAGCCTTGAGGCCATTAATTTTTTGCCAATGGTATTGATACCTTAGGTTCACTTTGGGGGTTGTGCGACTATGGAGGAATGATTTTCAGAATGTGACTGTTTCCATTTTGTAAATACTATAATATATTCTTTTATTGGTGAGAGAGAGTATTGAGGCCGTGGATTCTTAGCAAGGGATGACAATTACATATGGGTGCTCATTGATTTAAATGTTAGGAAGGGAGACTCAATATGTTTTAACCTTTTAGCTTGCAGAACGACACCAAGTATTAGGACCGATTCTATGGATAAGACAACTAAGACTTAGGATTTGGATTGTACTTTGGCATAACCTAGTCTAGACTCGGATTTATTTTTTTATTTGAACATTTATTTTTTTCTTGAAGACTTTATTCGAACATTATTTTTTGAATACTTTGCCCATGTGACATTCATAATTATTAGCATGTTTGGTTTTTAGTGCCGAGCATTGTCGTCGTAGGAGGCCTAACAACGACGCAAAGAGTTATTAATTTTTTACGAGTCGCTTTTGAAATCGAGTGCTTTTCTTACGCCCTCGTAGCAACTTTTTCGAAAAGTCTTTTTTTTTTGCTACGTATATATTTTTTGTGCGCGGGCACCGAGGCTGCTGTGCCTGACCAAAAGGCCAGGCAGCACCTTCGGCGCCCAGAAGTGGGCGTGAGAAATTTTGGCGCCCAGCCAGGGGCGCTGAACATGCGTCCCTGACTGGTACTCGTTTTCAGTTTTCGTCTACTTTTGTTTTTGCGACTTTAAATTTGCGTGCTTGCCTTATAACGTCCTTTACGCGTTGTGCAGCGTTTGTGGGATTCGTTACGGCCATCCCGAGCGTCGCTTATTTTTGTGGCGATCGTTCGGGCTTGCGAAACACGTATTGTGGTATAACTCTTTGGCCAATTGGTTTATGAATGTTTGGGCAGTTTTTAAGGTCGTTGGTTTTCTAGGATAGTTTATCACACACAATCACATATTTCGCTACACATAACTACATTACAAACATGGATTTGAAAATTAAATATGCCACGTAGTTTATGATAGGCTTCTATGGGTATTTTATTTGCGCCTGGCTTGGTACCGCTTCTATCGTAGATCCAACACATGCCCCGGTCGAGGTAGTGTCTTTAACAGTTGAATTTCGCTCAAGAGGCCAACCCGCAAGTGCAAGCCAAGGGGGCATGCAGGCGAGAGGGACCTAATGGGCGAGCGATTGGGTTCGGGATAGGTGTACTACCTGCACAAGTACCGAGTGGGAAACATGCGCGGCGTATGCACCCCTCTATTGGCGAAAAAAAGGTATCCTTAGTCCCAACTCCCGAGGGAGCCGAGATTCGTTATGATGTTCTGCCCGTTCACATTAATATGCTGATTCTTCAGGTCGTCCCAACTTGATTGGGAAATAAACGCGGGGTAGGATCGTTTCACCCTTCGGCTATTTTGATTACCTACAAGCACGAGTATTTCCTTCACTATCCCCAGTGGAGTCGCCACTGTGAGGGGGTCGAAAAAGCGCGAGGCTAATGCGTGACCTCGTCCCTCGTGGGTGTGATGATTCTTTTATTCAATCAAGTGTAATTGGATTTCCTGTGAGTATACACCCAATTGACTAGTAATATAGGAGTCGCCATTCAGTTTTTAACGACAATGAGAAAAACTGACAAAACCCGGTTATCGTGACATAAAGGGAGTGCAATTATGTTTGACCACGACGGCCGTAGGTTCCCTTGTGATCCCTGGTGTGGGGATCTCTCAATATACACCCGCAAGGTAGAGATTGAGGGTTCGGGGGACTGTAACTACCGAGAGGAGTAATTCTCTCGTCGATAACTCCAGAGGCAGGATATCCTTACTAGCTCAGCATAAATAATTGAAGGGACATGCGTTAACTATTAAACTAATCTGAGTTGATTTTAGCAATATGCAACATATAATACTAATTCGATCGTGATTATCTGATTTAAATAGCATTAAGGGACCTAGCATGATAATCCGATTTCCCAAAAATATTATATTTGTTAGGCGTGATAGAACAATCAAATTAGGTTAGTTTAACAGTTCATAAAAAGGGCGAGGAAAGCAGTTAAATCATCGAAAAGGGACACATTACGACGCACCCTTGAGAGGTGCGTCACGGTTCTCAGAAAACTAACCACTTTGACTTTGCTATTTCTCCTTTTTATTTAACGAATCTCAATTATGGGACAGGATACGTTCTGTTCGATTTATGGATCGATTGCGACAGAACGCGTGAACAGTTTCGCAGCGAGAGGCTTAGGCTAAGGGTTGGAGTCAATACTCAGAATATGATTGTGTGTTGTTGTGTGTTTTCACGTCGAACTTAGGGGTCTATTTATAGGAAAAAGTGGCGTAGAAAGATACTTTTTCAGGAATTTGAATACGAAACGGATTAGGAAAAGAATCTGTCCCAGGTACTTTCGGCGCCCAGGGCTGGGCGTTGAAAATAGGGTCTGGCAGAATTCTTTGGTCAGATTCGGATTCCTGAAATCCGTAGAGTTTGAGACTTAATCGAGTCTTTTAGCGTGTATCAATTTTATGACGGAATGCGTCTGGGCCCGTTACGAACTCTAGGCTCGTTAGGATTTTAATTAATACGTAACTCTTATTTCCGAATCATATTAGGAATAGGATTCTCGCAGTTTTCTATCTCATTTAGGATTTATGTTGGAATGCAACACCTAATTCTGACAGGTTTCCATCCTTTATGATTTACCACTTTTAGAAGCTACCTCTTACGGCAGTTACTATTTTTAGCAGGTTTCCATAAATAGCAGGTTTCGGGTGAAATAAAATGGGGAATTGAGATTCGTTTATTTTATAGGAGATGCGTTGTCAAGTGGAGATTTATGTTCTCATCATCGAACCTTTCCCTTGCGGGAATGGGGACAAAAGTAGGTGTCTACACACCTCAACCCACCTCAAAAGCCTACACAAAGATCTTCATATTTTCCACACCCTAACTCCATTTTCAAAACCGTTTCGAGTCACGGATAGAAAAAAATAATCCGGACAAAAATGCATCTCACGCTAACAGTCAAAAAAAGCCTCCGAAATAGCCTCAAAATTGTTTTTAAATACGAGCAAAAATCAAAGCACTAAAACAAAAAAGAAAAAGAAAAAAGAAATGCAAGAACACGTGAAGCAAAGCGTCAAAAACGACCGCCCAAATCATTTTCAGCGCCCAGGGCTGGGCGCCGAAATGTTTGACGCCCCAGCCTGGGCGTTGAAACTCTCTGCCTGCCTAATTTTTAGAAGTGCTCGTCATTTTATCCGCACATAACGGAAAAATAACGAACACTTGGGGGGTACAGCACGTATCCAAACAAGCTTACCAAAAAATATAGCCATACAAAAATAGTCGAATTTCATTTTTACATAATACTTACGGAAAAAACGGTAGACGAGGCGAAAATAATGATAATACTTCACCCATTTGACCGATTAAGTAATATGCTACCACCTCAAAGCATATCTATTAAAATCCGGCATCCTAGAACTTATTCTAGCTAGAACTATGGGCGACCTGATTCTGACAAGATACGTAGGCAATCCTTACCAAGGATTCGGTCCAATCAATCAAAAAAAACATATATAAATTGTGCAAAAAGTGTTAGCCATATAAAAATATAAAAAAGAGGAGAAACAAAAAAATGAAAAATAAAATACGCCTTTATTGAAAAATAATAAGAAGGAAAACAAAGTGCTAAGAAATGAAAAAACAAACACAATTGAAATAAATAAAGGGCACCTACACCCTAGCAAGAACTACACTACTCTAGTTCTTCCGGATCATTAAATAAAGTCTTGTAGAGGGCAATGTTCGCAGGATCCACCCCCACAGTCTTCTGCGCTGCCCCTATATCAATCTCCATAAGAACCGGCTCCTGGACACTAACTTCCAAAGATGCCAAGGCTTCAGAAAAATTCTCGGTTATAGCCCGCTCAGCCTCAAGGGCACAGACAATTGTGGGAGAAAGATTATTATCATCAACTAGACTAGTCACTGTTTCTACAGGCGGCTGAGCCTTCCTAACCCATACATTGTTCCGGCGACGATCTCCGCGAGAGCTTGCATTTCTTTTAACAACAGCAGGCCCCTTCATGTTAGGCATCTTTTTAGGCCTGGAACTGGAACAGGGAGGAACTTCCTTTCGCTTTCGATCAGGACGAGCTTTCACAGTCTTAATACCATGGGTACGAGGTTTGGCAGAATCAGGACCCTCATACTTAACACGAATACGAGGTATCAAAAGCTCAGTCGGCTCCCCATTTCGAGCCTCGGTCCTCATAGCTTTATCATCGGAGCTCATCCACAACTTGTAGTTTTCAGAAAGACCCACAAAGCCATTTGTAGCTACGGCCCAACGCGGGAGACCATCATAATACTTAGCCCACGCTTGAACCCGTGCTTGTGAAAAGGCCACTACTTTAGGTGGTACCGTATCGGAAAAGGGGATAGTCTGCCTTAAACCGTATTGGCGCATGACTCGGTAAGGGAAAATATAAGTGGGCCGAGATAGCCCCAACAAAGAAACATAAACCGATACATCAGAACCCCCCGTCATAGTAGTCAAACCCCACCATGGTACCACCCACTTAATAGAACAAATGCCATGAGTAAAAAAGGAGGCCCATTCGGCCTCGTCCTGGGCTCGATGCAAATATTTTCGGTTACCCAAGGCTATAGGGCGATAATGTTTAGGATCGGCAGGAGCTTCCAAGAGCCTAAGCCGTTCCACGAGCCAAATCTGCAAAAAACGGGTACGATAAAAATAAATAAAAAGAAAACGGTTTCTGGGGCGCAGTTTCGACGCCCATGACCAGGCGCCGATAATTCTAGCGCCCAGCCCTGGGCGCTGAAATTCAGCCCCAAGGCAGGACGAATAAAAAATATATATGCAAAAAAAAACGTATACGTGCGCAAAGAAAAAAATCGATTACCTGCAGTAATAGGGGGCTTCCCTTAAAATATTCAGATTTGGCGTCCTTCTTCAGCTCATCCGCACTCAGCAAAGTCTCGGCAACCACCAACGGCATAATAGAATAGCAACTTTCCATCTGGCTAATCAAGGGGATCAACCTTATGTCACCGAACTCACCATTTTTATTCGACAGCAAATAATGATTCAACAAGCAAAATACAAGGGCTCGAATATTCAATTTCTGTTCGGTCATATTCTTACTAGGCCTAAAGTGGTGTTTTACAAGTTTTGCCAAATTAACCTCATCACCTACAACAGCTTCAGCAAGCATGTTAGCATCTAGTCCTAGGAAAGCCCCTATGGTTGTTTTACTCTCTTCAATAGTGCCATGAGTGGCAGGGGTAGCATTAGTAGGATAACCAAGGATCGTAGCAAATTCATCTGGCAAAGGACATATTTCGTTGCCCCGAAAGACAAAAACATGATGATCGGAATCCCAAAAGCTTAGGGCTGCGTGCAGAAAATTATAGTCAATGTTAATTTGTTGTAATCCTAAAAGTGCCTCTAAGTGGTATTCTTTCAACAAAGCCTTTTCTGTAGGATTAAGGGCCCGTAGCCAACGCCTAACAGCCCGTTGGAGTGAGAAAGTGGGAATCGACATGACGAAAGCAAGGAGTAACTAAAACGCAGCAAGGAAAAAGGAAATTGAGAGTGATGGAAAATAAGGACGTATCTAGCCCCTATATATAGCTGAACGCATCAAGTGACATCCTGATCCCATTCGGAAACGCGTTAAGAAATCCGAAAGTCAAAATTCGCTAGGAAAGGACTTTCAGCGCCCGAAGCTGGGCGCCGAAATAATTAACGCCCAGCCTTGGGCGCCGAAAATGCAGCCCAAGGCCCAGATTTCACAAAACGCGGAGCAGGAAAAGACTTAAAACCGTGTTGCTAGACCCGAGGCCCTATTGCAATTAAGATCAAGCCCAAAAGCACCTTTAAGCTCCCAAATAGCAAAAATGGTAAAACTTGGTCGGAACTTAGACTTGTTTCAAGGAACATATATGTACACTTTTCAAAATAAATATGAAATATCAAGGTCATTCTTCGAAACACCAAAAAATGTTGTTAAGTCGTTGGTTTCTCAAAAAATGTTTGTCTGTCAAAGATTAATCCGGGCCAAGCTAAACCGGATGATATTAAACCTTTTCGCCCGAAGACTGAAGTCGCACCCCATGACTTCGCCAAAATAGCACACCACTATGAAAGGTCGCTCGCACATACGAGCTCGACCCCAAACATGATTAAAAGACGTTATGAAGTATGCGAAAAATGACCAACAAAGCCCAAGTGCTTGGGGGCTCGCGAAAAGTATACTCCAACCGCGCAGGTCCTTAGTCGCTGCAGCGATAACTTTTTCTGGTTTTCCGTTTTTCCAAAAAAGAACGATGTGAGTAGATTTCCCTTTTTTCAAAGATTGGTTTTCCGTTTTTTCCAAAAAAGAACGATGTGCTGGATTTTCCTTCGTTTTACGTCCCATAAAAACAAGGGGGTTTTCTCGTTTAGCTAACCCTGAAAATGAGAATCTTTAAAAACATTTTTTACCTCGTGATTGGGCTTGGCCAGGCCCAATTACACTTTATAGCTTTGATTTCGAAAACATCTGTAGCTACTCCCAATGACAAAGTGAGGGAGTTCTTACGCCTCTTTAGATACTTCCAATGACAAAGTGAGGAAGTTTCTATACTATCCGTTGACAAATCCCAATGACACGTGAGGGGTATGTCGACACTTCAAGTGATGACCCTTAAGTCAAATGTTATCACTCAGGGGCTCGTGAGACCCTCGCCAAAACAAGTCATCATGGCTTGTGCAACGCACTCCGTCTAATACTTTGACCATCGTCTTACTCCAAGACTCAGTCAAAGTGGGGGCTAACTGTAGACACCTACTTTTGTCCCCATTCCCGAAAGGGAAGGTTCGATGATGAAAACGTAAATCTCCACTTGACAACGCATCTCCTATAAAATAACGAATCTCAATTCCCCTTTTCATTTCATCCGAAACCTGCTATTTATAGAAACCTGCTATTTATGGAAACCTGCTAAAAATAGTAACTACCGTAATGGGTAGTTGTTAAAAGTGGCAAGTCATAAAAGATAGAAACCTGTCAGAATTAGGTGTTGCACTCCAACATAAATCCTAAATGAGATAGAGATTATGAGAGAATCCTATTCCTAATATGATTCGAAAATAAGAGTCACGTATTAATTAAAATCCTAACGAGCCTAGAGTTCGTAACGGGCCCAGACGCATCCCGTCACAAGGTTAATACGCACTAAAAGACTCAATTAAATCTCAAATACTCCGGATTCTAGGAATCCGAATCTGACTAAGAAAACAGCCTAGACCCTATTTTCAACGCCTGGTCCTGGGTGCCGAAATCTTCGGCGCCCAGGCCTGGGCGCTGAAATTACCTGGGACGTATTCTTTCCTAATTCCTCGTGGATTAGAGCTCTACAAATCTATCTTTCCACGAACTCTTTTCTATAAATAGGGCCTTAAGTTCGACGTGAAAAGAACAACACAACACACAATTATTATTCTGAGTATTGACTCCAACCCCTAAGCCTAAGCCTCACGCTGCGAAATTGATCACGCGTTCTGTCGCAATCGATCCATAAATCGAACAGAACGTATCCTGTCCCATAACTTGAGATTCGTTAAATAAAAGGAGAAATAGCAAAGTCAAAGTGGTTAGTTTTCTGAGAACCGTGACGCACCTCTCAAGGGTGCGTCGTAATGTGTCCCTTTTCTATGATTTAATTGCTTTCCTCGCCCTTTTATGAACTGTTAAACTAATTAAATCTGATTGTTCTATCACGCCTAATAAAGATTATGTTTTTGGGAAATTGGATTATCATGCTAGGTCCCTTAATACAATCTAAATCAGATAATCGCGCTCGATCTAGTATTATATGTTGCATATTGTTAAAATCGACTCAGATTAGTTTAATAGTTAACGCATGTCCCTTCAATTATTTATGCTGAGCTAGTAAGGATATCCTGCCTCTGGAGTTATCGAAGAGCGAGTACTCCTCTCGGTATTTACAGTCCCCCGAACCCTCAATCTCTACCCTGCGGGTGTACGTTGAGCGATCCCCACCACCAGGGATCACAAGGGAACCTACGGCCGTCGTGGTCAAACATAATTGCACTCCCTTTATGTCACGATAACCGGGTTTTGTCAGTTTTTCTCATTGTCGTTAAAAACTGAATGGCGACTCCTATATTACTAGTCAATTGGGTGTAAACTCACAGGAAATCCAATTACACCTGATTTGACAAAAAGAAGCGTCACACCCATGAGGGACGAGGTCACGCATTAGCCTCGTGCTTTTTCGACCCCCTCACAATGGGTGTTAGGTTATGATACATATGACAAAACATAAATCCTGCGGAAAAACCATAAAGCCAGGAAACATATTATTTACACATAATCATATAGCATAATATAGGTGCATACACTTTGTAGCGTGCCCTCCCTAGCTGCGCCCGAACCGAACAAGAACAAGTCTTTAGGACTCCAAGTGTCGTCCCTCCGTAGATAGTGCACAGCACGTCCGGATCCGCCTTAAGATTCACCAACTAGAATCGCCCTTAAGGTGCTACAATTTTCGGCAATTAGGGGCAAGAATGTGACTGGATTTTTTCTCTCAAAAATCACTTTGAATTCTTCAAAAAAACTCGTTATAAATTGTGAACCCAAGCCACATATTTATAGGGGTATGGAAAGAGAATTGGAATCCTACTAGGATACGAATTAATTAAATTATAATCCTAGTAGAACTCTTATTTAATTAATTTATCCTTTTAGGATTCGGAATTTAATCATATATCGAATCCTGATAGCTTTAGGATTCGTATAGCACGTACACGAGCATCTCACGAGCACCGTACACTCGCGCAGGCCTTGCGGCCCACGCTGAGCGCACAGCGCTCGGCCCATGCTGCTGCCTGTGTCCGCGCGCGAGCCCAAGGCCTTGGCTGGGCCTGGCCTTGCGCTGGGCCTGGTCGAGGCTTGGCGTGTGTTGGTGATGCGTGTGGCTTGCTGGGCGATGGCATGGCTTCGTGCTGGGCCTTCGTCTAGCGAGCCTCGTCCGATGCTAATTCGTACGATACGCTTCCGATTAAATTTCCGATTCCGGAAATCATTTCCGATACGAACAATATTTAATATTTCATATTCCGGAATTAATTTCCGTTTCGAACAAATATTTAATATTTCCGTTTCCGGAATTATTTTCCGATTCCGATAATATTTCCGATTCTGACAATATTTCCGTTTCCGGCAATATTTCCGATTCCGGCAATATTTCCATTTCCATTAATATTTTCCGATACGTACCATGTTTCCGTTTTCGGCAACATTTACGACTTGGATAATATTTATATTTCCGATACGATCCATATTTCCGTTTCCGGTAATATCATCGTTTCCGGAGTATTCATTTCTTGCTTGTGACGATCTCAGCTCCCACTGAAACCAAGATCCGTTGATTCCGAATATCCATAGATGGAGTATTTAATGCCATTAACTTGATCCGTTTACGTACTATTTGTGTGACCCTACGGGTTCAGTCAAGAGTAAGTTGTGGATTAATATAATTAATTCCACTTAAACTGAAGCGGCCTCTAGCTAGGCATTCAGCTCACTTGATCTCACTGAATTATTAACTTGTTAATTAATACTGAACCGCATTTATTAGACTTAATATTATATGCATACTTGGACCAAGGGCACTATTTCCTTCAGTCTCCCACTTGTCCTTAGGGACAAGTGTGCATTACCTAATTCCTTTGTCGCTCGATGCTTGCTCTTGAACATAAGGTAAGAGTTGTCATCCTTATTATGTCCAGAGGTGTTTCTCGGTTATAGAGTTCAACTAATCAAATAAACAGATAATCATGGCCTATGATTCATCCGAGCACGGCCATGCATTTTACAGTTTCTAGCTCTCCGAGTGGCCTTGTACCACTTTTAAGCATCTCATCCCGATTTATGGGAGGACAATCCCAATCTTGCGATCTTGAGATTAGACTTCGTATGATAGGTGATTACCTGAGCGTTGCCTTTATAGCCTCCTTTTACGGTGCGACGGTTGGTCAACGTCAAAGCAACCAGTTCTCAAACAAGTAATCTCAAATCACTCAGGTATTGAGAATTTAGTGTCTAATAATTTTAATGAAATTTACTTATGACAGATTTTCATCTCTTACAGTAAAGTTTCATAGGTCTGTCCGATACTAGTCTTCCCAAAGTAAGTATTTATGCAAATGATTATGACATTGCCATGCCCAAATAGTTCAAGAAACAGAACTACTAGTCATCTTGCATTCTAGTCGTCTAACGTTTTCTATGCGTCTAATTTTATAGAAAACTCCGACCAGGGACCATTTTCAATTTTTGACATTCAAGTTCACTTGATAGACATTTCTTAGTCACAGGACTGGTCCTGATAGTCTATCTTGAATATTTCGTCAAATTGAAGGGACTCATCATTTAATAAACCACAAATTAAATGGAAAAATGAATTCTATTCATTTATTGTGAATGATTAACCAATAATGTTTTACAAAGAATTAAACTCTAAAACTTTAAAACATTAAATAAGGACATCAAAGCCATTCTCCAATATGCTTGATTACCATAGCTGCAGTGTGCGAGTTGTGCTTCGCCTGCGACAGAGGTTTAGTCAATGGATCTGATATGTTGTCATCAGTTCCAATCTTGCTTATCTCGACTTATTTTCTTTCAACGAACTCTCGTAGAAGGTGAAATCTACGAAGTACATGCTTGACTCTTTGGTGGTGTCTAGGCTCCTTTTCCTGTGCAATAGCTCCGTTATTATCACAATATAGGGCTATTGGTCCCTAGCCATATAGCTTCCTTTGCTGCTTCATGTGCAGCAATGTACTCCGCTTCAGTTGTAGAATCCGCAATGGTGCTTTGCTTAGCACTTTTCCAGCTTACTGCACCTCCGTTGAGGCAGAAGACAAACCCAGATTGTGATCTGAAATCATCTTTGTCGGTTTGGAAACTTGCGTCCGTATAGCCTTTAACAATTAATTCATCATCTCCACCATAGACCAGGAAGTCATCTTCGTGCCTTTTCAGGTACTTCAGAATATTCTTGGCAGCAGTCCAGTGTGCCTCTCCTGGGTCTGACTGGTATCTGCACGTAGCACTGAGTGCGTACTCAACATCTGGGCGTGTACATATCATAGCATACATTATTGAACCAATCAATGATCCATACGGAATCCCATTCATTCGTCTACGCTCATCAAGTGTTTTTGGGCACTGAGTCTTGCTTAGAGTTATTCCATGAGACATGGGTAGGTAGCCTCGCTTGGAGTCTTCCATTTTGAACCTATCAAGCACCTTATTGATATAAGTGCTTTGACTAAGTCCAATCATCCTTTTAGATCTATCTCTGTTAATCTTGATGCCCAATATGTACTGTGCTTCTCCTAGATCCTTCATCGAAAAACATTTCCCAAGCCAAATCTTGACAGAGTTTGACATAGGAATGTCATTTCCAATAAGTAATATGTCGTCGACATATAATACTAGGAAAGCAATTTTGCTCCCACTGACCTTTTTGTATACACAAGATTCGTCTGCGTTCTTGATGAAACCAAAGTCACCGTGGACTTGCCTGTAACCTTTTGAAACCAATCTAGCTTTGGAAACTTCAAGTTTCCCATCCTTGTCTTTTTCAGTTTGAAAACTCATTTGCTTCCAATGGCTTGGTAGCCATCTGGCAAATCGACCAAATCCCATACTTGGTTTTCACACATGGAGTCTAATTCAGATTGTATGGCTTCATGCCATTGCTTGGAGCTAGGGCTCGTCATATCTTGTTTGTAAGTCGCAGGTTCATCACTTTCAAGTAATAGAACATCATTGCTCTCGTTTGTCAAAATACCTAAGTACCTTTCCGGTTGAGATCTATATCTCTGCGATCTACGCGGGGTTACATCTCTAGATTGACCATGATTCTCACCAGATACTTCTAAAGATCTCTGAGTTTCATCTTGAATGTCATCTTGAGCATTCTCTAGAGTTTGTTGTTCGACTCGAATTTCTTCGAGGTCTACTTTTCTCCCACTTGTCATTTTGGAAATGTGATCCTTTTCCAAAAAGATACCATCTCGAGCAACAAACACCTTGTTCTCAGATGTATTGTAGAAGTAATACCCCTTTGTTTCCTTTGGATAGCCCACAAGGATACATTTGTCAGATTTTGGATGAAGTTTGTCTGAAATTAATCGTTTGACGTATACTTCACATCCCCAAATCTTAAGAAAAGACACTTTTGGAGGCTTTCCAAACCATAACTCATATGGAGTCTTTTCAACAGCTTTAGACGGAGCTCTATTTATAGTGAGTGCAGCTGTATTTAGTGCATATCCCCAAAATTCTATTGGAAGTTCGGCCGACCCATCATTGACCTAACCATGTCTAGCAAGGTTCTGTTCCTCCGTTCCGACACACCGTTCCATTGTGGTGTTCCAGGAGGAGTTAATTCTGATAGAATTCCATATTCTTTCAGATGGTCATCAAATTCATAGCTCAGATATTCACCGCCTCTATCAGACGCAGTGCCTTAATCTTCTTGCCTAATTGATTCTCTACTTCACTCTGAAATTCCTTGAATTTGTCAAACGATTCAGACTTATGCTTCATTAGGTAGACATAACCATATCTACTGAAGTCATCAGTGAAAGTGATAAAGTAGCTGAAACCACCTCTAGCATTTGTACTCATTGGTCCACATACATCTGTATGGATTAAACCCAATAGTTCAGTTGCTCTTTCTCCAACTTCAGAGAAAGGTTGCTTTGTCATTTTTCCAAGTAAACATGATTCGCACTTACCATAATCCTCTAAGTCAAATGGTTCTTGAATTCCTTCCTTTTGAAGTCTTTCCATGTGTTTCAAGTTAATATGGCATAATCGACAATGCCACAGATAGGTGAGATCTGAATCATCCTTTTTGGCCTTTTTGGTATTTATGTTATAAACTTGTTTGTCGTGATCTAATAAATAAAGTCCATTGACTAATCTAGCAGATCCATAAAACATCTCTTTAAAATAAAACGAAAACTATTGTCTTTTATTAAAAAGGAAAATCCCTTAGCATCTAAGCAAGAAACAGAAATGGTGTTTTTAGTAAGACTTGGAACATGGAAACACTCTTCCAGTTCCAAAACTAGCCCAGAGGGCAACGACAAATAATAAGTTCCTACAGCTAATGCAGCAATCCGTGCTCCATTTCCCACTCGTAGGTCGACTTCACCATTTCTTAACTTTCTACTTCTTCTTAGTCCCTGTGAATTGGAACATAAGTGTGAGCCACAACCTGTATCTAATACCCAAGAAGTTGAATTAACAAGTGTACAGTCTATAACGAAAATACCTGAAGATGGAACGACTGTTCCGTTCTTCTGATCTTCCTTTAGCTTTGGACACTCTCTTTTGTAATGGCCTATTCCATCACAATAAAGACAGCTTGATGTGGACTTGTCCTGCTTTGATTTAGCATTGCCCTTGGACTTTCCACTTTTCTTGAACGGTCTCCCTTTAGCCTTGAGTAAATCTTTGGCTTCACAGTCCAGTATTATCTCAGCCTTTCTGACAAGGTGAACAAATTCTGCAACTGTTTCTTCTCTTGGTTCACTTAGGTATAGTTGCTTGAAGCGACCAAACCCACTGTGCAGTGAATTGAGCAAGATAGAGACTGCCATCCTTTCGCTTATTGGTGTTCCTAGCAGACTTAGGCGATCGAAATATGAAAGCATAAGATCCACATGGAACCTTAGTGGGACGCCTACCCTTTGTTTAGTGCGAAGGAGCTGAACATGTGTTTCTTGGACCTCCATCCTATAACACCTGTTGGGAGAACTAACCTTTAGACCAGAGATTGATTCAATCAACTCATGGACGTTCAGGTCCCTGTCCTCCGTGCTTCCACGACAGATATCCCTCAGATTCTTGATGAGCGTAAAAGGTTCATAAGCTACAAACCTTCTAGCCCATTCATCAGGGACATTGTTCAGCATGAGACTCATAACCTTTTTGAGATCCGCATCCCAGGCGGAAAATCTTTCAGGGGTCATGTCTCTGGCATAGTAGCTTGGCATGGGATGTAACAGTACATACTCAAGTCCATTGAGTCTGACTATTTCAACTAGCTTAGCTTCCCATTCAAGAAAATTTGTTAGGTTCAGCTTGACCATAAGCTCAGAACCCATGATGATGTTTTGATTGTTGTTTGCCATAGTTAAAACTACAATTGAAAAAGAATAAACAAATAAATAACCATTCACAGTTTCTCTTAATAAGCTTAAATTCTAGCATACATGCAAAATTTAATGTTCATTAAGCATTTTTTTCAAGTTATGTGTTCCGGCAGGTGTGAATAAAATGATTCCAAGATCCTAAAAACCATTGAAGAATTAAGCACATTATGTATTTAGACTTAATTCTAAAATCTTTTAGGTAAGCAAAAGCCTTTTTCTAATAGTCTAGAAACTACTCTTGGTTGATAGGTACGTCTGAGAACTTATTAGGTAAACCTATCGATTTTGCCACGACATAAAAGGACTCCTTACTTATATCGTTGAGTTTCACCAAAACTAACATGTACTCACAATTATTTGTGTACCTTACCCCTTTAGTATCGATAAGTAACACCTCGCTATGGAGGAAAACTATTACTAAGATCGATGAAAAAAGGATATCCAATTAAGTGTTATTTTGGCATGGCACCTTTTAACTCAATTTTTAAGTTTGGAACTTAAGGCTCTTACTATGTTGGTTAGATTTTAAGTGAACTAAATTCCTTAATCATGCAACATAATCAAGCTTTGATCTCATGCATATTTAAGACATATTTAAAAGCAATAAATAACTTGAAACATGCATAAGATAAATGTGATCTAGTATGGCCCGACTTCATCTTGAAGCTTCAACTTCAAAGTCCGTCTTGAAAATCTCCGTGGGAGGCGCCATTTTCTTGAAATAGGATAAGCTATAATTAAACTAATTACAACTATTTGATGGTACGCAGACCATATTTGAATTGAAAAACAATTTTGGTACTTTAGACCAATTACATTCAAATTAATGGTACGCAGACCATATTTTCTATCCTATTTGGGCCATACTAGTCACTTCATAACCTGCAAAACAGTACTTATACAATATATACCATTCACCCATTCATTATCATGAATGGCCCACATAGCTGGTTAGTAAAACACGTTATGCATCACATAAATATTTGCAGCAATTAATTAAGGGCACCAATAATCTACCAATTATTCAGTCCTTATTAATTCTAATCAAGTTGTTTAACCTTAAAGGATTTGTAGACCTAATCAAGAGTTTATGACTAAAAATGATCCCACTTAAACCAATAAATTCATATGCTTTACTAATTTTAAGCATAAAAATGTATTTTTAGTCTAACCGGAAACATACAAATTTAATTAAAATTTAAAGCTCATATAAATTTATAATTGAATCCACTTATTTAATTTATTTTCAGTCGAACTTAATTAATTCAAGGTTTTTAATTTTAGTAAAATAATTAGAGTAAATTAAAATTTATAATAATTATAATATTCAAAATTAAGATCCAAGAAAACAATTTAAATTATTAATTTTAAAATTAATTAAAATTATATGAACTGAAAATCTCTAATTAAAATTTAAAACAAGACATTCGTAACATGACGAGCACTTGGGCTTGCACCCAAGCCCCGTCGTGTGCACGACCTATCGCTGGCCCATGGCTCATCGCAGCAGCAACCACGCGCAAACGCAGCAAGCCAAGCCACGCTTGCGCACAGCCTGCTTGCCCGCATGCATCGCAGCAGCTACGATGGGAGCGCTCGCTCGCTCGCGCGCAAGCAAGCCCTCGAGGCCACGCGTGTTGGTGCGCGGAGCAGCGATCGCTGGGCGACCAGCTCTCGCCATCGCGCGCGCGCGCTTCTCCTCGTGCCACGCCTTCGCCCATCGCCACAGCACACAGCACACACGCACAGGCTCCCTTGCCTCGTGCGCGCGCCATGCGCTAGGTTGCTCGCTGCATTCGTACCGCACGGGCGACGAGCTCCCTTGCTCGTCGTCGCGTGCCCGCACTATACAACACCCCTTAAGCGTAACACGTAGCTTCCATTGCTTTGTGCGTGCAACATTAATGAGCGTTTTCATAAAAATTTAAAATTTTTAATTCAAAATTAATGACAAATTAATAAAACATATTAATTTCATAATTTTAGGGCGAAAAAGCAAAAATTTATTAATCAATTAATTTCCGATTAACATGGATTCAAATCTAGGTCATAAAATTAAAAAATTTAACATAAATTAACAATTTTTATGGTGGATTTTAATCATTGATACCTAATTAAATTATTAATTAATCATGAAAATCAAATCAACTCTAAATTATTCGAATTTCAACAAATTAATCATAATTACAAATTAGGTTGTATAATTAACAAGTCTAGGCATTCATAATCGTTAAACATATACAGTAGGTCAATCAAAAACTCAAGATTTATCAACAAGAATCGCAAATACTTAATTTAACATCTTAAATTTACAAACTTTTTCGTTCGAAAAACTAAAACCTCCGAAAAGTCATAGTTAGGCTTTGAATTTGAGAATTCTGGGTTCGGAAAAGTCAAAATTTTAGAATGCCTTTTACATGCGGAATTGATACAAAAATCACTCGATTTGGATGAGTAACGAAGAAACTGCTGAAAAACTGCGTACATATAATTAAATAAACGCAATTTGCAATTAATTAACAATTACGAAAATTAATGACCCCTTTTAATTCTTTGCGAATTTGTAACATTTAACCATGTTTATGCAATTTAGATTATGAGAATAATAAGAGGCTCGTGATACCACTGTTAGGTTATGATACATATGACAAAACATAAATCATGCGGAAAAACCATAAAGCCAGGAAACATATTATTTACACATAATCATATAGCATAATTTAGGTGCATACACTTTGTAGCGTGCCCTCCCTAGCTGCGCCCGAACCGAACAAGAACAAGTCTTTAGGACTCCAAGTGTCGTCCCTCCGTAGATAGTCCACATCACGTCCGGATCCGCCTTAAGATTGAACAACTAGAATCGCCCTTAAGGTGCTACAATTTTCGGCAATTATGGGCAAGAATGTCACTGAATTTTTGCTCTCAAAAATCACTTTGAATACTTCAAAAAACTCGTTATAAATTGTGAACCCAAGCCACATATTTATAGGGGTATGGAAAGAGAATTGGAATCCTACTAGGATACGAATTAATTAAATTAGAATCCTAGTAGAACTCTTATTTAATTAATTTATCCTTTTAGGATTAGGAATTTAATCATATATCGAATCGTGATAGCTTTAGGATTCGTATAGCACGTACACGAGCATCGCACGAGCACCGCGCACTCGCGCAGGCCTTGCGTCCCACGCTGAGCGCACAGCGCTCGGCCCATGCTGCTGCCAGTGTCAGCGCGCGCCCCCAAGGCCTTGGCTGGGCCTGGTCGAGGCTTAGCGTGTGTTGGTGATGCGTGTGGCTTGCTGGGAGATGGCCTGGCTTCGTGCTGGGCCTTCGTCTAGCGAGCCTCGTCCGATGCTAATTCGTACGATACGCTTCCGATTAAATTTCCGATTCCGGAAATCATTTCCGATACAAACAATATTTAATATTTCCGATTTCGGAATTAATTTCCGTTTCGAACAAATATTTAATATTTCCGTTTCCGGAATTATTTTCCGATTCCGATAATATTTCCGATTCTGACAATATTTCCGTTTCCGGCAATATTTCCGATTCCGGCAATATTTCCATTTCCATTAATATTTTCCGATACGTACCATGTTTCCGTTTCCGGAAACATTTACGACTTGGATAATATTTATATTTCCGATACGATCCATATTTCCGTTTCCGGTAATATCATCGTTTCCGGAGTATTCATTTCTTGCTTGTGACGATCTCAGCTCCCACTGAAACCAAGATCCGTTAATTCCGAATATCCATAGATGGAGTATTTAATGCAATTAAATACTTGATCCGTTTACGTACTATTTGTGTGACCCTACGGGTTCAGTCAAGAGTAAGTTGTGGATTAATATAATTAATTCCACTTGAACTGAAGCGGCCTCTAGCTAGGCATTCAGCTCACTTGATCTCACTGAATTATTAACTTGTTAATTAATACTGAATCGCATTTATTAGACTTAATATTATATGCATACTTGGACCAAGGGCACTATTTCCTTCAATGGGTGGATACATAACACACCCGCTGGCGCCGGTCGCGTTGGGCCACAGGCCATGGTACTTGGTAATGTGATGCGCGGGCGTGGGGTGGGTTTTGTGAGCCTTACATATTCTTTTAGTACCGAACTGTTTTGGTTAAACCTTTGTTACGGGAATCTGTAATTGATTACGTAACCATTGGTTTAATTAGCCTTAATTGCGGCCGTTACGACTTCATTATGGTTCTTACCAATAGTCATTCCCGGAGATTGATTATTTAATCAATCTCCTCCTCATTCTTGCAATGCACAATACTATACACACAGTTCTAGAAATAATCAAACACTTTCTTGCTCTCTCAAACGCTCTCGATTTTGGGCATATGTTCTGACTCCATTCGGGTTTGTGAGTGCACACTAATTCGGAGCTGTGTTAATCCTGGAGGGAGACCTCTTTTGTTCTACTGCATCAGAAGGTAGTGCGGAATCGTCTTTTAGGGCAATCGTAACCCACCATGCAAAAATTGTCCATGATATGTTCATCCAATTGTTCGAATCATCGAGATAAGTCTTTTCTTACTACATTCTTATGTCAACATACTTAGCTTATATTTGTAGCAACAATTTTTTTATGATATGGGTCATGTGAGAATTGTTTATAGTATTTGTGGCTTTTGAGAAATAAAATGGAATCTAAATGTCCGAACAAATTGTACCAATACGCATAATTTCATGTTCATTAATTTAGTAACGGTTTATTGGGTTGCTTTACTTGATTGAGATCATGTGATCAAAATAAACAGAGGTACACTACTCCTTTACCTTTTCAGAACCGAATTAACCATTGGATTTGCGCGAATTGACACCCTTTAAAACCTTCTAGTTTTGTTGTGTTGCTTGGTTCTCGTTAATACAATGGTGCTTTCTATGTTGATTATATATCTAGTCATTTTTACAAATGATATATTATAGTTATGCAAAGCAGGTTTCAACATCATTAATAAGTAATCCTTTTCGTATACCGTGTTCATTTTCAGCTTCTTTGTAGCTATTTTTTTAAGGGCGATAATAAAGATCATGATGACACGGTAGTAGTAGTAGACCAGTAGAATAGAAATCAATGTTGCTTTGTTTAATGGGGCATTTGGTTTTTATTAATTAAGCCACCGATATACCGTTATGGTCAAGCTATGTTATATTTGTAAAGTACGCAATTTATGGTATCAACAAGTAGTCTTCCTAATCAATTTACTGGCCTTGCCCAGGATATTATCTTTTAATTGTCCTTAATGGTTGATCTTACCCTGACATTATTTTTGTTCATCTTTCAAAGTTTATGGATGATACTTTATTTTGAATGGTTACAATCTCGTAGCGTTTTTGTAAAAAAAAAAGAAATTTGAGTGGGTTAATTTCTATTTGTTGGAATCGACTCATTGATGTTATAATATTAGATAAATATTATGTTGAGTCAGCTATAATGTTATTCTTATATATTGTAACTAAGGAAATCAATCTTCACCCGTTACTTGGTGGTATACGCCTATATGCTTGTATGGTTCAATAATATTGCATTATAAGTGGTATGATATTCTTTTAGAATTTGGTTATGATGTTCCTTAAAAATTAAAATTTTCCACTTTATCAAGGTATAACTTTTGTTAAAGTTTTTTTTTAATATGGGAATAGGAAAGGGTGGATTTAATGAGGAAATCATGTGAGTATTTGACTGTTTTTTTGGGAACTTATTTAGGGATTCAACTTGTTTACCCTATTGTTTTTACTTAAGGCGTGCGGAGTTGCAGTTGATCTTTATTGGTTGAAATTGGGAAGTTTTTATAGGAATGTCGTGATTAGATATTTTATGTGGGTAGTTGTCTGTTGGCAATGAACTTAATATGTTTTGGGTAAATATAAAGCGCTCCATATATACTAAATATATTTATGAGTTGCGGTGTGGGGAGTCATTGAGGATTTGAAGGAGGTACAATTTCCTATGCCAGATGTTAATAGATAATTGATACCATCTCTACTCCCATTTAGATTTTAATATATGAAGTATTTTACCTTTAGATGATGGAATTAAAGAGAATATTCAATGTTTTGTTTATTTTAACGTGAGTTAGGGGTTTGGCAAGCTTTGCCAAAATCATTGGTGTAAATTTATCGTATGCCACAAGTTTAATATCTTGTACAAAACTGGTTGCTAGTAAGATTGTGTAGGTGTGTTAGCCTCACAGTTGATATGACTAATTTTGGTGTGATGCTAGCAGTACTAATAAGATTGCTCATACACTTCTTGGAAAACACGTGCAGCGATGGTAGTATATACACCAGGCACGGTAAGAGTAGGGTAATAGAAATCGAGACCGAAGGTATCGATTTGAGGCGAAGTTATTTTCTTCAGGATTTGGTTATTGCTTTAAAATATATTTGTCAAACAATTATTATTATTCATATATGTTTTATTTGTGCCCCTTTCTTCCATAATATATATTTTGTTAAATAGTTGTGTAATGTGGGGGTGAGCTATTATTTGCGACTAACTAATAAGTTAGTTGCAAACCTTGTTATGGTGAGTACATATATGTTTGTAAAGCTACGAAAGGTTCGTTTGAAGCACCTATGTATATAGTGGTATGCGAAGTTTTATTAAAAACCACTATTTTTCCTGTTTTGTAATGTTTGGGATTTTTTGCATGTGTGTAGCCTAATTTATTAGATGTGAGTGTGCCAATATGGATTGTGGTAATCATATGTTGTTGGTTCTCACACGCTATATTGAAGTTGGTGAGCCTAATGTTTCTAATGTCTTAATCCAAGATGAAGGTTTGAAGTCAATTATATGATAAGTTGGTAAGGCTAGTGAGTTGGTACATGCACACTTAATCGTATTCTCATTGCTTGGAGAATGTTTGGTAATTGTCACATACTTAATATACACTTATTGTGGTTCTAGCATACTATTATTGATAGTTTTTGAGAAATTACTCTCAAAATATGTTAATGTGTTTGTAAGTATAGTGCGGTGATCACTTGCTCTTGATTTGTTGTTGCTTTGCAGTTGGGACAATCATACCATTACTAGTAAATTTAGTTTTCACTAGTCGATAGTGTGTAATGTTATTAGAAGATGCAAAGGATAAGTATATTTCACTTTACACTATGAAGTTGAGCTCATAAGACTGAATCTAAGATGTCAAGAGAACAAGGTTTGTAAGTTGGTTAAGTCGTACGTTGAAGGACTTAAGCAAGCTCATAAATGACAGCATTACAAGTTTGACAAAACTATGTATGGTAATGTTTTCATGCCATTGAAGGTGACTTTTGTGTTAATATTCTAAGCATGATTCTTTTAGTCGTGTGATAGTTTGTCGTTATGTTGATGATATGGTATTTTTTGACGCTAACTTGGACTGAGTAAATGAGATGAAAGAATTTCTAAATTCATAATTTTTGAAATGAAAACGACTTGGATGAGGAAAATGTGATTTTGGGAGTAAATTATAATAAATGACTTTTGTCTTAGTCTGTCTCACTAAGGTGAAATTTTCTTAAAACATTTTTCTCATTTAATGTCAATCAAGTTATAACTCCTTTTGATCTAATCATCTACTTAAAGATAAAAGTGATATAGTTTGTCAACCTTAATATGGTCACATTGTTGGTAGTGTTATGTTTCGTAAAAACTACACTACGCTTGACATTGATTATTCTGTGAGTGGATTGAGCAGGTACAATCATAGCCCAAGTAATGATTTTTGGGATGCTCTTATGTGATTTCTTCTGTACCATATGGGTACCATGGATTGGAGTTTGCACTACTCCTAGTTTCTAGGAGTGTTGGAGGGATTATGTGATGCCTATTTGGTATCTGACAATTATAAAGTTCACTCCAGTAGTGGTTATGACTTCACCTTAGGGCTGGACCTGTATCTTGGAAATTTTGCAAGCAATCTTGTACTGAATGATATGACTAATATAGAATATAAATGTATTGCTATTGAATTGGCAGGTTGTAGAGAAAAATGGTTGAGTAATGTGCTTGTAGATATTCCAATGTGGGGGAAGTCAACTCCTTTAGTTGAAATAGTTGTTGCAAACAACCATGCCTACATTGGGAAGAAAGACACATTTGTTTGAGGCATAAGGCCGTCAAAGAATTGTTGTCAAGTGGAGTGATATCACTAGACTATGGAATGTCTTAAATGAATAAAGCGGATCCGTAAACGAAAGACATATAATAAAAACTAGTTTTGGAAATATTTGAAGGGATGGGCTTGAGGCCCATTAGATGAATTATAAAGTAATGAACTGCTACTCACAGAGTTCAAAGAACGACATTATGATATAATTTGGAAGCACAAAATTTTATTTTTGTCCATCCCCTAGATGTTATCATGTGCTTGCTACAATTGGAAAGAGGTTGAGCATACGGCTCTTAATGAACCCATATCCATATTTATGGTGGTGTGAAGGTAGCTCACACTTGATGGGATTCACCTACATAGGTGCGGAAGTGTGGCCGCTTCCTATGAGAATTGCGATATGGGCTATTCTCTAGAGCACCTATGAGCATATCCAGGTCGGACGTATGTCCAATATAAGTCGTCACTTTATTCGCGGAGTCAGAATATCATACATATTCAGTTGCGTGCTTAGAGTGACGGATTTCTAACTCCCTATCAAGTTCAATACGAAAGTCACTTGGTAGGAAAGAGATCATAGCTCAAATGTCACTAAGTGTTAATTCAAATCAAAAGACATTGGCACCTATTAAATTGTTATATTTTGTTCAAAACCAATTCTTTTTTTCTTTCTTTCACATCTTTGAACCTGTGGGGGATTGTTGGAATTTCTTATTGGGAAATGCAAAAGAAAAGAGTATAAATATGTGAAGAGTGTTTATTGTCCCACATTGAAAGAATTCTTCGTTACCTCCTTGCTTATATATTAGGTTATGAGTCTAACTCTTGTTTGAGAAAGTATGAGAGTGGTATGGGTGGACACATAACACACGCGCGCGCCGGCCGGGTCGGGCCACAAGCCATGGTACTTGGTAATATGATCTGCGGGTGTGGGGTGGGTATTGTGGGCCTTAAATATTCTTTTAGTACCGGGCTATTTTGGTTAAAACCTTGTTATGAGAATATGTAATTGATTACGTAACCATTGGTTTAATTAGCGCGCCTTAATTCTGGCCGTTACGACTTCATTATGGTTCTGCCCATTTTTTACTGTTGTCATCCCCGAATATTGATTATTTAATCAATCTCCTCCTCATTCTTACAATACACAATACTATACACACAGTTCTAGTAATAATCAAACACTTTCTTGCTGTCTCAAATTGCTCTCGGTTTTGGGCATATGTTCTGACTCCATTCGAGTTTGTGAGTGCACACAAATTAGGAGCTGTGTTAATCCTGGAGGGCGAACGCTTTTGTTCTAATTCACCAGGAGGTAGTGTGGAATCGTATTTTAGGACAGTGGTAACCCACGGCGCAACAGTTGTCCAGGATATGTTCATCCAATTGTTCGATTCATCGAGATAAGTATTTTCTTACTACATTCTTGTATCAACATACTTAGCTTATATTTGAAGCAATTTTTTTTATGGTGCTAATACGCAATAGTTTTAACTGCATAATTTCTCATATAAAATTATGCTACCTAAGACTATGAGAAACAGAAGAGGAAATCCACAAGTGGGCGATAATAAAAACAATGACATCCCCTTGGAAAACCCTCATAGACCAACAACTCTTGTCCATAAGGACAATACACTTCCTCTCCTAAATCCTACGGAGGTTGAAAAGCCACATGATGATTCTAGATAATCTAACCCGAGGCTAGAGTCAGACGAATCATCTCCTGTGAGATGTAGTCAGACCTCTGCCTATACTAGAAATCTGATAAGTACCCTATACATTAGGCACTTAGAGATAATGAAGGGTTTGTTGGCTGAAACCTGGGAGAGTCAGAAGGTTTAGTTTGATTCTAATTACCGTATGCTTGTAGAAGAGTCTTCTAGAGTACTCACTATTATACTAAATAATGTATCTAAATCTTCTAGGGAATCAGTCTCAACACATGTAGACAGAATTATAATTGACATCAATAAATACCAGACCGCTACTAATGATGCGTTAATAAGAAGTGTAGCAACTGAGGTCGTGGTTAGGCTAGAACCACTAATTGAAATGCATAGTCAAGTGAATGAAAAAAATATTTCAAGCCCTTAAAAATACTAATAATCAACCTAGAATGAAACGTGACAACATATTCAAAGGAATTATATGCCACTAGGATACCCTCGAAATCAAACGGATGGGCCATCTACTTGAAGAGAAGTTGATAGAAATCTTCCACCAAAAAATCGGTCTAGAACCATAAATATCTCTTATAACGATGACAGTTTGGAAAAATATAGAAGGAATGAAGGGTTCCGGGATGGGTTGGATTCAAACTGGTAATCTGATGTGTGCTCTAGTCCGGATTTCTTGTAAGGCCACCTCACACTCATGGCACGAACTTTGGTAATTACCCCAAAGGAGGAAACTAGCCTGGTCAACAGACCTTTCCTCCTACACCTAACAATGACAAATTCCAACAAGATCCATTACTAAGGCAGGTGGAGAGTCTTTTGCAGACACTTCTGTGTGACCGTTTGGGTACTAGAGAAGAAGTGGCCATGTTTAAAACCAATCCCTAGACGGATAAAAGACGCCTGCCGTTTGCCTAGAAAGTTTAGAATGACTGAATTAATTTTATTTTCTGGAGATAATGACGTTTTTGTTGATGAACACATTATCATATATGAGTATCAATGCAAAGATTTCGACAATGATTACCAAATCTTTAAAATATTCGTCTGTTCCTTGACCGGGACTTCTTTTCAATGGTACTCTTACCTACATAATTATACTATACATAGTTGGGAAGCCATGGTTAGTCAATTCAAAACCCACTTCGGTAGTACAATATTCGGAGTCACCAGAAGTGACTTGTCTGAAATTCAACAAAAAATAGGAGAATTAGTACGATACTATCTCATTAGGTTCAAAAACACCAAAATTATATGTCTGTTAGCATCGCAGAGGCAGAGTTCATATAAATGGCCCAGATGGGTTATCTATAAGGTTCCGTGAAAAGCTGGATGGCTCTCTTTTTGGAGATTTCTCAGGCTTGGCTCAATATCACTTTGAGGCAACATTGTAAGAAAAGTCTAACCTCAAACACAAAGGCTATTAGGCGATGATGATTACAATTTCAACATGACAACCGAGATTGACCTAGCCCAATTGGTTGCAGGTCCACCCCTTAAATGTGTCCAACTAGAAAGGAAAAAAGTATGTGGCCACTAGGGATATATCTTCTGGCCAAAAATGAACTTATACTTTCATCCTTAAAAGAGCGGACAAAATAGTGGATTTGCTAATTAGAAATAAAAAGATAAAAGTCGACTATAGGCAGATCACTAAAATTCCCGAAGAAACAAAAGGGAAAGTTTTCTATAAATGGAACAATGATTTCATACGCTACACCTCTTAATGTCTTTATTTCATAAATAATATGTAGAATGCTATTAATAAAGAAGAAGTCATGTTTCCTAATAACGAGGGAAACCAAGCCATGTGGCTGAACTCGAACAATAAAATTATGCTTTTGTACTTGATTTTTTTTATAGTACTATGTTTGCTATGGATGACCTTGAATTCCCCATGTGTAAACAGGAAATCGATGATATTGAGCGGCTAATGAAATGTTCGAAAGGTTGGTGGATGATAGAGTCCTCATCATGGCTAGACTTGCGGTTTATGAAGTATTCGAGGAGATGTGTAGATGTCACATGACTCTAGATCTCACTACTTACCGATTCCATGGATTAGGGAAGTTTGTGGCCAAACAACTGGAAAGGAACAAGATCATACACTCCCCCGATGAGAGTCAATCCTTGAAGATTGAAGAGTTCCTAGTTCAACTCTAGAAGGCAATAGGCAAGGGTAAGGAGTAGGGATTGAAGGGCCAAGACTTAAAAGGAGGCGCTGGAAACTTTGCCTCTACAAGCAGCTATAGTTGCAGTATTGAAAGACACTAAACTGTAACCTATGTCCTTAATGTGGTGACAAGTTACATTATGAGATAGTACACAACACATTATTCCTAACCACCCAAAATGGGTACCATCTTACAACAAAACCTTGTATATAAAAAAGAGTAGAGATTCAGCCCAATGGAACTCATCCATAACTCTAGGAAGAGGAGGTAAAGGTCAAAGCATGAGCAGGAACCCACCACCTTGTCATCGCCTTATTCTTAGCTTTGGCAAACTAGTGACTCTGCTCGACACTTTAAAGGAAGAGCCAACTCTTCCAAACAAGATCCCGGGTAGGAAAGTCATATTGAGACAGAAAGTAGTCGAGGAAAAGGCATGAATGGTAGAGACTCACACTTAAGAAATGTATGTCTCCCAAATTGAAGTAGACAAAAAAGATTTTGAAGCAGGAGTACTTAAAGTCAGCGCCCTGGAAGAAGGCCAGATTTCGGCTCCAGAAGAAGAATCAAGAAAAACCTAAGATCGTGTCAACAAGGAAGAAAGTATGTTGAACGAGATGATTGATGACAAGAGGGTTTCAGAAGCAGATCCTATTGCGAACAGGGCGAACCAGATTGAAGGAGACCTAGATTATGATTCCGACGAAGATCTAGATTTGCTAGTAGATGACTCTGACTTGCTGGACTATTGTCCAGAGCATATGGAGATGGAGGAATGCAACATGGTAATGACGATGCCACCGAAATTCAGAGCTTACCCTTTGGAGCCAAAGACTAAGAGTTAGGATGATGAAGTTGAGGAAGCTGAGTAGGATGGTAAAGTCAGAATTTCTCCCTCTTTGTGGTTTATCTAATGTGCTGAACAAAACTAAAATTAGTAAACCCACTGCCGACTCCTAAGCCTCATCTCATGAGACACTTATCATGAATAAAATCTTCAGGAATACCTAAAGTCAATAACTAACACACTAGAGCACTGTATGTAAATACTGAATTTGATATAATAAAATTGAATAGAGTCCTAATAGATTTTGGAGCCACATTAAACATAATGCCTCTATCTGTCTTTTTAGGAATTGGAAAAACCAGAAAAAATTTAAGACAAGTATTGTTAACCATCATTGGTTTTAAAGGTGATTATGTGCAAGTTGAAGGATTGGGCGTTTTGAAACAGGGAGTAAGGTCTAGAGCCACTCATCATGGTGTTCATGTAGTAGAAGGTGAACCTAGTTATAATGCATTGTTACACTACAACTACGTTGTTCCCTCTTCCCTCCATCAGAGCCTGTAAACAAATCGTGTATTAGAGACTCCCCTAGTATGCATGACGACATGTAAGTAGTCCCGGTGATATAGCCCCCAGAATGCTCCCCATCTAGGCGACTAACCATGGAATAATTATCCATGATCAGCATGCGGTCGCAGGGTCGCTCTGATACCATTTGTAATAAGCCAACCCTTAATAAAGGAGGAGCCGATTGTCACGAAATGAACATCTTGGACAAACAACTGGCCCATAGACCACCACAAGTTATTTCGGCGCATTTTTTTCTCACTTATACGCACCTTGAAAAAAATTCCTAGGAGGTCACCCATCCTAATACTACTCCTAGCCAAGCACGCTTAACTGTGGAGTTTCTTAGAATATGGGCTCCCTAAAAGAAAGGTGCACGTTGGTGGTATAAGTAGTACATTGAATCCTTTTAAAGCAAAGCCGGGGGATTAAAATCACCTCCAATTAGGATCACAACGTCCTCGTTGCTCCTGAAAACATAAATTCAACCCCATGTTGGAAATTGTAATAGCCCGCTCTTAACGAGCTGTTTGCAAATTCAAATTAACCCTGCTAAAAAGACTTAACTTCTCAAACCACTTCAAAATAAATAAATTCACATGCTTAGTCTGTCTTAAAAACACTAATTAACCTTAAACTTTTAATTATTAAAGAAAAATTCGGTAGCACTTCCCCTAAATATGGACAACCTAAAATATTATTTAGGAAATTACGTCAGCTCTTTCTTTTACCTGCTTCAATTACATCATTCCAACATATAATATTTCCCAAAACATCACCAGGGGTAACATTAACATCCCAAACTTAATGAGTTATTTCTAGGCACACTTAATCTTTTACCAACAAACTTAACTTAACTATAACTCCAACACGAATATATATAATCCATAATTATTAACCAAAAGCTTTAAGAAGAAATTATACAGCGCATTAACAAACTCTAGAAAACTTAATTACATTTATCGAATCTATAATCCAACCTTGGACATAGAAGGCCCCTGAATAACTCTACGAACCTTGAACCTGTATTGAGACTCGACCCTTGCTACCTGCAAAACATTTTGACTCTGCCCCCACCGGGACAGGTTAGAACAAAATCAGCGGAAATCTGAGTACACATTACCCAACCTGAAATGCATTTGATAGGTGGCTCAAAATAGCTTAAGTTTTTGTTTTTATGTTTTGTTCTGAAAAAAACATATCACTTATTCAGGACACCTACAAAATAGTTTGATTAAAGCGTTCAAATTTTCTTTGAAATTTATTTCACATATTCATTATATGATAAAAACATTCTCATTTCACAAAGTTCTTATAGTTTAAACAAACTTTTGGGAAACCGTACAACATAATATTATCAAGATAACTTGAGAGACCTTACTTACTTCCTTACTAATATCCAAAATTCACAACCACATAACTAGACTCGCAACTTATGATTCATCTAGTTATTCTCACACTATTATTCATTTGAACATAACCTATTCCGGCAATTACACATAACGATCGTCCAAGTGTTTCTCCAATATAAATATTTTCTCGAGTTGTAATTTATGCCACAAGCTGAAACTCATAGTTTATATGTATTCATAACTCAATGCAAACTCCTTGCCACAACATTGTCAAAGCAAATGCAAATGCATAACACGTATTTATGAGAAATTCATATCTTGATGTGAAAGCCATTACATTAACATTGCCAAGTCATATAACTTCACTTTATGATATTCTCATAACAAAATTTAAAATAAGGATTCTTGATGTTATAAAGCTAATATAGATTCATTGGGCAAAGAAAACATGGATAGGGCCGGTTACCGTAACCTCGCTCCCTATCTTAGTGGGGGTCGTCAGCCTCCCAGAGATCATATGCTTGCAAGACTTAACCGGGACATGTCATTATATACAGAGCGCCATGCTCTAAACATACATAGCACCATGCTCTAATCATACAGAGCCATGCTCTAATCATAACACATATATGTTCATCACTGATGTATGTGAGTGCCGTACTCAATGCATACACAGCTTCTTTCCCCTTAATTCTGGTAACATAGGTATGATAGTTTATTAAGTACTTATTGGCAATTTACTTGAATTTCACTCAGACACATTACTCCTCGATCAGCCATGAACATTGATTTAACTCTGTTCATCAGTCTAAAACCATCTATTTAGATCCTAACATAGGCTTTAAGGTTTCTCAAATCTTCATAATCGACATAGGTCTTTACCTTGATTAATCCTCCTCAAGACTTGCTCTTACACTGCTCCAATCATAGTGAACAAATAAAGACATACATTCTTCCCAATTATTCCCAGACGTAACTTCTTAGAAGCAGTCCATTTACCATTAGCGTCAATATCATTTGGAATCGGGCTATGATTTAGTTATATTCTCCTTAACTAGAATTACTCCTTATCCTTGGTTATACTCTTAGACCACTGATTGACTGTTAGTGAGTGATATTCATTCAAGGCCCTAAATTTATTAATAGTTTACACTTTCCTCAAATCCGAATTTCATTCTTTTATAACTTAGTGTGCCTGAAATGAAATTTATAAAACATTTGATTAATTCTTTATATTAAAACAATCTTATTGAATACTTAAATAACTATTAGTTTCTTTTCTTTTTAAAACAAATTTTACTAGTTTCATAAACATCTTAGTTTACTTTATATTTCAAAATATTGATTGTTCTTAGAAATCGTTCTAACATTCTTTATATCAAAAATCCATTTTGTGGAACTTAAGTGAAAGAATCCCAAAATTAAAGAATCACAAGTTGGAAGAATTATTCTTCTAAAATAATTGTCTTTAAGAAAAAATACGTTCGTAACAAAATATATTCCAATTATGGCTATATTCACTAAAGATCTTTTATATTTATGATAAAGAAACTAGTTTCATTCCAATAATTCGTAATTTTAAGAAAAGAAAAACGCGTGGCATTCAGAAATCCAAGGCAAATGTAATTCAAAAATTAAGATATGAATATGAAATAACTTTTCTAAGATAAAAACCTTCTTTGAAAAACAAATCTTTTAAGATCGTTCAGAATTGTGCATTTATTTGCATTGACTTTTAGTTTCGTGCCCCTTAAATAATCTATATTAACACTTTCATTATCTTAAGAGCTCGAGTGAAAATTACTTCTACTATTTACAAGACTTTGCTTATCCATGAGCGTGTCAAATTAAGATTTACTCTTTTTGAAGACATTCCTTAACCATTTAGGTTCATTCACATATTATCATGATTAACCATGATACTAATTTATTCACAAACTCAACCTGAAGTATTCTCGATGGATTCTATTCCCAGAAAAATATCGTAACTCACTACCCACAAGCATTTCCAAATTCAAAACCACTTCATTTCTTTGATTAAGAAATCGAATCAATAAACCATTCTATTAAATCAATAAGAATTCGCCAAGCATTTTAAATTCAATTTCAAGTCACAATTAAAAATACATTGACATATAATGCATAACATAGCTAATATTTATCATACTTAAAACACAAAATATAGTTTTAAACATCGAAGATGGTTGGATAATGTGTACCTTGCATTACCGACGCATACAAACTCCAAGAGCTACACATTCGATCATCCATCTCTACTTATATTCACAACTCTATTCTCCTTATTCATCTTCCCTAACCATTCATCCTTAAATTACTGTAGAGTGGATTTTTATTGAAGAAGCCATGACTGGGTTGAGATTTCCTCCTTTATTTGTGCAACTTATTATGACATGTATGTTCACCACCAGATACTCTATTTTGATTAATAGATGTCCCACATATTTGATACAGCTAGGAAAAAGCTTGAAACAAGTAGATTCCCTTTCCCCTTTGTTGTTTACTTTGATGGAATATTTTTCCAGGTGCATGAAGATCAGTGAACACCCCTCACTTCAAGTTTCATACTAGATGCAAATCCCTAAAGCTCAACCATATGTGTTTTGTGGATGGTTTGCTCATGTTCTATAAGTGTGATATTCTCTCAGTGTAACTCGTGATTGAAGGCTTTAAGCTATTCTCTTATACCACAGGCTTACAAGTTAATCCAGACAAGTCTTCAGTTTACTGTTGTGGGCTTAATGAAGTTACTAAAGCTAGTATTGGTTCAACCACTTGTTTCACCTTTGGTGAGCTCCCTTTCAGATACCTAAGTGTGCCTATCAACACTAGGAAACTAAAAGTTAGGGAACGTGACCAATTGGTGTAAAAATGGTTACTAAAATCAAGATTTGGTGCTTTAGACACTTATCCTTTGCTGGAAGAATACAACTTGTGAATTGTGTCCTAATGAGCATATGTATCTATTGGGGGAAGATTTTTATTCTTCATAAACCAGTTGCCAAGAAAATCAATGATGTTGAAGAGCCTTCTTATGGAATATCACTTATTATTGTAGTAGACCAGGTGGTGTAGCCTGGGATACTATGTACCCAAAGAACCAGGGTGGGCTTGGCTTTAGGAACTTGGCAGAATCAAGCTACTTTTGGGAAACTGGCATGGGCCATTGAACAGAAACGAGAAAATCTGTTGGTCAAATGGGTGTACTCCATCAATGTTAAACACGAGTCTGGCAGGTGTACAAAGCCTCAATTGTTTCCAGTTGGATATGAATTACATCTGCAGAGTTAAACAAGCTTGTACATAGATCATTGGCTCCTCTATTTGGATCTCTTCCCCCAAATATTGCAATGGTGACACGTACAAGCTGCTTTGTGTTAAAAAAAAAGCCAAGGTTGGATGGGATAAATATGTTTGGAACATGTTGACTATCACTCACACATAATCATCAGCTGGTTAGAAATTCACGATAGATTAAAGACAAGTTTAGGCCTCTTGCCGTTGGCATTGACAATCTTTGTGCTATTTTGTGGTCTGTGTCAAGAAACTTGCTCTCACTTGTTCTTTGACTGCAATGTTCAGTGCTGAGTGTTGTAAATTTGTGCTTTAGTGGTTGGGGTATAAGTCTATGAGACTATCAATACTGCTGCTCTTGAACTGGTCTATAAGGTACTATCAAGGAACTTCGGGAGGAAAGTTACATATGCTAATGTTTCAGGGGTGATATACCATATCAGGAGGGACAAGGAACTTTGTTATGTGGGATAATACAGTCCCTACTATCAAGTCCACTATACAGAACATCCAATTTTGTGTAAAATATAGGATTAAGAACCTAATAGATTAGGATATTAGCACTAGGGATAATGATTGGTTTGCTAGCTTGCAATTAGTTTATGTTTGCCTTTGTTTAAGCTCTGATGAGCCTTGCTGTTTTTTCAGTGTTCTCCACATTGATTAGGTTGTAAATTGGTTCTGGTGTGATATATATAATCTCACTTAGTTGTAAAAAAACATGTTTATTGTGCTTAAAATTTCTTATAATCTCATTTATTACTATAAACACCACGATTTTGAATCGATAGAGTTTTGACCCATTACTATTCTGGTTGTTATAGTTCGGATAAAATCGGGTTACGGGTCAAAAACATTTTTTCAAGACCTAGTATTTTCGGTTCGGGTAGCTTTTTGACAACCCTATCAATTATACCCCCTCAGTTTTGTTTTTTTAACTTTTTTTTGTGAGAGCTTTTTCGACCAAACGAGGCAACTAAAGTGAGGATGAAAAGAGTAGAAGTTTTTTTTTCCAACTTATTTCAGACAAAATAAAGATAAGTTGATAAGTTAAAATAAGGTAATTTTAAAAAAGTTAGGAAGAAATTTTTTTTTCAAACATTTTAACACACAAATAAGTTTATTTTAGATAAAATAAGTTTTATTTTTTAGATAAAATTAGTTCGAATTAGTTAATATGATTTTATATAAGTTAAGATAGTATTTCGTATAAGTTAAGACAAAATTAGTCGAATAGAAATGTGTCTAGTACTGTATATTAGACTAATTTATCATTATGAGGGGAATATAGGTCATCAACACGTCAAGCAAATTTTTACTTTCTTTATAAAATATTGGCAAAGTGGTCAAAACAATCTTCTAAAAGTGTAATTAGTTTTGGGGCTCGGGTGATGCCTCGAGTCATTACTTGAATAATTGTAACCATGCCTTTTTTTCATAAAATAACCATCATTATTTTATTAAATAATTATTTTATTTTCATTTACTATTTTTCGTTTACACTATATCACGCTGCCTCAAGAAGCGTGAGGGTGCTCTGTTTCAATTTTTTTTTATTATATTATATCAGAAAATCTTTATTTTCCTTTATTATTCTGAAAATAATTAATTTGTTTTTAATTATTCAATTGAAATGTTTATTTGTAATAATTTTTAGTTTAATTGTTGATTAATATCTCCTCCGTCCCGGGATACTCGAAACGGTTTGACCAGCACAAAGTTTAATGCATTGTAATGATTTATTATTTAAGTTGATGGTAGTTGGTAATGGGGTATTTTTTTAATATAGGTAGTGGGATGTAGGGGTGTTCATAGGTGGTTAACCGTCACAAAACTTGATTCGGTTCGGTAAACAAAATTTCGGTTTGGCATTTTCATGAACCGTAACCGTACTGTTTAAACCGGTTACCTAAACCGGTTACCGTTTAAACGGTTAACCGCGGTTTCAATACGGTTACCCGATTAACCATAAACCGCTATTCAATTTTTTTTTTCTATTTTGGATCGCATTTATCGTATTATTTTTTTACAATAAATAATATTTTTAAATAGAAGATCAAGTAAAACAAAAATAAGTCCAAACAACGTCAAAAATTACACAAGTTCATCATTTTCAAACAAAGTTACGAAGTCACGTACTCATTTTTGCAATAATGAACTAATTGTAGGGGAATACTGTTAAATACATATTAACATGTGCGGAACAATCCCCAAAGCCAAGAAGCATGTATAAAGTACAGAGTAAGTAAACTTACATTCGAAGCGTGTTTTCCCTAGTTTATCGATTCACGAACACGAACAAAGAACTCCAATTTTCGTTCCTCTATTTGGTTCACCGACACGTTCAGATCCATCTTGAGATTGGTAGCTTAGACGATACTCAAGAGCTTTAGCTTTTGGGAAGAACAGTATGAACGGAGGAAACACTGAACTTACGTAGAATTAGAATAGTCTAGGGTTGGAAAAACATAAGTGTGGGGTGGTGTGTTATAACCCTAAGGTTATAACATGACTGGCCAAGGCACAAGGCCTCAAGAGGTCACATACACGCACCAAAGCCCACAGCAGCGCACCCGCGGGCATCGTAGCCGTGGGCCTTAGCCCTCGCTGCTTTGCCTGCTGCCTTGCTGTTCTTCACTGCACGCATGCGCGCAAGGCCCAACGAGCCAGCAGCTCGCCTGCAGTGAGGAGCCAGCCCGCAAGGCTACGATGGGTCGGCAGCCTCGTCTCGGCTCGTATTTGCGACCAACGCCTTACGGCTATTGTTTATCGTATTGTACATGACGAATGACCGTTGTACGATATGATTATTCGTTTCGCCTAGCTTACGAATATTCGCGATACGATATACGATTCCGATCCAACGTCATATTGTATATTTATGTTTTTTCGAACTAATTCCCGAAAAGCTATTAAATGAATTTCTGATTCATTTAATCCGTTAATCTGTTAGATGCCATTGGTGTGACCTTATAGGTTCAGTCAAGAGTAAGCTGTGAGCCTAATATAGATTAGAACTCAATGATCGAAAGCATTGCCCCAGCTAGCTGTTCTGATTACTTGATCTCACTAAATTAATTTTTCGTAATTAAGCTGAACCTTGGTATTAGACTAATGGACCTTGGGTGAAGGACACATTTCCTTCAGTCTCCCACTTGTAATTCAGACAAGTGTTCATTCACATTCCTTTGTCGTTTAGTGTTACTTGCTGAACACAAGGTAAGATCCAAGCCATCCTTATTAGGTCCAGAAGTGTTTCTCGGATTATTGATTTCAACTGTTAAACTTTTACAGAAGGTTAAGCCTTAACCATTCTGAGCACGGCCATGCATTTTCACAGTATCTAACTCTCCGAGAGGCCTTGTTACACAACAACACCGTATCCTATCAAAGATAGGAGGACAATCCATTCTTGCAATCTATGAATACTCACTTTCATTCATAGTACGCCCAATAACTGCTTTTATAGCCTCATTTTACGGTGTGACGTTTTGCGAGCATTAGAGCGAACTAATTCTCAAACGAGCAATCATAATTACTCATGTTCTGAGGAATTTTTCTAATCACCATTAATGAGAACTGCTTATGACATGACTTTAATCTCTTAAAGTGTTCTCATGGTCAATCCGATACAAGATCCAATAAGTATATATTCAAAAGATTCTGACATCCAGTCAATCTACTTCAAGAAACCAAACTACAAATCTACTTGCAATCTAATCTTCATTAGTCATTGGTCGTCCACCTTTCAATGACCTGGATTAGGGATACTTTGTGACTTCAATATTCAAGTTCACTTATGGGTGTTTCTTTGTCAAAGAATCCATCTTGACATCCCATTTAAATGTTTTGAATCACTTGGACTTTTCATTTAGTACTAAACCAAATTAAATGAATATGAAATAAACAATTCATAAATATGAAATGGTTAAACCAATTTTTTTTAAACACAAATCTAACAGATGTTCTAAAACAAAACTTAGAAAATCAAAGCCATTCTCCAATATGCTTGATTCCCATAGTTGCTACATGTGCGTTGTGCTTCACTTGTGGCAACGGTTTAGTCAATGGATCCGCGACATTGTCGTCAGTTCAAACCTTGCAAATCTCGATTTCTATCCTTTCAACGATTTCTCAAAGTATGTGAAATCGCCGCAATACGTGCTTGGACTTCTGGTGGCTCCTAGACTCCTTTGCCTAGGCAATGGCTCCGCTATTGTCGCAATACAAAGCCATTGGTCCTTTAATAAAGGGGACAACCCCAAGTTCTTCAATGAACTTCCGAATCCAAACAGCTTCCTTTGCTGCTTCTGAGGAAGCAATGTACTCGGCTTCAGTTGTAGAATCCGCAATAGTGCTTTGCTTAGAACTTTTCCAGCTTACTGCTCCGCCATTGAGGAAGAACACAAAACTAGAATGTGATCTGAAATCATCTCTGTCGGTTTGAAAGCTTGCGTCCGTATAGCCTTTAACAATCAACTCATCTGTACCACCATAGACCAGAAACTGATCCTTAGTCCTTTTCAGGTACTTTAGGATATTCTTGGCAGCAGTCCAATGCGCCTCACCTGGGTCTGACTGGTACCTGTTCGTTGCATTGAGTGGGAACTAAACATACGGCCTTGTACAAATCATAGCATACATGATAGATCCAATAGCCGAAGCGTATGAAATTCCACTCATCTTTCTATGCTCATCAGATGTCTTGGGACACTGAGTCTTCCTTAGATATGTGCCATGTGTCATGGGTAGATGGCCTCTCTTGGCTTCCATCATATTGAACCTAGCTAGCACTTTGTCAATCTAAGTGCTTTGGCTTAGTCCAATCATCCTCTTAGATCTATCCCTATAGATCTTGATGCCCAATATGTACTGTGCCTCTCCTAAGTCCTTCATAGAGAAACACTTTCCAAGCCAAGTCTTTACAGACTCAAGCATAGGAATGTCGTTTCCAATAAGCAGTATGTCGTCTACATACAAGACTAGGAATGCAATTTTACTCCCACTGACTTTCTTGTATGCACAAGATTCGTCCTGACACTTGATGAAGCCAAACTTATTGACTGCTTCATCAAATCATTTATTCCAGCTCCTTGATGCCTGCTTTAATCCATAGATGGATTTCTTAAGCTTGCATACCTTTCCTTGATTCTTTTGATCGACAAAACCCTTCGGCTGTGTCATAAACACAGTCTCTTCAAGAACACCATTTAAGAAGGCAGTTTTGACATCCATTTTCCATATTTCATAGTCATGAAACGCGGCAATCGCAAGGATTATCCGAATAGACTTAAGCATAGCGACTGGAGAAAAGGTTTTATCGTAGTCAACGCCGTGAACTTTCCTGTAACCTTTTTCTACCAATCTAGCCTTGTATATGTATACAATTCCATCCTTGTATTTCTTCAATTTGAAGACCCATTTGCATCCGATAGGTGTAAAGCCATCCGGCAAATCTACCAAATCCCAGACTTGAATTTCAGACATGGAGTCTATCTCAGATTTCATGGCCTCTAACCATTTAGTGGAACTTGGGCTCATCATAGCTTGCTTGTAGGTCATAGGTTCATCACTATCTAATATGAGAATATCTAAGTTTTCAGTCAAGAGGACGCCTGTCCATCTATCCGGCTAAACCTTAGTAGTATGTGACCTACGAGGGGAAACAACATTTTGAGGAACTACTCCCACTGGCTCTTCTAAAGGCCTTGGAGGTTCTTTACCTTGAACTGCTTCTAAAGAGTTCTTGGTTCTTTGTTCTTCTCGAATCACTTCGAGGTCTATTATTCTCCAACTTGTCAATTTGGAAATATGATTTCTTTCCAAAAAGACACCGTCACGAGCAACAAATACTTTGTTCTCTGACTTGTTGTAGAAGTAATACCCCTTTGTTTCTTTTGGATACCCAACGAAGAAACATTTCTCGGATTTTGTTTCGAGCGTGTCCGAAATTAATCGCTTGACATATGCTTTAACCCCAAATCTTTAGAAAAGACAACATTGGAAGTTTCCCAGTCCATAATTCGTATGGAGTCTGTTCAACAGCTTTTGACGGAGCACAATTTAGTGTGAGTACTGCTGTTTGCAACGCATGTCCCCAAAATTGTAAAGGAAATTCAGCTTGACCCATCATTGACCTGACCATATCGAGTAAGGTCATGTTTCTCCGTTCCGACACTCCATTCCATTGAGGCGTCCCCGGAGCAGTCAATTTAGAAAGAATACCGCATTCTTTTAGATGGTCATCAAACCCGTGGCTAAGATATTCACCTCCTCGATCTGATCTTAGAGATTTGCTTTTCTTGCCATGTTGGTTCTCTACTTCATTTTGAAATTCTTGGAATTTCTCAAACGATTCAGAATTGTGTTTCATTAAGTAAATATAGCCATATCTACTGAAATCGTCTGTAAACGTTATGAAATAGCTGAAATCATCTCTAGCTTTCGTACTCATAGGACCACATACGTCCGTATGTATTAGCCCTAGTAGTTCTCTTGCTCTTTCTCCCACCTTTGAGAAAGGTTTCTTTGTCATTTTGCCAAGTAAAAAAGATTCGCATTGATCAATCTTCTCTAAGTTGATAGATTCTAGAATGCCCTTCCTTTGAAGTATTTCCATGCGTTTTATGTTTGTATGGCCTAATCGACAATGCCACATATATATGAGATCGAAATCACCAGTTTTAGCATTTTTGGTATTTATGTTATAAATGTGTTTGCTCGTATCCAACACATATAGACCATTTTCTGTGAGGTTATGACAAATATAAAACATATATTTCATGCGGAAAAACCATAAAGTCAGGAATCCAAATTAATTGCCACATAGTCAATTAACATAATTTAGGATACATACATGTGACGCGTGCCTTCCCTAGATGCTCCCGGACCGAAAAAGAACAAGTTTAGGACTCCAAGTGTCGTCCCTCCGTAGATAGTCCACAACACGTTCGGTTCCGCCTTAGATTCAATTAACTAGAATATTATCTAAGGTTTTATGTTACTCGAAAGCTTAATTATTTGGCAAATTATTAAGTTAGTTTAAACTTAAAACTATATGAATACTTGTGATTGATGTGTTATAAATTGTGATTATGTATCACCTATTTATAGGGAGGAAATATCGGACTTAGATTTCCACTAGGATTCAATTTACTAATTCGATTAGAATTCTACTTAAATTAATCCTTTTGAATTGAGTGTTTAATCAAACAACTAACTCTTGTGGATTTAGGAAAACCATTAATCGAACAATCCTAAGCGTCTAAGGATTCGTAGCGTTGCACGAAAACACACACACACGCAGCCCACGAAGGGGCGCGCTGTGCGCGGCTCGGCCCAGCAATGCTGGCAGCACGCGGCCCATTGCTTGAGCGCTGCTGCTGGCCTGCCTTGCCTTGCTCGGCTGGGCCTGGCCTTGCTCCGTGCTCGGCTGGCCTTGCCTTGCTTGGCTGGGCTCTACTTGAGGAAAAAACATCATAAGTTGCCCTTAAAATAGGCTTATAAGTTGCCAATTATAAGGGCAACATATGGGGGGGGGTCACTTTTGTGAAATTATCAAAAGTTGCCCTTAACTAAGGAAACTTATAATCTTATAAGTTGCCCTTGTTTGCAGTAAGGGAAACTTATGTGAAACTTATAAGTTGCCCTTGTTGCATACAAGGGCAACTTATAAGCTTCACATAAGTTGCTCTTGTTTGAAACAAGGCCAACTTATAAGCTTCACATAAGTTGCTCTTGTTGCAAACAAGGGCAACTTTTGAGTTTTTTTAAAAAAAAAAAAAAAAAAAACTGCAATATAATTCCTGATATTTGCAATATAAAATTCTGCATTATAATTTATAGAATACTATTTCACCAAACATTAGTTTGACATTCCTCAAAAATGATATTAATTTCAAATTTCCAATAATTTTACCGTATTAATTCAAATGTAATTAATTAAATCGATAAATAACAAAATAATGTAAGAGTAACGGATAACTACAAGCTTGTTCTACTTATTACACTGAGGGTAGTTCACAATCGTTGAAGTAAGTAGCCCACTTGTCTCGAACTTCATCCAACTCCTTCTTGGTAAAGGTCCCCTCCCTTGGAGTTTTGAAAACCTTTAAAAGAACAACGTACATGCAAACCAATAAATTAAATTAAGTTTCATATGCAAAAACAGAAATTATATTGGTCGCGAAAACAACTTTCTGAGTGTACATACTAAGATTCATTTCAAGTTCTTTATGCACATCTAAGGCTCATCTGGCTCGATATAGATCATATTTGGCCAAAAATGGCATTTTCGATCCCAAATATCAACAAATGAACCTAATGACAGTTTCTAAATCTTTTTCATGATTCATATAATTAGTTATATATTTATAAGACTCATTTCAAGTTCGTTATTCACGCCTATGGGTCATTTGGGTCGATATATGTCATTTATGGCCAAAAATGGCATTTTTTATCCCAACTACCAACAAACGAACCTATTTCCACATTCTAACCCTTTTTCATGATTAATATGATTAGTTATATGTTTACTAAACTCATTTCAAGTTCGTTATGCAATCATAAGGGTCATTTGGGTCGATATATGCCATTTATGGTCAAAAATGACATTTTCGATCCCAACTACCAACAAATGAACCTATTTCCATATTCTAAACGTTTTTCATGATTTATATGATTAATTATATGTTTATAAGACTCATTTTAAGTTCGTTATGCACGCCTATGGGTCATTTGGGTCGATATAGGTCATTTATGGCCAAAAATGGCATTTTCGATCCCAACTACCAACAAACGAACTTATATCCATATTCTAAAACTTTTTCATGATTTAGATGATTATTTATATGATTATAAGACTCATTTGAAGTTCGTTATGCACGCTTATGGTTCATTTGGGTCGATATAGGTCATTTATGGCCAAAAATGGCATTTTCGATCCCAACTACCAACAAACGAACCTATTTCCACATTCTAAATCTTTTTAATGATTCATATAATTAGTTATATGTTTATGAAACTCATTTTAAGTCTTAGATGTGCATAAATAGCTCGGAATGGCATTTTAGGCTACATATGACCTACAACGACCAAAACGAGTCTTAGATGTGCATAAATAGCTCGAAATGCGTCTTATAAACTTTAAACTAATCATATTAAATATGTAATTGGTTTAGAATGTTTACTTAGAAAATGATGAACTTGGCTTTGCAAAGCTGTAAATATGACAAATTGATAACGTCATACACAATGTATTTGACTTTTCTGTCTTATTGGCTTTTGCAGAAACCTCTTAACTGGAATCTCAAAACCTCTTAACTTCAATGCATCAAAGACCAAATATAATAAAAACAACTGAGTATCTACTTCACAAAAGAAAACTTCTGAAATCCCTTCACAAGTTGCAATCCTTACCATATAATGCAACGAAAAAATATTAACAGCATGCTATTAATATAGAAATACAGGCAGTTTAACCATACCTGCACTGCTTGATCAAAGGCACATGATATTCCACAAAGGTCTTGGATTTGTTTTATTTCATATGGAATAGAGCGCCTAGTATCAATCAGGTGGAAAACAGGCAGACAACAATCTAGGACAATCCTCCATGCATCACCAGTTAGCCTGACTGCTTCCTTCTCCAGAGCTACTTCCACAGCTAATTCACCCTTTGTACTGCTACACCCTTTGTACTCCTACAGGGACTTTGCACCCAAGTTGTTGTGCCATGATTAATCCAGATAATATTGACGGTAGAAATTCGAGGATCGGCTGTAAGATAATGACAAAATTTCAAAGTGTACCAAATTTAACCTATCTGCCGGAGAAAAAGTTGAGAGAAAGAACAACTATAGATTTATAGCAGCCTCACTCGGTATAGAAGCAGTATCCCAATTCATGTTAAACAATTAACAATCTATTAAAATTCTTTTGGATAATCTCATTAGTATGACAGAAAATAAACTACACAAGGATTGGACAAGAATTCCACCTTTGATACTGCAAAAAGGAGCTCCATTTCAAACCTATATTATGCTCCATTTCAAACCTATATTGCACTTACAATCAGTAAAAATAGCACTGTTAGTGTTATCCCATGTTTACTGCCTACGCTATACAAAAACAATAACCCGACACATTTTGCGGTATAAAGAGGCAACAGATACGTAGTTTCTAACCCTTCTGCCAGTCTACCCCAAAAGTTAGTAATTTCTACTTTTAACTATTTTAAAATATAGTTAAAAACTCAAAACTGCATGAACATGTGAATACATTATACGTCAATACAGTTAATATAGTAGACAGAAATCAATCCATATTTCCCTTTTTTTGGTACTTACAAAATGGTATCAATATGACGGGAAAGAGGGAGTAACTCTAATAAGAGTAATATATTTTCCACAAAATTGTAACTGAAACTCAGAAAATGCAACACTGTTAAAGCAGATACTTATCTCCTCACTAGTAGAAAAAATCACATTTGCAGCGCGGGCAAAACGGGCTTTTTGCAGCGTTTTCGCGCGCTGCAATTGTGATGGCTGCAAATACCGTAAAAAATTTTGCAGCGATCATAGACGCTGCAAATAATAGGTTAATTGCAGCGCGGGTAGACCTGTATAAGTTGCAAATAGTGTATTAGTTGCAGCGCGGATCGACCCCTATAAGCTGCAAATAAAAAGTAGTTGCAGCGCCTTGTTGGGAAATACGCGCTGCAATTAGTTGTCATTTTGCAGCTTAGTGCTAGCACACGCGCTTCAATTAATATTTTTTTTTAAAAAAATAAAAATAAATATATAATAGCTCCGATCAGATGCATATTTATCCCTGGACAATCCTATTATTTTGACAAAAAATTATAATAAAAACATTATAAATAGTTTAATAGGTTGCAAAAAATTTGCCATAATTTCCCTTGTAATTTGCGAAACCCGGACAAAACGGGAATTTATAAAGACCTGTATATAAGACATAACATACATATATGTTCCAACAACCATATATATGCTCCAAGTAGCATCCAACGTCATATCCAACACATAACAAAAACATAAAACATAACATTACTAGACAACAAACTCATTCTCCTATCCGTTGCCCACCTTGCTCTATATAGCAGGAGAACACCTCTCTTTGAATGAGTGTCATCCTCCTCGTACCGAGCCCTGCAAAGATATTAAACAAATAAATCAAGATGAGAGGTCGGGGGATTAGTACTTCCCCGATAATGAATTTAAAAAATGAACATATGAAAATTTACTTCCCCGACAAATAAACCAACATTGAACAACTTTAGAAAACGAATGTATGTTTTGCATTACCCCATTAAACACAATAAGTAAATATAGTATTTTATGACTTTATTCTTTGTTACTGGTTGTATTTCTATGTCGTTTGCATTACTACTTCAAAAGTTAAATTATTATGTCCATCAACTACTTTGTCTATGTGAACTAAAACACAGTCATGACAAAGAATATAATTTTCCAAAGAAGATCCAAGTCCAAAACGATTTGCCATTCGAAACTTGGGCTTTGGTTCTCATAAAGAAACTCAACAATCAACATAATTTCATACTCTCGTAAGAGACAGGTGGCAAGTCAGATAGTGAAAATTTTCCAAGGTGGACGGACGCACAAGTCTTTTCCAGGCTGTTTATATATTCTGAACCATTATCTATCCCCCTCCCCCAAATAAACAAACAAATAAATAAATAAGATATCAGGTCGACATTGATTACTAAGCATGTAGCAGTATGTTGCAATTATAGACAATAAGCACCAGATCATCAATATACATAAGTGTAAATAATCTAGCTACACTATAATCTCAAAGCAACGGTTGATGGAGATAATTTTTGTTATTAGCTACATATAATTTAGAGGGACAACTACTACTATATAAGGAAGCACTACTACAAAAATGGTCTAAGAAACCATATATGTTACCACTCGAATAACTATGCCCGAGGATTGCTAAGAAGCAAAGACAAACAATAAAAGTTACCACTCGAATAACTATGCCCGAGGATTGCTGAAGAACTCTGAGCAATTGCATGTCCACACAGAACAACCACAGTTCCCACAGTATCGGGTGGCATCGCAGGAGAAACAAATTTGATTGGCTCTAAGAAACGCACCAGATAACACAAGAAGCAATACAACCTGCATATCTAACAATGTCAGTTTCTGAATGTGCCAGAGCACTAACATTGTATGCATTGAGCTGTGAATATGAGCACTAACCTGCATTGTTCACATTAGAGGTCCAGCGTCATCAGCTGCAACATACTGCCCAACAAGTTTGTTCAACCTCTTAATGGTGTTTCAGTAAAAACGAATAATCTTGTAAAAATGGAGTTTAAGAAAGATTGAAGGCAGTCCTAACATTATTTGTACGGATATTTCATGAAATACCCCCGAGGTTTAAGTTAATTCACCAGGTACCCTCGTTGTTTCAGTAATCTACCAGGTACCCCTCAGGTTTCATTTTCTCGCATGACTTAACCCTGCCGTTAAGTGGCCGTTAGAAACTTTTTTTCACCAGGCACCCTCGTAATTTATTTCACCAGGTACCCCTGAGGTTTTTTAGATTTTCACCAGGTGCCCTTGTGCTTTATGGTAATTTCACCAGATACCCCTGCTCACCAACGGCTAGTTTCACCAGGTTTTGTTCTGTAACAGTTGCTGGGGGAGGGGAATATGAAGTGAAAGAGGGGGCTGTCAAATACCCTATTAAGTTTGATGCAAGGACTTGTGGTTGTGGAGTATGGCAAATATCTGACATACCTTTCAGACATGGCCTTAGGGTTATTTACCACCAAAGACTTGAGGCTACTGATTTTGTGTCTCACTACTTCAAAGGGCAAGCATACAAGTTAACTTACTCAGAGCACATACACCCCATGCCTGACCCAACCCAATGGCCTTCTTTTGACCTTCCTATTATCCTCCCACCACCCATGAAGAGAGCATCAGGTAGACCCCCTAAACTGAGAAAAAGAGGTAAATATGATCCAAAAAGGGGAAAGAGAAATAGCACTGTGAGGTGTGGTAAGTGTAAGGAGGTGGGACACAATGCAAGGACATGCAGAGGTGGGGCCACTGCAAAGCAAAAGAAGGATGCTGCTGCTGCTGCTGCTGCTGCTGCTGCTGCTGGTGGTGCTTCTGGTTCTGCTGGTGCAGCTGGTGCAGCTGGTTCTGGTGCAGCTGGTTCACAGCAAGGGGGAGATCAAGGTGCTTCCAGTTCACAGCAACAACGTAATGCATCAAGTAAGGGAAAAAGGAAGCGTACTTGATTTTGTGATTTATGCATAACTTTTTGCTAAACTTATCATGTATATCTTTTGCCAATGGGAGCAAGTTTTTGTAGAGCTACACTTAAAGTTTTTGTGTGTCGGGGGCACACTTTTGTAAAGCTACTTAATTCGGAAATGAAATATCATATTATTGATGAAATGTCATCATTCACTTTCTCATTACAAATACTAGAATAAAAAACATTACAATGCCAATATTGATAGTTCCATGCATTAATTTCTTTTGCTGCTTGAGTTTCTTCTTCATTTGGTGAATTTCTTCATCCAAGCTTCTGTTTTCTTCAATTTCTCCTTCCTTCGTGCTACCTCTGTTTTTTCTGATTGGCAGTGGTTGCTCAATGCTTCCCTTGCACCACTTGAAGTTGTCACATAAGTCACACTTGTAATATAGTCTTTGAGGATTTTTCATTGTTTCAGAACTTCTTATTGCAAATTTTTTCCCACATATGTTGCATGTTTTGTGTGGAACTACAACGTATGAGGATTCATACGTTGTAGAAGAAGATTGAGAATATGAGCTCATTTGAATTGGGAATTAGGGAAAATATGAGTTGGTTAAGGGGAAGAACAGAAATTTGTAGTGAAGAGTTGCAGCGGCTCCCCCTTTAAATAGAGAAGGCTTACCAACGGCTAGTTTTTTTTAAAAAAAAACTAGCCGTTGGTGAGCAGGGGTATCTGGTGAAATTACCATAAAGCACAAGGGCACCTGGTGAAAATCTAAAAAAAGTCAGGGGTACCTGGTGAAATAAATTACGAGGGTACCTGGTGAAAAAAAGTTTCTAACGGCCACTTAACGGCAGGTTTAAGTCATGCGAGAAAATGAAACCTGAGGGGTACCTGGTAGATTACTGAAACAACGAGGGTACCTGGTGAATTAACTTAAACCTCAGGGGTATTTCATGAAATATCCGTTATTTATAAGACTTTTATTAGTTTCTGAATTGAAAATAGATGTATATCGCAAATCGCAATTACCAGTAATTTTTGACAAAACTCTGAAGACTTTGTCACGGCAGGAGCTGCATCCCATGTTTGCATTCATTACAATGACCTGAAACTGCATACAAATAGCAAGATGATTGTGAAAAACCCTCCTAATCTAGCCTTACATGAATGACTATCTACAATATTTCCTTTAAGCGTAAAAGAAGCATGTTAATGCGTGAAACACTAGTTTGTCCAGTTTAACTTTTTTAGTTAAAACTTTTCTATCACTCCAATGTGCCATATTCTGGCCGAGTACAAAATGAGAAAAAGTCAAATAATAGTTTAGTTATTGTTTTTCTGTATTGGTTTTGACATTCAGATCACCATATTCTGACCACGATCAATAACTCACTGCATTATTAGAAACAACAGCTAAGAAGGATACCAACAGTCCAAACCCGAGGTTGGTTCATCTGGGAAAAGAAGGAAAAGAAGGTAATTGACCCGCGTTGACTACATGTAGTTGTAGCGAGGTCAATGAGGGCGAGCTGCAATCGAGGGGTTGCAAATGTAGTTTTTTCTACTAGTGACCGATGAGAAAAAGGCCTACCCCTGGGTATGGTACCTCAAGTATGTCTCGAACCCAAATGACTTTATCACAGGCAAAAATGCATTGAAAACAAATATTAATATTAGATGAATTCAACATGACTCCATAGAAAAAGGAAAAGCTGTATTAATGTGGTTTCAATATACAAATGAAGCATAATGTAATCACACTAAGATAAGCAAGATAAAACCAACCTTCACAAGATACGCTGGGGTCCCTGGTTGTGGAACATCATCAGTCACATGGCCACGCCTACGAGATAGAACTGTGTAGATCGCAGAAACACAATTTATCGGTGTTTGTATCTGGAAGAAAACACAAATGTTACAATCATGGAGGAAAAAGCAGTCAACAGACTAGTACAAGAACAGGACAAAGCTAGAAGCACCTCCACATAATAAACTGGCTCCATAAGACGAGGGGTTGCCATAAGGAAAGCTCAATAAGCCACACGGCGGGCTGTCGGGATTATTTGTCCAGTACCCCGATGTAGTGGCTCAGGAGAAATCCTAGCATCAACTATCTTGAATTTCACATTTCTGATTGGTTCGTCACAGAGGGGACCTTCTCATGCACCCCACTAAAAGCTTCACAAATAAATACAATAATTCAAAAGGAAATTAGAAGGTAGAACACCTGGGGAGGGGGGGAGGGGGGGTGGGTGGGTGAAGAGAGGAGAGGAGAGAAGTAAGAAACTGGCTTTCACTTTTCGTATTTAAACATTTGAATTATAGAACAGACTTACAGTAACCAAAAGAAGCAAATTATAAGCACTACTTTTTAGAACTCATTTATGAGATAGTGCTAAAAGAGCTGCATATGATCTCAAGAGGAAAGCTCAATTGTCTTCTACAGTGGCTAATTGTTAAAGTCTTCTCTTCCTCCTACATTTTGGACAGTTTGCACTAATGGATGTGGAAATGTGAACAACTCCCATTGGACAGTTTGCATTAATGGATGTGGAAATGGGAATGTCAGCCCTAATGGATTTGATACATTTTACCAGACCAACGGACATCCAAATAAACCTAGGAAAAAGATGAAAGCTGATTCAAGTACCAATGGTTCAGTTGGCTGTAATCAATTTGTCGGCACAGCAAAGGTTATGAGGTCGTATAAGAAAAGAAAGGTTGAGAGTGGAGGTAATTTGTCTGTAAATGGTAGTGATTTTGGTGGTAAGGTTGTTACCGAAGCAATGCGCAAGGGAAACAGATGCACTGTACCCAGTTTTCTACCCCTAACAAATCCTCTGCTAGGCGACCTGTTCCTCCACTGATTGATATCAGAAGCTTGTTGATACAGAAGGCTAGAACAGAAATCCAGAAGAAACTGGCAGAGATAAAATCATCATCATCATCTGCTGAGAATGGAAAAAAGCTTCATAGAGAACCTAGCAAACCCGGAGAAAATCTGGGTATCTCCCATTTGGATTAAGAGTTCATCTCACTTTCGCAGTATGAACTAGAACAAACCAAACAAATATCTAATGAACAAAGAATACCACAACATCCAGCATTCAAATATAAGAAAATCAAACAAATAAACATACTATGAATTCCAAATAACCTGAACCAATTTGACTCCAAATCAACAAATTTGACATAAACATTAAAAAAACTAACCCTTAAATTACCAAATCCAATCTCTCAATTAACAGAACCCCACAAATTTACATCAAATTAACAACTAAAATGAATAACAATAAATCCCCAAAAATTAAGAAACCAAATCAACCAAACATCATAAATCATTTAAAATCGAAGAAAACAAAGAGTTTAAGAACTTATATTGAAACCCTACCACAATTGACGAAGTGAAGGTAGAACTTCAAGCGCAGTACAAGGTCGACGTCCTCTCTCTCATCCGCCATCTCTTTATCTCTCTGTAAATTAGGGTTGAAAATTCAACAAAAAAATCGAAAGAGATGAACCCATTACATATTTCAAAATGATCGACAAACTTATCCAAAAAAATGAGAAAGAAAACCAAAAACATTAGTGAGATTTGGGTATTGAAATATTAACCTATTGAAGGAGGGCCGGAGAGGCTTGCGCTACATCAGCAGTCGATCCACTCGTCTAGATTGTAATGAGAGCTGGAAGGAACCATATCGAAGCTCTTTCATAAACCCATTTAACGAATTGGCCATTGAACGAATTGGATGAAACAGAGAGATAATTAATTCTAGGGTTTGAAATGGACGGAGAGTTCTAGGGAGAGAGGAGACTTCACAATGTTTTTAGATCTGGAAAAAGGTTCACGCAGCGCGGAGATCCGTAGGAAGCTGCAATTAAGCAACCTTTTCTTAGCGTGCACTCCCATGGTTCGCTGCGAGTAGGTTTTTTAATTTTTTCCCCAAAAATTGCAGCGTTCAGGGCCCAAAATCGGTGCAATTAAGTCATTAAATTCTTGACCCGCGTTGACCGATGACTTCTCGTAGCATTCACACAATGTGTGAGTTGCAAAAAGGGAGTTGCAAATGACGTTTTCTCTACTAGTGCCTCATTGCAACAATATCTATCTTCAGAAGGAACTAAATGGCCCAGTCTTGAGCAATATACTAACTACCATCACCTACACAAATTACTATGTGCAGCACAACTTACCGTTTTGCTAAGAACATTGTTTATATGATGAAGATTGACCTCAAGACAAGTGAACATAAAAGGCATTTCAATTGGTGCATACTTTAGCTATCTTACTTTGAAACAGAAATGAACTCAACTACAGAGAAGGAAATTGATTGTGGAGACAGAATATTTCAATTGAGTAGATCAAACAAATCAAAGAATAATAAATTTCACATAAATTCATACAGCAAGAAATCAAAGAACCTCACTAAACAAATGCTTAAAACTTCTACAAACTGAGTAGATCAAATAAATTTCAAGGGGGAACTTAAGTAAAGAAGAACCTTTAATGATTGTGTCCAACAGAACAGGGGAGATCATATCCGCCATGATATGTTTTGTTCTTTCTAAATCGGTGTCGGTCATGTCTTGCCAGATTGTGTCCAACAAATGAATGGAGCTCCTAAACTATCCTACGACTATTAATATACAAATGCTTCAAATCAGCAATTCAATGTTAAAGAAAACTTTGCATGCATCAAAAATCATGTTAATTGCACTCACCAGAGGACAACAAGTCTGCTGTAGAAGGGGGAAGAACGAAAGACTGGAAAGCCCAAAATGTACAACAAAAAGCTCTCCTAGAAGGTTAAAAAGCGAAAAGCGTAAAAAGCAGAAAGAATTGGAGTACCATTGCTTTATAAGAAACCACATTTCTCCTGATAAAGCTATGCGATTTTTGTATAAGAAACCACATTCACCCTAATAACGCTATTGACATTGCTTTATAAGAAACCACATTCACCCTAATAAGGCTATTGACATTGCTTTATAAGAAACCACATTCACCCTTATAAAACTGAGAGAGCAATGGAAGAACAAAAAAATTACACCCAAGAAAAGAAGAAAGAGTGGGGGGGGGGGGGGGTAAACAATAACTGGTTTTGATTTTCTTTTCAGTTTATGACATTTTCAGAAGGTTGATCAACTGAGGTGATAATTTAGTTTAGTTGTTTAGTTGGGGGGGGGGTAAACAATAACTGGATTTGTTTAGTTGTTCTTACATCATGATATAGTGCTGGTTGTATTATATGAGACCTTAAACTATACTTTTATCATGTTATTGCTGATTCGAGCCAACTGGAGCAGGCACAACAGCAGCAATACAGAGCCAACTGCAGCAGCAACTAGTCAACTACAGCAGCAGTATAGAGCATTACAGAAACAGTAGCCGAGAAGAGCAAAACAGAAGAGAAGTATAGTGCAGAACAAAAGCAGTACAAAGACATACACAGATGCACATTAGAAGCAACAGAGAGATTCAAGAACTCATCCTTTCTCAATTAATGTCCATATTTCATTCACCACTACAGCCAAGCAGACACTTATTTATCGTATGATCTGCTTTTTAAAAAACCTTCGACCATGACAGCCTAACTACTCCCATTGCAAAACTGATTCCACCTCCATAGCAATTTTCAACACCAAGAACTCCTGTATTATTTCTTATCGTGATCCATTTATTTGCCAATTGGTTCCTATTTAATCTCAAAATATGAGTTAGCTAACAAGTTAGAGTACTCTTAGCTGCAAACTTGCTAATCATATCCCGATGATCAAAACAATGTAAATGGAGATCAAAATTGATAACCATAGTCTCATTATCAAAACTTGAAATTCCAAATGGCACTGAATGGTATATTCATAACTCGTTGATATTCCTACTGTTACTTGTATGGCATAACTAGTAAAAATGTCTAATTAAATATATGGCAGAGTAGATAATTCTCCATATCCTTCTAAAACTATAAACTATATCCAGCAGCACCCATGTTAACTGTGAAAATAATGTCAAGTACCAGCAAGTCCTCAACTTATTCACGGTCAGCAATATAACTAGTCCACTCACTAATAGATCAACCAAAAGGAAACCTCATTTTTAGATCAACCAAAAAACAAAACCCAACAATTTAAACAAATGACATGAGGTTTCTTCTGAATTCGAAATTATAAGATAATAAAAGTATTATTAAACTAAAAAATTAATGCAAAAAGAAACAGAGAACGAATTCAAGCAATAAGACCACAAATTTAACATGAACAAACACTACCACCGAGCAATAGATATTGAAGAAAATAGATTCAAATATACAATAAAAAAACTCGATCATCTTATTGCTAATTACCAAAATTAAAATCATATTATTGTCGCAAAAGCATCTCACTAAAATTCTCAACCCAAGAAAACTAAAACTCGATCATATTATTGCTAATTATTAATTTAAAATCAAAACCTAAATCAGAAAATAATTTAGAAAACCTAATATCTAACCTTGTAAATCATGGAAAATAACCAAAATTTCGGAACTTGAAGAGAGAAATTTGAATAAGCTCATACCAAGAAAACCCCCAAATCGAAACCCCAAGCAAGACTAGAAAAAATATCAAGAACAAAACATACCCAGAGATCGAAATTCAAAAGGTGGGGGACAAATTAGTACCTCAAAGTCTTTAGATTTCGTTTGCAATGTGTCGTACAGCTTCAAATTGAGAGAGCAATTTGAGCTTGAGTGTAATCTAGATCAATGTCGGCAGAGAAAGCGAGAGAGTAATGGGGTTTAGGGTTGAGAGTAAAGGTTGAGAGAGGGTGCGAGCGTGTGAGTGTGGTTTCGCCGGTGGCTTCGCCGGTCACCTGTGTAGGGAGATGTTATGATGGAGCTGTGAGAGACGTTGGATTGCACGGAAGAGAGACTGTCGTTTTTTTTTTTTATTCCTAGATTAAGGTTGCGCTATTTTTTTGGGGAAATTTTCAGATTTTAATTTTTTTTGTTCCTTAAAGGTTGCACTTGTTTGATAAGAGCAACCTTTGATGAGCAACCTTTGATGAGCAACCTATAAGGATTTTTCCTCTAGTGCTCGCTGCTGCTGCTTGCTCGCTTAGCTAGGCGCGGGCCTGGCTTCGTGCTTGGCCTTGCATCTAGCAAGCTCGTCCGATGTTTATTTCGTACGTCGCGCTTCCGATTCGTTTTCTTATTCCGGAATTCATTTCCGATTCGAACAATATTTAATATTCCGATTCCGGAATTTATTTCCATTTCGAACAAATATTTTATATTTCCGATTCCGGAATTTATTTCCGTTTCGAACAAATATTTAATATTTCCGATTCCAGAATTTATTTCCGATTCCGACAATATTTCCGATTCCGGCAATATTTCCGATTCCGACAATATTTCCATTTCCAATAATATTTTCCGATACGTACCATGTTTTCGTTTCCGGCAACATCTGCGACTTGGATAATATTTATATTTTTCGTTACGATCCATATTTTCGTTTCCGGCAATATCATCATTTCCGGAGTATTCATAATTTGCCTTTTGACGATTTCAGCTCCCACTGGAACCGAGATCCGTCGATTCCAAATATCCATAAATGGAGTATTTAATTCACTTAAATACTTGATCCGTTCACGTACTATTTGTATAACCCTACGGTTTCAGTCAAGAGTAAGCTGTGGATTAATATTATTAATTCCACTCAAACCGCATTTATTAGACTTAGCATTGAATGCATACTTGGACCAAGGGAATTATTTCCTTCAGTCTCCCACTTGTCCTTAGGGATAAGTGTGCATTTCCTAATTCCTTTGTCGCTTGATGCTTCCTCATGAACCTAAGGTAAGAGTAGTCATCCTTATTATGTTCAGAGGTATTTCTCGGTTTCAGAGTTCAACTGATCAAATAAACAGATAATCATAGCCTATGATTCATCTGAGCATGGCCATGCATTTTACAGTTTCTAGCTCTCCGAGTGGCCTTGTACAACTTTCTGCATCTCAACCCGATTTATGGGAGGACAATCCCAATCTTGCGATCTTGAGGTTAGACTTCGTTTGATAGGTGATTACCCGAGCATTGCCGTTATAGCCTCCTTTTACGGTGCGACGGTTGACAACGTCAAAGTAACCAGTTCTCAAACAAGTAATCTCAAATCACTCAGGTATTGAGGATTAGTGTCTAATAATGTAATGAAATTTACTTATGACAGATTTTCATCTCTTATAGTAAAGTTTCATAGGTTTGTCCGATACTAGTCTTCTCAAAGTAAGTATCTATGCAAATGATTGCGACATTGCCATGTCCACATAGTTCAAGAAACAGAACTACTAGTCATCTTGCATTCTAGTCGTCTAGCGTTTTCTATTCGTCCACCTTTATAGAAATCTCCGACCAGGGACCTTTTTCAACTTTTGACATTCAAGTTCAGTTGATAGACATTTCTTAGTCACAGGACTGGTCCTGACAATCTATCTTGAATATATCGTCAAATTGAAGGGACTCATCATTTAATAAACCACAAATTAAATGGAAAATGAATTCTATTCATTTATATGAATGGTTAACCAAAATGTTTTACAAAGTATTAAACTCTAAAACTTTTAAACATTAATTAAGGACATCAAAGCCTTTCTCCAACATGCTTGATTCCCATAGCTGCAGTGTGCGAGTTGTGCTTCGCTTGCGGCAGAGGTTTAGTTAATGGATCTGAGATATTGTCGTCAGTTCCAATCTTGCTTATCTCGACTTCTTTTCTTTCAACGAACTCTCGTAGAAGGTGAAATCTCCGAAGTACATGCTTGACTCTCTGGTGGTGTCTAGGATCCTTTGCATGTGCAATAGCTCCATTATTGTCACAATATAGAGCTATTGGTCCTTTAACGGAGGGGACTACACCAAGTTCTCCTATGAACTTCCTTAGCCAAATAGCTTCCTTTGCTGCTCATGTGCAGCAATGTACTCCGCTTCAGTTGTAGAATCCGCAATGGTGCTCTGTTTAGCACTTTTCCAGCTTACTACACCTCCGTTAAGGCAGAAGACAAACCTAGACTGTTGGTTTGGAAACTTGCGTCCGTATAGCCTTTAAAAATTAATTCATCATCTCCACCATAGACCAAGAAATCATCTTTGTGCCTTTTCAGGTGCTTCAGAATATTCTTGGCAGCAGTCCAATGTGCCTCTCCTGGGTCTGACTGGTATCTGCTCGTAGCACTGAGTGTGTACGCAACATCCGTGCGTGTGCATATCATAGCATACATTATTGAACCAATCAATGATGCATATGGAATCCCACTCATTCATCTACGCTCATCCAGTGTTTTTGGGCACTGAGTCTTGCTTAGAGTCATTCCATGAGACATGGGTAGGTAGCCTCGCTTGGAGTCTGCCATATTGAACCTTTCAACCACCTTATTTATATAAGTGCTTTGATTAAGTCCAATCATCTTTTTAGATCTATCTATGTAAATCTTGATGCACAGTATGTACTATGCTTCTCCTAGATCCTTCATCGAAAAACATTTCCCAAGCCAAATCTTGACAGAGTTCAACGTAGGAATGTCATATCCGATAAGTAATATGTCGTCGACATATAATACTAGAAAAACAATTTTTCTCCCACTGACCTTGTATACACAAGATTCGTCTGCGTTCTTGACGAAGCCAAAGTCACTAACTGATTCATCAAAAGGTATATTCTAGCTCCTTGATGCTTGCTTCAATCCATAAATGGATTTCTTAAGCTTGCATACCTTTTTAGCATTCTTTGGATCCTCAAAACCCTCAGGCTGTGTCATAAACACATTTTCGGTTAAAATGCCGTTTAAGAAAGCGGTTTTGACATCCATCTGCCATATTTCGTAATCGTAATATGCAGCGATTGCTAACATTATCCGAATAGACTTTAGCATTGCAACTGGTGAAAAGGTTTCATCGTAATCCACACCGTGGACTTGCCTGTAACCTTTCGCAACCAATCTAGCTTTGAAAACTTCTAGTTTCCCATCCTTGTCCTTTTTCTATTTGAAAACCCATTTTCTTCCTATGGCTTGGTAGCCATCTGGAAAATCGACCAAATCCCAAACTTGGTTTTCAGACATGGAGTCTAATTCAGATTGCATGGCTTCTTGCTATTGCTTGGAGCTAGGGCTCGTCATAGCTTGTTTGTAAGTGGCAGGTTCATCGCTTTCCAGCAATAGAACTTCATGGCTCTCGTTCGTCAAAATAACTAAGTACCTTTCCGGTTTGTAAGTCAGGCTTATGCTTCATTAGGTAGACATAACCATATCTACTGAAGTCATCAGTGAAAGTGAAAAAGTAGCTGAAACCACCTCTAGCATTTGTACTCACTGGTCCACATACATCTGTATGGATTAAACCCAATAGTTCAGTTGCTCTTTCTCCAACTTTAGAGAAAGGTTGCTTCTCATTTTGCCAGGTAAGCATGATTCGCACTTACCATAATACTCTAAGTCAAATGGTTCTAGATTTCCTTCCTTTTGAAGTCTTTCTATGCGCTTCATGTTAATATGGCCTAATCGATAATGCCACAGATAGGTGAGATCTGAATCATTCTTTTTGGCCTTTTTGGTATTTATGTTATAAACTTGTTTGTCGTGATCTAATAAATAAAGTCCGTTGACTAATCTAGCAGATCCATAAAACATCTCTTTAAAATAAAACGAGCAACTATTGTCTTTTATTAAAAAGGAAAATCCCTTAGCGTCTAAGCAAGAAACAGAAATGATGTTTTTAGTAAGACTTGGAACATGGAAACATTCTTCCAGTTCCAAAACTAGCCCGGAGGGCAACGACAAATAATAAGTTCCTACAGCTAATGCAGCAATCCGTGCTCAATTTCCCACTCGTAGGTCGACTTTACCCTTGCTTAATCTTCTACTTCTTCTTAGTCCTTGTGAACTGGAACATAAGTGTGAGCCACAACTTGTATCTAATACCCAAGAAGTTGAATTTACAAGTATACAGTCTATAACGAAAATACCTGAAGATGGAACGACCGTTCCGTTCTTCTGATCTTCCTTAAGCTTCAAGCAATCTCTCTTCCAATGCCCCTTCTTCTTGGAGTAGAAGCATTCAGACTCAGAAGTGGGTTGGCTCACCTTCTTCTTTTCAAACTTGGTGCCACCAGCTTGCTCAGTTGGGTTGGCCTTCTTGCCACCTTTTTTAGCATTCCTCTTCTTTCCAGATTTCTTGAACTTTCCCCCACGCACCATAAGCACATCTTGCTTATCACTTTTGAGCGTCTTTTCAGCGGTCTTCAGCATACCGTGAAGCTCAGTGAGCGTTTTGTCCAGACTATTCATACTGTAGTTCAGTTTGAACTAATCATACCCGCTTTGAAGAGAATGGAGGATGGTGTCTACAGCCATTTCCTGAGAGAATTGCTGATCCAGCCGACTCATATTCTCAATAAGTCCAATCATTTTGAGAACATGTGGACTTACGGGCTCGCCTTTGTTAAGCTTGGTCTCAAGAATTTGCCTATGAGTCTCGAATATTTCGACTCGAGCCAGATCTTGGAACATGTTCTTTAACTTACTGATGATCGTGAAAGCATCTGAGTTGATGAACGTTTTTTGTAGATCTGCACTCATGGTTGCAAGCATTAGACATTTTACATCCTTGTTGGGATCAATCCAACGATTGAGGGTTGCCTGAGTGACCCCGTCGCCTGCGGCTTCGGGCATCGCCTCTTCCAGGACATACTCCTTTTCTTCCTGCATAAGAACTATTTGCAAGTTCCTTTGCCAGTCAAGGAAGTTTTTCCCGCTCAACTTCTCCTTTTCGAGAATTGATCGGATGTTGAATGAATTGTTGTTTGTCATAGTTAAAACGATAATTGAAAAGAATAAAAAAATAAATAACCATTCACAATTTCTCTTAGTAAACTTAAATTCTAGCATGCATGCATGCATAATTCAATATTTATTAAGCATTTTATTCAAGTTATGTGTTCCGCCAGGTGTGAATAAAATGATTCCAAGATCCTTAAATCATTGAAGAGTTAAGCACATTATGTATTTAGACTCAATTCTAAAATATTTTAGGTAAGCAAATCCTTTGCTAATAGTCTAGAAACTACTCTTAGTTGATAGGTACGTCTAAGATCTTATTAGGTAAACCTATATCATTTGCCACGGCATAAAAGGACTCCTTACTTATATCGTTGAGTTTCACCAAAACTAACATTTACCCACAATTATTTGTGTACCTTACCTCTTTAGGATCAATAAGTAACACCTCTCTATGGCGGAAAACTATTACTAAGATTGATGTAAAGGTTATCCAAGTGAGTGTTATTTTGGCATGGCACCTTTTAACTCAATTTTTAAAGTTTGGAACTTAAGGATCTTACTATGTTGGTTAGATTTTAAGTGAACTAAAATCCTTAATCATGCAACATAATCAAGCCACAATCTCATGCATAATAAAGACATATTTAAAGCAATAAATAACTTAAAGCATGCATAAGATATAAATGTGATCTAGTATTGCCCGACTTCATCTTGAAGCTCCAACTTCAAACTCCGTCTTGAAAATGGATTGGAAACTCCGTCTTGAATTTCACCATGGGAGGCGCCATTTTCTTCAAATAGGATATGCTATAATTGAAACTAATTACAACTATTTGATGGTACGCATACCATATTTAAAATTATAAACTTTGGTGCATTAGACCAATTTTACATTCAAATTAATGGTATAGGCATACCATATTTTCTATCCTATTTGGGCCATACTAGTCACTTTCCATAACCAGCAAAACAATACATATACAATATACCATTCACCCATTAATTTATCAATGAATGGCCCACATAGCAAGTTAGTAGAACATATTATGCATCACATAAATATTTGCAGCAATTAATCAAGGCTTCCAATAATCTACAAATTATTCAATCCTTATTAATTCTAATCGAGTTGTTTTAACCTTAAAGGAATGTAGACCTAATTAAGAGTTTATGACTAAAACGCTCCCACTAAAACCAAGAAATTTACATGCTTTACGAATTTTAAACATAAAATTGTATTTCCTAGTCCAACCGGAAACTGACAAATTTAATTAAAATTTAAAGCTCATATAAAATATTATTTAAATCCTTTATTTTATTTTCAGTTGATTAAATTAATTAATTTAAATTTTATCAAGGTTTTAAATTTAGTAAAATAATTAGTATAAATAAATTTATAATAATTAATTTATTCAAAATTTAATTTCGAGAAAAATTAAATTACGAATTGAAATTTAGTTAAAATCGTTTTCAACCGAAAAAAATTAAAACTAACCAATCGGGCCAAGACAAGGCCATAGGCTTGCGCCCATGCCTCGTCGAGGCCTCGTAGCAGCAGCGCCCATGGGCTTCCACTCGCATTGGTCGTAGCGCAAGCACAAGCAGCCACGTGTAGACGCAGCAAGCCGAGCAAGCCACGCCTACGCTCAGCAACTCCCTCGGTGGGGCAGGGCCGGGCAATGCTCGTTGGGCGAGACAGCGCTCACTGCCCGCGCGCGGCTCTGTGCTCGATGCTTCCTTGCTCTCGCCTCTCGCCCACGTGCACACAGCACACGCTGCATAACAGGGTTGCCCCCCGCGCGCGTGTGCTATGCCTTGCTCGCTGCATCGTGCCGCATGGGCGACGAGCTCCCTTGCTCGTCGTCGCATGCCCGCACTATACAACACCCCTTAAGGGTAAACTTATCTTCCATTGCTTCGTGCGTGCAACTTTCATGAACGATTTTTATAAAAATTAAAAAATTTATAATTTAAATTTATTAACAAATTAATAGCTCATATTATTTTCATAAATTTAGGCGAAAAATCAAAAATTTATTATTCAAATTAATTTCCGATTGTATTTATTTTCATGGATTCAAATCTAGGTCAAAAAAAAATTTAAAATTTAAATTTCAACAAATTTTATGGTGGTTTTTATCATAGGATCTTAATTAAATTGATAATTAATTATGAAAATCAAATCAAATTCTAAATTATTCGAATTTCAACAAATTAATTAAAATTACAAATTAGGTTGTATAATTAACAAGATTAGGCTTTAAAATTATTAAACATATACAGTAGGTCAATCATAGATTCAAGATTTACATACAAGATTCGCAAATATTTAATTTAACATCATAAAAATTATAAATTTTGCGTTCGAAAAACTAAAACCTCCGAAAAGTCATAGTTAATCTACGAATTTGGGAATTCTGTAGTCAAAATTTTAAAACGTCGTTTACATGCGAAATTCACTATTAAATTATACGATTCCGACCATTATTGACTAAACCGCCGAACATATAATTAAATAATCGCACGAATTTGCAATTAATTACATACAACGAAAGTAATCACCCCTTTAATTCATTGCAAATTTATAAAATGTAACCATGTTAACTATAATTGATTATGGAATTAATTAGAGGCTCGTGATACCACTGTGAGGTTATGACAAATATAAAACATATATTTCATGCGGAAAAACCATAAAGCCAGGAATCCAAATTAATTACCACATAGTCAATTAGCATAATTTAGGATACATGTGACGCGTGCCTTCCCTAGCTGCTCCGGAACCGAACAAGAACAAGTTTAGGACTCTCTAGTGTCTTCCCTAGTGTTGTCCCTCCGTAGATAGTCCACAGCACGTTCGGATCCGCCTTAGATTCAATTAACTAGAATATTATCTAAGGTTTTATGTTATTCGAAAGCTTAATTATTTGGTAAATAATTAAGTTAGTTTAAACTTAAAACTATATGAATACTTGTGATTGATGTGTTATAAATTGTAATTATGTACCACCTATTTATAGGGAGGAAATATTGGACTTAGATTTCCTCTAGGATTCAATTTACTAATTCGATTAGAATTCTACTTAAATTAATCCTTTTGAATTAAGTGTTTACTCAAACAACTAACTCTTGTGGATTTAGGAAAACCATTAATCGAACAATCCTAAGCGTCTAAGGATTCGTAGTGTTGCACAAACACACAAACACACACGCAGCCCGCGAAGGGGCGCGTTGTGCGCGGCTCGGCCCAGCAGTGCTGGCAGCACACGGCCCATTGCTTGGGCGTTGCTGCAGGCCTGCCTTGCCTTGCTCGGCTGGGTCTGGCCTTGCTCCGTGCTCAGCTGGGCCTGCCTTGCTTGGCTGGGCTCGCTGCTGCTGCTTGCTCGCTGCGCGGGCTTCGCTAGGCGCGAGCCTGGCTTCATGCTGGGCCTTACGTCTAGCAAGCCCGTCCGATGTTTATTTCGTACGTCGCGCTTCCGGTTCGTTTTCCGATTCCGGAATTCATTTTCAATTCGAACAATATTTAATATTTCCAATTCCAGAATTTATTTCCGTTTCGAACAAATATTTAATATTTTCGATTCAGGAATTTATTTCCGTTTCGAACAAATATTAAATATTTTCGATTCCGAAATTTATTTCCGATTCCGACAATATTTCCGATTTCGGCAATATTTCCGTTTCCGGAAATATTTCCGATTCGGGCAATATTTCCATTTCCAATAATATTTTCCGATACGTACCATGTTTCCGTTTCCGGCACCATCTACGACTTGGATAATATTTATATTTCCGTTAAGATCCATATTTTCGTTTCCGGCAATATCATCGTTTCCGGATTATTCATAATTTTCCTTTTGACGATTTCAGCTCCCACTGGAACCGAGATCCGTCGATTCTGGATATCCATAAATGGAATATTTAATTCACTTAAATACTTGATCCGTTCACGTACTATTTGTGTGACCCTACGGGTTTAGTCAAGAGTAAGATGTGGATTAGTATTATTAATTCCACTCGAACTGAAGCGGCCTCTAGCTAGGCATTCAGCTCACTTGATCTCACTGAATTATTAACTTGCATAATTAATTAATATTGAACCGCATTTGTTAGACTTAGCATTGAATGCATACTTGGACCAAGGGCATTATTTCCCTCATTTTCGTGTTGTGCTGAACCATTAAACATTTCATTCAAAGAAAAAGAACAATTATTGTCTTTAAATTGAAAACTAAAACCTTTAGAATCCAAACTTGAAACGGAAATAATGTTTCTGGTGATATTAGAAACATAGTAACAGTTTTCTAGTTCCAAAACAATACCTCTAGGCAAAGAAATAAAATAAGATCCTACGGCTAATGCAGCAATCCGTACTCCATTTCTCACGCGTAGATCCATCTCGCCTTTATTAAGCTTTCTACTTCTCCTTAGTCCCTGCAAATTGGTACATAAGTGTGAGCCACAACAAGTATCTAATAGCCAAGAAGTATAATTTGCAATATTACAATGTATAACAAACATACCTGAAGGACAAGCGACGTTTCCGTCCTTCTTTTCTTCCTTTGGTTTAGGGCAATTTCGTTTGTAATGAACAATTTCATTACAATTGAAGCATTGCGATGTAGAAGGAGAAGCGTTCTTCCTCATCTTGCTCTTGGAAGGCGCCATTTGCCCTCCGGGAGTGGATGAAGATGCAGCCTTGATTTTCTTCCCCTAGCACATTTTCTTGAATTTAGTGCACTTCACATTCAAAGGGTCTTGCTTGAACTTAAGGATTTTCTTGAATTTCTCGAGCAATTCCACAAGTTCACTGAATGTGTTCTCTTTCTGATTAAAGAGATAGTGCATCTTAAACCCCTCATAATCCTTATGAAGAGAATTCAGCAAAAGTGCAATAGCTATTGGCTCTCTGATGGAACCACCAAGTCTCTCAATTGTGAAGAATAATCCAGTCTTCATATTCACATGAGACCGAATTGGTGTGTTTATGTCCACTTAGTTGAGTAAATGCGCTTTTGTGCCTCTAGAAGCTCGTTCTCTAGACACGACCTGTGTGGGGTAATGAGTTTGAGATTGCTCATTGAATTAGCCAATTCATCAACCCTGTTGCCAACAGTTTGTCCCTTGGGTTGATACCTCACACGACATCAACCCCTTAGATGACTTAGGAGTGCATGAGGCTCATAGGTAATAAACCTCCATCTCCAATTTTCAGGAATAGACTTTAGGATAAACTCCGAGACAAGGTACTTGTGAAGTGCCCAATTTATGTACCTTTCTGGAGTCATACCCCGCGCATAATAGCTAGGAAAAGGTTGTTCGATGACATAGCGCATGTCGTTAACATTTAAAACTTCGATAAGTTTCCTTTCCCATTCAACAATGTTGACATCCAGAATTTTTGATGATTTGATTGTTGTTTTAGACATTCTACATTTGAAAAGAATTCGCAATAAATAACCATTCATAATCTTTAATAACTTTGAAATAAATGCGAACATGCAATCATTAAAGCTATTAAACATTTCGTTCATGCAAAAGCAAAACATGGTCCATAATGAATGAAACGATTCGAAGACCCTAAAAGTCCTAAATCCTTAAGCAGCTTTGGCATGTCTTAAGTCTTTTAAGATTCTAGGTAAGCAAAACCTATTGCTAGTAATCTCCAAATTTCTCTTGGTTAATAAATTAATACCATAATTTATCCCATTGCCACAACATATGCCATTGTTGTTTGAGTTAAAACCACAATCAACGTGTTCCTTTGGGATACCTTACCATCTAAGTCAACTATAATAGCACCTCGCTTTGGCGGAAACCTACTACGTTAGATCCTTAGATTTTTGTAAGTGCTTGATTTGGAAGGAAATTTTAAACTCAATATTACTTTGGACCTAGTTGTTTCTATGTTGGTTCGATATTTAGTGAGCTAAATCTAATCGAGCATACAAACAACATTCATGCATAATATACAATCATTCACAATATATATAGTGCATAAATAAACTTTGGTGAACTAGTATGGCCCAAAACTTTGTCTTGAAGCATCCAATATTCTTCACCTTGTTAGCTTGGCATCGTCTTGAACTTCATTCAATATGCTAACTTAAAGTTCTAAACTAGAAATACTTGAAATAACTAAAAATTACATCAAAATTTCAATGGTACGCATACCATATTTAAAACATTACATTCAAAGATAAAACGGTTCGCAGACTGTATTTAACTATCCTAGATTGTCCGTACTAGTCAATTGAGTACCTGCAATACATAAATTATACATTCTATGCATTCATCCATTCATATCCTAAAATGAATGGCCCACATAAATATGCAAGTATTTACATGATTTATTTAAAAATCACATTCACATAAAACGCGTCCTAAAAGATTAATCAATTCCGAATTATGAATCCTTAGAATTTATTCTAATCAAAATTTAATTTAATTAAAATAATAGTGCCCTACGAAAATAATTAAAATAATTATTTCATTTTAATTTCATTAAGCGGCTCCCACTCAAACCAATATTTTATTTTGGATAATTTATTTTAAATATTTAATTAAACTCACGACCCGGCCCAAGTTAAATAAAATAATTAAATAATTATCCATCGTTAGCCAATTCATGCAAAACTAAAATTTAAAGCCTAAACGAACAAATTGCCAATTTCGTGCAACACGGGCTAGGCTTGCGCCCAGCCCAACATTGTCAAGTGTGTTGTGGCCATACGAGTCCACGAGGATCAAAGCCCCTCTTGGAGGAAATAATGCCCTTGGTCCAAGTATGCATTTAATGATAAGTCTAATAAATGCGGTTCAGTATTAATTAACAAGTTAATCATTCAGTGAGATCAAGTGAACTGAATCCCTAGCTAGAGGCCGCTTCAGTTCAAGTGGAATTAATGACATTAATCCACAGCTTACTCTTGACTGAACCCGTAGGGTCACACAAATAGTACGTAAACGGATCAAGTATTTAATGGCATTAAATACTCCATCTATGGATATTCGGAATCGACGGATCTTGGTTTCAGTGGGAGCTGAGATCGTCAAAAGCAAGAAGTGAATACTCCGGAAACGATGATATTGCCGGAAACGGAAATATGGATCGTATCGGAAATATAAATATTATCCAAGTCGTAGATGTTGCCGGAAACGGAAACATGGTACGTATCGGAAAATATTATTGGAAATGGAAATATTGCCGGAATCGGAAATATTGCCGGAAACGGAAATATTGTCAGAATCGGAAATATTATCGAAATCGGAAAATAATTCCGGAAACGGAAATATTAAATATTTGTTTGAAACGGAAATTAATTCCGGAATCGGAAATATTAAATATTGTTCGTATCGGAAATGAATTCCGGAATCGAGAATTTAATCGGAACCGTATCGTACGAATTAGCATCGGACGAGGCCTGCTAGACGAAGGCCCAGCACGAAGCCGGGCCATCGCCCAGCAAGCCAAAGCGCAACAAACACACGCCAAGCCTCGACCAGGCCCAGCGCAAAGGCCAGGCCCAGCCAAGGCCTAGGGCGCGGGCGCGGATCAAAGGCAACGACGAGTTGGGCCTTGCGCTGTGCGTGGGCTGTAAGGCCTGCGTGCGGTGCTTGTGCGCCACTCGTGTGTGTTACTCGAAATCCTAAGGCTACCGGGATTCATCATATGATTAAATCTAATCCTAATAGATAAAGTTTATTTAATTAGAGTCCTAGTAGGATTTAAATTAAATAAATTTGTATTCTAATAGGATTATAATTCCTTTTCCATAACACTATAAATAGGTGCCTAGGGTCACAGATTTAAACATACAATTGAAGTATTCCAAGGTAATATTTTGGAACAAAATCAGCCAAACACTTGCAACCTATTTAGCCGAAAATCCCAGGAACCTTAAGGGCGATTCTAGTTGGTCAAGCTTAAGGCGGATCCGGACGTGCTGTGGACTATCTACGGAGGGACGACACTTGGAGTCCTAAAGACTTGTTCTTGTTCGGTTCGGGCGCAGCTAGGGAGGGCACGCTACAAAGTGTATGCATCTGAATTATGCTAAATGATTATGTGTAAATAATATGTTTCCTGGCATTAAGGTTTTCCGCATGATTTATGTTTTGTCATATGTATCATAACCTAACAGTGGTATCACGAGCCATTTATTATTTTCATAATCTAAATTGCATGAACATGGTTAAATTTTACAAATTTGCAAGGAATTAAAAGGGGTGATTATTTTTCGTAATTAATTGCAAATTGCGTTTATTTAATTATATGTACGCAATTTTTCGGCAGAATATTCTTTACTCAAACAAATCGAGTGATTTTTGTGTCAATTTCGCAGGTAAAAGGCATTCTAAAATTTTCGCCGAAACCCAGAATTCCCAAATTCGAAGCCTAACTATGACTTTTCGGAGATTTTAGTTTTTCGAACGCAAAAGTTTGTAAATTTAAGATGTTAAATTGAATATTTGCGATTCTTGTTGATAAATCTTGAGTTTTTGGTTGACCTACAGTATATGTTTAACAAATTTGAATGACTAGACTTGTTAATTATACAACCTAATTTGTAATTATGATTAATTTGTTGAAATTCGAATAATTTAGAATTGATTTGTTTTTCATAATTAATTAATAATTTAATTAGGTATCCATGATTAAAATCCACCATAAAAATTGTTAATTTATGTTAAATTTTAAATTTTGAATTTTTATGACCTAGATTTGAATCCATGTTAATCGGAAATTAATTGATTAATAAATTTTCAATTTTTAGCCCTAAAATTATGAAATTAATATGATTTATTAATTTGTCGTTAATTTTAAATTGAAAATTTTAAATTTTTATGAAAAACGCTCATAAATGTTGCACGCACAAAGCAATGGAAGCTACGTGTTACCCTTAAGGGGTGTTGTATAGTGCGGGCACGCGACGACGAGCAAGGGAGCTCGTCGCCCATGCGGTATGAATGCAGCGAGCAGCATAGCATGGCACGTGCGCGAAGCAAAGATGCTGGCCGTGTGTGCTATGCGATGGGCGTGGGCGCGGGGCAGGGCAAAGCGTGCAGTCGCGTGTGGGCAGCAAGCGAGCTACGCCACAGCGCGCACTGCCTCGCGCCAGCGATCGAAGGCTCGCACCAGCGAGCGCTGGCTCGCGCAGCGAGCGATAGCTCGCGTGCAGCGACCAATGCCTCGCGAGGGAAAGCAGCAGCAGACGCGACACAACACTGAGGCTGCGCGCAGCGTGGCCAGCGATGGATGCGTGTGCGTGTGGCCTGTGGCTGCGTGTTGCGTGGAGCTATGTGTGCCTTGTGCAGCGACCAGTCGTGCACACGATGGGACTTGGGCGCAAACCCAAGTGCTCGTCGTGTTACGATTGAGTCGTTTTGAATTTTAATTTTGAAATTTTCAGTTCGGAAATAATTTTAATTAATTTTAAAATTAATAATTTAAATTGTTTTCTTGGTTTTTAATTTTGAATATTATGATTATTATAAATTTTAATTTATACTAATTATTTTACTAAAATTAAACCTTGAATTAATTTAAATTCATTTAATTCAACTGAAAAATAAATTAAATAATTGGATTCGATTATAATTTTATATGAGCTTTAAATTTTAATTAAATTTGTATGTTTCCAGTTAGACTAGAAATATATTTTTATGTTTAAAATTAGTAAAGCATATAAAGTTATTGGTTTAAGTGGGAGCAATTTTAGTCATAAACTCTTGATTAGGTCTACAAATCCTTTAAGGTAAAACAACTTGATTAGAATTAATAAGGACTGAATAATTGGTAGATTATTGGTGCCCTTGATTAATTGCTGCAAATATTTATGTGATGCATACAACATGTTTTTTCTAACCAGCTACGTGGGCCATTCATGATAATGAATGGGTGAATGGTATATATTGTATATGTACTGTTTTGCAGGTTATGAAGTGACTAGTATGGCCCAAATAGGATAGAAAATATGGTCTGCGTACCATTAATTTGAATGTAATTGGTCTAATGCACCAAAGTTTGTTTTTTCAATTCAAATATGGTCTGCGTACCATCAAATAGTTGTAATTAGTTTAATTATAGCTGATCCTGTTTGAAGAAAATGGCGCCTCCCACGGTGAAATTCAAGACGGAGTTTCCAATCCATTTTCAAGACGGACTTTGAAGTTGAAGCTTCAAGATGAAGTCGGGCCATACTAGATCACATTTATCTTATGCATGCTTTAAGTTATTTATTGCTTTTAAATATGTCTTAAATATGCATGAGATTGAAGCTTGATTATGTTGCATGATTAAGGATTTTGGTTCACTTAAAATCTAACCAACATAGTAAGAGCCTTAAGTTCCAAACTTAAAAATTGAGTTAAAAGGTGCCATGCCAAAATAACACTTACTTGGATAACCTTTACAGCAATCTAGTAATAGTTTTACGCTCAGCGAGGTGTTACTTATTGATCCTAAAGGGGTAAGGTACACAAATAATTGTGAGTACATGTTAGTTTTGGTGAAACTCAACGATATAAGTAAGGAGTCCTTTTATGTCGTGGCAAAATCGATAGGTTTACCTAATAAGTTCTTAGACGTACCTATCAACCAAGAGTAGTTTCTAGACTATTAGCAAAAGGCTTTTGCTTACCTAAAAGATTTTAGAATTGAGTCTAAATACATAATGTGCTTTATTCTTCAATGGGTTTTAGGGTCTTGGAATCATTTTATTCACACCTGCCGGAACACATAATTTGAATAAAATGCTTAATGAACATTAAATTATGCATATATGCTAGAATTTAAGTTTATTAAGAGAAACTGTGAATGATTATTTATTTGTTTATTCTTTTTCAATTGTAGTTTTAATTATGGAAAACAACAATTCATTCAAGATTCGATCAATTCTCGAAAAGGAGAAGTTGAACGGGGAAAACTTCCTTGACTGGCAAAGGAACTTGCAAATAGTTCTTATGCAGGAAGAAAAGGAGTATGTCCTGGAAGAGGCGATGCCCGAAGCCGCAGGCGAAGGGGTCACTCAGGCAGCCCTCAATCGTTGGATTGATGCCAACAAGGATGTGAAATGTCTAATGCTTGCAACCACGAGTGCAGATCTACAGAAAACGTTCATCAACTCAGATGCTTTCACGATCATCAGTGAGTTAAAGAACATGTTCCAAGATCTGGCTCGGGTCGAAAGATTCGAGACTCATAGGCAAATTCTTGAGACCAAGCTTAAGAAAGACGAGCCCGTAAGTCCACATGTTGTCAAAATGATTGGACTCATTGAGAATATGAGTCGGCTGGATCAGCAATTCTCTCAAGAAATGGCTGTAGACACCATCCTCCATTCTCTTCATAACGGGTATGATCAGTTCAAACTGAACTACAGTATGAATAGTCTGGACAAAACGCTCACTGAGCTTCACGGTATGCTGAAGACCGCTGAAAAGACGCTCAAAAGTGATAAGCAAGATGTGCTTATGGTGCGTGGGGGCAAGTTCAAGAAATCTGGAAAGAAGAGGAATGCTAAGAAAGGTGGCAAGAAGGCCAGCCCAACTAAGCAAACTGGCGCCAAGTCTGAAAAGAGGAAGGTCAGTCAACCCACTTCTGAGTCCGAATGCTTCTACTGTAAGAAGAAGGGGCACTGAAAAAGAGATTGCTTGAAGCTAAAGGAAGATCAGAAGAACGGAACAGTCCTTCCATCTTCAGGTATTTTCGTTATAGACTGTATTAGATACAGGTTGTGGCTCACACTTATGTTCCAATCCACAGGGACTAAGAAGAAGTAGAAGGTTAAGCAAGGGTGAAGTCGACCTACGAGTGGGAAATGGAGCACAGATTGATGCATTAGCTGTAGGAACTTATTTTTTGTCGTTGCCCTCTGGGCTAGTTTTGGAACTAAAAGAGTGTTTCCATGTTCCAAGTCTTACTAAAAACATCATTTCTGTTTCTTGCTTAGATGCTAAGGGATTTTCCTTTTTAATAAAATACAATAGTTGTTCGTTTTATTTTAAAGAGATATTTTATGGATCTGCTAGATTAGTTAATGAACTTTATTTATTAGATCACGACAAACAAGTTTATAACATAAACACCAAAAAGGCCAAAAAGGATGATTCAGATCTCACCTTTCTGTGGCATTGTCGATTAGACCATATTAACTTGAAACGCATAGAAAGACTTCAAAAGGAAGGAATTCTAGAACCATTTGACTTAGAGGATTATGGTAAGTGCGAATCATGTTTAGTTGGCAAAATGACAAAGCAACCTTTCTCTAAAGTTGGAGAAAGAGCAACTGAACTATTGGGTTTAATCCATACAGATGTATGTGGACCAATGAGTACAAATGCTAGAGGTGGTTTCAGCTACTTTATCACTTTCACTGATGACTTCAGTAGATATGGTTATGTGTACCTAATGAAGCATAAGTCTGAATCCTTTGACAAATTCAAGGAACTTCAGAGTGAAGTAGAGAATCAGTTAGGCAAGAAGATTAAGGCACTGCGGTCTGATAGAGGCGGTGAATATCTGAGCTATGAATTTGATGACCATCTGAAAGAATGTGGAATTCTATCAGAATTGACTCCTCCTGGAACACCACAATGGAACGGTGTGTCGGAACGGAGGAACAGAACCTTGCTAGACATGGTTAGATCAATGATGGGTCAGGCCGAACTTCCAATAGAATTTTGGGGACATGCACTAAATACGGCTGCACTCAATATAAATAGAGCTCCGTCTAAAGCTGTTGTAAAGACTCCATATGAGTTATGGTTTGGAAAGCCACCAAAAGTGTCTTTTCTTAAGATTTGGGGATGTGAAGTATACGTCAAACGATTAATTTCAGACAAACTTCATCCAAAATCTGACAAATGTATCCCTGTGGGATACCCAAAGGAAACAAAGGGGTATTACTTCTACAATACATTTGAGAACAAGGTGTTTGTTGCTCGAGATGGTATCTTTTTGGAAAAGGATCACATTTCCAAAATGACAAGTGGGAGAAAATGAGACCTCGAAGAAATTCGAGTCGAACAACAAACTCTAGAGAATGCTCAAGATGACATTCAGGATGAAACTCAGAGATCTTTAGAAGTATCTGGTGAGAATCATGGACAATCTACAAATGTAACCCCGGGTAGATCGCAAAGATATAGATCTCAACCGGAAAGGTACTTAGGTATTTTGACGAACGAGAGCTATGACGTTCTATTACTTGAAAGTGATGAACCCGCGACTTACAAACAAGCTATGACGAGCCCTAGCTCCAAGCAATGGCATGAAGCCATGCAATCTGAATTAGACTCCATGTCTGAAAACCAAGTATGGGATTTGGTCGATTTGCCAGATGGCTACCAAGCCATTGGAAGCAAATGGGTTTTCAAACTGAAAAAGGACAAGGATGGAAAACTTGAAGTTTCCAAAGCTAGATTGGTTGCAAAAGGTTACAGGCAAGTCCACGGTGTGGATTACGATGAAACCTTTTCACCAGTTGCAATGCTAAAGTCTATTCGGATAATGTTAGCAATCGCTGCATATTATGATTACGAAATATGGCAGATGGATGTCAAAACCGCTTTCTTAAACGGCGTTTTAACATAAACTGTGTTTATGACACAGCCTGATGGTTTTGAGGATCCAAGGAATGCTAAAAAGGTATGCAAGCTAAAGAAATGAATCTACGGATTGAAGCAGGCATCCAGGAGCTGAAATATAAGTTTTGATAAAGCAGTCAGTGACTTTGGTTTCATCAAGAATGCAGACGAATCTTGTGTATACAAGAAGGTCAGTGGGAGCAAAATTGCTTTTCTAGTATTATATGTCGACGACATATTACTTATCGAAAATGACATTCCTATGTTAAACTCTGTCAAGATTTGGCTTGGGAAATGTTTTTCGATGAAGGATCTAGGAGAAGCACAGTACATACTGGGCATCAAGATTGACAGAGATAGATCTAAAAAGATGATTGGACTTAGTCAAAGCCCTTATATCAATAAGGTGCTTGAAAGGTTCAAGATGGCAGACTCCAAGCGAGGCTACCTACCCATGTCTCATGGAATGACTCTAAGCAAGACTCAGTGCCCAAAAACACTAGATGAGCGTAGATGAATGAGTGGGATTCCATATGCATCATTGATTGGTTCAATAATGTATGCTATGATATGTACATGCCCGGATGTTGCGTACGCACTCAGTGCTACGAGCAGATACCAGTCAGACCCAGGAGAGGCACATTGGACTGCTGCCAAGAATATTCTGAAGTACCTGAAAAGGCACAAAGATGACTTCCTGGTCTATGGTGGAGATGATGAATTAATTTTTAAAGGCTATACGGACGCAAGTTTCCAAACCGAAAAAGATGATTTCAGATCACAGTCTGGGTTTGTCTTCTACCTCAACGAAGGTGCAGTAAGCTGGAAAAGTGCTAAGCAAAACACCATTGCGGATTCTACAACTGAAGAGGAGTACATTGCTGCACATGAAGCAGCAAAGGAAGCTATATGGCTAAGGAAGTTCATAGGTGAACTTGGTGTAGTCCCCTCCATTAAAGGACGAATAGCCCTATATTGTGATAATAACGGAGCTATTGCACAGGCAAAGGAGCCTAGACACCACCAAAGAGTCAAGCATGTACTTCATAGATTTCACCTTCTACGAGAGTTCGTTGAAAGAAAATAAGTCGAGATAAGCAAGATTGGAACTGATGACAACATCTCAGATCCATTGACTAAACCTCTGCCGCAGGCGAAGCACAACTCGCACACTGCAGCTATGAGAATCAAGCATATTGGAGAATGGCTTTGATGTCCTTGTTTAATGTTTTAAAGTTTTAGAGTTTAAATCTTTGTAAAACATTATTGGTTAATCATTCACAATAAATGAATAGAATTCATTTTTCCATTTATTTTGTGGTTTATTAAATGATGAGTCCCTTCAATTTGACGAAATATTCAAGATAGACTGTCAGGACTAGTTCTGTGACTAAGAAATGTCTATCAAGTGAACTTGAATGTCAAAAATTGAAAATGGTCCCTGGTCGGAGTTTTCTATAAAGATGGACGCATAGAAAACGTTAGACGACTAGAATGCAAGATGACTAGTAGTTCTGTTTCTTGAACTATGTGGACATGGCAATATCGTAATCATTTGCATAGATACTTACTTTGGGAAGACTAGTATCGGACAGACCTATGAAACTTTACTGTAAGAGATGAAAATCTGTCATAAGTAAATTTCATTAAAATTATTAGACACTAAATCCTCAATACCTGAGTGATTTGAGATTACTTGTTTGAGAACTGCTTACTTTGACGTTGACCAACCGTCGCACCGTAAAAGGAGGCTATAAAGGCAACGCTCAGGTAATCACCTATCAAACGAATTCTAATCTCAAGATCGCAAGATTGGGATTGCCCTCCTATAAATCGGGATGAGATGCTTGAAAGTTGTACAAGGCCACTCGGAGAGCTAGAAACTGTAAAATGCATGGTCGTGCTCAGATGAATCATAGGCTATGATTATCTGTTTATTTGACCAGTTGAACTCTGAAATCGAGAAACACCTTTGGACGTAATAAGGATGAAAACTCTTACCTTATGTTCAAGAGTGAGCATCGAGCGACAAAGGAATTAGGAAATGCACACTTGTCCCTAAGGACAAGTGGGGGACTGAAGGGAATAATACCCTTGGTCCAAGTATGCATTTAATGATAAGTCTAATAAATGCGGTTCAGTATTAATTAATAAGTTAATAATTCAGTGAGATCAAGTGAGCTGAATGCCTAGCTAGAGGTCGCTTCAGTTCAAGTGGAATTAATGATATTAATCCACAGCTTACTCTTGACTGAACTCGTAGGGTCACACAAATAGTACGTAAACGGATTAAGTATTTAATGGAATTAAATACTCCATCTATGGATATTCGGAATCTACGGATCTTGGTTGCAGTGGGAGCTGAGATCGTCAAAAGCAAGAAGTGAATACTCCGGAAACGATGATATTGCCGGAAACGGAAATATGGATCGTATCGGAAATATAAATATTATCCAAGTCGTAGATGTTTCCGGAAACGGAAACATGGTACGTATCGGAAAATATTATTGGAAATGGAAATATTGCCGGAATCGGAAATATTGCTGGAAACGGAAATATTGTCAGAATCGGAAATATTATCGAAATCGGAAAATAATTCTGGAAACGGAAATATTTGTTCGAAACGGAAATTAATTCCGGAATCGGAAATATTAAATATTTTTCGTATCGGAAATGAATTCCGGAATCGAGAATTTAATCGGAAGCGTATCGTACGAATTAGCATCGGACGAGGCCTGCCAGACGAAGGCCCAGCACGAAGCCGGGTCATCGCCCAGCAAGCCAAAGAGCAACAAACACACGCCAAGCCTCGACCAGGCCCATCGCAAAGGCCAGGCCCAGCCAAGGCCTTGGGCGCGCGCGCGGATCAAAGGCAGCGACGAGCTGGGCCTTGCGTTGTGCGTGGGCCGTAAGGCCTGCGTGCGGTGCTTGTGCGCCACTCGTGTGTGTTACTCGAAATCCTAAGGCTACCGGGATTCGTCATATGATTAAATCTAATCCTAATAGATAAAGTTTATTTAATTAGAGTCCTAGCAGGATTATAATTAAATACTCCCTCCGTCCCAAGTTAGTTGTTACACTTTCCTTTTTCGTCCGTCCCAGATTAGTTGTTACACTTCTAAATTAGGAATGACCCCACAATTATAATATTGTCTCTCTCTTCCCAATAAATTTGTTTTTGTCCCCACCCCCTCTCTCATTCAATTAAAAAAATCCCCCACTAACTCCTATCACATCTACTTTTTCAATAAAATAACAATTGATAACCACGCTACTACTTATCGCATTAAACTGTGTGCCCAGGAGAGTGTAACAACTATTCTGGGACAGAGGGAGTAAATTTGTATTCTAATAGGATTATAATTCCTTTTCCATAACACTATAAATAGGTGCCTAGGGTCACAGATTTAAACATACAATTGAAGTATTCAAAGGTAAGATTTTGGAACAAAATCAGCCAAATACTTGCAACCTATTTAGCCGAAAATCCTAGGAACCTTAAGGGTGATTCTAGTTGGTCAATCTTAAGGCGGATCCGGACGTGTTGTGGACTATCTATGGAGGGACAACACTTGGCGTCCTAAAGACTTGTTCTTGTTCGGTTCGGGCGCAGCTAGGGAGGGCACGCTACAAATTGTATGCATCTGAATTATGCTAAATGATTATGTGTAAATAATATGTTTCCTGGCATTAAGGTTTTCTGCATGATTTATGTTTTTTCATATGTATCATAACCTAACACCTCCCTCGCAAGGCCCATCGCACAACACCGCAGCCCATCGCTGCTGCTGGCTCGCTCGTCGCTGCTCGTCGCTGCTCGCAAGACAAGGCATCGATGTTGCTTGCTTGCTCGCTGCTTGCAAGCCAAGGCATCGACTGCCTTGCTCGCTGTTGTGGCCACCGCGCACTGGCGCGCTCAGCTTGCTGTTGGCTCCCTCGCGTTGCTGCACCAAGCTGCGGGGAGACAGCGCGCATGGGCTACGCCGAGCCACACGCAACAATTATTTAAAAAAAATATTAATTTCACGAAACTTTATTTGCATTCCGTTGAGGCAGAAGACAAACCCAGACTGTGATCTAAAATCATCCTTGTCGGTTTGGAAACTTGCGTCCTTATAGCCTTTAACAATTAATTCATCATCTCCACCATAGACCAAGAAATCATCTTTGTGCCTTTTCAGGTGCTTCAGAATATTCTTGGCAGCAGTCCAATGTGCCTCTCCTGGGTCTGACTGGTATCTGCTCGTAGCACTGAGTGCGTACGCAACATCCGGGCGTGTGCATATCATAGCATACATTATTGAACCAATCAATGATGCATATGGAATCCCACTCATTCATCTACGCTCATCCAGTGTTTTTGGGCACTGAGTCTCGCTTAGAGTCATTCCATGAGACATGGGTAGGTAGCCTCGCTTGGAGTCTGCCATATTGAACCTTTCAAGCACCTTATTGATATAAGTGCTTTGACTAAGTCCAATCATATTTTTAGATCTATCTCTGTAAATCTTGATGCCCAGTATGTACTATGCTTCTCCTAGATCCTTCATCGAAAAACATTTCCCAAGCCAAATCTTGACAGAGTTCAACATAGGAATGTCATATCCAATAAGTAATATGTCGTCGACATATAATACTAGAAAATCAATTTTTCTCCCACTGACCTTCTTGTATACACAAGATTCGTCTGCGTTCTTGACGAAGCCAAAGCCACTGACTGCTTCATCAAAACGTATATTCTAGCTCCTTGATGCTTGCTTCAATCCATAAATGGATTTCTTAAGCTTGCATACCTTTTTAGCATTCTTTGGATCCTCAAAACCCTCAGGCTGTGTCATAAACACATTTTCTGTTAAAATACCATTTAAGAAAGCGGTTTTGACATCCATCTGCCATATTTTGTAATCGTAATATGCAGCGATTGCTAACATTATCCGAATAGACTTTAGCATTGCAACTGGTGAAAAGGTTTCATCGTAATCCACACCGTGGACTTGCTTGTAACCTTTCAACCAATCTTGCTTTGAAAACTTCTAGTTTCCCATCCTTGTCCTTTTTCAGTTTGAAAACCCATTTTCTTCCTATGGCTTGGTAGCCATCTGGAAAATCGACCAAATCCCAAACTTGGTTATCAGACATGGAGTCTAATTCAGATTGCATGGCTTCTTGCCATTGCTTGGAGATAGGTCTCGTCATAGCTTGTTTGTAAGTCGTAGGTTCATCGCTTTCCAGCAATAGAAGTTCATGGCTCTCGTTCGTCAAAATACCTAAGTACCTTTCCGGTTGAGACCTATATCTCTGCGATCTACGCGGGGTTACATTTCTAGATGGTTCTTGATTCTCACCTGATACCTCTAAAGATCTCTGAGTTTCAACCTGAATGTCATCTTGAGCATTCTCTAGAGTTTGTTGTTCGACTCGAATTTCTTCGAGGTCTACTTTTCTCCCACTTGTCATTTTGGAAATGTGATCTCTTTCAAAAAAGATACCCTCTCGAGCAACATACACCTTGCTCTCAGATGTATTGTAGAAGTACTACCCCTTTGTTTCCTTTGGATAGCCCACAAGGATACATTTGTCAGAGTTTGGTTGAAGTTTGTCTAAAATTAATCGTTTGACGTATACTTCACAACCCCAAATCTTAAGAAAAGACACATTTGGAGGATTTCCAAACCATAACTCATATGGAGTCTTTTCGACAGCTTTAGACGAAGCTCTATTTAGTGTGAGTGCAGCTGTGTTTAGCGCATGTCCCCAAAATTCTATTGGAAGTTCGGCCTGACCCATCCTTGATCTAACCATGTCTAGCAAGGTTCTATTCCTTTGTTCTGACACACCGTTCCATTGAGGTGTTCCGGGAGGAGTCAATTCTGATAGAATTCCACATTCTTTCAGATGGTCATCAAATTCATAGCTCAGATATTCACCGCCTCTATCAGATCGCAGTGCCTTAATCTTCTGGCCTAACTGATTCTCATATTCACTCTAAAATTCCTTGAATTTGTCAAAGGATTCAGACTTATGCTTCATTAGGTAGACATAACCATATCTACTGAAGTCATCAGTGAAAGTGAAAAAGTAGCTGAAACCACCTCTAGCATTTGTACTCATTGGTCCACATACATCTGTATGGATTAAACCCAATAGTTCAGTTGCTCTTTCTCCAACTTTAGAGAAAGGTTGCTTCGTCATTTTGCCAAGTAAGCATGATTCGCACTTACCATAATCCTCTAAGTCAAATGGTTCTAGATTTCCTTCCTTTTGAAGTCTTTCTATGCGCTTCATGTTAATATGGCCTAATCGACAATGCCATATATAGGTGAGATCTGAATCATTCTTTTTGGCCTTTTTGATATTTATGTTATAAACTTGTTTGTCGTGATCTAATAAATAAAGTCCGTTGACTAATCTAACAGATCCATAAAACATCTCTTTAAAATAAAACGAGCAACTATTGTCTTTTATTAAAAAGGAAAATCCCTTTGCGTCTAAGCAAGAAACAGAAATGATGTTTTTAGTAAGACTTGGAACATGGAAACATTCTTCCAGTTCCAAAACTAGCCCAGAGGGCAACGACAAATAATAAGTTCCTACAGCTAATGCAGCAATCCGTGCTCAATTTCCCACTCGTAGGTCGACTTCACCCTTGCTAATCTTCTACTTCTTCTTAGTCCTTGTAAACTGGAACATAAGTGTGAGCCACAACTTGTATCTAATACCCAAGAAGTTGAATTTGCAAGTATACAGTCTATAACGAAAATACCTGAAGATGGAACGACCGTTCCGTTCTTCTGATCTTCCTTAAGCTTCAAGCAATCTCTCTTCCAATGCCCCTTCTTCTTGAATTAGAAGCATTCAGACTGAGAAGTGGGTTGGCTCACCTTCTTCTTTTCAAACTTGGTGCCGCCAGCTTGCTTAGTTGGGCTGGCCTTCTTGCCACCTTTTTTAGCATTCTTCTTCTTTCCAGATTTCTTGAACTTGCCCCCACGTACCATAAGCACATCTTGCTTATCACTTTTGAGCGTCTTTTCAGCGGTCTTCAGCATACTGTGAAGCTCAGTGATCGAGAGTTTTGTCCAGACTATTCATACTGTAGTTCAGTCTGAACTAATCATACCCGCTATGAAGAGAATGGAGGATGGTGTCTACAGCCATTTCCTGAGAGAATTGCTGATCCAGCCGACTCATATTCTCAATAAGTCCAATCATTTTGAGAACATGTGGACTTACGGGCTCGCCTTTATTAAGCTTGGTCTCAAGAATTTGCCTATGAGTCTCGAATCTTTCGACTCGAGCCAGATCTTAGAACATGTTCTTTAACTCACTGATGATCGTGAAAGCATCTGAGTTGATGAACGTTTTCTGTAGATCTGCACTCATGGTCGCAAGCATTAGACATTTTACATCCTTGTTGGGATCAATCCAACGATTGAGGGCTGCCTGAGTGACCCCGTCGCCTGCGGCTTCGGGCATCGCCTCTTCCAGGACATACTCCTTTTCTTCCTGCATAAGAACTATTTGCAAGTTCCTTTGCCAGTCAAGGTAGTTTTTCCCGCTCAACTTCTCATTTTCGAGAATTGATCGGATGTTGAATGAATTGTTTTTTGTCATAGTTAAAACTATAATTGAAAAGAATAAACAAATAAATAACCATTCACAATTTCTCTTAATAAACTTAAATTCTAGCATGCATGCATGCATAATTCAATATTTATTAAGCATTTTATTCAAGTTATGTGTTCCGCCAGGTGAGAATAAAATGATTCCAAGATCCTTAAATCATTGAAGAATTAAGCACATTATGTATTTAGACTCAATTCTAAAATATTTTAGGTAAGCAAATTCTTTGCTAATAGTCTAGAAACTACTCTTAGTTGATAGGTACGTCTAAGATCTTATTAGGTAAACTTATCTCATTTGCCACAACATAAAAGGACTCCTTACTTATATCGTTGAGTTTCACCAAAACTAACATTTACCCACAATTATTTGTGTACCTTACCTCTTTAGGATAAATAAGTAACACCTCGCTATGGCGGAAAACTATTACTAAGATTGATGTAAAGGTTATCCAAGTGAGTGTTATTTTGGCATGGCAACTTTTAACTCAATTTTTAAAGTTTGGAACTTAAGGATCTTACTATGTTGGTTAGATTTTAAGTGAACTAAAATCCTTACTTATGCAACATAATCAAGCCACAATCTCATGCATAATTAAGACATATTTAAAGCAATAAATAACTTAAAGCATGCATAAGATATAAATGTGATCTAGTATTGCCCGACTTCATCTTGAAGCTTCAACTTCAAACTCCGTCTTGAAAATGGATTGGAAAATCCATCTTGAATTTCACCATGGGAGGCGCCATTTTCTTCAAATAGGATATGCTATAATTGAAACTAATTACAACTATTTGATGGTACGCAGACCAAATTTAAAATTAAAAACTTTGGTGCATTTGACCAATTTTACATTCAACTTAATGGTATACGCATACCATATTTTCTATCCTATTTGGGCCATACTAGTCACTTTCCATAACCTGCAAAACAGTACATATACAATATACCATTCACCCATTAATTTATCAATGAATGGCCCACATAGCAAGTTAGTAGAACATATTATGCATCACATAAATATTTGCAGCAATTAATCAAGGCTTCCAATAATCTACAAATTATTCAATCCTTATTAATTCTAATCGAGTTGGTTTAACCTTAAAGGAATGTAGACCTAATTAAGAGTTTATGACTAAAATGCTCCCACTAAAACCAAGAAATTTACATGCTTTACGAATTTTAAACATAAAATTGTATTTCCTAGTCCAACCGGAAACTGACAAATTTAATTAAAATTTAAAGCTCATATAAAATATTATTTAAATCCTTTATTTTATTTTCAGTTGATTAAATTAATTAATTTAAATTTTATCAAGGTTTTAATTTTAGTAAAATAATTAGTATAAATAAATTTATAATAATTAATTTATTCAAAATTTAATTTCGAGAAAAATTAAAATACGAATTTAAATTTAGTTAAAATCGTTTTCAACCGAAAAAAATTAAAACTAACCAATCGGGCCAAGACAACGCCATATGCTTGCGCCCATGCCTCGTCGAGGCCTCGTAGCAGCAGCGCCCATGGGCTGCCACTCGCATTGGTCGTAGCGCAAGCACGAGCAGCCACGTGTAGACGCAGCAAGCCGAGCAAGCCACACCTACGCTCAGCAACTCCCTCGTTGGGGCAGGGCCGGGCAATGCTCGTTGGGCGAGCCAGCGCTCACTGCCCGCGCGCGGCCTCTGTGCTCGATGGTGCCTTGCTCTCGCCTCTCGCCCACGTGCACACAGCACACACCGCACAACAAGGTTGCCCCCCGCGCGCGTGTGCCATGCCTTGCTCGCTGCATCGTACCGCATGGGCGACGAGCTCCCTTGCTCGTCGTCGCATGCCCGCACTATACAACACCCCTTAAGGGTAAACTTAGCTTTCATTTCTTCGTGCGTGCAAGTTTTGTGAACGATTTTTATAAAAATTAAAAATTTTATAAATTAAATTTATTGACAAATTAATAGCTCATATTATTTTCATAAATTTAGGCGAAAAATCAAAAATTTATTATTCAAATTAATTTCTGATTGTATTTATTTTCATGGATTCAAATCTAGAGCATAAAATTTTTAAACTTTTAAATTTCAACAAATTTTATGGTGGTTTTTATCATAGGATCTTAATTAAATTGCTAATTAATTATGAAAATCAAATCAAATTCTAAATTATTCGAATTTCAACGAATTAATTACAATTACAAATTAGGTTGTATAATTAACAAGATTAGGATTTAAAATTATTAAACATATACAGTAGGTCAATCATAGATTCAAGATTTACATACAGGATTCGCAAATATTTAATTTAACATCATAAAAATTATAAATTTTGCGTTCGAAAAACTAAAACCTCCGAAAAGTCATAGTTAAGCTACGAATTTCGGAATTCTGGGTTCGGCATCAAAACTTCGATTGTAGTCAAATTTTTAAAACGTCGTTTACATGCGAAATTCACTATTAAATTATACGATTCCGACCATTATTGACTAAACTGCCGAACATATATTTAAATAATCGCACGAATTTGCAATTAATTACGTACAACGAAAGTAATCACCCCTTTAATTCATTGCAAATTTATAAAATTTAATCATGTTAACTATAATTGATTATGGAATTAATTAGAGGCTCGTGATACCACTGTGAGGTTATGACAAATATAAAACATATATTTCATGCGGAAAAACCATAAAGCCAGGAATCCAAATTAATTGCCACATAGTCAATTAGCATAATTTAGGATACATACATGTGACGCGTGCCTTCCCTAGCTGCTCCCGAACCGAACAAGAAAAAGGTTAGGACTCCAAGTGTCGTCCCTCCGTAGATAGTCCACAGCACGTTCGGATCCGCCTTAGATTCAATTAACTAGAATATTATCTAAGGTTTTATGTTATTCGAAAGCTTAATTATTTGGTAAATTATTAAGTTAGTTTAAACTTAAAACTATATGAATACTTGTGATTGATGTGTTATAAATTGTGATTATGTATCACCTATTTATAGGGAGGAAATATCGGACTTAGATTTCCTCTAGGATTCAATTTACTAATTCGATTAGAATTGTACTTAAATTAATCCTTTTGAATTAAGTGTTTACTCAAACAACTAACTCTTGTGGATTTAGGAAAACCATTAATCAAACAGTCCTAAGCGTCTAAGGATTCATAGCATTGCACGAACACACACACACACACGCAGCCCAAGAAGGGGCGCGTTGTGCGCGGCTCGGCCCAGCAGTGCTGGCAGCACACGGCCCATTGCTTGGGCGCTGCTGCAGGCCTGCCTTGCCTTGCTCGGCTGGGCCTGACCTTGCTCCGTGCTCAGCTGGGCCTGCCTTGCTTGGCTGGGCTCGCTGCTGCTGCTTGCTCGCTGCGCGGGATTCGCTAGGCGCGGGCCTGGCTTCATGCTGGGCCTTGCGTCTAGCAAGCTCGTCCGATGTTTATTTCGTACGTCGCGCTTCCGATTAGTTTTCCGATTCCGGAATTCATTTCCGATTTGAACAATATTTAATATTTCCAATTCCAGAATTTATTTCCGTTTCGAACAAATATTTAATATTTTCGATCCGGAATTTATTTCCGTTTCGAACAAATATTAAATATTTCCGATTCCGAAATTTATTTCCGATTCCGACAATGTTTCCGATTCCGACAATATTTCCGTTTCCTGCAATATTTCCGATTCCGGCAATATTTCCATTTCCAATAATATTTCCCGATACGTACCATGTTTCCGTTTCCGGCAACATCTACGACTTGGATAATATTTGTATTTCTGTTAGGATCCATATTTCCGTTTTCGACAATATCATCGTTTCCGGATTATTCATAATTTGCCTTTTGACGATTTCAGCTCCCACTGGAACCGAGATCCGTCGATTCTGAATATCCATAAATGGAATATTTAATTCACTTAAATACTTGATCCGTTCACGTACTATTTGTGTGACCCTACGGGTTCAGTCAAGAGTAAGATGTGGATTAATATTATTAATTCCACTCGAACTGAAGCGGGCTCTAGCTAGGCATTCAGCTCACTTGATCTCACTGAATTATTAACTTGCATAATTATTTAATATTAAACCGCATTTGTTAGACTTGGCATTGAATGCATACTTGGACCAAGGGCATTATTTCCTTCATTTTCGTGTTGTGCTGAACCATTAAACATTTCATTCAAAGAAAAAGAACAATTATTGTGTTTAAATTGAAAACTAAAACCTTTAGAATCCAAACTTGAAACGAAAATAATGTTTCTAGTGATACTAGAAACATAGTAACAGTTTTATAGTTCCAAAACAAAACCTCTAGGCAAAGAAATAAAATAAGATCCTACGGCTAATGCAGCAATCCGTACTCCATTTCTCACGCGCGGATCCATCTCGCCTTTATCAAGCTTTCTACTTCTCCTTAGTCCCTGCAAATTGGTACATAAGTGTGAGCCACAACAAGTATCTAATACCCAAGAAGTAGAATTTGCAAGATTACAATGTATAACATACATACCTGAAGGAGAAGCGACGTTTCCGTCCTTCTTTTCTTCCTTTGGTTTAGGGCAATTTCGTTTGTAATGAACAATTTCATTACAATTGAAGCATTGCGATGTAGAAGGAGAAGCGTTCTTCCTCATCTTGCTCTTGGAAGGCGCCATTTGCCCTCCGGGAGTAGATGAAGATGCAGCCTTGCTTTTCTTCCCCTGGCACACTTTCTTGAATTTAGTGCATTTCACATTCAAAGGGTCTTGCTTGTGTTAGATTATGATACATATGAATAAACATAAATCATTCGGAAAAACCATAAAGCCAGGAAACATATTATTTACACATAATCATTTAGCATAATTCAGATGCATACACTTTGTAGCGTGCCCTCCCTAGTTGCGCCCGAACCGAACAAGAACAAGTCTTTAGGACTCCAAGTGTCGTCCCTCCGTAGATAGTCCACAACACGTTCGGATCCGCCTTAAGATTGACCAACTAGAATTGCCCTTAAGGTACTATACATTTTCGGCTAATAGGGCAAGAATATGGCTGATTTTTCTTCTTAAAAATCTTAGCTTTTTATTGTTTGAATACTTGAAATCCTCGATGTAAATATGTGACCCTAGGCACCTATTTATAGATTTATGGAAAAGGACTTGGAATCCTATTAGGATACTAATTTATTTAATTAGAATCTTATTAAAACTCTATTAAACAAATTCTATCTTTATTAAGATTAGGATTTAATCATATGACGAATCCCGGTAGCCTTAGGATTCGAGTAACACACTTTGAGTGATACGCTAGCACCGTACGCAGGCCTGCGGCCCGCGCACAGCACCAGCCCTTCTCGACGAAGCCCATGCCGCAGCCCTGCGTGCCGAGGCCGCTGCTGGTCCTGGCCTTTGCGCTGGGCCTAGCGTGGCTCGGCTGTTGCGTATGGTGCGTGTGGCTTGCTGGGCGATGGCCCGGCTTCATGCTAGGCCTTCGTCTGGCAGGCCTCGTCCGATACTAATTCGTACGATACGCTTCCGCTTAAATTCCAGATTCCGGAATTTATTTCCGATACGAACAATATTTAATATTTCCGATTCCGGAATAAATTTCCGTTTCGAACAAATATTTAATATTTCCGTTTCCGGAATTATTTTCCGATTTCGATAATATTTCCGATTCTGACAATATTTCCGTTTCCGGTAATATTTTCGATTCCGGCAATATTTCCATTTCCAATAATATTTTCCGATACGTACCATGTTTCCGTTTCCGGCAACATCTACGACTCGGATAATATTTATATTTCCAATACGATCCATATTTCCGCTTCCGGCAATATCATCTTTTCCGGAGTATTCACTTGCTTGCCTTTGACGATCTTAGCTCCCACTGAAACCAAGATCCGTCGATTCCAAATATCCATAGATGGAGTATTTAATGCCATTAAATACTTGATCCGTTTACGTACTATTTGTGTGACCCTACGGGTTCAGTCAAGAGTAAGCTGCGGATTAATATAATTAATTCCACTTGAACTGAAGCGGCCTCTAGCTAGGCATTCAGCTCACTAGATCTCACTGAATTATTAACTTGTTAATTAATACTGAACAGCATTTATTAGATTTAACATTATATGCATACTTGGACCAAGGGCATTATTTCCTTCAGTCTCTCACTTGTCCTTAGGGACAAGTGTGCATTTCCTAATTCTTTTGTCGCTTGATGTTTGCTCTTGAACATAAGGTAAGAGTTGTCATCCTTATTATGTCCAGAGGTGTTTCTCGGTTTCAGAGTTCAACTGATCAAATAAACAGATAATCATAGCCTATGATTCATCTGAGCACGGCCATGCATTTTACAGTTTCTAGCTCTCCGAGTGGCCTTGTACAACTTTTAGCATCTCATCCCGATTTATGGGAGGACAATCCCAATCTTGCGATCTTGATATTAGACTTCGTTTGATAGGTGATTACCTGTGCGTTGCCTTTATAGCCTCCTTTTACGGTGCGACGGTTGGTCAACATCAAAGTAAGCAGTTCTGAAACAAGTAATCTCAAATCACTCAGGTATTGAGGATTTAGTGTCTAATAATTTTAATGAAATTTACTTATGACAGATTTTCATCTCTTAAGTAAAGTTTCATAGGTCTGTCCGATACTAGTCTTCCCAAAGTAAGATCTATGCAAATGATTATGACATTGCCATGTCCACATAGTTCAAGAAACAGAACTACTAGTCATCTTGCATTTTAGTCGTCTAACGTTTTCTATGCGTCCATCTTTATAGAAAACTCCGACCAGGGACCATTTTCAACTTTTGACATTCAAGTTCACTTGATAGACATTTCTTAGTCACAGGACTGGTCCTGACAGTCTATCTTGAATATATCGTCAATTTGAAGGGACTCATCATTTAATACTAAACCAAGATTAAATGGAATATGAAAATACATTTCATATATGATAAATGTTCAACCCCAATGTTTTACAACCATGGGCCTCAAACCCATCTTTAAAACATTTCATGGAATTCAAAGCTATGCTTCATTTCCAGTGCTGCAATGTGAGTGTTGCTTCTCACTTGTTGCATAGGTTTAGTTATCATGCTTTGCCAATCTTAATATCATTTTCATCGAATGTTCTTCGAGATAGGATGATAAGATCTTTTGAGTTTGTTTATTATGTGATCTAGTCTTTCTTACTTCGATAGTGGTTCTACGCATTTTGCAATCAAGAACCATCAAGTCAGCAGACATGTGATCCACCCAGGTTCAGTGAAGAACTCTATAACGTAAACAACCCTTTTTATTGCTTCTTTGGCAATAATTACTTTTACTTCAACTGTATAGGTTGCTAGTGATGCTTTGTTTGGATTTACTTATCCAAGCAGTTCACAGATATGTGGAATACTTTCCAGCTGTATCTTAGAACATAGAAATTAATATTTTAATTTCCCACGCAACAACTCATGGTCTCCAATCCATGTTGCCATTTCAAAACACGATGCTCTATAGCTCGTCCTTATCAATGGTTAATGCCAAAGGGTCTTGCTTGATCTTTTGCCAGTGTTTATGCGTGTAGCATCAATATTTAGCATATCTTTATTTCCTTGAATCAAGAACTATTCCTATGTACCTTTTCAAGTACCATAAGTTTTTTCTTGATCTCAATCTAGTTGATCTTCACTTAGATCAATAGAGATTGGTATATGTTCGTTATGCCTAAAGTCATACGATACATTTTTGGCGATCCTCATATTATATCATACATGATAAATTCTTTTGCAGAATAATTCTTAATTGAATTCTATTCCTGTAACTTTAGCTCATTCAATTTCAGTAGATACTGAATCCAGCTAAATTCTTTGACATATAATATAGGTGAAGAATCTAATCTAGATCCTTTGATGTTTAACTTAGTAAATGCTTATACATAGTTCAAACATTCTTTACTAAGATTTATTCATATGGGTCGAATATCTCCAATGGAGACTTTCGTGTCTGATTTAGTAAATGCCATTACTTAATCTAAAACAATATCATAAGATCTTTGTAAATAGATCTTAATACCCAGTATGTACTAAGTTTCGTCATGGTCCATCATTGATGAATAATCTCAAATCTAAGTCATTAGCATTTGAATGTTATTTCACAATAGAGATATATGTGTGTGATACACATAGGACCAATTAAGTTTTACGTACTCCCACTAAACTTCTTATATATCTATAAGAATCATGTACATTTTATGAAACTAAAATACTTATTAGCTTCACTAAAATACAATTCCAATTCCCAATTGCTTGTTTAAATCTGTACTTAGATTTCATAAGCTAGCATTCATTTCAAGCATTATTTGGATCCACAAATCCTATGACATGCCATGTACATAGTTTTCTTCCAACATTTGATTGAGGAATACGTTTTGTCATACAATTGCCATATGTACCAATATGCAATCATTGCTTGAATTATAGACTTAAGCATTACGATTTTGCATGAGGCTTCAACACAATCCACGCCGTGAATTTGCTTGTAACCTTTAGCAACTAATCTAGCTTTGTGTGTGAACACAATTCCATGTTTGATGGTTTTTATCCTTAAAACAAACTTGCAACCAATAGGTGTGAAACTATTCTTGCAAATCAACAAAATTTTAATTTTGTCATCAAAACATTTAGTATGTTTTATGGCCTCTAACCATTTAAAACATTTGAGTCTATATATGGCCTCTAACCATTTTAGGGAATGTGGGTTTCGTCATAGCTTTCTTACAGGTCACAAACTCATTAATCTACATGATAATAGTTTGACTGCAAGTTGTAGGTTTCTTTACTATTTAATAGAAGAATCTCATAGTTTCAGTGATTTGATCTCTATGCCTACTTGGGTATAGAACATCAAACAATAGAATATCAATAGCCACTTGAAAGTCCTTTGAATATTCTGTTCTCCTTGAAGCACTTGTAAAGTCTTCTAAGAGATGTCTATTCTTTAAAGCCACTTCTAAAGTCCTTAAAGAATAAGTTCGGATTTTCTGAAGCACTTCGAAAAGCCTCCGGAATTTCCGTTTATGTTTGTTGTTCGCCTCGAAGACTTTCGAGTTCTATTTTCTCCCACTTGTCATTTTGGAAACGAATCTCCAAAAGTACATCATTTCGAGCAAACAAACATTATTTTCTCAAAAATTCGTGGTAGAAACAATACCCTTGTGTCTCATTTGAATAAATCACAATGAAACATATATCTATACTTGCGCCTTAGTTTGTTGAATAACAAACACTAAGCTCCCACTGAGTTTAGGAACTCTGTAGAAATATTATGAAAAGATATTCTGAAATTACTTTTCAATAGCTTTGACGAATTTGGTTTAGTTTGGTGGTAGTTGAGCATTTTGTTTTAGAAATTATAGGAAAAGTCTTTATGATTCATCATTGATCGAATCAAGTACTAATTGACTTCAATCATTCCACTTAGATATGTCATATCTCATGGAGCTAGATTGTGAAATTACAACACACAATCATTGATGATCATTTTTGGTCTCAAGCAATCATTAACATGATCTATCCTAGATCTTTATGATTTCTTACCAAGTGGGATTTATACTTCTGAATCTTTGAACTAGCCAAACAGATTCAAACTTATATCACATTGAACAAATAAACCTATATTCACTCAAATCTGTGTGAAATAATAAAGTCATAAAACCTTTCTTTAGCTTTGAACTCTATTATCTAGGCGTTCTAACAATAGTTCATATCTTTTGTTACTTTCAACAATTAAGACTAGTTGTCTTAAATTGATATAGAAATCAATGAACTTTCAAAAGTCCATCAAAATAGAGATTTTGAATGTTAACTTGTTGATATGGTCTAAGCAACAATGCCAAAGATTAGTGGAACTCAAATCAAGGGGTTGATTTGAACCTAGTAAAGTTCTTATTGTTAAAGAGTTGTTTGTTTTAATCAAGCATATTGCCTCAACCCGTAATTGACCATTTCATTCAAATAAACAAACAAACATTGTTTTTGTTTTTCTTCAATGTGAGTCTTTCTGTGTTTGAAAACAGAAATTTAGGTATGCTGATTATGGAACAAAATAGTCATTAAGTTCCAGCCTTGAAAGGACTTAAAACAAACTAGATGACCCTACAACTAATTTAGCATTGCCATGCTTCATTTCCCACTTGTAGGCCATTAGTGTAGCCTAGCTTCCATTGTTTGAGTTATTACCGAAGTAAGAACCTCAAGCGGTATATGATACCAAGGAAGTTTGATTGCTAGGTCACTTCTCTTTAAACATAAACTTATAGGTAGAAACGGAATCGTAAATTCCTTTCATTTGTTCCTTGTTTTCCTATTTCTTGTACCCTTTCTTATAGTCTTAAGAATTGACTTCTCTAATGTTGACTTTTATACTTTGTTAGACATGTCCAATGTCATTTTATCAAAGTTCTTACCATTTATGTTGAATATTCTGTTTCAACTAGATGATCTTACCAGAAGCTTCTAAAGTTCTCTAAGCATCGATCTATTCGAATGTCTAGGGACTAGACTCATTTGAGAATTAAATGGAAAAAGGATTTTAGGTTGTTAACCATTGGTAAAGCTGAGCGTTTAAACTCAATGCTTTATGTAGACACCTACTTTTGTCCCCATTCCCGAAAGGGAAGGTTCGATGATGAGAACATAAATCTCCACTTGGAAACGCATCTCCTATAAAATAACGAATTTCAATCACCCTTTTCATTTCACCCGAAACCTTCTATTTATAGAAACCTGCTATTTATGGAAACCTTCTAAAAATAGTAACGGCTAGTTGTTAAAAGTGGCAAGTCATAAAAGATAGAAACCTGTCAGAATTAGGTGTTGCACTCCAACATAAATCCTAAATGAGATAGAAATTGCGAGAGAATCCTATTCCTAATACGATTCGAGAATAAGAGTTACGTATTAATTAAAATCCTAACGAGCCTAGAGTTCGTAACGGGCCCAGATGCATTCCATCATAAAATTAATACGCACTAAAAGACTCGATTAAGTCTCATACACTCCGGATTCTAAGAGTCCGAATCTGACAAAGAAACGGCCCAGACCCTATTTTCAACGCCTGGCTCTGGGCGCCGAAATCTTCGGCGCCCAGCCCTGGGCGCTGAAATTACCTGGGACGTGTTCTTTCCTAATTCTTCGTGGATTAGAGTTCTACAATTCTATATTTCCACGAACTCCTTCCCTATAAATATAGCCCCAAGTTCGACGTGAAAAGGACACAACACACAATTATTATTCTGAGTATTGACTCTAAACCCCTAAGCCTAAGCCTCACGCTGCGAAATTAATCACGCGTTCTGTCGCAATTGATCCAAAAATCGAACAGAACGTATCATGTCCCGTGATTTGAGATTCGTTAAATAAAAGGAGAAATAGGAAAGTCAAAGTGGTTAGTTTTCTGAGAACCGTGACGCACCTCTCAAGGGTGCGTCGTAATGTGTCCCTTTTCCATGGTTTAATTGCTTTCCTCGCCCTTTTTATGAAATGTTAAACTAATTAAATTTGATTGTTCTATCACGCCTAATAAAGATAACATTTTTGGGAAATTGGATCATCATGCTAGGTCCCTTAATACAATCTAAATCAGATAATCGCGCTCGATCTAGTATTATATGTTGCATATTGTTAAAATCAACTCAGATTAGTTTAATAGTTAACGCATGTCCCTTCAATTATTTATGCTGAGCTAGTAAGGATATCCTACCTCTGGAGTTATCGAAGAGTGAGTACTCCTTTCGTTAGTTACAATCCCCCGAACCCTCAATCTCTACCTTGCGGGTGTATGTTGAGAGATCCCCACACCAGGGATCACAAGGGAACCTACGGCCGTCGTGGTCAAACATAATTGCACTCCCTTTATGTCACGATAACCGGGTTTTGTCAGTTTTTCTCATTGTCGTTAAAAACTGAATGGCGACTCCTATATTACTAGTCAATTGGGTGTAAACTCACAGGAAATCCAATTACACTTGATTTGACAAAAAAGAAGCGTCACACCCACGAGGGACAAGGTCACGCATTAGCCTCGTGCTTTTTCGACCCCCTCACACTTTATGATCTCAAAACTGAAGGAAATAATGCCCTTGGTCCAAGTATGCATTCAATGTTAAGTCTAATAAATGCGGTTCAGTATTAATTAACAAGTTAATAATTCAGTGAGATCAAGTGAGCTTAATGCCTAGCTAGAGGCCGCTTCAGTTCAAGTGGAATTAATGATTTTAATCCACAGCTTACTCTTGACTGAACCCGTAGGGTCACACAAATAGTACGTAAACGGATCAAGTATTTAATGGCATTAAATACTCCATCTATGGATATTCAGAATCGACGGATCTTGGTTTCAGTGGGAGCTAAGATCGTCACTGGCAAGAAATGAATACTCCGGAAACGATGATATTGCCGGAAACGGAAATATGGATCGTATCGGAAATATAAATATTATCCAAGTCGTAGATGTTGTCGGAAACGGAAACATGGTACGTATCGGAAAACATTATCGGAAATGGAAATATTACCTGAATCGGAAATATTGCCGGAAACGGAAATATTGTCAGAATCGGAAATATTATCGGAATCGGAAAATAATTCCGGAAACGGAAATATTAAATATTTGTTCGAAACGGAAATTAATTCCGGAATCGGAAATATTAAATATTGTTCGTATCGGAAATGAATTCCGGAATCGAGAATTTAATCGGAAGCGTATCGTACGAATTAGCATCAGACGAGGCCTGCCAGACGAAGGCCCAGCACGAAGCCGGGCCATCACCCAGCAAGCCAAGCGCAACAACCACACGCCAAGCATACGACTAGGCCCAGCGCAAAAGCCAGGCCCAGCCGAAGCTTGGGCGCGCGCGCGGACAAGGCTGCGACAGTGGGCCTTGCGCTGTGCGCTCAGCGTGGGCCGCAAGGCCTGCGTGCGGGCGTGCGGTGCTTGTGCGCCACTCGTGTGTGTTACTCGGAATCCTAAGGCTACCGGGATTCGTAATATGATTAAATCTAATCCTAATAGATAAACTTTGTTTAATTAGAATCCTAGTAGGGTTATAATTAAATAGATTTGTATTCTAATAGGATTATAATTCCTTTCCATAAACTCTATAAATAAGTGCCTAGGGTCACATATTTACAACGAGTTTTCAAGTATTCAAAGTGAGTTTTTGAGAGAAAAATTCAGTCACACATTTGCCTAAAAGTGCCGAAAATAATAGTACCTTAAGGGCGATTCTAGTTGGTCAATCTTAAGGCGGATCCGGACGTGCTGTGGACTATCTACGGAGGGACGACACTTGGAGTCCTAAAGACTTGTTCTTGTTCGGTTCGGGCTCAGCTAGGGAAGGCACGCAACAAAGAGTATGCATCTAAACTATGCTAAATGATTATGTGTAAGTAATATGTATTCCTGGCTTAATGGTTGTTTCCGCATGATTTATGAATTGTCATATGTATCATAACATAACAAAAACTACATTGTATTTTGAATTCACAATCACCAATCGGTTTTCCATTCGACTTTGATACTCGAAAACAACCATAAAAGTCGATATAAGAAACGTACATTTTAAATTGCTCACTTTCTCTCATTTCCGTGAATCGTTCTTGGATTCACTACCAATCGAGGAAATTTACTGTTACCTTTCTAAAAGGATTTATTGCAGTGCAAGATATTTAATTATAAACAATAATTAAAACATACATTCAAGAATGCAAAGTCTAAACATTTATCATGAGTAATAACTTGAATATTAAAGCAATCGTGCAATTTAAACAAGTTATTAGCATTTTATTCGATTTTATTGTTCCGGCAGGTGTGAATAAAATGATTCCAAGACCCTAAAACCATTGAAGAATTAAGCACATTATGTATTTTGACTCAATTCTAAAACATTTTAGGTAAGCAAAAGCCTTTTGCTAATAGTCTAGAAACTACTCTTGGTTGATAGGTACGTCTAAGAACTTATTAGGTAAACCTATCGATTTTGCCACGACATAAAAGGACTCCTTACTTATATCGTTGAGTTTCACCAAAACTAACATGTACTCACAATTATTTGTGTACCTTACCCCTTTAGTATCGATAAGTAACACCTCGCTATGGCGGAAAACTATTACTAAGATCGATGAAAAAAGGATATCCAAGTAAGTGTTATTTTGGCATGGCACCTTTTAACTCAATTTTTAAGTTTGGAACTTAAGGCTCTTACTATGTTGGTTAGATTTTAAGTGAACTAAAATCCTTAATCATGCAACATAATCAAGCTTCGATCTCATGCATATTTAAGACATATTTAAAAGCAACAAATAACTTAAAACATGCATAAGATAAATGTGATCTAGTATGGCCCGACTTCATCTTGAAGCTTCAACTTCAAAGTCCGTCTTGAAAATCTCCGTGGGAGGCGCCATTTTCTTCAAATAGGATAAGCTATAATTAAACTAATTACAACTATTTGATGGTACGCAGACCATATTTGAATTGAAAAACAAATTTGGTGCTTTAGACCAATTACATTCAAATTAATGGTATGCAGACCATATTTTCTATCCTATTTGGGCCATACTAGTCACTTCATAACCTGCAAAACAGTACATATACAATATATACCATTCACCCATTCATTATCATGAATGTCCCACATAGCTGGTTAGTAAAACACGTTATGCATCACATAAATATTTGCAGCAATTAATCAAGGGCACCAATAATCTACCAATTATTCAGTCCTTATTAATTCTAATCAAGTTGTTTAACCTTAAAGGATTTGTAGACCTAATCAAGAGTTTATGACTAAAATTGCTCCCACTTAAACCAATAAATTCATATGCTTTACTAATTTTAAACATAAAAAAGTATTTCTAGTCTAACCGGAAACATACAAATTTAATTAAAATTTAAAGCTCATATAAATTTATAATTGAATCCATTTTATTTAATTTATTTTCAGTTGAATTAAATGAATTTAAATTAATTCAAGGATTAATTTTAGTAAAATAATTAGTATAAATTGAATTTCTAATAATTATAATATTCAAAATTAAAACCCGAGAAAACAATTTAAATTATTAATTTTAAAAATTAATTAAAACGTTTCCGAACTGAAAATTCAATATTAAATTTAAAACGAACCAATCGGGTCAAGACAAGGCCATGGGCTTGCGCCCATACCTCGTCAAGTACAACAAGCAACAAACCCCTTGTCACTCGATTGATCGTACCGCAAAGCCCAAGCAACAACGCACCAATGCGTCAGGCCCAGCGAGCCACGCTTGCGCGCAGCCCACTCGCCCATCGCCTTGGCGCGCTGCTGGGCAACACTTGCTGGACAGGCCAGCCAACGCTGCCCGCGTGCACGTTGTGTTGCGCTTATCACTGCCTTGGCTACTGCCTTGGCGTGCTGCTGGGCAAGGCAACGCACGTTGTAGCGCAGCATCCATTGCTGCCCACGCATGCTTGCCTTGCTCGCTGCACTTGCTTGCCTATCGCCCCATCGCCCCGTGCGCGTAGCACACAGCCCCTAGGCAGCCATTGCCTTGTGCATGCCACGCTCGTTGCTCGCTGCATTCGTACCGCATGGGTGACGAGCTCCCTTGCTCGTCGTCGCATGCCCGCACTATACAACACCCCTTAAGGGTAACACGTAGCGTCCTTTGCTTTGTGCATGCAACTTTTATTAGCGAATTATATAAAAAATTTAAAAATTTAATTTAAAAATTAACGACAAATTAATAAATCATATTAATTTCATAATTTTAGGGCGAAAAATCGAAAATTTATTAATCAATTAATTTCCGATTAACATGGAATCAAATCTAGGTCATAAAAATTAAAAATTTAACATAAATTAACAATTTTTATGGTGGATTTTAATCATTGGTACCTAATTAAATTATTAATTAATCATGAAAATCAAATCAATTCTAAATTATTCGAATTTCAACAATTTAATAATAATTACAAATTAGGTTGTATAATTAACAAGTCTAGGCATTCATAATTGTTAAACATATACTGTAGGTCAATCAAAAACTCAAGATTTATCAACAAGAATCGCAAATATTCAATTTAACATCTTAAATTTACAAACTTTTGCGTTCGAAAAACTAAAACCTCCGAAAAGTCATAGTTAGGCTTCGAATTTGTCAAAATTTTAGAATGCCTTTTACATGCGGAATTGACACAAAAATCACTCGATTTGGATGAGTAACGAAGAAACTGCCGAAAAACTGCGTACATATAATTAAATAAACGCAATTTGCAATTAATTACGAAAAGTAATCACCCCTTTAATTCTTTGCAAATTTGTAAAATTTAACCATGTTCATGCAATTTAGATTATGAAAATAATAAGAGGCTCGTGATACCACTGTTAGGTTATGATACATATGAATAAACATAAATCATGCGGAAAAACCATAAAGCCAGGAAACATATTATTTACACATAATCATTTAGCATAATTCAGATGCATACACTTTGTAGCGTGCCCTCCCTAGCTGCGCCCGAACCGAACAAGAACAAGTCTTTAGGACTCCAAGTGTCGTCCCTCCGTAGATAGTCCACAGCACGTCCGGATCCGCCTTAAGATTGACCAACTAGAATCGCCCTTAAGGTACTATATATTTTCGGCTAATAGGGCAAGAATATGGATGATTTTTCTTCTTAAAACTCTTAGCTTTTTATTGTTTGAATACTTGAAATCCTCGATGTAAATATGTGACCCTAGGCACCAATTTATAGAGTTATGGAAAAGGACTTGGAATCCTATTAGGATACTAATTTATTTAATTAGAATCTTATTAAAACTCTATTAAACAAATTCTATCTTTATTAGGATTAGGATTTAATCATATGACGAATCCCGGTAGCCTTAGGATTCGAGTAACACACTTCGAGTGATACGCTAGCACCGCACGCAGGCCTACGGCCCACGCACAGCACCAGCCCTTCTCGACGAAACCCATGCCGCAGCCCCGCGTGCCGAGGCCGCTGCTGGTCCTGGCCTTTGCGCTGGGCCTGGCGTGGCTCGGCTGTTGCGTGTGGTGCGTGTGGCTTGTTGGGAGATGGCCCGGCTTCGTGCTGGGCCTTCGTATGGCAGGCCTCGTTCGATGCTAATTCGTACGATACGCTTCCGATTAAATTCCCGATTCCGGAATTTATTTCCGATACGAACAATATTTAATATTTCCGATTCCGGAATAAATTTGCGTTTCGAACAAATATTTAATATTTCCGTTTCCGGAATTATTTTCCGATTTAGATAAGATTTCCGATTCTGACAATATTTCCGTTTCCCCGGTAATATTTCCGATTCCGGCAATATTTCCATTTCCAATAATATTTTCCGATACGTACCATGTTTCCGTTTCCGGCAACATCTACGACTCGGATAATATTTATATTTCCGATACGATCCATATTTCCGCTTCCGGCAATATCATCGTTTCCGGAGTATTCACTTGCTTGCCTTTGACGATCTTAGCTCCCAATGAAACCAAGATCCGTAGATTCCGAATATCCATAGATGGAGTATTTAATGCCATTAAATACTTGATCCGTTTACGTACTATTTGTGTGACCCTACGGGTTCAGTCAAGAGTAAGTTGTGGATTAATATAATTAATTCCACTTGAACTGAAGCGGCCTCTAGCTAGGCATTCAGCTCACTTGATCTCACTGAATTATTAACTTGTTAATTAATACTGAACCGCATTTATTAGACTTAACATTATATGCATACTTGGACCAAGGGCATTATTTCGTTCAGCTTGAACTTAAGGATTTTCTCGAATTTCTCGAGCAATTCCACAAGTTCACTGAATGTGTTCTCTTTCTGATTAAAGAGATAGTGCATCTTAAACCCCTCATAATCCTTATGAAGAGAATTCAGCAAAAGTGCAATAGCTATTGGCTCTCTGATGGAACCACCAAGTCTCTCAATTGTGAAGAATAATCACATGAGACGAAATTGGTGTGTTTATGTCCATCTTAGTTGAGTAAATGTGCTTTTGTGCCTCTAGAAGCTCGTTCTCTAGACACGACCTGTGTGGGGTAATGAGTTTGAGACTGCTCATTGAATTAGCCAATTCATCAACCCTGTTGCCAACAGTTTGTCCCTTGGGTTGATACCTCACACGACATCAATCCCTTAGATGACTTAGGAGTGCATGAGGCTCATAGATAATAAACCTCCATCTCCAATTTTCAGGAATAGACTTTAGGATAAACTCCGAGACAAGGTACTTGTGAAGTTCCCAATTTATGTACCTTTCTGGAGTCATACCCCACGCATAATAGCTAGGAAAAGGTTGTTCGAAGACATAGCGCATGTCGTTAACATTTAAAACTTCGATAAGTTTCCTTTCCCATTCAAGAATTTTAGTCAAGTTTAACTCGACATCCAGAATTTCCGATGATTTGATTGTTGTTTTAGACATTCTACATTTGAAAAGAATTCGCAATAAATAACCATTCATAATCTTTAATAACTTTGAAATAAATGCAAACATGCAATCATTAAAGCTATTAAAAATTTCATTCATGCAAAAGCAAAACAAGGTCCATAATGAATGAAACGATTCGAAGACCCTAAAAGTCCTAAATCCTTAAGCAGCTTTGGCATGTCTTAAGTCTTTTAAGATTCTAGGTAAGCAAAACCTATTGCTAGTAATCTCCAAATCACTCTTGGTTAATAAATTAATATCATAATTTATCCCATTGCCACAACATATGCCATTGTTGTTTGAGTTAAAACCACAATCAACGTGTTCCTTTGGGATACCTTACCATCTAAGTCAACTAAAATAGCACCTCGCTTTGGCGGAAACCTACTACGTTAGATCCTTAGATTTTTGTAAGTGCTTGATTTGGAAGGAAATTTTAAACTCAATATTACTTTGGACCTATTTGTTTCTATGTTGGTTCGATATTTAGTGAGCTAAATCTAATCGAGCATACAAACAACATTTATGCATAATATACAATCATTCACAATATATATAGTGCATAAATAAACTTTGGTGAACTAGTATGGCCCAAAACTTTGTTTTGAAGCATCCAATATTCTTCACCTTGTTAGCTTGGCATCGTCTTGAACTTCATTCAATATGCTAACTTAAAGTTCTAAACTAGAAATACTTGAAATAACTAAAAATTACATCAAAATTTCAATGGTACGCAGACCATATTTAAAACTTTACATTCAAAGATAAAACGGTTCGCATACCGTATTTAACTATCCTAGATTGGCCATACTAGTCAATTGAGTACGTGCAATACATAAATTATACATTCTATGCATTCATCCATTCATATCCTAAAATGAATGGCCCACATAAATATGCAAGTATCTACATGATTTATTTAAAAATCACATTCACATAAAACGCGTCCTAAAAGATTAATCAATTCCGAATTATTAATCCTTAGAATTTATTCTAATCAAAATTTAATTTAATTAAAATAATAGTGCCCTACGAAAATAATTAAAATAATTATTTCATTTTAATTTCATTAAGCGGCTCCCACTCAAACCAATATTTTATTTCGGATAATTTATTTTAAATATTTAATTAAACTCACGGCCCGGCCCAAGTTAAATAAAATAATTAAATAATTATCCATCGTTAGCCAATTCATGCAAAACTAAAATTTAAAGCCTAAACGAACAAATTGCCAATTTCGTGCAATACGGGCTAGGCTTGCGCCCAGCCCAACATTGTCAAGTGCGTTGTGGCCATACGAGGCCACGAGGATCAAATCCCCTCCCTCGCAAGGCCAATCGCACAACACCGCAGCCCATCGCTGCTGCTGGCTCGCTCGTCGCTGCTCCTCGATGCTCGCAAGCCAAGGCATCGATGTTGCTTGCTTGCTCCCTGCTCGCAAGCCAAGGCATCGACTTCCTTGCTCGCTGTTGTGGCCAGCGCGCACTGGCGCGCCCAGCTTGTTGTTGGCTCCCTCGCGTTGCTGCACCAAGCTGCGCGGAGGCAGCGCCCATGGGCTACGCCGAGCCACACGCACCGCACACCCCTCGTTCCGCGCCTTTGGCTCGTGCCATACGAGCCAATTATTTTTAAAAAAATTAATTTCACGAAACGTTATTTGCATAAGTTATTTTTATGGAAATTAACAAAATTAATTGTTTTTATTTTCGAAAAATAACAAAGTGGGTGATTTAATTAATTTTCCAACCATCCAATTTTGCAAAATTTATTAAATCCTGGCTAACAATATTCAAATTTAAAGAACGAACAATGTCAACAAAAATTTGAACATTTTTGATAATCCAATCCAAAATTTTAAATCGTTCTAAACATTTAAATTTCAGATTTTTACCAATTTGGTTTAAGTGATGATTAAAATTAACGAATCTAATAAAAAATTTAATCCAATAATTTTTAAAAACTACCACTTTATATGAAATTATATTACCTTTCCCAATCAACGAAATTTCCAGATCTAAATTATTTTAAAAATTAATTTGCGATCTAAAAATTAGAAATTTATGGAAACTAATATTAGGGTTTATACTTAACATTTAAGGCCGAAACTTTTACCATAATTTTAACATATACCTAATAACAGTAGGTCAATATTTCAATAAATTCCGAGTAGTTTAGGTGGTGCAATTAATTGAAATACTTTCCGAAATTGTTAATTTAATTCGTTAATTAACAAAAACGCCCAAAAACTCGAACTTCGAGTCCTGTTTTTGCGATTCTGTTCTCATGAGTTGATCTTAGAAAATAGTTTTCAATCAGATTAGGTTCAAAAAAATCGGAATTCCGACACTTTTTGAATTCAGAATATATTATACGATTCATCCAATAATCCAAAATATTTCGTAAATTCATTAAAAATTCAGAAAATTTCGACAGCATACAAAAACATATTAATCATGAAAAAAAGTACTTTAATACATATGGCTCTGATACCACTGTGCGGGAATACAGTTAAATACATATTAACATGTGTGGAACAATCCTCAAAGCCAAGAAGCATCAATACTACAAAACACCTTTATAAGTCGCCCTTTTAGAGTCGCCTCAAATTAATGTGTGACACCAAAACATTTGGAGTCCCATTTTATAAAACAGGCGACACATAAAGTTGCTAGCAGATATTTCAAAGAGACTAGCGTGTCGCCTGTGTTATAAAATGGGACTCTAAAAGTTTTGGTGTCGCACGTTAGTTGAAGGAAATAATGCCCTTGGTCCAATTATGCATTCAATAATAATTCTAATAAATGCGGTTCAGTATTAATTAACAAGTTAATAATTCAGTGAGATCAAGTGAGCTGAATGCCTAGCTAGAGGCCGCTTCAGTTCAAGTGGAATTAATGATAATTAATCCACAGCTTACTCTTGACTGAACCCGTAGGGTCACACAAATAGTACGTAAACGGATCAAGTATTTAATGGCATTAAATACTCTATCTATGGATATTCGGAATCGACGGATCTTGGTTTCAGTGGGAGCTGAGATCGTCACAAGCAAGTGAATACTCCGGAAACGATGATATTGCCGGAAACGGAAATATGGATCGTATCGGAAATATAAATATTATCCAAGTCGTAGATGTTGCCGGAAACGGAAACATGGTACGTATCGGAAAATATTATCGGAAATGGAAATATTGCCGGAATCGGAAATATTGTCGGAAACGGAAATATTGTCAGAATCGGAAATATTATCGGAATCGGAAAATAGTTCCGGAAACGGAAATATTAAATATTAACTAAGTCCAATCATCTTGACATAAGTGCTTTGACTAAGTCCAATCATCTTGACTGTGCTTCTCCTAGATCTTTCATCGAAAAACATTTCCCAAGCCAAATCTTGACAGAGTTCAACATAGGAATGTCATTTCCGATAAGTAATATGTCGTCGACATATAATACTAGGAAAGCAATTTTGCTCCCACTGACCTTCTTGTATACAAAAGATTCGTCTGCGTTCTTGATGAAACCAAAGTCACTGACTGCTTCATCAAAACGTATATTACAGCTCCTGGATGCCTGCTTCAATCCGTAGATTGACTTCTTTAGCTTGCATACCTTTTTAGCATTCTTTGGATCCTCAAAACCTTCAGGTTGTGTCATAAACACAGTTTCTGTTAAAACGCCGTTTAAGAAAGCAGTTTTGACATCCATCTGCCATATTTCGTAATCGTAATATGCAGCGATTGCTAACATTATCCGAATAGACTTTAGCATTGCAACTGGTGAAAAGGTTTCATCGTAATCCACACCGTGGACTTGCCTGTAACCTTTTGCAACCAATCTAGCTTTGAAAACTTTAAGTTTCCCATCCTTGTCCTTTTTCAGTTTGAAAACCCATTTGCTTCCAATGGCTTGGTAGCCATCTGGCAAATCGACCAAATCCCATACTTGGTTTTCAGACATGGAGTCTAATTCAGATTGCATGGCTTCTTGCCATTGCTTGGAGCTAGGGCTCGTCATAGCTTGTTTGTAAGTCGCAGGTTCATCACTTTCAAGTAATAGAACGTCATAGCTCTCGTTCGTCAAAATACCTAAGTACCTTTCCGGTTGAGATCTATATCTTTGCGATCTACGCGGGGTAACATTTCTAGATTGACCATGATTCTCACCAGATTCTTCTAAAGATCTCTGAGTTTCATCCTGAATGTCATCTTGAGCATTCTCTAGAGTTTGTTGTTCGACTCGAATTTCTTCGAGGTCTACTTTTCTCCCACTTGTCATTTTGGAAATGTGATCTTTCTCCAAAAAGACACCATCTCGAGCAACAAACACCTTGTTCTCAGATGTATTGTAGAAGTAATACCCCTTTGTTTCCTTTGGATAGCCCACAAGGATACATTTGTCAGATTTTGGATGAAATTTGTCTGAAATTAATCGTTTGACGTATACTTCACATCCCCAAATCTTAAGAAAAGACACATTTGGAGGCTTTCCAAACCATAATTCGTATGGAGTCTTTTCGACAGCTTTAGACGAAGCTCTATTTATAGTGAGTGCAGCTGTATTTAGTGCATGTCCCCAAAATTCTAATGGAAGTTCGGCCTGACCCATCATTGACCTGACCATGTCTAGCAAGGTTCTGTTCCTCCGTTCCGACACACCGTTCCATTGTGGTGTTCCTGGAGGAGTCAATTCTGATAGAATTCCACATTCTTTCAGATGGTCATCAAATTCATAGCTCAGATATTCACCGCCTCTATCAGACCGCAGTGCCTTAATCTTCTTGCCTAATTGATTCTCTACTTCACTCTGAAATTCCTTGAATTTGTCAAAGGATTCAGACTTATGCTTCATTAGGTAGACATAACCATACCTACTGAAGTCATCAGTGAAAGTGATAAAGTAGCTGAAACCACCTCTAGCATTTGTACTCATTGGTCCACATACATCTGTATGGATTAAACCCAATAGTTCATTTTCTCTTTCTCCAACTTTAGAGAAAGGTTGCTTTGTCATTTTGCCAAGTAAACATGATTCGCATTTACCATAATCCTCTAAGTCAAATGGTTCTAGAATTCCTTCCTTTTGAAGTCTTTCTAAGCGTTTCAAGTTTATATGGCCTAATCGACAATGCCACAGATAGGTGAGATCTGAATCATCCTTTTTGGCCTTTTTGGTATTTATGTTATATACTTGTTTGTCGTGATCTAATAAATAAAGTCCATTGACTAATCTAGCAGATCCATAAAACATCTCTTTAAAATAAAACGAACAACTATTGTCTTTTATTAAAAAGGAAAATCCCTTAGCATCTAAGCAAGAAACTGAAATGATGTTTTTAGTAAGACTTGGAACATGGAAACATTCTTCCAGTTCCAAAACTAGCCCGGAGGGCAACGACAAATAGTAAGTTCCTACAGCTAATGCAGCAATCCGTGCTCCATTTCCCACTCGTAGGTCGACTTCACCCTTGCTTAACTTTCTACTTCTTCTTAGTCCCTGTGGATTGGAACATAAGTGTGAGCCACAACCTGTATCTAATACCCAAGAAGTTGAATTAGCAAGTATACAGTCTATAACGAAAATACCTGAAGATGGAACGACTGTTCCGTTCTTCTGATCTTCCTTTAGCATTGGACATTCTCTTTTGTAATGGCCTATTCCATCACAATAAAGACAGCTTGATGTGGACTTGTCCTGCTTTGATTTAGCATTGCCCTTGGACTTTCCACTTTTCTTGAACGGTCTCCTTCTAGCCTTGAGTAAATCTTTGGCTTCACAGTCCAGTATTATTTCAGCCTTTCTGACAAGGTGAACAAATTCTGCAACTGTTTCTTCTCTTGGTTCACTTAGGTATAGTTGCTTGAAGCGACCAAACCCACTGTGTAGTGAATTGAGCAAGATAGAGACTGCCATCCTTTCGCTTATTGGTGTTCCTAGTAGACTTAGGCGATCAAAGTATGAACGCATAAGATCCACATGGAACCTCAGTGGGACGCCTACCCTCTGTTTAGTGCGAAGGAGCTGAACATGTGTTTCTTGGACCTCCATCCTATAACACCTGTTGGGAGAACTAACCTTTAGACCAGACATTGATTCAATCAACTCATGCACGTTCAGGTCCCTGTCCTCCGTGCTTCCACGACAGATATCCCTCAGATTCTTGATGAGCGTAAAAGGTTCATAGGCTACAAACCTTCTAGCCCAATCATCAAGGATATTGTTCAGCATGAGACTCATAACCTTTTTGAGATCCGCATCCCAGGCGTAAAATCTCTCAGGGGTCATGTCTCTGGCATAGTAGCTTGGCATGGGATGTGATAATACATACTCAAGTCCATTGAGTTTGACTATTTCAACTAGCTTAGCTTCCCATTCAAGAAAATTTGCCAGGTTCAGCTTGACCATAAGCTCAGAACCCATGATGATGTTTTGATTGTTGTTTGCCATATTAAAAACTACAATTGAAAAGAATAAACAAATAAATAACCATTCACAGTTTCTCTTAATAAACTTAAATTCTAGCATACATGCATAATTCAATGTTTATTAAGCATTTTATTCAAGTTATGTGTTCCGTCAGGTGTGAATAAAATGATTCCAAGATCCTAAAATCATTGAAGAACTAAGCACAGTTTGTCGACTTAATCCTAGAACATCTTAGGTAAGCAAAAGCCTTTTGCTAATAGTCTAGAAACTATTCTTGGTTGATAGGTACGTCTAAGAACTTATTAGGTAAACATATCGATTTTGCCACGACATAAAAGGACTCCTTACTTATATCGTTGAGTTTCACCAAAACTAACATGTACTCACAATTATTTGTGTACCTTGCCCCTTTAGGACCAATAAGTAACACCTCGCTGAGCGAAAACTATTACTAGATTGATGTAAAGGATATCCAAGCAAGTGTATATTTTGGCATGGCACCTTTTAACTCAATTTTTAAGTTTGGAACTTAAGGCTCTTACTATGTTGGTTAGATTTTAAGTGAACTAAAATCCTTAATCATGCAACATAATCAAGCTTTTGATCTCATGCATTTTAAGACATATTTAAAAGCAATAAATAACTTAAAACATGCATAAGATAAATGTGATCTAGTATGGCCCGACTTCATCTTGAAGCTTTAACTTCAAAGTCCGTCTTGAAAATCTCCGTGGGAGGCACCATTTTCTTCAAATAGGATAAGCTATAATTAAAACTAATTACAACTATTTGATGGTACGCAGACCATATTTGAATTGAAAAATAACTTTGGTACTTTAGACCAATTACATTCAAATTAATGGTGCGTAGACCATATTTTCTATCCTATTTGGGCCATACTAGTCACTTCATAACCTGCAAAACAGTACATATACAATATATACCATTCACCCATTCATTATCATGAATGGCCTACATAGCTGGTTAGTAAAACACATTATGCATCACGTAAACATTTGCAGCAATTAATCAAGGGCACCAATAATCTACCAATTATTCAGTCCTTATTAATTCTAATCAAGTTGTTTTAACCTTAAGGATTTGTAGACCTAATCAAGAGTTTATGACTAAAAAGGGCTCCCACTCAAACCAATAAATTCATATGCTTTACTAATTTTAAACATAAAAATGTATTTCTAGTCTAACCGGAAACATACAAATTTAATTAAAATTTAAAGCTCATATAAATTTATAATTGAATCCAAAAAGTTTAATTTAATTTCAGTCGTATTTAAATTAATTCATGATTTTAATTTTAGTAAAATAATTAGAATAAATAAAATTTATTATAATTACAATATTCAAAATTAAAATCCAAGAAAATAATTTAAATTATTAATTTTAAAATTAATTAAAATTACGTAAACTGAAAATTTCAAATTAAACATTCAAAACGATCTAATCGCAACGCAAACACCCTACGCATCGCACGCCCATGGGCCACACGCACACAGCCATCGCTGGCCATGTGCGCGCAGCCCATGCGCTCGTCGCATAGCTGCTGCATCTTCCCATCGCAAGCCATCGCACAAGTGGTGCTCGCTGCGCGCGCGCCAGCGCTCGATGCACGCGAGCCATCGCTCGCTCTGCGCGCTCCAGCGCTTGATGCACGCGAGCCATCGCTCGCTGTGCGCGAGCAATTGCGCGCGATCAATGCTGGGCGCAGCGCTCGTGGCACGCGAGCTTGCGCTCGCTGCGCGCGAGGCTGCGCGCGCTTGCGCGAGGCAGTGCGCGTTGTGGCGCAGCTCGCTTGCTGCCCATACGCGACTGCCATGCCTTGCCTTCGCCCATGCCCATTCATCCATAGCTCGTGGCCCACGACACAAGGCAGGGTTGCTGCCTTGTGCTCGTGCACCATGCCCCTGCTCATTGCATTCGTGCCGCACGGGCGACGAGCTCCCTTGCTCGTCGTCGCATGCCCGCACTATACAACACCCCTTAAGGGTAACACGAAGCGTCCATTGCTTTGTGCGTGCAAGTTATATGAACGAATCGCATAAAAATTTAAAATTTATATTTAAAATTAATGACAAATTAATAAGTTAATATTAATTTCACAATTTTAGGGCGAAAAAATCGAAAATTTATTATTCAATTGATTTCCGATTATCATGGATTCAAGCCTAGGTCATAAAAATTTAAAATTTATCATAAATTTACAATTTTTATGGTGGTTTTTAATCATAGGTTTCTAATTAAATTATAATTAATTATGAAAATCAAATTAATTCTAAATTATTCTAATTTTCAACAAATTAATCATAATTACAAATTAGATTGCATAATTAACAAGGCTAGGCATTCAAACTTGTTAAACATATACAGTAGGTCAATCAAAAATTCAAGATTTATCAACAAGAATCGCAAATATTTAATTTAACATCTTAAATTTACGAAATTTTGCATTCGAAAAACTAAAACCTTCGAAAAGTCATAGTTAGGCTTCGAATTTGTCAAAATTTTAGAATGCCTTTTACATGCGGAATTGACACAAAAATCACTCGATTTGGATGAGTAACGAAGAAACTGCCGAAAAACTGCGTACGTATAATTAAATAAACGCAATTTGCAATTAATTAACAATTACGAAAATTAATCACCCCTTTTAATTCTTGCAAATTTGTAATATTTAACCATGTTCATGCAATTTAGATTATGAAAATAATAAGAGGCTTCTGATACCACTGTTAGGTTATGATACATATGACAATTCATAAATCATGCGGAAAAACCATTTAGCCAGGAATACATATTATTTACACATAATCATATAGCATAGTTTTGATGCATACTCTTTGTTGCGTGCCTTCCCTAGCTGCGCCCGAACCGAACAAGAACAAGTCTTTAGGACTCCAAGTGTCGTCCCTCCGTAGATAGTCCACAGCACGTCCGGATCCGCCTTAAGATTGACCAACTAGAATCGCCCTTAAGGTACTAAAGATTTTCGGCACTTATACTCAAGGAATGTGTCTGAATTTTCTCTCAAAAACTCACTTTGAATACTTGAATAATCTATTAAAATATGTGACCCTAGGCACCTATTTATAGAGTTATGGAAAGGGTTTTGGAATCCTATTAGGATACTAATTTATTTAATTATAACCCTACTAGGACTCTAATTAAATAATCATTATCTAATAGTTTTAGGATTTAATCACACTTCGAATCCCGATTGCTTCAGGATTCCCGCACAAGCATTGCACGAGCACCGTACACCCGCGCAAGCCTTGCGGCCCACGCTAGGCGCACAGCGCTCGGCCCACTGTTGTGCTCTTGTGCGCGCGCCCAAGGCCTTGGCTGGGTCTGGCCTTGCGCTGGGCCTGGTCGAGGCTTGGCATGCGATGGTGCGCGTTGGCTCGCTGGGCGACGGCCTGGCTTCGTGCTGGGCCTTCGTCTAGCGGGCCTCGTCCGATGCTAATTCGTACGATACGCTTCCGATTAAATTCCCGATTCCGGAATTCATTTCCGATACGAACAATATTTAATATTTCCGATTCCGGAATCAATTTCCGTTTCGAAAAAATATTTAATATTTCCGTTTCCGGAATTATTTTCCGATTCCGATAATATTTCCGATTCTGCAATATTTCCGTTTCCGGCAATATTTCCGATTCTGGCAATATTTCCATTTCCGATAATATTTTCCGATACGTACCATGTTTCCGTTTCCGGCAACATCTACGACTTGGATAATATTTATATTTCCGATACGATCCATATTTCCGTTTCCGGCAATATCATCGTTTCCGGAATATTCATTTCTTGCCTGTGACGATCTCAGCTCCCACTGAAACCAAGATCCGTCGATTCCGAATATCCATAGATGGAGTATTTAATGCCATTAAATACTTGATCCGTTTACGTACTATTTGTGTGACCCTACGGGTTCAGTCAAGAGTAAGCTCTGGATTAATATCATTAATTCCACTTGAACTGAAGCGGCCTCTAGCTAGGCATTCAGCTCACTTGATCTCACTGAATTATTAACTTGTTAATTAATACTGAACCGCATTTATTAGACTTAACATAGAATGCATACTTGGACCAAGGGCATTATTTCCTTCAATACTTACTTTGGGAAGACTAGTATCGGACAGACCTATGAAACTTTACTGTAAGAGATGAAAATCTGTCATAAGTAAATTTCATTAAAATTATTAGACACTAAATCCTCAATACCTGAGTGATTTGAGATTACTTGTTTGAGAACTGGTTGCTTTGACGTTGACCAACCGTCGCACCGTAAAAGGAGGCTATAAAGGCAACGCTCAGGTAATCACCTATCAAACGAAGTCTAATCTCAAGATCACAAGATTGGGATTGTCCTCCCATAAATCGGGATGAGATGCTTAAAAGTTGTACAAGGCCACTCGGAGAGCTAGAAACTTTGAAATGCATGGCCGTGCTCGGATGAATCATAGGCTATGATTATCTGTTTATTTGATCAGTTGAACTCTGAAACCGAGAAACACCTCTAGACATAATAAGGATGACAACTCTTACCTTATGTTCAAGAGCAAGCATCGAGCGACAAAGGAATTAGGAAATACACACTTGTCCCTAAGGACAAGTGGGAGACTGAAGGAAATAATGCCCTTGGTCCAAGTATGCATTCAATGATAAGTATAATAAATGCGGTTCAGTATTAATTAACAAGTTAATAATTCAGTGAGATCAAGTGAGCTGAATGCCTAGCTAGAGGCCGCTTCAGTTCAAGTGGAATTAATGATAATTAATCCACAGCTTGCTCTTGACTGAACCCGTAGGGTCACACAAATAGTACGTAAACGGATCATGTATTTAATGGCATTAAATACTCTATCTATGGATATTCGGAATCGACGGATCTTGGTTTCAGTGGGAGCTAAGATCGTCACAAGCAAGTGAATACTCCGGAAACGATGATATTGCCGGAAACGGAAATATGGATCGTATCGGAAATATAAATATTATCCAAGTCGTAGATGTTGCCGGAAACGGAAACATGGTACGTATCGGAAAATATTATCGGAAATGGAAATATTGCCGGAATCAGAAATATTGCCGGAAACGGAAATATTGTCAGAATCGGAAATATTATCGGAATCGGAAAATAGTTCCGGAAACGGAAATATTAAATATTTGTTCGAAACGGAAATATTAAATATTGTTCGTATCGGAAATGAATTCTGGAACCGGGAATTTAATCGGAAGCGTATCGTACGAATTAGCATCGGACGAGGCCTGCCGGAGGAAGGCCCAGCACGAAGCCAGGCCATCGCCCAGCAAGCAAGACGCACGCCAACGCCCAGCCCAAGGCAGCGCCAGGCCCACCACAACGCAGGCCCAGCGCGCCAAGGCGAGGCTGCGCAGCGTGGGTCGAGCGCACGCGTGCGGGCGCCCTCGTGGCTCCGTGCGTATGTGTGTTTGTGTCCATGCACAATTCCTAAATCTATTAGGATTTGGTGTATGATTAAATTCCTATTCCTAAAAGGATTATTTAATTAATTAGAGTCCTTGTAGGATTCTAAGTTTAAATAAATCGTATCCTACTAGGATTCCAATTCCCTTTCCAAACCTCTATAAATAAGGGCCTAGGGTCATAATTTATGTACATGGGATTGAAGTATTCTAAGGGTAAGTTTTGAAAGAAAAATAAGCCAAACACTTGCAAACACTTAACCGAATTTCCTAGTAACCTTAAGGGCGATTCTAGTTGGTCTAACTTGAGGCGGATTCGGACGTACTGTGGACTATCTACGGAGGGAAGACATTTGGAGTCCTAAAGACTTGTTCTTGTTCGGTTCGGGCGCAGCTAGGGAGGGCACGCTACAAAGTGTATGCTCCTAAATTATGCTAAATGATTATGTGTAAATAATATGTTTCCTGGCATTAAGGTTTTTCCGCATGATTTATGTTTTGTCATATGTATCATAACCTAACAGTAGTAACATGCGACACCTATTTCTTCTATATATGATTTTTTGATTTTTTTTTTTTAAAATCAAATAAATACTTTCAGTGTCGCCTGTGTTAAAAAATGAGACCCTAAAGGTTTTGGTGTCGTATATTTTAACAGGCAACACCTATTTCTTCTTAATTTTTATTTCATTTTTTTTTAAAATCAAATGAAATAACTATAGTGTCGCCTGTGATAATGGGACTTTAAAAATATTGATGTCACACATTAAAATAGGTAACACCTATCACTCCCATAAAAAATAAAAAATAACTAAATATAAAAAAATATTCGCGGAACAAATTTTTCCTAAAGATTTCCTATAAACAAAAACTGAACATTTCCTAAAGTGTTGGAACCCTTAACCTACCCTCAATCTCTAACGCAAGACTCACCACGATCTTCCTCCCCCAAAACCTCTGGTAATCCTGCGGTTCTCACAAGTGGCGATAGTGGAGAAAGGAACAATCAATGGTCTTCTCACCATCTTCGATTCTCCTGACCCTGATTCCTCTTCTCCCTTCTCTCCTTCTTCCTCTTTTTAGGTATGCTCCTCCCTATTTTCCCCAATCAATTGCAATTTCTTTTTCGAGACAAATTTATTTCGTTAATTAATCTTTTATTTGCTGAACTTTTTTTCCCTAGTAGTATGTTTGTTGTTCTATGTATGAATCAATTCAATTTATGCTTAAATTTTGTGAATGTTGGTTTATTGGTACTCTGGAGCATGGTGATCTTTCTGATTTTAATGATAACAATTATTATTAGAGCTGTCACATTGGGGTTTTGGTCCAGATTGTGTGTGCGTCGAATCATGTCGGGTAGATCTATAGTCTGGCAGCTATAATTATAATGTATGTGAGATTTTGATGTAATTACGAATTATGATTCAATTTAACATTTTTTAGTGTATCAATATTTGGGGGTTAATCTAATTTATGTTGAGTTTTGGGGAATTAAGTTGGAGGGTATATAGCTAATTTCTTCCATTGAAGCTTCTGAAGTAGTATGATGCAACTTTCATGTGACAATTAACATGAGATTAGATTATGGTTTTAGGTACATGAGGGTAGCGTTTTGAAGGTGGCATGGGTTCCTCCAGAGTATTGTCCTGATTGTTATTGGTATTTATGATATATTTCCCCTGTGTGGCATTGTAGTCCAAGTTGAATATATATTTCCCCTAATATATGTGACTTTAAATCTAGATGGGAGTATTGTATAGTAAAATTCTATGTCAAAAAGTTCTGATAGAACTTAGTGAATTAGAAGTTTTAGTCCTTAATTGTGGAATAGTATAGAGTCAGATGACTTATTAAATATGCTTGCTTTTGAGTCGGATTTACTGTTTTCTTTGCGTTGTTGTCATGAATTAGCAATTGTGAAATGTGTGCCTTTTTGGTAATTGGGGGAAATGAGACATCATGTGGATAGTGCATGTTTTTAGGATTGGAAATGAGCATGTTACGCAATTGATTGGGGTAGATGCGGCTGTTGTTGCCTTTGAAAGGTGTTTTGTTGTGTTTATGGTATTTTGAACTATTGGTATTCATCTTTTGCTAAGATATGCGGGTTTTCTGAACTATTGTCAATCTCTTGTTGATGTAAACTACACTTGTTTTGAACCAGCAGATCTGCCTATTGCTAGGAAGGCCTTACTTCACTGTAGATTCTGCCTTTTATATAAGTAATGTGTGAGAATCAGGAGCCCATATCCTGTGAACCAAGCCCCTGCGTCAAGTCCTATGGGGATTAGGAGCCACATCCAGTGCACCAAGGTATCCATGGAGTCCAGAATACATTTTCTGTTTCTTTGAATGATTATTCTTAATGCAGGGGACAATTTTAGAGTTTTCGAGTTCACTTATAACTAGCTTAAATGTGCAAGTAGTCCCAACTTAAGTATTCCACCTGTGATTAATTTTAGATCCGATGTGAGGACGAGTTGTGTGTTTCTTAACCGATTTATGTATCCTTGATGTTGAATATGTTGTGTGGTGTTTGTCTTTATCGGAATAATCACTACTTTTGCCTTCTACTTTGATTGGAAGCCCATAACTGTTACGAGTTAATGGTGTTTTCTTTGTTTGATGTAAGCTGAGTTTGAATTTATTTCTGATTTTTTCTTGAGTTTTGGTGGACATTCTGGCCTTTTCCATTAGTGTACTTCTGCATATGCTTTGGCACATGAGTTGCTTGACATGATAATATGTATTTTAAAATGCACATTAGTTCATAAAAGTCCATATGTGTGTGTGTGGGGTTCTGATCCAGAGAAACCTGAATGGTTTTTAATTGGGATACATGGTCCCGTATACGGATTAGGTAAAAAGTATTTGAGTAGCTATAGTTTGAATGACAGTACTGTTTTACACATGCACTGGACTACAGTTAGCAACTTTGCTGACCACCCGTACTGATATTGACAGCTATCAAAGGACATCTAAGGATGTCTCATACTCCTGGTCCGAGAATATATTTGGGATGTATATATTTATTATTTGTTTCTCTTTTACCATTTTAATTGTATTTGGACTTGATACTATTTTTTGTGTCAATACAGGTTAAAGGCGAAGACCCAGATGAACTGTCAACATACTTGGTGTCATTTGACGAAGATGCTGCTCGTTACTTGGTATTGTCAACTTTCTTCCCTCAAACCAGTCCCTCTAAAACTGACAGATATAGGCACATAGCTGTGAGCTTTGCATTTGTTTGGGACATTGGTCATTTAAATGAAATAATCTTGTTGTCATTGCAGCCTCTTCCAACAAAATCTTGCACTAAAAACAGGAGATCTCTAGAAGAAAGGTCCCAGGAAGATGGAGATCAAGTTGTTCAGCCAGGCAAGCTTCCTGTCAGAAGAAGGGAAACTGCCTTTGTCATCGAGAGGAAAGAATCAGTAGTATATATCTCTCTTGATAAAAAACTTAACTAAAAACGAGGCCACTTATCTCTCTTAATAAAAAAACTTAACTAAAAACGAGGCCCCTCCAGTATCATCGGTCAAAGTGAAGCAAAGAGAAGCTGATATGTGATAACTTGCCTGGGAAACTAAGTTTAGTTGTTCAGTGCTTCTTGAAATACCCCAGTCTATGTTGAAAGGTAACATATATACTGATAGGTATTCCAATTATAAGTTAATATTCTAAGTTAATCGACCATGTACTATTGTAATATGAGTTCCACATATAAGTTCTAACATGATGGTTTCAGACCATGTTCTCCCGGCAATCTGACAATAATACTCGTTTGATTCCTGTTATGCATAACCTTATCAGTTATCATCACCTTTTTTCTCCCTCATTTTGTTCTAAGAGCGTTAATTACTTTGTAGTGTCTTTTTTCAGGTTTGTTATCTTTAGACGATTTTTTGTACTGTCCAGGTGTTCTTGTTCGTTGCTGGTAGGTTTTTAATCACAGAATGCTCAGTGCACTTGTGATGTTGTGATGGAACTTCTGCAAAGACCCAATCCTAAACAGGGAATTTATGTAATAGATGTGAGTAACTATCTAGTAATGTTACATTCATAATACTTTTTCAATGACTCATCTAAAATCTGTTACAGTTTCATCTCGATCCATCTCGATCTGTTGATTTTTTTTCCTTTGGCTGCATGCAGGCTTTTTCTGTGGTGGCAGCAAGTGCACAAGCAAGTCACGTGAAGCTGAATGAACTCGGAGGCCAGCATTTAAATGCCTGAGAGGTGGCATAAGAAGTCTGTAAATGGAAACTTGTTTGTTAATATCAGTAATATGTGGTCTGGACTGTAATGAAGTTTCACTTGTCAGCATCTAATCACCTCTACCATGCTCCCAGCAGTAAATATTATATTATTTTGTTGAATTTTGATACATGTTTATGGTGTTTTGGCCTTTTTTTAGTGTCGCCTCTTCCATAATAGGCGACTTGTATAATAGTATTCGTGTCGCCTCAAAAGGGAGACTCCGAAACACTAAATACTTTTAGAGTCCCTAGCTTCAGAGTCGCCCCATAGGCGACACTAAAGGCAATTTAGAGGCGACTCGCAAAGGTATTTTTGTAGTAGTGCATGTATAAAGTACAGATTAAGCAAACTTACATTAGAAGCCTGTTTTCCCTAGTTTATCGATTCACGAACACGAACAAAGAACTCCAATTTTCGTTCCTCTATTTGGTTCAACGACACGTTCAGATCCGTCTTGGGATTCGTAGCTTAGACAATACTCAAGAGTTTTTAGCTTTTGGGAAGAACAATATAACCGGAGGAAAAACTGAACTTACGTAGAATTAGAATAGTCTAGGGTTGGAAAAAACATAAGTGTGTGGTGGTGTGTTATAACCCTAAGGTTATAACATGACCGGCCAAGGCACAAGGTCTCAACCGGCCACACACATGCACCAAAGCCCACAACAGCGCACACGCGGGCATCGCAGCCGTGGGCCTTGGGCCTCGCTGCTTTGCATGCTGCCTTGCTGCTCTCCGCGCGCGCACACGGCCAAGCCTTGCTGGCTGGCTCCTCGCTGCAGGCGAGCTGCTGGCTCGTTGGGCCTTGCGCGCATGCGCGCTTGGCTAGATGGCCCGACAGCCTCGTCTCGACTCGTATTTGCGACCAACGCCTTACGGCTATTTTTTATCGTATCGTACTTGACGAATCACCGTCGTACGATATGATTATTCGTTTTTCCTAGCTTACGAATATTCGCGATACGACATACGATTCTGATCCAACGTCATATCGTACATTTATGTTTTTCCGAACTAATTCCCGAAAAGCTATTAAATGAATTTCCAATTCATTTAATCCGGTGATCTGTTACATGTCATTGGTGTGACCTTATAGGTTCATTCAAGAGTAAGCTGTGAGCCTAATATAGATTAGAACTCACTGATCTAAAGCATTGCTCCAGCTAGCTGTTCCGATCACTTAATCTCACTGAATTAATTGTTTGTAATTAATCTGAACTTTGGTATTAGACTAATGCACCTTGGGTGAAGGACACATTTCCTTCACTAATGGCCTAAGTGCCTAAAAAGTAAGTACCTAATTGAGCTAGCAGCGCACAAACAAATATTTTTTTACTAAAATACTTTACCTATAATTTAGCGATTTTGTCACCTCCAACTAAAGTAAATTTATGTTTTTTTACAAAAATATTTTTTGGTTTTTTCGGTTAACCATTTTGTCAAATTTTGTAACCATAACCAACCCATTTAATCGTTAATTTTGTCTGTTCGGTTAACGTAACCATTTATGTTATTTTTTCGATTCGATTACCGCCCATTTAGTCCGGTTGTTTCGATTTTCGGTGCGGTTCACGGTTCCGATTTTTTATGAACACCCCTAGTGGGATGTGTGTCAAACTTTTAAAGGGGTAGGGGGGTGGGGGTTGTGTAACTTTTTAATGTTTTTTTAGGGAGTAGGGATGTAGGTGGGTCCTTGGGTAAGTGAGAACTTGATATAATATTAATAAAAGTTTTCATTTTTAGAAACATTGAAAGTAATCAGAGACGGGCTTATAAGGAAGTGTTTCGAGTATTACGGGACGGAGGGAGTATTCGGTTATTGTTGTAAAGTATAATTATTTTCAGACATGTTATCGGTATTATTATTATTATTATTATTATTATTATTATTATGATTATTATTATTATTATTATTATTATTATTATTATTATTATTATTTTTATTATTATTATTATTATTATAAAGAAGCGATTACACAAAGTTGGATGGGAGCCTAGCCACTAATTGGGCTCCGACACCCTTATTCAAAGCAAAACACAAAAGATGAAAAAGAAAAGAACGAATATTAGCAGCAGCCGTGTTACTCTGAGCAACCCGTGAGACCCTAGACATGAACTCGAGGGCATCACTCCCCAGTTCTCCAAAGGTGGAGAAAGAAAAAGCGATAAAACCATATCCGTTGCCTATGCACTTCGCTTCATACTTCTTCTTCTTCCTGGCAACAGCATTAGCGACAACAACCCCAGGGGCAAAAGCATCAACTCCTGGCCCGGTGAAGGGAGAGATACCTGTGACATCTAAGCATACATTTTTCCCTTTGTCCCAAGAGTAGACAAGAAGGTATGCAGGACGGAGATCTCTCCCTTCCTCAGACAGAAATCCCAAAGGCACCTCCTTCTACACAACAACCCCAGCCTGCGAACAGAACCACCATTATTATAATTTTTATATGGATAAAACCACCATATTGCATATAATACACGGGCGATTTTAGCGATACAGTAAAAGAATCTTGTGCTATTTATACTTGTAGTGTTATATTGTATGTAATGGTATTTGTACACTTACTTGGTGAAATCATTTGAAAAAATTAAGTTTCGTATGGGATTATTTGCTACTGATCCCCACATGATATAAGCTAATTTTTTTAACGATTTTTTAATGAAATGCCCTTGAGGTTTGACGAAATTCACCAAATACCCCTGCGTGTTTCAAAATACATAGTATACCCCTATTTTCTTGTATTGTTCATAAAAAAACCCCTGGACTTAACGGACGTTAGTTCTCAGTTAGCTGCAGTATACCATTTTGCCCTTATGTGTTGTTTGGAGCGATTCCTTTACTTAAATCCCCACTCAACACCTCAACCCACCCAAAATTTCTCTCTCCTCCCACTCAACCCACCCAAACTCTATCTCTCCTCCCACAGAACCAACACCACTCCTCACTGACGTCACCACCTTCGCCCCCGTTATCGTCGACGCTTCTTCCAAACTTTCCACAGATTAGCCTTTGTTCTCTAACTTCACCCAACCCCTGCAACACCACCATTATCATCACCAAAAAGGCAACACCAAAAATGACGGAGTAGCCAACAACTACACTAACAATTACAACCCTAATTTGAATTCCAATCATCATGACTCGCCTCAAAAATCTTCAATTGGTGCTTCCATAGCTGCTGCTGCACTCTTATTCAACCTCTTATAATCTCCACCTGTTTCTATTGCTGCTAATTCGCTCGCTTCTGATCAATCGTTCGATGAGTATTGCCGTGAAGACGAGGGATTATTGGGGGATGATATGGCGTTATCAACGCCGAAATTGTGGACGAATGAGGGTATTATAAGGCGGCTCATTCACCGGTTCTTCTTCGATTTCATCTCTTCCATTTAAGAATCCAAACCAACTTAGGAATTCTAATAATGAGCGCAATACATCATCTGCTTATAATTTGAATGGTGTACAATTGAAATCTATGGGTGTTGCTTCTGCTGCTGCGGATTCTGGCACAGTTGTCTCATCTGTTGTGCAGAATTCAAGGGAAGAGAAGGAAATGACCTCTGGTCCAGCGAGTCCCACTGAAAATGGCAGTGAGGTGAATTGTAATGGTGGCATTTGTAAATTGGCTGAGAGCTTTTCAGACCCAAGAGAGAGTGACGATGCTTTCCGCGATGACATGGACTTGAATGAGCACTTGAAGTTCCAAGAGTTAAGAAAAAAGAATTTGGAAATTATAGAGCTTTATTGAATTGGAAATTATCTAATTAGTTGTGTAATTGGAGTTGACATTGATTGAATTGGATATTTGGATTACGATATTGGAAATTCTTGTGGAGTTTTGGTGAATTGGTCCCGATATTGTAATTCGTCTGTTTTTGCTCCCTGTTATGTTCTTCTTGCCTTATTTGTTATCTGGTGATTTCCTTTCTTTTGTGTTTTTATGTCTGATTTTGCAAGTTTAAAAGTTAAAGCTTTGGATTTGCAATGCAAAATGGAGAGGAGAGTGGAGGTTGCTTTGACGTGATTCATTCGTGTAGTGTGCTTTATTTTAGTCTTTCTATTAAGGGATCGGGGTTAGGGAAGTTTGTCGTGTGAACTTAAATATCACACGCTGAGGTTTTAGGCCTTTTTTGTTCAACCATTGAATTAGTACTAGTAAGAACTATGAATCAGTATTGAACTATGGATAAAGGCAGTTGGAATTGATGATTATGTGAAGGAAATAGGAAATACTTTCCTTTTGAATTAGTGTTTGTTTGAACTGTGTTTGTATTCTTGATCTTGCAATTTGATGGAAATGGCATGTAAACTGAGTCATGGTGCAAATCCAAAAGCAGATTCAAATAGCTAATTTAGAGATTCAAATTCTGTATTTTAAAAGCAATTTGGTTATTTGGTTCAAATAAGTTTACAAATAGGTGTATATTGTGCAATAAGTTTATATATAGTTTCATTTGGTGAATTATAAGCAAGACTTAACGGAGGACTAACGAAAAGTCATAATAGGGATATTTGGTGAACAATACGAAAAAAATAGGGGTATACTATGTATTTTGAAACACGCAGTGGTATTTGGTAAATTTCGTCAAAACTCAGGGGCATTTCATGAAAAAATCGTGCTTTATATAAAGGCTATAGAAATCTATAGAGTAGTTTACAATTAGTTTTTTTTTTTTACAACTTAACCCGTCGACAAATAAGTCAACAAGGACATTGTTGATTATATTTTACAAGTACAGGGTACAATGTGGAAGATTTTAAATACATGGTACAACATAGAAATTAAAAAAATACAGGGATACAATATAGAAAACCCATAATTCTTTAACAAGGGGCTTTTGACAAATTTTCGAATATATGTGCACATTCAACGCTTGAAAACCAAGTCAACCGTATGAAATTTGACAAAGATGGTCTCTTGAAAATAAATTATTATATAATCATTTTCTTTTGGCAACTTTTCTCACAAAGTAACTCTTTTTTCGCAGATTTTGGCAAATTGAAACACAAACCAGGGCAAGAGCTGAAGCTGTCTATCCTATATTCATATGCAACCGGACTTGAGAGTGATAGATAGCTCAAACGGTTAGAACTTTCATCTCGATTTCAGATAATCCTTTGATCGATTTTCATCCCCACCCTTATTTAAAAAAAAAAAAATTATGCAACCGTGTGCACTATTGGACAGTCCAGAACATTGGCATTTAACTGTAGGTGTTACGGAGTGGAGTAGTACAGAGTATAATTCATTACCCATAAAAATAAAAGAAATTAAATGTGGGTGTTACAGCTAAGCATTTGTTTTGTTTCGAACCCCCACCATTCCCTCTATAAATAACCCCTCTCCATTTTTCAGACCCCTCTATTCTCTATTTTATGTCTCCCATCTTTATTATCACACAAATCAAATCAAATCTTCTTGATTTTTACCTAAAACAAACGACCCATTTTCCTTAATATTTCTCCAAATAAATCTACAAACATAATTTCTCATTAGTTAATTTGAATTTCTGTTATTATTATCAATTATGGTGGTGGAAGATATGAGGATGATTAGGTTCATGGAGGATAATAGAGAGATAATAATGGCGGAAGGCGACGAAGAACTGATGCCAACGACGATGACGACGAAGAAGGCATTGTATGATGGATTGGCTGAACCCACCAAACTCGTAGTTGGTTACGCTCTTACGTCTAAGAAGACCAAGAGTTTTTTACAACCAAAGTTTGAATGTCTCGCTAGGTATATGTACTTTCAAATTTTAAGCTGTTTTTTTAAAATAAAATTAAAAAATTGGTTTGAGAAGATTACACCATTAATATTAATTATATTTATTTTTGTTTTTATTTAGAAATTTTGAATATTGTTTTGTTTTGGTACTTTGCATGTCTCGTGAGATCCATTTTTTTCTGGTGGTTGTGGTTGAGTGTTGCTTGTCCTTTTCCTTCTTTTATGTTCACATGTTCTAATTTCGATGAATTTTGAGTCATTAATATATTTGAAATGGGTAAATTTATGTGAGGTACTCCGTATTTTATTTGAAATGTGTATTTTTTTTTGGTGTTTTTCTAGAAATTATTAGTAGCAAATTCATGTTTGAGGACGGAAAAAACTCAATTATTAGATTTTAATTTGGTAGATTAAGACTGAGTTAACTGTTAACTATGTTTAATTTTGATTTTCGTAGGATTTTTTTTTTTTTTGAATTTAAAATAAGTTTGGTACAGGTCATGAATGAATATTCAGCCGACAAATTGCTTAGCTTTTATTTCTGTATTTGATAACAGAAAGGTCGGAAAGCATGATTCTCTAATGAAAATTGTGTCAATGGAATCTGGGTTGAAGCTAAATAATCGTTTAAATAAGTGTACTGCAATTCTATAAAGTCGGCAGAGAATTACTCACTCCGCCCCAATCACAATTGATTGTGGTATTGATGGTGTAATCTGAACTAATAATGTGACAACTACGTTATTCACATTGACGTAACATCTAAATTATCTAGTTAATATTGTAATTTGAATTAATAATGTGACAACTAAATCGTGACGGAAGGAGTCCTAGACTAAGGATTGCAAGAGGCAATCTGGATTCTCAAATTATTCTGGTATCTAATTATCTATTTATTCTCATCCACTTGCACATTCCCTGTGCTTCCTTGGTTTATTATAAAAAAAAGTCTATACACTTCAGTTTTCTTGATTTGTTTGAATTTTGTGGGCCTAATTTTGTGATCATATCTAAACATTTTTTAATTCATTAAGGACATGACCTTGAGATTCTCTTGCTACAATTTAAAAGGGGGGGGGAATTGCATATGGATTTCCGCCAGATTTATGGCAATGTTTTATTGAACTGATATGTTTCTGCCAGATAACCAGAGATCAAATCACTTGCTGGTCATTTTTTATTATTGAAGCAATATATTTATGCAAAAATTAATTCTTTAAATTAATTTTCCTTATCTTTGATGAGGGATTTTGGATTCATTAGCAAAATATTTAAGTGGATGCTCCAATGATGTGTCAGCATGCTTTAGAACACTACTTTTTCGTTATTGATAAGTGCTGTAGCTTGGTGGAGTTTTGGGATGCAAGCATTAGTTTCCTTTGTTTTCTCATGTTTTCGGTACATGTCATTTCAACAGTTTACTCTCGAATCGACTGATGATGGTTTCCAACACTAATTTTTTTTTCCTCTCAATGAAAGACAATATGCCCACTTGCTAGTGAATGTATGTTTTCCCTTTCTTTCGATAAAAATCTGCATGAGAAAATAGTTGCTAATACACTACTTGATAGTTGAAACCCTACAGAAAAACGCTCCACTATAATTTAAGATGGCATTTGCTATATTCTATTTACTATAGTAATATAAGATGTCATTTGCTATATTCTATTTACTATAGAAAAAAGGTCGTATTCCTGGAACGGTTTTGCTCCGTCTTTCTCATGACTCTATTTAAATGTCATGCTTTTCAAGGTGACATACCGTTTGAAGAGAGTAGCTAAAATCGTCTTTTTGATAGCAATAAGGAAATAACTTGTAATTGTGTCTACGTTGCTACTTGCTCCCTTCTCTCTTTTTAACCTGTTTGTAGATTTTATATTTTCCCACTAGGATCACATATGTCACATGTTCGCGGTTTACCTTGGTCAAGGTTTTTAAATTAATTTAAAATGCTCTTGTTTTTGCTGTTTCAGCTAAATTAGAGCACTTAATGACTTAATGTTTACCTAAATAGCTATAGGTACATATATAAATGCTCTTCTCATTTTTATTCCTGTTCGAATTATAGCACGCCACTGGTGTCTTGTCTCTTATGTTCTAAGTTCATGCCATGCCTTGTGGGTATTTAATATGCAGTTTCCTGGTTTTATGACGTAAATGTATATCATATATTTTTGCAGGCGGAAGGGAATACTGTTTGTTGCCATTGATCTAGACAAACCTCTTTCAGAACAAGGTCCATTTGACGTTATATTACACAAGGTAACTGAAGTTCTTTATTCCCTTGCTTGTCTCTCAAGTACTGCAAATCATTAAGTTGTTGATGTGAAAGATAACCCAATAGATACATGCTTCTGTACCAAACTCCAAACTCAGGCTCTTTATACTACACCTTGCTATAACTGGGAAGATGGACTTATTGAAATCATATGATAATTTTTGCGTAACTCATACATTTGTCTGCCTTGTAATTCTGATGCAGTTAACCGGAAAGGAGTGGCAACAGATTCTTGAGGTTAGTGATTCTGTCTTAATGTCTATCAGTTTCTGATAAAGGTCGTTAAATTTCTGTATGTGTTCCATGCTATATTTTATTGGCTTTTTCAAAATAAAAATGTTTCCTTATGATACCGTACTCATTGGGACATGTTCACTTGCCTAAAAGTGACTTGAAACAAATTTCATCTTTACTTGTTTGAAACATTTACCAATGTCACATAATCTGTAGAGTTTCCCTTCATTTGCCATGACTCATGACCTGGTATTGACTGGCTGAAGCCCAGATAATATTACTGTGAGTTAAATGTGAAGATGGTTCTTCTTCCCTGGCCCTTTCATTCGAAGGCTCACAATATCACATAAACCTTGTATACTAGAAAGTTTGTTTAAACCAAACCATATTTTGTTCTCTTGAGAGCCGAGTTTTGGTTGAAGAATGTTATTTCTTCTGTTGGGTTCCATTAAATGACTGTTTATGTAACCAGGGGTATTAGTTGCTTACTTCTGGTGAATATTGTTTCCCCCATCCACTTTTTGTACTTGTGAAGGAGCTATACAACTCATGCTATATTGCTACTCCTTTTTGGGGTTTTGGGGGTGGGGGTCGGTCTTGCTAAGATTTGTTCTATCCTTAAGCCTCAGGCCTCCAGCTGTTTACGTGTAAAATCTTATCTTCGAGTTCAAACTCCATATGCTCCACTTTATGTTCTTCTGAGTGCTTACCTCTTTATGTGTAGGATTACAGGCAAATACATCCTGAAGTTACTGTCCTGGATCCACCAGATGCCATAAAACATTTACATAATCGGCAGTCGATGCTGCAGGTTGTTTCTGACTTGAACCTATCTAACACTTACGGTAAGTCATGTGAAATCGTTGGTTATACACTACAATTTTCTTTGTGAATTTTTTTTGGTTAGGCAGTGTTTTACTTGCCAGCATGAACTAAAATGTTGATGTTAAATGGTGCAGGAAATGTTAATGTTCCCCAACAACTGGTTATCAAAAAGGATGCATCTTCCATTCCTCTAAGAGTTGCCAAGGAAAGGTTGAATCTTCCTCTTGGTACGTTAATCGATCTGATCATACTAGTATCTGCAACAAGTCTACGTGATACTATTAAATCATAATCTGGACCTTTTATCATCTCAAGTACAATTGTGGCTCTTCTTGTATTTATTATACATACTTCAATAAAATACAAAGTCTTATTTAAAGCTGGTGTACAATATAAATATTGTACATCTTAGTAAAAGTTAACCTGATATAATGTAAAAGTTATCGAATTTTTCAGTTGTCGAGATAACCTCCCTCCCCCCCCTCCCCCCTAATTGGTCAATGATACACAACAAATGATGTCTTATTTCAGTTGCAAAGCCCTTGGTTTCCGATGGAAGTGCAAAATCACATGAGCTGTCACTTGCATATGATCAGTATTCTCTTCAGAAACTTGAACCACCACTTGTGTTGCAAGAGTTCGTAAATCATGGTAATTTCCTTAGAAAGATGTTCACAACCTTTTTTTTTTTTCCAACTTTCCTTCCGTAATTTGACTTTCTAATGGACTTAATACATTTAGGTGGTGTTTTGTTCAAAGTTTTCATTGTCGGAGAAGCTATAAAAGTCGTTAAACGTTTCTCTCTGCCCAATGTTAGTAAACGTCAACTATCTAGAACCAGTGGTGTATACCGTTTTCCAAGAGTCTCTTGTGCTGTAGCATCAGCAGATGATGCAGATCTGGATCCTAATGTTGCTGGTAAAGTCTCCTAAGTCCTAACTGATCTGCTTTTGCAACATTGTCATTCTATTGCTACGGCCATGAAATTTGGTAACAATGTATTTGTATCTCTCTTCTTGTAGAATTACCTCCCCGACCTTTACTGGAAAAACTTGCCAAAGAACTTCGTCGTCGACTGGTAAAATAGTGTTCTAACTTCCTTTGCTCAATGTGTTCTATTGTTGTTCAAGTGATTTACCAGGAACTTAATTTTGCATCATTTCTTGAATATTTCCAGGGTCTCCAGCTGTTCAATCTCGATATGATACGCGAATACGGGACCCGTGATAACTATTACGTTATTGATATCAACTACTTTCCTGGTGAGCCGACTCATCTTTGCACTGTAAAAAATAATAATGTTTATGGAACATAGTTTTCTTTACACATCCTGATGTTTATCTTATCTTTTGAGTGGTGTGAAATTTATATATAAATTGTATGGTTTATGCAGGTTATGGGAAGATGCCAGAGTACGAGCATATCTTTACGGACTTCCTACTGGGCCTGGTACAGAGGAATAAGTACAATAATCATATAACAACTGGACGTTAAAGCAGTGGAAAACGGTTTGTTGAAATTAATATAATCTGAGTCTTGAGAAGGGACTCCTGTGAAGCAGGAAGATCAAAGATCGTGCTTCTGTAGCAAGCATTCTCAAGAACTGCTTGCACAAGAAATTAAGAAGAAGGGGGGGTTATGTACAGCTAACTGTTGTGTGATCCTTTGATGTTGAAGGCGGATCACCACTCACCAGTGACTAGTGTGCTTTCAGCTTCGAATTGCTTGTAATTACAGACTGCTATTAGTGCAAGCTGAACCAAGTATGTCAACTCATCGAATAGTGGTAAACATCCATCATCTTTGGTTGTATTCCCTTTTAATTTTTAATTTTACCCCCTTAGCTCTCTACCTGAGTTCCTGGCCATGTAAAGAACAGGCAGACCCGTGTATAAAGTTTTGCTTCGCCGTTGTTGATGAAATAAAAGTGAACCTTTTCGTATGTATGTTGAATGCTCCAATTTCTTTCTTGTTTTATACTACCTACGTTTCTAAATAGTTACACTGTTTTGACTTTTGACACTATTTCTTTATCTCATGGTCTTCACCTCTGATAACTAGAGTTTTAATGTATCAAGGTAACATTACATCCCCTATTGTGTTTCACACATCTTCTCCTCGAACAATGAGGTACTGAGTTTATGTTTATACAACTAGTTATTTGTGCCAGGGTTTCATTGCTTATGTTTGTCAATCATTTCTAGCTTATAATCATCTAAAAATAGTGAAAAGGTGATTTTTCGATAAATGTCTAGTGGTGTATTTGAGCGAATACGTAAGTGCAGCCGAATTGTGAAGGTTTACAATCGAGGATTAGTTTTAAGCACGAAGTGGCTAATAATTTCAAAAGAGATCCTTTAAAATGAACACTATATGCAAGCTCAATATTAGAATACAACTTGTTAACTAATAACTCAAAAATATTCATGAAAAATTCAGAAAAAAGTTTCAAGGATATTTCTTTATTGTGTCAAGATTCAGGAAGATGTTTCATAGTACGTGGTATTTTTTAGTAGCAAGTACCATTTCTCTGTTAAAAGAGAGCGCTTTTACTATTTCTGTTTCCTAAGACCTTGAGACTTATATTTGAGCAAGTTTTTTGTTTCCTACGACCTAAAGACTTGAATATTTGAGCAAGTTTTTGCTTCTCAACATACCCTTATTTTCACCAAAATAGAGATTTTAACAGTGTCCGTGTATTATTAAAAAAAAAACAACAGTGTCCGTTACCTGGTGTTAACTTTGAAGTTTTAGTTAAGTATTAGTGTTCATACACGCAATGCATGCGTAAAATTTCACACTATAGATATTTTTCTTTTATATTATTATATATAAGAACAATAAATATTCAAATAAAATATTCCTTAAAATAATATTATTTTTATAAATATTAATTAATATTAGTTAAGGGAGTAGTTCAGGTAGTTTATAAGGGGGCACTAAAAAAGTCAACCTCATAAATTGGTTTGTAAAATAGAGATAAGATGATAATTTTGAAATAAATTTTATAGGAAGTAAATTTTAAAAAGTGATTAAGATGGTAATTATGAAAAAAATCCAAAAAATAAGAAAAATAATGTGATTTTTGATTGAATTTCATTTTAGATTTATTTTTAAATTATAAGAGTGTTTGATTTTAGATGAAATTGTATATGCCTAATATTAATAATTAATTAATAAAAATATCTATGTGACACCTAATTATTTATCTGCATCACTCGACTTTTTTAATTCAAAAATAATTTCGAAATCTTATTTTTCATTGGCCGAAACTATTAGATTTCCTACATGGCGCTCTAACATTAGATAAATGTTTGATTTTGGATTGACTTTCATTTTACATAAGTGTTTGATTTTGGATGAATTTTATTTAGATTCTTTTTTTAATTATTACAGTGTTCTATTTTGGATGGGGTTGTATATATTAGTAATTAATTAATTAAAATATTCATGTGGCAGCTAATTAATTATCTATGAGGCACTCGATTTGTTTTAATTCAAAAATAAATTAGAAATCTTATTTTTCATTGGCCGAAAACATTCAATTTCCTACGTGGCGCTCCGAATACTTTCCAAAAAACTCCCCTTTATAGATAATTAATTAGAAGAGAAGATCCTTATAATGAGAAGAATGAAAAGGGATCTCGACCATGCAACACAATTAATCCAACCGCCCACGATTAAACCAGTAATAAACCATTAAATGAAAAAAAAACCGAAAACCACATCCCCATTACCCACCACCGAGAAACCCCATCCCTCATTCTTTTCTCTCTCCTCTTTTTTTTGGTCAAAATGAGTTACTTCATTAATTACTTAGCACCAAGAAACATTAACTAGAATTTGTTCAAACAGCCCCACTCCTTACGGAGGCAAAAATACAGCCACTTATGGCATTACTACGAAGCAAGCATGCTTCCAAAAAATTGGTGTCATTGTTAATAGAAATGTCACTAGCTAAACATGGTGGGGGAGTGATTTCAACGCCTTGATCCAACAGACTCAGCCGGTCCTTGGCCTTTTTTGCCACGTAATCCATTTCCATAAGCTGCTCCCTTTTTCTGAATTTCACCCATAGGCTTCCTTGGGTTCTTTGCAATTCCCTTAATTTACCATACAAATTAGTAAGGCTCGAAGTTGGGGCTTGATCATGGTTAATGTTCTCCACTGCTGACTTGCAATCTGAAAGAATGGTGACATTCTTCCAGGTATTGTTTATGACCCATGAAATTGCCAACAAGATTGCTTGTGATTCTACAGCTTTGGTTGAGATTGTAGAAAAAGTACTAGCTATTCCAGCAATAAACATGTGCTCTGAATCCCTACATACAATGGCATAGGAAGCAAAGAGAGTGGAAATACAAAAGGTTAGTCTTTGATAAATGTCCCATCCCTTCCCAACATTCTGCCAAATATGGGAACCCTTTTAGAAGGCAGCAGGGTAAGTCATATTCTCTATGTACTTCTCTTTAACTAATCTACTAGCAAGATTTGAGCCCGTATTAAACTTCCAGCACATTTTGGTCATGAGGACTTGGTTCATTAGGACAGCAGACCTAACACTAAGGCCCCCAAGATCAGTATCCCCACAAGATTTAAGCCAAGCAACTAAATGAGTTCTTTGCTTTTGCGGTTCCGAATCCCACATGAAATTGGCACAGATTTGGTCAACAGATTGCAGGGTTTTTATTTGGGAGATACAACACTTGCATTGAGTAGTTGGCTATAGGAGTGAGGGATGCCTTAATTAGAACTAATCTACTAGCTTTACTCAGACATTTGGCCTTCCAGGTAGCTAACTTACTCTTGATTTTCCTACAAACATAGGCAGTTTGGTTCTGGGTTGGCCTCTCATCAATAAGGGAGAAACCAAGATAAATTCCTAAATCTGGGCTTGGTTGGACTCTAAAGAGTTGCATAATAGGTCTTTTTGGTCTTGGGGAGTATGTTTTGCAAATAGACTCTACTCTTAGCATTGTTCATTTTCTGGCCAGAACTATCCCAAAAGTTACCTAGAACTTCCCTCATACTTTGTAATGTTTTGGTAGAAGTGTCTCCAAACAGAAGAAGGTAATCAGCAAACATCAGATGGGTTATGGGTATGCCATTTTTTTCAAACAGAAAGGTTTTCAATCCCCTTTATTTGCTGAGTCAGAGATGAGGTCATCTAGATATTTCATGCATATAATGAAGATATAAGGGGATATAGGGTCCCCTTGTCTAATGCCCCTAGAAGTTCTAAACCTATAAGAGGCTTTCCCATTCACAATGACAGAGGTGGAAGGGGAGGCAACACAGTTCAGAATAAGGTCACATGAGTTCTCATCAAAACCCTTCCTAGCCAGACAAAATCTAATAAAATTCCATTCCAGTCTATCATATTGCCTTCTCAAGATCAATCATAAAGGCAAATCAACCAACCTTTCCTCTCCTAGTTTTCATGGAATGAAGGATTTCAAATGCAACTATGTAGTTTATATCACAACCTCTCCTAGGAAGGAAGCTATTCTGGTTAGGGGAAATTAGCTCACTGAGGTGGGGTCTAATCCTATTTACCATAATTTTGGACACAATCTTATAGCTGGCATTACAAAGACTAATGGGCTTGATCTGTTTTATTGTTTCTGGTTGGTCAGACTTAGGGATGATGCATATGGTGGTGTCATTGACTGTCTCAGGGAAGGACCTTTTTTGAAGAATATTATCTACAAACTTATACAGGTCTTTCCAGAGAGCCCCCAATGATGTTGGAAAAAGTAAGCATGAAGACCATCTCTTCCTGGAGCTTCAAAAGGTCCTAGTTCAAAAACTGCTCTCCCTGTTTCAAAAATATAATCCGATTCCTATTTAGGATACCCTGACTTTTTGCTCACCCCTAATAAAACCCATTCTAATATTAAACTAAATAAAATCATATTTCCACCGTGAAAGGAAAATACTGTTGGAAATCCTAGTGAGAATACAAAAGAAAATGAGTGGGAAGTGGGAAAATGTGGGAATATGAAAAGTCCCACATGGGAAAAACACAAACCATATTCAATGTTTATATTTGGGGGTTTGAGGGAAACATTTGTTTAAGAATGCTTGAGAGTGGCAAGGGTGGTCACAACACACACACACGCGCGCGCGCGCCGGGCCGGGCTCGGGCGAGGGCCATGGGCCTTGGTACTTGGTACTTGGCGAATGCGGTTCGCGGGCGTGGGGTGGGTTTTGTGGGCCGGGTTATTCTTTTTGGTCAAAGGCGTTTTGATTAAGTCAGAAGACTTAATCAACCCACCATCTTTGGAAACTGCTCCATTAATCACGTCATTACTCCCCACTAGCCGTTTTATGACTGTTGCAGTTCCCCATTACTCCCGTAACTTCTCCACTAGCCGTTTATGGCTGTTACAGTTTCCCAAAAACCTCTCTATAAATTCATCGTCTTTTTTCCACAAAAATACACAGCAAATTGCAATCGATCTCTCTCTCAAATTCCTCTCTTTCTGGGCAAATATTCTGATTTCCAATCGGGAATTGTGAGTGCAAATAATTATCGGTGTCGTATAAACCCTGGAGGGCAACCGCAAGCGTTCTACTGCATCGGAGCTAGCGCGGAATTGTCTTTTAGAGCAGTGGTCCGGCCACGGCACGACAATTGGTTCAGTTCGTAAATACGCATTATCCAGCCAAGTCGTTCCAATTCATTATTTAGCTAACAATCTAAAAGACAATTATTCTGTTATGGCTATGAATATGTCGAAATTTCTTATTCCTGATATGTCGAAATTAGAACCTCTTGATGGGAAAAATTATAAACGTTGGGCTGTTAGGATGAGATTTTATTTGGAGCAAATTGATGTTGCGTATGTTATTTCTGATGTTGTGAAACCTGATGATGATGATGAATTGCATGATTTTGAGGTTAAGTTTGCCAAGGATGATAGAACCTGTAAAGGAATGTTGTTGCATCATATGTCGAATGCTTTGCTTGATATTTATATGGGATATAATCATGCTAGGGATATTTGGGATGGTTTAGATAAAAGGTATGGAACTGATGATGCTGGTACTAAACGTTATTGTGTTAGTAAATGGTTAGGTTTTCAAGTTGAGGATGACAAACCTATTATTGATCAGATTCATGCATATGAGAATATTTGCATTGCTATGGCTGCTGAGGGTTTGAACATCTGTGATATCACCCTTGCTATTGTTTTAATTGAAAAACTGCCACCTTCATGGAAAGATTTTAGAAACCAGTTAATGCATAAGAAGAAAGACATTACCCTAGAGGAACTCGTAGGTCACCTAAAAATTGAGGAGGAGAACCGTATTAAGGATAAGGGTCAATCTGTATTTTCTAGTTCTGCTAAATCTAATCTGGTTGAACCTAAGGCCAATTTCTATTCTGATAAGTTTAAGGGAAAGGGCAGTCAGTTCAAGCATCAAGGGAAAATCCAGAAGTATAAGTTTAAGGGTAACTGTTTTGAATGTGGGAAGGCTGGTCACAAGTCCAGGGATTGTAGGGTCAAGAAGAAGCCAGATCAGAATCAAGCTCACCTTGTTGAAGCAATTGCTGATCCTAACAATTTTATTGCTGTTGTTTCAGAAGCTAATCTGGCAGGTGATGTTGCTAAATGGATAGTTGATACAGGAGCAACCAGGCACATCTGCACCTACAAAGAAATGTTCACTTCCTACGAGAAGACTGATGGTGAAAATGTATTCATGGGTAACTCTGCTTCTGCAACTGTTCAAGGCAAAGGGAAGATCGTTCTCACTCTCACTTCTGGAAAAACACTCACATTAACTAATGTTTTGCATGTTCCAGAAATGCGTAGGAACTTAATTTCTGGTAGTTTACTTATGAAAGCTGGTTTGAAGTTATCCTTTGATTCTGATAGACTAGTTATTACTCACAATGGGGAATTTGTGGGAAAGGGTTTTTGTAATGGGGGGTTGTTTACTCTTGATGTCTCCGTTGAAATTATGAATAAGAAAGCTAGTACTTCTTCTGCTTATATTGCTGAGTCTATTGATTTATGGCATGCTAGATTGGGTCATGTTAATATTGCTTCAATTAAAAGACTTAAACAAATGAACATGATTCCAAGCTTTTCTAAAACTGATTTTGCAAAATGTGAAGTATGTGTTGAAGCAAAATTTGCAAAGAAACCCTTTAAATCAATAGATAGATAGACAGAAGTACTAGAACTTGTTCATAGTGACTTGGGGGATTTAAAAAACTATGAAAGCAGGGGTGGTAAAAGAGATTACATTACTTTTGTTGATGACTGCTCTAGATTCACCATGATTTATCTTCTCAGGTCTAAGGATGAGGCCGAGGAGATGTTTCTCAAGTACAAGGCTGAAGTTGAAAACCAGCTAGACAGGAAAATCAAGAGACTTAGGAGTGATAGGGGGGTGAGTATGACCCTAACACTCTTAAGGATTTTTGTGAACAGAATGGTATAGTTCACGAAACAACAGCTCCTTACACACCCGAACAAAACGGGATTGCTGAAAGGAAAAATAGAACTTTAAAAAATATGATGAATTCAATGCTTATTAGTTCTGGGCTTCCTGATAATATGTGGGGAGAAGCTATTCTTTCTGCTTGTCATGTTTTGAACAGGGTGCCTCACAAGAAGATGGACAAGACCCCATATGAGCTATGGAAAGGTCGAGCACCAAGCCTGAAATACTTGAAAGTGTGGGGGTGCTTATCAAAGGTTGCCTTACCTAGTTTCAAAAGGGACAAGATTGGTCCCAAAACGGTTGATTCTATCTTTATTGGTTATGCTTATCAAAGTTTTTCTTATCGTTTTCTAGTTAAGGGTGCTAACAACTCCTATGCAAGTGGTAACATTATTGAAGAAAGAGATGATGAGTTTTTCGAAAACACTTTTCCTTTGAAAATCTCTTGCATTAATGATGTACCATCTTCTAGCACTTCTAATGTTTTACCCATTGCTACTTCTTCCACTACTAATAATGAGTCTGACTTAGAGCCAAGGAGAAGCAAAAGGGCAAGAAAGTAAACAACTTTTGGTGATGATTTTGTTAATGCTTTCCTAACCGAACCTTTCCTGATTACTGATGATTTTGTGTATGTATTTATTCTAGAAGACGACCCTAGAACCTATGAAGAGGCAATGAGGTCAGTTGATGCAGTTTTCTGGAAAGAGACCATTGATAGCGAGCTCCAGTCAATACTAAGTAATAATACTTGGGAATTGGTTGATCTGCCTAGAGGTTGTAAACCCATCACCTGTGAGTGGATTTTTAGGTAAAAGTTGAAATCATGTGGATCCATTGACAAGTATAAGGCCAGGATTGTGGTAAGGGGTTTTACTCAAAAATATGGCATTGATTATTTTGATACATACTCTCCTGTAACTAAAATTGCAACCATTAGAACCTTAATTGCTCTTGCATGCATTCATGATCTTGTTGTGCATCAAATGGATGTGAAAACTGCATTCTTGAATGGTGACTTAGATGAAGAGATTTATATGGTTCAACCTGAAGGTTTTATTGTTCCAGGTCAAGAAAACAAAGTTTGTAAACTGGTCAAGTCATTGTATGGGCTTAAGCAAGCGCCTAAGCAATGGCATGACAAGTTTGACAAGACAATGACTGGTAATGGCTATCATGTAAATGAGGGTGATTCTTGCGTTTATTATAAACATGATTCTTCTGGTTGTGTGATATCTGTCTGTATGTGGATGATATGCTAATTTTGGTACTGATTTGGATCGAGTGAATGAAACAAAAGAATTTTTGAGTTCAAAATTTGAAATGAAAGATATGGGTGAGGCAGATGTAATTTTGGGAGTGAAAATTATTAGAACTCCAAATGGAATCTGTCTCAGCCAAGCTCACTATGTTGAAAAGCTTCTTAAAAAGTATGATTCATTTGATGTCGATCCAATCAAGACCCCTTATGATAAGCATTCATTTAAAGAAAAACAAAGGTGATCCTGTTTGTCAATCTGAGTATGCTAAAATTATTGGTAGTGTTATGTTTCTCATGAACTATACTAGACCTGACATTGCCTATTCTGTAAGTAGATTGAGCAGGTACACTCATAACCCAAGCAATGAGCATTGGGGTGCTTTAAGGCGATTGCTTAGGTACCTAAGGGGTACCATGGATTGGGGATTGCACTACTCCAAGTTTCCAGGAGCATTGGAGGGTTATTGTGATGCCAACTGGGTATCCGGAAATGATGAAGTCAACTCCACTAGTGGTTATGTCTTCACCCTAGGGGGTGGAGCTGTTTCTTGGAAATCCTCTAAGCAATCTTGTACTGCTATGTCTACTATGGAATCTGAGTTTATTGCTCTTGAATTGGCAGGTCATGAGGCAGAATGGTTGAGGAACGTGCTTGTAGATATTCCACTGTGGGGGAAGCCAGCTCCCTCAGTTGCACTTCATTGTGATTCGCAATCTGCTATTGCCGTGGCTAACAACCAAGCCTACAATGGGAAGAAAAGACACATTCGTTTGAGGCACAAGGCTGTCAAAGAATTGCTGTCAAGTGGAGTGATATCACTGGACTATGTCAAGTCCAAAAAGAACATCGCGGATCCGTTAACGAAGGGCCTATGTAAGAAACTAGTTTTGGAAACGTCGGAGGGGATGGGCTTGAGGCCCATTGGATGAATTGTAAGGTAATGAACTCCTACTCACCATGAGTTCAAAGGGGAACATTATGTAATAATTCAGAAGCACAAATTTTATTTTTTTTGTCCATCCCTTAGATGTTTATGATGTGCTTGATATTATTGAACGAGGTTGAGCATACGACTCTTAATGAACCCATATCCATTTTTTTGGTGGTGTGATGTAGCTCACACTTGATGGGATTCACCTACTTAGGTGTGGAAGTGAGGCCGCTTCCTATGAGAATTGCATGGGCTATTCTCTAGATCACCTATGAGCATCCAGGTTATGGACGTATGGCCAGTATAATGCGTCACTTTTATTGGCGGAGATTCAGAATATCATACATGTTCAATTGTGTGCTTTGATTAACGAGTTTCTAACCCCCTATTAAGTTCAATACGAAAGTCACTTGGTAGGAAAGAGATTCTAGCTTGAATGTCACTAAGTGTTAATTCAAGTCGCAAGACATTGACACCTATTCAATTGTTTGTTTTGCCCAGAAATTCAATTCTTTTATTTCTTTCTTTTTCTTCTCATCTTCGGACCTGTGGGGGATTGTTGGAAATCCTAGTGAGAATACAAAAGAAAATGAGTGGGAAGTGGGAAGTGGGAAAATGTGGGAATATGAAAAGTCCCACATGGGAAAAACACAAACCATATTCAATGTTTATATTTGGGGGTTTGAGGGAAACATTTGTTTAAGAATGCTTGAGAGTGGCAAGGGTGATCACAACACACACACGGGCGCGCGCGCCGGGCCGACCTCGGGCGAGGGCCGTGGGCCATGGGCCTTGGTACTTGGCGAATGCGGTTCGCGGGCGTGTGGTGGGTTTTGTGGGCCGGGTTATTCTTTTTGGTCAAAGGCGGTTTGATTAAGTCAGAAGACTTAATCAACCCACCATCTTTGGAAACTGCTCCATTAATCACGTCATTACTCCCCACTAGTCGTTTTATGACTGTTGCAGTTCCCATTACTCCCGTAACTTCTCCACTAGTCGTTTATGGCTGTTACAGTTTCCCAAAAACCTCTCTATAAATTCATCGTCTTTTTTCCACAAAAATACACAGCAAATTACAATCGATCTCTCTCTCAAATTCCTCTCTTTCTGGCACATAATTCTCGGTGTCGTGTAAACCCTGGAGGGCAACCACAAGCGTTCTACTGCATCGGAGGTAGCGCGGAATTGTATTTTAGAGCAGTGGTCCGGCCACGGCACGACAATTGGTTTAGTTCGTACATACGCATTATCCAGCTAAGTCGTTCCAATTCATTATTTAGCTAACAAATACATTCCAATTTGTTCAACCAAACGACTCCAAATCTTGGTATCAAAAGTGCTCTTAAATTGATCAACCGCAATCGTTCAACCCGAAAATAATTCCATGATCACGAGAAACTATACCGAAATCAAATACTTAACACGTTATTTATGACCCAAACCGACCTGTCCCATAGCAATTAACTCATCGCCCAAGTGTAACTTATCCGAACCAATATTCAAAGGGAATGGCTCATTTGCCACCACTAAATACTAGGGGGTTTACAACTAAACCATGCTTCAGACAGTTGAAATTAAGTAATTAGACCACTGAAGTGACTCAAAATAAAATAGACAAAATATCTTTGGATAAAACATAACAAATCCATTCATATACCATGACAAATTAGCAACAACAGATTACACAAACAAGCATTTCATCAAACAGTTCATATGCATAATTTAACAAAATACACAAAACATAATTAACACAGACGAAAACAATTACGCAGATTGAGCAATCTCAGCACTCGATGAAGTAGTTGAAGACGAAGAATCAGCTTCATCAACGGCGGAAGAGACGATGGTCCATTCAGCAGGAAGAGGAGGCAGAGGAGGATAAACGGCGGGACCACGTTTTATATCCCAACGGGCTGTCTTCTTTGGTCGGGTCTTCATGTGGTGAGCTGTTCCCTTCTTCTGCGGCCTCGACGAGCACTCTATTGTTATCACTCCACCGCCGCAGCTGCCACCGGTTGATGGTTGCAATTTCACGGTTCTACCATCAACACTGCTGGTCCTTAAAACTGATGGAATGGTTACGACTCGAGCCCCGAATATTGCGGACACCGACATTGTATTTGAATATTTTTAGAGTCTCTCTCCTCTTTTTTTTCTATTTTGCTATGGAAGGTCGAAGTTCTGTTTTCCTCCTCTTCTGATTTCGCCTTATCTTGTTCCCGGTGTTGTTTAATCGCTGCTTCTGAAATTCTTCTCCTGGAATGGGCCGAGGTTTTATTATTATTACCTAGTTCTGACCGCGAATCGGCCCAATATATTTGGGCCAAAAAATAGATTTCTTTTTGAAAAAAAAATATACGAAGTATAAATAAGTATATTGCAATTTTTCAAGGCAATAAGTTTTGTAGGTCCGTTAGTTTGGAGGTCTGAAAATCCGGTGGATCAGGAATTGCTGAATTAAAAAGTGATGATGGGAGTGAACGGCGTCTGTTGTTAGCATATACTTAGCAAATACGGGTCGATCTCACAGGGAGACAAGTTCTATTAGTTTTTCCCTAATTATTGTAAACTATTTCAATAAACGAAGTGTAAATTTTGGGTTATAAACTAATGAAACTAAAACAATAATATAAATGTATAATTTATCAATGAATTAAAGGTCTAGGGTGTACATTTGGTCAACCATGCTTATACCAATCCAAGAACGCAAATCATTCCGATAATGAATAAATTAGGCAGAGTAATTAAAGTACATGTTAATCCCACGATCGGATCTTAACACTTTCAATCCAACATATGCAGTACGGTCGCTAACATAATCTGAATTGCCAATTGTACCAAGCCTCTAAGAATACGATCTTTCAATTCTAATTCTTATTAACTAGATAATCAATCCACGATATTGGCCAATTACATGAATCAGCCATTAAGAACAAATCAATTGGAATTATTCAAGAATAATCTATACATTAATAAACTTAAATACATAAAAATCATGGTATAAACATGGCTTCTCTTACTTAGCCCTAAAAAACGATTACTCACTCATAATTGAATCAACAAGCATGAAAGAAATAATAAACATGAATTTCATAATTAAAGGAAGAATTAATCTAAGGAACAAAAACAATAACGAAGAATTAAAGAAAGAATTTTTTTAAAAATACCTCTAGATTGATGATTGAAATATTAAAAAGGTAGGGTTCAACAATGGAAGAAAGAAAATAAAAATAACGTGAAAATAGAATTCTAGGAAAATAGAACATGAGAGAAATAAATTAATTCCCTTGGAGTATTTATAGTTTCTATTTTCTAAGCTAAAAAATAAGAAAATAAAAATATAAGTTGTCAACGATTGGTCGATGGATGATGACGTGGCAATGAACCCGAGCATGACCAAGTCACACAAACGACGCACAAGGGCGTATTGTAGGCGCAAGCACCTCGCAAGCCGAAGGATCCCTCACTGGCCTTCGAGTGATCCCTCATTGGGATGAGTCCTCGTTGGAGGCTTGTGTGGTGTGCGCGACGAAGAGTTGGGCAAGCTGATGTGGTGAGCGCGATGAAGGGAAACAACAGCACGAGATTCCTTGTTGGGATTGTTGCGCGACAAAGCATGGTGGGAGGAAAATTCAGCGTGCACGTTGGATTTCTAGCAGGCACGGCAAAGGTACAGTAGTTGAGATCGATCGACGAGCCAGCGGGCCCGCTGGGGGCGCTCTGGATTTGGCGCACAAGAAGACAGTCGAGTCAACTTTGTTTATGTCATAGCTCTTGTTCTACAATTACCCTAGGGGAGTGTGACCTATCATTGGAAAGCTCTTTACGCATGCTTTCTATTCCAATTAAAATCGTCTCATTCCGATACGTAGAACTTGAGATATCATCAAAAGAGTGAACGCTTGTCCGTTTTGATGCTTAGAAAAATAACTTTTAGCTTTATTGTTGACTCAAATTTATCCCCAAAGGCATGTAATGATCCTCGAGTCAACATCCCATCCGTTCATTATCTAAATCAACTCTAAACACTCCGAAAGCATCCAAATGACCGTAAAATCACATGAAATATTAAAGAAAACACAAACGAGGCGTAATAGAGTACGATAACGACAACTTATGCAAAGGTGACCCTAAATGCATTTAAAATGAGACGAGTGCCTAGAAATGCAACCTAAATGCGCCTAAAATACCATATACATATATGATTAATCAGGAATCAGAGTCGGGCCCTAATATTGGCTCCATTTATTAATCGAGTCGGATGCAGATTCTTGTTAGGTCCGACCCGTTGCCATCCCTAGTGGTATTGGAGGTGTCTAAATAGAGGACTAATTTTAATTAAAGTGTGTAAGGGAAAATCCGACAATACACTATTCTTAAGAGAATTTTGAATTTTTCAAATAAGGATTTTAGTGGTAAGGTTGTCAATGCATTGTCCCATAGAGGAACTTCTTTCTTTTAGAAGGGTTTAGGATACATTAGCAAATCAACTTCAACATAAAATGTTAGAAGCACTTTTCTAAACTACGGAGTATAAAATTGTCTATCACATTGAGTACAACGTGACTCAGATAAAAATATCGAGCTTTCAATATTACTTATTTTCGATATTTTTTTTGTAAGTTGACATTGTTAGGCTCCGTTCTATTGGACTTATTTTGAATGAATTTATATTATCTGAACTTATTTTATCTGAAATAAACTTATTTTTTCTGTAATAAACTTATTTGTGTGTGAAAATGACTGGAAAAAACTTATTTTTGCTGAACTTATTTGAACTTATTTTGTCGAAAATAAGTCAAAATAAGTCGAACAGAGCAGAGTGTTAGTAGGTTGACCCTTTACTTTATTACAGTTTAACTCGAAAAGTAAATTATGTATCAGACCGTAAGTTTGTGATGAATAAAATTTTATAACGTGAAATTTGATTTGTGGTGTTATTTCGTACGAAAAAAAACAAAAAACTAGATTTTGTTCGAATTTGAACAACTTTTAAGTTATTGGGCCTATATCAATCCTCCTTTCTTTACCATTCCCGGCCATTTAAAATTCGTGACTATCCGAACAATTTTGTTGGCGGAAAATATATTGAGCATTATTAAAATCTTAGCTTATATTAGTTCCGTACTTGAGACATGACAAAAATAATTAGGTGGCAAGTGGCAAGAAAAAATGGGGCCAAACATACTAGGAAGGAAAGAAACCAATTTTGTAAGGAAATGGGGTTAATGTGTAATCGAAGTATGTAAGGATAATTTAGTAAAAATGCTATTCTTAAGAGAAAATTTGATTTTTCAAAGAAGGATTTGAGGGGCTATGACATCACTGTTCCAAAATACGCGTCCTTGCTTTTAAAAGGGTTAAGGATATGAAAAAATGCGGAATTTTCAAGAGATTATTTATTGAAAGTATTAAATTGAGTAAGTGATAAAATGAAATACATACTAATGATTTATCACACATTCTTACTTAAAGGTTGTGTACAATAAATATTGTACATTGCAGTAAAAGTTGACCCAAAATGCTAATTAGTGACCCTGATATATGTCAAAGCTAATTATCTATTTTTTAGTGATAAAATTTTTCATGTTAATAAAAATTATTCCTTCAAAATCACTAATAATATATAAAGGTAACCCTCTCAAACAAAATGTAACCATTTGACCTTTTAAATGTTTATCCACCAACTCTTTTTTAAAGTAATATAAAAGTTACAAAAACTTGGATAAAAGTTATCAGAATGTATAATAAATTTATTGTATACCTTGTGTATGCAAGCCATTTTGATGAATTATTCTAATAAAAAGATAAATCCATTTTGAGTTTCCTAAAATGTTGTGCATACTTTTACAATTTTATATTTAATAAATAGATTTTTCTTTAATATATACCCTTATCAAACAATTTAATTACCTCAATTGTCCTACGTTTACCTCAAAACGTGGTCACATATTTAATGTTTGTATCATGGAAAATAGTATGGTCCCATAGTTAATGTTTCTACCATGAAAATGTGGTCCCATAACTTATTGTATTTTTTTGTTTAAAAAATAAAATAAATTATGTACTTTTTTTAGTAAAGTACAACAACATTAATAGTTACTCATGTCATTTTTCAAATTTCTTAATTCCCGTGAAATGTCAAACGTGCACTATATTATGGGGCGGAGGAGTACTAAAAGATAAACCACGATTGACACGTGTCATTTCCTGGTGCATCCCGGCGGTTTTCTTTTTAAAATTAAAATTTGAAAAGAATAAAAAAAAGAAAATAAAAATTAGCTATAATAGGAAAAAGATTACATAGATAATACATGTGCAAAGCTTAACATTAATAATCCTTACTAAAGAATAATAAAAAAAAATTACTAAATATTACATATAATTCCATCAGATACTTTCAATATTAGAAGAATCAAATAATAAGCCTGAATATTCTCTTTGAATTAATTATTATCATTAGCATAAAATAAAAATAAAAATAAAAATAAACCATTGTATCAGACACATTGTTAATGTAATAATCAAATTATTAAAAATTTATTACGTTTGAAAAATAAAATAAGCAACGCATATCTTACAGAATAACTGACAGCTAAATATTACACCCTATATAGAAAATAATAAAATCAAACTATACACTATATACTATAAGACTATAACCATATACATTACTACTCCGTATAACTATAACTATAAGTCTATAACTATAACCATAACCATAACTATATAATTAATCAATCTTCATACTAACTATATACTTTGTATTTCATACAGAAATATATGTAAAAAATGACATGTATATCATCTTTGGGTGTGTCCTTATTTGTCTTTTATTTTTTATAAAAAAAAATAACAGTATAAACTTTTAAAATATCTTTATTTCCTGATTTCTTTGTATGTCCTTCTATATACAGAGTAATAGACTATATATGCCAAAAAATATTTTGATTCCATGTTGTGAGGGGGTCGAAAAAGCACGAGGCTAATGCGTGACCTCGTCCCTCGGGGATGTGACGCTTCTTTTTGTCAAATCAAGTGTAATTGGATTTCCTGTGAGTTTACACCCAATTGACTAGTAATAAAGGAGTCGCCATTCAGTTTTTAACGACAATGAGAAAAACTGACAAAACCCGGTTATCGTGACATAAAGGGAGTGCAATTATGTTTGACCACGACGGCCGTATGCTCCCTTGTGATCCCTGGTGGTGGGGATCGCTCAACGTACACCCGCAGGGTAGAGATTGAGGGTTCGGGGGACTGTAACTACCGAGAGGAGTACTCGCTCTTCGATAACTCCAGAGGCAGGATATCCTTACTAGCTCAGCATAAATAATTGAAGGGACATGCGTTAACTATTAAACTAATCTGAGTTGATTTTAATAATATGCAACATATAGTACTAGTTCGAGCGCGATTATCTGATTTAGATTGTTTTAAGGGACCTAGCATGATAATCCAATTTCCCAAAAATATCATATTTATTAAGCGTGATCGAACAATCAGATTTTAGTTAGTTTAACAGTTCATAAAAGGGCGAGGAAAGCAATTAAACCATGGAAAAGGGACACATTACGACGCACCCTTGAGAGATGCGTCACGGTTCTCAGAAAACTAACCACTTTGACTTTGCTATTTCTCCTTTTATTTAACGAATCTCAAATTATGGGACGGGATACGTTATGTTCGATTTATGGATCGATTGCAACAGAACGCGTGATCAGTTTTGCAGCGTGAGGCTTAGGCTTAGGGGTTCAGAGTCAATACTCAGAATAATAATTGTGTGTTGTTGTGTCCTTTTCACGTCGAACTTAAGGCCCTATTTGTAGAAAAGAGTTCGTGGAAAGATAGAATTGTAGAACTCTAATCCACGAGGAATTAGGAAAAAACACGTACCAGGTATTTTCAGTGCCCAGGCCTGGGCGCCGAAGATTTCGGCGCCCAAAGTCAGGCGTTGAAAATAGGATCTGGGCTGTTTTTCTTAGTCAGATTCGGATTCCTAGAATCCGGAGTATTTGAGATTTAATTGAGTCTTTTAGTGCGTATTAACCTTGTGACGGGATGCGTCTGGGCCCGTTACGAACTCTAGGCTCGTTAGGATTTTAATTAATACGTAACTCTTATTTTCGAATCGTATTAGGAATAGGATTCTCTCGCAATTTCTATCTCATTTAGGATTTATGTTGGAGTGCAACACCTAATTCTGACAGGTTTCTATCTTTTATGACTTGCCACTTTTAACAACTACCCATTACGGCAATTACTATTTTAGCAGGTTTCCATAAATAGCAGGTTTCGGGTGAAATGAAAAGGGGAATTGAGATTCGTTATTTTATAGGAGATGCGTTGTCAAGTGGAGATTTACGTTTTCATCATCGAACCTTCCCTTTCGGGAATGGGGACAAAAGTAGGTGTCTACACATGTATTATGGCGAGAATAAAAAATAATATACTAGCATTGATTTGAAAATATATGTTGAGAATAATTGTTGTGCTATTACTGATTTTCTAAAATTACGTAATACAAATCATGTCGCTAACAGCAAGATTAAAAATATTATGATTTTCACAATTTTGCTTATGTTTCATAATACAATTAGCCTACTTAATAACATTAAAATGATTACAATAGTAAAAATAAATAAATTATGTGTGACCATACTTCAATACCTAAACAAGAATTTATTTATTTTCTTTCATTTTTGTTACATTTTATGTAAAGAAAGTGTTAAAAAGAAGGTTTAAGAATATTACCTAAAAATCCAAAGTCCAATTAAATATCCATCCTAGAACATAGGGTATTCTAACCGATATGATTCTCTAACGGGTTACAAATGTCATTCTTGCTTTACATAACATTTGGATAGCGGGTACAATTTCAGAAATCATTCAACTCTTAAAGTATCAGGTGCCTAATAACGATCAAATAAAAATTTTTCTCTTATCTTTTTCCAACTTATATTTTTGCTGAAATCCTAAATTCCTAAAAGTACCAATCACTTTGTAATTCAAATGAAAAAGTAAATTTATCTTACTTTTCCAATACCCTAGGACAAAACTTAATACTTCATCCGTTCTGAAAATATCGCACCATGGTTGACTTTTACTCTTCTAACCATTATTTTGACTCTTAATATCTCAAATTGTGTGCAAGTAAAAATTATAAAAAAATAATATTTAGAAAATATTTATCGATACAAATCTAATATGACCTCACATGACTAAAAATTTCTTACGTACGAATCACAACAAATGGCCAAAGTCGTAGTGTGAATAGTGTAAAAAACAAATGGTGCGATATTTTCGGAATGGAGGAAGTATATTTTTTAATAAGTTAACGTGCAAAAAAAATTAAAAAAAAGTATTTAGTAACATTCGTGTGTTGCACGAGACTAACCTAATAATAATAATAAAAAAAAAGAGTGGGTATTAAGAGGAGGAGAGAGAAATAATAAAATATGAGATTACCTCCAATGGGGAATCAAATAAGAGCTCAATAGGAAAATGAGTGTTCTAAAAATGAGTGACATATTGGATGAGTTATCTAAATGACAACAATTGTTATTTTTGGTAACTTTTCTACAATGTTTTCTAGCAAGTTTTTACAAAGTTGTAATGATTAGGGATATTTAAACTTTGGTTTAAATCGCACCAAACCGTAAACCAAAACATATAAATATTTTAGCGCGTTGGTTTGTTTGGTTTACGTTTCAAAATTACGGCTTGGTTTGAAAAAAAATCAAGCCGTAATTTATGGTTTGGTTTGGTTTATGGTTTCAAAGTTACGGTTTGGTTTACAAAAAAACTTAAACTGTAATTTATGGATTGGCTTGGTTTCCCAAAAATTTAAACTAAAACAAACCGATAAAACCATTTGCGTCAATATTTTTATATATACTAGTAGCTGGATGCGCCGCGCAGTGTGGTTGGAAATTTTAAAATTGACAACGATGGTGTTCTAGTACCCTATGAGTATATGAAATAGTCGTATTCGTTAATTTATTGTGCTTTTATGCCACAAAAGTGAACATATTAATCAACGTACAATTTCGAATATTTGGGAATATGATATCACAACTTGGCTAAAATACAACTTAACTCAGCCATCTCTCTCAAGGTTCTACACCTCTTAAAGCGACTCACTGTTCATTTGTAATAAGCTCAGCTGCATTTATCACACAAACACTATAAATATGATTTTGAACACCCTCGAGGCCAGTTAACTTACTTGTGTGCAGGTACTTTGAGCCCAAATACTGTCAAGAACAAGCTAGATCTTCCTTTACTACGAAAGAGTGTACATCCGAAGTCCAACATTGTCCGTTATATTCTCTAATCATTACAATTATTATCTCTCTCATTTATATACTCCCTCCGTATCTAATTAAAGGATACAATATGGCCGACACGTAATTTTAGGATAGTGAGTGAAATTTATTAAAATAAGATGAAAGTGGGGTAGTGAGTGAATTATTTATTGTAGTAAAAAAAAATGATGTGAGTAAGTATAGGGACCACAAGGAAGGATAAAATTATTAATATAATTAAAAGTGGGGACCATAATAGCCAAAAAAAAATGTATCCTTTAATTAAAAACGTAGGGAGTATATACAGATACCCCTAATTGCTATACCCATGTACATCCATCTTGGATGTACCCGCTGCCCAAAACGACGCGCAACGTCGTTTTTCATAAAATACCCAGGTACAGCCAAGTTGGCTGTACCCCCTACCATTGTTAGGCGCGTGAATCCCACGCGCGGGTAGTTAATTTTAAACAAAAATGGCACGTGAGGGTAATAATTTTGTGCAGGAATCGCCTATAAATACAAAAAAAAAAAAAATCATTTCGAAAACCGTTCAAATTCTCAGCACGCAAAAAATTTTCTCTCTCCTCCGCCCACTCATCTACGTTGATTGCTTTCTCTCTCCTAAAACCGCCATTAAACTTCCTGCAACCACCTCAATTTACTTTCTCTCTCTTCAAACCGCTACTAATCTTCATTATTTAAGCTGAATTTGCAGAAAATATCAAGAGAAGAAATCCGTGCCTTCTTTTTGGTGAGAAAAAGGAGAAAAATGGATGTTCGAGATGAAATTGACATGAACAAGCTACAAAATCCAACGAAAAGCAAAAAGTAAGTAATTAGAAATGATTCTGATATTTCGATTTTATTTTCGAACTAAATATGAAATCTAATTTTGTTTATTTTCGTTCTATTTCAGAAAAACGAAGATGCCGAAAGAAAAAAAGAAACGTATGTAATTTAATTTAAGATTTCGTACATGCAACTGTTTAATTAGTTAAATATCTGTTTAATTTAGTTATTTTCAGTATTTTTCATTCTAATGATCAAATAATTTCATTATAATGGTCAATTTTTTTGGTTTATGATGTTAACAAACCCTAACTTCTGATTTTTTTGCTATAGTACTGGAAGATCTAGTGAAGAGCCAAAAATCGGCACTGAAAAGCAATCAGACATGACAGAGTAAGTTATTTTAAGTTTTCGTAGATAAAATTGATTTTGATTTACATATGTTCAATCAATTTTATGTTAATGTTCAATAAATTTTATGTAATGTTCATTTTCGTTGCGAAGTGATTTTACCAAACCCTAACTATTGGTTTTTTGGTCACAGACATGACGGAGTATGTTATTTTAAGTTTTCGTAGATAAAATTCATTTTAATTTACATATGTTCAATCAATTTTATGTTAATGATCAATCAATTTTATGTTAATGTTCATTTTCATTGCGAAGTGATTTTACCAAACCCTAACTATTGGTTTTTTGGTCACAGAACTGGACAATACCAAATTGAGAATGAAATTGAAACTGAAAAGCAAATAGACAAAGTCCAGTAAGTAATTTTTATGTTTTTGAATATCAATTTCTATTTAATTTACGAATGTGCCGTTTTAGACATTTGATACAATACAAATACAAAATAATGATACATTGTTCATATTCATAGAGATTTAAGAATAATCTTATTGATGATTAAAATTTGGATTGAGAATGTCAATTATTTCAAATATTATTATAATAATGTAAATGTGATGAACTTTTGTTGAGTTTTTCTATCCTTATGTTAGATGTTCAATTTATGTGTAAATGTTCATATTGTTTAAGCTAAATATTCATTTTGGTCTACTGAGTTTTGTTCATTCCTCTGTAAAATAAATTAACTCGAGAACTCATGATAACTATCTTAGGCAAAATGTTCAATTGATTATAGCAGAATATTCAATATCTTTTTGAAAAATGTTCATATATTCCAAACTGGATATCCTTTTTGGTCTACTAAGTTTTCTTTAGGAATACTGAATTATTTCGAATGTTATATATATAATTAAAATGATTTGAACATTTGTTCATTCCTATGTCAAAAAACTAAGTCCAGAACTCATGATAACTGTCTGTCTACAAAATGTTCAAAATATTTTGATAAAATATTCATTTTTCTTTTTATAAAATGTTCAATATATTTTAATAAAATATTCATTTTCTTGTTTTAAAATGTTCAATTTTTTTCTGGAATATATTTTGTTACTGAGTTTTGTTTTTGAATATACTATGAATTATTTCTAGTATTATATTCATAATGGAAATGTTCTTTGTTCTAATATTCAATTTTTCTATCGTAAAATTTTAAAACTACACTCATTTTGGTAAAATATTCAATTCATTTTGGTAAAATATTCAATTCCTTTTTATAAAATGTTCGTTTACTCTGATATACTAAGTTTGGTTTAGAAAATGTTCAATTATTTCAACTGCTATATTCATAATTTCAATGTTTGAACTTTTGTTCATTTCTTCAGTCCTTTTTAATATTAAAACTCATGATAACTGTTTTTATGTTAATGATCATTTTGTTTTCATAAAATATTCATTTCTTCAAACTGTATTTTGCTCTGGACACTCATTAGTTATACATTTATAAAGTCTAGAGAACAACCACAAAGGTTAATACTCAAATTTAAGCGAAGACCAACTAAATCCCAGCCAGAGGTTCAGAAAGTATTAAGGTATAAGATAATATCAATTTTGTTTTAAATTTGAATAATTTTTAATATTATATAATATAATGTGTCCATTAACATCATATTAATAAAAAATACAGTGAAGGAGATGGGAAGGCATCTACAACTTCTGAGACAGAAGTTCAAAAATCATTGAGGTATAATATAATGTCCATTTTTAGCCTTTTGAATGATTTTTTTTATTAATTTTATATAAAATGATTTGTACGTTTACACCTTACTATTCAAATTACAGTGAAGAAGACGACAAATCTTCATCAAAATCCCAGCCTGAAGTTACTGAGAAATCTTCATCAAAATCCCAGTCTGAAGTTCAAAAAAAATCAAGGTAAAAAATAATATGAATTTTCAATTTAGTTGAATCGTTCTTAATTTTATATAAAATAGCATGTATATTAACAATATCTTATTCAAAAAACAGTGAAGTAGATCAAGAAGATCCTTCAAAATCTATGGTACAAAAAAAGATTGCTACAAAAAATAGGTACAATTTTACTTTTTTTTAACAATTCATTTTCTTCTGCATATTTGTTCATAATTGTTTCATTGTTTGTTCATTCATTTGGAATTGTTTGTTCTTTATTTTTTATGGGTTATTCTTTATTATTGAACAACTCTTTCTTTCTTGTTTATTTGTAAGTTTATATTTAAATGATATTGTTCATACGTTTTCATATATATGATCACACTTTTTTTGGTTTAATTTATAGAATTTTTTTGTACTTTGTTTATCGGGGGCAACATGTTAGTGAAACAACTTTTAGCAAAGATCATAAAGCAGAACAAAAAAAAAAGGCTGCAGCAATGGTAGCTGCAGCTGCTGCAAAAGCCAGCAAAGAAGCTGAGGAAAGGATAGCTACACCTGCCGTAGCTGCACAAATAGGAGCTGAGAAAAGGGCACCTGCTGCTGATGCAGAAGCCAAAAGAGTCGCCGAGGAAAAGGCATCTGCAGCTGAGAAAGAAGCCAAAAGACTGGCTGAGGAAAAGGCATCTGCAGCTGATGAAGAAGCCAAAAGAGTAGCTGAGGAAAAGGCATCTGCAGCTGACGCAGAAGCCCAAAGATTGGCTGAGGAAAAGGCATCTGCAGCTGATGCCGAAAGAGAAGCTGGGAAGAAAGAAGCTGAAAACAAGAGGATGGAGGCTAATAAGAAAAAGGAAGAAGAAGATAAAGCTGAAGCAAAGAAGAAGGATATTGAGGAAAGAAAGAAAGAATATGAAGATAAAATGAGTTAGCTTATTGCTAAAAACAACAAAGAGTTGATAGAGGAAGCGGAAAGGAAAGAAGCTGAAAGAAAGGAAAGAGAAGCTGAGAGAAAGAAAGAAGAAGAAGATGATGCCACAAAAGCTATTGCCAAGGTGGTTGAAAATGTAAATGCTTCAGAGAGTGCAGATCCAACCAATGGTGGTAATGGAACAAGAAAAGGAAGGAAGACAACTGCTAACAAGAAGAAAGCCATTCAAAATATAATTATTGATGAAGCACTACAAAAGAAGTTGCACAACATATCAGATTCATACAATCCGAGAAGAAGTACAAGATTAATGGTGAAAGTGCAAGAAAATGTTTGTGCTGAAATAGTTACCAAAGAAGAATTTGATGGAAAAGGTAAATATTTACATTGTTCAATCTTATTTCAATAAATGATCAAATATATTATTATGTAAGTTGTACTTAGTATTTGTTATTAATGTATATGTTTCTGAAGTTACTTCCAAAGTAACAAATACTCCAAAGAAAAGGAAAGTGGCTGAGAAAGAAGTTGAGGATGAGCCTTTGGATGTTGAGATCACAAAAACAAAAAAGCAAAAAGGTAAATATATATACAAAAAAAATGTTAAACAATAATATAAGATATTTGATAAAATGTTAATATATTAAATACATTATTATCTTTTTTACAGGAGTTGAGAAAAAAGCATCTGTTAAAGGAAGAATTCTTCCTCTTAGGACTGCAATGAAAAGAAACAAGAAAAAGGATACTGAAGAAGTGAAAGATGAACAGAAAACAGGTTTTACATTTAACATTGTTCAAAGTTTTTCATGGAATGTTAATTTGGTTATCATAAAATGTTATTTTTGTTTGCATAAAAATTCTTTCTGTTTTTATCTCAGTTATTCAAAGTTTTTGGTTATATGTTCAAAGTTTTTTTCCATCATGTTCAAATTTTTTCTATATTAAGTTCAAGTTTTCTGAATTATGTTCCAAGTTTTTTATCATATATTCAAAATTTTTTGAACATATGATAAAATAACTTTGAACTTAATAAAATTTAACATTGTTCAAATTTTTTTCATGGAATGTTCATTTATTTATCATAAAATATTATTTTTGTTTGGATAAAAATTCTCTCTGTTTTTATCTCATACAGTTATTCAAAGTTTTTGGTTATATGTTCAAAGTTTTTCTCCATCATGTTCAAAAATTTTCTATATTAAGTTCAAAGTGTTCTGCATTATGTTTGAAGTTTTTTATCATATGTTCAATGTTTTTGGACATATGTTAAAATTTACAATTATTCAAAGTTTTTTGGTAATATGTTCAAACAATTTTACCATTTTGTTCTATTGACAGGACTTGCAGAAGTCATAGTTAAAGGGAAAAGGAAAATGAAAAAAAGTTTGAAAAAAAGAAAGGAACAAGAAGAAGAGGTTCAAGAAGAAGAGGATGAAGAGAAAACCGAGGAAGAAGAGGAAGAAGATGAGGAAGATGAGAAAGACGAAGAATGGGAAGAAGAAGAAGAAGTGAAACAACAAAAAAAGATGAAAAAAGGTATATATATTTAGTATAATAAAATGTTAAACATTGTATTACATATTTATCAAAACTTCTTAATTCTATGTTCTTCTCTAACAGAGCAAACAGTACCGGTGAAGGATAGGTTGCTTATGTTCGAAAAACAAAGACAAGAAATAGGTAAGACTAAAATTTATTTGTTTTCCATAAGATTAAATATTCTAGGATTGTTATTAAAACTCACTTATATGTGTTCCTTTTCCAGCATCAAAAAGAACAACACCAAAAGCAAACCTACCTGCTGAAAAGAAACGAAAGAGGAAAATAGCTGATGAGGATTGGGAAGGGAAGGAAGAGAATGAAAATGATGATATTCACAATTCAGAAAACGGTAAAAATAAAAATACTTGGATGAATCTATGTAATTTATTTTTATTCTTATTATTCCTGCATTAATTTTTGGCTTTGTTAATCAGATTTAATCGTGGAACGGGAGGCTTCCCCTTTGGCGATGATTACCAAAGAAGTTCCTGCAAGAAAGAAACCAATGAAATCAATCGCTGTTTACAAGGAGAGAGTAGAAGAAGAAGAGGAAGAAAAAACCGGTGTTAGAGGAGGACACGGAAAATTCATCACTTTCATTTCCATCATGAATGAACAGAAGAAGGAGGTCGTTCAGAATATTGGTCTAGGAGCATTGCTAGATTTCCAGCTACCTACTTCATCCCAACAATTTGTTACATGGCTGTGTAACAACTTTGAGGAAAACAACCAATATCTTTATCTGCCAAAGAATGAAAAAATTCTGATAGAATTTGAGGACGTGAAAAAGATATATGGCCTTCCTAGCGGTGAAGTAGAGATAGTTGAGGCAAAGTCTGACAAGGCTAGTGAAGAATTTTCTGCATTCATGGCAAGGTAAATGATCTTAAGTCTATACTTTTATTTTTAATATGTTATAGAGTTCAAAAATCTAACTGCATTATGCATGTACTATAAATGTTATTTTACTTAAAGTTATTTGTTCAATTGTGTATGGCTTAATATACATTCAGAATTTGAAAGTTTATCTCATACAATTATAATGAGAAAAAGTTTTTTCTGCGTTTATCTCATGCAATTATTCATAGTTTTTCCTCCTTATGTTCAAAGTTTTTATCAATTATGTAAAAAACAATTCCCTATTATGTTTAAAGCTTCTCCAATATGTTCAAAGCTTTTCTCCAATATGTTCAAAGCTTTTCTCCAATATGTTCAAAGTTTTTTTCCTTTATGTTCAAAGTTTTCAGTCATATGTTCAAAAAAACAGATGGAAGAAGACATTAATACATGAAAAGTGGAATCCTAATTAAATTTTGTTCATATTTAATGAAATTTTGTTTTTCTTAATTAAATTTTGTTCATATGTATATGCTTGTTCTTTTTCTATAACCCTGATTCATATAATTGTTCATAATTGTTCATAGTTCCTGTTGCGTTTGTTCTTTCTTTTTATATTGTTTGTCCTTTCTATTTGGGAATGTTTATCTTAATTAGATTTTGTTCATTAAAAAAACAGTTGGAAAAAGATCTTTATAGATTCAAAGTGGAATCCTCTTGGGAATAAGGTCCCATCAGTTCAGAAAATTTTGAAGTACTACAGTCGAGAAGACCAAATTGGGGCTGGACCGGATGCAAATTTCATTACAAGCTTCTTGGTGGTGACTGTCAACACGTCGATCAAAAGCACATTGTCAAACCAAGCATACTTCAAATTTTTGTTCTCAATGATGAATCATGAGCAGATCCAGAACTTGAACTGGTGCAAGTATGTGTGGGAGGCACTGCTCTCAACTACTGCACAGTATAAAAAAAACCTGAAACTAAAGGACAGAGCAACATTTTTCACAGGACCATTGCCGTATTTGACGGTATAACATCATTTACACCTTCTAAATTTATGATTTTAATCTACTTGATCATTCATAGGGTTTTTCTAACACTTATACTTTGTATGTTAGATTTTCTATTTTGACAGAGTTCAAAGAATGAACTTTTTTCCTCCAAGACGAATTCCACTTGTGTCCTGCTACACAAAGGAAATAGGACACAAACGGAATAAATTGGAGGAAAGTGGCTTTGGATTGGGGAAGGTGTTACCCAAAATCAATATTGAAGAAAAACAAACTCGCAAGGTATTGCTAAATACATCACATTCTAATAGATTAAAGTCAATTCTTCTGCAAAATATAAATATGTGTAATATTAATTTTATGTTCCTTCCTTTAATATGTTAAAAAATACTTTTAGAACATATATAAATAAATGTTCATAACCCTTTGCTTAAATATTCTTTATTTTTGCATATAATGTTCATACCTCTCTAAGACATATAATAACATAATGAAGAATTAGTGCATTATATACAGAAAGTAATAAAATGTTCAAACCTCTTTAGTTATTTATTCAAATTGTATCAATAAATGATAAAAATAAGTGTTTAAGCCTCTTTAATTATATATTGTGTATGTGCACAAGTGTCATTCAGTATATATAGTTGTTCATACTTTTACTTATAAATGTTCAAACTGAAACACCTAAAAGTTTATTATTCCCTAATGTATGTCAATGGGTTTTAAAACACAGGAGTTTATGGATGAGTTTGTGGGTATAATTCAAGCTGTTGGTGACAATTTGTCAAAGCTTTCTGATTCACTGAAGAAGGCGCAAGAATTCTTCCCAGGAAATGAGTTGGTATCTAAAGTGGAAGAGTTCTTGTCAAAAATGGCAAAAGAACCATCATTAAGCCAAGATGAGTGGTTTGATGACTTCATTAAGGCTCTACTGGAGAAAGAAAAAGAGTTGTTGTATGCAATTGATCTGGAGAAAAAGAAAGCAAAAAAGGATAACAAGAGATATGAGTATAATATCAAGAAAGCTTTCGACTTGGGACTTACACCATCACCGATGGTAGATGATGACAAGTTGAAAGGTCAGAAAGCTGGTACATCCACCTCTACGCCAAGTTTTTCACTGGAAGAAATAGATGAATCTTTGGCTTCTGCTATGCTGAATCTAAAACAAAGAAGGGAGGAAGAGAAAAAAGAAAATGAAATTGCAAAAGCTAAGAAAATGATCCAAGCAGAATCAGAAGTGAGTGAACCAGCTTCAGAAGAACAAAAAACAATAATGGAGAACATTGTTGTACAAGAAGAGAAGATTGTGAGCTTGGATGCAGCTACAGTGGAGCCTGAGTTGCATGTATCAGAAATGATGCCTGTAACTAATGTAATTCAAGAGAAGCCTGCACCAGAAGTGAGAAATGAAGAGGATCCTGCACCACAAGTGATTAAGAAGAAGGTTACACCAGATGGGATTGAGGAGCAGCCTGCAACAAATAAGACAAATGAAAATGCTGAACCACAAGTGCTTGAGAACAAGGTTGCAACACAAATGGTTGAGGAGCCAGAAGAACCTCATACTCCTACACAGTCACAGGTGCAAAAAGCAGTGGAAGCTGAACAATCTGTTGGTGCAGAACAATCTTCTCTTCCTTCACCAAAAACTCCACTGAATGAAGTCTCAATATCAACATTAATTTCAAGCACAAAAACAGATTTGAAATTGGACGAAATTTTTGAAGATAAAGAGGAAAAAGAAGATGAAGGAGAAGGGTAAATTTTAACTGTATTCAGACTGAATTTGTATTTGTGAAACTTTGGTTATATTATGAAAACTATTTTAAAGACATAATAATGTTTTGGTTATTTAAAATGTCATGATTTAATTTTTTAATCTTTTTGTTTTTCGTTAATATTCATTCTTTTTATACGTTTTGTTCAAACGTGTTTAATATGTTCATACTCTTCTAGTTTTTGTTCTTTATTTTTCAAACTTGTTAAATTCTTGGATCATTCTTCTGGAATGTTATGTTCTTTCTTTTTGTACTTTTTGTTCATTCTTTTACTTTATATGTTCATACTTTAAAATTATTTGTTCTTTCTTGTTCAAACCTGTTAACTTCTTGGTTCTTCTTCTGGAATTTTATATTCTTTCTCTTTATTTATCTTATATGTTCGTACTCTTAATCTTATATGTTCATACTCTTAATCTTATATGTTCTTTTTATAATTATGTCGATTTTTGTTAAATTTTTTGTATATACAGAAATGAGAAAGGTGACAAAGGAAAAAGACCTCAGAGGATTCACAAACTACTGGCTGCCTTCTCTTCTCCATATTTGGTCAAGTATCGAGACTTGTTCAAAAATCTGGACACAATGCATCAAAGCCTAGCAGATTATGTCTTAAGTGGTCAGGACAACATGTATTTTCTTTAATTTCACGTAAAAGTAATTTAAAATTTAAATTCGAATACTTCCTCCTAATTTACTTCCTGTTTGTAGTGAGGTTCTTTATTTTGATGGATATAACTACATCAATAGAGAAGACATGAAAACACTAGTTGATGAAGTGGAAGTGGTTGACTGTGTGATTGATTCATGGTCGAAGTATCTAAATGAAAAGGGCCATAAATATAAACTCTTTCTTTCAACAGTTCCATATGTAAGTATAATAATTGATGTTATTTAAAATGTTCATTTTGTTTATATAAAATGATCAATTTTCTTTCAAAGAATGTTCAATATAAAAACAAGTAATGTTTAATATATTTAAATAGAATGTTCATAATTACAACACATAATGTTCAAAAGTTTGAAATGGAATATTCATTATTGAAATAATTAATGTTCAACAAAATTAAGATAAAAAGTACGAATGATTAAATTGAAATGTTCATTATCATTGTAACTAATTTTACATATCTTTTTAATTGAATGTTGATTATCTTTAAATGCAGCATATTATGTGCACAAACAAGGTATGTCCAGCAGGATCCTCCTACGAAAAAAGGCTTGATGATTTTAAAAGAAGGATTAACGAAGAACTGGATAACTATAATTTCAAAAACATTCATCAATTTAAACAGGTAAACCTATATAACTTCTAACCCATTCCTAAAACTTTAATGTTCATTTTAATGTATATTATTATTCATTGTTTTTAACTTAAATAATTACCTCTTTTTCAGATATTCATCCCCGTTCTTGCTGCAAAACACTTCTATCTCCTAGTCATCAACCATTACAATGCAACTGTGGATGTAATTGACAACAGGCCTCTACGAAGAAATGTAAAATTTGAAGCTAAATACGAGGGACACCCAGAAGTTGTGGTAAGAAATAAATCATTCATAAATGCATATTTGATACATCGAAAGATAAGTATCTTACATTTTTTAACCAAAATTCCAGTTGGATGCTTTTGCAAAATATATGGGCACATTTGGTTATGAGGTAGAACCAATGCAAAAGTATGAAATGAATTTGCTCAAGATGAAATGGAGAAGCATGAAGGACTATACAAACTGCGGTGTGTATGTCATGAAGCACATGGAGACCTATACTGGTGATCCAGAACATAAATGGATCTGTGACTTGAAGGCAAATGATGTAAGTTTAATTTTGTTCATTCTTCTTTTGTATTTTGTTCATTATTTTTATTGTTTTTGTCTTTTCTGTTTTATTGTTCTGTCTGTTGAATTTCTTTTATATTCCTAATTTTTTAATTTAATATTTGGATTTCATAAAATATTTTTAATTTTTTTTAATTTTTGATATACAGACAAATCAAATAAGGAAGCTTCGTGTCACTTTCTGTGGTCTCCTAATGCTTTCAAAGCAAAATGAAAAGCATGAGTCAAACATAAATGAAGCATGGAGGAGTTAATGAAAAATTAAGCAGATAGTAAGAAGGTTAACAAACAAAGATAGATTTTTAGTACAATGTAAAGTAAATATTTGGGTATTTTGGTGGTTTGTTCAAAAACATATAACTTAGTGTTCATTTCTTTTATGTTTAATATTCAGTTTCCTTTGCAGTATTGAATCAAATGCACAACAAAATTTGCAACTCAATAATGCATACAAAATAAATATTTATTAACTGCTTGATTTTATGAAAATTATATATAAAGATTAATATCGTTAAACAATGTTCATTGAGAAAATAAGTAATAATCAATATGAAAATTACTAATATTCAATGTATTTCAATATAATGTTCAATTTTAAAATTACTAATATTCATTGTATTTCAATAAAATGTTCATTTTAAAAATACTTAATGCTCAAAATTTTCATATAGAATATTCACTTTGAAATACGTATTGTTCAAAATCTTTAAATAGAAAACACATTGACAAATACGTATTGTTCAAAATCAAGTGGAAACAAAAGTAGATAATGTTGAATATATTTGACTAAAATGTTCATAAACTTCAGAAGGATGTCTTAAAAAAACATAAAATAAATTCAAACATAAAATATTATGAAAAATAGTGATGTTCAAAATGTTTGACCTCAATATTCATTCTATTAAAACTAAATGTTCAAACACAATAAGAGCACGTACTACTTGACCTCAATGTTCATTCTATTAAAAATAAATGATCAAAACGTTTGACCTCAATGTTCATTCTATTTAAACTAAATGTTCAGTACAAATAAATGCACGTACAAATTTTCAACTCAATAATCAATAGTTACTAAATCCTTGACTTTTAATGGCTTTTTCAGCAGCCATTGATTCATCAAAAAGAGCTAAAAAAGCATCATACTTAAATTTCAAATAAGCTTGATCATTAGCAGATTGATGAGATCCTTTAGTACCCAACGGAGGTTTAGTAACCAATGAAACTTTAGGTCCTTGAACCTTAGATCTAACTTGAGTAATTTTTTCAGCCTGAATAGATCCTTGAACTTTAGGTACTACTTGAATAATTTCTGAAGCATGAATAGGTCCTTGAACTTTAGCTTCAGTAACAGATGAAACTTTAGTAACAGATGAAACTTTAGTAACCATTGGTGATGGTGAAAGTCCCAAGTCAAATGCACTCTTGATATCATACTCAAATCTCTGCTGATCCTTTTTTGGTTTAGTAGCTGATGTTCCTTTAGTAGCCAATGGTGCTTTATTAACCGATGGTGCTTTAGTAGCCGATGGTGCTTTAGTAGCCGACGGTGCTTTAGTAGCTGATGGTGCTTTAGTAGCCAATAATGCATTAACTTTTGTACATGCATCGGTTTTAGTACTTCCATGAACATATGAATCATTTGAGGTTTCATTTGTTGAATTGTTTTCCTAAAATTGACACAAAATGTAAAGACATTCAAAAACAGAAATTTAAATATTCATTTTAAAGAATTAAATATTACTATCTACATTGTCCGATGATTCTACATTTTTATCAACAACAGCACATCTTCTAAAATATTTTGGAGGTGGCTTCGGAAAAGAAGCATCAACCTGAAATAATATAGTGATCATTTATCAGATAATAATGTTAATATATTTATAACTAAATGTTCAAACTTTGCAAGGAAATCAACCTGAAATAGTGAAGGATCTAGTACAACTAGATCAGATGAGTCATTAAGAGAATTAGAGAAAATCACAGGGGCACCAACTTCATCCAACTCCTGCAAGAACCAAGCAAAAAAAAAAAAAAAAAAGAATGTTCAATTAGTTATGTGCAAATGATCAATTTATAAAACATATATGTTCAATATTAATAAATATTTACCATGACTGCAGATTGAGCCTTAAACCTTGTTGCATCTGTAAATATTGCTTTTCTCTTCCTCCAATTCCCTTTAGCTTTATTGTAGATTTTCTCAACTGTACTCTTCAATCTGTTATTCCTCTCACCTTTTTTCCTTAAATTCTGTGGGTTTTTTACTAACGGCACAAAGATATCTTCACCCTCTTTAGGATCAGAAAAATCAATAGTACCCCTAATACTCTCCACTTTTTCTTTTAAAAGACCAAAGGCAGAATCAACCTCAGCCCTAGCTTGAAGAGAATCTTGACTAGACATAACAAGCTTAACAAAATTCCTAAGGGTTTGTGCCCTCCAAACAGAAGCCGCAACTATATTGGACTTTTCACCATCATCTTCAACCAAATGACTGCACATAGCCGCTTTTGTCCACCTCTTCAATATATAGAGATTGGGAATCTCTGGGACACAATGCACATGATAAACACGAAGCGCATGAGAACATAAAAAACCCATTTCAGTAAAATACTGACAAGTACAATCCACTGCAAAAGTCTCTTGGTTAAACTGAACTTCATGTTTAATCAAGTCTTTTTTAGGCCTCCACACATAATAACTTTTCTCTGTAGCTGTGTTTCCGCGTTTTTCTTCTTGAGAACATGCCATCCCTTTAAGAAATTGTTCTTGAAACAAAGCATATGCTTCTATAGTGTAAATCTTTCTCGCATGAAGAATAATTCCGCAATTTGCAGCTGCAACTTCTGGTCTACCTTTCCAATTTCTGTAGTCATGACCATTCTCTTTGCTCCTCCACTCAGAAATAACATCCAAAAAAACATGATAAAAATCACATAAGCCTTGTGTCTTATCAAGTCGATGGGAAACTGACTTGTTGGTAGTTTCACAACGCTGTGATGATAACACACCACCACACCAATAGTTCTTAGAATAAGCAGGACACCACATCTCTCTGATTGTATATAAATTCTTCAACCATGGATTTTCAACGCATTTATAGTGAGTCAACATTCTGAAAAACAAAATGTTCAATATAAAAATCAAATTTGTTCATAAGAATATACCTATTTGTTCAGAGTCAGAAAAAGCATATAACTTAGTAATAACATGAAATAATAAAATGTTCATTTCTTTATAAGTAAATGTTCATAAGATTACAAGTACATATTATTTATTAATTTGAAGTAAATAAGTAATACAAATTAATTACCTTGGCCAATGATATTCAAATTCAGCAGCAGTTTCACAATACTTCAGAAGATAATTGAATATGTCAGAAAAACCATCTAAAGCTCTATACTGCCCAATGTGCTTCTTTGAATTCTCCCCAATATGCCACGTACATAATCTATGTCTAGCATCTGGAAAAACATTCCTTATCCCAGCAGCAATGGATGGAGCTTGGTCTGTCATAATGGTTATTGGAGGATTTCCACCCATTGATGTAAGGAAAGTTTGAAAAAGCCAATTAAAAGATTCTGGTTTTTCATTGATAACAAAACTCATTCCAAACATAACATTATTAGCATGATGGTTCATACCAACAAAAGGAGCACAAATCATATCATATTTATTGGTCCTATAAGTAGTATCAAAAACCAATAAATCCCCAAAATAATCATAATCTCTCTTCATCCTACCATCACGCCAAAAGAAACTTAAAAGTCCATCTTCTTCACTAAGCTCAAAGTCATAATAAAAACCTTCTTCACTGGAATTTCTCTGAGCAAAATACTTGATTAACTGATGACAGTCATGACCTTCAAGTTTATTAGCTTTTGCACGTGATAAAGCATTATAAGAATCACTATCTGTAAAACCAACCATAGGAGATCCGCCTACTTCTTTCCTCAAAACCCTCAAGGTATCAGACACTTTAACACCACTAGCTTTTAAAGTAGACATAAAGTAAAGAGCCTCCTTACTAACCTTCCTTTGTGATCTTATCAAATGCCTCTTATTTAGAGGAACCATAGCATGATTATGAATCATATTATGATTCACAACCGTCCACACACCATCCTTACCAATAGAAAACTGAACAAAAGCAGTACACCCAGTACGCGTATCCAATCTAGCATAAGACCTTGTTCTCTTCCTTTTTTCATCTTTAACCCCTTCGCAGCTACACAAGAACCGTTTCATAGTATAAAGTTCACTGTTTTGACGTTTCCGACCTTTCCCAACCCTAATACCAAAACCTTTACTAAAAGCATATTCATTATACAAATCATAAGCTTTGTCTTCATTTTTAGCTTCCTTCATCATTAACATAGATTCTGACCCTTCAACAAAAAGACTTACTTCCTTATTCACTGCGAATGGAAGAAATGTTCAATGTTAAAATAGTGATTGTTCAATGTTAATATAGTGAATGATCAATTTCAATAATAACTAACATTTTGAAATTTTAAATGTTCAATATCCTTAAATAAAATGTTCAATATTAAAATAGTAATGTTAAAAATATTAAAATAGAATGTCTATTGTTTAAATAGGTGTTGTTCAATGTACTCAAGTAAAATGTTCATTACGAACATAGGTAATATTCAAAATATTAAATAAAATGTTCATTGTAAAATATAAATAATGATAAAATACTTGAATAAAATGTTCATTGTAAAATAGATAATGATCAATAAATCTTAATAGAAAGTTCAATATAATACAATAGAATGTTCATTATCTAAATAAAAAAGACACAATATATAGAATGTTCATTATCTAAATAAAAAAGACACAATATATTTCAATGCAATGTTCATTACTAATATACGTAACATTCAAAGTCATTAAATAAACTGTTCATTATTATTGTAGGAAATATTCAATTTCCTTGAACTGAATATTCATAATTTGTTAAGAATGTCATAACTAAACAATGAACAATTTTTTCTTTTGGGACAGAACAATTCAAAAATTCATAACATACTATGTATTTTATCAAAATATATAATGTTCATAAGATCTGAGCTAAAAATTCATTAACATTATATACATTGATAATAAATAAAATTATGAATAAAATCGAACAAAAAACTAACGTACAATTGCAAAAAAATAAGAAATTCTGCAGAAAACCAAAACAAAGATACAAATCAAAATCGAAATATCCAGCGAAAACACGAAAAATAACAAAATTCTAAACACATTTTATCCAAAATCAAAATATAAAATCGAAAACAATCAAAACCAAAAACATTGAAATCAAAACAAATAAATGAAAATAATAAAAATATAAACTTATATTCTGACATCAATGTACTTAAAATTCCAGAATTAGATTCGAAAAGAGCTTCAGAATTTTCCATAACTGCGAGCTCCATCGAAACAGAGGAGAGAGAAAATAGGAGAGAGAAAAAATCGAAATAAACCCTAAGAACAAAAATTGCGCAACTTGAAGAAGAAGTAACAAAAAAAAGAAAGTTAGGAAACTTAGGAAACTTAGGAAAAAGATGTTGAACGACGTCGTTTTCGGGGGGTACAGCCAGCGCTGGCTGTACCCACATCACACGACGTCGTTTGGTTAGGGGTACAGCCAGCTTGGCTGTACCCGAGGGCAGCCAAAAAATTATTATATATACAGTGACGAATCTACGTTGGGGCCCAAAGGGGCCCCGGCCCCTGTCAAAAAAAACATATAAAATATATCCGACAAATAATGAATGAACTATGCAGTTGGCTTAGTGGTTGTTTGGGTTTTGGTAAAGCAGGTAACGATGGGAAAGAGTTTGGGTTCGAGCCCCGCCTCTTGATGTCTTCCGCATTTTATGCCCCTCTTTTGTTTTTTGTTTTTTCCTTTTATAGTTTGTACTTCCTTATATATCTCTAGTAGTTTGGAAATTTGTGTTTAATTTAATATTTTTTTTGGTTTTTTAAGTATTTTTTTTATTACTTCTTTCGAATTGAAGTGGTTTGTTTAACAAAAAACATTCTTTAATTTTAGTTATAAATATGTTGAGGAAAATACACATTTTTTTACATGTTTAGAAAACATTATATTATTCTCGACATAATATTATGAGTAAATAAAACTTAAAAATATTATACATAAACGGGCCCCCGTTGAGTAAGTGTTCTGGCTTCGTCCCTAAGTATATATCAATCAGTGACATGTAGCTAACTACTTTAATCAACATATTAAAAGAAATAACAATAAAAATAAAAAATAAAATAAAGTAGGTGCATGTTACTGTTCATAAGGGTTTGCTCCCACTTTTTAAGACCACTCTCACTAGTGGGGGGAAAAAATCTCACCACTATCTCTCTACCACTTTCTTACTCCTCCGCATCACTTTCCTCACATACAAATTTTGTTACAACAAATTCATCTCACCAATGAACTAAAAAAAACTCCTCACCATTTTTACTTTTACTATTCACTAAACCCCCACCCCACTTTCAACAAAAGGGAATCTTTCCCCTAATTTTTGGATTAATAATGCATGTAGGCTGAACTTTTCGCCTGCAACAGATAGAAAGTGGGGCCCAAATTTTTTGAGCAAAATATGAAAACAGAATGCCATGCAAGCTTTTTTTTATTACATTTTACCCATTGATGTGGAGTGCGAGTTTTTTAATTCTCACCGTTATTCACTCGTGGGCAAATTTTTTACTCACTATTGGGGAAAAAAAAAATCTCATCACTATCTCTCTACCATTTTCTTACTCCTCCACATCACTTTCCTCACACACAAATTTTTCTAAAACAAATTCATCCCACCAATGAACTAAAAAAACTCCTCACCACTTTTACTTTTACTATTCACTAAACCCACCCCACTTTCTATCTCCCACATACTCCATCCATTTTGTATTTATTCAATTATATTAATAAATGAATTGTAACAATTAATAAGATAAATTATTTAATTTTGTTATTTTTTTAACGTTATTTTTATACTTCCTCCATTTTTTTAATAATTGCACCATCTTGGTTTTAGCACTATTCACATATTCTTATATAGTTATTTTTTGTGATTTATATGTAAGGAAAAATATATTCATGTGGGATCTTGTTAGATTCGTCTCGAAATATACTTTCAAATTATCAAATTTTTATAATTTTTTAAAATGTATAATGAGAGATATTAGTGATTAAAATAGTGCATTGGCAAGCGTGAAATCCCAGATGGTGCAATTAAAAAAAAATGGAGGAAGTATATATTTCGATATTTATATAGTTTTAATATTTTAAATTTAAATAAAATTTATAAACAAAAATCGAAAATAAGATTTTTGAAAATATATGTTACTGGAAATGTTAAGTAATTTTCCGAATATATCACAAATTATAGTAATACTTAGTATGAAAAATGATTTTGATTGTTTTTGAGAGATAAAATTAATTTTGAAAGTGTGTCAAAATATAGAAAATTTGGTCTCTATTTATAGATCTTAAAATTTTATGACCGTTGGTATTTTTTTTTATTAAGTATTTTCTGTTAAAATAGCCGTTACAATTTACTTGAATTTATTGATTGGTTGATAACATGACACGTGACATACGGATATTGGGCCAAAGGCTGCCACTAGTCAATGTGTTGAGTGCTTGCTCTTTTTCATTTGGAATTTAGCACAAAATGTTGAGTGTTGTGCTGGATTTTCCTCACTTACCAACTGACATAATCAGTTGTGGGCCCCTTTATTTTCGGCGAGAAAAGTTACGATTTAGAACGCCGCACGAGGATTGTTGCTTTTGCTCGTGAGCAATTTTTCATCTCCCCATTGATGCGCGAGAAAAATATTAATTGATTAATCACAACTTATGTTATCTCATTGATTAGTGATTATACCTACATTTTTATTATGAGTGTCTTTTGAGTTGTTTATGTTTTTTTATATACATGAATTCGTTTGGAGGTTTATCTATTTTTACATGTAAGTTTTAATATGAAGTATTGAATTAACATTAAAACGAGGCAAACAAAAAAGTAAAGGAAAAAAAGGGAAAAAAAAGGAGGAAGATAATGGAGAAGGTGACACATGTCAGTGATGTACCTATGGTTTGAATTTTTAAATACTAGGTATATATTTTATGCCCCTTCCCTCTCCAATTTCATGTCTTTTCACACCAAAAATAATTTATGTCCCTTCACCTCCAATAAGTTTCATGCCCTTCTATCTTTAAATTTTCTATTAATTTCAAGTAAAATACCAATTAACAGAAAAATTAAAACTCACTTTTGATGAAATGAAAAATTAAACTCACTTTTAAAACATAACAAAAGTCGTGTATGGCACGGGATCAATACTAGTTTCTTTAAGTTCTGATTTCCAGTTGCGTGGATTTTATCAGGATCTCCTATGTGGGATCGGGACAACGTGATTTGGAAGATAGAAGTAGGAAAGTTGGGATTAGTAAATAGTTCCATGGAGGTAATGAAAATTGGCGTCCTTTCCTTCTTCGAAGAATGAAGTTCGGTTTTGAGGTGTGTTGTTGTATGTCGATACGGAGGACCCAATATCCTTAGTATTATCAGAGGTTATGTTTTGGGTTGTATGTTGAGGAAAGGAGACTTGTGTGGAAGGGGGGTTTTGTGTTCATTGGTTGGGGGTTATCCCTTGGCCGGTCTTTCATATTTACTTATGTTATTTCTCATTTTAGGTTAGAGATAACTATAGTTTTCGCTTTCAAAACCTTTTAACTCTACACCCCAATTTTGGGGGTAATGTCACTTGCAGTGACTCATGCCACTTGTGAATTTGTGAGAGATTCACAAGGCTTTGCAACCAACTCGTATCTTGCTACTCTTTCCCTTTTCCCTTGTTTTCCATGTTCAACGGGTTTTCACTGGAGCCTACCAATGATTACCACCCCAACAATTCAATCTTCTACAAGGAAATAGCTAAAAATTACTTTGGCATGCTACCCACCTTATCGCACTGTAAACAAAGTCATGTTAACAATCAAGGGTCACGGAGAATAGATTATTGCTATCCTTTTTGTTTAAGTAGGTTAATCTTAATTTGTTTTGTAAGTTATGTAAGGGTCTTTAATGACCCTAGAGGTTACCTTGTTCTAGTTAGTAGTTGTAATTTGTAAACTCTTTTTACTTAGGGAAAATTAAGCATATGTCCAAAGAAAAAAAAATTACAAGTAACCAAACCTTTACTTGTTCTATGAAACCATAAATCAACAAGTACTAAGATGTAAGACGGTAAGAGTATATTGGGAATTGTTAGTATGAAATCAACTTAAGTAATATTTGTGAAATTTCCTTAAAAGGTAGATGGTTTAATTATATTGGAACGTGTTTAGGACAAATTTTACATAGGGTTTAACTTGCCAAGAGTTGGTGCTAACAATATGAACAAGCAAGATAACAGTAGGACGACAAGAATAAATTTGAGAGTGTTGATGACAATAAGAACAGTAGTATTATTTGGCAAGAGCTTTAGCAAGATGATATCATACATACAATGATCCTACAACGTTCTATTTATACATGATTGCTTAATTTACAACGTAAAATAATTATCAACCAAGGAGTCATTGGATATAACAGCCCAACTCCTTGATTTAATCCATGTATTCAATGCTTGTAACCGTCTCTACCTCTTAGCCCTTTACCTCGAGTCATGCCCTGACCCACGTCACAGCCTTGCTGGATGCCCCATGATCCTCCCAACGGGTCCACCTTGCCCCGTCATGGGGAGGGTATTTCCCCCCTAACAATTTTCTCCAAACTCATTGTTGAATTCTTCAAGGAAGTTCAAAGGAGAAAATGGGTTTAAATTTCAAATTAGAAAAAATAACTCCCTGACTCCCTATTAGCCGGCAACAAGTAACATTGACATTCAAAAATGCAAACCTCCTGCACTTCCAATAAATTCAAGGGGGAGTTTTTGGGTTCTTCACTTCTTCACGCCATATTTCCTCTTACCTTATAACTTTCTCTCAATCTCAGATCTTTCTCTTTGCAGAACTCAGGTAATTTATGTTAGGTTATGACAAATATAAAACATATATTTCATGCGGAAAAACCATAAAGCCAGGAATCCAAATTAATTGCCACGTAGTCAATTAGCATAATTTAGGATACATACATGTGACGCGTGCCTTCCCTAGCTGCTCCAGAACCGAACAAGAACAAGTTTAGGACTCCAAATGTCGTCCCTCCGTAGCTAGTCCACATCACATTCGGATCCACCTTAGATTCAATTAACTAGAATATTATCTAAGGTATTATGTTTTATTCGAAAGCTTATTTATTAGTTTTAGGCAAATTATCAAATTCGTTTAAACTTAAACTATATGAATACTTGTTGATTGTTACGTATAAATTGTGATTATGAATCACCTTTTTATAGGGAGGAAATATCGGACTTAGATTTCCACTAGGATTCAATTTACTAATTCAATTAGAACTCTAGTTAAATTAATCTTATTAGAATTTAATGTTTAATCAAACATATAATTCTTGTGGATTTAGGAAAATAACTAATCGAGCAATCCTAAACGACTAAGGATTCGTAGCATTGCACAAGTACACACACACACACGCAGCCCACGAGGGGCGGTGTGCGCGGCTTGGCCCAAGCAGCGCTGGCAGCACGCGGCCTAGCTTTGGGCGCTGCTGCTGGACTTGCTTGCTTTGCTCGGCTGGGCCTGCCTTGCTTGGTGCTCGGCTGCTGTGCACGCGGGCTTCGCTAGGCGCGAGTCTGGCTTCGTGCTGGGCCTTGCGTCTAGCAAGCTCGTCCGACGATCGTTTCGTACGTCGCGCTTCCGATTCGTTTTCCGATTCCGGAATACATTTCCGATTCGACCAATATTTAATATTTCTAATTCCAGAATTTATTTCCGATTCGAACAAATATTTAATATTTCTGATTCCGGAATTTATTTTCGATTTCGACAATATTTCCGATTCCGGTAGTATTTCCGTTTCCGGGACTGAAGATGGAAATGAAGGGTGGGTTCCTGTCAAATGGGTGGGGTTCTGGCAATGCTTACACCATTAAAGCAGGCTATAAGTGAAAGGGGAGGCTCAGACAGTTCCATGGACTTATTGGGTATGGAATAAGTATAACATTCCAAGGCACTCTTTTATTGCTTGGTTGCTAGCTCATGACAGGCTGAGAACAAGGGACAAGTTAATTAAAGCAGGGGTTGATGTTTGTGGGGATTGCTTACTTTGTGGTATTGATATGGAAAATGCAAATCATGTGTTTTTTCAATGTCAGTATACACTACAAGAAAAATCGCTTACAGGGGCAACACATAATTGCCTCTAAAAAGGGGAATTTGGCCTCTAATGAGTTTTTGAAGCAAAAAAGTGGATGCCTCTAATAACTCCGTCGCTAATTAGTGGTTGCCTCTAAAGACTCCTTTTTGAGGCAATACAATATGTTGCTTCTAAAAACACATGCATTTAGAGGCAACCATATAATTTTGTCCCAAAATATAATTAGAGGCAATATAAAAAGTTGCTTCTAAAAACCATATTTATTTAGGGGCAACCATGTAATTTTGTCTCAAAATACAATTAGAGGCAATATAAAAACGTGTTTCAAAAAACCACATGCATTTAGGGGCAACCGTATAATTTTGTTTCAAAATATTATTAGAGGCAATATAAAATATTGTTTCTAAAAACCACCTATGTTTAGGGGCAAATATATAATTTTGCCTCGCAGTATTTTTAGAGGCAACATCTTATTTTTCAAGAATTTAAATGCAATTAGAAACTGTCACGAAAGGTTTTAGCGGAATCGAAAATAATCTAGCATATTGTTTCATACATTACCAAACATAATCACCCGTAAGAAGTAACCATAGAAAATGTAAAACTAACAAATTTCATGGAAATAGAAGATTTGTTAACTCCAAATAATATATCTTAATTAATAAATGAATAAACTCATTACATAATTAGTCCTCTAAAACACGTCCCTGCCAAACTACATCTCTTATCGAAATAAGTACATGACTAATTACTAATTTTACATAAGGTGAAAAAAGGTTCTCAATTAGAAATATAAATCCACAAGATGTTATTTTCTTCACCCGCTTCCACTTTGGTGAGGAGCTCCATGCCTTTAGCTTCATGCCTTTAACATAAAAGAGTTGTGTGCACCTGATAACACAAAAAACAAGTTAAAATAAGTTAGTTGCTGAGATTAACACTCTTTCTTTACCCTCAATTATTAACAAATGTTAAAAAACTATTTATATATATATATATATACATATATATATATATATATATAAGCATGTCAAGAATACATATTTTTATAGACTTTAGGACATAAAATTAAGATCCTAAGAGTATGTATAATCAACGGTTCACATGTTCCATATCGATCAGATACATACAATAGAGAAACAAGGCCAACCATACAAAAAGCATGCTCCAAAATTTGAAGACACGACTAACATGTAGACTGATTGCAACACTGGCTTTGATGCAGTTTGCAAGTACTATAATATGATGATTGTGTTGTTGTTGGAGCTGATGGGAAGTAGAAACATTAGGAAAACCAAATTTGGTACAACAATATATAGGATACCTTAAGCTTTTCCATATAACAATCCGCATCGATCAGCTTCCTGTTCTTCACCCATTTTTCACCCTCACACTCGTGTCCAGGGACAAGCAGAGCTTCCTGTTCTTCACCCATTTTTCACCCTTAGACCCGTGTCCAAGGACAAGAAATGCAACAAGTTAGTTCACCTACAATAGCCATACTTCCAAGAAAAGAAATATCAAGATGTTTCTAACAACTATAGTGTTGAACTACAAGCGGAATCGAGCAATTAGATACCTTGTTCTCGCTCTGCATAGGGTGTATCAGCTTCATGTGCTTCATCCATTTGTCACCCTCAGCGCAGGACAAGCAATTCAACAATTGGATTCATTTTATCCTTATCCTAGTGAAGACACCCTTTACTTGTTCTGGCTCTGCAACATTTACAACTGGTATAAGCCCCATCCATGAAAATAAACTTTCACCTGCTCAAATACTAAGAAAATGCAACTACCAATTTGCTCAATTCTTCTCCTCACACTTTTTCTGTTTGTTCCCCCCTCTCACAACCTCTCGTTTTGACTTATAGTCAATCAACTCTCAAAATTGGTTAAAATCCAGTAACTTTGTATAAATAACGCAGATTTTGTAGATTTTTCTCATAATACTTGATGCAATTAAACCCTTTCCATCTGAATCTTTTAATCAAAAGCTTTTTAACCCCAAAACAACGAAATTCGTCACTGTAAATCTCAAACAAGTACAAATTCCAAAAACAAACACCTAAAAATAAATCCAACAATTTCTTTGCAATCAACCGCATTCATTTAATTAAAAACAATAAACCCTACAATTCTTTTGCACCACCACATCTGTAGAATCCATTTTAAACTCAAGATTAACAAATAAATTATATTTTAAACATATTTAATCATTGACAACATAAGCAACCAACACATAGAAACAATCTTGTAAGTCAAAACAACACCTTCAGACCTTTCAATTACTAAATTATACAAAAAATATCTACATAAGAGATTACGATTATTGTTTAATTAAGTCCACTTACTTTAGCTTGAAGAACAACACCAACAAGAAATCGCGGCGATTTGGTGAAGTCGTGAATAGCGAAACGAACCATCGAGGATGATTACTAGGAGCCGCCGACGAGGAGTAGTAGGAACCGCCGACGAAGATTGAGAGAAAAGTTGAGTACTTGAGTTATTAGGGTTAGAGAAGTGGCTGGGATAGGGGAATACTGGGATTTGAGAGATGAGGGAGGATGGAGGCAACCACAATAACAAATGAGAGTATGAGTAGGAGGGGGATGTGTTGATTAGACTTTAGCCTCTCACATGTTAGTTTATTTAATGCACGGATTTGAAATTTTATTATTTGACCATCTTTTTATAAAATATTTAATGTAAACGTTTATCCCTTAAAGATAATGTGTAATTAATAAATATTGAACATGCTCATCTAATCATGAATTATGCAATTTCTGCCTTACTATGTATTTTATATTTTATATCTTTAACATGGTAATTTGACCGAAATAGTCATATGCTTGATAAGTTAATTTGATCAAAATATTGAGTAAATATATTTTTTATTATTGATATGACGATTTGACTAAAACAATACCATAATCGTATAATATGGTCATACTCTATAATCATATATTTTTCCATACATAAATAATTCATACAAAAGGAGAGAAAATAATAAAATTAAAAATAGATATGTAAAAGGGGTTTTTGGCGAGAAAATTTGCACTGGAAAATGGCATGTCTCATTCTTGATGTCCATTTTAGTATAATATAATAGATGGGTGGATGACGGATCGGGTGACGGATGGCTTGGAGCCCCACCCGAATCCAATCCGATATGTCACTCGCTTCATCTATCACCCGCACTTCATTCATTTAAATAGGAATGTCGTCCGTTTATTTATATCGGGTGGATCGGGTTACTACTATCCATTTAATATTGTCATCCCAACTCAAAACAAGCAAATTTGATAAAGTAACAAAATTGAGGAGAAAAATTACTCACTATTGTTGAGAACAATGCCTTTGAAAGGTACGATGACGAATTGATATTGATGGTGCCAATTTACGAGAAATTTATTAAAATTTTTGGACTTTTTCGAGCTTTCTGGATGAGAGAAGATGGCAACAAAACCCCAACAGCGAGGGAGAGTAGATAAGAATAGAGCGCACCACTACTAGTGAGATGAGGGAGACGAGAGACATCGATGAGCAACTCAGGCAACGACAGTGGTGGTGGAGTTTGGCGTGGGTCGTGGTGTGCGACACAACATGGATGTAATAAAATATTTGCAAACCCTCTTAGTTTTTCATAAAGCTTGAAAATGAACATGGACTATATGAGTTGTTAACGAAAGGGGCTAGACTTTGTTCTTCAAACTTTAAACTTTGGGTTTCAAAGATTCACTTTATGACTTTTTGTGCATAGCTCTTTGTTTTTAAATTCGGGTTGACAATTCGGTTTAGTATCGTGTTGAATGGTTTTATTAAAATAGTTCGAGTTGGAACAGATACATTTGGCTAGGGGGTTGATTTTGATAGATTTTAAGAACTTGCGGATCAATTCAATTTTTTTGCACACGCGGTTTCAGATTGGGTTCGGTAATAACCAAGTCAGATTGTAATCAAGTATACAACTTATGCACTAGTTTAATAACTAGTAATAATGACAGAGTATGAAATATTTTCATAGTAATGTATTAAATTATTTAGATATCCATTAGGTTTATATTTTTATAAGTGTATAAGACTACAAGAATATAACACCAATATACAATGGTGATATAATATATATATATATATATATATATATATATATATATATATATATATATATATATATATATATATATATATATATATATATGAGTTGTTAGCATAAAGAACACATTATTGGTTCAAGCAAAAGTAATGTTTGATTACTCGGTTGAATACAACTGAACAACTCGAAATGCTGAGCAAAATCAATATGAAATTTTTTTTGAGTAATTTACATTATTATGTAAAACTATATTTTATGAACTACTTTACCGATAACATACGAAAGGTCATGAGTTCAAATATGGGATATCAACATTTGTTGTGATTATATAATATAACAATAATGTGTGTGTATGACATGGCGTGCCAAGGTCATGTCACTTGTCGAGTCATCGCAACACGTGAAGGGATGACATTAATTTCCTAGTCGTTATAATAATAAATACTATATATAAAAACTATTTTTTGTTGTCAATTCAACTAATGATTCACCACAAATAATCGGCAAAAAAAAATTATTCACAAAGTTCATATTAAAAAATTAGACACCATCTCAATTTTATGCGTGATTTATGTATGCATGCTTGACTTATATGTTTTTTTGATTTGTTATTACAATCAGTATTTCAAATTATTCAATAATTATCCTTTTTTTATCGAATTGAATTGCGAATGTGCGGGGTATTTTAGTTTGTTTTATAAGAGACACCAAAAATTCATTTACTAAAATTACTTTAGGAGTAGATTTAATTGGAAATTTCCCTCGTAATACACACCAATACAGAGTAAATCATTTAAAAAAAAGTCCCCTCGAATTGGCGGGACACAATAAGTTAATTAAGCGGTAATTCAATTTTAGGAGCGCCCTTCCTCAAGAATAAAAAAATTTCAGGATCCCGCTATTCTGTATTTTCCAATTTCTTTATCCCGCTGCAACCTCTCACAATACCTACTCTCGTAAATTTTCTCTCCGCTCTTGCAAATTCTCTCTAGTGCGACTTCATCTCCTTCAAATTGGTTGATTTTCTCTGTTCCTGCAGATCTCTTCACCTTCTTGTGATTACCCCTCTTTCAATTTTCTAGGTTTGTAAGTAATTAATATGATATTTTGTTCCAATTTTTTGCTATTTTGATTCCTAGATTTAGGGCTGAAAAATCTGTTCCACTTGTTCAACGAATTTCAATTGTTGAAGCTAGGGTTTCAAATATTCTTCAATTCAGTGTTTTTAATGTTTTTAATTGCGATTTGATTACTAAAATGATCTCATTTTCTTGTTTCATTGGGATGGCATAGGGTCAAAGCTGTTATTCCTCGATTTCAATCAGATTTACTTCACTTCTTTACCTCTTATAGCTGTTGAATCAGAAACTTGACTAGGAATGATTTTACACGAGTTCATTGCTTTTTCAGTTTCAGGTCAATGATTTTTGGTTAATTTGTTTTATGGCTAGCGCTTAATGTCAAAATGTCTTCTTATTATGACTATGAACCCTCTTCTGCAGAAGCAAAACCACCTAGTGTCGTTAGCAGCATGAATGCTGACGCGTTGGAGAAGTTTGGTATTCGTGAAGAATAAAAGTTTCAATTCCTTGGAAAGTATGTGCTAGTTCAATCTTTACCTCAGCTCCATGTTTTTCTCTACTCACGTTCTGCTGCTGCTGCTGCTGCTTACTACTTTGCTTACTTACTGATCTGCAACTTTGTTGGTTATTTTTCTTGGCATTGTTTTGGTTGTTTTGCTTGGCATTGTGTATTTGTGTTGGTTGTTTTGCTTGTTTCTGTTGATCATTTCTTCTGTTGGAGATTATTAAAATCGTAAATGAATAAGATGAGTCATAAAAGTAGGGACTAATGGAGTGTAGTTGTTTGTGATTCTGCTCTGCGTACTAGTCTGAATTTGATTGCTTTTGTTCTGCTTCACTGAGTATTGTTTAGTTGTGTTGAGTTCTGATGTGATTTGTTGTTCTGATTATTTTTGGAAATTAATAAGTGATTCTATTAATAAGCAAAAGGCTTAAACAAAAAATACAAGCACCCGCAAGCATCTAAACTCATCTTGGCAGACATACCTGCTAAGGTAACAGACAACCTAACTACCACAATATTACTATAACCTCCCACCTTCTAGGAAGGGATGGGCTAAAGAAACATGCAAAATAACTCATCCAATCAACAAGTACTGCATATCCTGTGCACTCCTACAAGCAACTTTATAAATGATACTTTGAAACACAGCCTCACTACTAAAATAATTGTTCTTAAAGATATTTTGAGTTCTCTGGATCCAAATACTGTAAATAGCTTCCACCAGCATCATACCATGAAATCTATGCTTTCCTTGTGTCGATTACAAGCTTTAGCTCCCATTTTTATCTCCTCTACAACCGGTAGAATAGGTATGTGAAGCCTCGATAAATTCAGAATTCTCCTCTGAACATCCCCAGAGTAGGGACACTTAATTGAAGTGTGTTGTCATTTTGCTTTGCTCTGCAGTGCATCAGAGTTTGTTGATGTTTTGCTTCTTATTTTAAATGATATTGAAGTTATGTCATATCTAGTTCTAGTGTCCTGAAGCATTTGTTTGCTATGTTGTACTTATGTCGAACATCATTCTGGTTTGTGGAAGTTGTCAAGTTTGTGAATTTAGGGAAGACTTATGCTTATCTTGCTTGCTTTGATGTTGGATCAAGATAATCCTGAACAAGGTATCGTTTCTAGTTTATTTCTATTTCACATATAGCTGACTGATGTTATTGCTGGAGATGTTAGGACATTTTCAGTTGACTGTTGCCAATATTGTTGTTGATTCCCTTGCTAGAGATGCTCGAACATTTTCAGTTGATTGATGCTAATATTGCTGTTACCCATTAGTTTTCTTTGGAGATCTAAGCCGTGTAATTGTTCCTGCACAGTTTATTTCTCACCTTTTATGCATTCAGACTTTAGAGGCTTTATTGGTAGGGTCTGATGTTTCTAGGCATGCTTGGATTTGGATGTTGAGGTTAAAATTAGGAATACTCGAGCTACTGTTAGTGTCTTTTGATTTCCCAAGTTGCAAGTTCTTTGAATCTATTTTGATATAGGGCTGTGAAGTTCTTTATGTGGCTTGTTTTTCCCTAGGATTGAACACATGGAAACAACTCCCTTTTGCACTCCTGGTTTTTCAAAACATTGGCTTAGAAGCTTTTTTTGCTGGTGCCACGCTATGTTAATTACATATTGAGGAAAACAATAAAGAAAAGCATTGCAAATGTACGGACATTTGGTAGGATATGTAATACAAGAATCAACAAGTTTTGAACGATATTTTTATATGCTTCTTTTCAGGTTGAACTGGTAATCTTCCTCGTCCAAACATCCAAGAGAGGCTCCCAGAAGATCAGAATCAACAGCCACCTATAAATCGATTCTTTGGATGTACCAAATTCTGCTCATCCAAGAACCATAATCATCTAATATACTAACATATACCACCACACTTTATTTCTACTTGGATCGGGTTGGATTGTTTGGTACCTCCCTGGAATTTATGTGACATTCCTCTGGATATTCCTAGCTGAAGTTCGATTTGTAAACTTACATTGTTCTGTTTCTTCTCACTCATATATAATTGACTGGCTTCTTTTACTGACGAAGCAGACTGGTCAAGAAAGGAATGTGTAGCTCACGGCTACCCAATAATAATGTTTCGAGGATCGACATGCCTTTGAACTCCAGTATTTCCCTGTTATCTCTCACATTTCCACATCCAAATGAGTTCTCAACTCCAACATCTCCCTGTGAGCCTCCTGGTCCTCCCCGTATATATTCCTTTTCCTTATTAGATAATTTTTGCAGTAGATGGCATGACTTGCATTCAAATGTACATACATTCCTTTCTCTGAAATGCATGTTGACTTACTTTATATCTTGATTAGGTGAAAGAATCAGAATACTCAAGCAAGAACCGCAACGCTGGTGAAATTATTTGTGGTCTTAACGCTAATACTCTTTCGAGGGATAGTGCAATCTTGTTTGGTATTGAGGGTCACAAGGCTAAGAGAAAAAATATTGGCTGTCACTCGATTGCTATAGTCGAATATAAAGGTCAGAGAGGCATGAGTTTGAAGCCAGAACCTCCCGAGCTTTGTGATTCTTCATCTGCAGCAGACATCAAAATCACATGTTTGGTGTGGCAAGACAGTGAATATTTTCTCGTGAGTTCTGACTTCTCATAGCCCTGATATCCTGCTTTCATGTTAGTGTTTTGTTGATGTTTAAATCCCCTCAAATTTATAATTTATAGTGAGGTGTCATGTAGTTAGACTGAATACATTTGAATCTGGTGTAAACAACTAATATAATGACATATCTACAAGTGTTTGAACAAATTAGTTGTTGACAAGAAAAAAGTAAAACTATAGTGCGGGATTTTTTATTTAAACAAGAGATCTATTCAACTCGAGGGATCGGGGGCTTCTTTAGTCTCTTGCTCTGCTGGCTGCCTGGCTGCATAATTACATGCTAGTGAGGACTGGAAAGTGCTGCAAAGGGCGCTAAACCATGCTTGATGTGTGGAAATTTCAGTTTGTAAAAGGCTAGTTTATACGAAAGTTGACCTCAATTGACTTTTCTAGTTTTTTGGTTGGTTTTTTTAGTTTTACATAGGTAACAGGAGATTATTGTTGAACTGTTATATCAGATGGAAATTTTAAGTGTAAAACGGGCTAATTGTTGAACTGTTATATCAGATGGAAAATTTAAGTGTAACACGGGCTAATTGTTGAACTGTTATATTTGATGGGCAAATTTTATGAGGTTTTCGAAATGAATGCACATATTTGTGTAAAAGAACTTGATGCAGTACATGAATCTGCAGGTAAAGAGATGTTTCGAAATGAATGCACATATTTGTGTAAAAGAACTACCTGGGCAGCATTTTTCTCATCAGTTAGCACATAAATTCTGGTTCGCACTCACTGAAGTACCCAGCAAGCCATCTTAACTTTTCATCAGGCTCTTCAAAACTTAAATCTGCAGGTAAAGAGATGTTTCTAACTGATTCTGTCTTCCCATTCAACAACTTGTTTCTTACTGAGAGTAAAAATCTAATGCATATAGATGTACGTGCACTCTGTTCTTTGGTCAGGTCCATCATTAAACATATGAACTTTTTCTGGTTCTTATTTTGTGTGTGACATGGATTAGTTTTTCAACAGGATGTCTCATGTGGCATACTACTGATATATCTGCTGGCACGAATAGGCCAACATGAAACGACCGCAGACATTTTCTCTTTTGTCCTCGGACGTTAGATGTACAATCAATTAGTTGCTGTGTATTGCTTGTGTGCTATTTCCACTCATGAAGCCGATCCAACGTCAAAGGTCTGTCTTCCGTACATCATAGCTCGTTATTATGATCAATTAGGCTGGATAAAATTCTGGTTCGTATGGGCTCACTTAAAATAATAAAAGACTATGTAAACTAATATGTCACTACACTTTATTTTTTCTTCTTAAAACTACCATGACACTATACCAATAAAAAGAGTCTATTAGCTCAATTGGCAGAGCTTTGTGCAATTGCACAATGATGTAGGTTTGAATCCTACATAGGCTATTATTAAACTTATAATATTATTCTCCTATTGGTTGATCGTTTACTTTAGTTTATTATACCCTTATTAATCCAAGGAAAAAAAATCAGAAACCTAATTCATGAAAAATAAGTCGGAGAAAAGAACAGAAGAATATAAAAACCACGGTTACGAGCACAAAATATGGATAAAAAGCAAAAAACGAACAATAAAAATCAAAGACTTGCCCGAAAATTTCTTTAATGCTAAAAAGTACTTTTTAGGGGCATCATAAATTTCATTGATGCTAAACAAAAGGTTTTAGATGCAAACATTACTTTATTAAAACTAAAAAAAATAGGGAAATTCTCTTTGGTAGCATTATACTTATGCAAATTCTCATTGATAACAAATATTTTGTCACTTTCTCTAAAATAGCCTTAGTAATCTAAGTTTTCTCTAATATAACATTATTTCAATAAATTTGACTTAATTAATCTAATTAGAGTTGACCATGAATTAAAATTATAACATTTATCTAATATAACATTATTTCTTTAACTTTAACAAAATAATTATTTTTTTAATTATTGTATACGGAATCCTACTGCTATACATTACTTTTCAGGGGCAACCATTATTTCATTAATGCTAAACAATACGGAGTACTTTTTAGGGGCAACAAAATTTTAGTTGATGCTAAAAAAGAAGTTTTAGAGGCAACCATTATTTTCTGATTCTAAAAAAACATTTTAGAGGCAACCATTATTTCATTAATGCTAAAAAGTACTTTTTAGGGGCAACGTAAATTTCATTGATGCTAAAAAAAAGGTTATAGAGGCAACCATTATTTTCTGATGCTAAAAAAATGTTTTAGAGGCGACCATTATTTCATTAATGCTAAAAAGCACCTTTCAGGGGCAACGTAAATTTCATTGACGCTAAAAAATAGTTTTAGAGGCAAATATTATTCCATTAATGCTAAAAGGTACTTTTTAGGGGCAACTTAATTTCTTTTGATGCTAAAGAAACTTTTTAGGGGCAACCATTATTTTATTAATGCTAAAAAGTACTTTTAGGGGCAGGCTAAATTTCACCGACCCTAAAAATAACTTTTAGAGGCTACCATAAATAACTAATGCTAAAAGGCACTTTTAGAGGCCATAAAAAATGAATTGCCTCAAGGTGTTGCCTCTGTATCTAAATTTTCTTGTAGTGATAGTAATATGTGTAAACAGTGACTCTGTAACTGGATTGGCATTCACAGTAGGCCTCTTGAGAAGCTTTGGAGGAAATGGGGAAGGAATTGCAAAAGTAGAGTTCAAAGGCAAATTGTATTTCCGATTCCGGCAATATTTCCATTTCCAATAATATTTTCCGATACGTACCATGTTTCCGTTTCCGGCAACATCTACGACTTGGATAATATTTATATTTCCGTTACGATCCATATTTCCGTTTCCAGCAATATCATCGTTTCCAGAGTATTCATATTTTGCCTTTTGACGATTCAGCTCCCACTGGAACCGAGATCCGTCGATTCCGAATATTCATAAATGGAGTATTTAATTCACTTAAATACTTGATCCGTTCACGTACTATTTGTGTGACCCTACGTGTTCAGTTAAGAGTAAGCATTGGATTAATATTATTAATTCCACTCGAACTGAAGCGGCCTCTAGCTAGGCATTCAGCTCACTTGATCTCACTGAATTATTAACTTGCATAATTAATTAATACTGAACCGCATTTATTAGACTTAGCATTGAATGCATACTTGGACCAAGGGCATTATTTCCTTCAATTTACCCTTCCTTCTTCCCAATTTTCTTGCTTTCACTACTAGATTATGGGTATTTAACGACAATATATTAACGACAGACTCGATTTTTAGTCGTGAAAGGCATGAGTGTGGTCCAACATTACGACCAAAAACTATGTTTGTGGTAATTGGTGAAAAGAAAAAAAAGAAAAAATAATTTGGTCGTCGTTATTGATTCTTTGTAGCGGATATTTGTTATTTTCGACGGCCTCCTCAAATTTCCCTCACCTCTAACCTAAAATCCTCAGTTGAATTCGCCTCAAGTGGTACGATTCTTAAATTCTTCTTTCTTTCTTCATCTTCGAACTCGACTTCTTTGTCAAGTTTGCAAATCGCAGTGTTTTTAATGGTGTATTTGTATCTACTTTCTACTTCCAATTATTTTTTTCTTTGAATTGGGATAATATTTTTTAATACTTTCGTTGCTTAATTGGAGGCACTACTGTAAAAATTGGTCCGATTCTTAGATATTCACTCAAGTTTGAAGTTTCTTCCCCATATCTGGTTGAGGTGTGTAGATTTGGCAAGATTTGGCAATATTTGGAGTGTTTTGGCTAATTGATTGTAGGTCTTTATGCGATTTTTGTATTTAAGGTCGGGTTTTATAAAATTAAAATCTTTGTTTGCATATTGTGGTTCTAGGAAATTGATTCATACAATTCAATTCGTCATTTTAGGTTTAGGTTGTAGTTGTGAATTGCTAATTTTGTATTGCGATTGAATTGCGAGTTGCACGTTTCTATTTAATTATTCTTTTTCAATTGTTAAGTTTTTTGTCGTATATGCTGAATATTTGGAACTCAATAATTTATACTCTTAATTGTAGGGGCATTGCAATTCTGATTTGTGTTATCTGATTTTTGGTTTTGTTATAATTGATGTGAATTTTAATTCAGTAATAAGTGTTATTGTTTGTTGATCTGATTCTACTTAGAACAACGTATACAAGCTCCTCTAGTCTTTTTAATTAGATTTTCATTTTCTAAACTTATTTCCTGCATCTTTTGTGATAAAATCCCTACACTTATCTAAATTTTCCGCAAACATCAAGTCATGACAGAACCTTGTATGTTGATTCATTTCTTATAATTTGCATTCAAGTGTTCACCCTATGTGTCATAGTTTAGCAGTGTTGAAGTATATCTAGGACTAAGTGTAGGATCCTCAAGGTATCCACCTCGGTCAATTACTTTCTTCCCAATTATTCCTATGGGGTTGGTTCTCCGACGTGAAGGGTAGCCTGGTACATCAACACCAGCTTGGATACAGAGTTCAACAATGGCAGGGATATGGTCGTAATCAAACCTGGTTTCATGCTTGATTTGCCAGCCAAAAGGGTCAAAGAGATGGTATGACTCGATTGCAATAAGCACATCATTGATTGATCCCTTAACCCATAAATGATAACTTTGGCGCTTATTGTTGCTTGAGGCCCGACAGTTCTGTATAGAGATGATAGACTCTGCAATAAAGATGATTGGGTTGTTTCATAGAGATGATACGGAGGGGTATTCACTGCATTTGTTGTTCAAACATCTCCAAGATGATGACTTCTACAATTTAATCAAAGATACCTTAACCTTGATATGCCAGGTAGTCTATTTTTTTTCCATGCATATTTAGAACAAGGAGTTTCAAGTTTTCTTCATTTGCTATTATTTTGTACTGTTTGTTTTGCATTATGCTAGTTTCTCTCCCTTGTATGCTCTCTGAAATTTCTGTGACGTGAATTACTGATACAAATTAGAGAAAGAGCCTTGATCGATGAATTTGATGGTATGCTTACATGGTAGTTACTGATACAAATTAGATCTTATAGTGCAGAGTAATTTGTTCCTTGGTACTATCATAAGCACTTGTTTCCAAATTGATTTAGTTAGCATTTGTTTCTATGTAGACTAGCAAGCGTCATTCTTCTTTTTCCTTGTTAGGAAATAGTCCTAAAGCTTGTAGCTGTTGTGCAACTGTCATGAATCTCATGTTATCCAGAGTCTAATTTTTTCTATGCAAAGGACTATTATTAGATTAAGAGTTCAATTCTGCTAAACCATCTACAACTTTATCTCTTCGGTTATATCTTAGTTCTGATAAAGATCACAAGAACATTGCAAGCAAAGTCAACATGTTAATGGTCAATTTTGTTTTTCTGGTTTTAGATGATATGGCTGCTTATTCCTCTTCATACTAATGTTGAACCTTGTTTGTTGTTGCGAAATGTAAGTGGTTGAGGTGCTGAAAGATTGTGAGGGGGCCGGGGTACTAGAGCCTCGCAGATATATGTTTGTGCATTCAAGTATGTTATTTGGCACCATTTTATACTGTTGACATTTTCGAGGTTTTGTAGATATAGCTGTGCTTCTTGGTTATCATGTGAATCTGGCTAATTGAGATTGTTGTTCATTGTGAAACTTGTGTTTTCTAAAGTTTGTAGAGGATTTTCTTACTCTTTTATAAGAGACTGTTCAAAAGATATTCTTATTGCATATGATATTTAATTCTTTATTATGTTTCTTGACTGTAGTCCAATGTTGTATGTTTATATTTTCATTTCACTTAAACTTATTCTACTTGTTACGTTGGACACTGTAGGTATTCTAGGTCTCCATCGCCTATGAAAGAAAGATCTACGTCTCACTCTAGGTCCATATCTATGTCTCCTCCTAGATACCGGTCCCATTCTCGTCCCAGGTCAAGGTTTGCGAGCCGTGGAAGGTTAGCTTGAAGCTTAAAAGGTACATTTGTTGTTCACTTTCTGCTTGACTGCTAACTCTTTATACTAGCAGGATTGAGATCCTCTGGAGTCACTCACAGAGAACTTCAGAATTTCTTTTCCAAGTAGGGAAAGGTGAGTACCGGATGTATCCTGATCGAATATACTGTTGTCAAGAGATGAATGGAATTTCATTCTTTTTGCTCGGTTATGCTCAATTTATTTTTAAGAAGATATTGTGAATGACTAAAAACTAGTTAATACAAGAGAAATTAATTGGTTAATATATGTCTTCAATGGTATGTAAGTAGTTGGATTTAAAAAATCTGAACTTCTTAATCTTCTTAGTTAATTTCTCTTGTCAACATCTGTTTATAAAGAATACAAACATTCATTAACTTCTATAGAGTAGTTATATTTTCCATTTTCTTATATCCACTATTTGGCTTTGTATTTGCAGTATTTCCTATGTGTAAAGGCTAGAGATGTGGGGGATTATTTGGCACTGCCAATGCACCAAGATATTAAACATTTTCCCCTTACCTCTGTTTCTTATCTCACTGCCAAGCAAGAATCAAGATAATTCAGGTTCTTTTTTTCTTCCCTTTTGTTATCCTTTTTATCTGTATTTCTATCGTACATGAACACATTCTTGTTTTGATCTGTCACATAATCTTAAATCGTGATTATGTATAACCATAAATCGTTCATGACAACTATTGGATTTTGTGACTAGGAACCATATTCTATGTTAATAAAGCTAATGCAGTGTCTGATTCACAGAAGAAATGTACTTCAGTGTATTTATTATAATAAGTAGTAGTGATCTTGATTGTCGAAGGTGGGGTTTTTCTCAATTCTGCTGAAGTTTGTAAATTTTTCTGTGACCTAAAAAGCCAAACACAAACTGTAGATATTGATACCTGAATCTTTATTACGTAAATAACATGCAGCAGAAAATTAGTTTTCAGAATTGCAGCTCTTGATATCTGAATCCTGATTTCTAGCAGTATATTCGAGTGAGATTATGTTATGTTCAACTTCTCCAAGAACTTAGACTCGCAATATGATATGGCAGAAACAAGGGAGTAATCCAACATAATCAAACCTTTCTCCTTCAAGACTAGGTGCAACAAACTCGTAAGTGCAGACACAAATAATACACACACACAGAAATAAGAGAAGCAGGGAGAAGTTTAATTGATGAAAACTCAACTGAGTGGAATACAAAATCAGTAGCTTTAGCTACAACTCTCATGGTTAGTGACTTTAGGTGACAACTCTCTTTACAACACAAAACACAGGATATCCTGCTCTCTCTCTTCTTTCTCTATTTAAGCACTTAGGGATTGCTTCCTAGTATGCTTCATTTCATAAGGCTCTGCTGCCACTTTCTGTCTGCTAGTGTGGTACCGGTTCTTTCTCCCGTTCCTCACTTGTGTTGTGTTGGTTGTTCTTGTCTGGTGCTTTGTCAGCTGATGTTGGTTCTGTTGGTCCCTTTGTTTTGCTTCCTGCTTTACACCAGTTGGATACATGGACGGTTAGGATGGTTGATTACACTAGGAGGGTCTTATTGTCTAGGCACTGTTCTCTTTCTTCAAGCTACAAGTAAACAAGGAACACTTCTTTGCCAGGAAACCAGGCTTGTAACCCGAACTGTGTGTAAGTGTGTCACCCGTGTAAATGGTACTAACTCAGATGGTTATATATGTTGTAGGAGGAAATTCAGATAATAATGGAAGAACAACCAACACTTACCATGTACATGTATTTTTCTTCATTTATATTTTTTTGGTTTTATTTTTTACTTTCCCATGCGATTTTTAATTTTTTTACTTCTTTATATAGGTAGCACAAAATGTGTTTAAGTCGAAGTCAAATGATCGAGTTTTGGATTTTGGAGGAGGAATAACACTTAAAGAAATATCAAGAGCTTCAAACTAAATTGAATGTTGCCAACAAACATAATGAAGTTCTTGCAAATCGCATGGAGGAAGTACAAGCCGAGAACAATGAAATGAAGGAACGTGTTAGCTAGGTTGAGTTTAGAATGAAAATGTTTCAAGATGCATTGGTGTCGCAACTTAATGTTACTATTCCAACTTCACAAGCTGGATCAGAAATCCCAAAAATACGTCAAAGCTGCTACACATCAGTTCTAGATATTTGGTGCAAATTTTCTTACTTTTTTTTTAAGAACAAGGAATCATTGAGATTTAATTCTTAGAATGGACCAAGTTATATATTTGACCTTATTAGTTTGGTTGTTTTGACTCACATTGAATTTGTTTATTATAAATCTTTTGTGATTGATTACGTTAATTAATATAAATTCAGTGTAATATTCTATATACTTTTTATGGTTTTGAATGAATTGCAGGTTATATATATTTTTCATATTTACGACAAACTATATTTATTTTATCCACATTAACGTCGAAATATTTTGTCGTTGTTGGACGATAATTAAAATTATTGTGTCCATTTGATTCTTTTTTTTACGTCAACTATGTTGGTCTCTATTTGCTGTTTGTTTGACGTCATTGAGTACATAATAACGACGAACAACCTTTTTGTCGTTAATAAATAACGACAAATAACCTTTTGTCGTTAATAAATAACGACGAACAATAATTTCGTCGTGTAAAATTCATGACGAACGTTGACGTTAATACTAATAACGTCGGAAGCTATTATGACAAAAATCACGACGAACTTTGTTCGTCGTTAAAGGTTTTAACGACGACTTTTTCGACTTATAACGACGAAAAAGTTTGTCGTTAAAACCCCTTTTTCTAGTAGTGTTTCTTCTTGAACTTGCCATTCCCGTGCCAAAGAACAAGAGCATTGTGATTAACAGGTAATCAGAGGACGGGCCGCCGTTGAGATCGAGCAATGTTCTAGACTCAAAAAATGCTCTCCCAATGAATTGAGGAAAGAAGGATACGACTGAGCTACCGGTGGAGTGCGGCTTCCCCAAGCGGCGGAGATCTATCTCCCTCTGCATGGTGAGCGCGCTAATTGTCAAGCCTCTGAATGGTCTTGCTTCTCCGAATACCCCTTCAAATTTGGGTGTGTGTACCCCATCACACCGGTGCATGGTCAGGGGCGTTCTGCGATCCCTGGACGTTTCGTCCTTTTAGTTGATGCCACAAGCTTGGCGGGTGCTGCGAACCATAGATCATGCTAGCAACAAATTTTTGGTTTTGTAGTTAATTAATTTAACAAAGGGAAAACAATCCCGAAACTAGGATCCATGTAAAGTTATAAGCAATACATACGTTAGATGCATGTACTCCCACTACCTCTATAAACACGAACAGGAACTCCACTTGTAGTTCCTTTATAATCGTTCATCGACGCGTTCAAATCCGCCTCGATTCTGATAGCTTAGAACTTCCATAAGGTAGTTTGATTTTTGGGAAATATTAAACTTGGAGGCACAAAGAGAATTACAGTTCTTGATGTGACTCTAAGGTTGAATCAATTGTGTAGTATGTAAAATGATATGGAGCTAGGTTATTAAAATAACCCAATTATAACCTAATTACATAGACTTGCAAATCGGAAAGGGCTTGTGAGCACAAGCCGGCCAGCAAGCCAATGCGCACACACAACAGCAGCACGCACAACAGCTGGGTCGTGGGTCGTGCCCTAGTCCAGCGATGTTGTTTCTTGCTTGTCGCATGTCGTGCACGCCACAACAGCAGGACATGGGCCAACGCTTCTTTGCCGTGCATGCTACGCCCGTGGGCCTTGCGCCTATGCGCTCCAGCTCATGGGCTGCTCCTTGTATGCGCTCTAATGGCCTTTCGGAAAATTCTCATCGTATAGTACTTTGACGATCCAATGTCGTACGATACGAATATTTTTTTCGCCCAGCTTACGAATATACGCAATACGGTATATGATTACGATCCTACATCGTATAATATATTTACGTTTTCGAAATTAATTTCCCGAATAGCCATTAAAAAAAATTCGATTCATTTAGTCTGGCGATCTGATTTATGTCATTGGTGTGACCTTGTAGGTTCAGTTAAGAGTAAGTTGTGAGCCTAAAAAGATTTAGAACTCACTGATCGGAAACATTGCTCCAGTTACCTGTCCCGATCACTTGATCTTACTGAATTAATTATTTGTAATTAATCCGAACCTTGGTATTAGACTAATGCACATTGGGTGAAGGACACATTTCCTTTAATCTATCTCCCACTCGTCCTTTAGAAAAGTGTGCATTCGCATTCCTTTATCGCTTAGTGTTACTTGCTGAACACAAGGTAAGATCCAAGCCATCCTTATTAGGTCTAAAAGTGTTTCTCAAATTACTGAGTTCAACTGTTAAACTTTTACAGAAGGTTAATCCTTAACCATTCTAAGCACAACTATGCATTTTCACAGTGTCTAAATCTCCGAGAGGCCTTGTTACACAACAACACCATATCTTATCAAAGATAGGATGACAATCCAATCTTGTAACCTATGAAAGACTTAATTTGATTCATAGTAAGCCTGAATACTGCTTTTATAGTCTCCTTTTTCGGTGCGACGTTTAGCGAGCATCAAAGTGAACTAGTCTTCAAACAAGTAATCATAATTACTCATGTTTGAGGAATGGTTCTAATCACCATTAATTAGAACTACTTATGACACGACATTATTCTATTAAAGTGTTCTCATGGTCGATCCGAATACGAATTGCAATAAGTATCTATGCAAAAGATTTCTCTCATCCAAGTTCAATCTAGTTCAAGAAAATGAACTATAAATCTACCTGCAATCTGATCTTCATTAGTTATTGTCCGTCCAACCATTCAATGACCTGGATTAGTTATTGAAACGTTATGAAGTAACTAAAATCACCTCTAGCTTTCGAACTCATAGGCCCACATATGTTCATATGTATTACCCCTAGTAGTTCGCTTGCTCTTTCTTCAAACTTTGAGAAAGGTTGCTTTGTCATTTTTCCAAGTAAACATGATTCACATTAACTAATCTTATCCAAGTCGAATGATTATAGAAGTCCTTTATTTTGAAGTCTTTATATGCGTTTTATGTTTATATGGCCTAATCGAGAATGCCACAGATATGTGAGATTTGAATCACATATTTTATCCTTTTTGATATTTATGTTAAATATTTATTTGTTCGTACCAAGCACATTAGACCATTCACTTGTTGTGCAGAACCATAAAACATGCCATTCAAGGAAAAAGAACAAATATTGTCTTTAAATTGAAAACTAAAACCTTTATAATCCAAACTAGAAACGAAAATTATATTTCTTGTGATACTCGGAACATAGTAACAATTTTCTAGTTCCAAAAAAAACTGTTGTGGGAGTTTTTCCAATGGTTGATGACAAGGAGGTATCCGGTTCCACGTAGAGTCTTGTCCAGCTCACGTCGGGCGGCTTTCCTGCAAAACAAGAATATTCCCAAAGGAATATTCCCTCTGATGCTTAAGTAAGATTAGGGTTTTTGAAAGAAGTGCCTAGTAAAAAGAAAGCATTTACTATCTGAAATTGAAGGGTGTTTCTCTATCTAGGAACTTGTCCCCATTTCTTGGGAATTGAGAGTATTTATATCCTCCCCCTTTTGGGGGAAACCCTAGAAGGGTGTCATATGATTATCTAGGACACCATGATATGACAAGTGTCTTTGTCACAACATTCTCTTTATTGGGCCATGGGCTTAAGGGGGTGTTTGTACACTTGTCCCAGCCATACATCATCATTTGCTCATTCCATAGTGGCTGCCAAGTAGGCAATTTTGCCTACTGGGACGTGCCACATGGAACAGTGTGATTGGGCCACGTAGGCTAGATATTTTTACCCACGTCATTTGCCCCTCAAGAAGGGTAGTAGTGTAAAACAACTTTTGTAGTACCCATTCTTGACTGTTGGATTTCCCAATCAGATTCTTAGAACTAAAGAGGGGGCGCCAAGTGGCGACTTTTTCAATTCTATCCCTCCTATATATATGGAGGAGGGGTAAAATTTTCATTTTTTACTTTCGAAAATCCGCCCTCCTTGTTTTCTAGAGAGAAAGATTACAGAGAAGCTCTGACGAATTCCTTTGGCTCGGCAGATTTCAAGGACGAGGAAGATTCTACGACCGCTCCGTCCACTTTCTGCGTCGCCTAACTTCATAGTCATCATCTCCAACATTTTTAAGGTAATCTTCTGACCATCTCGTCTTAGATTCTATTTCTGCCGTTTCCTTAGTTATTATTTTCGTATGCTTTTGTCGTTCGTCAATTTTTGCATCGTCCGTTATTTTGACGGTGCCAAGGTTCTTGGGCCGTTAAGGTTGGGACTTCTGGATATGGTGATATGATTTGCGCCGCACTAATATCCCTCATTTTTTAAGCCCGTCGTTAAGTTCGGCCTCCCATTATGCGTCTTATGCAGGACATGATAGCGAGGACGAGAAAGATGGCAAATATAGCTGACTTACGACTAAGGGGTCAGCAGATGGACCCTTCTTTCTCAACAGGGAGATCCACTAGAGTGCCGGCGGGAGAAATAAGCTGGACTCCTCCAGGAGAGGCTCAAAGCTCTCGTCAAGAAGTTACGTATTTTGATGAGTTTTGGATGGAGGAGATGGAGGATGTCGGTCCGTCAAAACAACCCGCCGACTCGTTCGAAGAGTCGGAGCAGGATGAGAGCGACGGTGGGGTTGTAGGTGAAGCTGCCGAGGGTGAGGCGATTGAGGAGCCTCAAGTCGCTGCGGTAGGTGTATAGGGAGAGAATGGTGAAATTTCTGCAGATCAGATTGGTGCTGATCCAAAGTGGCTGAAATGGCTTGAGAAACATGGGGAGAATTATGCCGCAGGCATGAATACTGGTCCCAGGTATGAGATGAGATTTCCTGAAAGAGAGGCGTCCACTATTTTTGACGTGGGCCCAGGTGAGTTTCCAGTGTACAGTGGAGCTTTCAAGAGTGGTTTGCGCTTTCCTGTCCATCATTTTGTGGAGGAAGTGCTGGATGGGTTCGACATTGGTCTTTTCCAGCTGACCCCCAATTCATGGACGAACGTACTGGGGTACGTAGCTAAGTGTGAGTTGTTGGGCTTGAGGCCGTCTTTTAATGCTTTTCTAAGGTTGGTGCGTTTTCAGAAGGTAAAGGGAGCCGAAGGTTGGTTCCAGTTGGAAAAAAAAGGTGAGTATGCTACTACCTTTGATAAGTCGTCCAAACATCACCTTTGGAGACTGAGGTGGGTGGTGATGTGGACCGCTGACGAGGAGATGGAGCTGAAGTTCAGCCGTTGCAGTTGAAGCCTCGTTTCGCTGGGGGAAATGAGGAGTTGTCGGCTTTGACAGCACATGAGTGGGATCAAATCGCTGTCCACTTTCAGGCTGAGACAGTGGCGGTGCAGGGAAAGAATTTAAACATCCCTAAGTCCTGGCTTCCGTCATGTTCTCAGTTTAAGAATCTGGTGTTTCTGTCGGCGGCTGGTCTAGATCATGGGTTAGACCAAGGTATCAGCGCATTACTGTTTATTGGATTGGATGTTTTTTTTACTAACTAACGAATATATGTAAATTTCTTTTGCAGCCGTTTCCATGTCTAAGCTCCCGGCCCAAGAAAAAGAAGGAATTAGTACCAAAGAGTGGTTGACACAAATGGTCGACCAGAAGTTGAAGGGGATCGTCGGAGGTGCTCCGGCAAAAGTAAGTTGTTTATCTTTTATTTTTGTTTTGGCATATGACTCGGCATTTTCCTTCATGTTAACCTCTTTGTTTTTGTAGAAGGGCGATAAGAGTCAGGTCGGCCCCAAGCGCAAGGCCGAGGACAAGGGTGCATCTATGGCAGCGAAGCGTCCCAAGGTCAAGGCGGGAATCAAGCGTCCGAAAAGGGAGGACGTAGCTGAGGGTTCGGCGGACTCCCCACTCGAGGTTGTTCCCATGGCTGTGACTCCCTTGAGGCAACATCCTCCGCCGGAAGGTTCGGCTAAGAGGGGGGACGCCAAGGGAGGAGCCGACCCTAGCAAGAGGGTTCCTTCGCCGACGCCTGTGGAGATTCTCAACGGTGAGGACGAGCAACCAACGGCTCAAGCGGCCCAGACTCCGGAGGCGCCCCGTCACCGGGTTAACGAGGATCCGGGTAAGTGTTGAATTTCCGACTTTTGTTGGATTTTAATTGAGTATTCTTATGAGCTCACTATTTCTTCCATTTGTTCAGCTTTTGGCAGGCAGGCGACATTAGACGAGGAAATTCGCAACATTCCTCCGTCACGGAATTTTTCTTCGCGGGATAAGGCTAAGATTATCTCGGCGGTGATTAAAGCTGTGCCGAAGGACTATGTAGAGCAATTTCCTCCGGCGGAAAATGCTCAGTTTGGGGCCATGCAGGCAACTCTTTTGGACGTACGTATTCTTCTTATGTTGCTCGATTTATGCCATTCAGTTTTTGTACTTAGCAGCTTTTTCTAACTCATGTTTTTCTCGTAGCTGCTCATTAAAGCCGAGGGCTTTAAGCGCTGCCGGGTTGACGTCACCAGTCAGCTCCAGCGGCACGTGCATCGGGCCACTAACGCCGGCGACTACGCCATGGCGACGGTGGAGAAGGTTTGGCTAGAGATGTAGGAGACCATTGGGGCTCAGAGCAAAGAGCTGGCCGTCCTGAGGAGTGACAAGAAGAAGTGCTTGATCAAAATTAATGAACAAGTACTTGCCTTCGAAACTCTCAATGGCGAAGCCCTTTTTGCCCAGTCGTTTCTCCAAGAAGCCGAAGCCAAGGTGAGGGAAGCCGTGGGCCTGCGGAAACAGGTGGCTAGTCTTGAGGAGATGGTCTCGGCCTCTTAGGCCGAGATATCTTAGATCAAGGCTGAGGCTAAATTGGCTGCAGATGAGACGAGGGAAAGAACCCGCCGCGCTTGGGACACTTGTATAGAAGAGTTCTCTTTTGCCTGGTTTGAACGGCAAATCGAGAAGTAGGGTGCAATCATTGCCACCGAGCGACAAGGACTTCTTCCTCCCGTATTCGAGGATTTTGATGCCGAAAGTGAGGAGGTGAACTCACCAGCTCGGGAGGAGGGAACTTCCGCTCAGCTAGCCCCAAAGCCTGCTGCCGACGGTCCAGATGGTGTGGACGCGTCGACCTCTGCCAACTCTTCCGCTGCTCGACCATAACTCCTCTCCTTTTAATCAGAACAAGTTTTTAAGGCGCCGTGAGCGTCTGTAATGAATAATTTTTATTTTTGTTTAACGCCTGGGGCGTTTGTGTTTGGATAATTTTTAACAATTTTTTTTGTTGTTGGATTTGGCGCCGTTTAGGCGCAGACAAGTGGTGATTCGTCACCTTTTTATATTATTTGTTTCTATTTCGTATATCTAGAGACTTTTAAATGCCTTCTCTATATTTGTGTATGTTTTGTATGTTGGTGGATGTCTTCCCTTGTGCCCCAGAGGAGGCGTTTTTAAGTCACTGAACAGGACTCCCATGCCCAAGTTTATTTTAGATGATTGATTGACGCAAGTCAATCAATCAGTATGATTGCCGCTGAACTTGGGCATGGGGATTGTTGATCGGTTATTGGGCACGGCAAGTTCTTTGTATCCTTCATAAATTTGTAGCGACATGTTTTATGCCGCGGCAGATAGGAGTAATCCTATGTGTTTTGGAAAAATTAACGTCCGTTTTAAGAAAATGATTGTTGTTTGGGGGTTTTCCCCCGTCTTAAATTGGCAGCGACATGTTTTATGCCACGGCAGATAGGAGTAATCCTATGTGCCTTGGAAAAATTACGTTCGTTTTAAGAAAATGATTGTTGTTTGGGGGTCTGCCCCCGTCTTAAATTGGTAGCGGCATGTTTTATGCCGCGACAGATAGGAGTACTCCTATGTGCCTTGGAAAAGTTAACGTTCGTTTTAAGAAAACGATTGTTGTTTGGGGGTTTGCCCCCGTCATAAATTGGTAGCGGCATGTTTTATGCCGCGGCGGATAGGAGTAATCCTATGTTTCTTTGTAAAATTAACGTTCGTTTTAAGAAAACGATTGTTGTTTGGCGGTTTGCCCCCGTCTTAAATTGGTAGCGACATGTTTTATGCCGCGGCTGATAGGAGTAATCCTATGTGCCTTGGAAAAATTAACGTTCGTTTTAAGAAACGATTGTTGTTTGGGTGTTTGCCCCCGTCTTAAATTGGTAGCGGCATGTTTTATGCCGCGGCAGATACGAGTAATCCTATGTACGTGCCTTGGAAAAATGAACGTTCGTTTTAAGAAAACGATTGTTGTTTGGGGGTTTGCCCCCATCATAAATTGGTAGCGGCATGTTTTATGCCGCGGTGGATAGGAGTAATCCTACACTTAGTCCTAGAGATACTTCAACACTGCGAAGGCGATTGCGTCTTTCTTCATGGTGGGCCAGAAATATCCCATGGTAAGAGTTTTGTGGGCTAAGCTTTTTCCTCCGGCGTGGTTTCCACATTCTCCATCATGTATGTTGCGCAGTGTCGACTCGATCTCGTCATGATCTAGGCATCTCAGGTACGATCCTGCAACTGATTTTCTAAACAATACTCCATGGATTAGGATGAATCTGGAGGCTTTCATGCAGAAGGATTTGTCGTGGGTGACTCTAGGTGCGATGGTGTTGTGTTTGAGCCAGTGTATGTAGGGGTCGCTCCATGAAGGCGTTTGAGTAGGTTGAGATTGTTCGGTGATGGGTAGGTTGTCTTTGGTGATGGCTTGGTACATTAAGTGGACTACGGGGATGGAAGTGAGTTTAGGTTTGATATTTGAGCCGAGGTTGGCTAAGGCGTCAGCCTGGGTGTTCTGATCTCTTGGTATTTGTTGTAAGGTGCATGAGTCGAACTTGTTCACGAGCCTTTTTGCTATTTCCAAGTAAGCCTGCATCTTTGAGTCCTTTGCTGCATACGAACCTTTAATCTGACTGATAATCAATAATGAATCACAACGTACCTCAAGTCGGCGGATATTCATGTCGAGTGCTAATGATAATCCCAGGATCAAGGCTTCGTATTCCGCTTCGTTGTTGGTGGCTTTGAACTCGCAACGGACAGACTGTACTATGGTGTCCCCTTGTGGCGACTTTATCACGATGCTGAGGCCTGTCCCCCGTAGGTTGGAGGAGCCGTCAGTGTGTAGAGTCCATGTTGATGAGGATTCACCATCGGTTAACATGTTGACTTCTTGATCGACTTTATGTTGGAGGCTTGGGCTGAAGTCAGCCACAAAATCAGCTAGAGCTTGCGACTTGATTGTTGTGCGAGGTTCGTACCTGATATCATAACAACCGAATTGTATTGCCCATTTGGACATCCTGCCAGACAACTCGGGCTTCCTCATGATTGACTTCATGGGATAGTTAGTTCTAACAGTGATAGGATGACATTCAAAATAAGGGCGTAATTTAACAGAAGCAACAACTAGTGCAAGTACAAGTTTTTCGAGATGAGAGTACCTTGTTTCGGCGCTAAGTAAAGACTTACTGACGTAATAAACAGGTAGCTGCTTCCCGTCTTCTTCTCGTACTAGCACTGCACTGATGGTCGACTCCGTAACTGCAAGGTATATCTGTAATTCTTCCTTTTCTTTTGGTTTGGATAGTAGCGGAGGGTTCGATAGGTACTGCTTGAGTTGCTGTAATGCGGCTTCGTGTCGATCGGTCCATCTGAACTTCTCATTCTTCCTAAGGATGTCATAGAACAATTTACACTTGTCGGACGACCTGGAGATGAAGCGGTTGAGGGCGGCCACTCTGCCTGCTAACTTCTGTACGTCTTTTTGATTTCGAGGGGATTGTAGATTGATGATTGCACGGATCTGATCGGGACTAGCTTCGATGCCTCTTTGAGTAACCATATAGCCTAAGAACTTCCCGGAGGAGACTCCGAACGAGCACTTGGTGGGGTTGAGCTTCATGCTGTATTCTCGTAGTACGTCGAAGGCTTGTTGGAGGTGTGAAATGTGATCCGAGGCTTTCTTGGATTTTACCAACATGTCGTCGATGTAGACCTCCATCGTATCGCCTAGCTATTTGCTGAACATTTTGTTGACTAGGCGTTGATAGGTGGCACCTGCATTTCTTAAACCGAATGGCATGACCTTATAACAATAAGTTCCTCGCTCCGTGATGAAGGCGGTTTTCTCCTGGTCTTCTGGGTGCATCAAAATCTGGTTGTACCCACTGAATGCATCCATGAATGTGAGCATTTCATGCCTTGCAGTAGCATCAACCATGGCGTCGATGTGGGGTAAAGGAAAAGAATCTTTGGGGAACGCCTTGTTGATGTCGGTGAAGTCTATGCAAACACGCCATTTCCCGTTCTTCTTTCTGACTACGACGACATTGGCCAACCAATCTGAATATTTGACTTCCCTGATCTTTCCCGTATCTAATAGCTGCTGAACCTCGTCGTTGATAATTTGGTTGCATTCTGGAGCGAACTTCCGCCGTTTCTGCTTGACGGGCTTGTGATGTGGATCAACACTAAGTTTGTGAGTAATGACGTCTGGGCTGATGCTTGGCATATCTTCATGGGACCATGCAAAGAAATCTGCGTTGGCTTTGAGAAATGTGATAAGTTCCGACCAGATGTCGTCGGGTACATCGCATCCAATGAAAACGACCTATTCCGGCTTCGCAGGATCCAAGATGATCTTGTCGAGCTGTTCGGATTTGGGCCCCTTGTAGCTTGCTGGGTCGGAACCGGGCTATAGTTGCTATAATGAGGACTTATTGGTGGTTGAGGGTTTTAGAGCTGCCTTGTAACATTCTTTGGACTCTTGCTGATCTCCTTTGATTTCCTGAACCCCCCATCGAGTTAGGAACTTGATGGTTTGGTGGTATGTTGAGGGGATGGCCTTCATGTTGTGGATCCAGGGCCTGCCCAAGATAATGGTGTAAGATGAAGGGAAATCAATAACACAAAATTTTACCTGTTGGTTGATTCCTTGAGTGTAAACAGGTAGGGTGACTTGTCCGAAGGTGGTCTTTGCTTCGCCGCTGAACCCTATTAGCACAGTGGACTTTCTGACGAAATCTGTATCCGGGTTGAGCCCCATCTCCTTGAGGGCATCGAGCATCATCACATTAGTTGAGCTGCCGTTGTCGACTAGGACTCGTTTGACCATGCAGTTTCCAACAGGAATGGATATCACCAAGCCGTCGTGATGTTTTTCTGAGATGTCCCCTGCAACAGATTCATCAAAAGATATAGGGGTTAGATACTTTACGGCTACGGCTCGGGCCGGTCTGTCTATCTCATTTTCTCGGGCGTGCCTCTTCGCTGCAGAATAAGTCAAACCACAAATGTCAGAACCTCCAGCAATGAAATTCACAGTTTTAGTATGAGGGGGAGGTGGAGGAGGTCGAGATGGAGAGTTAGAGTTGTCTTTGTTGACGACGCCACGGGCTTTGTCTGACATGACGTCCTTGAGGTATCCATTTTTCAACAGATAGGCTACTTCTCTTCTCAGCGCAACACAATCGTTAGTGGTGTGACCGATGTCGGCATGGAAATCACACCATTTTGAGGGATCCTTCTTCGACTCGGGTTTGCTGGACTTCGGTGGCCACTGCACTGCTTTCCCCATCTTCGAGAGGTGGTTCATCAGACCTACAGTGTCAACACAAAAAGAATATTCGTTAATTTTCGGAGGCAGGCCGGGCTGTTCTTCCAGTCGGAGTCGTCGTCATCTTCCACCACTGCTACATGTTGAGGTCGGGAATAAGGGGCAGGACGATCATTGCTTCTCTTGGGGTAGGGCAATCGCCTTTCCGTCTTTGTGTAGTCATTACCCCCTTTCCGGGAATAGAGAGTTTCTCCCAACCTAACTTGGGCCATTGCTTTGGCTTGAGCATCTTCGAACGTCTTGCAGGGGTATTTAATTAGATCCCTCCAGAGGTCGGTTTCGCCGTACAATCCTTGCCTGAACGCTTCGATTGCTGTCGGGACATCACATTCAGGTACAGTAACCTTCTCCCTGATGAACCGGGCTATGTAATCCTTCAGGGGTTCGTCAGGGCGTTGGATCACACGGTATAGGTCGCTCGTCTGCTTCTCCAGGCACCTGCTGCTAGCGAACTGCTGATTAAACATGTTGTCGAGATGAGCAAAAGAGGTGATGCACCCATTTGGCAGGCTGGTTAACCACTTCAAGGCGGGTCCAATCAGTGTCGAACCGAACCCTTTGCAAAGGCTAGCTTCCCTCATGTGCTTGGGAACTGGGATAGTCATCATCCGCTGCTTGTAGGTCAAGATATTCTCCCTTGGGTCGATCGTCCCGTCATACATGGGCATATTGGGCGGGCTGAATCGTTTCGGGATGTCGATTGCATCAATGGGGTCGGCATATGGTGAGTCGGCATAGCTATCTAGGCTGGCTTCTTTAATTGGTGTTGGCACTCCTGGGATTTTGTTTATCAAAGTCATGATTTGTTGGAGTTGATGATTGGTGTTTTCACAGATGCTGTTGAGCACCGGGACGAGGGGGCTGAATGTTTCGGGGAGGCTAGCTTGGAGGTGTTGATAATAGGTGTTTTGTGGGTATACACTGTGAGGTTGGTGAGGAGTGAACTGCGGCACCACCTGTTGCATGTAAGGGGGCGTTCCTTGGGTAGCATGGGTACCTGCAACATAAGGAAAAGGAGTTATGAAACTGTGGCTAACTGGAACGACTGACCTGTTAAGAGGAGTGTATGGAGAATAGTTTCGAGAAGAGTCCGGGCGCATTAGGGCATTTGGGAACGCTGCTTGCGGCGCTTGACCGGCTAAAGGGACCGCCATCAACTGGGGGGTGCTCTTGGTGCCGAAGTGACTAGGTTGACGACAGGTTGAACGACTTGCTGAGAGAAGAGTTAATCCCATGGCATTTGAGTCGTCGGCGCCGATCCTTGTGCTGGGACTGTAACGGGCAGGGGCATCGACATGGTTACCATTGGGGGTGGTAACGGACGAGATGCCGGAGTAGAGGCGGGAGCCGACATCATGGTGGATGTCGTCGTGCCGACCTGAGATGGGGCGACCCGAGCAGCTGTCGTGGTGACGGCGGCCACCGATGTACCTGTAGAAGATGGTTGAGCGGGAGGCGGGGGAAGCCAACTCGGGTTAGAGCGGGGCTGATTTGGCAGCGGGTCGAACTCGCGGATTTTCTCGAGAACTGGACCACCAGGCTCGCCAAAGGGTATATGGAGGGGATGATCCGAAGCGGCGTCAAGATCCAAGCAGCGGTTTAGCCCAGAGGTGTCTCGCCGGTACTAGAACCTGGATCCGGTAGCGATGGAGGCGGTGGATCTGACTTGGGAGTGCAACTCTTCGTTTTCCTTTTGGAGGATGTTCATGCGCTGCTCCATGGCTTCGAAGCGAGGAGTGATATCGTCGGATGAGCTAGCATTTCCGGCCATGGTGATTGGGATGGTATTATCAAGCTGTTTTTGATTGTCAGCCCCACGGTGGGCGCCAAATTGTTTTGGGCAAATACTACTTAGAGACGAACTTGCCTTGATGATGGTGCTAACAATCGATCGAGCTAGATAATTGAGAGTAACGAGAGAAAGTTGTAATAGCATGGAATGATAGTACTTTTATTGCTTAGGAATCGTATATGTAAACTGACAAAGTTAAGCCATTTTATAGGCCTTTACAATAAGAGTGTAACGTTCGTGCTTAATTTCACATAATTGAACAATAAATACGTAATGAAGGCCGGCTCCATCAATGGTTTGTAACGGTTGTTTTGATCCCAACCGTTGAGAGTAAGTTAGATCGGTGCTGCCATACGCCCTGCTGGCAGTCACGTATGCAATGTTTGCCACGTCTGTCCATGTCACCAAGAGGGTATTTTCCCCCGTAACAGTTCTCTTGGACTCTTTTGGGAAAGAACAGATTTCTGAGAAATATTCCACAAGGTAGTTAGTTTTTTGAGAAATATTCAACTTGGAGGCATAGAGAGAAATAGGGTTCTTGATGTGACTCTAGGGTTGAATTAGTTGTTTAGTTTATAAAACTATATGGAGATAGGTTATTATAATAACCTAATTACTTAGACATGCTAACCGGACAAGGATTGTGAGCACAAGCCGACCAGTAAGCCCATGCGCACACACAACAGCAACACGCACAACAACTAGGTCGTGGGTCGCGCCCTAGGTCACCACTATTGCTGCTTGCTCGTTGCATTCCGCGAGCACCACAGTAGCAGGCTATGGGCCAGCGCTGCTTTGCCATGCACGCTGTACCCATGGGTCTTGCGCTTGTGTGCTCCGGCTCGTGGGCTGCTCCTCGTATGCGCTCTGATGGCCTTTTGGACAATGATCATCGTAACTTTGAAGATCCAATGTCGTACGATAGGATCATAAGTTTCGCCCAACTTAAGAATATACGTAATATGATATACGATTACGATGCAACGTCTTATAGTATATTTACATTTTCCGAACTAATTTCCCGAATAACCATTAAACGAAATTTCGATTCATTTAATCCGGCGACCTATTATATGTAATTGGTGGGACCTTGTAGGTTTAGTCATGAGTAATATGTGAGCCTAAATATGGATTAGAACTTACTAATCGGAAACCAGTTGTTCCGATCACTTGATCTTACTGAATTAATTATTCACAATTAATCTAAACCTTGGTATTAGACTAGTGGACATTGGGTGAAGGACACATTTCCTTCAGGAAGTTGGAAGTTAAGTTTTTGGTGGAGGACTTGGTTCACACTTGCAAGGTCCGCAATTATGGTGCTGGGAGGTATTTGTTGTATGTGAAGGACGATAAGGAGTCCTTGTTGGGGCTGGAGTAGTCGATGGCAGGGGTTGGTTTTAGAGGTTTTTCTTTGTGAATCCTGGGGTTTGGATCCCGAGGCTGATTTCTTGATTGGGGATTGGAAGGCTAGAGGTATAGTATTGGTTTAATTTGCGGTTTGGCTAAACGTCATAATTGACCGTTCGCACATTGTTTGTTTTGTAGGTGCAACTTTGGATTATGTTAGAGTGGGTGCCCGTGCTGTCGCGAAGATTGCACTCATCTTGGGGTCATCTTTGGCTGATAGAACGTTCACCGGAGCATACTTCGAACTAGGCGAGATGCCACAAGAGGGGTTGAATGAATTTGAAGAAATGGCAACATCAATAGGTAAAAGATTAATGTTATCATGTCGTTGAATTTAAATATGTAGACAACATGTTGTGATGAGGTTGTGTTGTTGGGTTTTCATGTATGCAGGAACTAGTAAGTCATCGCGTTCGACGAGGCTTCATTTGCCGACGCCTTGTGGAAGATGAGGTTTTAGTCGTTGGGGAGTACAATTCGTCCCAAAGTTGTTGCTTCAAGTCGCCCAAGAATGTGTCTGGGGCAAGCTAGCCACGACGTAACTGTCGTCGACGAGATGAAGTCGTCACCGTTGGCCGAAATCAAACTCTATCCACCTTCTCGGAAGAGGAAACTAACTGTTGAATTCCCTTATGGTTATGGGAGTGTTGATGTCGGGTCTCATGAGTTGTGGCCAGAGGTAGACTGCTTGTGGGTTCCTGCAAGTTGGGAACGTCAGGAGGTCATGTCCCCAATTGCCGCCACTATCGAGAATGTGATTGAAACCTGGAAGGTACTTTGGGATTTTTAATTTTCTTGTTGGTGTGTTTTATTTTTCTATGGTTTTATGTATGATGTCGGGATTTCGTGTTTTTCTATTCTTTACTTTGTAGTCTTCTTTGGCTACTCGTCATCATGTGATAAGTCTGGAAGATAAGCTGTAAAAAATGAAGACCGAGCTGAATTCGGCCAAGAAAGAATAGACGCTTTTGAATGACGTCGCTGCTGATGAGAAGGCTAAGGCCGTCAAGATGGAGGCTGACAAGCTGAAGTTGTCGGCAGATGTTGAAACTCTAACCGATGACAAGGAATTGTTGCCGGCTAAAGTTGTTGAGTTGAAAGCGTAGCTGGACAAGGTCAAGAAGAAAATTTTGGAATGTGATGGTTATTACACGTGGAAGGCTAGGTCTGACTTAATGAGGGAGTTCTTGGACGGCAAGCATGATGGTTGGACGCCTCAAGTTTACATCGGCAACTTTAATCTTGCATTCCCTGATGAGTATGTCCCCCTAGTGTCGAGGATGATGTTGGTGATGTTGAGGTAGGTGCAACTACTACTAGCCCCAACACCAACGGCGAGACGCCATCAGGTCAAGGTGAACAAGCAGAGAATGCCGATTGCGATGTTCAAGTTGAGTAGGCCTTTTTATGTTTATGTATCGAATATTTGGATGATGTTTGTTTTTGGTTGGCCTAAGGTGGTCAACAAGATATTAGCTCTGTTTCGTCCTTGTGATTGTTTCACAACAGTAGGTACTAGGTAGGCCATGTGGTGTATGGATATTTTAGACTTGGTTCGTATTTGTGCTGGGTGTATTTTTTATTTATTTTATTTTTGGTTTTTGTGTGTTGGCATTATCGGGTTGTTTGTGTTTGCAGGTTATGGATGCTTGACCCTGTAATTTAGTTGTTTCGTTGTACTTGTGACAGATGTATAATGTGCGGATGTAAACAGTAATGTAAGTGTAACGTAAGTAAAATATAAATAAAATGTAAATATAAGTGTGAACGTAACTGTAAATGTAGTTTGTAAATGTAGTTGTCAATGTAATTTGTAAATGTAATTGTTATGTCAAGATAAATAAAAAATTATGCTTGTTCATTGTAACTGTTTTTTTGTTGCTTGTTATGCCGACTTTGCTATTTTTTCCACCAAGTATTACTCGTATCTTTCCCACTTGTGTCGTTGTCGTTGAGTTTTATTATGCGCCAAGTTAGTGTACTAGTAACAGAACAAATCATGAGGATTGGTCGTTGGTTTATCCAACAACCCTAAGTCAGTAAAGATTAACTAGGGATAATTTGTCGTTGGTGTTGGGGCTAGTGGTAAGAAGTCCAAACAACATTTGATCTCCGTTTGGTAAGGTGTAAAACGTTTTCATGGAAAACGATTTTCTCCTTTTCAATCAACGTTGTTTGGTATGGTAAGAGATGGAAAATCTTTTCAATCATTTTCCATAATTCCCTCAAAGATGAAAAACCTTTTCCATTTGAAAGGGATTGAAACCACATTTCCACATTTCCTCCTTACCTCCCTCTCTCTTCCTCCCCTCAATCTTCATCATCTTCTCCCATTTTCTTTTAGGCTTCGTTTGGTACAATGTAAAACGTTTTCAACTGAAAACGGTTTTACATGGGAAACCATTTACGGAGGAAATACATTTTCCTACAAGTTTTCCTTTGTTTGGTTTGAAGGAAATTGGTTTTCCTTTCTTATCATTTTACATTGTTTGGTACAACTGAAAAGCAACTTCACCAACTATCCCCTTCTTCTCTTTTCTTTTCTTTTTTATCCTTTACTTTAGGGATTGTTGTCCCTCCTTTTTACCAACTACAGTAGTATATACAAGTACATAACATGGAGTATTAATAATTAGAGTCAATAATACTAATCAAAACCTAAATATTTCACTAGTAATATTATCAATAACATATGATCAAATATCCAAGTACTCAAAAATTTCACAAGCTTAGTATATAGTATAACTTGAAAGAAATAATAGTTCACAGACTCATTACTCGATTTCAACACTCTATGAATGTAGAGACTTTACGAACTTTTGGAGCCAAAGCCTACGAAGTGATTCGCTCTTTGTTAAAAATGCTTTAGCTAGCATCTCACGCTCAACCAAATGATCAAAGGCGGCATCACGAACTAGTTCATCAAAATCCTCCATCTTCATTATCTCTTCATGAAGCATTTCCACATCAAGTTGGTTGTTCGAGAATTTTTTAAGAGCACCAACGACTTCTCCTAATTGAGTAAATATTTGTTGCAAGTCACACCCTTCCTCTTCAACTCGAGTCCTCTTCCGATGTGGCCTAGGCTCTCAAGAAGTAGCACTCTCTGATTTAATTGGACCATTTTCAATAGTGGTTGTCGGCCCCTGCCCACTCTCAATGCTAGTCACTTCAATGTCAGCAAATGACTTAGAAAAGTCTCCTCTAGCCATGTCTTTGCCAGCAACAATTGATATTTCCTCAAACATATCAATTTTATGATTGAGATACCGCTCATGAGTTGGGTATTGCTGTTTAAAAAAGGAAGGATATTATTAGCAAGATTACAACTGAATTATGCATCTTACAACTACTAGTACTCTGTATATATTCTGAAACAGACTTAACAACATGTCATATGTACTTCTTGTTGCACTGTTTGACACCATGAAAAAGAGACACACAGATAGGGATCCAGACCATCAATCACTTATTCCTAATTTACAATTTAAATTACTATTTATGTTACTATAATCCAACATTAAAAAAATAAAAAACACTTGCAGGAGACCATAATTAAGTTACTGATACACCAAAGACAATCAAAACCTTGTATTTAAAGACAACATTAAGTGGAGAAGGGGTTCTGATGACGAGCAAGTGGATTTAAAGACAACCAGAATTCAGCTTCAGCATACTACAGCATCTACATGCATCTAAAGTTCTAATTACCAATCTGAAACATAGCAGTTGCACCAATCTGAATACGGAGTAACACAAAAGGATATAAAAGAACAGAAGTTCCATCTGCCACTGTAAACCATTAAATTTAGAAAAATATTCATAAGGAAGCCTAACAGACATGATGACTAATGCAACTCCAGATTCTGCATTTGTATAAAGATTTAGAAAATTCTCAACATTCTCGTCCAAATATTTAATCTTTCCCCTAGATTTGATTGATCACATAACATTCAATAAGCAAAACTTCAGTCTGTGTATCAACAAAAAAAAAATATCCCATTTCCTGTGCATAACATTCCCCATTTTTTTCTGTGATAACATTGCACGAGCATTTACAAAATTTCAGTGTACATATCAGCCAAATGAGTATAATTAAACTAAACTACAGGAACAACAAGAGAAAAGCAAAAAATAATTAAACTAAACTACAGCAACTAAAAAGTAAGGCAAAGCCACTGGAAGCGACTGCTGCAAACAGACTAAACTTTAAAAGATATGCAACAATGAGTTATTTATTTACCTGAACATAAGTATTAAAAGCATTAGGAGATACTGTGACCATCTTCACGTTGTCATCCCATCCAAAGCCAGAGGTCCCTCGAAGTTTTGATATAATTCCCCATGTAGCTCTCACTGTCCTCATATGGTTCTCAACATGATCAGCAGTACAAGTAGTGTGAAATACTTCAGAAATATTCTTTGCAGCTGCTACAAAAGAACTAGTTCTGAAAGAGTTGTTTGGTCTGTTTCCTTTTCTCACTTCTTCAGCAAGAAATTCCAGCAATACCATGGACATCGGTTTTGACCAACGAAAATTCGCTTTCTTTTCTTCCTTTTTCACCTGTATTTGCATTTGAAAATACAGATGTACAAAAGACACAATAAGGAGAATCAATGAGAAAAAGACAGCATTCTAATAAATCGATATAGTGAAGAAAAAAATATAGCATTCTAATAAACTTTCATACTTCACTCGATTACATATAAGTTTATCCCAGATGGTTGAGAATCAAATAGATGGATGAGTTTGATTACATAAGATTTTACATTGTCCGAGGCTTCTTATATGCCTTATATGCAGTCCACATCACCAATGATATGGCATTTCTCTTTTTCACACACTCTTTTGTTTCTTCTCTCACTTCTCTTCGAGTAAGTGGTGCTCTTGCATCTTGTGAATTCATCTCCATGTCAACTTCTCTTGCAATTGGGTCATTTGGATCTATGCCTCTTAGGTAGTTGTGTATCACACAACAAGCTAGAACCACATCAACTTGTGTTTTAAATGGCCAAAATGGCTCGGCATCCAAGACACGAAACCTCTTCTTCAGTACTCCAAATGCCCTCTCTACACACATTCTAAGTGAAGAATGGCGAAGATTGAACAACTCTTTTTCATTTTCAGGAGGGTTGTTAGTATACTCTTTCAAATGATAACGGACTTGCCTAAATGGATGCATAAAACCTTTACGATCACCGTACCCTCCGTCAGCCATATAATACTTTCCTATATATGTAAATAAAATCGCAAATCATTACCAAATTATCAATCAATCTACAACTACAAAAAATAAGAGACAACAAATACCTTGTGGAACCTTGAACCCCCTTCTTAGTGCATCACCTAAGACCTTCGAATCATGCGCAGAACCCTCCCAACCAGCAAGAACATAAGTAAACTTAAGGTCAAAATCAACAGAAGCTAATACATTTTGTGTCGTCCCACCCTTCCTACCGGCTACCGCGAAATCTATCTTGCATCTCAATAGGAACAGATGCACGTACATGTGTTCCATCTATAGCTCCTATGAAATCCTCAAACCATGGAAAGAACCTAGGGTTGTTTTGGATTTCTGGTTGAAGTGTAGTTGTTGGTGGTTTCACAAATTCTGTGTACAATCGAAGGATAGCTTTAAGCACAATGTGAAAATACTGATGTATGGTCCAAGTTGACCTAAAAAACCTCCCTCCAATTGCTCGAAACCTTACATTATGTCCCAACAAGTGTAAAAATACAAGTACTTGCTCCTTCACACTCATTTGACGACACTCCCACAGTAGTCCCCTCTCAACTAAAATATTGCACAAGCTAAAATAAGCAGCGAGTCTCATACGAATCTGTCCTAGACAATGAGTATCACCACAATATAGAATACTATTGATATTAGCCTCCCTCAAACTATCCCTATTCACGTAAGGTTGCCTTATTATTCTAGGCCCTCTATTTCTAGACTTATAAACTTCAAGAAAAGCAAGAACATAACCAATAATGGCTGCCACAGCACCAACAATCATGCCTTTTAATTCACGGGTCATCTACAATAACATAAATAAACAACAATTATCAGAGAATCGTTTAGGGGACTAGTGTAACCAACTAAACATTACCATACAGTAATGGACTTTAAATGTATATTTATTACCTGAACTGGACTTTGAGTTAATACTCCGTGATCCGACTCCATGCTAGCATACAATCTGATAATTAACAGACATAAAGAAACAAGTATTAGTTGAGGCAATTCATCAAACACTTAAAGGGTATGATACAAACATACAAGATATGAAAAAAAACCCATTGAGGCATTTCATCAAACACTTGGAGGGCAGAACACTCCAAAGATACAAATTATCACAAAATAATATGATTGATTTTTAAACAGAAGCCGTATATCCAAATCGTTCCCCTCCTCATTTCCTCAGTATTTATAAGTTCACAGAAGCCAATGGTTAATGCTTTGAACACAGAGGATTTGCAATAATTCACAACTTTAACTGTATTTTTTGATGCAATTTGCTAACACATTACACAAGCATATAGCCAAAATTTTCATCATCATCATTAATTAATAAACAATCACCAAGTATAATTTGATTCCCGTACTAGATTGTGCTGAGATCAACCAAACCAAATTTTGAGCAAAAACACCCAAAAACAATAAAGTTGAACACAATAAAAACCCTAAATCAAATTATATCAGATAATAGAGAGAGAATAGAGAAGAGGAAAATACCTATTTCGATTTGAAGTAGCCCACGCTGAGAGGAGGAGGAGGAGATCCGAGAGGAGAGAGATTTGATTTGGGAACGACGGAGCAGAAGGCTTGCTTTTGGGAACGAGCGAATAAGAAACTGAAAAATGTTTTCCCTTCTTATTTGGGGGAAAACGTTTTCAGTGATATGTAAAATCATTTTCAGCCCAACTTTTACATCAGACATCCGGTCCATACCAAACAGCGTAAAACTCGGAAAAGTGTTTTCCGGGAAAAGGTTTTACGCCCTACCATCCGGGCCATGTTGTGTATGGATATTTTAGACTTGGTTCGTATTGTGCTGGGTGTATTTTTTATTTATTTTATTTTTTGGTTTTTGTGTGTTGGCATTTTCTGGTTGTTTGTGTTTGCAGGTTATGGATGCTTGACCCTGTAATGTAGTTGTTTCGTTGTACTTGTGACAGATGTATAATGTGCGGATGTAAACATATGTGTGTAATGTAAGTGTAACGTAAGTAAAATGTAAATAAAATGTAAATGTAAGTGTGAATGTAACGGTAAATGTAATTTGTAAATGTAGTTGTCAATGTAATTGTTATGTCAAGATAAATAAAAAATCATGCTTGTTCATTGTAACTGTTTTTTGATGTTGCTTGTTATGCCGACTTTGCTATTTTTTTTCCACCAAGTATTACTCGTATCTTTCCCACTTGTGTCGTTGTCGTTGAGTTTTATTATGCGCCAAGTTAGTGTCGTACCGGTAACAGAACAAATTGTGAGGATTGGTCGTTGGTTTATCCAACGGCCCTAAGTCAGTAAAGAGTAACTAGGGATAATTTGTCGTTGGTGTTGGGGCTAGTGGTAAGAAGTCCAAACAACATTTGAGCTCCGTTTGGTAGGGTGTAAAACGTTTTCATGGAAAACGATTTTCTCTTTTTCAATCAACGTTGTTTGGTATGGTAAGAGATGAAAAATCTTTTCAATCATTTTCCATAATTCCCTCAAAGATGAAAAACCTTTTCCATTTGAAAGGGATTGAAACCACTTTTCCACATTTCCTCCTTACCTCCCTCTCCCTTATTCCCCTCAATCTTCATCATCTTCTCCCATTTTCTTTTAAAGAGCCTAACAAAGGAAAACTAGTTTGAAATTGTGTTATTCCTTGAAAAATGTTTTTCATGGAAAATCATTTTACACGGAAAATGTTTTACACCAAACCAAAAGAAGCCTTAATGTAATTAATGCAAAAGAAATAAAATGATCATAAACTATCTTTCATATTGAAGATCATAGCAACTTAGCCATATGAATACGAGGTGTGCACTTAGCTTGTAAAGGGTTGGTTCTCCACATAGTGACTCCAATAGTTTCTTGCATATCAACCTCCTTTTCTCCATGTTTTTCCCATTCAAAACATTGTATAAGGGACCCTAAAGTTAAACCAATAATCCGGGCGGCCAAGCTCTCCCCCGGACAAGCCCTTCTTCCTGCTCCGAAAGGTATAAATTGATACCCAATACGTTCACCTTTAACGCTCTCAAACCTTTCAGGCTTAAATTTCCTTGGATCATCCCAAATGTTAGGATCATTTTGCAATGCCCATATGTTCAACATCAATAAAGTACCTTGTGGAACATGATAACCTCCCACGATACAATCAGTCGAGGACTCACGAGGCGGTAGTATAGGAGCACCAGGGTACATTCGAAGTGTCTCATTTATAATACAATGGATATAGGGAAGATGTTGTAGGTCACGTTCCTCGATCAATCGAAGGTCGCTTCCAATGTGCTCATCTATTTCCTTTTGTGCCTTGTGGAAAACCTCAGGATTGTTCAATAGTAGTGATAATGCCCATTCTATTGTACTAGCTGAAGTTTCTGTTCCCCCTAGCAATAACGTCTGCTCAAATTTACGGATGAGAAACAAATAATTATATTTCTATACATATTCCAAACTAACACTCTTCTCCTATAAGAAAAACATTAAAGACTACCACTAGTCTACCAAACGCATGCCTAGTATTTAAAGCTACCCACCTTTGGTAGATAGTATACCAAACACATTAGCAGATCAAGATCACAAAAGATCTTGCACGCAAAGATCATCGATACAATTTTTACCCAACTTTTTTTAAAACTTTTAATATGTTTGATTAACTTTCTAAATTATGAAATATTGGAAAATTGTAACCTTTATACATTATTAGCAATATTGAAAGAATAACTTTATTTAAAATGAAAATTTATCACTAAAAATAGATAAATTTTATCTATTTGGAGTAACTTTTAATCATTTTGAGTTAAACTTTTACTCCAATTTAAAATATTTTACACCACATTTAAAGAAAGAATTTGGAATAGATAACTACATTATATTTTCCACATTTCTTTTAGATGACACAATTTGAATTTTTACACTATACATATAATCTACTTTTACAATCAATTGTGATTTATACTTAGGATAAATTATTTTTAACCACCTATAAAAATCAAAAAATTGTATTTTACCACCTAAAAATCAAAACTTGTAGTTTAGCACTTAAAAAGAAATTAAACTTGTTTTTTACCATAGGAAAATGGAAAAATAAGAAGAAACCGTTATATATGTTCGGGGTTGGGCTATAACAACGATAATATTTCTGATATTTTCTTTTCTTCCACAATTTCATGTGTTTAACTCTCTTATCATGAGGGTGGAAGAGTTAAAGAAAATCACAGAGGGAGTGTAAAAACTTGGAGGGAAATTGGATTAGTGGGCCCACATAACAGTTTCATCCATTTTTCTAACATAAGGTGGTAAAAAACCTAGTTTTAATTTTTTAGGTAGTACTCTCTCCGTATTTTAGTATGAGTTACACTTCCATTTTTAGTAATTTGTCTACCTCATATTCTAATTAAATAATATATCTAACTTACTATATGACCTCCCACCACATTAAACAATTAATTTCAGAAACCACCGAACCCCCTCCAAAATTTAATGGTCTCCACTTCTTTTACTTGATTAAAATATTTACCCAACACAACTTGCTTTATTATTTTATTTCATTCAACTTTTTCTTCCTTAATAGACGTGCCCGGTCATATGTACCTTCTCTTTAAACACGGAGAGAGTAAAATACAAGTTTTAGTTTTCAGATGGTAAAAATTAATTTTTCGATTTTTATAGGTGATAAAAAACAATTTATGTTCCTACTTAGGAAAAAAAATATATAGTACACATTTAGTTTCAGACTGTATCTATTATGATAATTAAGTTTGCTCTCGGGCCGAGTTGTTGTCTTTTCTAACTGCCTCTCTCGCTTTTCTCTTGGTTGTAAAATTATTAAATTGTGATAACATATTCTCTTACTTTCTTTTCAAAAAAAAAAAATCAAAAAAAAAAGAAACGGAGCGAGCATATATTTCCCATACACAATACACGAAAGTAATACTCAGTATGTACTTACTCCTTTTGTTCATTAACTAGTTTTTAGGCCCGGGCAACGCCTCGGGTTACTGCATTAGTAACATTTAAGGTACTCTTATCTGAAAATTTCATTAATCAATTCTTTTTATTACATTTATTAGTACATTCTTTAAAATGATAGCATGTAATGTGTTATAGCTCAATGGTAAATAATTCATTGTTTAAACGTGAGGTCGCGGGTTCAAGTCTTATACACGCTTCATTTCTAAATTTTTAAATATATGAAGTTTATGTGATTTGAAATACTCACAAACATAGCGCCACGTGGCACATAAACTTCTTTAGAAACACTTTTTAATATATAGTATAGATATTAGTTTCAGTTTGACTGACACAAAAGTTTAGTCAATTAAATTGATTTATTAATTTATTAGATGATAGTAGATAGTAGAGTGTTTTTTTTAATATAGTTAGTGGAAAAAGAGTCAAATAAAGGGGTGGGGGTGGGGGTGGGGATGTGTTGAATTTTTTTAATATTTTTTAAGAAAGTGAAAATATATGTGAGTCATGGTTTTAAGAGAAATGATATAATATTGAAATAATAAAAATATATTATTTATAAAAACGGGGAAAATATTAAGAGACAACTTTATAATAAAAGCGGGGTGAATTTTAAAATTACCATAGCTTGTTTTCTATCTTGATAAACACACTATAATATTAACGACGGGAAATCCCGTCGCGAAAGGCCAATAATCGTTGATTAACGACGGGATTTTCTGTCGCGAACCCGTCATAAAAGGGGGCCGTCGTTAATAGAAATCCCGTCGTAAATCCGTCGTAAACCCGTCGTAAAAGACATTTACGACGGTTATTCCTGTCATTGTTTGGTTGTTAGCCCCGTCGCAAAAGGCTTTTGCGACGGAATTTTTAATCCGTCGTAATTAGGTTGTCGTTAAAGATACAAATTCTTGTAGTCACAATAGACGATGACTCACATATATTGATCTGCTAAAATGTTTGGCCTTATCATGTACGGAGTAAAGCTCAAGCCTCACGTGTTGGGACTGTTAGAATCTTTAAACTGTAGGAGTAATAAAATAAAATAAAATAAAATAAATAATAATATTTCCTTCGTATTTATTTAAGTGATACACTTGGTCGGGTACGGGTATTAAGAAAAAGAATTGAATGAAATAAATAAAGTAATAAAACAAGTGGGGTTGAATAGATATTTTAATAAGAAAAACAAGTGAGAAACATGTTATTTTAGGGAGTGGGGGTTGGGGTGGGGTGTAGTTAAACTATTCATTAGATGATGGGATTGATAAGTTACTAAAAATGGCAAGTGTATCTCTTAAATAAATACGGCTGGAAAAGACAAGTGTATCGCTTAAATAAATCAAAAGGTCTTGCGCGCACAAGGTGTACAATAAATTTATTGTACACCAAGATAATTTTTACTTCCTCCATTTTTTTTTAATTGCACCATCTGGGATTTCACGCTTGTCAATGCACTATTTTAACCACTAATATCTCTCATTATACATTTTAAAAAATTATAAAAATTTGATGATTTGGAAGTATATTTCGAGACGAATCTAACAAGATCCCACATGAATATATTTTTTTTACCTATAAATCACAAAAAATAACTATATAAGAATATGTGAATAGTGCTAAAACCAAGATGGTGCAATTATTAAAAGATGGAGGAAGTATGTAGTTTTTTGTAACTTTAACCTATTTTTCTGTAACTTTTATATTATAGAATTAAAAAGTTGATAGCTAAACACTTTAAAAGGTTAAATGATTAATTTACACATTATTAGTGATTTTGAAGAAATAACTTTTATTCAAATGAAAAAATTTATCATTAAAAAATAGATAACTTTTACGTACATAAATATAACTTTTAAGCATTTTGAGTCAACTTTTACTCCGATGTACAATATTTATTGTACACCCATTATAAATAAGAATTTGTGTAAACAAATACAGAGTCAGTACCAAGGATATGGTATTCGTCCGCAAAATATGCCTGATTGAAAACGTGAAAGGTCAAGCACCAGGCACCACTCTACTTAGTAAACCATCTCCATTATTTTTTGTTTTATTACTTTATTAGGCATACATAAATATTTCCGTTCAAGTCAAGTACTACCTCAGCTTCGTAATGGTTTTTATATCTTTTGTTTTAATTACTTTTATATTTTTTTCTCTTTATAGAAATATTTCCTCCGTCTCTTAATATTTACCTAATTTTTTTTATAAAGTCGTAGTCACGTTTTTATAAATGACATATTTTTACTAATATGAATAATTCTTTTAGTTCACTTTGTTGCTGAAAATGTGTATTATTTATGTACTCCTACTTTCTTAAAAAATAAAAACATTAAAAATTAACCCTTACTCCTCATCAAAAAAAAGTTTTTACACATTTCTTAGTAGGATAAATTATTTTTTACCATCTAAAAAAATGACAAATTGTATTTTATCACCTTAAAAAATAAAAGTTGTTTTTTACCACTTAAAATATATATATATATATATATATATATATATATATATATATATATCTTTTACCACCTCTTAACTACAAAATGGATGAAAATGTTATGAGAATTAATTTGAAGTAAGGAAAAATGGTAGCTTATATACATGAAAATCGTGGAAAAAGAGAAGGAAATAAAAAAATATAGTCGTTAAAATGAGATTGCATAATGTTTCAATTCCGTCCATATTTCCGGTTAAGAGGTGGTAAAAAACAATTTATATTTTATTTTTGGGTGGTAAAAGACAGTTTTTATTTTTATAGGCGGTAACAACAATTTATCAATTTTTTTAAGTGGTAAAAAACAATTTAACCTTTTTACTAACTACTCCCTCGTTTCTTTTTGTTTGTTACGTATTCGTTTTAGGGTGTTTCACAATGTTTGTTAAGTGGGAGAATAATTCCTTTTATAAACTTATTATTGTCATTTTTTGTTCCAACTTTTAATTTTAATTGGTCCAAAATTTTCAACTCATTTAATTTCTTTACAATTTCTCAAGTATGTTAAATTAGCAATATGTGTGCTTTTTCATTATTGGTTCATTTTGATAAATAAAACAATATTATTGGTTGTTGTAATGATTAGTGGATTGAGATTTTACTTGAGTTTGTTTTTTTAATGAAAATGTTTTCAAAGAAACAATAAATGTCAGATTTTGAAAAAATGGAATCAAAATTAATGATGGAATCTAGACCATTTAAAATAAAAAAAATAAAAAAATTTATTATACATTAATAAACGTGCAAAAGTCCAAACGTAACAAACAAAAATAAACGAATGAAGTATAAATATACTCACTATTAACTACGTATCACCTAATAAATTAATAAGTCAATTAAATTAAATAAAATTTTGTGTTGGTCAAATCAGTGTGAGTATCAAGGGAGCGGAGGGAGTATAATGGAGCAAACATTAAACAATAGATGAAGTATAATAAATTTATCCCAACTTGTAAGATCTTCTAAATGTGTACTCCTTCCGTAATTATTTAAGGGATACACTTGCCTTTTCCGGCCGTATTTATTTAAGAGATACACTTGCTATTTTTAGTAACTTATCAACTCCACCATCTAATTAAATAATACATCTAATTTACCCTATGACCCACCATTCTATTAAACAAATAATTTTATAAACTCACCCCACCTTCCACCCAAAATGACATGGTACCCACTTGTTTAATTATTAAAATATCTACCCAACCCCAATTACTTTATTATTTTATTTCATTCAATTCTTGCAACATAATTAACATAATTTGGGTTGGAGGGCGTACGGGAAAAGAAAATTAAAAAAAAAAAAATTACCTCGACAAGTCCCTTGATCATATCATCAGTAAAAAAAGATGGATCTGAGATCTGTAATTCAAGCAAGACCTCAATCAAAGTCTTGTTCTTCCCATTTGTCACTCCCTGTTCTTTCATTTGTTTTCGTTTTTCATCCACCATATCCTGAAAAAACCTCTTAAATCTAACAGATATAGACTTGAGCCTTTTCTCCAAACTTTTATGAACTCCCAAATACTTCAAAAATGGGAAAAAGTCCACTGCACTTGTTGGAACTGTTTCCATCAACTCCTTTACAACTTGTCGAAAGTTGTTCGCCTCCGTCGACTCCACCGCCTCGCCGTAAATCCTTTTCCCGGCAATCATCCTCATCATCACGTTACTCGTGAGCTCGAATAGCGCCTCCTTAATCACCACCCCTTTATCACCACCAATTTCGCACAGTCTCTTGACCAGAGATCTCACTTCATCAGCTCGGATGTCAACGAGCAAGTTAAGACGGTGGGAAGATAATATTTCGGTCGATGCAATCCGACGGTGGTTGCGCCATAACGGGCCGTAGGGGGCCCACAACATAGTGGTGTAGTCATACCCGAGGATTTTGCCAGCCATGAGGCGAGGTCTGTTGGCAAAGGTAATGTCATTGTGGTGAAGGCAGTCCTCCGCGGCGGAGGTGGAGGAGACAAGGAGGCCGTGGCGGGAGCCGAACTTAAGGGTTATAACAGGACCGTGTTTTATAGAGAGGTTAGCTAAGGTGCGGTGAATGGAGTTTTGGTCTTTGAGAAGGTGGAGATGCCCTAAGATGGGTAATGTTGGAAAAGGGCTTGGTGGATAGTTTTTTAATTTGTGAAAGAGTTTTTGTATGAATATGTAGGTGATTATCAAGATCACTACATAGAGTACAAGTGAAATGAGATCCATTTGGTTTTGGTTTCTTTCGTTCTGATCTATTTTATTCTTCAGTGTATATAATGGAAGAAATGCTTAAAATATTATAATTGAATCTTCATGGAAAGTCTTTCTACGTTTAGAGAACCAGAGAGCCTTGGGGAACAAGAATAAGTGAATAACAACAAAATCCAGTTGACTTGATCCAGATGCATTAAACAATTAATAATATTGCGTATGTACTTAAAGAAATAGATAGACATGGTGGCTTGCAATAATTGGTAGCACAAATTCTTATTTACATGGGGTGTACAATAAATATTGTACACTGAAGTTAAAGTTTACGTAAAATGCTTAAAAGTTACCTTTATATATGTAAAAATTATCTATCGTTTAGTGATAAAAAATTTCAATTTAATAAAAAAAAATTTCAAAATTACTAATAATGTATAAAACTAATCATTTCACCCTTTGAAATGTTTATCTATCAATTTATTTTTTAATAATATAATAGTTGGAGAAAACTGAGTAAAAGTTAGAGAAATCTGGATAAAAGTTATGTTGGTGTACAATAAATTTAGTGTACACCTTGTGCATGCAAGACTTTTTGAATATCTAGAGTCCGATTAAGGTTTGAATCTTACAGTCTACTCTCATATTTTTTATTTTTTTATTTTTGTAAAAGAGAAATTAGGATGGTTTCTCTCACGACTACATCCCAGTTTATCTAAGGAAATCAAATAAGAGAATTTGGTATTGATTAGAGGGTATATATCATGGTAGGTCTGAATGTGGTGACAAATGCCTACAACATAGTTTGTTGCACGGTTAGCTTCACGATATACATGACGTGTAGTATAACTTGTTGTGAGTCTAGCCCACTTGTTGCATAAGTAAGTCTTTTAACTTGTGTTTGTGAGCCGAAAATGTTAGGTTATGTTTAGTCCAATTGGTGCCAAATGGGCTGGCTTATCTTAGAAGTCTTGAAGTATTTTTTGATGTATACTTATGACCTAAGTGGGACCTAGGTCAACTGCAAGAAAATCAGAAACCACACACGCTGAAAAGAAGAGGAGAGAAATATAGAAGAGTTGCTCGGATTTTTCTAGACAACCTGCACGAATTGAAGTTGTTGATCATCGGAGTTTCAACTGTTGGATTGTTTTGAAATTTGATCAGTTTGTTAGAGACACATAGGGCCTCATTTAGAACGGGTGGATCGTCGTTTTGAGCTCTAGTTCGACTGTGGTTGCAGCTGGACAAAACCTACAAAATTAGGTGATATTCTTGATCTTTTCTTTCTCAATTGTAGATCTCTTATATGTATGGAAATGTTGGTCGGGTTGTGAACCTTTGTATCATTGATTTGAGTTATTTTTCCCTTTGTTTTATCATATTAAGAGAATATGACAAGGGTGGGCTACTCACAAGTCCCATGCTTTTTACTCTTCACATCGAAGAGGTTTTCCACGTATAATTCATATGTGTTTGTTGAATTTTATTCTTACACATTTGACTTTTAGTTAGTGTCCATTATTGGTTGTTTTCTTGGTTATCATTTGGTGAATTATTTATGGTATATTGGAGTTTCATTGTTTGGTTGATATATTGTCTTGGAGGTATCCTTGTAGGTAATTGATATACTACTCGGGTCCTATTAGTTGGTATCAGAGCAAAGGTTTAATTTGATCGTTATTATGGAGTCTACTAGTGGTAATGGAGGTAGTTCATGTAAGGTTATAAACAATATAATTGCATGCGAGAAAACCATAAATTGCCGGAATCAAAATTAGTTGAACATAATCAGTTAGCATAATTCAGATTACATATTATGTGATCCATGCCTTTTCAAGCTGCTCCCGAACCGAACAAGAACAAGTATAAAGCTACAAATTTTGCCCCTCTGTAGATAGTCTAAAGCAAGTTCGGATCCGCCTTAGGTTCAACGAACTAGGATATAATCTAAGGTATTATGGAATTGGGATCTCACTCTATGTGATAGGCAAATGCAACTGAATTAAAGTGTATTGATGTATGTTATAAACATATGACCATGGGTCATATATTTATAAGAAAATAGGAAGTCGAATCCTATTAGAATTAGGATAATAAAAAACCCTTAGGATTAGGATTTGGGAAAATCACAAACTCTTAGGATTTAGGAAAATCCCAAACTTTAAGGTTTGAGGATAATCATAAAACTCTTTAGGATGTAGGATTACGAAAACAAGTTAGCTTGTGGCCCAAGCCACTTGTCGCGTAAGTAGCCTTGGCGCCCAAGCCTTGCTTGCCGCACATGCCAAGCATGCTTGCCCAGCAGCATTGACGGCTTGATGTGTGCGCTGACCTGCGTGCTTCCTTGTGCGTTGGGCCCACAACGATGGAAATTCCCAGCACGTTGGGCCTTGAGTCCCTGCGTGTTGTGTTGCTGTATCGCCGAGCGAAGGGCTGACTGCGAAGGGCTGACTTGCTTGCTAGCCTGTCGCTCGTCGTGCTTCCGATTTGTTTTTCGATTCCGGAATTATTTCCGACTTGAACAATATTTATTTTTCCGATAATATTTCTGATTTAAACAATATTTCCGATAACAAAAAAATTATTAGATATTGGACATGACTTACAAATATTAACAACCCAAAATGGGAAGAACACTATTACTGAAAATTGATACGTATTACATATAATACATCACATCCAAATAAAATAAACGATCTCCGGATAGTTATTAAAATACGGTCAAACTTGCATTCGCAACACATGTAAACAATACGTAAAATTTTTGTACATTATCCAACATTGTAACCGGGGCATCGCCCGAGACACACATTAGTTTGTATTAATTTTCCAAGATTTCGGTTATTCTTCATGATTTTGAGTGGTGGGTAGTATATAAAAAATTGATTTGGGGGTTTCGTCGTCATGAGTATGACTAATGAAGTAATAAGACTATAACTTCATACTACATCCGTTTCATAACAATCTTTACGGTTACTATTTGTTCAAATATTAAGACAAAAATGACAAAGTTGGTTGAATATAATAAAATATGGATAAAGTGTGAAAAGGTGGCGAGTGTAAGGAAAAATCAATAAAGTAAGAGAAAGTTGGTGGAAAATTTTAAATATTATGGGGTAAAAAGGGTAAGGTAGTACATTTTTATTTCCAAAAATAGAATAAAGCAAAGTGTAAAGAATATTATGAAACAGACTAAAATGGAAAGTGTGAAGATCATTTTGAAACAGAGGTAGTAAGCTCCCTCTGTTCTTTTTTATATGACACAATTATTTAGGCACGTTTTCCAATGCACGGTTTCAAACATTAATATTTTCAATTATGGATAAGAAAAAAATATAAAATGTTGATATTTTAAGAAAATTATTGCCACGAATCTAATAAAACTTCACACAACTATGTTTTTTCTTAAGTATAAATCACAAAAGTAAGTCAAATGAGCTTGTGTGTATCGTGTCCAAAACTCAATTATGTCATGTAAATAAGAACGGAGTAAGTATAATATTGTAACGAATTAACGACTATAACATCTACAAATGATTACTCAAACAAGCTAATGACTATTGTATTGATGATCACATCTAGTTTTTACTAAAACTATGCAATTAAATAACTATATAAGGATATCCATCTATAACTCATGTATCGATGATCATATCACGTTATACGGGTTACAGTTGTAAACGGGTCACGGTTTGAAATACACTAGAGGAAAAAACATCATAAGTTGCCCTTAAAATAGGCTTATAAGTTGCTCTTTATAAGGGCCACCTATGGCTGGGTCACTTTTGTAAAATTATCAAAAGTTGCCCTGAACAAGGGCAACTTATAAGCTTCACATAAGTTGCTCTTGTTTGCAACAAGGGAAACTTATAAGCTTCACATAAGTTGCCCTTGTTTGCAACAGGGGCAACTTATAAGCTTCACATAAGTTGCTCTTGTTGCAAACAAAGACAACTTTTGAGTTTATTTTTATTTTTAAAATCTGCAATATAATTCCCGATATTCTGCAATATAATTTCTGATTTTGCAATATAAAATTATGCATTATAATTTATAGAATACTGTTTCACCAAACATCAGCTTGACATTCCTCAAAAATGATATAAATTTCAAATTTCCAATAATATTACCGAATTAATTCAAATGTAATTAATTAAATCGATAAATAACAAAATAATGTAAGAGTCATGGATGACTACAAGTCTGCTCTATTGATTACACTGAGGGTAGTTCCCAATCGTTGAAGTAAGTAGCCCACTTGTCTCGAACTTCATCCAACTCCTCTTTGGTAAAGGGCCCCTCCCTTGGAGTTTTGAAAACCTTTAAAAGAACAACGTACATGCAAACCAATAAATTAAATTAAGTTTCATATGCGAAAATAGAAATTATATTGGTCGCGAAAACAACTATCTGATTGTACTAAGATTCATTTCAAGTTCTTTATGCACATCTAAGGCTCATTTGGCTCGATATAGATCATATTTGGCCAAAAATGGCATTTTCGATCCCAAATATCGACAAATGAACCTAAAGATACTTTCTAAATATTTTTCATGATTCATATGATTAGTTATATGTTTATAAGACTCATTTCAAGTTCGTTATTCACGCCTATGGGTCATTTGGGTCGATATAGGTCATTTATGGTCAAAAATGACATTTTTTATCCCAACTACCAACAAACAAACCTATTTCCACATTCTAACCCTTTTTCATGATTCATATGATTAGTTATATGTTTATGAAACTCGATCATTTCAAGTTCGTTATGCACACCTATGGTTCATTTGGGTCTATATAGGCCATTTATGGCCAAAAATGGCATTTTCGATCCCAACTAACAACAAACAAACTTATATTCAAATTCTAAACATTTTTCATGATTCATATGATTAGTTATATGTTTATAAGACTCATTTCAAGTTCGTTATGCACGCCTATGGGTCATTTGGGTCGATATAGGTCATTTATGGCCAAAAATGGCATTTTCGATCCCAACTACCAACAAACGAACCTATTTCCACATTCTAAACCTTTTTCATGATTCATATGATTAGTTATATGTTTATGAAACTCATTTCAAGTTCTTTATGCACGCCTATGGGTCATTTGGGTCGATATAGGTCATTTATGGCCAAAAATGGCATTTTCGATCCCAACTATCAACAAACGAACTTATATTCAAATTCCACACAATTTTCATGATTCATATGATTTTTTATATGTTTATAAGACTCATTTCAAGTTCGTTATGCACGCCTATGGGTCATTTGGGTCGATATAGGTCATTTATGGCCAAAATAGCATTTTTTATCCCAACTACCAACAAACGAACCTCTTTCCACATTCTAACCCTTTTTCATGATTCATATGGTTAGTTATACTTCCTCCGTTCCGGAAATATCGCACCATGGTTGACTTTTACTCTTTTAACCATTACTTTGACTCTTCATATCTCTAATCGTGTGCAACTAAAAATTATAAAAATTAATATTTGGAAAACATTTATCGATACAAATCTAACATGACCCCATATGACTAAAATTTCATTACGTACGAATCACAAAAAATGGGAAAAAATGTGGTGTAAATAGTGTAAAAAACAAATTGTGCGATATTTCCGGAACGGAGGAAGTATATGATTATACGACTTATTTCAAGTTTGTTATGCACGCCTATGGGTCATTTGGGTCGATATAAGTCATTTATGGCTAAAAATGGCAGTATCGATCCCAACTACCAACAAACGAACCTATTTTCATATTCTAACCCTTTTTCATGATTCATATGATTAGTTATATGATTAGTTATATGATTATAAGACTCATATCAAGTTTTATTTCCACGCATATGGGTCATTTGGGTCGATATAGATCATTTATGGCCAAAAATGACATTTTCGATCCCAACTACCAACAAACGAACCTATTTCCACATTCTAAACCTTTTTCATGATTCATATGATTGGTTATATGTTTATGAAACTCATTTCAAGTTCGTTATGCATGCCTATGGGTCATTTGGGTCGATATAGTTCATTTATGGCCAAAAATGGCATTTTCGATACCAACTACCAACAAACGAACCTATTTACACATTCTAACCCTTTTTAATGATTCATATGATTATTTATATGTTTATAAGACTCATTTCAAGTTCGTTATGCACGCCTATGGGTCATTTGGGTCGGTATAGGTCATTTATGGCCAAAAATGGCATTTTCGATCCCAACTACCAACAAACAAACCTATTTCCACATTCTAAACCTTTTTCATGACTCATATGATTAATTATATGTTTATGAAACTCATTTCAAGTTTGTTATGCACGCCTATGGGTCATTTGGGTCAATATAGATCATTTATGGCCAAAAATGGCATTTTCGATCGCAACTATTAACAAACGAACTTATATTCAAATTCTACACATTTTCATGATTCATATGATTTTTTATATGTTTATAAGACTCTTTCCAAGTTCGTTATGCACGCCTATGGTTCATTTGGGTCGATATAGGTCATTTGTGGCCAAAAATGGCATTTTCGATCCCAACTATCAACAAACGAACTTGTATTCAAATTCTTAGCCTTTTTCATGTTTCATATGATTATTTATATGTTTATAAGACTCATTTCAAGTTCGTTATGCACGCCTATGGTTCATTTGGGTCGATATAGGTCATTTAAGGCCAAAAATGGCATTTTCGATCCCAACTATCATCAAACGAACTTATATTCAAATCTAAACTTTTTTCATGATTCATATGATTAGTTATATGTTTATAAGACTCATTTCAAGTTCGTTATGCACGTGTATGGGTCATTTGGGTCGATATGGGTCATTTATGGCCAAAAATGGCATTTTCGATCCCAACTACCAACAAATGAACCTATTTCCATATTCTAAACGTTTTTCATGATTCATATGATTAGTTATATGATTATAAGACTCATTTCAAATTCGTTATGCACGCCTATGGGTCATTTTGGTCGATATAGGTCATTTATGGGAGCGAAAACAGCTTTTATAGTCAAAATATGACATGTAAGGATCGAAAGAGCCTCAAATGTGCATAAATTGACCAAAGTAGATGAGAATGAAGATTGGAAACCTAATACTAAGTATATTAAACATGTAAAGGGTTAATAATTCCTATTTTGGTTCATGAGTTAAGAGTTGGGAGCGAAAACGACTATTTTTTCAAAATATGACATGTAAGGATCGAACGAGCCTTAAATGTGCATAAATTGACCAAAGTAGACGAGAATGAGGATTGATAACCTAATACTAAGTATTTTAAACACGTAAAGGGTTAAGAATTCTTATTTTGGTTAATTAGTTGAGAGTTGGGAGCGAAAACTCCTGTTTTAGTGAAAATATGACATGTAAGGATCACATCTTATCTCCCTCTTCCTAGTCCCTTCTACTTTTTTCTTTCCTTCGAAAAAAACATTTGTCCTCTCATACAAATATACTATCTTCTCAAGGAATATGCTAACTTATCCTTAGATTTAGGCAAAGCCAATAACAGTAACGCTATAACATGCCGATCAAACATTTTCTTAATGCCAATGGAGCATTTATTTCATCATTCAAGTACAATAGAACAAGTCAAGACCGCATTACTTGTTAATTCTACAATCACATAAATCATCATAACTAGCATTCGATGTTTTGATCAGATCAGTTTCTGATCTACTACTGCTGATCTGATCAGCAGCAGATCAACATCAGCAGACCAGTAGCTGATCAGACCAGAGACTGCTCAGATCAGCTGCTGATCTGCTGCTGATCTGTTGCTGATCTGATCAGCTACTTACCTGCTGCTGGTGATCTGCTGCTAATCAGATCAAAAGCAACGCAACCACAAAAGAAGAGCTAGTTTATGTGAACACTCCAGGAAGTTGCTAAATGACATTATGATCAAGTTCTAACCCACATAACATCAGTAGAATGACTTTTATTTGATTGATCAACATGGCAGTTAAGATTTTGTATACCTTGCCATCAGAACCGACAGAAAACACCCTATCGTGCGAAGGGGCAGCAACCAAAGCGTATGAATCGCCTTTGTGAAGGGAATGAGCCTGCAACAGTGTTCCATGCTTAATATCCCAAAACTGAACACTGGAAGTACTATCAACACTCACAAGAACAACACATCTAAACAAAACAACTTTGAGTAAGATTCAAGGTAAATATGCCGCTTGAAAACATCACAACAACGAAATAAAGATGATCAGTGTTTGCAAAAATTATTCTTACTTCATATTTCCTCCACCCAATGATATATTTACTAATTGTAGTTCCATTAATACTTTCTCTGAATACTCCTGTTACACTTACCAGAAGCAAGTCTAAGTTGGGTAGATTTTGCCATCAGAACCGGCAGAAAACATGGAACACTGTTGCAGGCTCATTCCCTTCACAAAGGCGATTCATACGCTTTGGTTGCTGCCCCTTCGCACGATAAGGTGTTTTCTGCCGGTTCTGATGGCAAGGTATACACTCACAAGAACAACACATCTAAACAAAACAACTTTGAGTAAGATTCAAGGTAAATATGCCGCTTGAAAACATCACAACAACGAAATAAAGATGATCAGTGTTTGCAAAAAATATTCTTACTTCATATTTCCTCCACCCAATGATATATTTACTAATTGTAGTTCCATTAATACTTTCTCTGAATACTCCTGTTACACTTACCAGAAGCAAGTCTAAGTTGGTTAGATTTTGTTGTAGCTGTTAGAAATATTATGCATAAAGGAAGCAACTCACTTACAGGAACACACACAAAATGACTAAATCTTCATCTTTTTTATTGGTTCTGGGCATTGATAGTACAAGAAAGATGCTAATTTGACTCATTATAGACTTTCTACATTATGCATCTGCTCTTAGTGCATAAACCAAACTTAAGTAATTCACTTCTATTACTTGTTACTCTCTTACACACAACAAGCCACACACAAGAAAAATGAACGCTTTGGTTGACCAAGAATGACTATAACACCTTAAATGCACACAATGTTGACAGTATTCTTCTCATTGCTGGATACATCAGAACTAGTGCAAATTGATAGAAAGGATTGTTGACCACACCCATCACCCAACTACAGCCATCACAGTCCACTGATCGGGTGCTGATTTAGCTTTTGAACGCGTTGTTATTCCTACAGCGCTCTTCACATGATAGACAGTCAGCTCTTGCGAGTTACATACAGTAACTCTGTGAATAAGTTCAGGATAAGAATTCAAACCTGAATCAAATGACCTTGAACAAAGTTTTTTGCCAATTCAACATGCCTGGTAGACAGCAAAAGAGCTAAAGCAGTTGTAGTAACTTTAATTTGGTATGATCCCTGTACCTCACCTACCACTACAAGAAATTGTACTATTAACGACGGGAAATCCCGTCGCGAAAGGCCAATAATCGTTGATTAACGACGGGATTTCCTGTCGCGATCCCGTTATAAAAGGGGACCGTCGTTAATAGAAAATCTCGTCGTTAACCCGTCGTAAAAGACATTTGCGACGATTATTCCCGTATTTGTTTGGTTGTTAGCCCCGTCACAAAAGGCTTTTGCGACGGGAATTTTGACCCGTCGTAATTAGGTTGTCGTTAAAGATACAAATTCTTGTAGTGTATAGAAAGTTCAGTTAGTGGAAATACAACTATGAGGAGCTATCAATAATCATTACCAAGTCATACAGATAGGTAAAGGTACATTCTAGAATGCCGGACACATGCTTTCAGACTAACTAGTGTGTAAGGGTAACATAGATGGGCAGCGAGCTAGTTATTCACAACAGTGGAGAGACAGATATAGAATAGAAGAAGGATGCACCTGCATGTCACCTAGTCAGCTAAAGAATAAGCAGCACAATCAATCACCGCTGTGTTATAAATAAAAAATTATTTCCAAAGAGATGATTAGTTCTAGCAACATTCATGTCTCTAAGAGGTATCCACGATTCCAGATGCAATGACTCCTTCTCCCAGAAGGAAACAGGGTCACAGGGGAAGAGAGAAGAGTCAAGAACTACCACACTGTAAGCAAAATCAATTCAATGATTTTAAATTTCGTTGAACACTGATCAATTACAGCAATTCTGTATGGATGTAAATTGCTGTAAGGATAGCCAGGTGATAACTGATTACTACAAAGTACATAAATAAGCAAAAAAACACCCTATAAAAATCCTATCCAGGGGGAAAGCTCAAGATACCTCGATCAACCTAGACGGCTAGACTCCTCACATTGTGTGTGTGTGTGTGTGTGTACCCATTCCAGCTTATAAGAAAATACTTATTTTAACTTCAATTCTTTTGCTTTAGTTCACTGATTTTGTTTGATTGTTCTGGTAAGTTAATTGATAAATGTTATCGGTTTAATTATCAAAATTTGAATGTACATCATCTACAAAACTCTTTATCTCGTGATTGGCTTATTGTTAGATTTTATACATGTATTGTCTCAAAATATTACATTTGGTATGTGAGACTAGCATAAACTTGATGATTTGATTCTATAGGTTTGTTGATAAGTGAGTTTTTTTTATATACACTGGAAGTAAGTTTCTATATGGATTTTTACTTCCTTAACTCATTCCTATTTTTAACTCTCTGTCCTTATCAATTACTTTATTAATTACTCTAAAACTCTTTTTTCTTTTTCTTCGTCATTCAAATCAATCTCTGTTACCTTTGATCTGCCTCCCTCAATTGCAAAAAAAAAAAAAAAAAAAAAAAAAGGACAAGCTTGATTTTCTTTCATCACTCTTTTACATGAGCACCTGAACATATTAAAGATCACAAGGCGCAATTCTTGTAGCATGTATAGACTGCTGGAACACTTCTTTTTATAAGCTCTGATGGACCACTAACTCGGTGCAAGTCTTTTGGTATCCACTGTGAAGCACTATAAACTACGATTTTCAATTCAATAAACTGATGAATTTACCAGTAGTTGTAGCCAGTAGGCATTTTTGTCAAGAGGCCAGTTCTTATTTGTTGTATGGAAAGTGTGCACCTTATCATTCCCTCATAATCTTTGCCTCGTTTCCTCTTTCCTGGATGATAATCTTGATCATGCTGCAAAATAATTTATAGCTCCAAAACTTTAGCAATATTAACATAGTTGCTAACTACAACAAAACCATAGGAAGGAGAATTACACTTACACCTAAGACTTTGTAGCATTATTCCCCAATCCATATAAAAATTGGTCATGTCCACCACTTTATCTTGTGCTCATGTTCCCCAATTCTGCCATGATCAGAACCTGATGCCAGCAAACTATTTGATCACGAATTGTCAAACATTTAAGACTATGTATGAAATCAGGGTGTTTCCAGAAGCATGCATTACACATACATTATACACATAAAGATCAGAGTAGGTCTTCCTTAAGACATACAAGGCGTTGAGAACACAATAAACAAATCAAATTTGTGATGGCCTAATCTGTGTAATGTTAGTCATTACTAATCAGTTCTGATGTCTGCTTTTATTAAATCAGTTTGTGGTTGTTTTTAAATTTTTAAACTGATGCTGATGCACTCTACTTTTTGCTCTTCTCCTACTAATTGACATGGTTGTATGTGTTGTAGAAGGAAATTCAGAAAATAATGGTAGCAGGACCAACACTATCCCATGTACATCAGTACAAGTACTTATTTTTCATCTATATTGTTTTTGGTTTTATTTTTACTTTCCCATGCCATGATCGATATTAAACTTTTTTTCTTCTTCTTTATATAGAAAACAAATATTCAGTAGTTGATCTCACCCAAGTCTTGCTCCTTAAGTAATTAGTTGTTTGAGGAAATGATACAGATATTTTGTACAAATTAAGACCCCAAGTAGCTACCTAAAAACTCATCCAACAATATCTGAACCAAACCAAATCTCCTGTCAAACCACTACCCTACATTGTTCATTACTTCTTTTACAAACCTCAATTTTCCAACCAACAAAAGTGAAATCCTAACCATAGAATCAACAGAAACTCCAAGATAACATTTACAAGCTCACAAATCACATTGCACATTGCACACACTAAAAACAAAAAACGAGGGACTGTGCAAATATGAAGTTCGTCCGCATATATGCTTGTAAATAAATGGATGATAGCTAGCAGAGTTTCCATATCCTTAGTTATTGCCCAGCATAACTTCCTAAACATCATAACATATGTCGAGAAAATATATGTCAATACCAATTACCAATTCAGGGAAATAAAAAATTATAAATTATAAAAAACCAGTACCAATAAAAGAACATTATCGCAGAGTCAAGAAGCTCCAAAAGAAACATCTTTCCAGATTCAATGGCAGAACGACTCTCATTAGTTTCTCTTCTGGACGCAGCCATCTTAGTTACCTCGGCTAGCTTGTAACAGAGCACACCAACAGAAACTCGAGCATATAATTCAATATTAATATAAGCCTAGGACAAAGCCAAGTAGCAATATCACATCATCAGTTGATAAACATGAGATAATATTAATTCATTTAAAATAAATAATTAGGCAAAAGGAACTAAATAAGCTGATAAGACACTCCAGAGAACAAACTAATGAAAAATATCGATTGGCAATTACATTGAACACCAATCAAACCCAAATTGAGAAATGCATCCATAAAAAGATTATCCTCTTTAAACCCTAGAAAATTATCAAACAAACAAAAATCACAAATTTCGAACAAACCAAAAATTCGGAACTTGAGGAGAGAAAGTTGAATAAGCTAATACCAAGAAAACCCCAAATCGAACTCAATTGAAGTCATTGCCGGTCGAGTGGAGAGAATTGTGCAATGGTGGTTCTTCTTGTGGAGGTCGTCGCCGGTGGAGTTGAGATAATTGCGAGATTGGTGCGAGTGCTAGAGCAGCGAAGATGGAGAAGATGGAGAAGATGAGTAGTGCGCGGGAGCATCAAGAACAAAGGGGAAGCAGCGACAAAGGGGAAGCAGCGAGCTACGTTTCAAATTAAAATCCCAAAAGATGCGCTTCCCCGGATTTAGGAGGAAAAAGTTCTTTTTATTTATTCTTGTTTTAATTTTTTTTCAGTCAAAGGATGCCCTTGTTAAATAAGGGCCACCTTTAACTAGCCACCTTTGATGTTTTTTCCTCTAGTGATAGTTCGGATTAAATGGTTACGAGTTATAAACGATTTGGATTAAAACGAATTTTCCTCGGGTCGGAAAAGATTCTAGTTGAATATGATCGGCTCATTAACGAGTTTCGAACTTGTGTAGATTGGTATATTGTAACCGGATTACCATAGATAGATTTGTTATCGGCTTTCGAATCTTAACCCACTACAAGAAATTGTATCATTAACGACGGAAAATCCCGTCACTAAAGGCCAACAGTAGTGGTATTTCTTGTCGCAAACCCGTCATTAAAGGGGGCCGTCATTGATGAGAAATCTCGTCGTTAGTCCGCCGTAAAAGACATTTGCGACGGTTGTTTCCGTCTTTATTTAGTTGTTAGACCCATCGCTAAAGGCTTTTGTGACGGGATTTTTGACCCGTCATCATTGGGTTGTCATTAATGATACAAATTCTTGTAGCGGCCGGATCAATATTTTTGGGTTGGTTCAGGTTCAAATTGAATATAACTGGATCGAGTTTCGGGTTCCAGCTCACAGGTTCTACATGGTCCGATAAACCCATGGGATTAAACAGTTGGGATTGAGAATTGATACCCTACTGATATTTTTTTCGTTACATTATATTTGTTTTCCATTTTTTTAAGATACATGTTAACTCTGATGTAAGGTAGGTTATAATGATGAAAATAAAATAAAATGACACTAAAGAAAGCGCAAATCCATCTTAAACAAATAATTACTTGACTTATATCTTAACTTTTTAGAACCGGTGACAGTTTTCAATTTATTTTTTTGGCAAGCAAGCAAGAGAAATATATTAATCAAACAGCCAACCAATTACAACCTAGCTAAGGGGGAGAAGTCTTTCACCCCAAAGCAACATAAAGGCCTAAGCCTAAACAAACACTATGAAAAAACAAGCTAAGGGGGAGAAGTCTTTCACCCCAAAGCAACAACAAGACTCAACACTCTGAGTCTGGAAGAAACTAGACTAGCTACAAAGAGTATAACCAGTTCCTATTTTCACTACTTAGCCTGTTTGCACATACCTGCTGAATTCTATGCTTTACATCACTTTTTAAAGATTGGATTATAACAGAAGCTGCAGGCACAGCTCCCTCCCATACTGAGTTGTTCCTTGCTCTCCAAATTTGGTAAACTAGACCAACAACAGCAGCAAAAATAACTTTCCTCTTGAAAGCACTCCTGCAGTATCTTATTGTCCAATTAAGAACTTGCAACACATTTTTCCTGGTGTGCTTGATGCCTAACCAATTTTTTATTTTTTAAATTTGGAAAGTTGCATAATTGAAATTGAATCATGAATCGAAAAAATAGTCAAACATAAATTAAGCGTATTGATTTTAAAATTGAAAATAAAAAATTTGAAACAAACAACCTGTGATACCCCGAAATTTTAAAACTTGATTAATTATGCTGGATTATTTCTATTTAGCTTGAAACCATTTTAAATCATAATTTCGAACTTTATTTTAATTAACGAACTTTTTTCGCTTTAATTTTTAATATTGTTACACGATTTATTATTTCTCAGATTTTATAATTTAATTCCAAATTTACGAACTTAAGATACTTTTTAAATCTTAATTATTCGTAAATTATTTCAAATTTTTAATAATTTCGGGACGTACTTATTTTATTCGAAAACTAAATTTATTTTCCGTTAACGATATTTTTATAAAGAATTATTTTAGATAAACATTTCTATTTTTAGTAGCTTCCAAAATAGCAAACTAAATTTCTGAATTTTAGTCCAACCATGTGAAGTTACGAAAATGCCCTTACAAAGGAAATTTCCATTTCCCTCTTCTCTTTGCTCTCCACGAAAAAGCAAGAAGGAAACCATTCCTTCCTTCTTCTCTTCCACAAATTCAGTCTCCATTCAGTTGAAAAATCCAAATTACTTTCTTCTTCTTCTTTTACAAATTCCACATTTCAGAGTTGAATCTCAAACCCAAAAAAAAAAATATCAAAACCAATTTTTACTCTCCTTTTGTGGCACTGATTCAAACCATCAAACAACCACCACCGTGTCAACCACCATCATGGTCTGCCCACCATCACCACCTACTGACCATCACCACCGTAGACACCCAGCACCACCACCGCACCACCGCCACCGCTCGCCCTGTTCTTCCCCTCCTTCGTGACTCCCCTGCCTTCCCCTACTTTTCGCCCCATCCCCGCGCAAACCACCGCTGCAGCCACCACTCCTCGACCACCAAGCCACCCCCCCCCGCCTGCTCGACTCTTTCCCCTCCACCCTCACCGCCGCACCTCTCCTCCCTCCGTCCAGAACCAACCGAGAAACACCACACCTCCCTTATTTTCCATGTTCCCACCCCTTTCCCTCCCCTTGATGTACCTCCGTCGCACAACCACCACCATCACCGTCGCCTCAGACGCGGGTTCGCGCTGCTACGCCGCCCAGCTCAGCCGTCCTCCCTCCTCTCCTCTCCTCCTCCTCTTCGTGCTCCCTTGTTTTGCACTCCCTCCCCTCTTTGGTCGACTTCCAGGAAACCAAAAACCAAAATACCTTTTATTGCTTTAGCAAATCCAAAACAAAAGGGCTGGGCCCAATTTTAATATTTGGGTTTTGGTAAGCTCATTTCCTATTTCTATTTTCAGATTTATAAATTTACCTTTCATGTTTTTCTAAATAAATTTGATAAAGTATTTCAATATATGTTTATACAAAATAATTACTAATAAAATTGTTTATTATTTTCCATGTAGGAAAATATATTTAATTATCGGTTTTACTAAAATTAAGTTACTAAACAAGCTTCATGGGTTGTAAGGAAAATCTTAGCTTCAGTGCACTATGTTGCTTGTGGGGCAAGCATGATTCATCAACAACATTTTTCTATTACCAAGTACTATAAGGAGTTGAGAAGTGATGCCCCTAGTGTTCAATGGCGGAAAATGTTATGTAACAACCAAGCCCCTCCCAATTGCATCTTCATTTCATGGTTGGTCATCTTGGGACGGTTGAGTACTTGTGATAACTTACTTAAAATTGATTTGTATTTTGATCCTTTATGTTGTTTGTGCTCAAGGGACAATGAGACCATTTCTCATTTGTTCTTTGCGTGTGAGTTTTCTGGACGTGTTTGGAGTAGTGTTTTGCAGTGGCTTGGAGAGCATAGGCGGGTGATGGATTGGAATGGTGAATTTTAGTTCATCTTGCAACACAAGACTAGCTCTGCAAAACACAACGTATCGTTTGGCTGTTTCTATCACAATTTATTTTCTCTGGCCAGAACGGAACAAGAGGAAGTTTCAGCAGATTTCGAGAACGGATACAGAGATTGTGAGACAGATTCTAGTTATGGCTTACACTAGGTGTTATAGTGTAAAGAAACTAGGTGTTGTTGTTCCTTCTTAGTGTTTTTTTTGGGGTGTTTGCCTGTGGGCTTTCTTGTTTTTTTGAGTTTGTGTTGTCTTGGATGTATTTTGTATGTAGTTTGGACGTTTTCTCGCCTTTCGGTAATAAAATCTACTATTTACCAAAAAAAAAAAAATTAAGTTACTAGCTTGAGTTAACAAAAAGGGAATTTAAGCAATTCTCATGTAAATCGATTTATGATTTATAAATTTATATTTTTGAAATTTCGATTAACAATAATATTTTCGTTAAATTTATGAAATTATACTTTTATTAAAGTTCGTTATTTGAAAATTCATTATTTATATACTTATTTTTGAAATATTGGTTTTAGATTATTTATCGTTTTAGTACTAATTCAATAATTTAATGCTTTGAAAGAAATTGGACTCGGAGCTCAGGAAGAACGGTCCATCAAACAGGAAGTATAAAACAACGGTTGAGGTAACGACTATTGTAGTACCCGCAATTCCCTTATAAATGTGATTATGAAATTACAACGTTATGATTGAATTTATGAACTGAATGTTTTGACATGTTTTATGAGTTGCGGGAAATGAGTTATGATTTGTTTGAATTATTCTTTATAATATGATTTGATTGAGTTTTCTCATAAAATGTTGTTAATATGATGCCATGAAAGACATGATATTTTATTGATCCCAAGATCTAAATGATATTTTATGATATCAAAGAGTTATGTTATTTCAACTGAAATACAAAAGTCAAGGCTTAGTAAAATTACATAAAACATGATAAATGAAAGTGAAAGACCTAGTTTGTCTAGCAGTATATAAACTACCATATTTCTATTTATCCGTCATGCATGTACCTATGAACACCTGTCCACCCATGGATTACGAGCCCAGGCTCCCATGGTTATGAGCCTAGGCTCAGGCCCAGGCCCAATGTTACCAGTTCGATTATGAGCCCAGGCTCTTATGGGCCCAGGCCCTCGTGGAGAAATCCTTCATAGTTCTTACTTGCCGACAACTAGCATGCTAATTAAAAAGTTTATGAATGAATTAATTATGATGTTTTATTAAATGTTTTACTTTATTCTACTCTCCTTGTGTTATTAAATAAAATTAATTGAAATGAATTTACGTTGCTAGAATAGTTCGTTACTGAGTATTCGGCTCACCGTTTTGTTTTCTGTTTTAGGTACTGAAGGGGACGATGGAAACGAGTAGCGGCGATGAATTTCACTTTAATAATTTTCACCTAGTTTATGCTTAAAGTTTTAATAGCTTAATTAAAGATTTTTAGTAAGTTATGTACTTTTATTTTGGGAATAATATAAAGGATTGTTATGTTAGATGGATGATTTAATAGCTTATATTATGATGTTTGCCTTGTAATTCCCAAGAGGGAGTTATGGCGGTAATGTCCCGATCAAATTAGGTTAATTTCGTTGTTTAATTATGTGAATTAGAGGTTGGGGCGTTACACAACCACTTAAATATAAATGGTAAAATAACTTTTTGTTTGTTTGGGGAAGAAGAGAAATTGGTCAGCCAAAAGGGAAAAGGGGACTTTTCTAGCATTCATTCTTTGACCTGGCCAGCAGGTGTTTAGAACATTTGACTTGCAATCCTAGACTGCCTTTCTTATTTCATTTAACAACATATACATTTCTTTGATGGTGCAAGAGAAATCTGCGTCGTTCTGGAGATTTTTATTTTGATTTGATTTTTTTTTTTTTTTTTGACAAGAGGACCATAGAACGAAACAAAGCAAGCAAGACAAAGGGCAATAAACAAAGGCTAAATAAACAAACTAATATCGTTCTGGAGTTATGATTGGAGAAATGTACATTTGTCAACAAAAGTTTGTAATAATTGTATCACTATGCTCGTTAAAATAGAGAAACTTTTTGACAAACGTTTCCGTACATGCATGGTTTCATTTTACAATTTGGAATTTTTTGTTAAGGGGATTTGGAAACTTAATCAGCGCGTATCATGTTTGACCAGTCATACCATCAACTTGATGGCGTGACTCGCGTAGTTAATATAGAGAAAGTTATTGATGGGTGTTACTTGAATTTCTATGTTGGTGTTACTTATACATTATATTCGCTGTTACTTTTCTTGTTTTTCTGCAGTTTCTTGAATCTCATGTTAGAGGTTCCATGTATAGACTGGTATTACTTGATTTTCTATGCAATGCTAGTGTTAATTATACAGTGTATTCGTTGTTACTTTTTTTTGTTTTATTGCAGTTTCATGTTAGAGGTTCCTTGTATATAGACCGGTGTTACTTGACTTTCTATGATATGTTACTTATACGTTGTACTAGGTTAGATCCCATGCACGCACGGATTTTGACAATTTTTTCACAAAATATTTAACTGAATATCTCTCAAACTACTGCATAATTATAATATTTTTAACATACTCGTTTAAATTTATTCATCTAATATGCATATTTAAAATGATAATATGGTAATTTGATCAAAATATTGAGTGATATATTTTCTATTATTAATATAGCAATTTGACTAAAATATTACTAATTTAGAATCATTATTATTACGTCGTAGCTATTATTGCCATAATTTATAAACTTAATTTTGTTTCTATACATAAATAGTTAATAAAAAAAGGTAGAGAATAAAAATAAAAATAAAATAGATCAATTTACAAGTCTTTGGTCAAGGTCAAGAAATTGATATGAAATCAATTTTACAATGTACCAATCCATCTTTTTTACTTGTTGGTCATGATAGATAGAATAGAAAGTACCTCACATGTTCTTATTAGTACACAAATCCAAATTGTATTCTTGTTTCTCCGTAGACTAGTCGTACACCAGAGAAAGTTTATAAATGCGTAACATCTTCAGTTAATAACATGGAATTATTTATCAAATACCAAAAAAAAAAACAAGTTGAAATTGTTGCAAATGGATGAAAATTTGGTCTCTTACGCTGCCATCTTTTTAGTGATCTACCTAATAACCAAAAAAGTGTTTGATAAATTTCAGAAACTTCCACCGACACCCTTTCCCACCTTACCAATCTTGGGACACCTCTACCTATTGCGAAACCCGGGTCAAATCCACCGGTGTTTAGCAAAGGTCGCAGACCGCTATGGTCCAGTGGTCCAACTCTGGCTTGGGTCTCGCCGCACTCTCTTAGTATCATCAGCTTCAGCTGCAGAGGACTGCCTTCAACACAACGACATCATTTTCGCCAACCGTCCCCGCCTCTTAGGAGGCAAAATCATAGCATATGATAACACCACCATCTTGTGGGCCTCATATGGCCCACTATGGCGCAACCACCGTAGGATCGCGGCTACTGAGATATTATCCGTTCAACGTCTTCATCTGCTCGCTGATGAGGTACGGTCACTGGTTAAGAGAATCAATGATGAATCAGCATCAAGTCAAAGTCCAACAGGGGGAAATGATGGGGTGGAGATTAAGCCAGCACTTGTTGAGTTGACGTATAATGTGATGATGAGGATGATAGCAGGGAAGAAAATGGAGTCAGAGGAAGGCAAGAGATTTAAGATGATATTAAAGGAGTTGTTGGCAATTGGTGGTGCTTTTAGTGCAGGAGATTTTTTCCCATTTTTTAAGTATTTGGGTTTGAATAAGAGATTTGAGACTAGATGTAAGGCAGTTTTTCTTAAACTTGATAAGTTTTTCCAAGATTTAGTGGATGAACAACGAGGGAAATTGGTGGATGATGGTAATATGAAGAGAAACAACGCCAAGAAGAAGAATTTGATTCAGGTTTTGCTTGGACTTCAGGAGACTGACCCTGCTTATGCTACTGATGATATTATCAAAGGCCTTGCACAGGTAACTTTACTTTCCCCTGACTATTACAGGTTTTAGAAAAAGCTAATTTTGGGTGAAAAAGCTAATTTTGAAAAAGCTTAATATAGGAGCTTTTTACAATTAGAGGTTTTAGAAAGTGGATGAAAATGACTATTTTTCTCCTAAAAACATTATTCACACGTTCCTTTTCATTTCACCCTATTCACAAGACTCGTTTTTTTGTTGTAATAAATTTTATATTAGTACTTTGAAGCAATTGAAATCTATTACAATCATGCTTGAAATATCATTAGTAATATTTCTCCATTTGTAAATAATATATTATTAAAAAGTTTAAATTAAGAAGAGTTTATTTTATTTGGTCAATGTTTCTTAAAAAAGAAAAAAAAATTATCACAATTAAACTATTTGTCTAATATTAAGAAACAAAGTATGTCAATGTCCTTAATGATCATTTTTCATATTACTCCCTCTGTCCCTTAATACTCGCACCGCTTTCCTTTTCGGGCCGTCCCTTAATACTTGCACCGCTTCTATAAATAGATATTTATATCAATATTATATTATTTCTCACACTTACTTACTAACCCCACTACACCCCTATTCCCTAAAAAAATCATTTAAAAATCCCCACCCCCACTCACCACTTTCCACCTCTTATATTAAAAAAATATTCCAACAATCAACTAACACCCTTTAAATTAATAAGTCAATTCAAATGTCTTAAACTCCGCACCGGTCAAACCGGTGCGAGTATTAAGGGACGGAGGGAGTAAACAGCTAACAGCTAATTTATCAAACACTTTTACACAAACAACTAATTCAACCAACTAGTCAAACTAGCTAATACAAACAATTAACCGTTAACCGTTAGTCAAATCAGCTAACCACTTCTAACCAAACAGAGAGCTTTTGGGCCATCTTCCTAGTCCTTCAGAAGTCAAAACAAAAGATAGGAAGTAGGAAGTATTAGATTCGAAAGTTATGTAAAAATCATATGTAAATATGTAATGAGGCTATGTTTAGCATTTTGCTATATATTTTGAATATTTTATAAACTAATATAGACCATTTGATCAGATATTATTGTTAACGGGGACAGAAACATCATCTAGCACAATGGAATGGGCGACAACATTATTATTAATAAATCCTGATATACATGACAAGGCAAGAAAAGAAATTGATGAGAAAGTAGGACATGATCGGTTGATCGAGGAACAAGACCTTCAACATCTTCCTTACCTACATTGCATAATAAACGAGACACTACGAATGTTTCCAGTTGCTCCTATACTACCACCTCACGAGTCTTCAGAAGATTGTGTAGTTGGAGGCTACAATATTCCTAAAGGCACTATGTTATTTTTGAACTTATGGGCCATTCACAATGACCCTAAAGTCTGGGACGAACCAAACAAATTCAAGCCAGAGAGATTTGAAAATGTAAAAGGTGATAGAGTTGGATATAAGTTTATGCCCTTTGGGTCTGGAAGAAGGGCTTGCCCAGGTGAGAACATGGCGACACGAGTTGTTGGATTGGCTTTAGGAACGCTTATACAATGCTTTGACTGGGAGAGCGCCGAGGAGGAAATAGACTTGAAAGAAACTGCTGCAGTTAGTATGTGGAAGGCTAACCCCTTACGAGCTAAGTTTAAGCCTCGCAAACAAATGATCGACATTATTTCTCAAATTTGAATATAAATAAAATGTTGTTATGAAATATTGGGTGGATGGCCATTTTAACCTTAGTATATTTCCTAAAAATACTAGATCTTAGGGTTTATTATTCCCAAAGCAAACTCTATTCTATTGTATGTATATATATATACCCTATTGTCCATGGAATAAGATACACAATCGTTTTCTCCCAATTTCTCTTCTCTTTTCTCTGTATTTCACAACATTGAGGAACAAGGGGAAGACCACTTCCCACGAAATATCAAAGTGTTGTTAGTGTTTTGACTGAATCAAATTCTAAAAGATTTTCTTAAAAACGATTTTATATATTTACCAAAATAAAGGAGAATTTTAAGGAAACTAAAACAGTTTTACTTGAATAATGATTTTAATTAAAATCTGATTTAATTAAATATGTAAAACATGTATTTATTTATATAACTAATTTCCATAAAATTTGTCGCCAAATAAATTGATAAATATACTAGTTTCGAAACCTTAGTTCCTTGAGTTCCATATATAATATTTGCCATATTAACACATTACATAAAAGCTAAGAACAGTAAGCTACCTACACTTTTATGTCTTCCCTTTACTGAACCTTGCAACCCAGAAGCTTCAATTGTTCCAGCTCAGGAACAGTGGTGAGTTCCTTCCTTATGACAGAGGAACTCAGAGTTAGGAACTTCATCTTTCTTTGCATATTTAAGGACCACTTGATTGTAGGAGTTGTTTCGTATGTTATTGACTTTGGTGCTCTAGCTTTTACTGCTTCCAACTCAGGACCTCTAGTAGTCATCCCTAGTTCCTCACAGGAACTCAATCAACAACAATATTCCCCCTTTTTGGTGATTACAACACGTGCAAACTTTTTACAACCAGAGATCAATCAATACTGGGAACAACAGTTTCCAATCATGTAACAACAAAAACAAAAAAAAACTTGCACATGTAAAAAAAATAAAAACTTACACAGAAGTGAACATAAGAAGGTGAGTCAGGAACTAGTTTTGATTCACCTTGGAAGTTTGCAACTGATTTCCCCCTGTTGGCATCAACAAAAAGTATAGCACGAAATATAGAAATTCCAAACACAGTGCCCCACGATCAACGTTTGGCAAGTTAAGTTAGCCTCAAAGTGTTGGACCTGCTCATACCACATTTAGGAACGAAAAACAATAACCAAAAACCAGCAATAAAAGATACTTAGTCAAGCAAGTCTATTTGAAAAGGAAATAAGTACCCGAGTTTAAATTATACAGACCAACAAAAGAAAAGATTGTTCCATGGCATAAAAAGATAAAATTAGGCAGAGTAGGTTTCAGGCTTGGGATGGGGAACCGGAGGCAGCTGTTTCTTCGACCACAGTTTCCTCGAAAGTTTCCAAGTTGTTGATCTTGGAAAGAATGGTTGCTCAAGCTTCATTGGCCTGATCAGAGTAGTGTTGGAGGTTGGTTTGCAGAGTCTTGACAGCTTCAACCAAGGCACCCACATGTGCTTGCAACTGACTGATCCTGTGATCAGTTCCTTCCTGCAGTTCCACCAGGTGAGAAACTGTAGCTTTGAGTTCCTTGATCTGTTGATCCTTAGCATTCCAGGAACCACCATATTCTGAGACGGGTTCCCTCACTGAAGGAGCTTGTCGAGCTTTTGACCTTCTTGAAGATGTTGGGGCCCTGTTCCTTGGCTCAACTTCTCCAGTCAGTTCCTCTTGTTTAATGGGAACTGCGTCCTCCTCTATAGGCATTTCCTTCACCTCTTCTTCCTCTGTAATGTCCATAAACACTGGGCCTCTCTTCTTATTTTCCTGCATAGCCACCCTCATACTCTTTCTTTTTCCTTGAGAACCTAGACTCTTCTTTGACTCCCTAAGAACTCGAGAGAGACTCACTTTTAAGGGGGTGAGTTCCTCTTCCTCTTCCTCATCTATTGCCTCATCTTTTCTCTCTTCCTCATCCTTTATTTCTTCCTTTCCTGCTTTGATCACCTTCCCTTGGACAACCTTAAGGTTCAATACGTTTAGCATTTCTAATTGGAGGATTTGGGTTGGTTTTAGGGGTAGGACATCGTATTTACTCAAATCAACCGAGAAGCTTTCAAAGATTGAAGTGAGAAGAGAGGAGTATGGAATTTTGTATTTGGGAATGCAAGTGGAATGGTGTTTGATCATAATGGCCGGAAAGTTAATCGGGATTTTTCTTTCAAGACAATACATGAGATATGCAACAAATAGGCTAGCAATGTTCCTCTTTTGGGTGCGAGGAACTACACCCCTCCACACAATATTGAACAACAGTTTTTGGAGTGGGGAGAAAGATGTTTGCTATGTGGAGGTGGAAATCGAACAATATCCCCCGATTGAACCAATAATATCATCCTCAGTTACATTACCAATTGTAACTGTGATTTTTCCCTTTAACTACATATCAAATCCCTTATTGGGAGTACCAAACAACTGTTCCAAATATGCAGCATCAAATTCAATACGAGTTCCATTCACTTTACTCGAGCACACATTCTCCACACAAGTAAAACTTTTACAAAATTCTTTCATGGCTTCGGGAATTAAGGGTGATTTAGAATAAGTACTCATAGACTTACCCACTTTTGATGCACAAGGATCTCCATTAATTCATTGAATTTCGAAGCTTCACACCATGTCGAATTGATTGCAAACCCTTCAACCAGATTGTTGTCCTTCGCAGAGAGTTTCTTGGAACTCTTCCCTTCCCCCTAAGACCGAGAACCCCCTTTTGCTTCCTCGGTGTCCTCGAGCTGGTCGCCGGAGTCTTCTACCCGGCGCTTCTTGGTTTTTCGTGTGGAGGATCTAGGATTTGTGATAGGGGTGTTCATCTCAGTATCGATGTCGATTGGTTCCCCTTGGGTGATTGCGAGCACTTGGTTGTGAGTTCGGAGGGGAATTGGTGATTGCATGCGTGAGGTATCCATAGGAACCGGAGAGGATGGGTTTCTTTTTCTTTTGAGGGAGGTGAGATCGGTGTTGTTGCTTGTGAGAACCATGGTGGAGGCATTTTTTATAGGTGGGTGGAGTGGTGGTGTCAGTGGAGAAGACGTGTGAGGGTAGAGAAGAAAAATGGAAGTGGGGGTTGAATGAGGGATGTGAGGAGTTTCTTTCATTTATTGCCAATGGAACCGAAACATATGTTCTTTGAATTGGGTAATTGTATCTAAATTTTGAAAATTTGTTTTCATTTTATTAAACGAAAAAAATAAAAAATAAAAGAAAGCAGTTTAAAAAAAATTAGGACTTGCTTAATTTTGTACCTTGAATTAGCTAATTTTAGGAAAGCTGCTTACCGAGCATATTTGTAGTGTAAGTCGATCCTATACGATGGTAAACTTCAACTATGTTTACACACGTAAAGTTGTGTTTGCAAAAGTCTATATGTACCATAGTTTTTTCTTTTGCCTTGGAGGAACTTCAATTTCAATTATCTTAGCTTGATCATCCCGAGTTCCATCCTCATTTTCTCACGTTTATCCCTGTTTAAAGGCATAGTCAAAATATCAGCAATTTGATTTTCAGTTTGGCAAAAATCAAATTTAATTAGGCCTTTCCAAACATTATCCTTAAGGAAATGATGTCTAATATGGATATGCACTACTACAAAAAAGGGCATAGAGTACTGTTGAAATATACTTTATAGGACGCCTTAGAGGCGTTCTCCAACTCAGCGCACTATAAAGCTTATAAAACGGGTAAAAGAAGCGTTTTATATACCTAGTCATAAAGTACAGTGATAAGAGATAAGCGTCCTCTATTCCCTTCCTAAAATCAGAAAATGAAGAAGGAATATAAAACGGTTAACGTACATAACCGTCTCTTATACTCTATAATAAAGCGCGTCTTCCGTACATAACCGTCCTCTATTCTTCCTGCTAAATATTGAGATACATAACACCTTTCGTACATAGGCGTACTATATACTTCCTGTTTAATATTAAAAAAGAAAGCAATTTCCTTACACAATATTCTACCCCTTTTTTAAAAAATATATTATTCAAAAATAGCAGTTCACACATCCCTAAAATAGGATATTACGATCCTAGCTCCGTAAACCAAATCTAAATGGATAAAATAAAAATGATATCCACACAATCTTTCCAAAAATAAATTCCTTCAATAACAAAATACTATTGTTCATACAATAACAAAATCCTATACAAGGTACAGCAAAAAAAAAAATACCATTCCGATGTCAATCATAAAAAATCAAAGATCTTCTATAGCGGCAGCAACAGGTGACTCTGCAGCGGCAGCAACCGGAGCTTCTGCAGCAACAACAACTGGAGCTTCTGCCGCAACAAGGCAGTTCGTCTGCAGGAGTAAACTGAGGTAACAGGGCAGTTCGTCTGCAGGAGTGAACTGAGGTAACCGACCATCCCCTTGAGCTAGCTTAAGAGCTTTGTTAAAATACTACTCCCTCCATTTCTTTTTGATGTATCCATTTGGAATCTGGTGTGGTTTTTAAGAAAAATGGAATATTGGTTTGTATGGGTATAAGTGTAATGATTGGGTGTAAGAGATTATAATAAATAAAGGAGTGAGAAAATAATGAAGAAATAAGGTAAGAGAGAGGAGTGATAATGATGGGTGATAAAGGAGGTGAAAGAGTGGGTATATGGGGGAAGGGAAAAGAATTAAATATTATGGGTGGGGAAAATTAGGTGGGAATATGGGTAGAATCTTTAGGTATTTTGGTAATTAGATAGAAATGTAAGGGTATTTTAGGATAAAATGTATGTCCAAAAATAGAATAGATTCTAAATGGATACAACAATATGAAACGCTTAAAATGGAAACGGATACAACAAAAAGAAACGGAGGGAGTACAAGACAAGTTAAAATGTAATTAAGAGTAATAAATTTAACACTAAATAATGGGTATATATACCAAAATAAAAATTAGAGGAAGAATAACATAGATCCTAATGTCATAAGTGTGCAGTGGGATTGTAATGGATCCTACTTATGGTCCACCTGTCCAAATGGTTTACAGGAGAAGGCACAAGTCCAGACAAACAACAACAGCAACAGACTTGCAGGGAGGTGCGTGCAGACAGACAGGCTAGGCGTTTGGAATTCTGGTAAGTACCAATAAGGCAATAAGGCAATAACTGAAAACGAAGGTGGTGCAGTACTCCGTAGTTGGATTCTCACGAGTCAAGAAGACCTTTGTATGGGGAACCTTAAGTAATCTAGCTGACTATTTAGTTTCCACATTCATTGATTTGTAGATTTACTAGCAGTTTCTGCACACTTTCCTTAGGGGAAGAGTGGAAGCAGTTTCCTAGCCTTGCTCTTTAGCTTGAGATCTGAGGAAATACTAGCACTCTGCTTTCCCTTGGGTGCTTAATGTAGATATAATGTCACTTACTAGAAGGGTTTTTTTTATAAGTATAGTGTAACTAAATGTTTTGGTTATTGGGCATGTAAGAGACGGTGACAAACCTGTAAGAAATGACAGACAAGCTATAAAATGTCAAAATAGAACTATAAAATGCTTTGAGAGATCAAGAAGGTTCACCTATATTCTTATTATCTTCCTGGGTTAATCGAGCAGGACTTTCAGAACAGGTCTGTTGACACTTAGCACGGTCAAGAACACCAGTGGAAACCCTGTTGGTTAACCAAGTGAGAGCAACCTAAACAAAAATAAGCGCACATACAGAGAGAGCAGCGGTCAACGCATGTCGTTAAACAGCTAAAAAATACACAGATTGCAGAGGAATGGATAACTTACTGCAAGCGGTAAACCCCATATCATAAAACCAGCCGCGTATTTCAAACAGGTCACAGGGTCATATTTAGACAAAAGAATACCGAATAGTGATGCTCCCGCAATTTGCAAATATATAAATAAGGCTGTAAAATCCGGAAAGATGTTTTATGTTTGTGATATTTACATGTGGGTGAATTGTAGCAGAAGCTAATAGCAAAATGTAGATAGGTACACACCCAAATACAAATTCAGGCTGGCAACTCAGCTGCTTAAACAACATGGTTGGGTGAACACCACAAAAAAGCAAAGCTAAGTACACAAGAAGCACAATTTATTACCTCACACAGAAGATCAATTCGATTGATAGCAGCATTAGCATAAGCAAGTGCAATAGGTCGATTGGTCCCAGCTAGCTGCGCATGACATGATGCCTACATTAGACACTAAATTCCTAGGGGGAAAATGAAAGCAAGAGAATCCAGGATGGAACATAAAACAACATTACCAGTACAAGCCAGTCACGCTCCATGGCTACGCCCAAAGCTAACCCACATTCGCTCAATTGCACTCGCAAAAACAAGAATAATAAACCACGGGCGAAGTAGAACAGATGACACAGCAGCAGACCGAACTTGATGAGCATGAATAATCATTGCCACAGACATCGGCTGGGAAATTGCCTACCATATGAAGTGAATCTTAGAAAGATGAGAAAGTGATACAAAATAGCATATTGATTATTGAATGAAATAAGATTATAAGAGGATTACCTGGATAAAGCTTAGAAATTAAATGCATGTACTCTGGGGTAATGATCCATAAGTTTACTAATGGCCCTCCAAGAATAACTGCAAGCTGTCCACAATTTAAATAAATTAGGGGTTAGAACTACATTTTATCACAACGTTGCATGCTCAACTAGTTTTAGGGGACAAAGCCACCTTAGTAAAAAAAAGCTCATGACTGCAACAGGAAGAAGGCTTGGATGGATCATTGCAATAGCAGCTGGCCAAGCAAAATTCCATAGTTGTTCCACAAAGTTCCCCACTAAACAACTAGCATATAATGCTGAAATAAGCATATAACAAAAGTTAGAGACCACAAAAACAAGAACCAGGTTATGTTCATATTCAGTGACCATTCTGCAAAATTTAAGCCTATTATAAGACAGTCACATACGAGTTTCTTTAACATCCATTCATTTTCCTTGTCTCATTTTCTTAGCAGGTTGAGCAGAACTTACAGACTTACAAAAGGTCGAACATTTCAATCCATTAACACATTTACCAAAAGGTAGAAATAATCAAAATTCAAACAAAGAAACAAGACAACAGGAAAGGGTGCACAGCCCGCACCCGAACAAACACAACAACACCCAAACTGCAGTAAGTGGCTCAACACGAACAAGCACCTGCATAAAGAAGATCTGCAGCTAGCAAGTACTCTCCACAGCAACAACAGCACAGCAGGATATAACAGAGCAGCAGAAACACTGGAACTGCCAGCCAACAAAGAAAAGAAGCTGCAACATACAGAAAGGAGTAGACCCCAACAGATAAGACCTTCAACCAGACTGTAAGAACAAAAGAAAACAGCCCCTGCAAACATCAAAAACAGAACATAGCACCCTATCCAGATACAACCAGAATTGAACTCAGCCTGAAACCAGCAAACAAATGCAAAGCTACAACCTACACTTAGCCTAGCAGAAGCAAGCCAAGCTCCCAACAAACCCGATGCAATTCAGGCATTATAAAAACTTTGTTAAATGCTCAATGTAATACAGTAATATAAATCAGAATTATATCGAAAATTTGCCAGAAACACTAATTAAAAATTACTCCAACAAAGTAAATCAAAATCTCACTACAAAATCACGAATTAAAATTGAGAGCAAAAAGTTGAATTTGGAACCTCATATGAATCAAGGTGAGTTTTTCGGAATTATTGAGACCTAAAAATAGGATATTTCCCACAATCCAATTGAAGAAAGAATACCCTAGGACAATCCACACCAATTCAATTCAAACAAAAACCAAAGAAATCCCAGGCGCAAGAATCAAAAGCATGAAACCCCCAAAACTTAAAAATACAATCAGATTTAGTTTGAGAAGAAGAAGTAAAAAAACTCACCAGGGTTTTCGATCTTGAGGGATTCTGGGATATGCCGCCTAATAAAATCTTGTTTTGGTAATTTTTTTTCTCTTAAAAATGATTGTTTGATTTTGTTAAGTGACCAAAGCACTTCATTGGGGAATTTAAAAGTTAGAGAGAGAAAGTTAGAGAGACCAGAAGAAAAGTTTAACTTGCTTTCTTCAATTTCTTTGAACCCAAATGGGTTCAGCACCAAGACCACCAGATGATACCCTTATGAGAGACAACAATCAAAAACATATTCCTTTGAAATCAGTGGCTACTTTGAATTTCAGAGAAGCAATAGCATCATCCTCTCAATGGTTTAAAGAGGCTAGGAAAATCATTACTACGTCGCTAGAGTGGGAGGAAAATAATGAAGAGATTCCAGATGATGGATTAGCGGTGGCGTTTGATAGAATCACGTTGGAAAAGCTGAGAGCTCCATGGAAATTGACACTTATGGGTAAATGCATGGGGATTCAGGTGAAGTCGAGTTATTTGGAAGGGAGGGTTCGAGCGATGTGGCGTATCAAGGGTTCTTTGGAGGTTATTGATATTGGTAAGCAAGTTTATTTGTTTAAATTTACGCAAACCGATGATTATGAGCGCGCGTTGTTTGGGGGTCCATGGTTCATTATGGATCATTATTTAATGATAACACCTTGGAAGCCAAATTTTAGGCTGTCTGTTAATGGATTCGATTTCATGTCGGTTTGGGTACGTATCGAGGAATTACCGGTAGAATATTATGATAAGGATGCATTATATGAGATTGCTAAAGTGATTGGGAAACCAGTTCGAGTTGATTATGCAACTGATAAAGTGTCAAGGGGAAAATATGCAAGAGTATGTGTTGAAATTGATCTTAGGAAACCAATTATCACTAAGGTGTGGGTTGGTGGATTTTGGCAGCCAGTAGTATACGAAAATATCACGGCACTTTGTTTTAAATGTGGTAAAGTTGGTCACGTTTTGGAGAAATGCGATCAGATAGGTGGGAATGAGTTGGTAAATGGTCAGCCCACTAATAAGCCCAAGTTGGGTAATCAGGATGAAGCCCAAATGGAGGAAGATGTAAATGAGGCCACTACAGGTAAGGATGATAGTAGAGTTAGACAAATACAGCCTGATATTTACGGGCCTTGGACACTGGTCCAAAATAAGAGAAGTCCAAGAAATTATCATGGGAAGCAACGACAGACTAATGCCCGGATTAATGAGTATAAGAGGGGTTCTTCATCAAAAATTGCGACAACAACATCATTAAATGGGGCTAACTCGAGAATGGCAAGGGATAAGCAGATTCACCAATCAGAAGCAGAAGTTAATGAGCCAATGTTAGTTGCCCCAAGGCACACTTTACTGGAGATTAGTGCTACGCCGGAGATAATTGAATATGAGGGTGATAAAACCGTACACTTGGCGAACTCGTTCACCCACTTGGCAAAGGAGGTTGATTTACCTTCTGCCTTTTATAATTCGGATCCTTCTTTTCACTGTGTGGTAAACCAAGTGCACACTTCTTCTCTCTCACCAACCAATCCACTTTCTTCACACTCTGAAATTCTTCCTCAAGAAGCTACCACTTCTCCCTGTTCAAATGGAAAACAAGAAAATCACAAACACTACATGCATGCAGACAAATTTCAACCCAAATCAAACACAGTGGAGAAACAGCAGGACTTGGATTCAAAGAGGACCCAGACATTATCGCAATCAAGTCAATCAGCAGATGATGGAGGAAATTCAGCAAGTTCATTGCCCAATCAGGCAACCATCGACGTTGCAATTGTTTCCAGAGCAATCGGAGATGAGTGCATGCAGGAGTCAGAGATTGCCGAAGTCAGGGGAAATGGAGTTCAAGAATGTGGGTTTGTTAGCAATGGAATTGAGAAGGAAAGAGGGAATGGAGCGGATAGGACCAAGACCGCGAACACGGTGGGATGTACCTCCTCCACAGGAGACGAATCACTTGACATTGATAGGAAGGGAACCGGAATTCAACCCGATAAATATGCGTCCCCATATTCCGGTTCGGGTGCAAAAAGAGGTTCCAGTTCATCCTTTGCAATTCGAAACTCAAAGTCAAGAAATGGGGCATGCGGATCGCCTTATGGCATTTTACGTCACTCAGAGAGAGGTGGTGGGAGTACAAGTTCAAATCAGCGCGTTTCAAAAGATGTTAGATCCCAGGAAAGTGTTTACGTACGTGACTCCAATTCGAATGGAGGATCTAAATATGATGGGAGTCATGCAGTATTGGAGGGATTGGGAGGAGTATTTTCTTCCACCCAATGCGGAGGAGATGGAGCATCCTAGGTTAGCGGTCCAAAAACCAATCCCGGATTTACAAATGAAAATTTGTTTGTGGAACGTTCGTGGGGCATCAAGAGATGATTTTGTTCCAAGGGCATGGAACATAATTCAAGAACAACATCCATCCATTTTTATCCTTCTGGAGACGAAGAGCGATGATCATCGAGCAAAGGAGGTAATGTTTCAATTGAAATTCCATGATTTTAGAGTGGTTCAACCGACTAACAGGAGAGGGGGGATATGGCTGTTTTGGAAAAACACTGTTGACTTAACTCTGTTTTCGGAAGAAACAAATTTGTTTCATGTTCCGTTTCACTTCAGAAACATCAAACCAGAGGTGTTAGTCACCGGGATACATGCGTCTAGTGTTCCAGGTCCACGCCATCAGTTATGGAGGGATATGCAGCAAAACCTGCCACCTGAGGATACTCCATGGTTGGTGGTGGGGGACTTGAATGAGGTGACCTCACAAGCAGAGAAGAGTGGAGGGCGTACGTTTAAAACTGGGCAGTGTAGGGATCTCAACAACTTCGTGGATGCGGCGGGGTTAGTTGATTTGGGGTATAGTGGATGCCCTTTCACTTGGACCAATGCTCAAGATGGAGTGGATATGATAAAAGAGAGGCTGGACAGAGCAATGGCAAATGCGAAGATGCTGGACAATTTTCCAAACATGCAGGTATTACATCTACCTCGTACTCACTCTGATCACGCACCTATTATTGTTTCTTTATATAATGATTACTGTACAGGGCCATTTCCTTTTAGATGTAAGGAAGTTTGGATTGAGCATCCAAAATTTAAAGAATTTTTTGCAAAAAGTTGGACTAATGATAGCAATGACTTCATTAAGGGTAGGAAAGATTTTCTAGCTGGTATTAAAACTTGGAATACTAATGTTTTTGGTAATTTAACTAATATTAAGAAGCGTCTATTAGCCCGTATTAATGGGATCCAGATTGCCTTAGCTAAACATCACTCACATTTTTTGGTTAGTCTGGAAAAAACTTTGCTAAAAGAGCTTAATGACATATTTAGAAAAGAACGTTTGATTTGGGCTCAGAAAGCCGGAATGAATTGGAGAAAGTATGGGGATTTTAACACAAGGTACTTTCACTTAATGGCAAAAATCAGGAAAACTAGGGGAAAATTTTTAGCTTTGAAGGGCGTGGATGATCAGTGGGTTACTGATTCTCAATCTTTAAAAACAATGGCCACTAACTACTTTAGGATGATGTTCCAAACAACCCATTCTCAGAGTAGAAGGTTAGTTAATTTGAGTAGCAACAACAGAATTTCAGAGCAGGATAGCATGGCTCTTCTTAGGCCCATTTCTGATGTGGAGGTAAAGCTTAATCTTTTCCAAATGGATCCAATTAAAAGCCCAGGGCCGGATGGAATACAACCAGTTTTCTTTCAAACCTTTTGGGCTGAAGTTGGGCCAAGTATAGTTAAGTTTTGTTCTGAGTGTTTTAATTCAGCTATCATCCCAGATGATGTTAATGATTCCTATATTACGCTCATACCAAAGTCAGACCAACCGGAAAGTATGTCGGATTTTAGACCAATAGGGTTGTGTAACACTATTTACAAGTTGCTCACTAAAATTATTACGAGTAGACTCAGGCCTATCTTGAATAACTTAATTAGCCCCCTCCAATCAAGTTTTATCAAAGGTCGGGGAATAGAAGATAATGTAATAGTTGTAAAGGAAATAGCGCATCACTTTCATAAAGCAAGAAAAAGGAAAAATATAATGGCCTTGAAATTAGATTTAACAAAAGCCTACTATAGTTTAGAATGGAGTTTCATTAGGGATACTTTAGTCAGCTATGAATTCCCTACTAAATTTATTGATATGACCATGTGTTGCATCACTACTCCCAACATTTCTGTGTTATGGAATGGTGAGATTACAGAGCAGTTTAAACCATCTAGAGGGATAAGGCAGGGTGATCCGTTGTCATCGTACATTTTTGTGTTATGCTTGGATAGACTATCAATGATGATTGAAGAGAAAGTAAATAAAGGAAATTGGGATCCTCTAAAGTTAACAAAATCTATTTCCATTTCCCATGTTTTTTATGCCGATGATGTTTTTTTATTTGGATCAGCTACCCAAAATAACATGGAGGTAATTATGCACACAATCTCTGAGTTTGGGGCTATGTCAGGTCTACAAGTTAATATGAGAAAGTCCTCCATTATATTTCCAGTCAAAATGAATCATTTAATCAGGAATACCATAGCAGGTTCTTACGGACTACGATTTCTACTTGTTTTGGGAAGTATTTAGGGGTGGATATTAGACCAAATAAATTAAAAATTAGCAACTATTTTGGTCTTTTTGATAAAACTATGGAGAGAATAAAGGGATGGCAAGCTAAGTTGTTAAATATGGCAGGGAGATGTACTCTTATTAAGTCAGTTTTAAACACGTTTCCCCTATATAATATGCAGACAAATATCATTCCGAGTGGTGTAATAGATAGAATTGAGAAATCATGTCGGAAATTTTTATGGAATAAGGTTGATAGAACTAGATATCTGGCACGTATTTCTTGGAATAAAATCACAATTCCAATGGGATTGGGGGGACTGGGAATAAAGAAGTTAAAGGAATGGAATATTGCCTTTATGGCAAAATTGGGCTGGAAATTGCTAACCTCACCAGAAAAACTGTGGGTCCGCATTTTTAAAGATAAATATTTAAAAAATGGTTCCTTCTTCAATTTCATTGCCAAACCCACTAATTCTCCAATTTGGAGGGATATTTTAAAAGGACGGGACCTTTTAGAAAAGGGGATAAGGATAGGAATCGGAAATGGGGAATCCACTTCGCTTTGGTATCATCATTGGGTCAGTGATAAACCATTGTATAAGTTAATTAAAAAGGATATTCCGGAGTCGGTGGGTCACTTGTTTGTTAGTGATATAATAAAACAAGGACAGTGGAACCTCCAGAGAGTTACTCACATTATACCAGATTCTATTCAATCTGATATTTTAGCAACTCCATTGGCCAAAGTGTCTCACAGCAATGACTTCTTTACTTGGACCAAGTCAGATGATGGCAATTTTTCTATAAAATCTGCTTATTCTCTTATCTGCAACTCCTTTTTTGAAGTCTCTGGGAATTACAACTTCATTTCATGGAAAGCCCTTTGGAAGATCACAGCCCCTTTTAAATATAGAATGTTATTATGGAATTGTGTTCATGAAATTTTGCCAGTTGCAGATGCTTTATCGAAGTACATGGAGTCAATTTCTAGATATTGCAGTCGTTGCTCCTATATTCCTGAAACGCATTTACACTTATTTCGTGATTGTGGTGACTCAAGCATCCTTTGGAATTTTATTTTTCAACGTATTACAGTAGCCGAAGAAGTTTGCTTGAATTCTTTTTTTAGTTTGAACTGGCAACAATGGATGGCTTATAATCTTAGTTTAAGCAGGAGTTGGAGAATGGTTTTCATTGTGGCTGTGTGGCATATTTGGAAGGCACGAAATAGAGCAGTCTTTGAGTTGAAAATGATCAAACCTTTTTCTGTCTATAATGCTTTTTATGTAGATTATAGGGAAACCATTTTAATGATGCAGGGAAAGGTAGCCGGGAACTGGTTGCAGAAGGCTCCAACGTGGAAACCCCCAGCGCCAGGCTTTCTAAAATTGAACATTGATGGCAGCTGGAAAGAGAAAGATGAAGCAGGAGGTGGTGGTGTGTTTCGAAGCGAGACAGGAAATTGGTATATTGGTTTTGCGAGTAAATACAATGCCATTACACCACTTGCAGCAGAACTTTATGCGTTGAGGGAGGGCCTTCAAATGGCAGTTGAGTATGGAGTGCAAAAACTTGAAGTGGAAACGGATGCGGAGCTGTTGATAAAATTGTTGACATCAATGGAAGATTATTATCATCATGAATTGGCTCCGGTTATCAAAGACGTAGCTTGCCTGATGACAAGATTCAGTTCATTCTCGATCACACACCTTCCAAGGTCATTCAACAAGCTGGCGCATTGTATGGGGCAGTATGCAATTTCAATGGCATTGGGACATAAAGTGTTCCTTGATCCGCCACCATTCACGGATGTTGTGTATCAGACTCAGCTTAAGCAGGCCAAGGATAGTTTAAAGCAGATGGGTGAATCTTCTTCAGCATCTCAACGACGGGAACAAGTAATCAACTTGGAGATTCCACCACCACCAGAAGAGCAGCCCTCCACAACGGTCACAACAGAAATTATGTTTGGAACTATACCTACCAAAGTGACTACTCATTTGGTGAGTGCAAAGACAGATTCAGATGCAAAGCAAGGTCAATTGTCAAAGGATAAAGAGTAGTTTTCGTAGTTTAAGTATCCCCTTTCCTCTGCTAGATGAAATATAAGATTGGGCTAAGTGTAGTTAGGGGGGGATCAGTTTTTTGGGTAGGGAATAGATGTAATGGTAGCTTTTGGTTTACTTTGTACGAGCTGCAAGTTTTTGGGGTCTTGCTCGTACATTTTGTAAAGTTTGGATTGCTGTCTTATGCTTTAGCTTAATATAATATATCCTTCGTTGCGTTAAAAAAGATTTTGTTAAGTGAGATATTGATTTTGGAAAAAAAATGAACGTCAGCCGATTTTTAAATTAAAATTTATTTTTTTATTGTAAAATAAATTTGTAAAAGAATACAAAGCGGGTATCTAGAATACAGCTGTATATTTTATTACATATTTTAAATTTAATATATTTTTTTTTATTATGGTAAAGAATATAAGACGGTTAGGTAAGGTAACCGTCCTCTATTCATTTTCTCATATAACCGTTATAAGAGAAATGCATTCTCTATACTCCTAGACAACGCTTAACAAACTTAACCGTTCTTTATTCAGCGTTTTCTATTCCCTATTTTGTAGTAGTGATGTTTGACCCGAGAATGATGAACTGGGTCCTTTGAAATGCAAATGATACTGGTGTTATCACAATATATAGGAACACAATCATAGATAATGCCAAAATCTCTTAACTGTTGTTTTATCATAGTATTTGTGAGCAACAAGCTGCAGCAGCTACGTACTCAGCTTCAGCCGTGGATCGAGCAACAGTGTTCTGTTTCTTGGAACCCCAAGAAACCATGCATGGACCTAAAAATTGAACCATACCTGATGTACTTTTTCGATTTACTAAGTCACCTGCATAATCTGCATCAACATATCCTTTTAGCTCGAATGATCCACTCCTTGGATAGAACAGACATAGGTCATATGTTCCTTTGAGATATCTAAGTATTCTTTTTACAACAGTTAAGTGAGACTCCTTCGGATTGGATTGAAATCTTGCAGATAGTCCTACACTGAAAGAAATGCCAGGTCTACTAGCAGTTAAATATAATAGTGATCCAATCATTCCCTTATACTTTGTTTGGTTCACACATTTGCCATTTGGATCAGCATCTAATCTGGTGGATGTTCCCATGGGAGTGTGATTCACTTTGGCAGATTCTAGCTCGAATTTCTTTAGAAGTTCCTTCACGTATTTTTGTTGGTGGGTCATGATTCCTTCTTCGGTTTGTTTGATTTGCAAACCAAGAAAGAAGTTGAGTTCCCCCCATCATGTTGTTTTCGAATTCACTGCTCATCAAGTTTGCAAATTCCTTGCACAAGTTTTCATAAGTTGCTCCAAACAATATTTCATCAACATAAATTTGAACGACTAACAGGTCAGTTCCTTTTGATTTCAAAAATAGGGTTTTGTCAATTCTTCCTCGTTTAAAATCGTTTTGTAAAAGGAACTTTGATAGTCTTTCGTACCAAGATCTAGGTGCTTGTTTCACTCCGTAGAGAGCTTTATAAAACTGCGACGCAAATTAAAATACTACTGCGTCGCAGTTTTATAAAGTTGCGACACAATTGACTTATTCCTCAAGAGAAACAGTTATTAACGTCAATAAAACTTAAACTGTGACGCAAATGACAAATTTTCAGGCCAAAATTCAACAATTGCGTCACGTGTTTATAAGTGCGACGCAAAGTCAGCGACGCAAATGAACACTTTTCCACTAGTGAATTCATGTAATAAACAACTCACTGGAAAGCACAAAAATCCAGTTGTACAAGATTTCATATTCATGTTGTTATATAAAGTCAAATATTATTTATAGAGTAAGTAGAAACTTTTTTTTTTAACTTCGTATATATTTTTTATAGAACCTTTTACTCATTAATTACTTAAGTAAATAATAGAGATAAAATTTAAATTATGTGCAAATACATATTTCTCCACGAAAATATTATTTCCATACTAATATTGCCATTATGTTCTACTATATAAAAAAATAACAATATTAATATGTGAGGTTGGAGAAGTTCCAAATTCGATAAATGGAATAATAATAGTCACATTTACAAATTACTCGTCTTAAATAATATATAAATGGATTTCATAAGAACGGTCTAAAAATAACAAATAATATCAGTTTCAATAATAGATAATAGATTCAAATTTCTTCATGTAAATAACAACTCACTGGAAAGCACTAAAACCCTTTTGTAAAAGGTTTCATCTATATTTATGTTATTATATGCAGTTAGATAAATAATAATAATAATAGAATCAAAATTTCGTTTCAACTGTTACAAAACTTAAGCTGAACACTTAAACAAGAGATGCTACAAGAGATGAGCTCACATATTTTTGACAAAACATGACAATACCAGAATATAATGGTAATACAAAGTATCAGGAAAGCTGATCCCAACATTCAATTCGGTCGCTTATTTCCTGTTGGTCAATCATATTACTCCAACCAAATATGGTTATCTTCAATTTGAAAATTGATCTCCACTGTGCACCTCTTTGGTTTAGACAAAGTTCTACCTGTAAGGAAAACTGCATGCTGCCAATGTAATGGTGTGTAAGCAGCAAATTAGCATTCGACACATGCTGGATTAATCGAGGACAACTTAGCCACAACTTGGTACCCGCATTTTTAAAGAGAAGCTCAAACCAGACTATACATAAATCTAACCTTGACTACATAAATTGGGTTAGGGCTGTTGTTTTGGAGACAATGTAACACCCCCGATTTACTAACTAGAAACAAAATAAGAATATAAAAGACTTTATAAAAATATGCGGAAGCTTACACCTAAATCGGAGGTATCACCGCCACACTTGACCACATTGCCAAGTGCTAAGGCTTACAAAACTCAAACTATTACAACTCGATTACTAGGTGATCTATTTACAACTATACAACCGTAAAGCATATATTAAAATGTTATAAAAGATTAAACGATAACACTTGAGCTCCTTCAATTTGTAACTGCAATCCTTCAAGATGAATCTGCTCCGGTCAATCTTAATCTTGACTGCTCACCATAGAGGACAAATTCCAAAAGGATCGTCGCAGGGCCACCATAAGAAAAAGACATGGCCACAAACACACATAACAAATAAACACACACGTCAGCAAAAAGCTGAGTAATCACCTGTAATAAAAACATACCAATATAGAATAATATAATAAAGGCTCATGTAAACAATGTAGTATAAACCACATTTCAAGTATGATCCCAAAGATAAAACTAACTCTGTACTCTATGGAAACTATAAATATTCTCTTCATATGAACCTCAAATATATTAATATGTTATTTTCCTCTACTAAACGTACTCAAACCAATAGGTGCCATATGCGCTCTTTGTTCTATACCTAGCCTTGGACATGGGTAATTCGAATGAATAAACCAACAAGTATAAAAACTTGAAACTCTCAATAGCTACTAGAAAGACTCTCTGAGTCAATGCCACTTTTGGACCAAATCCCACTACTAATGGTTATATTAAGAAAATAATAAAGATTGTATCTTGCTCCTCTACTAATGGTTATCATCTCCTTACCAACATGTCAAGGACTAAGTCCTATAACGCTGAGCCTCAAACCAAAAATATAATAATTATTCTCAAACCTTTTCTCATAATATCAACATGATCAATACCAATTGTAGGTCACTAACCTCTATCTCAATACTGGCACAAGATCCCAAATATAATATAATGGCTTAACTCGGTCAATACAATATTGCTACTTTTCTATCTTAGGGTAAACATACTACTCACCCAAAATAATACTAGTAACACTAAATCCTCTACTAATATGATATTAATTGCCCAAAATGATTAATCTGACTTTCATCAAAATAATGCACTATGGATTAGCTTTGAGCATAATCGATCGACATAAGGTTAGTATAAGACACCAGTAGCGCACATTACTGTCTCAATCACATACGACTATTATGCTAAACCTCTTTCTCAAGTATTTAAATTATATATAAACAAAACAGCTAAAATGCATATAAGCTTATATCAACAAGGAAATTAAATATAATCCAAGTCGTGTACAAAGATCACATAAATAACCAATTAAGCAAACTCCACATATAATATATGTAACAACTCCAAAATTACGAGATTACATATAATAATTAATATATACAAATAACTCAATAATTAGTATATACAGATAAGTCAATAGACTAGGCGTGTGTGATTACAACTAATAATATACAGAAGGGACTAAGCGTAATTACACATAATAATTAATAAATATGAATAACTCAGTAGACTAGGTCTGTGTGATTACCTTCCGATGATTGTTTATATTCAAGAATAGTGTAAAAGTGAGGTTCGGATACAAACTTGCAACGATATGGTTGCCTCGGCTAGTATGCAGATAAGATTGAAGACATGATAATGTGGGCTACTCATGAAATTTGATTAAGCCACGTAAGATGAATCAAATGATGATGTGAAATTGAAAAGAGAATTAATGGGTATGATTTGAAACATGATTGGGAATTATGATTAATTTGTTGAGGATAGTTTCAATATCACGCAAACCGTGAGGAAATCGGCTGCTCTAAGTATCAACCAAGAAAGGGTTAAAGAAATATTAAACAAAACCAATCCAAGGAAGTAGCCTCAAGCAGTATAAGAAACGCCTTTGTCAGTGCTTCCAAGATGGTCCTTGGTCAAGGTTGCGTCTGACCTGAAGCAGTTTTTAAACTATCAGTCTCTCTCCTCACACCATAGCTTTCGAGAAATAGAAACTGCAATAGAAAGAGAGTCATGGTAAGCTATGCAACTAATAAAATAATGGAATGAGCGCGTAAAATCAGCTCCCATGGTATCTAGTACATATTCCGACAATTAACCAAGTTGGTGCTCAGATAACAAAGTTTGGGAAATAGTGGACTTATTACTAACTTACTACTAGTTCAAGTCTCAACCATGTAATGCAGAACTCATTTCGTTCATTTAAATCAGCTACAAAAGTAAAGCACAAAATTTTCTCTCACAAAATTTTCTTACCTTCATACTGTCACCACCTATTATCCAATCACAATTCCATTACGCTTGAATTTATACACCTGTATATATGGGGTCGCACGATGACTATGCCCAGAGCCAATCACAACAACTAGACCTTACCAGATTGCTAGAGCAACCCAAGTATTTGCTAAAACATCAAAAAAATTATCTCCTGGGCTCTAGTTCTAACCAACTTTCCATGACAGTAAATACAACTTAAAATCATCACTAAAACATGAAATTCAGCATATTAGTTAATGGCAACAACAACAGAAATTACCCAGTTCAACAAAAATACCAAAAACATACATGAAATTGGGAGGGACACAAAGACTGTTAAACTCCAATCAAACTTTCCACATGCAGAATTATGCCTAAAACATCATATTTAACCACCTAAATGCATAAAAAACACAAGAATTTCTCTAAAATCACATGAATTTCTATAACGTTGAACCCTAATTGAATGTATTAACCTACAATTTCTCTAAATTAACTCAATTTAAAGTGGAATGTAAATTACCTTCAAGCTTTAAAAGAATTCCCACGATCTTCTTTCATCAAGGTTTTTCTCTCCCCCATCTCCAGAAATCAGCACTACGATTGTGAAGACATTCGCAGAGATCGTTGTTGGTAATGGTAGTTGAGTAGGAAAAACATCGGGGAGTCGACAAAGATGTTAGCGCAAGGATAGAAAGGGACGCCGTGAGTGTAGAGCCATACGACGGCGTTGGAGCGGTTGGAGGCCAGAGAAGAGACGACTAGGGTGTTAGGAATAGATAGGAGGTGAGACGAGTAAATAGGTCTGGAGGTCCCTAAACTTTGCCAAAAGGAGCAGTTAGGTCCTCAAGTTTCAAAAGGAGCATTTAGGTCCCTGCGTTTGGATGGAATCCGCTGCTTTTTGTTTTCCGTCACTAACGTCCGTTAAAATGCATTTAAATTAAAAGGAAACTAAATAAAAGGCACTAAACGACAAAAAAACAGTTACATTTACCATTTACCAATAATTAAATAAAGGGAAATTCATTTCAGTTAGCTTTTTACAAAAATATAGCCGTTGAGGCTCTCAAAAAACAGAGTATTTAACATTCCATGCACATCAAAACAACAACAAAACACTTAAAAAAAAAATTCTTTCTTCTCCATCTTCTGCTCTGTGTTTTTTCTCTGTTGCTCCACCATAGCTGACTCTTCTCAACATAAAAAGGTATTTTCCTGCCATTTTTTTGTAAATCTTAAGTTAGCTTATTTTAACAATAATTAAACATATTTAGGAATAAATTATTAAAACGTAATTTATTTGCAGAATGATGAACAGGGCTATCTCTTTGTTCAACAATGGTGATAATGAACACCCTAAGAGGTGCTACTGTGGATTCACAGTATCCATTCAAAAGGCATGGACAAAAGAAAATCCTGGAAGGAGGTTCATTGCTTGTCCAGATTATGATGTTGAAACAAACAGAAGGGGTTGCATTATTTTTAGATGGATTGATGAACAAGAACCAACAACTTGGCAAACAATTGTCATACTAGGGTTAATGCAAGATAAACAAAGCCTTGCTGCTGAAGTTGATAGTTTTAGGACAAAACTTAGTGAAGCTAACAATTATGCAAGGAAGAGGGAGGCAGACTATGTGATGAGCAAGATGAGAAGACCTATTAGTGTGAAATGTGAAGTGTGGGTTGTAATCCTAGTGGTTCTGTTTTTTTTTTATCTGGTTTGTTTTAAGTTAAGTGGGTTAAGTGGGTAGGTAAAATGTAATGATCTGCACTAATGAAATGTAATGAAGACTTTAAATTCAATAAAATCTAACCTCATGGTCTTTTTTCTAATCTTCTAGCCATTGCAAGATCCTGCAATGCTTGGCTTGATATTGTGTGTCCTTGACTTGGTTGAGTCTGTGACAATGGGAAGTCATGTGCAGGGAAGGAGTAGATGGTTTGCTCACCCCCATGATCAGAATAGAAAGCTGCAGGAGGTCTTTGCCTCTGTGGTGTGGGGAAGTGTTGTGATATAGGCTGCATTAATTAAAACAAATTAGGAACAAGTTGGCTTCAGTACAGTAAAGTAACATGTAAGAAAGAATTTGAGTATATTGAATGACTTACAGTAGCTATTCTTTGATACCCATTTGGGTAGGTATAAATACCCACACCCTTATTGTGCATGGGTATAGCTGAACTGGTTCTTGGGTGTTGTTGCTGTGGTGTGGTCTGCTCTGCAGTAGCATGATTGTTGCTGTGTTGTTGTTGCTTAGGGGCATTCTTGCAACCCCTTTTGTTGTGGCCTATCACACCACATAAGCTGCATTTCATAGAACAACCTGTTCTCTTCAACTTACCAGATGCAGTTACCTCTCCAACACCATATCTCCTCTTTGTTTTAGGTCTTCCATTGACCTTTTTCACCTTTGGAGCCACAACAATGCTATCAGAAGTAGGCCACTCTTGAGGACCATTTAAAGGCTCTAACAAAAATTCATATGCCTTCATGTAGGTCTGTTTGCAGAAATATGCATTGACATATTGTTCTGGGTGGTCTACTTTATTCCATATAGCAACAATTGCATGTTTGCATGGAATCCCACTCACCTGCCATGCATTGCAACTGCAAGTATGTTGGTTCAGATCCACCACATACTTAACCTGTGTTGCACCTTCTCTTACTCCATAGCAAAACCCACCATCCCAGTATGCATTCCAACCCCTAGCCCAAATTTTGTGTTTCTCTAACTGAATTTGGATCCTAGGACACAACATTATCTCCTTTTTCCCAATGAAATCTCTTTTCTTATGCAGTCTTTCCATCAAACCCTCTCTGATATCTTCCAACATGGTAATAATAGGCTTGTGCCTTGCACTCAAGATGTATGCATTAAACACCTCACTCATGTTGTTGTCTACACTGTCACAACAAGATAATGGAGTGTAGAATGCCCTACACCATTTCTTGTAGTTCCTTTTCAGTAGGTCTTCAGCAGCTTCATGTGAAATACCCCTCATTACTTCAATGTTTTCATTGAAGTGATTTACTGTGTTGCTTTTTGCAATAGTCCAAAATTGTTTTCTGTACTCTAAACCACCTCCAAACACTCCCCTAAAGTTACAGTACACATGCCTTGCACACACCCTACTTTCAGCTTGTGGAAACACATTTGACACAGCAGCAAGTAAACCCTTTTGTTGGTCAGACATGAAAGTGTACCCTGCTCCTTCACTAGTGCCTAAATCAGTAGCTAGAAGTTCTAGAAACCAACTCCATGTGTCAGTGCTCTCAACCTCACAAACAGCCCAAGCCAAAGGGAACATTTGATTGTTTCCATCCCTCCCTACTGCTACTAACAATTGACCCCCAAATGGTCCCTTTAAGAAACATCCATCAAGTGATATGAAAGGTCTGCATCCTGCCAAGAACCCTTTCCTAAGTGCCTCAAAACACAAATACAGTCTGTCAAACACATTTGCATCCAACTTCAACTTCACTGTGTTCCCTGGATTGCTTCTTAGTATCTCAGCTGCATACCTTGGGAGTAATGCATACTGCTCTTTGTATTCACCAACAATGAGTGCTTGACCCCTTCTTCTAGCCCTGGCAGCCTTGTCTTTGCTCACCCTTATACCCTTTTCTAACCAAATGGTTTCCTGAATATCTTGCACTCTCATGTAAGGGTTAACCTTAAACAGATTCTGGTAGTGTTCTGCAATCCAATGTGAAGTCATCTTCTTAATGATAGGTGTCCTACCACAAGTGTGCTCACTGACAAATGTTTTCACTGTAAATGACCTTCTTCCTCTCTCCCATGAAGCCCAAATTCTCCATTTACAACCTTTATCTTTGTGCTCACACTCTGCACAAACCCTAGTGGAATCATTTTTAGAAAATGGAATGTTTCTTCCTTTATCAATTGAATAATCTATGATTGCTTTCCTAAATGTCTTTGGATTCTCAAACTGTTGCCCAACATAAAAAGTGGCTTCCCTCTCTTCAGTTTCAGTGTCGTTTTGCTTCTGTTTCCCTCTCCCCCTCTTATGGTGTTGTGGTGCAACTAAGTAACCAACATCATCCTCATCTTCTGACTCACTAGGGCTGTCTAAGTCACTGTATCCATCAAAGTCATCCCCCAAATTCAGACCACCTTCTACTTTACTTTCTGCTAGTTTTTTCAGCATTACTAACTCCTCAAAATAAGCCTTTTCCCTTCTCATATCATCAGATATCTTAGACCTAGCAGTGGCTAACTCATCATCATCTTCATCTGTACCCTCTGAATCATAATCAATTTCAGGTTGAGGCACATTTTGAGGTTGAATATGAGGTTCAGGTTGAGTTTCAGGTTGAGTTTCAGTTTGTTTGGGTGGGAGTACTGTAAAAGGTGGTTCCACATAATCAGAATTTAAGTCAACCACATCAGTATTCAACAACTCAAGGAAGCTACCTCTCCCTCCTCCCCCTCCTGCACTCCTGTTTAGGTTAAAGTTGTAGGTGGGTTTGATTTTATGTTCAATGTATATATGAATGCTTTTGTATTCAAAGAGTAAAGCTAAGAAAGGGTCACAAGTACTACTATCAAAACCTAAAAACCTAACCCCATTCTTGGATTCTTTACTAGGGTCCCAGAAATGTACTTTCTCTATATCATTATAACCTAAACTATCCACTAATTCCTTAACATATTTGCCATCTGCATTCTCATGGATGTAATCAAAGGCATCCACCCTCCCCCCACTATAAACCATATCACCTTGCACAACCCATTCACCACCATGATGCACATATATGCAAGGGTTCAAAGTCAAATCATCAACATCATCTGATCAAAGTTAAAACAATATCAATTAAAAGAACAAAACTTTAAGAAATCAAACCAAATGAAAGCTTGAATAACAACACAAGAGACAACAAAAGGAAACAGTTATCTTCATTCATTCATCATGATCATTCCATTTGAATTTACAAAAGGGTAGGCTTCAACCCTTACATTACAACCTCAATCCACTATTGAGGGAGAAGCCTACGGTTAAGTATAAACTACTGTCATAGCAGTGACAAATACCAAAAACCAACATTTGTCACCTTCCACAAAAACCAACATTGCAATGACAGTAGTAATGTAATTGTCCTTGAAAATTAAAAATAAAAAAAGCTATAAACAAGCTGGATCAACAAAAGCTTGACAAAAGAGGGGCCACCACCAGCGCCACCACCACCCACCCTGCATGGCCTCCACCACCAGCTACTCCTCCTCTTCCTTGAAAAGGAGGGGGAAGCCGTCAAAGTAGACGGTCATGTCCTTGTCCAACCAGGCGTGGAAGTCACGACCATCATTGTCAATGATGTCCATGATGACCCACTCACGCAGCCATGCACGGTAGCATCCTTGAGGGTAGTGGTATGGGAGGCGGTACCGCAGCTTGGCCCACCGACGCCACTGCTTGCACACACTCTGCACAGCAGACTGCCCCTCCCAGTCCAGCCTGGGGAAGATCTGGGTGATTAAAATGTCCTGATGATGGCAAAGGGGGTGTGCCTCCCTTAAAGCATGGGCTCCTAAAGTCAAAGTAACGGCCAAAGTCAATAAAACAGTAAGTAAACCCTAATTATTATACGGAATCTAGATTAAAATACTTCTAAATTAAGAAACAATAGTTTAAAGAAACACCATTTTCAAGAAAATGCAAGCATCAATTCGAATTAATCAAACTCTGTTTTTTATTTAAGTGAATAAAAAACAGTAAGTGAAACCCTAATTACTACAAAATCTAGTTTAAATTAATTCCAAGTTAGGCAACAATTGTATAATTTAACATATTAAACACCATTTTCAAGAACATGCAAGCATCAATTCGAATTAAATATTGGAAAGTAAAAACGGACGAAACCCTAATTCCAACTTCAATTGATAAATTATCCGAAATCAGCCCACGATTGTTTAAATTAACATATAAAACACCACAATCAAGATAATGCATGCACCAATTTTGGGAAAAAGTTACTTAACAAAAAAGCCCTAATTTATCATGGCTCAACTGCAAACATTTATTGAAAAAACCGACAAATTGAATGAAAATACCTTCGTCCCATCTGGATATTCTTGTTCTTGTTCTCTTCCTGGTGAGACCTTCCCACTTGGAATCAGCAGACCTTTTGTTTGATACGCAAGAACCCATTTTTTTGCAGAAAACTCAGAGTAATAACTTCTAATTCTCTTAAGTGTTTGAGTGAGTAAATGGCAAAAAGACAACTGAGAGTGAAAATGGGGGGGGGGGGGACCATATAAATAGGAAGTGAAAAGGGGGGAAATAGGGTTGGGAACAGTAAAAAATTACCGCCAAAACATTATTAGGAAGGAACCAGAAAAAACGAGGGAAGTTGGAAGGGTTTCCACGTGTACACATTGAAAAAGTAAGTTGAAAAGGCTAAGTGATTGGAAAACGCTTATTTTCATCAAAATCATCTGTTTTCAATCATTAATCTACGTGTATATTAATTCTCCTTTTATTTTAATAATTTTTAATATTATTAAATGCATTTTAACGGACGTTAGTGACGGAAAACAAAAAGCAGCGTTTTCCATCCATTTTGAGGGACCTAAATGCTCCTTTTGAAACTTGAGGGACCTAACTGCTCCTTTTGGCAAAGTTTAGGGACCTTCAGTACAGTTTACTCGAGGAGAGACACATAGGAGTATGAGAAGACAATGACATGGTATGTATACATATTTCAATGTATTTGAATACGTATATCATTTTAGGAAACCATCACAATCACCAAATTACTGCTCAGTCATCAAATCACAGTCAGCAAATTTTATAGTGCATATCCTAATCAGGAAGTATGAAAGTACAAACTTACCCCTATATATTCTACTGTAGCCAATATACTACCCCTCTGTTCCAGAATAGTTGTTACACTATCTTGGGCACACAGTTTAATGCGATAAGTAGTAGTGTGGTTATCAATTATTAATTTATTGAAAAAGTATATGTGATAGGAGTTAGTGGGATATTTTTTTAATTGAATGAGAGAGGGTGTAGAGACAAAAAAAAAATGTAGTGGGAGAAGTGTAACAACTAATCCGAGACAGACGAAAAAGGAAAGTGTAACAACTAATTTTGTACGGGGGAGTACTTCGTATATCGCTGTAGACAAGGTCGCCACTAACCAAGTAAGAGCATCAATAGTGGTGCTATCTCTTATTTTCCCACTCTTAGTCTTTCTCCTCATCCACCTCATTACCACTCTTATTAAGAGTTAGCTATTAAAAATCCCAAGAAATACACTAACTCTTATACACTACTCCCTCCGTCCCGGAATACTCGACCCGGTTTGACCGGCACAGAGTTTAAGGGACTTAAATTGACTTATTTAATTTAATAGGTAGTAGTTGATAGTGGGGTATTATTTTAATGTAGTTAGTAGGAGGTGGGTTAAGAGGTGGGGTTGGGGGAGAGTAGGGGTTGAATTTTTAATTATTTTTTGTATGGAGTAGGGGGTAGGTGGGTTAATAGGGGTGGAGTGAGAAATAATATAATATTGTTAGAATATTTCCATTTTTAGAAACAGGTCAAGTATTAAGGGACGGCCTGATACGGAAAACAGGTCAAGTATTCCGGGACGGAGGGAGTACCTCTTATTTAATTTTTTCACATTTTAAATTTACTTTTATAACAAAAATGCAAAAAATTAAGCATGATATCCCATAATGTGCCACCTCAACCCCTCTTATTTTCTAAGAGCTACCTCTTATTTTCTAAGAGCTACCTCTTATTTAGAGGAAGTCTCCATCAACCTCTAAATTAGAGGAAGCTAAAAGTTGCCTTGTTTTTTCTAAGAGGTAGCTCTTAACATTTCTCTCTCCTTAAGAGGGGCTAAGAGTCACCTATAATTGATGCTCTAGCTATACAAAAGATCACAATTCACAAAGATGAACATTTCCCCACAGTTTAGTGTTGCAATCACACAGCCCTTGCTGCATTGACCCAAACTCTCTCTGTCTCTCGCGCGCGCATACACCCACAGTGATGAAGCCATTAGGTTGGTGGTTAATGTTGGTGGGTTCGTTACGGTTAGCATCAGTTTGGTTCGGCTTCTTCAATATATGGGCTCTTCGTCTTGCTGTTTTCTCAAAAACTGACAGTAAGCTTTTCTTGTTGTGTTTTTCCCGATTTCATTCAATTTCAAGCAATTCTTTCCTTACCCAATGTTCTTGGGTTTTGTTTTCTTAATTTTATAATTGGATTGTTAAAACGCATCATACCCTTTTAAGAATTGATCATTTTGAGATCCCAGCCCATAATAATTTTCATTTTTCTGCTGAATTATTGATGTAGGTTGTGTTATAATTACTCATATATGGATATTTATATGCAATTTCAAGAAATTATTGCTTTAATCGAGGTTGTTAATGTTGATTTCATATACCCAATTACAATGTGGTGGAGATCCCGAAGTTTATGAATTGCTTAAACTTTGGATTAGCTTACATGGTTGACCCCAGAAATCCTGTTGACATGTGGTTGCAAAATCTGATATTCTGCCTGTTCAAAGTATAGTTCTAATCCTTTAAAATTTTGGTAAGGGTCATGTAACTTCAGATTTTAACTGGATTCCCTCGTTTGTGATCACTTCAGATTTAAAAATTTGATGATGTTATTGCACAAGTTGGACTCAATTTGCTAGATTAATAATGATTTTCCAATAGAGAATAAGAGAATTGCCTGTTTCTGTCACCGCAATCCAGCTTACATTTGTGAGCCACGCTGTGTCCGGGATTTGGTATGGTTTGGATGCAATGTCTCTGTCAAATTGTTCAAGTTGATGCAAGCCCTCTCATCGTATTTGGTAATTATAATTTACAAAAAATATCTTGCAAAACTGCATCGGCGATCTCCTAAGCATTTATTGGCAAGACATTGTTAATGCTTTGCTAATAAAACAAAAGTCTCCTCGTTTTCATCACTGCAATCTTGCATTAGTTGGCTGCGAGAGATCATATTTTCTTTTGATTGATTTGATGGATGCAATGATTCTCTTTCATATTGTTCAAGTTAATGGAAACCCTCTTTACAAAATTATTTTAGTTTTCCCCAAACATTTTTTTTTCACAAATGATATTGTTAATGCCTTGTAATAAAATATTGACTCTTTTTCATCACCACGATCTTGCTTATATTTACAGGTGGCGCGAGATTTGATTTGCTTTTGAAATACTCGTAGGATGCAATGTTTCTTTCATATGGAAGTACTGTTCAAGTTAATGCAATTCCTCTGTGTAAATTACATCAGTTTACCCCCAATATATTTTGATGATGATATTCTTAGGTACTTGTTATGTCAATTAAATAAAATGACCCAATTCTCTATGACGCTCTTCTACTCTATGTAGCAAGTGTACTCGGATATGATATTCAGTGTTGCTTCCTTTAGATGGAAACTCTACCTCAAAATTTGGCCTTAATAGGAATATCATATCTTACAAGGCAGGGAGTAGAGAGGACATTTGACATATGATTAAAAGGTAAGATTAGTGATATAGAAAAAATTACATGATCATTTAGAGAAATTATAGAGGACATTTGGGTGTAGTAATTCTAAAAGCACTAATTGCAGCCATGGGTATTCATGTAATAATATCTATGTGTTTCATCTCGGAAGCAATAATGGAGAGTTTTTAATCTTTTGAGAGGTTGCTTTATCCGTTTATCATAGCTTATCTTTAATCTCTCTTGACTTCAGGGAGATCACTTAGCTAAACTATGAAAAATACAATACTATTTCTCTTCAATTTCAATTATACAGATGCGATGTTTGTCTACGCTACATATTTGAGTTGGTGTTCAACAAATCATCTGTCAGACATTTCTGATTTAGTAATAGCTTTAAGGGGGGATATAGTCATAGTGTCATACAGAGAGAAACAGTATGTATAAATGATAAGGGTACGAAGTAACAGCGGTGTGGGGTTGACGAGAGAAATAGTCGTTTAGGCCTTCATGACCTGAGTCCACCTGACTGTACTCCTTATGCTAAAGCCCTTAGATTTATACTATCGTGTTGGCGGGAAGTGGTAAGATTCACTAATCTCTATTCATAAGCAGGACTACTTCCTAAGACATTAAATTATGTATAGAAGATATCCTTGCACATGTTATCAAAGAGGTTACAAGTGTCTAAAACTGTAGTGGTATACGAGGGAGTTACAACTTTTTAAAACTTCAAACATCAATGTTGTTACCAGTAGGCCTTCAAAAGTTCCATCTTTTTATGCTTGGGGTGGAAAATATCTCTTTACTATTCCTCATACATCATGTGGAATTGGTTCTTTGATAAACTTCTTGTTGCGATGCTGAATTGAACCCTGAATTTACGCTTTGCAGTGTCTGAAGTTCATGGGAGGACCTTTGGAGTTTGGACTCTTTTGACTTGCACGCTCTGTTTCCTTTGTGCTTTTAATCTTGACAACAAGCAACTCTACCTGGCAACATTTTTATCATTTATCTATGCACTTGGTCACTTTATGACTGAATACCTGATATATCACACAATGACGATAGCAAATTTGTCAACTGTTGGCTTCTTTGCAGGTATGATTCAATTAAGCATTGTCTTTCATTTTTTTTGGATATACAAATGCATTTATCAACTAGTTTAATCAGTAATTCCATGGACACTGCATTCTACTTATTAAAAAAGTATAATCAAATGCCTTGGATACTGTATTCTACTTATTAAAAGCGTATAATGCCTTGTATTTCATCTGCATCTGCAGTATTGTAAGTATTTCTGTGCATTATGTTTGTAGCATACATAGTCTTATCAAACACATCACTTTTGTAACTTTGAAATGTACTTCTTGATTATGATAATTGAATTATTGATATGTTCTTGGTGACTATTGGCTTTTTGAGACTTGAGGTTTTTCTAAAATTATGCCAGAGTGATTGCTATTCTTTTGATTCTTAAACAATCTTGGCGATCTAGAGTAGGACAGCATGACGAATTCCTTTTATGTTTCCTTTTCTCCCCTTCTTTTCCTTTTTCCCTACTCCTCATGAAATTTAGAACATTTTCTCGACAACCTAAGACTGCTAACTTTTAGGTTTAGCGAGTAGTGACAACCATATTTTTTTACTGGCAACTCGTAAAATTTTCTAACAATGTCCTTATGCCTTATACTTTTTTACATTTACCTATTAAGATGCAGGACATCTCAATTAACAGCTATGTACAGAGGTACTTGATTAAAAGAAACGTCTTCAAGTAGACTTATTTGTCAGATAAGGAGATAAGGACGATGCTGTAAATTGCCCTATTTGATGATCACTGCTGTAAATTCCATTTTTCTGTTTCTTTCTATTTTTTATTTATATATATATATATATATATTTTTTTTTTTTAAATTCTTTAAATTTTTTTATATTTTACATGCTATTTTGAAATGTACTTTTTTTACTTATTCATTTATTTTAAACTTTACTTATTTTATATTATCTCTTACAATATTTTTTCTATAATATATATATATATATATATATATATATATATATATATACACATTTTTCTCTTATCTTACTTTCATTAATTCCACTTTTTCTTCCTTGTTTTTCCTTTTTCTACTTCCTGTTCCTTTCTGGTTTGATTGGTGACAATGACGATCTCCTACGATGATTCATGTTAGCCGACCCCAAATCATTATGGGACTAAGGCTTTGTTGTTGTTGTTGATGATCACTGGTGTCCAGTGTCTTTGGAATTCACCCCCTCATAAAATAAGCTCATTCTTCGACACAAGGCATCTCTTCTTGTTTTTCCCATTTCATTCACTTTAATAATCTTATTGATACTCTTTTTTTCCCTGTTCAAAATGGTTTTTCTTTGTTTTTATGATTCTCAATTTCTACGAGATCTTCAGTTGTCTTCACATTGCTTTTTTCCGCTTTGTTTCCTTATAAAAGTATTGCTTTTTGATAAAATACAAGTATGATATAGTTTAGTTTGTGAATTCGTAAAATGGGAAGTAGAAAATGACCTTCCTTATTTGTATGATATAGTTTGAGGTCTTAATTTCCCCTCCCAATGGGGCCTTAAGAAGTGGCAAGATCGTAGTCAAAACAGAAGTCCTTTCTTTTATTGTGGATTTCATATCATTTCTTGCATCAAGAATACTTGCTTTAGGTTACTCTTTTGTAGGTTAACTGGTTGACTCGGAACAGGTGTGTGAACTGTGCTTTTTGTGGTGGTGTATCAGCATTAGTGGTTTATAGAGGCAGAGTAAAATACCACCTGTGCTAGACTGCTAGTTGAATCCTAAGGCCTTCAATCACCTATCGTTGCAGTATGGAGTCTATAGACAAAACAAGTGTTTGGGAAGAAAAGATTCAATTACTAGGTGGAAGTAGTGATCATAGCTATAGAACAGTATTTGAAACATGCAGATAAAACTATTTGCGATTTGCCGTTGCAATCGAGAGTTATTTCTAAAACGAGCTTCAAATGCTTAAGTTGTTATGGGCCTGAGAACTGTGCTCGATGGTGTAAAACAAGTGTGCCTTTGTTTCAAGCCTTAGAGGGTAAGCGCCTCTACGGGAGGTTAAGGCACTTCATTATAAATTGGCAAGTGGTAGCATTTACTAACCAAATCCTAAGGCCTTGTACATCGACATATTTAGATGTAGGACAGCTCAATTGACACCCCTTTAAATTAAGTAATTAACATACCTGATTGTGAGAAACGTAGGCTTATGGTCTGCAACTTTTCTATCGTAGAATTAGTTGTTTGTAAAGGACAATGCTGAAGATTGTTTTGTTTGATAATCACATGCTGATTTAATATGTCCAGTGTCTCTGGATATTTGTTTTAGCACGTTTTTTGCTCACAGGGCCTCCTCTTACTGTGCTTCCCTGTTTCCCATTTCTTTCACTTTCTTTTCACAATCCAAAATATAGTTCCCACAACAATGATCCGGGGGGGTGGGGTGTTTCAGTAAAAGTCCTAGTTACATTAATGTCTATAGAGCTTCGCGAGTTCCTATCCATTGCATTGGCTACTTGATTAAGATCACGTCTTTAAACTGCACCTCCATAAGGATTGAGCTTCGCTCCCTGCAATTAGATACAATTAGATATAACAGAGAAATATATGCATGGCAAATGTCTTGTTTATTAAGGATGTCAATGACATTCTTGCAGTCTGAGTACGGAGCCAATTTTTTTGAATGCCCATGTTGGAAGAAACAGTTCGAGCTTCCAAAATGCTTAAAAGTTCAGCCATAAGGGCATTAAGAGAGAACATTTGTTTGGTCAAACCCAAACTCCAAGTCGTGTATTGACTCGTGCTAGTCGTGCATGCACGTGGGGATAAATGATAGATGCATCAATATGGACCATACACCTGTTGTAAATATGGGGGGTTTCAAGGAAAAATACTAGAACAAGAATGTATTTAGGAAATTCTTTGCGCCGTGATAATGAAATCATTGCATTGAAACCAAGATTCGGTGCAATGGGCTGCACAATTGTATTCACTGATTCATTCCCTTAAGGTTAACGCAACCCTCAAACATAAATGCACTTTTGGGTGATGAGATGGAGCCACATAAACTTATGCCCAAAAGAACAAGGAGTGTTAAAAAGGCTTCAAAAGATGAGTAATCATGTACTAATGATTTCAAGAACTTTACTCGTAAACACAAGGAAAGCACATATAAGATGATCTGTATTTCCAATAAAAGAAGTGAGATAATATTTAAGGAATGAGTGATTGAGTGGGAAATCCAAACACTCAAAGAAGTCCAAAGACCAAAAGTGATCAATGACAATCAAAACAATTAGAGTTAAACAAGGAGAATAACCACCCATTAAATCACCAAAATCAGAAAAGAAGAAGGGAAAAAATTAAGTTGTAACAACCAAAGGATGGCCAAAGGTCATAAGAAACCAATGTCATTAAGAGAGAGTAATGAGACATTTAACTCAAGAATATGAAAAACATGTAACCCCTAATCATAGAAAAGGGAATCACATAGATTACATGAATCAATAAACCATAAATTGATCTCATTAATAAGTCAATAAAAATGGTTATTACATAAAGCATCTCAAGAAAACATATAAGCCTCGAAGCAAGCTGGATTGCTTACCTCGCTTGGTCTGGCGAGTCCGCACAGTCGTGCATGCACACAAACAAAAAACAACAAGTATAATCGCCCGTTCGGGCGATTTAACCACTCATGTTTTCTTTGTACTTGCGCCAAGTTGGTTGGGCCACTCCGCCCAGTACTACTAGACGAAGCCCTTTCCCGAGTTTACTTCCAACATATCAATCCTGAGGCATGGATCCGCAAACAAAGGTATGGGGGGTGGGGATTGGAGTGGTGTCATGCTCGGGTATGGTAGGATGGAAGGTACAAAACTCACAAACAAGGCACTGCATAGAATGAATAATAACATCGGTAAAATGGATTCGGGGTCAAAGATGACTTTATTTTGGGTGTTACAATTTTTGTATATCACAAAGGGAGCCAGATCTTCCATTTAATACCTTTAAAGGTGGATTCTTAGAATATGAGAAAATTCTGTCCTTGGAACCCTAGGTGTTAGAATCCAACCTTCCTTGCCTTGTACTTTTATTATATTTCCTTGTAATTGTCTTATCTAAACTTTCTAGGGCTTTTCTTCTAGGTTTCTAGGCTTTAGATAAGATTATTATGTTACTGTCATTCCTGTGTTCACTGACAGTTTTTAGCTAATTCAAAATAAACCTCTATGGGGGTATGAACCAAAACCTCTCACCAGAAGTTGCCTTTGCTTAATCACTAGCGTTGTTGTAAGCCTTTATAGATATTGTGTTGTCGCTTGTTTTTAAGCTTTCTTGCATCAACAAAGTCTCCCGAACAGATACACTCGCGTCGTCGGCCCCACTTGTGACTGTTGTGCGTACACAAGTGCCCAATCGGCGTCCGCGTCCCATTCTTGTCGACAACAGACAAGAGCGCCCCTTCTCAGAAACTTGCTCGCTCGTGCTTCACGAGCCCCTTTGAATTTGTTCCACACAAGGCTTGCGCCCCTACTTCCCAATACGTAGGAGCTCGCCGCACGATCCGGTGCCCAAAACATTTGGACCGTGACACTAGGAGTAAGATATTTGGGAGTTGGAAAATGTCCCAAACTTGGTGAGATTTGATGTAGTCAAGAAGGGCGTGGATGGGTGTTTCTTATAATAGGTTACACCTAGGGAAGATGGGATTAAGGATAATGGTAAACCTGTAGAGAAGACTTCTTATGGGTATTCTTTCTTTCAAAATAAGCCAATGAAAGATTTACCTTCAGGAGTATGTTGGACTTCCAGAGTAGAGATAGGTTTGTTTGAGATTGGTTTGTTTGAGTAAGGTCTGCATGTGTAAGTTTGGGATAAATTGAACAAGCTATGGAGATCGAGAAAAGATCTAGAGTAACAAAATTCAAGGAGAGAATGGCATTATGGTTATGAGAAGAGGGGGTAATGCTATGTTTGGACAATATTAACAGGATTGGTGAAAGAGAGGGACTCAAGGCACCAAGACCCCCCTCTAATGCAATTAGGATCCCCTCTTCTAGTAACGTAATGTGGTTCTGATTGACGTATTTGACCTCAAAACTGTTGAGCTAGACATTCAGGCCCTCGGCTTACTTGCCAACCCATTTTTTCCATGAATGCAGTATTTAAAAAACTGGTTCCTAATTCCCAAACCTCCGAACTCCTTGGGAGAGAAGGTTACATCCTTTGAGACAAGGTGCATTTTCCTCTGGTCCCTCAAATTCTTTCCAAGTCAATGAAGGTGGCTTTAGGGAGGAATGTAGCTGCATATAGTAGGACGGAATGGTGCTGAGATTAAATTTTGTTAAGCAAAGGCGGCCTGCTTTGAGGGTGCAATTTCTATCCATTTCTTTCACTCTATTAACCTTATTTATACTCAATTTTGAAATAATAACTTTTTCTTTGTTTCTGTAATTCTTGTTTCTACAAGAAATTTTAGAAGTAACGTTCACATTTCATTTTAGCTAAAGATTATTAATTGTATTTTAATTATTTTTTACTTCTAGATGAATTATGCTATTGTAGATTAGTAGGTGAGTTTTTGAACTCTCAAAATGGGACGATATGCTTGATAAGTTGATATTATCCATACAATACTAACAAACTTTCTTATCCGTAAGAAAGAGTTTGTGGTCATATTTTCCATTGATAATGGTGCTTTAATTATTGTCAAGGTCTTGGTCAAACCAACAGTCCTTTTATTATAGTTTTCTCTCCCTATAATACTTAAGCAGTGAAATATCTCACTTAATTATGGATTTCATATTGCATCAATAGTAGTTTCTTAGGTCACACGTTTTTTGGTTGAATCTGAATATGTAATAGCCCGCCCTTAATGAGTTGCTTGCTTAATCCACTTAGACCTTAATAGAACGATATTAACTCATCCCCAAAACTTAAAACCAAAATATTTCTTAACCAGGCCTTGAAACCACAAGCCGTAATCCAAGGAATTCCTTTAAAGAAATAAATTACAATTAACTTAATGATAGACCTTAATAGAGCTTACAAGTTATACCTTAATCAATCAAGAATACATCTTTTAAACAACTTCCACCTTGAAACCAATGAAACTTCGCATTAATCAACTATGCATCTTTTCCCATTAATCTAGAAATGAGCATCCTATCCTGCAAAACACTTTGACATTGCCCCCACCAGGAGAGAGTTCGGTTCAAAGAATAAAGTCAGGGAAATTGAGTACACACTGTTCAACCTGAAATACTTTAATAGGTGGCTCAAAATAAGGTTTTTGTTTTGTTGTATAATTTTTTCAAATCAGAAATTGTAGAAGAAATGTTTTAATGTCAAAGCAAATCTATTTGACTATCATTTTTCGTAAAGCTTATTTAATAAACTATTGAATTCAAACATTATGTAAAAAAAATGAACAATGAAATACTCAATGATATCAATATCAATAACTGTTTCACAAGCACAATTCATAATACGTCTTTACTAGAATAGTTCATAACTTAGTATCGGAAAATCCATGGTAACATCATAGTCAAAATCATATAACTATAGTTAGATATTCATATAAACAAACATAGCTCATTTGGGAAAGAAAAGGCGGATAGGGTCAGGTTACCAAAACCCTTCACACAATGGCACCAAGCCCTTCACACCATGAACACAAAGCTCTTCACAAAATGGTCACCAAGCCCTACACAGTTCACACCATGGTTACCAAGCCCTTCACAAAATGTGTTCTCCACCGTTGTACGGGAGTACCAAAACCAACATACAAGGGTTTCTTTCCCCTAAAATACTTTCAAAATCATTTTGGTGCAAATTCGTGTCCGAACACTTTCATAAAATATAAATGGGAAATTCTCTTTGGTAGCATCATACTTTTGTAAATTCTCATTGATAACAAAAATTTCGCCACTTTCTCTGGAATAGATTAGTAATCCAAGTTCTCTCCAATCTAACACTATTTCACTAATTTTTACCTAATTAACCATTCTACTACTAATTATGGTTAATTATCAAGTCAGGCTCTAATTGAATGAAATCGTGATTTTGTGTTTCCTTCTTGGTTTGCAATAACGAGCTGTACAAACATCACTGCGATCTTGTTCCTGACTTACATTGTATACGCTTAACCTTGAAGTTCCTGTACGTACCAAATTCGGATTTGCCATCAGCAATTCGATCACACTTTTAATTAAAGCTTTGATATTGTATGACCATGATGAGAAGGTTAAGGAAAACATTCTAAGAAGGGGGGAAATTGCAGAATGCCTTAGGTATGACTAATCGTGAATAATCTACCTTCTCTTCATACTTATACTTACGGGGAACGAAATTCAATGATGATTAGTAATGTTTAAATGTGAAATTGGAAAATGAGGGGCGGTTAAGATTAAAATCATAAGACGTTTTGGAAGGAATTGGTGATTAATATTTTGGAGGAAAATGGTTAACTCTAATTAGGTTTAGGTTGAAATTAATAAAATAATGTTATATAAGAGAGAATTTAGATTACTAATGCTATATTAGAGAAAGTTGCAAAAATTTTGTTACCAATGAGAATTTGCAAAAATATGATGTTACCAAAGAGAATTTCCCTTTGATTCATAGTTGTTAATCGAATACATAGATAATTTACTGTAAGTAGAGTAATCACTTCAAAGTGAAAGTATATTGATGAATAAGACTTTCAAAATCCAAAGATGGTTATAATATACATTCATTTAAACAAAAGTTCCACGGATAATGACAAAATATTGCAAACCAACTCAAGATTTTATCATTCCGACGTAAACTCACTTATAAAACATTAACTCAAATCCAAATATACTATGAAAACTTATAATCATACTTTGTTATCATAAAACACACAAATTACATTTTCAAACATAGAAAATGGATGAACAAGTGTCTACCTTCGATAACCAACGCATAAACGCCAAGTCCTTATACGGTCGATCTAATCTCCGCCTAACCCCATAGTTCAACTTTTCTTACTCGATCTCCAATAGTTGACCTCAACAATTATAGACATTAAGCAATTCCTACTCACTCGAATTGAATCAGAAATCGTAATTAAACTCTCTAAATGAAATTCCAAAATCCAATTTTAAAACCAACATAGAACATGATTAGTTTTAACAAAACTGGATTTGAAATGGAAGATTGAGATTAAAATCAAAATATTCGATAATAATTATCTCATTGCATAAAATAAACAAGTAAGAATTCTTAATTACATTTTCATTTAGCAAATCCTTTAGAAAATAAATTTTAATTGCTTAGCTAAATCGTTGAAATCATTTATAATAATCCATGAGAAAGGAACAAGGACACAATGATCAACACCAATCAACTTCCAACAACATACGACACCGATACATTTCGCCGGCAAAGGGAAGGCGACGCACCACTACAAGAAGAGAGAAACATGAATTGAGTTAGGATTTGATAATTTGGGGGTTTCTAATTGAATTAAATTTAATCACACAGAAGAGAAAGATTGAGTAGATTACCATTTGGAGATGCAACGAAGGCAACCATGGCCACCGCCGACGAACAGAAGAAGGGCGGCATGATATGGAGCCAAGACGAGGGTGAGCGAGAGCAGAGGAGCAAAGGGGAGACAATAACAACGAAGACAACCCCAACCACCACCACCACGACGATGAAGCAGCTTCGGTGAAGAGAAAGGCGACAAAGGTTGTCGGCGGTGCACCAGCGCGACGGGGCCAAGGAGGAGAGAGAAAGGCGAGTTGAAGAGAGGGAGAGGAGTGGGGGGTTTTGTTCATTGTTCCCATTTTATGGTATTTGGAGGGGGTTTTGGGGCATGTGACAACAAGGCAAGGTGATTATACTCATGTCATTTTATGGGAGCACACTTGGCAAATGGAAAATGAGAGGAAAGAATTAGACATAGCTTAATCACAAGGTTCAATCTACAAAATAAAATATAGCTAATTAGGACTTAGTATGATCATTCATTGAACATTTAAATATAGTTCAAGCCATAATTAGATAATATTGATTTTTAAAATAATAATTAAAAATGTCTCCAACTCATTAGTAAAATATGAAATTGTAATTTCACATATCAAGTTTTTGTTCAAATAAAATCTTAAAATAACAAATCTTATCTCTTTCAATAATTATTTTTCGAAATTCCAACTCGTTGTAATGATGTAAGACTTAACATTTGATCTAGTTTAACAGGTAATAATGAACTTAAATCTTAAAGCATAAACTCAAATAGTCAAATTAGTTTTAAAAGAAGAATTTTAAGGACGAGTTTAAGACGGTAGTTACCCTTAATACGAGACTACAGAATAGGTATGTGAAATGTGCCTATTGTGATCTAAGTCATGGTGGTGTATCTTACTCAAAAGAATTTATCTTCATTTAAGTTTGGGTAAAATACCATTTGTTTGAAGTAGTGATCAAAGGCATATGGACAAATTAAGTGTTTGGAGATACCATTAAATAACTAGCTGCAAGTAGTGATCAAATCATTTAAAGGCATATGTAACGGTATTTAAACATGCAGAATAGAGTGCTTGTTGTTTTCCATTGCAATAAAATGTTTATAACTTTTTCAAACAAGAGATACAAAGGCTTGCCTTAGAAGGCGTCCCTTTTGGGCAGCTCTAGGCACTTTAGCACTTCAGCCTCTTGAAGTTCCTGTGTGTCGTATGTTTTTTTGTTTGGTAAGCAAGACTGGATTTATATTCATTTCCAGCAAACACTTTACAGCCTAAGAGTTCCTAGTACCACCAATCTATCATTTACGCATTTAAATTCTCAAACCAAACTCTATCTGCATCGACTTTCTCAAGTCTTATAGCAAAAAATCTATGCTTTACATCATTCTGTATCTTTTTTCAATAGTATCAATACACCACATTTTTTGATTCCACAGCACTCCGTTTCTAGCTTGCCAAATTTGATAAATCATTTCTACGGCACAGACTGGGAAGAGGCTTCTTCTGGATTTTGACTCCAGTTTCCTGGCATCTCACTGCACTCTCAATGAGTCTTAATTCCTGTACAGCTAATCCCACCGTGCCACCATTTCCCAGCATTTCTATTTTAAATGCAGTCAAAGAGTGTCTGAGGCTCTGAGCAAGGTTTTCATTTTCAGTATCAACTCCACACAACAACCAGGAACTGTCTGTACAGATTCTGTACTTTTGGATCCTATCTTTATTTCCCAGTCTATTATTCATAGCCAGCCAAGCTAACTTATGGTTAGAGATAACGCTCCTTCCCCACACAAAGGTGTCCCAATTGCATCTTTCAGTTGCAGGCCTCAGAGCCTCATAAGCTTTGTGAATCACAAACTTATTTCCTGCCCCAATTGAGTAGGAGCCAGAAGACTCTTCATTTTGTCTTTTACAGCACCTATCTTTCTCCAGTACCAGCTGCTAGAGCTGCCCCACCAATCAGGGGCGGACCTACTTGACCCCGGAGGGGTTCAAGGGGACCCTCATTATTTTCCAAAAAAAATTGTTAAATTGATATTGAAGTAATTAATTACACTTAAAATAGTTAAAATATATTTAATTAACCTACAATAATGACAATGAAATACCCTTGTCTTGATGGTTGCTGGATTTATATTTAACCCATGCAATCTGGGTTCGAATCCTCACAAAAGGACGTTTTTTACAATTTTATTTGTTATTCGTTAATCCTCTAAATTCTTCAATTTTTTTTGTTTTTCCCTTTGTAAGTCGTTTTTTCTTTACTTTTTCTTCTTTTTGTTTCTATAATGATTAATGATTTTGCTTTATAAAAACACAAAAAAATAATTAGTAGTGTTAGCTTTTCTTAAAAAAGTTTTCGAAATTTCCATAAGATATATTTTTAATAATGTATGTAATACTTCAATTTTTTTTTATATAGTTGCATGTTACTTTGAACTTTTTAGAGGTCTAGTTAATTACTTCGTATATAGATTTATAATGCCCCACAAGTGTCTTTGTGTGCTATTTGTTCAGTGACAATTATTGTAATAAAGTAAATCTCTTTCAAAGTATGAAAAATTCGTTTTCATTTTAAATTGAAATCGCACCAAGTTTTTGTAGTAACTTGGACTAGGTATTGAGTTTTATTGTTATGAAAATCTAAAATTAAAGTTCTTAAATACTCCATATATTTTATTAAGGCATTAATAATATTTCGACTAGTTACATTTCAACTTTAAGCCGCTAAAAGGAAAGAAAATCATAAATTTTTTGGACCCCCACATATAAATTCCTGGATCCGCCACTGCCACCAATCCTGTTTTTTTAACCCTGATGTTTTCTTGTTTGGAAGCTACAACCCATACATGTTCACCCAATGCAGCCATGTTCAGTATACCTTGTCCCTAAGCCTCCTCCTTTCTCCCAGGCTATGTATGTTTTTTTCATTTTCTGGAAAATGGAATCACGACTCAGGGTATATTTATATTTTTGATAAATGTTGTATGGTGTAATGACGTCCTACTATGAAAACTAAACTGACTTTTACAGTTCCCAATCTTTTTATATGCAACTCTTTTTAAAATACTTCTGTATTTTTTACTGTATTTCATCTCAAGAATCAGACCCCGGTTTTTTAGGTAGTTGCAAGACCAAATCACCTTAGATTTAAAGTGCTTCATGTCTCTTAAAGTACTCATTCGTAACATTAAGGCTCTTATTGACAACCGCTTTTCATGTAGCTTTTAAAGTTTCGACAGTCAAAACCTATTAAAAAGATGAAAAACAGTGTCGGGTGAAGTTTAAGATAGCTATTAGTGCCGGAGGTAGTGTTTGGATTTTGAAAAAAGCTGAAAGAGAAGACTTAGGTTAGAGCTTTTGGAGGTTAAATGGAGTTCACTCATAACATAATTTGCCAAACATCCAACAGGCCCTAAGCTTCAGAGAAGTTGTGTACTAGTGTGTGTACATGATTGAGCTGAAAAGTTATGATTTCTGAAAGAGTCAAGCTGGTTTTGGTATATATTGTTGGTTTTGAGCTTGAAAAGATTTTACTTGATGCGTCACTGGTTGTTCCAGTCTACTGTAGTCACCACCTGGTTATGCCCTTAAACTGTACAAGTATGACGGCCTTCATCCCTCAAACATGTCACCTGAGAATTCAAACAGCTGATATTTTCCAGTTGATTTACAGTTATTCATATCTTTATAGCTTGACTTAGATTAGGATATACGTTTACTTACTATTTTGCACGTCTAGTATAAAAGCTTAGTGAAATGGATTATGTTTGTGAGGATTGACCTTTGTTTTCTCCAGGTACATCTATAACATGGATGGCTTTGCAGTGGAATGCTCACCAAGACACGCCCTTGAAGCAAATGTAATCTGATATGAGATTCCAGTTTAATGTTCCTAGTGCTGGGTATTTTTCATTTTTGGTTCATCTAATTTCTTGATTTGTTCTGGAATATTGGTTTATGTCATTTTATGCCAAAACTTCCAACTAATCCTTCATTCCTGATCAAAGCATCCAATCTAAACTGAGAAGATTCAGAGTGTCCGAAAAGGATTGCAAATTTTGTTTTGTTTGCCCGGTGGTTTCAGTTTACACTAGGGACTTTTAGCTCTTTTTTTTTTTTTTTTTTTGACAGCAAGAATACACAAGTTAAACCAAATCAACCAACTCATATTTTCTAGCAGCAGTGGCTAGATCGTGGGCAAGCGCGATACAACTTCTACTAACATTAACTAAAGAACAGAACTCAAAATCAACAACATAGGACCTAATATCGTCTAGAATACTTGCAATCTCTAAGGGACCTGGCTTTTTGTCTTGAAGGAGCTTGCAGATGATTTTGCTATCCGATGGCACCGTGATTTGCTTGTATTCTCTATGCTTTGCTTCCACAAGGCCACGTAGGATAGCATAGCCTTTCGCTTGCAGGGCAGACGATGCTCTAATCCTTCCTCCTCCTTTTACCATTGTAATTTGGTCGTGCTTGATCACCCAGCCACTGAATATCCATTCCTCTTTTTCACCCCGTGTTATTGAAATCTCCAATTAGGATACCCACTGGGTTTGGGGCGGCAACTTTGCTTGCTTGGTGGAGGCTAGCCAGTTTATCCTTATTGCGGAGCCTTTGTCGCATGTCGGATCTGCATGGCTTCTTCTGAACACCACATTATCCCTATGTAGCCAGATTCCCCATAGGGAGGCTATGGAACAGCTTGCGCGCGAGCTATCAGGCCCGTCTTCTTTCCACATATAATTTAAGAAATTAATGATCAAGCTTCTGAACTCAACACCCGAGCTCCTGTCTGCATTGATTCCTAATTCTGATGCTTTCCAGATGTACTTGGTTATGGTACAGTCTCTGAACATGTGCTTTTCATCCTCTTCCATTCTCCCTCATAAGTGGTATTTATTGTCAACCATCACCCCTCTCTTAGGCCCTGTTTGGTACGATGTAAAATGTTTTCAATTGAAAACTGTTTTACATGGAAAACCATTTACGGAGGAAATACATTTTCCTACAAATTTTCCTTTGTTTGGTATGGAGGAAATTGGTTTTCCTTTCTTATCATTTTACATTGTTTAGTACAACTGAAAAGCAACTATCAACTACCCTCTTTTTCTCTTTTCTTTTCTTTTTTATCCTTTACTTTAGGGATTGTTCTCCCTCATTTTTACCAACTATAGTAGTATATACAAGTATATAACATGGAGTATTAATAAGTAGAGTAAATAATAATCAAAACCTAAATATTTCACTAGTAATATTATCAATAACATATGATCAAATATCGAAGTACTCAAAAATTTCACAAGCTTAGTATATAGTATAACTTGAAAGAAATAATAGTTCACAAACTCATTATTCAATTTCAACACTCTAATCAAGCTCATGTTAGTATGAACGTAGAGACTTTATGAACTTTTGGAGCCAAAGCCTACGAAGTGATTCGCTCTTTGTTAAAAATGCTTTAGCTAGCATCTCACGCTCAACCAAATGATCAAAGGCGGCATCACGAACTAGTTCATCAAAATCCTCCATCTTCATTATCTCTTCATGAAGCTTTTCCACATCAAGTTGGTTGTTCGAAAATTTTTTAAGAGCACTAACGGCTTCTCCTAATTGAGTAGATATTTGTTGCAAGTCACACCCTTCCTCTTCAACTCGAGTCCTCTTCCGATGTGGCCTAGGCTCTGAAGAAGTAGCACTCTCTGATTTAATTGGCCCATTTTCAGTAGTGGTTGTTGGCCCATTTTCAGTAGTGGTTGTCGGCTCCTGCCCACTCTCAATGCTAGTCACTTCAATGTCAGCAAATGACTTAGAAAAGTCTCCTCTAGCCATATCTTTGCCAGCAACAATTGATATTTCCTCATACATATCAATTTTTCGATTGAGATACCGCTCATGAGTTGGGTATTGTTGTTTAAAAAATGAAGAATATTATGAGCAAGATTATAAACAAAACATGATCACTGTCGAACAGAACATTCATCAATGAACTGCTCATGATCACAGTACCAAAAGATGACTTTGATTATGCAACCAGTATCCCCCATGAAAATACCTTCACCATTAACATCAACTTCAACATCACAACAAACATCCATAACCCAGATACAGAAATCAAAAACCCACTTTAAATCACTGACTTTTCTTGCTTATAACAGAAATTAATTATACCCAGATGAGCAAAGTGATGCAAAAATAGCCCAAAAGCAGCAAAGTCATGGGAAAATATTAACAGATGAAGGCAACAACAAAATAGCACATGGAAGGTGGGTTTTGTTGATTTGGCTAAGTTTAACAATAAATCAGAAGACAAAATCAGATAATTCACTTTAAAATAGCAAAATATATGTCAATAATGAATAAATCAGCCACCAAGTAGTATTGAAATTGAGCATGGTCACATCCCCAATGCAGGAATCTTATTATCACACATTATCAGCATATCAGGATCAATCCACAAGTAGGTTTACTGGTAAAGGAATTACTTTGTAACTTTCCCAACAATTGTCATTCTATTGTGTTAAAGTGTCCATCAATCAAACATAAATTCATAGTTCAGCAAAAAAAACCAGTTTGCAACGACATAGTTAATCAATAGATCCAATTCCGCAAATCAATCATTCAAACTAATAGGCATTCAAGCTCCTAAAACTGATAAAAATCATATTTAATTGTATCACTATGGCCTGACTTAAAGCATTACATATTAATCCAACAAAATAACCTGGTAAACATAATCAAGCCCTTCAATTGATAAAAATTTACACTTCAATAAATAATTAAGAGATGCTAAAAATTATCACATCAGCAGCATAAATCAGAAATTAAAAAGAGAAAATAGCACCAGAAAACTTATGGCTATTACTTTTTTTTTTTTTATCTTTCTTGTTCAACTTTTGGCAATTTCTTTTTTTGGATATAGTACTTCAAGCCTATGCCAGCCATCCAGAAAACTTATACCACCTAATTACCTACCTAAGATTTGTATGATTATCTGCCTGCTCAAGTTAATTAATTTCGTTCAAGAAGAATACCATGAATCATCATCAATCAATCACCTCCACAACTAGTTAACTCAATTATGTTGTTAGGTTATGAGACATATGACAAAACATAAATCATGCGGAAAACCTTAATGCCAGGAAACATATTATTTACACATAATCATTTAGCATAATTCAGATGCATACACTTTATAGCGTGCCCTCCCTAGTTGCACCCGAACCGAACAAGAACAAGTCTTTAGGACTCCAAGTGTCGTCCCTCCGTAGATAGTCCACAGCACGTCCGGATCCGCCTTAAGCTTGACCAACTAGAATCGCCCTTAAGGTACTATAAATTTCGGCTAATAGGGCAAGAGTGTATGGCTGATTTTTGCGAAAATCTTACCTTTGAATACTTGAATATTCCGTGTATAAATTTGTGTCCCTAGGCACATATTTATAGAGTTATGGAAAAGGACTTAGAATCCTATTAGAATACCAATTTAGTTTAATTAGAATCCTATTAGGACTCTTATTAAATAAAATCTATCTACTAGGATTAGGATTTAATCATAGAACAAATTCTAATAGCTTTAGGATTTGTATTGCACACAACCGTACACGAGCACGAGCACGAGCACCACCCGCGCAAGCCTTGCGGCCCACGCGAGCTGCACTCGCTCGCAGCCCAAATGTCGCAGCCCAGATTTGCTCCGCGCGCGCCAAGGCCTTGCCGGGCCTGGCCTTGCGCTGGGCCTGGCGGGGCTTGGCTGTGTGCGATTGATGCGTGTGGCTTGCTGGGCGATGGCCCGGCTTCGTGCTGGGCCTTCGTCTGGCACGCCTCGTCCGGTGCTAATTCGTACGATACGCTTCCGATTAAATTCCCGATTCCGGAATTTATTTCCGATACGAACAATATTTAACATTTCCGATTCCGGAATTAATTTCCGTTTCCAACAAATATTTAATATTTCCGTTTCCGGAATTATTTTCCGATTCCGATAATATTTCCGATTCTGACAATATTTCCGTTTCCGGTAATATTTCCGATTCCGGTAATATTTCCATTTCCGATAATATTTTCCGATACGTACCATGTTTCCGTTTCCGGCAACATCTACGACTTGGATAATATTTATATTTCCGATACGATCCATATTTCCGTTTCCAGCAATATCATCGTTTCCGGAGTATTCATTTCTTGCTTTTGACGATCTCAGCTCCCACTGAAACCAAGATCCGTCGATTCCGAATATCCATAGATGGAGTATTTAATGCCATTAAATACTTGATCCGTTTACGTACTATTTGTGTGACCCTACGGGTTCAGTCAAGAGTAAGCTGTGGATTAATATCATTAATTCCACTTGAACTGAAGCGGCCTCTAGCTAGGCATTCAGCTCACTTGATCTCACTTAATTTATTAACTTGTTAATTAATACTGAACCACATTTATTAGACTTAACATTAAATGCATATTTGGACCAAGGGCATTATTTCCTTCAGTCTCCCACTTGTCCTTAGGGACAAGTGTGCATTTCCTAATTCCTTTGTCGCTCGATGCTTGCTTTTGAACATAAGGTAAGAGTTGTCATCCTTATTACGTCCAGAGGTGTTCCTCGGTTTCAGAGTTCAACTGATCAAATAAACAGATAATCATAGCCTATGATTCATCTGAGCACGGCCATGCATTTTGTAGTTTCTAGCTCTCCGAGTGGCCTTGTACAACTTTCAGCATCTCATCCCGATTTATGGGAGGACAATCCCAATCTTGCGATCTTGAGATTAGACTTCGTTTGATAGGTGATTACCTGAGTGTTGCCTTTATAGCCTCCTTTTACGGTGCGACGGTTGGTCAACGTTAAAGTAAGCAGTTCTCAAACAAGTAATCTCAAATCACTCAGGTATTGAGGATTTAGTGTCTAATAATTTTAATGAAATTTACTTATGACAGATTTTCATCTCTTACAGTAAAGTTTCATAAGTCTGTTCGATACTAGTCTTCCCAAATTAAGTATCTATGCAAATGATTACGACATTGCCATGTCCACATAGTTCAAGAAACAGAACTACTAGTCATCTTGCATTCTAGTCGTCTAACATTTTTTACGCGTCCATCTTTATAGAAAACTCTGACCAGGGACCATTTTCAACTTTTGACATTCAAGTTCAATTGATAGACATTTCTTAGTCACAGGACTGGTCCTGACAGTCTATCTTGAATATATTGTCAAATTGAAGGGACTCATCATTTAATACTATACCAAGATTAAATGGAATATGAAAATACATTTCATATATGATAAATGTTTCAACCCTAATGGTTTACAACCATGGGCCTCAAACCCATCTTTAAAACAGTTCATGGAATTCAAAGCTATGCTTGATTTCCAGTGCTACAATGTGAGTGTTGCTTCTCACTTGTTGCATAGGTTTAGTTATCATGCTTTGCCAACCTTAATATCCTTTTCATCGAATATTCTTCGAGATAGATGATAAGATCTTTTGAGTATGTTTATTTTGTGATCTAGTCTTTCTTGCTACAATAGTGGTTCTACGCATTTTGCAATGAAGAACCTGAAGGAAATAGTGCCCTTGGTCCAAGTATGCATATAATATTAAGTCTAATAAATGCGGTTCAGTATTAATTAACAAGATAATAAATTCAGTGAGATCAAGTGAGATGAATGCCTAGCTAGAGGCCGCTTCAGTTCAAGTGGAATTAATAATATTAATCCACAGCTTACTCTTGACTGAACCCGTAGGGTCACACAAATAGTACGTAAACGGATCAAGTATTTAATGGCATTAAATACTCCATCTATGGATATTCGGAATCGACGGATCTTGGTTTCAGTGGGAGCTGAGATCGTCACAAAGCAAGAAATGAATACTCCGGAAACGATGATATTGCCGGACACGGAAATATGGATCGTATCGGAAATATAAATATTATCCAAGTCGTAGATGTTGCCGGAAACGGAAACATGGTACGTATCGGAAAATATTAATGGAAGTGGAAATATTGCCGGAATCGGAAATATTGCCGGAAAAGGAAATATTGCCAGAATCGGAAATATTATCGGAATCGGAAAATAATTCCGAAAACGGAAATATTAAATATTTGTTCGAAATGGAAATTAATTCCGGAATCGGAAATATTAAATATTGTTCGTATCGGAAATGAATTCCGGAATCGGGAATTTAATCGGAAGCGCATCGTACGAATTAGCATCGGACGAGGCTTGCTAGACGAAGGCCCAGCACGAAGCCAGGCCCGCGCCCAACAAGCCAAGCGCCCAACACGAAGCTGCCAGAGCCTCGCCAGGCCCAGCGCAAGGCCAGGCCCAGCAAGGCCATGGGGCGCGCGCGGGCTGATGCTCGTGGGCTGCGAGCAGCGCCTGCTCGTGTGGGCCATAAGGCCTGCGCGAGTCTGTGCGATGCTCGTTGTCGTGCACGCTCGTGTTCGTAACGAATCCTAATCCTATCGGAATTCGTGCATTGATTAAATCCGAATCCTAAAAGATTAAATTTATTATTTAGAGTTCTATTAGAATTCTAATTAATAAATCCATATCCTAGTAGGATTATAATTCCTTTCCATAAACTCTATAAATAAGGGCCTAGGGTCACATATTTAACAGATGATTTTGATGTATTAAAAAAGGTAAGATTTTTAAGCAAAAATCAGCCAAACACTTGTAACCCAAAATAGCCGAAAATCCTAAGTAACCTTAAGGGCGATTCTAGTTGGTCAAGCTTAAGGCGGATCCGGACGTGCTGTGGACTATCTACGGAGGGACGACACTTGGAGTCCTAAAGACTTGTTCTTGTTCGGTTCGGGCGCAGCTAGGGAGGGCACGCTACAAAGTGTATGCATCTGAATTATGCTAAATGATTATGTGTAAATAATATGATTCCTGGCTTTATGGTTTTTCCGCATGATTTATGTTTATTCATATGTATCATAACCTAACAGTGGTATCACGAGCCTCTTATTATTTTCATAATCTAAATTGCATGAACATGGTTAAATTTTACAAATTTGCAAAGAATTAAAGGGGTGATTAATTTTCGTAATTAATTGCAAATTGCGTTTATTTAATTATATGTACGCAGTTTTTCGGCAGTTTCTTCGTTACTCATCCAAATCGATTGATTTTTGTGTCAATTCCGCATGTAAAAGGCATTCTAAATTTTTGACAAAAATAGTGCTTTTCGGCCGAACCCAGAATTTCCAAATTCGAAGCCTAACTATGACTTTTTGGAGGTTTAAGTTTTTCGAACGCAAAAGTTTGTAAATTTAAGATGTTAAATTAAGTATTTGCGATTCTAGTTGATAAATCTTGAGTTTTTGATTGACCTACAATATATGTTTAACAATTATGAATGCCTGGACTTGTTAATTATACAACCTAATTTGTAATTATGATTAATTTGTTGCAATTCGAATAATTTAGAATTGATTTGATTTTCATAATTAATTAATAATTTAATTAGGTATCCATGATTAAAATCCACCATAAAAATTGTTAATTTATGTTAAATTTTAAATTTTTATGACCTAAATTTGAATCCATGTTAATCGGAAATTAATTAATTAATAAATTTCCGATTTTTTGCCCTAAAATAATGAAATTAATATGATTTATTAATTTGTCATTAATTTTAAATTAAAAATTTTAAATTTTATGAAAACGCTCATGAATGTTGCACGCACAAAGCAATGGAAGCTTCGTGTTACCCTTAAGGGGTGTTGTATAGTGCGGGCACGCGACGACGAGCAAGGGAGCTCGTCGCCCGTGCGGTACGAATGCAGCGAGCAACATAGCGTAGCGCGCGGGCGAAGCAAAGGCGCTGGCCGTGTGTGCTATGCGATGGGCGAGGGGCAAGGCAAGCGAGCAGTCGCGTGTGGGCAGCAAGCGAGCTGTGCCATAGCGCGTACTGCCGCGCGCAGCGAGCGCTGGCCCGCGCGCAGCGAGCGCTGGCCCGCGCGCAGCGAGCGCTGGCTCGCGTGCAGTGCCTTGCGAGGGTGAGCAGCAGCAGACGCGACACAGCACAGAGGCTGCGCGCATCGTGGCCAGCGATGGCTGCGTGTGCGTGTGGCCTATGGCTGTGCGTTGCGTGGTGATGTGCATACCTTGTGTTACGATTAAATCGTTTTAAATTTTAGTTTGAGATTTTCAGTTCATGTAATTTTAATTAATTTTAAAATTAATAATTTAAATTGTTTTCTTGGATTTTAATTTTGAATATTATAATTATTATAAATTTTAATTTATTCTAATTATTTTACTAAAATTAAAAACCTTGAATTAATTTAAATTCGACTGAAAATAAATTAAATAAGTGGATTCAATTATAAATTTATATGAGCTTTAAATTTTAATTAAATTTGTATGTTTCCGGTTAGACTAGAAATACATTTTTATGTTTAAAATTAGTAAAGCATATGAATTTATTGGTTTAAGTGGGAGCAATTTTAGTCATAAACTCTTGATTAGGTCTACAGATCCTTTAAGGTTAAACAACTTGATTAGAATTAATAAGGACTGAATAATTGGTAGATTATTGGTGCCCTTGATTAATTGCTGCAAATATTTATGTGATGCATAACGTGTTTTACTAACCAGCTATGTGGGCCATTCATGATAATGAATGGGTGAATGGTATATATTGTATATGTACTGTTTTGCAGGTTATGAAGTGACTAGTATGGCCCAAGTAGGATAGAAAATATGGTCTGCGTACCATTAATTTGAATGTAATTGGTCTAAAGCACCAAATTTGTTTTTCAATTCAAATATGGTCTGCGTACCATCAAATAGTTGTAATTAGTTTAATTATAGCTTATCCTATTTGAAGAAAATGGCGCCTCCCACGGAGATTTTCAAAACGGACTTTGAAGTTGAAGCTTCAAGATGAAGTCGGGCCATACTAGATCACATTTATCTTATGCATGTTTTAAGTTATTTATTTCTTTTAAATATGTCTTAAATATGCATGAGATCGAAGCTTGATTATGTTGCATGATTAAGGATTTTAGTTCACTTAAAATCTAACCAACATAGTAAGAGCCTTAAGTTCCAAACTTAAAAATTGAGTTAAAAGGTGCCATGCCAAAATAACACTTACTTGGATATCCTTTTTTCATCGATCTTAGTAATAGTTTTCCGCCATAGCGAGGTGTTACTTATCGATACTAAAGGGGTAAGGTACACAAATAATTGTGAGTACATGTTAGTTTTGGTGAAACTCAACGATATAAGTAAGGAGTCCTTTTATGTCGTGGCAAAATCGATAGGTTTACCTAATAAGTTCTTAGGCGTACCTATCAACCAAGAGTAGTTTCTAGACTATTAGCAAAAGGCTTTTGCTTACCTAAAATGTTTTAGAATTGAGTCAAAATACAAAATGTGCTTAATTCTTCAATGGTTTTAGGGTCTTGGAATCATTTTATTCACACTTGCCGGAACAATAAATTCGAATAAAATGCTAATGACTTGTTTAAATTGCATGATTGCTTTAATTTTCAAGTTATTACTCATGATAAATGTTTAGACTTTGCATGATTCAATGTATGTTTTAATTATTGTTTATAATTAAATGTCTTGCACTACCCTTTTAGAAAGGTAACAGTAAATTTCCTCGATTAGTAGTGAATCCAAGAACGATTCACGGAAATGAGAGAAAATGAGCAATTAAAAATGTACGTTTCTTTTGGCGACTTTTATGGTTGTTTTCGAGTATCAAAGTCGAATGGCGAACCAATTGGTGCTTGTGAATTCTGAATTTAAAATACAATGTAGTTTTGAGATCATAAAGCATTGAGTTTAAACGCCCAGCTTTACCAATGGTTAACAACCTAACATCTTTTATCCATTTAATTCTCGAATGAGTCTAGTCCCTAGACATTCGAATAGATAGATGCTTAGAGAACTTTAGAAGCTTCTAGTAAGATCATCTAGTTGAAAAGGAATATTCAACATAAATAAAATGGTAAGAACTTTGTTGGAGTGACATTGGACATGTCTAACAAAGTATAAAAGTCAACACTAAAGAATTCAATTTTTAACACTATTAGAAAGGGTACAAGAAATAGGAAAACAAGGAACAAAGGAAAGGAATTTTCAATTTCTTTTCTACCTATAAGTTTATGTTTAAAGAGAAGTGACCTAGCAATCAAACTTCCTTGGTATCATATACCGCTTGAGGTTCTTACTTCGGTGATAACTCAAACAATGGAAGCTAGGATACACTAATGACCTACAAGTGGGAAATGAAGCATGGCAATGCAACATTAGTTGTAGGGTCATCTAGTTTGTTTTAAGTCCTTTCAAAGGCTGGAACTTAATGGCTATTTTGTTCCATAATCAGCATACCTAAATTTCTATTTCAAACACAGAAAGACTCACATTCAGAAGAACAAAAACAATGTTAGTTTGTTTATTTGAATGAAATGGTCATTTACGGGTTGAGTCAATATGCTTGATTAAAACAAACAACTCTTTAACAATAAAAACTTTACTAGGTTCAAATCAAACCCTTGATTTGAGTTCCACTAATCTTTGGCATTGTTGCTTAGACCATATCAACAAGTTAACATTCATAAGCTCTATTTTGATGGACTTTTGAAAGTTGATTGATTTCTAGATCAATTCAAGACAAGCTAGTCTTACTTGTTGAAAGTAACAGAAGATATGAACTATTGTTAGAACGCCTAGACAATAGAGTTCAAAGCTAAAGAAAGATTTTATGACTTTATTATTTCACATGGTTTTGAGTGCATATTGGTTTATTTACTCAATGTGATATAAGTTTGAATCTTTTTGGCTAGTTCAAATATTCAGAAGTATAAAATCCACTTGGCAAGGGATCATAAAGATCTAGGTCAGATCATGTTGATGATTACTTAAGTCAAGAATGATCATCAATGATTGTGTGTTGTAAATTCACGATCTAGCTCCATAAGATATGGCATATCTACGTTGGAATAATCGAAGTCAATTAGTACTTGATTCGATCAATGATGAATCATAAAGACTTTTCCTATAATTTCTAAAACAAAATGCTCAACTACCACCAAACTAAACCAAATTCGTCAAAGCTATTGAAAAGTAATTTCAAAAGTAAAGAGTTGCTAAACTCAGTGGGAGCTTAGTGTTTGTTATTCAACAAACTAAGGCCCATGTCTAGATACATGTTTCATTGTGATTTATTCAAATGAGACACAAGGGTATTGTTTCTACCACGAATTTTTGAGAACATAATGTTTGTTTGCTCGAAATAATGTCCTTTTGGAGATTCGTTTCCAAAATGACAAGTGGGAGAAAATAGACCTCGAAAGGTCTTCAAGGCGAACAACAAACATAAACGGACATTCCGGAGGCTTTTCGAAGTTCTTCAGAACATCCGAACACGTATTCTTTAAGGACTTTAGAAGTGGCTTTAAAGAATAGACATCTCTTAGAAGACTTCACAAGTGCTTCAAGGAGAACAGAATATTCAAAGGACTTTCAAGTGGCTATTGATATTCTATTTGTTTGATGTTCTATACCCAAGTAGGCATAGAGTTCAAGTCACTGAAACTATGAGATTCTTCTATTAGATAGTGAAGAAACCTACAACTTGCAGTCAAACTATTATCATGTAGATTAATGAGTTTGTGACCTGTAAGAAAGCTATGACGAAACCCTGATTCCCTAAAATGGTTAGAGGCCATATATAGACTCAAATGTTTTAAATGGTTAGAGGCCATAAAACATACTCAATGTTTTGATGACAAAATTGAAATTTTGTTGATTTGCAAGAATAGTTTCACACCTATTGGTTGCAAGTTTGTTTTAAGGATAAAACCATCAAACATGAAATTGTGTTCACACACAAAGCTAGATTAGTTGCTAAAGGTTACAAGCAAATTCATGGCATGGATTGTGTTGAAACCTTATGCATAATCTTAATGCTCAAGTCTATAAATCAAGCAATAATTACATATTGGTACATATGACAATTGGATGACAAAACGTATTCCTCAATCAAATGTTGGAAGAAACTATGTACATGGTATGTCATAGGATTTGTGGATCCAAAGAAATGCTTGAATAGAAAGCTGGCTTATGAAATCTAAGTACAGATTTAAGCAAGCAATTGGGAATTGGAAATGTATCTTAGTGAAGCTAATAAGTATTTTAGTTTCATAAAATGTACATAATTCTTATAGATATATAAGAAGTTTAGTGGGAGTACGTACAACTTAATTGGTCCTATGTGTATCACACACATATCTCTCTATTGTGAAATAACATTCAAATGCTAATGACTTAGATTTGAAATTATTCATCAATGATGGACCATGGCGAAACTTAGTACATACTGGGTATTAAGATCTATTTAAGATCTTATAATATTGTTTTAGATTAAGTAATGGCATTTACTAAATCAAACACGGAAGACTCCATTGGAGATATTCGACCCATGTGAATAAATCTAAGTAATGAATGTTTGAACTATGTATAAGAATTTACTAAGTTAAACATCAAAGGATCTAAGTGAGATTCTTAACCTATATTATATGTCAAAGAATTTAGCTGGATTCAGTATCTACTGAAATTGAATGAGCTAAAGTTACATGAATAGAATTCAATTGGGAATTATTCTGCAAAAGAATTTATCATGTATGATATAATATGAGGATCGCCATTAACGTATCGTATGACTTTAGGCATGACGAACATATACCAATCTCTATTGATCTAAGTGAAGATCAACTAGATTGAGATCAAGAATACTTATGGTACTTGAAAAGGTACATAGGAATAGTTCTTGATTCAAGGAAATAAAGATATGCTAAATATTGATGCTACATGCATAAACACTGGCAAAGGATCAAGCAAGACCCTTTGGAGTTAACCATTGGCAAGGACGAGCTATAGAGCATCGTGTTTTGAAATGGCAACATGGATTGGAGACCATGAGTTGTTGCGTGGGAAATTAAATATTAATTTCTAAGTTCTAAGATACAGCTGGAAAGTCTTCCACATATCTGTGAACTGCTTGGATAAGTAAATCCAACCAAAGCATCACTAGCAACCTATACAGTTGAAGTAAAAGTACTTATTGCCTAAGAAGCAATAAAACAGGGTTGTTTATGTTAAAGAGCTCTTCACTGAACTTGGGTAGATGACATGTCTGTTCACTTAATGATTCTTCATTGCAAAATGCGTAGAACCACTATTGTAGTAAGAAAGACTAGATCACATAATAAACAAACTCAAAATATCTTATCATCTTATCTCGAAAAACATTCGATGAAAGGGATATTAAGATTGGCAAAGCATGATAACTAAACCTATGCAACAAGTGAGAAGCAACACTCACATTGTAGCACTGGAAATCAAGCATAGCTTTGAAATTCCATGAACTGTTTTAAAGATGGGTTTGAGGCCCATGGTTGTAAAACATTGGGGTTGAACATTTATCATATATGAAATGCATTTTCATATTCTATTTAATCTTGGTTTGGTCTTAAATGATGAGTCCCTTCAATTTGACAATATATTCAAGATAGACTGTCAGGACCAGTCCTGTGACTAAGAAATGTCTATCAAGTGAACTTGAATGTCAAAAGTTGAAAAAGGTCCCTGGTCGGAGTTTTCTAAAAAGATGGACGCATAGAAAACATTAGACGACTAGAATGCAAGATGACTAGTAGTTCTGTTTTTTGAACTATGTGGACATGGCAATGTCGTAATCATTTACATAGATACTTACTTTGGGAAGACTAGTATCGGACAGACCTATGAAACTTTACTGTAAGAGATGAAAATCTGTCATAAGTAAATTTCATTAAATTTATTAGACACTAAATCCTCAATACCTGAGTGATTTGATATTACTTGTTTGAGAACTGGTTACTTTGACGTTGACCAACCGTCGCACCGTAAAAGGAGGCTATGAAGGCAACGCTCAGGTAATCACCTATCAAACGAAGTCTAATCTCAAGATCGCAAGATTGGGATTGTCCTCCCATAAATCGGGATGAGATGCTTAAAAGTTGTACAAGGCCACTCGGAGAGCTAGAAACTGTAAAATGCATGGCCGTGCTCGAATGAATGATAGGCTATGATTATCTGTTTATTTGATCAGTTGAACTCTGAAACCGAGAAACACCTCTGGACATAATAAGGATGACAACTCTTACCTTATGTTCAAGAGTAAGCATCGAGCGACAAAGGAATTAGGAAATGCACACTTGTCCCTAAGGACAAGTGGGAGACTGAAGGAAATAGTGCCCTTGGTCCAAGTATGCATATAATATTAAGTCTAATAAATGCGTCAGGATTAATTAACAAGTTAATAAATTCAGTGAGATCAAGTGAGCTGAATGCCTAACTAGAGGTCGCTTCAGTTCAAGTGGAATTAATAATATTAATCTACAGCTTACTCTTGACTGAACCCGTAGGGTCACACAAATAGTACGTAAACGGATCAAGTATTTAATGGCATTAAATACTCCATCTATGGATATTCGGAATCGACGGATCTTGGTTTCAGTGGGAGCTGAGATCGTCACAAAGCAAGAAATGAATACTCCGGAAACGATGATATTGTCGGAAACGGAAATATGGATCGTATCGGAATATAAATATTATCCAAGTCGTAGATGTTGCCGGAAACGGAAACATGGTACGTATCGGAAAATATTAATGGAAATGGAAATATTGCCGGAATCGGAAATAGTGCCAGAAACGGAAATACTGCCAGAATCGGAAATATTATCGGAATCGGAAAATAATTCCGGAAACGGAAATATTAAATATTTGTTCGAAACGGAAATTAATTCCGGAATCGGAAATATTAAATATTGTTCGTATCGAAAATGAACTCCGAAATCGGGAATTTAATCGGAAGCGCATCGTACAAATTAACATCGGACGAGACTTGCTAGACGAAGGCCCAGCACGAAGCCAGGCCCGCGCCCAACAAGCCAAGCGCCCAACACGAAGCTGCCAGAGCCTCGCCAGGCCCAGCGCAAGGCCAGGCCCATCAAGGCCATGGGGCGCGCGCGGGTTGATGCTCGTGGCTGCGAGCAGCGCTTGCTCGTGTGGGCCATAAGGCCTGCGCGGGTTTGTGCGATGCTCGTAGTCGTGCACGCTCGTGTTCGTAACGAATCCTAATCCTATTGGAATTCGTGCATTGATTAAATCCTAATTCTAAAAGATTAAATTTATTATTTAGAGTTCTATTAGGATTCTAATTAATAAATCCATATCCTAGTAGGATTATAATTCCTTTCCATAAACTCTATAAATAAGGGCCTAGGTTCACATATTTAACAGATGATTTTGAAGTATTCAAAAAGGTAAGATTTTTAAGCAAAAATCAGCCAAACACTTGCAACCCAAAGTAGCCGAAAATCCTAAGTAACCTTAAGGGCGATTCTAGTTGGTCAAGCTTAAGGCGGATCCGGACGTGCTGTGGACTATCTACGGAGGGACGACACTTGGAGTCCTAAAGACTTGTTCTTGTTCGGTTCGGGCGCAGCTAGGGAGGGCACGCTACAAAGTGTATGCATCTGAATTATGCTAAATGATTATGTGTAAATAATATGTTTCCTGGCATCACTACTACAAAAACAGGAATAAGTAACGCCGAATAAGGTACGGTTAAGTGTGATAAGCGTTTCCTATGATCATATAGTACGTTTTTCTTTGATAACAGTTCTATGGGGGAAAGAATATAGAACGGGTACCTTATTTAACAGTTTCATATTCTTTTACCCTGGTAAAAGAATAAATAATATTATTAAATCTATACATACAAATCGCTAAGCGGTGATAGATAAATGCATACTATTTTCTAAAAAAAAAAAAAAATACAAAATAACTATATCAGTATTGGCGGCAGACAAAACTCAAATTAACTCTAAGAAAATGAAATATCTCCCGCAAAACACAAACCTAAAGCCCATAATTAATAAACTCAAATCAAAATGTTATTACTAAAACTAATATACTCATACCCTAGCCCACCTTCCCCCATTAGGCATTAGCCGCCAACTCCTCCACTCCTCCGTCTATCTCTCTGTTTTACCTATGTGTTTCTCTTTCCCCATTTCATAAATTACTAGTTTAAGAAATTGTCATTGTTCCATTTCGATTTCCACGCCAATACTCCTCACACATGATTCTCATTTCTCAGCAGATTAAATCATTGAGAAATGGTTTGCACTCTTTCGATTTCTGTATATTCCTCACAAGCTTAATATATGATTTAATGTTTATTTGATCAACCCCTTTTCCTATTTCTCATCATTAATATAGGTTTTCTTGTCTTGCCTTTAATTTGAATTTTCGAATTGAATTACAGGAGATCTGATTGAATTTTGGTTATTTTTATGTTCTCTTTAATCGTCAGACTCGCCGCCGTCATGATTGCCGCTCCACCATCATATCTCCGACTCCTGTCTTGTTGCTGCCCCAACTAACACCGTTTTTAAGGTTTAAGGTAACATAATTTTTACAAGTAAAGTGCATGACGAAGATACCTGGTTATGGGTGCTGGCATTTTAACGCAATCCAATCCCAACTTTAATTATGTTATTTTGACCTTTAGTGCATGACGAAGATATCTGGTTTAAACAAGACAATTATATTTACAGGGGGATACTAGGATTCGAATTTATTACTTATATATTTATTGGCATTGACTAATTGTCTAATTTTATCAAGTCATGTTGCATATTGGTTGGTCCATTTAAAACTAGATTAAGAAAATGTCAAACGTTTGTGTGGGACTATGCTGCTTAATTGTCACAAATTGCCTTGAACATTTTCTAATAGCTCAAAATCAACTTGATTATTACTAGCACATAACTCTGAGTCTCTGATATTAGAATTTAGAACAGGACATTAGATGGGAATATTTTGGTATCTCTTGTTTGTTATGGAACTAATAACAAGTATGAAGATGAATGAAGGAGCTTATATTCAATGACAAAGCAATTGAATATGATGAATATTGCCATAATCATAAGCCACAAGTATGTGGCCTATTTGGTAGTGTCTTTTGTGACTTTGGGCCTGAGTTTATTGTAGTTGACACAGATGGTTATGATCCACACGCCGGCATAATTGCATCTATCATTAATGAAAATCCTGCCCGGTTATTCTGGTGTGATTGTAAAATTATAAACACTTTTTAGACAGTTAATGATTCCAACTCAACAATTGGAGTATGTCAACAACTAGGTAGCCAATTTATTTTTCTCTTCCAAAAACTTAAATGCTTCAATTATTGGTTCTTAATCTTAAAGTCCTCTAATTCTCTTTTGGTGATTTCAGGTTTAAGTCTAATGCAGAGCAGCGAGATAAAGTTCATAGTTCATCGTTTTTTTTCCAGTTGCAGTCAAGTGAAAGAGCTAGGAAATATTTGAAGAGGCGAAGAACTTATAAAGAATTATAGTATGGGAAGTGGGAACATCAATTTATTCATTTTTTGTTTTTAATTTCAGTTGTAAATTAGAGTTACTTCGTAATATGTATGTTTGTGTATTTGAACTTTATTGTAATATTAACACATATATACAAGAAGTTTTTGGAAATCGTATATTAAGAATTGTTTAATTTTTTTTTTTTTGAAATAAATAAGTATATAGTACGCCTATGTATGGAAGATGTTCTGTATCTCAATATTTAACAAGAAGAATAGAGGACAGTTATGTATGGAAGGTGCGCTTTATTATAGAGTATAGGAGACAGTTATGTACGTTAACCGTTCTATATTCCTTTTTCATTTTCTGATTTTAGGAAGGGAATAGAGGACGCTTATCTCTTATCACTGTACTTTATGATTAGGTATATAAAACGCTTCTTTTACCCGTTTTATAAATTTTATAGCGCGCTGAGTTGGAGAACGCCTCTAAGGCGTCCTATAAAGTGTATTTCAACAGTACTCTATGCCCCTTTTTGTAGTAGTGCATTAAGGTTTTCCGCATGATTTATGTTTTGTCATATGTATCATAACCTAACAGTGGTATCACGATCCTCTTATTATTTTCATAATCTAAATTGCATGAACATGGTTAAATTTTACAAATTTGCAAAGAATTAAAGGGGTGATTAATTTTCGTAATTAATTGCAAATTGCGTTTATTTAATTATATGTACGCAGTTTTTCGGCAGTTTCTTCGTTACTCATCCAAATCGATCTTTGTAAATAGATCTTAATACCCGTAAGTACTAAGTTTCGCGTTGGTCCATCATTGATGAATAATTTCAAATCTAAGTCATTAGCATTTGAATGTTATTTCACAATAGAGAGATATGTGTGTGATACACATAGGACCAATTAAGTTTTTATGTACTCCCACTAAACTTCTTATATATCTATAAGAATCATGTACATTTTATGAAACTAAAATACTTATTAGTTACACTAAAATATAGTTCCAATTCCCAATTGCTTCCTTAAATCTGTACTTAGATTTCCTAAGCTAGCTTTCCTTTTCAAGCATTTATTTGGATCCATAAATCCTATGACATACCATGTACATAGTTTAGTCCAACATTTGATTGAGGAATACGTTTTGTCATCCAATTGCCATATTTACCAATATGCAATCATTGCTTGAATTATAGACTTGAGCATTACGATTATGCATGAGATTTCAACACAATCCACGCCGTGAATTTGCTTGTAACCTTTAGCAACTAATCTAGCTTTGTGTTTGATGGTTTTTATCCTTAAAACCAATTTGCAACCAATAGAAGTAAATTATTCTTGCAAATCAACAAACTTTCAATTTTGTCATCAAAACATTGGTGTCTATATATGGCCTCTAACCATTTTAGGGAATCTGGGTTTCGTCATAGCTTTCTTACAAATCACAAACTCATTAATCTACATGATAATAGTTTGACTGCAAGTTGTAGGTTTCTTCACTATCTAATAGAAGAATCTCATAGTGTCAGTGATTTGAACTCTATGCCTACTTGGGTATAGAACATCAAACAATAGAATATCAATAGCCACTTGAAAGTCCTTTGAATATTCTGTTCTCCTTGAAGCACTTTTAAAGTCTTCTAAGAGATGTCTATTCTTTAAAGCCACTTCTAAAGTGCTTAAGAATAAGTGTTCGGATTTTCTGAAGAACTTCGAAAAGCCTCCGGAATGTCCGTTTATGTTTGTTGAGTAACGAATATTCTGCCGAAAAACTGCGTACATATAACTAAATAAACGCAATTTGCAATTAATTACGAAAACTAATCACCCCTTTTAATTCCTTGCAAATTTGTAAAATTTAACCATGTTCATGCAATTTAGATTATGAAAATAATAAGAGGCTCGTGATACCACTGTTAGGTTATGATACATATGACAAAACATAAATCATGCGGAAAACCTTAATGCCAGGAAACATATTATTTACACAGAATCATTTAGCATAATTCAGATGCATACACTTTGTAGCGTGCCCTCCGTAGCTGCGCCCGAACCGAACAAGAACAAGTCTTTAGGACTCCAAGTGTCGTCCCTCCGTAGATAGTCCACAGCACGTCTGGATCCGCCTTAAGCTTGACCAACTAGAATCGCCCTTAAGGTACTATAAATTTCGGCTAATAGGGCAAGAGTGTATGGCTGATTTTTGCGAAAATCTTACCTTTGAATACTTAAATCTTCCGTGTATACATTTGTGACCCTAGGCACATATTTATAGAGTTATAGAAAAGGACTTAGAATCTTATTAGAATACCAATTTAGTTTAATTAGAATCCTATTAGGACTCTTATTAAATAAAATCTATCTACTAGGATTAGGATTTAATCATAGAACAAATTCTAATAGCTTTAGGATTTGTATTGCACACAACCGTACACGAGCACGAGCAAGAGCACCACCCGCGCAAGCCTTGCGGCCCCCGCGAGCTGCACTCGCTCGCAGCCCAAATGTCGCAACCCAGATTTGCTCCGCGCTCGCCAAGGCCTTGTTGGGCCTGGCCTTGCGCTGGGCCTGGCGGGGCTTGGCTGTGTGCGATTGATGCGTGTGGCTTGCTGGGCGATGGCCCGGCTTCGTGCTGGGCCTTCGTCTGGCAGGCCTCGTCCGATGTTAATTCGTACGATACGCTTCCGATTAAATTCCCTATTCCGGAATTTATTTCCGATATAAACAATATTTAACTTTCTGATTCCGGAATTAATTTCCGTTTCGAACAAATATTTAATATTTTCGTTTCTGGAATTATTTTCCGATTCCGATAATATTTCAGATTCTGACAATATTTCCGTTTCCGGTAATATTTCCGATTCCGGTAATATTTCCATTTCCGATAATATTTTCCGATACGTACCATGTTTCCGTTTCCGGCAACATCTACGACTTGGATAATATTTATATTTCCGTTTCCAGCAATATCATCGTTTCCGGAATATTCATTTCTTGTTTTTGACGATCTCAGCTCCCACTGAAACCAAGATCCGTCGATACCGAATATTCATAGATGGAGTATTAATGCCACTAAATACTTGATCCGTTTACGTACTATTTGTGTGACCCTACGGGTTCAATCAAGAGTAAGCTGTGGATTAATATCATTAATTCCACTTGAACTGAAGCGGCCTCAAGCTAGGCATTCAGCTCACTTGATCTCACTGAATTTATTAACTTGTTAATTAATACTGAACCGCATTTATTAGACTTAACATTAAATGCATACTTGGACCAAGGGCATTATTTCCTTCATATGTTACCAGCAAGAACAAGAGAAAAGTAAGAAATATTCAGCGATGAGTTATTTATTTACCTGAACATAAGTATTAAAAGCAATAGGAGATATACTGTGACCATCTTCACGCTGTCATCCCATCCAAAGCCAGAGGTCCCACGAAGTTTTGAGATTATTCCCCATGCAGCTCTCACTGTCCTCATATGGTTCTCAACATGATCAGCGGTACAAGTAGTGTGAAATAGGTCCGAAATATTCTTTGCAGCTGCTACGAAAGAACTAGTTCTGAATGAATTATTTGGCCTGTTTCCTTTTCTCACTTCTTCAGCAAGAAATTCCAGCAATACCTTCGACATTGGTTTTGACCAACGAAAATTCGCTTTCTTTTCTTCTTTTTTCACCTGCATTTGCATTTGAAAAGTACAAATGTACAAAAGACACAGTAAAGATAATCAATGAGAAAAATATAGCATTCTAATAAACTTTTCATTCAATACTTGAATCAATGAGAATCAATTCCCTTGACTCATATGAAAGACAAACAGAGACAAGCTGCATACAATTATACAAGTCTGCTCATTTGTCCATTGTACTAAGGAGATTTGTTATACCATCCTTGACTAGTTCTAGACAAGTGTGAGGGGGTCAAAAAAGCACGAGGCTAATGCGTGACCTCGTCCCTCGTGGGTGTGACGATTCTTTTTATTCAATCAAGTGTAATTGGATTTCCTGTGAGTATACACCCAATTGACTAGTAATATAGGAGTCGCCATTCAGTTTTTAACGACAATGAGAAAAACTGACAAAACCCGGTTATCGTGACATAAAGGAGTGCAATTATGTTTGACCACGACGGCCGTAGGTTCCCTTGTGATCCCTGGTGTGGGGATCTCTCAACATACACCCGCAAGGTAGAGATTGAGGGTTCGGGGGACTGTAACTACCGAGAGGAGTACTTCGCTCGTCGATAACTCCAGAGGCAGGATATCCTTACTAGCTCAGCATAAATAATTGAAGGGACATGCGTTAACTATTAAACTAACCTGAGTTGATTTTAGCAATATGCAACATATAATACTAATTCGATCGTGATTATCTGATTTAAATAGCATTAAGGGACCTAGCATGATAATCCGATTTCCCAAAAATATCATATTTGTTAGGCGTGATAGAACAATCAGATTTAGTTAGTTTAACAGTTCATAAAAAGGGCGAGGAAAGCAGTTAAATCATCGAAAGGGGACACATTACGACGCACCCTTGAGAGGTGCGTCACGGTTCTCTGAAAACTAACCACTTTGACTTTGCTATTTCTCCTTTTTATTTAACGAATCTCAATTATGGGACAAGATACGTTCTGTTCGATTTATGGATCGATTGCGACAGAACGCGTGAACAGTTTCGCAGCGAGAGGCTTAGGCTAAGGGTTGGAGTCAATACTCAGAATATAATTGTGTGTTGTTGTTGTTTTCACGTCGAATTTAGGGGTCTATTTATAGGGAAGAGTTCGTGGAAAGATAGAATTGCAGAGTTTCTAATCCATAAAGAATTAGGAAAAAACACGTACCCAAGTATTTTCAGCGCCCAGGCCTGGGCGCCGAAGATTTCGGCGCCCAGAGCCAGGCGTTGAAAATAGGGTATGGGCTGTTTTCTTTAGTCAGATTCGGATTCCTGAAATCCGTAGAGTTTGAGATTAATTCGAGTCTTTTAGCGCGTATCAATTTTATGACGGAATGCGTCTGGGCCCGTTACGAACTCTAGGCTCGTTAGGATTTCAATTAATACGTAACTCTTATTTCCGAATCATATTAGGAATAGGATTCTTGTAGTTTTCTATCTCATTTAGGATTTATGTTGGAATGCAACACCTAATTCTGACAGGTTTCTATCTTTTATGATTTGCCACTTTTAGAAGCTACCTTTTACGGCAGTTACTATTTTTAGCAGGTTTCCATAAATAGCACGTTTCGGGTGAAATGAAAAGGGGAATTGAGATTCGTTTATTTTATAGGAGATGCGTTGTCAAGTGGATATTTATGTTTTCATCATCGAACCTTTCCCTTTCGGGAATGGGGACAAAAGTAGGTGTCTACAGTTAGCCCCCACTTTGACTGAGTCTTGGAGTAAGACGATGGTCAAAGTATTAGACGGAGTGCGTCACACAAGCCATGGTGTATTGTGACCTATTTTGCGAGGGTCTCACGAGCCCCCGAGTGATAACATTTGACTTAAGGGTCATCACTTGAAGTGTCGACATATCCCTCACGTGTCATTGGGATTTGTCAACTGATAGTATAGAAACTTCCTCACTTTGTCATTGGAAGGATCTAAAGGTGCGTAGAAACTCCCTCACTTTGTCATTGGGAGTAGCTACAGATGTTTTTGAAATCAAAGCTATAAAGTGTAATTGGGCCTGGCCAAGCCCAATCACGAGGTAAAACGTTTTTTTTTTTAAATTCTCATTTTCAAGGCTAGTTAAACGAGAAAACCCCCTTGTTTTTATAGGACGTAAAACGAAGGAAAATCCAGCACCCTTGTTTTTATAGGACGTAAAACGAAGGAAAATCCAGCACCCTTGTTTTTATAGGACGTAAAACGAAGGAAAATCCAGTAAAAGTTATCGCTGCAGCGACTAAGGACCTGCGCGGTTTTAATGGCGCAGACCCCGCCGGCTAAAGATGGCGAGCCTGTCCGCTAAGGGTGGACACCCCGTCCGATAGAAGTGGACGAATCTGTTTTTGAAATTTGAAAATGAGGACCTACGCGGTTTGTGGCGTAGACCCCGCCGGCTAAAGATGGCGAACCTTGTCCGCTAAGGGTGGACACCCCGTCCGATAGAAGTGGACGAATCTATTTTGAAATTTATTTTGCTTTTTTGAAAATAAGGACCTACGTGGTTTGCGCCGTAGACCCCGCCGGCTGAAGATGGCGAGCCTATTTTAAATTTGAAGACTTTATTTTTGTCGAAAACTAAGGACCTGCGCGGCTAGTGACGCAGACCCCGCCCGCTGAGGGTGGGCAAGCCCTGTCCGCTGAGGGTGGACGTCCCTGAATTCGTTTTCTTTTCGATTTGGGAACTCGCGCGGTTTGTGACGCGATCTTGCCGACTGAAGATGGGCAAGTTCCTATTTCTTTGGTTCTTTGTGATTTCTTTTGAGGATTTCTTTTTATTCATTCTTGCAAGAGCGAATTCTTTCGAGGGGTGCTCGAATTTAGTTGTAACCTCAACGTGGGCTGACAACGTGTTCAGACGGATCTTTGTCTTGCGACTGTCCGCTTTCGTGATTTTGAGCTAGTCTTTACGGCTCGACTTGGTCTTTGATCAGAGGACCGTGCACAAGTGTCAGTGACGTCCTTTCGATGAGGTCGAACCTATTGTTGTTCTTTTTTGAGATATCCAAACATGATATGGTGTATGGCGCAGTCTGGGAATATGATTTTGATCGCGCGCTCCTCGTTGGAGTCTATTTTTTTCGCGAGCCCCCAAGCACTGGGGCTCGTCGGTTGTTTTTCGCATCTTGTAATCATGTTTGGGGTCATGCTCGTATGTGCGAGCGACCTTCTATAGTAGTGTGCTACTTTAGCGAAGCCGTGGAGTGCGACTTTAGTTTTCAGGCGACACCCGGTTTTAGTTTGGCCCGGATTAACCCTTTGACAGACAAACATTTTTTATTTGGAAAACCAATGACTTGACGACACATATTTTGGTGTTTCGAAGAATGGCCATGATATTTAACTTGCTTTTTTTTTGAAAAGTGTACATAAGCATTTTCTGAGACGAGTCTAAGTTTCGACCAAGTTTTAATGTTATTATTTTTTCTTTCTTATTTGGGAGCTAAAGGTGCTTTGGGCTTGATCCTACTTGCAATAGGGCCTCGTGTTTAGCAACACGGTCTTAAGTCCTTTCCTGTTCCGTGTTTTGTGAAATCTGGGCCTTGGGCTGCATTTTCAGCGCCCAAGGCCTGGCGTTAAACATTTCGGCGCCCAGCTGTGGGCGCTGAAAGTCCTTTCCTGGTAATATTTGACTTTCGGATTTCCTAACACGTTTTCGAATGGGATCAGGATGTCATCGGGTGCGTTCAGCTATATATAGGGGCTAGATACGTCCCTATTTTCTACTACTCTCAAATTCTTTCTTTTCCTTTTGTTGTGCTTTAATTATTAATTGCTTTTGCCATGTCGATCCCTACTTTCTCACTCCAACGGACTGTTAGGCGTTGGCTACGGGCCCTTACTCCCACAGAAAAAGCTTTGTTAAAAGAATACCACTTAGAGGCACTTTTAGGCTTACAACAAATTAATATTGATTATAACTTTCTGCATGCTGCCCTAAGCTTTTGGGACTCCGATCATCATGTTTTTGCCTTTCGGGGCAATGAAATATGTCCTTTGCCTGATGAATTTGCTGCGATCCTTGGTTATCCTACTAATGCTACTCCTGTTACCCCTGGCACTATTGAAGAGGGTAAAACAACCATAAGGGCTTTCCTAGGGCTAGATGATAACATGTTTGCTGAAATTGTTGTAGATGATAAGGTTAACTTGGCAAAACTTGTAAAACATCACTTTAAGCCTAGTAAGAATATGACCGAACAGAAATTGAATATCCGAGCCCTTGTATTTTGCTTGTTGAATCATTATTTGCTATCGAATAACAATGGTGAGTTCGGTGACATAAGGTTGATCCCCTTGATTAGCCAGATGGAAAGTTGCTATTCTATCATGCCGTTGATTGTTGCCGAGACTTTGCTGAGTGCGGATGAGCTGAAGAAGGATGCCAAATCTGAACATTTTAAGGGAAGCCCCCTATTACTGCAGGTAATCGATTTTTCTTTGCGCGCGTACATGTCCCTTTTGCATATATTTCTTTTCGCCTGGGGCTGAGTTTCAGCGCCCAGGGCTGGGCGCTGGAATTTTCGGCGCCTGGTCCTGGGCGTTGAAACTGCGCCCCAGGAACCGTTTTTTCTTTCTTTTCATTCTTTTGATTCGATCGTACCTGTTTTGCAGATTTGGCTTGCGGAACGGCTTAGACTTTTGGAAGCTCCTGCCGATCCTAAACATTATCGCCCTATAGCTTTGGGTAATCGAAAATACTTGCACCAAGGCCAGGACGAGGCCGAATGGACCTCCTTTTTTACTTATGGCATTTGTTCTATTAAGTGGGTGGTACCATGGTGGGGTTTGACCACTATGACAGGGGGTTCTGATGTATCGGTTTATGTTTCTTTGTTGGGGCTATCTCGTCCCATTTATATTTTCCCTTACCGAGTCATGCGTTAATATGGTTTAAGGCAGACTATCCCCTTTTCTGATACGGTACCACCTAAGGTAGCGGCCTTTTCACAAACACCGGTCTTAGCGTGGGCTAAGTATTATGATGGTCTCCCGCGTTGGGCCGTAGCTACAAATGGCTTTGTGGGTCTTTCTGAAAACTACAAGTTGTGGATGAGCTCCGATGACAAAGATGTGAGGACCAAGGCTCGTAATGGGGAGCCGGCTGAGCTTTTGATACCTCGTATTCGTGTTAAGTATGAGGGTCCTGATTCTGCCAAACCTCGTACCTATAGTGTTAAGACTGTGAAAGCTCGTCTTGATCGAAAGTGAAAGGAAGTTCCTCCCCGTTCCAGTTTCAGGCCTAAAAAGATGCCTAACATGAAGGGGCCTGCTGTTGTTAAAAGAAATGCAAGCTCTCGCGGAGATCGTCGCCGGAACAATGTATGGGTTAGGAAGGCTCAGCCGCCTGTAGAAACAGTGGCTAGTCTAGTTGATGATAATAATCCTTCTCCCATCATTGCCTGTGCCCTCGAGGCTGAGCGGGCTATAACTGAGAACGTTTCTGAAGCCTTGGCATCTTTGGAAGTTAGTGTCCAGGAGCCGGTTCTTATGGAGATTGACATTGGGGCAGCGCAGAAGACTGTGGGAGTGGATCCTGCGAATATTGCCCTCTACAAGACTTTATTTGATGATCCAGAAGAACTAGAGTAGTGTAGTTCTTGCTAGGGTGTAGGTGCCCTCTATTTATTTCAGTCGTGTTTGTTTTTATTTTTAGCACTCTGTTTTCCTTCTTATTATATTTTAATAAAGGCGTATTTTTAGTTTTCATTTATTTCTGTTTCTCCTCTTTTTTATGTATTTTATATGTCTAACACTTTTTGCACAAAGAATATTTTTTTTATTATTTGGACCGAATCCTTGGTAAGGATTGCCTACGTATCTTGTCAGAATCAGGTCGCGCGTAGTTATAGCTTTTGAATTAGTTCTAGTATGCCGGATTTCGGTAGATATGCCCTGAGGTGGAAACATATTACTTAGTCGGTCAAATGAGTGAAGTATTATCATTATTTTCATCTGCCATTTTTTTTGCCATAAGTCGTGTAACATATGAAATTCGAAATTCGACTAATTTGTATGGCTATATTCTTGGTTGGTAAGCCTATTTGGATACGTACTGTACCCCCCAAGTGTTCGTTATTTTTCCGTTGTGTGCGGATAAAATGACGAGCACTTCTGAAAAGAAAACTTTTGGCAGGCAGAGAGTTTCAACGCCCAGGCTGGGGCGTCAGAAATTTCGGCGCCCAGCCCTGGGCGCTGAAAATGACTTGGGTGGTCAATTTTTGACGCTTTGCTTCACATGTTCTTGCGTTTATTTCTATTTCTTTTTTTTTTGTGCCTTGATATTTTGCTTCGTATTTAAAGTTAATTTTGAGGCTATTTTGGAGGCTTTTTTGACTGTTAGCGTGAAACGCATTTTTGTCCAGATTAATTTTTTCTATTGGTGACTCGAAACAGTTTTGAAAATGGAGTTAGGGTGCGGAAGTTATGAAGATCTTTGTGTAGGCTTTGGAGGTGGGTTGTTAGTGAAGGGTATGATGGAATCTATGTTTTATGAATCTGTTTTTTTTTTTTGTAACATTTGCATTGTTTTGGATTTTTGAATTCCTTTGATTTTGGGTTGCATGGATTGGCTCTTATGATGACACTGGTTGGCTTTTTAGGTTTTGGGGATATGAATGGGATAGTGTGGTTTATTTTGTGGGTTTCGGGAATCGGTTCCCATGGCACTATTTCAAAACCGAGTGGGCTTTGTTTGTTGGGCCTATAGTGGGCCGCCTCTTTATTTTGTATTTTGCAAGTACATTTAGTGTTAGAATAAAAATTTTAGGAGAAATATTACGCCTTTATTGATTCGGAAAGTAAGGAAAACACACTGAAATAAAACTGACCTATATTCTAAGCGGCCTTAGGACCATCTAAAGTCTCTATTATTTTTTCTATCAATCTAAAGAACTACTAGGCGCTTTTTACTAATGGTGCTCTATGTGGCTCAAGCCTGGGGTTTAGTCTCATAAAACTTCGGTCCTTCACCGGTACTCATCTTGAATTCCATTCCTTTTGCATTGACCCACTGATATGTCTTCACCCATCCGTTCTCGACCTCTTCTAGCGTTGATGCAGGAGAGATTAACCGGGTTGGATCGAAACCTTCATCTTGTAAAGCTAGGGTAGTCATCACAGTCTCATTCTCCATAGGCCTCGATTCGTTAAACAATGTCCATAGAGCCTGGTTGTCCAATATTTCAGCTGTTTTAGTCTTGGTGAGGTGGGGTGCCTCATCCAAGGTGTGGCAGTCATGGAAAATTTCAAATCCGGGTTTTAGCAAGCCATCCTGAACGAAGGGTTCAGGGAATTCACAGCATGGGTGTTCTTCTCCTTCCCGAATGAACATCCCGTTAAGGGTCCTTTGATATGGGGGAAGGAGGGTGGTTTGTTTGGCTTTGTTAAGGCGTAGCCTAGATAGGCGGTCAACAATATCTTCCTCCGTTGGTTCATAACCTAAGCCAAAGGGAGTAGATTTGTCGGGAAAAGGATGGAATGTGTATTCCTTCTTCCTTATGCCCAATGGGGTTCCTGGGAAATAACTTTGAGCTAACAGCATTCTAGGGATGACTCGGGATGCATGCGGGTCTAGGAATGTTGGATCATAATCTTCGATGAACTGGATTGTTTCTTCCATTTGAAACCCATAAAGGTCGTCTGCAGTTTCGGCCGTTCCAACCATAGTACAACTGACGTCGAGAGGAGGAGCGCGGATTTCTGGTATTACCCCGTTATGGTTAAGTTTAACCATTTGGTGCAAGGTAGAAGCCACACCTCCTAAGTCATGGAGCCAAGGTCGCCCCAAGAGGAGGTTGAAAGTGGGCTTGATGTCGATTATTTGAAACTCCGTGGTGCGTGCCACAGGCCCGGTTTGTATGGTAAGGTTGATTTTTCCCAATACAGGCCTTCGGTAGTTATCATAAGCTCGTACCCCTTGCGTGGAGGTTTGGAAGTCATCGTTTTCTAGCCCCAAGCAATGGGCGGTTCGCAATGGGCAGACGTTAACCGCCGAACCATTATCTACGAGCGCTAGGGGGATGTTTTGTCCTTTGCATCCAACCACTAGGTAAAGGGCTTTATTGTGAGCACCCCCCTCTTTTATCGGTGAAAACTATGGCCTTTTCTCTGGCATCTCTCGTGACATGGCTAACCAATGAGTCAGGTGTGATATCTGTAGGTACTGAGATGAGGTCAAGTGAGCGAATAAGCTTTTCGCGATGTTCCTTTGAAGTACACATAAGATCCCAGATGGTAATCTCGGCCTTGGTTCTTTTTAGTTGTTTCAGGAGAGGATTTTCAATGACTTCCGCGACGGTGGCGTGCCGTCCATTCTCAGGAGTTTGCCTAACCGGGATGTCGTCCATAGGAGGTGGGTGAATATCGGTTGGTATATTCTTCCGGATCGGGTGAGGTTGTCGACCTCGGGCTCCTGAGGGGTGGTGTCAATGAGAGCATACCCGGGCCAAGTTTCAGTGAAGAAGTCCTGGCCCGAGACTTGAGATAGGTAAATATCTTCAGCATCATCGTTCCACACACCACACACTTCCCTCTCGATTCGATCCATAGGGACCACAGCGAGTGGTGCACCTTGAGGTGTAATATACACCGTGGGGTCGAAATTCTCTGGTTGGTCGAGAGAGATGTGACAAGAGCCGAGTGGGCTCTTGTTGTTGTTGGGTTTGCCAACGTTAGGGAGAGGTATCACTTCATCCTCTATCATGTCCTGGATCGTATGTTTTAGATTCCAGCAGTTTTCAGTGTCATGCCCATTTCCTTGATGGAGTTTGCAGTAAGTACCTTCGACCCAATATTTGCTTTTGACAGGAGGGTCACGGGTGGGGCCTATAGGTCTCAACTTTCCTTGATTAGTTAGTCTTTCAAAGGCTTGTACCAAAGTTGACCCGAGTGGGGCAAACCTTCGGTCTCGGACCCATCTTGCAAGGTTTCTTCGGGCGGGAGTCTCTTCTACAGCATGGACTTCTTGGGCTTGGGATGTGTTACCCCGATTATAGGTGTTGGTCTTATATGTGGGTTTGCTCTGTATGGTTTTAGCGAGGTCGTCCTCGATCTTTATTCCCACATCATAAACTCTTTTGAAAGTGTCAAGTCCCAGGTACCTAAGGTGTTGTCTGTAAGCCGGGTCCAGGTTGTCAATGAATTTTTGGACCAATTCTGTTTCGGGAGGGCTATTGATTAGGTGGGCCGCCTGGTCCCTCCATCTAGCAAAGTAGGTTGTGAAACCCTCATTTTTCTTTTGGAAGAGAACTTCCAGCTCGTGCATGGTGACTTGGAAATCCATGTTCGACGAGTATTGCTTGATGAAGACATTGACAAAGTCTTCCCAAGTGGGGAAGAGCTTAGGGTCCTGATGATAGTACCATTTGAGCGGCACAGGTTCCAAGGACAAAGGAAAGGCAGGTAAGTACATGGACTTGTCCACGCCTTTCAAGTTCATGGTATTCACAAAGCTCAGTAGATGATCACGGGGGTTGTCCGTGGCCTTGAACTTTGGTAAGTCAGATGAACTGAACTTTTCTGGTAATTTTCCAGGAAAAGGTTCAGGATCGAGAGAGAAGTATTTGCTCCCCATGGTTTGCTGTAGGACCATTTTTTCAATCCTCTTCTCGTTATCGAGGTCATTTTTGGCTTGCGCAGCCGCTAAAGCTTCATTTTCCATTTTCAGTTGGCCCAAAAGTTGGGTCATTTGGACCATCTGGTCTCGCAAATCTTCGATGGACATGTTTGAAGGTGCGAATCGAGGTTGGGGAAGCGGAGATCCTTGAAATGAGGGACGACGGACGGAGCTTGGAGTTACTAAACCTGGTGTTGGCGATGTATCTTCGAGACGCACTAACCGTTGATTCCCTGATCGGCACCAAGTGGCAGGACCAGTCCTAGGCATAAGATAAGCTAAAGTTTAGGTTCCCAAAGTTTCAAGCATTACTTAGTCTAGACTTCGACTCTCTAAATTGGTTTTTCACTCTTTCTTTTGTCGGTACACTTTTTGATTTTTTTTATTTTGGTCATTCTTTGGATTTTCGAAACACTTGCCCATGTGACATTCATAGTTATTAACACGTTCGGTTTTGGTGCCGGGTATTGTCGTCGTAGGAGGCCTAACAACGACACAAAGAGTTATTAATTTTTTGCGAGTCGCTTTTGAAATCGAGTGCTTTTCTTATGCCCTCGTAGCAATTCTTTTTATGAACATTTTTTTGCGCTACGTATTTTCCTTTCGCGCGGGCACCGAGGCTGCTGCGCCTGACCAGAAGGCCAAGCAGCAACTTCAGCGCCCAGCGAGGGGCGTGAGAAATTCTGGCGCCCAGCCAGGGGCGTTGAAAATTCGTCCCTGGCTGGTTCTCGTTTTCTGTCTTCTATTTATGCGACTTCGATTTGCGTGCTTGCCTAATAACGTCCTTTACGCGTAACAGCGTTTGTGGGATTCGTTACAGGCCATCCCGAGCGTCGCTTATTTTGTGGCAATCATTCGGGTTTGCGGAACACGTGTTTCGGTATAACTCTTTGGCAAATTAGTCTATGAATGTTTGGGCAATTTTTAAGGTCGTTGGTTTTCTAGGATAGTTTGTCACACACAATCACATATTTCGCTACACATAACTACATTACTAACATGGATTTAAAAATTAAATATGCCACGTAGTTTATGATAGGCTTCTATGGGTAGTTTATTTGCGCCTGGCTTGGTACCGCTTCTATCGTAGATCCAACACATGCCCCGGTCGAGGTAGTGTCTTCAACAGACGAATTTCTCCCAAGAGGCCAACCCGCAAGTGCAAGCCAAGGGGGCATGCAGGCGAGAGGGACCTAATGAGCGAGCGATTGGGTTCAGGATAGGTGTACTACCTGCACAAGTACCGAGTGGGAAACATGCGCGGCGTATGCACCCCCCTATTGGCGAAAAAAGGTATCCTTAGTCCAACCTCCCGAGGGAGCCGAGATTCGTTATGCGGTTCTGCCCGTTCACATTAATATGCTGAATTTCAGGTCGTCCCAACTTGATGGGGAAATAAACGCGGGGTAGGATCGTTTCACCCTTCGGCTATTTTGATTACCTACAAGCACGAGTATTTCCTTCACTATCCCCAGCGGAGTCGCCACTTTGAGGGGGTCGAAAAAGCACGAGGCTAATGCGTGACCTCGTCCCTCGTGGGTTTGACGATTCTTTTTATGCAATCAAGTGTAATTGGATTTCCTGTGAGTATACACCCAATTGACTAGTAATATAGGAGTCGCCATTCAGTTTTTAACGACAATGAGAAAAACTGACAAAACCCGGTTATCGTGACATAAAGGGAGTGCAATTATGTTTGACCACGACGGCCGTAGGTTCCCTTGTGATCCCTGGTGTGGGGATCTCTCAACATACACCCGCAAGGTAGAGATTGAGGGTTCGGGGGAATGTAACTACCGAGAGGAGTACTTCGCTCGTCGATAACTCCAGAGGCAGGATATCCTTACTAGCTTAGCATAAATAATTGAAGGGACATGCGTTAACTATTAAACTAACCTGAGTTGATTTTAGCAATATGCAACATATAATACTAATTCGATCGTGATTATCTAATTTAAATAGCATTAAGGGACCTAGCATGATAATCCGATTTCCCAAAAATATCATATTTGTTAGGCGTGATAGAACAATCAGATTTAGTTAGTTTAACAGTTCATAAAAAGGGCGAGGAAAGCAGTTAAATCAACGAAAGGGGACACATTACGACGCACCCTTGAGAGGTGCTGTTAGGTTATGATACATATGATAATACATAAATCATGCGGAAACAACCATTAATCCAGGAATACATATTATTTACCATAATCATATAGCATAATTTAGATGCATACTCTTTGTTGCGTGCCTTCCCTAGCTGCGCCCGAACCGAACAAGAACAAGTCTTTAGGACTCCAAGTGTCGTCCCTCCGTAGATAGTCCACAGCACGTCCGGATCCGCCTTAAGATTGACCAACTAGAATCGCCCTTAAGGTACTAGAATTTTCGGCACTCTTAGGTAAGAAATATGGCTGAATTTTTCTCTCAAAACTCACTTTGAATACTTGAATAACTCGTCATAAATTGTGAACCCAGGCCACATATTTATAGGGGTATGGAAAGAGAATTGGAATCCTATTAGGATACGAATTAATTAAATTAGAATTATAATAAAACTCTTATTTAATTAATTTATCAAATAGAATTAGGAATTTAATCATTAAACGAATTCTGCACGTTTTAGGTTTCGTATGCGAACACAAACACTTACGCGAGCATGACCCGCAAGCGTGCAGGCCATGCCCGCGCACAGCCCACACGGCCGCACGGCCCACGCGAGCTACAAGCCCACGCGAGCTGCAGCAATGCTCGCAGCCCACTGCTCGCAGCTGCGCGCGCTGTGCGCGCTGCCACGGCCTGCTGGGCCTGGCCTTGCGCTGGGCCTGGCGTGGCCTTGGCTGTTCGTGTGGCGCGCTTGGCTTGCTGGGCGATGGCCTGGCTTCGTACTGGGCCCTCGTCCGGCAGGCCTCGTCCGATGCTTATTCGTACGATACGCTTCCGATTAAATTCCCGATTCCGGAAGTTATTTCCGATACGAACAATATTTAATATTTTCGATTCCGGAATTAATTTCCGTTTCGAACAATTATTTAATATTCCCGTTTACGGAATTATTTTCCGATTCCGATAATATTTCCGATTCAGACAATATTTCCGTTTCCGGCAATATTTCCGATTCCGGCAATATTTCTATTTCCGATAATATTTTCCGATACGTACCATGTTTCCGTTTCCGGCAACATCTACGACTTGGATAATATTTATATTTCCAATACGATCCATATTTCCGTTTCCGGCAATATCATCGTTTCCGGAGTATTCATTTCTTGCCTGTGACGATCTCAGCTCCCACTGAAACCAAGATCCGTCGATTCCGAATATCCATAGTTGGAGTATTTAATGCCATTAAATACTTGATCCGTTTACGTACTATTTGTGTGACCCTACGGGTTCAGTCAAGAGTAAGCTGTGGATTAATATCATTAATTCCACTTGAACTGAAGCGGCCTCTAGCTAGGCATTCAGCTCACTTGATCTCACTGAATTATTAACTTGTTAATTAATACTGAACCGCATTTATTAGACTTATCATTGAATGCATACTTGGACCAAGGGCATTATTTCCTTCAGTCTCCCACTTGTCCTTAGGGACAAGTGTGCATTTCCTAATTCCTTTGTCGCTCGATGCTTGCTCTTGAACATAAGGTAAGAGTCGTCATCCTTATTATGTCCAGAGGTGTTCCTCGGTTTCAGAGTTCAACTGATCAAATAAACAGATAATCATAGCCTATGATTCATCCGAGCACGGCCATGCATTTCACAGTTTTTAGCTCTCCGAGTGGCCTTGTACAACTTTTAAGCATCTCATCCCGATTTATGGGAGGACAATCCCAATCTTGCGATCTTGAGATTAGACTTCGTTTGATAGGTGATTACCTGAGCGTTACCTTTATAGCCTCCTTTTACGGTGCGACGGTTGGTCAACGTCAAAGCAACCAGTTCTCAAACAAGTAATCTCAAATCACTCAGGTATTGAGGATTTAGTGTCTAATAATTTAATGAAATTTACTTATGACAGACTTTCATCTCTTACAGTAAAGTTTCATAGGTCTTGTCCGATACTAGTCTTCCCAAAGTAAGTATCTATGCAAATGATTATGACATTGCCATGTCCACATAGTTCAAGAAACATAACTACTAGTCATCTTGCATTCTAGTCGTCTAACGTTTTCTATGCGTCCAATTTTATAGAAAACTCCGACTAGGGACCAATTTCAACCTTTGACATTCAAGTTCACTTGATAGACATTTCTTAGTCACAGGACTGGTCCTGACAGTCTATCTTGAATATATCGTCAAATTGAAGGGACTCATCATTTAATAAACCACAAATTAAATGGAAAAATGAATTCTTTTCATTTATTGTGAATGATTAACCAATAATGTTTTACAAAGATTTAAACTCTAAAACTTCAAAACATTAAACAGAGACATCAAAGCCATTCTCCAATATGCTTGATTCCCATAGCTGCAGTGTGCGAGTTGTGCTTCGCCTGCGGCAGAGGTTTAGTTAATGGATCTGATATGTTGTCATCAGTTCCAATTTTGCTTATCTCGACTTCTTTTCTTTCAACGAACTCTCGTAGAAGGTGAAATCTACGAAGTACATGCTTGACTCTCTGGTGGTGTCTAGGCTCTTTTGCCTGTGCAATAGCTCCGTTATTGTCACAATACAGGGCTATTGGTCCTTTAATGGAGGGGATTACACCAAGTTCACCTATGAACTTCCTTAGCCATATAGCTTCCTTTGCTGCTTCATGTGCAGCAATGTACTCCGCTTCAGTTGTAGAATCCGCAATGGTGCTTTACTTAGCACTTTTCCAGCTTACTGCTCCTCCGTTGAGGCAGAAGACAAACCCAGACTGTGATCTGAAATCATCTTTGTCGGTTTGGAAACTTGCGTCCGTATAGCCTTTAACAATTAATTCATCATCTCCACCATAGACCAGGAAGTCATCTTTGTGCCTTTTCAGGTACTTCAGAATGTTCTTGGCAGCAGTCCAATGCGCCTCTCCTGGGTCTGACTGGTATCTGCTCGTAGCACTGAGTGCGTACGCAACATCCGGGCGTGTACATATCATAGCATACATTATTGAACCAATCAATGATGCATATGGAATCCCATTCATTCGTCTACGCTCATCAAGTGTTTTTGGGCACTGAGTCTTGCTTAGAGTCATTCCATGAGACATGGGTAGGTAGCCTCGCTTGGAGTCCGCCATCTTGAACCTATCAAGCACCTTATTGATATAAGTGCTTTGACTAAGTCCAATCATCCTTTTAGATCTATCTCTGTAAATCTTGATGCCCAATATGTACTGTGCTTCTCCTAGATCCTTCATCGAAAAACATTTCCCAAGCCAAATCTTGACAGAGTTCAACATAGGAATGTCATTTCCGATAAGTAATATGTTGTCGACATATAATACTAGGAAATCAATTTTGCTCCCACTGACCTTCTTGTATACACAAGATTCGTCTGCGTTCTTGATGAAACCAAAGTCACTGACTGCTTCATCAAAACGTATATTCCAGCTCCTGGATGCCTGCTTCAATCCGTAGATTGATTTCTTTAGCTTGCATACCTTTTTAGCATTCTTTGGATCCTCAAAACCTTCAGGTTGTGTCATAAAAACAGTTTCTGTTAAAACGCCGTTTAAGAAAGCAGTTTTGACATCCATCTGCCATATTTCGTAATCGTAATATGCAGCGATTGCTAACATTATCCGAATAGACTTTAGCATTGCAACTGGTGAAAAGGTTTCATCGTAATCCACACCGTGGACTTTCCTGTAACCTTTTGCAACCAATCTAGCTTTGAAAACTTCAAGTTTCCCATCCTTGTCCTTTTTCAGTTTGAAAACCCATTTGCTTCCAATGGCTTGGTAGCCATCTGGCAAATCGACCAAATCCCATACTTGGTTTTCAGACATGGAGTCTAATTCAGATTGCATGGCTTCTTGCCATTGCTTGGAGCTAGGGCTCGTCATAGCATGTTTGTAAGTCGCAGGTTCATCACTTTCAAGTAATAGAACGTCATAGCTCTCGTTCGTCAAAATACCTAAGTGCCTTTCCGGTTGAGATCTATATCTTTGCGATCTACGCGGGGTAACATTTCTAGATTGACCATGATTCTCACCAGATTCTTCTAAAGATCTCTGAGCTTCATCCTGAATGTCATCTTGAGCATTCTCTAGAGTTTGTTGTTCGACTCGAATTTCTTCGAGGTCTACTTTTCTCCCACTTGTCATTTTGGAAATGTGATCTTTCTCCAAAAAGACACCATCTCGAGCAACAAACACTTTGTTCTCAGATGTATTGTAGAAGTAATACCCCTTTGTTTCCTTTAGATAGCCCATAAGGATACATTTGTCAGATTTTGGATGAAGTTTGTCTGAAATTAATCGTTTGACGTATACTTCACATCCCCAAATCTTAAGAAAAAACACATTTGGAGGATTTCCAAACCATAATTCGTATGGAGTCTTTTCGACAGCTTTAGACCTCTATTTATAGTGAGTGCAGCTGTATTTAGTGCATGTCCCCAAAATTCTAATGGAAGTTCGGCCTGACCCATCATTGACCTGACCATGTCTAACAAGGTTCTGTTCCTCCGTTCCGACACACCGTTCCATTGTGGTGTTCCAGGAGGAGTCAATTCTGATAGAATTCCACATTCTTTCAGATGGTCATCAAATTCATAGCTCAGATATTCACCGCCTCTATCAGACCGCAGTGCCTTAATCTTCTTGCCTAATTGATTCTCTACTTCACTCTGAAATTCCTTGAATTTGTCAAAGGATTCAGACTTATGCTTCATTAGGTAGACATAACCATACCTACTGAAGTCATCAGTGAAAGTGATAAAGTAGCTGAAACCACCTCTAGCATTTGTACTCATTGGTCCACATACATCTGTATGGACTAAACCCAATAGTTCATTTTCTCTTTCTCCAACTTTAGAGAAAGGTTGCTTTGTCATTTTGCCAAGTAAACATGATTCGCATTTACCATAATCCTCTAAGTCAAATGGTTCTAGAATTCCTTCCTTTTGAAGTCTTTCTAAGCGTTTCAAGTTTATATGGCCTAATCGACAATGCCACAGATAGGTGAGATCTGAATCATCCTTTTTGGCCTTTTTGGTATTTATGTTATATACTTGTTTGTCGTGATCTAATAAATAAAGTCCATTGACTAATCTAGCAGATCCATAAAACATCTCTTTAAAATAAAACGAACAACTATTGTCTTTTATTAAAAAGGAAAATCCCTTAGCATCTAAGCAAGAAACTGAAATGATGTTTTTAGTAAGACTTGGAACATGGAAACATTCTTCCAGTTCCAAAACTAGCCCGGAGGGCAATGACAAAAAGTAAGTTCCTACAGCTAATGCAGCAATCCGTGCTCCATTTCCCACTCGTAGGTCGACTTCACCCTTGCTTAACTTTCTACTTCTTCTTAGTCCCTGTGGATTGGAACATAAGTGTGAGCCACAACCTGTATCTAATACCCAAGAAGTTGAATTAGCAAGTATACAGTCTATAACGAAAATACCTGAAGATGGAACGACTGTTCCGTTCTTCTGATCTTCCTTTAGCTTTGGACATTCCTTCTTGTAATGGCCTATTCCATCACAATAAAGACAGCTTGATGTGGACTTGTCCTGCTTTGATTTAGCATTGCCCTTGGACTTTCCACCTTTCTTGAACGGTCTCCTTCTAGCCTTGAGTAAATCTTTGGCTTCACAGTCCAGTATTATTTCAGCCTTTCTGACAAGGTGAACAAATTCTGCAACTGTTTCTTCTCTTGGTTCACTTAGGTATAGTTGCTTGAAGCGACCAAACCCACTGTGTAGTGAATTGAGCAAGATAGAGACTGCCATCCTTTCGCTTATTGGTGTTCCTAGTAGACTTAGGCGATCAAAGTATGAACGCATAAGATCCACATGGAACCTCAGTGGTACGCCTACCCTCTGTTTAGTGCGAAGGAGCTGAACATGTGTTTCTTGGACCTCCATCCAATAACACCTGTTGGGAGAACTAACCTTTAGACCAGACATTGATTCAATCAACTCATGGACGTTCAGGTCCCTGTCCTCCGTGCTTCCACGACAGATATCCCTCAGATTCTTGATGAGCGTAAAAGGTTCATAGGCTACAAACCTTCTAGCCCAATCATCAGGGATATTGTTCAGCATGAGACTCATAACCCTTTTGAGATCCGCATCCCAGGCGTAAAATCTCTCAGGGGTCATGTCTCTGGCATAGTAGCTTGGCATGGGATGTGATAGTACATACTCAAGTCCATTGAGTTTGACTATTTCAACTAGCTTAGCTTCCCATTCAAGAAAATTTGCCAGGTTCAGCTTGACCATAAGCTTAGAACCCATGATAATGTTTTGATTGTTGTTTGCCATATTAAAAACTACAATTGAAAAGAATAAACAAATAAATAACCATTCACAGTTTCTCTTAATAAACTTAAATTCTAGCATACATGCATAATTCAATGTTTATTAAGCATTTTATTCAAGTTATGTGTTCCGGCAGGTGTGAATAAAATGATTCCAAGATCCTAAAATCATTGAAGAACTAAGCACAGTTTGTCGACTTAATCCTAAAACATCTTAGGTAAGCAAAAGCCTTTTGCTAATAGTCTAGAAACTATTCTTGGTTGATAGGTACGTCTAAGAACTTATTAGGTAAACCTATCGATTTTTCCACGACATAAAAGGACTCCTTACTTATATCGTTGAGTTTCACCAAAACTAACATGTACTCACAATTATTTTTGTACCTTGCCCCTTTAGGACCAATAAGTAACACCTCGCTGAGCGAAAACTATTACTAGATTGATGTAAAGGATATCCAAGCAAGTGTATATTTTGGCATGGCACCTTTTAACTCAATTTTTAAGTTTGGAACTTAAGGCTCTTACTATGTTGGTTAGATTTTAAGTGAACTAAAATCCTTAATCATGCAACATAATCAAGCCACAATCTTATGCATAATTAAAACATATTTAAAGCAATAAATAACTTAAAGCATGCATAAGATAAATGTGATCTAGTATGGCCCGACTTCATCTTGAAGCTTTGACTTCAAAGTCTGTCTTGAAAATCTCCGTGGGAGGCACCATTTTCTTCAAATAGGATAAGCTATAATTAAAACTAATTACAACTATTTGATGGTACGCAGACCATATTTGAATTGAAAAACAACTTTGGTACTTTAGACCAATTACATTCAAATTAATGGTACGCATACCATATTTTCTATCCTATTTGGGCCATACTAGTCACTTCATAACCTGCAAAACAGTACATATACAATATATACCATTCACCCATTCATTATCATGAGTGGCCCACATAGCTGGTTTAGTAAAACACATTATGCATCACGCAAACATTTGCAGCAATTAATCAAGGGTACCAATAATCTACCAATTATTCAGTCCTTATTAATTCTAATCAAGTTGTTTTAACCTTAAGGATTCGTAGACCTAATCAAGAGTTTATGACTAAAAAGCGCTCCCACTTAAACCAATAAATCATATGCTTTACTAATTTTAAACATAAAAATGTATTTCAAGTCTAACCGGAAACATACAAATTTAATTAAAATTTATAGCCCATATAAATTTATAATTGAATCCAAAAATTTTAATTTGATTTCAGTCGTATTTAAATTAATTCATGATTTTAATTTTAGTAAAATAATTAGAATAAATAAAATTTATTATAATTACAATATTCAAAATTAAAATCCAAGGAAATAATTTAAATTATTAATTTTAAAATTAATTAAAATTACGTAAACTGAAAATTTCAAATTAAACATTCAAAACGATCTAATCGCAACGCAAACACCCTACGTATCGCACGCCCATGGGCCACACGCACACAGCCATCACTGGCCATGTGCGCGCAGCCCATGCGCTCGTCGCATAGCTGCTGCATCTACCCATCGCAAGCCATCGCACAAGTTGGTGCTCGCTGCGCGCGCGCCAGCGCTCGATGCACGCGATCCATCGATCGCTGTGCGCGCTCACCAGCGCTTGCTGCGCGCGCTCCAGCGCTCGATGCACGCGAGCCATCGCTCGCTGTGCGCGAGCCATCGCTCGCTGTGCGCGAGCAATTGCTCGCTGCGCGCGATCGACGCTGGGCGCAGCGCTCGTGGCACGCGAGCTTGCGCTCGCTGCGTGCGAGGCTGCGCGCGGTTGCGCGAGGCAGTGCGCGTTGTGGCGCAGCTTGCTTGCTGCCCACACGCGACTGCCGTGCCTTGCCTTCGCCCATGCCTCATTCGTCCATAGCTCGTGGCCCACGACACAAGGCAGGGCTGCTGCCTTGTGCTCGTGCACCATGCCCTTGCTCATTGCATTCGTGCCGCACGGGCGACGAGCTCCCTTGCTCGTCGTCGCATGCCCGCACTATACAACACCCCTTAAGGGTAACACGAAGCGTCCATTGCTTTGTGCGTGCAAGTTATATGAACGAATCGCATAAAAAATTTAAAATTTATATTTAAAATTAATGACAAATTAATAAATTAATATTAATTTCATAATTTTAGGGCGAAAAATCGAAAATTTATTATTCAATTGATTTCCGATTATCATGGATTCAAGCCTAGGTCATAAAAATTTAAAATTTATCATAAATTTACAATTTTTATGGTGGTTTTTAATCATAGGTTTCTAATTAAATTATAATTAATTATGAAAATCAAATTAATTCTAAATTATTCTAATTTTCAATTAATTAATCATAATTACAAATTAGATTGCATAATTAACAAGGCTAGGCATTCAAACTTGTTAAACATATACAGTAGGTCAATCAAAAATTCAAGATTTATCAACAAGAATCGCAAATATTTAATTTAACATCTTAAATTTACGAAATTTTGCATTCGAAAAACTAAAACCTTCGAAAAGTCATAGTTAGGCTTCGAATTTGAGAATTCTGGGTTCGGCAGAAAATTATTATTTTTGTCAAAATTTTAGAATGTCTTTTACATGCGGAATTGACACAAAAATCACTCGATTTGGATGAGTAACGAAGAAACTGCCGAAAAACTGCATACGTATAATTAAATAAACGCAATTTGCAATTAATTAACAATTACGAAAATTAATCACCCCTTTTAATTCTTGCAAATTTGTACTATTTAACCATGTTCATGCAATTTAGATTATGAAAATAATAAGAGGCTCGTGATACCACTGTTAGGTTATGATACATATGATAATACATAAATCATGCGGAAACAACCATTAAGCCAGGAATACATATTATTTACACATAATCATATAGCATAATTTAGATGCATACTCTTTGTTGCGTGCCTTCCCTAGCTGCGCCCGAACCGAACAAGAACAAGTCTTTAGGACTCCAAGTGTCGTCCCTCCGTAGATAGTCCACAGCACGTCCGGATCCGCCTTAAGATTGACCAACTAGAATCGCCCTTAAGGTACTAGAATTTTCGGCACTCTTAGGTAAGAAATATGGCTGAATTTTTCTCTCAAAACTCACTTTGAATACTTGAATAACTCGTCATAAATTGTGAACCCAGGCCACATATTTATAGGGGTATGGAAAGAGAATTGGAATCCTATTAGGATACGAATTAATTAAATTAGAATTATAATAAAACTCTTATTTAATTAATTTATCAAATAGAATTAGGAATTTAATCATTAAACGAATTCTGCACGTTTTAGGTTTCGTATGCGAACACAAACACTTACGCGAGCATGACCCGCAAGCGTGCAGGCCATGCCCGCGCACAGCCCACACGGCCGCACGGCCCACGCGAGCTACAAGCCCACGCGAGCTGCAGCAATGCTCGCAGCCCACTGCTCGCAGCTGCGCGCGCTGCCACGGCCTGCTGGGCCTGGCCTTGCGCTGGGCCTGGCGTGGCCTTGGCTGTTCGTGTGGCGCGCTTGGCTTGCTGGGCGATGGCCTGGCTTCGTGCTGGGCCCTCGTCCGGCAGGCCTCGTCCGATGCTTATTCGTACGATACGCTTCCGATTAAATTCCCGATTCCGGAAGTTATTTCCGATACGAACAATATTTAATATTTTCGATTCCGGAATTAATTTCCGTTTCGAACAATTATTTAATATTTCCGTTTCCGGAATTATTTTCCGATTCCGATAATATTTCCGATTCAGACAATATTTCCGTTTCCGGCAATATTTCCGATTCCGGCAATATTTCTATTTCCGATAATATTTTCCGATACGTACCATGTTTCCGTTTCCGGCAACATCTACGACTTGGATAATATTTACATTTCCGATACGATCCATATTTCCGTTTCCGGCAATATCATCGTTTCCGGAGTATTCATTTCTTGCCTGTGACGATCTCAGCTCCGACTGAAACCAAGATCCGTCGATTCCGAATATCCATAGTTGGAGTATTTAATGCCATTAAATTCTTGATCCGTTTACGTACTATTTGTGTGACCCTACGGGTTCAGTCAAGAGTAAGCTGTGGATTAATATCATTAATTCCACTTGAACTGAAGCGGCCTCTAGCTAGGCATTCAGCTCACTTGATCTCACTGAATTATTAACTTGTTAATTAATACTGAACCGCATTTATTAGACTTATCATTGAATGCATACTTGGACCAAGGGCATTATTTCCTTCAGGTGCGTCACGGTTCTCTGAAAACTAACCACTTTGACTTTGCTATTTCTCCTTTTTATTTAACTAATCTCAATTATGGGACAGGATACGTTCTGTTCGATTTATGGATCGATTGCGACAGAACGCGTGAACAGTTTCGCAGCGAGAGGCTTAGGCTAAGGGTTGGAGTCAATACTCAGAATATAATTGTGTGTTGTTGTTGTTTTCACGTCGAATTTAGGGGTCTATTTATAGGGAAGAGTTCGTGGAAAGATAGAATTGCAGAGTTCTAATCCATAAAGAATTAGGAAAAAACACGTACCCAGGTATTTTCAGCGCCCAGGCCTGGGCGCCGAAGATTTCGGCGCCCAGAGCCAGGCGTTGAAAATAGGGTCTGGGCTGTTTTCTTTAGTCAGATTCGGATTCCTGAAATCCGTAGAGTTTGAGATTAATTCGAGTCTTTTAGCGCGTATCAATTTTATGACGGAATGCGTCTGGGCCCGTTACGAACTCTAGGCTCGTTAGGATTTCAATTAATACGTAACTCTTATTTCCGAATCATATTAGGAATAGGATTCTCGCAGTTTTCTATCTCATTTAGGATTTATGTTGGAATGCAACACCTAATTCTGACAGGTTTTTATCTTTTATAATTTGCCACTTTTAGAGGCTACCTTTTACGGCAGTTACTATTTTTAGCAGGTTTCCATAAATAGCAGGTTTCGGGTGAAATGAAAAGGGGAATTGAGATTCGTTTATTTTATAGGAGATGCGTTGTCAAGTGGAGATTTATGCTTTCATCATCGAACCTTTCCCTTTCGGGAATGGGGACAAAAGTAGGTGTCTACAACAAGCAACCAAAGTGCAAGCTTAATAAAGAAAATCTGTCAAGCACATAACAAGATTACAGCTTCATCATTTTCATACAACACAAGAACATGTCTGACCAGGACTAAACAAAAAAGCAAATGGCTTAGAGGCCTCAAGCAGTCAAGTCTTAGTATCACTGTTCTAGTCAGTTGCCAGCTAATATATGCTCACAATGTCCGAGGCTTCTTATATGCAGTCCACATCGCCAATGATATGGCGTTTCTCTTTTTCACACACTCTTTTGTTTCTTCTCTCACTTCCCTTCGAGTAAGTGGTGCTCTTGCATCTTGTGAATTCATCTCCATGTCAGCTTCTCTTGCAATTGGGTCATTTGGATCTACGCCTCTAAGGTAGTTGTGTATCACACAACAAGCTAGAACCACATCAACTTGTGTTTTCAATGGCCAAAATGGCTCGGCATCCAAGACACGAAACCTCTTCTTCAATACACTAAATGCCCTCTCTACACACATTCTAAGTGAAGAATGGCGAAGATTGAACAACTCTTTTTCATTTTCAGGAGGGTTGTTAGTATACTCTTTCAAATGATAACGAACTTTCCTAAATGGAGGCATAAAACCTTTACGATCACCGTACCCTCCGTCATCCAGATAATACTTTCCTATATATGTAAATAAAATCACAAATCATTACCAAATTATCAATCAATCTACAACTACAAAAAATAAGAGAAAACAAATACCTTGTGGTACCTTGAACCCCCTTCTTAGTGCATCACCTAAGACCTTCGAATCATGCGCCGAACCCTCCCAACCAGTAAGAACATAAGTAAACTTAAGGTCAAAATCAACAACAGCTAATACATTTTGTGTCGTCCCACCCTTCCTACCGCGAAATCTATCTTGCATCTCAATAGGAACAGATGCACGTACATGTGTCCCATCTATAGCTCCTATGAAATCCTCAAACCATAGAAAGAACCTAGGGTTGTTTTGGATTTCTGGTTGAAGTGTAGTTGTTGGTGGTTTTACAAATTCTGTGTACAATCGAAGGATAGCTTGAAGCACAACTTGAAAATACTGATGTATGGTCCAAGTTGACCTAAAAAACCTCCCTCCAATTGCTCGAAACCTTACATTATGTCCCAACAAGTGTAAAAATATAATTGCTCCTTCACACTCATTTGACGACATTTCCACAGTAGTCCCCTCCCAACTAAAATATTGTACAAGCTAAAATAAGCAGCGGGTCTCATACGAATCTGTCCTAGACAATGAGTATCACCACAATATAGAATACTATTGATATTAGCCTCCCTCAAACTATCCCTACTCACGTAAGGTTGCCTTATTATTCTAGGCCCTCCATTTCTAGACTTATAAACTTCAAGAATAGCAAGAACATAACCAATAATGGCTGCCACAGCACCAACAATCATGCCTTTTAATTCACGGTTCATCTACAATAACATAAATAAACAACAATTATCAGGGGATCATTTCGGGGACTAGTGTAACCAACTAAACATTACCATACAATAATGGACTTTGAATGTATATTTATTACCTGAACTGAACTTTGAGTTGATACTCTGTGATCCGACTCCATACTAGCATACAGTCTGATAATCAACAAACACAAAGAAACAAATATTAGTTGAGGCAATTCATCAAACACTTGAAGGGCATGATACAAACATACAAAATATGGAAAAACATAGCCTATTGCAGATGGTTACTCGAGTTGTTGAATACCAGTTTGAATATGTACACAAGCTCGTTGATGGATAGGGTATTAATTACTCTAATTAACCTTTTCATACTCTTGTTTTGGTCCCACTATCTGGCACAATTTGCTCCATTCACAAACTCTCTAGTCCTCGTGCCAAATCAACTTCTCAGTTTATCATCCACTTCAAATCTCAACCCTCCAATCAAAACCCATAAAAAAAACCTGCTGGGAAATGGATATTTTCCGGCGAACATATTAACTGAGAAATTACTTGACCCCGATCTGATTTAACTAAACTCCACACCCAAAACCAACAAGGAAATTTCCAAAATTTTAACTTAAAATCCTATTAATACGTCTCTGTTTTATATTGAAGTATAGATCGAGGATCTAACAAAGAATCAAACCAAATTTTGAGCAAAAACACCCAAAAACAATAAAGTTGAACACAATAAAAAACCTAAATCAAATTGTATCAGATAGTAGAGAGAGAATAGAGAAAGAGAAAAATACCTATTTCGATTTGAAGTTGCCCAACACTGAGAGGAGGAGGAGGAGATCTGAGAGGAGAGAGCTTTGATTTGGGAACGAGAGAGACGAAGGCTTGCTTTTGGAACGAGCGAATAAGAAATGAAAAACTGTTTTCCCTTCTTTTTTGGGGGAAAACGTTTTCAGCGATATGTAAAATCATTTTCAGCCCAACTTTTACATCAGAAATCCGGCCCATACCAAACAGCGTAAAACTCGAAAAAGTGTTTTCCGGGAAAACCTTTTACGCCCTACCAAACAGAGCCTTATTAGGATTGACATTTAAAGCCAGTGCTTTGTTGATTATCTTCCACACCAAAACCATCCATTTCGGGAGGATTTTCATTCCCCACAACCTGCTCCTAAAACGTTGATTTTGACCACTTGGATCCCCTCCTTCCTGTTTTCCTCTAAGAAAGTTGTGGACCGACTTTGCAGTTGCTTCCCCGTTTTCAGACATGTTCCGAACCACTTCATCTGTCGTTCTTTCCTTCAGGATGTGTGTACACAAGATAAACCTAGTCGAGGTTGTTGATTTGTGCGTTTCATATAGTGTTTTCACCCCCGTCCCTTAGTACTTTTATGCGTCAAATGAGCTCTTAGGAGCCATTTTAGTAATAATCTGTGTATTTTAGTGTGCCTTGAGTTTCAGGAATACTTAGTGAGAAATTGGTCTTTTTAGACCCGTTTCTTGATGATTTAGGCCACTACATGGTCCCGAGGGAGTTCGGGACGACTTTTGTCGACTTACGGGAGCCTTAGATGTTCATGATTGAGCCCCGGAAGTTAGACTCGGTGTTGCGGACGAAGAGCTTCCCGCCCGGTTGATCTCCCCTCGCCCATCGGGTGAGCAAGCAGAGAATCAGGACGTCAGAAGGCGCCCGACGGGCGGAGTCTCGCCCGGTGCCCATCGGGCGCCCATCAAGAACTTCAGCCGCTAGAATCGCCCTCCGCCCGACCGGGCGCGCGGAGAAGGTTTCCAGAAAGTCGCCCTACGCCCGTCGGGCAGCCGTGCGCCCGTCGGGCGGATTTCGAGCTTCTCGCCCGTCCGGCGGAGAGCCGCCCGACCGGGCGACGACAACCCTGGAGCCTTTAGCGCGCGGTTTTATTCCGGTTTTCTCTTATGTTTTTAGGCTAAACTATAAATATAGCCTTTGTTAATTTTGTGAGGGATCTTATTATCTTATTTTCTAGTATTAAGCACTTAGATTATTTTCCTAAGCTTAGTTTTTCTCTCAAATTTAGTTCAAAACACTTAGTTTCAAATTCAATAAAAATTCAAGCTTTCCTTTGCCATTGTTCTTCAATTAGGTATTGTTCTTTATTTCAATCATTTATTTTGCTTTAATTATGTCTTCAATCATGCTAATTTCTTTGTTTATTGTTAATATGCTTGAGTAGTCTAATTTCTGGGGTTTGGGGATCCATGAATAATATGAAGGGATATTGAATAATTGTGATTGTTGGCATTGTTATTAATTCCTATTGATTGGTTTATTTCACTATACAATTAGATTTGCGCAGGTTTAATTGTGGTAGTCTTGCAATATCAAATTAAGATTCGAGAGATGCAATTTGATGTTTAGGCTTGTGTCAATAGGTGGAATTGGAGTTAATACGTAGCGAGAGCCCGTTAATTCTAAGTCTATGATTAGTATTGATTCGAGAGAGCATGCTAGTCTAATTAATTACTTTGTTGATTATCGTGATTGTTCATTATCCTGGATTGTTAATTGTTGGTGAACCTATGCCCTAGATTCCTTAATATATTGATTCCTAGTTGTTTAATTATCGCCGTAGTTTAGTAAACCGTCAAACAAACTCTTGTTCCCAATAGTCTAGTCTAATTGATTAATAGTAGAAAGAACACTGGTTCCCTGTGGATTCGATCCTGACTTCCCTTGCTACCTAGCTAGTGGACCTTAGGTTATTTTTGATTAGGTAATACGACTTTAGCCTGTCAAAATTTGGCGCCGTTGCCGGAGGGGAGGGAGTAGAGAGAGGGGGTCGGGACAGAGAGGTAGTCCGGCTCCACAGGAGGAGCATGGGTCTTCAGAGGAGTTAGGGGCCATTCATCAGAGGTTGGGCAGACTTGAGCTCGGTTTCCATGGGTTTGCCGCGGATCACCAGAGGACTATGTTCCCTTTCTACGATCAGTACGCCAGGCAGGGCTACATTGCCCCAGATCATCAGCACCCTTCCTGGTTTACTTACCCCACAGAGGGGTACGGAGCCCCCGGTTCCATGGGCACCTTCACGCCTACCCACTACGGGGGGTTTGGAGCGGGCAGTAGCGCCTATGGTGGCCAAGGTGGCCAAGGTGGCGATGGTGATGATGGTGATGATGGCCAAGGCCATCAGTGATGCTGTTGATGATAATGATGGTTCGGTACCCCTTGAGCCAATGAGGACATTATCTGATTTGGTTTATGGGGGGTTCACATTACCTGTATATATTAGGTATGTTTTTCTTTTCTTTTCGCATTTCTTTATTTTGGTGTGTTTCTTTGGTGTGTTTAATGCTTTCTAGATTAGTTTATTGCTTTGAAAAAAAAATACAAAAATACGTTCCGATGAATACAATATCATGCTTCCCTGTGCCCCTTGAGCGGAAATTGTTTTGATTCTTGGTATTTGATGATGGGCAATGTAGATGTGTTAGCCATGATTTGATATTCGATTGCTTTAATGCCTAAACATGAGTCAACTCCGACTAACTACTTGTGGACTTGGTGCTTGACTAGTTGACTTGGTTAGGATTGTTAGGTTATGATACATATGACAATTCATAAATCATGCGGAAAAACCATAAAGCCAGGAAAACATATTATTTACACATAATCATTTAGCATAGTTTAGATGCATACTCTTTGTTGCGTGCCCTCCCTAGCTGCGCCCGAACCGAACAAGAACAAGTCTTTAGGACTCCAAGTGTCGTCCCTCCGTAGATAGTCCACAGCACGTCCGGATCCGCCTTAAGATTGACCAACTAGAATCGCCCTTAAGGTACTTAGAATTTTCGGCACTTTATAGGCAATTGTATGACTGAATTTTGCTCTCAAAAACTCACTTTGAATACTTGAATGCTCGATGTAAATATGTGACCCTAGGCACCTATTTATAGAGTTATGGAAAAGGATTTGGAATCCTATTAGGATACTAATTTATTTAATTATAATCCTACTAGGACTCTAATTAAATAAACTAAATCTTTTAGGATTAGATTTAATCATATGACAAATCCCGGTAGATTTAGGATTCGAGTAGCACACAAACACACACGCACGCACAGCAGCCCACGAGGGGCGCCATGCGCGCGCGCGCGCAGCCCGCGAGCTCGCAGCCCACTGCCGCAAGCCCACACGCTGCCGTAGTCTTGGCGCGCGCTGGGCCTGCCTTGCGGTGGGCCTGGCGCAGCCTTGGCTGGTGCGTTTGTGGCGCGCTGGCTTGCTGGGCGATGGCCCGGCTTCGTGCTGGGCCTTCGTCTGGCAAGCCTCGTCCGATGCTAATTCGTACGATACGCTTCCGATTAATTTCCCGATTCCGGAATTCATTTCCGATACGAACAATATTCAATATTTCCGATTCCGGAATCAATTTCCGTTTCGAACAAATATTTAATATTTCCGTTTCCGGAATTATTTTCCGATTCCGATAATATTTCCGATTCTGACAATATTTCCGTTTCCGGCAATATTTCCGATTCCGGCAATATTTCCATTTCCGATAATATTTTCCGATACGTACCATGTTTCCGTTTCCGGCAACATCTACGACTTGGATAATATTTATATTTCCGATACGATCCATATTTCCGTTTCCGGCAATATCATCGTTTCCGGAGTATTCATTTCTTGCCTGTGACGATCTCAGCTCCCACTGAAACCAAGATCCGTCGATTCCGAATATCCATAGATGGAGTATTTAATGCCATTAAATACTTGATCCGTTTACGTACTATTTGTGTGACCCTACGGGTTCAGTCAAGAGTAAGCTGTGGATTAATATCATTAATTCCACTTGAACTGAAGCGGCCTCTAGCTAGGCATTCAGCTCACTTGATCTCACTGAATTATTAACTTGTTAATTAATACTGAACCGCATTTATTAGACTTAACATTGAATGCATACTTGGACCAAGGGCATTATTTCCTTCAGTCTCCCACTTGTCTTTAGGGACAAGTGTGCATTTCCTAATTCCTTTGTCGCTCGATGCTTGCTCTTGAACATAAGGCAAGAGTTGTCATCCTTATTATGTCCAGAGGTGTTTTTCGGTTTCAGAGTTCAACTGATAAAATAAACAGATAATCATAGCCTATGATTCATCCGAGCACGGCCATGCATTTCACAGTTTCTAGCTCTCCGAGTGGCCTTGTACAACTTTTAAGCATCTCATCCCGATTTATGGGAGGACAATCCCAATCTTGCGATCTTGAGATTAGACTTCGTTTGATAGGTGATTACCTGAGCGTTGCCTTTATAGCCTCCTTTTACGGTGCGACGGTTGGTCAACGTCAAAGCAACCAGTTCTCAAACAAGTAATCTCAAATCACTCAGGTATTGAGGATTTAGTGTCTAATAATTTTAATGAAATTTACTTATGACAGATTTTCATCTCTTACAGTAAAGTTTCATAGGTCTTGTCCGATACTAGTCTTCCCAAAGTAAGTATCTATGCAAATGATTATGACATTGCCATGTCCACATAGTTCAAGAAACAGAACTACTAGTCATCTTGCATTCTAGTCGTCTAACGTTTTCTATGCGTCCAATTTAATAGAAAACTCCGACTAGGGACCATTTTCAACCTTTGACATTCAAGTTCACTTGATAGACATTTCTTAGTCACAGGACTGGTCCTGACAGTCTATCTTGAATATATCGTCAAATTGAAGGGACTCATCATTTAATACTAAACCAAGATTAAATGGAATATGAAAAATACATTTCATATATGATAAATGTTCAACCCCTAATGTTTTACCACCATGGGCCTCAAACCCATCTTCCAAAATAGTTCATGGAATTCAAAGCTATGCTTGATTTCCAGCGCTACAATGTGAGTGTTGTTTCTCACTTGTTGCATAGGTTTAGTTATCATGCTTTGCAAATCTTAATATCCTTTTCAACGAATGTTCTTCGAGAAATGATGATAAGAACTTTTGAGTATGTTTATTTTGTGATCTAGTCTTTCTTGCTACATTAGTGGTTCTACGCATTTTGCAATGAAGAACCATTAAGTCAACAGACATGTGATCTTCCCAAGTTCAATGAAGAACTCATATAAACAACTCTATTTTATTGCTTCTTAGGCAATAAGTACTTTTACTTCAACTTTATAGGTTGCTAGTGATGCCTTGTTTGGAATTACTTATCCAAGCAGTTCACAGATATATGGAATACTTTCCAGCTGTATCTTAGAACATAGAAATTAATATTTTAATTTCCCACGCAACAACTCATGGTCTCCAATCCATGTTGCCATTTCGAAACACGATGCTCTTTAGCTCGTCCTTGTCAATGGTTAACTCCAACGGGTCTTTGCTTGATCCTTTGCCAGTGTTTATGCGTGTAGCATCAATATTTAGCATATCTTTATTTCCTTGAATCAAGAACTATTCCTATGTACCTTTTCAAGTACCATAAGTATTCTTGATCTCAATCTAGTTGATCTTCACTTAGATCAATAGAGACTGGTATATGTTCGTCATGCCTAAAGTCATACGATACGTTTTTGGCGATCCTCATATTATATCATACATGATAAATTCTTTTGCAGAATAATTCTCAATTGAATTGTATTCATGTAACTTTAGCTCATTCAATTTCAGTAGATACTGAATCCAGCTAAATTCTTTGACATATAATATAGGTTAAGAATCTCACTTAGATCCTTTGATGTTTTAACTTAGTAAATGCTTATACATAGTTCAAACATTCTTTTACTTAGATTTATTCACATGGGTCGAATATCTCCAATGGAGTATTTCATGTTGGATTTAGTAAATGCCATTACTTAATCCAAAACAATATTATAAGATCTTTGTAAATAGATCTTAGTACCCAGTATGTACTAAGTTTCGCCTTGGTCCATCATTGATGAATAATTTCAAATCTAAGTCATTAGCATTTGAATGTTATTTCACAATAGAGAGATATGTGTGTGATACACACAGGACCAATCAAGTTTTTATGTACTCCCACTAAACTTCTTATATATCTATAAGAATCATGTACATTTTATGAAACTAAAATACTTATTAGCTTCACTAAAATACATTTCTAATTCCCAATTGCTTGCTTAAATCTGTACTTAGATTTTATAAACTAGCTTTTCTTTTCAAGCATTTATTTGGATCCACAAATCCTATGACATAGCATGTACATAGTTTCTTCCAACATTTGACTGAGGAAGATGTTTTGTCATCCAATTGCCATATGTACCAATATGCAATCATTGCTTGAATGATAGACTTAAGCATTACGATTTTGCATGAGGTTTCAACACAATCCACATCGTGAATTTTCTTGTAACCTTTAGCAACTAGTCTAGCTTTGTGTGTGAACACAATTTCATGTTTGATGGTTTTTATCCTTAAAACAAACTTTGCAACCAATAGGTGTGAAACTATTCTTGCAAATCAACAAAATTTCAATTTTGTCATCAAAACATTGAGTATGTTTTATGGCCTCTAACCATTTAAAACATTTGAGTCTATATATGGCCTCTAACCATTTTAGGGAATCTGGGTTTCGTCATAGCTTTCTTACAAGTCACAAACTCATTAATCTACATGATAATAGTTTGACTGCAAGTTGTAGGTTTCTTCACTATCTAATAGAAGAATTGCATAGTTTCAGTGACCTGAACTCCATGTTTCTTCACTATCTAATAGAAGAATCTCATAGTTTCAGTGACTTGAACTCTATGCCTGCAAGGGTATAGAACATCAAACAACAGAATGTCAATAGCCACTTAAAAGTCCTTTGAATATTCTGTTCTCCTTGCAGCACTTGTAAAGTCTTCTAAGAGATGTCTATTTTTTAAAGCCACTTCTAAAGTCCTTAAAGAATACGTGTTCGGATTTTCTAAAGAACTTCGAAAAGCCTCCGGAATGTCCGTTTATGTTTGTTGTTCGCCTCGAAGACTTTCGAGGTCTATTTTCTCCCACTTGTCATTTTGGAAACGAATCTCCAAAAGGACATCATTTCGAGCAAACAAACATTATGTTCTCAAAAATTCGTGGTAGAAACAATACCCTTGTGTCTCATTTGAATAAATCACAATGAAACATATATCTATACTTGGGCCTTAGTTTGTTGAATAACAAACACTAAGCTCCCACTGAGTTTAGCAACTCTCTAGATATATATTATCGAAAAGATATTCTGAAATTTCTTTTCTATAGCTTTGACGAATTTAGTTTAGTTTGGTGGCAGTTGAGCATTTTGTTTTAGAAATTAAAGGAAAAGTCTTTATGATCCATCATTGATCGAATCAAGTACTAATCGACTTCGATCATTCCAACTTAGATATGCCATATCTTATGGAGCTAGATTGTGAATTTTACTACACAATCATTGATGATCATTCTTGATTTAAGTAATCATCAACATGATCTAACCTAGATCTTTATGATTTCTTACCAAGTGGGATTTATACTTCTAAATCTTTGAACTAGCCAAACAGATTCAAACTTATATCACATTGAGTAAATAAACCTATATTCACACAAATCTGTGTGAAATAATAAAGTCATAAAACCTTTCTTTAGCTTTGAACTCTATTGTCTAGGCGTTCTAACAATAGTTCATATCTTTTGTTACTTTCAACAAGTAAGACTAGTCGTCTTAAATTGATCTAGAAATCAATGAACTTTCAAAAGTCCATCAAAATAGAGCTTTTGAATGTTAATTTGTTGATATGGTCTAAGCAACAATGCCAAAGATTAGTGGAACTCAAATCAAGGGGTTGATTTGAACCTAGTAAAGTTCTTTAAAGAGTTGTTTGTTTTAATCAAGCATATTGACTAAACCTGTAATTGACCATTTCATTCAAATAAACAAACAAACATTGTTTTTGTTTTTTCTTGAATGTGAGTCTTTCTGTGTTTGAAAACAGAAATTTAGGTATGTTGATTATGGAACAAAATAGCCATTAAGTTCCAGCCTTTGAAAGGCCTTAAAACAAACTAGATGACCCTACAACTAATGTAGCATTGCCATGCTTCATTTCCCACTTGTAGGTCATTAGTGTATCCTAGCTTCCATTGTTTGAGTTATTATCGAAGTAAGAACCTCAAGCGGTATATGATACCAAGGAAGTTTGATTGCTAGGTCACTTCTCTTTAAACATAAACTTATAGGTAGAAACGGAATCGTAAATTCCTTTCATTTGTTCCTCGTTTTCCTATTTCTTGTACCCTTTCTTATAGTCTTAAGAATTGATTTCTTTAGTGTTGACTTTTATACTTTGTTAGACATGTCCAATGTCACCAACAAGGTTTTTACCATTTTAATTTATGTTGAATATTTTGCTTCAACTAGATGATCTTACCAGAAGCTTCTAAAGTTCTCTAAGCATCGATCTATTTGAATGTCTAGGGACTAGACTCATTCGAGAATTAAATGGACAAAGATGTTTAGGTTGTTAACCATTGGTAAAGCTGAGCGTTTAAGCTCAATGCTTTATGATCTCAAAACTACAGTGTATTTTGAATTCACAAGCACCAATTGGTTTGCCATTCGATTTTGATACTCGAAAACAACCATAAAAGTCGCTATAAGAAACGTACATTTTAAATTGCTCATTTTCTCTCATTTCCGTGAATCGTTCTTGGATTCACTACCAATCGAGGAAATTTACTGTTACCTTTCTAAAAGGATTTATTGCAGTGCAAGATATTTAATTATAAACAATAATTAAAACATACATTGAAGCATGCAAACTCTAAACATTTATCATGAATAATAACTTGAAAATTAAAGCAATCATGCAACAAGTCATTAGCATTTTATTCGAGTTATGTGTTCCGGCAGGTGTGAATAAAATGATTCCAAGACCCTAAAACCATTGAAGAATTAAGCACAGTTTTTCGACTCAATTCTAAAACATTTTAGGTAAGCAAAAAGCCTTTTGCTAATAGTCTAGAAACTACTCTTGGTTGATAGGTACGTCTAAGAACTTATTAGGTAAACCTATCGATTTTGCCACGACATAAAAGGACTCCTTACTTATATCGTTGAGTTTCACCAAAACTAACATGTACTCACAATTATTTGTGTACCTTGCCCCTTTAGGACCAATAAGTAACACCTCGCTGAGCGAAAACTATTACTAGATTGATGTAAAGGATATCCAAGCAAGTGTATATTTTGGCATGGCACCTTTTAACTCAATTTTTAAGTTTGGAACTTAAGGCTCTTACTATGTTGGTTAGATTTTAAGTGAACTAAAATCCTTAATCATGCAACATAATCAAGCTTTTGATCTCATGCATTTTAAGACATATTTAAAAGCAATAAATAACTTAAAACATGCATAAGATAAATTTGATCTAGTATGGCCCGACTTCATCTTGAAGCTTTAACTTCAAAGTCCGTCTTGAAAATCTCCGTGGGAGGCACCATTTTCTTCAAATAGGATAAGCTATAATTAAAACTAATTACAACTATTTGATGGTACGCAGACCATATTTGAATTGAAAAACAACTTTGGTACTTTAGACGTATTATAATTAAAATTTATAATTGAATCCAAAAAGTTTAATTTAATTTCAGTCGTATTTAAATTAATTCATGATTTTAATTTTAGTAAAATAATTAGAATAAATAAAAATTTATTATAATTACAATATTCAAAATTAAAATCCAAGAAAATAATTTAAATTATTAATTTTAAAATTAATTAAAATTACGTAAACTGAAAATTTCAAATTAAAATTTCAAAAGGATCTAATCGCAACGCAACAACTCCACGCATCGCACGCCCATGGGCCACACGCACACAGCCATGCTGGCCATGTGCGCGCAGCCCATGCGCTGCCTCGCATCGCTGCTGCTCACCATCGCAAGGCATCACGCGTGCTGGTGCTCGCTGCGCGCGTCAGCGCTCGACGCACGAGCATGCTGCCGCAGCCCATCGCTGGGCGCAGCGCTCGTCGCACGCACAACAAGCACTCGCACGCCATCGCTGGGCGCAGCGCTCATCGCACGCACAACAAGCACTCGCACGCCATCGCTGGGCGCAGCGCTCGTCACACGCACAACAAGCACTCGCAGCGCGCGAGCGATCGATGCTTGGCGTAGCACTCGTGGCACGGGAGCTTACGCTCGCTGCGCGCGAGGCTCCGCACGCTTGCGCGAGGCAGTGCGTGCTGTGGCGCAGCTCGCTTGCTGCCCACACGCGACTGCTCGTGCCTTGCTCTCGCCCTCGCCCATTCGCCCATTGCACACAGCCCACGACACAAGGCAGGGTTGCTGCCTTGTGCTCGTGCACCATGGCCTTGCTCATTGCATTCGTACCGCATGGGCGACGAGCTCCCTTGCTCGTCGTCACATGCCCGCACTATACAACACCCCTTAAGGGTAACACGTAGCGTCCATTGCTTTGTACGTGCAAGTTATATGAGCGAATCGCATAAAATTTAAAAAATTTATATTTAAAATTAAGGAAAATTTGGTAATATTAATCCAACCTTTGGCCGGTTTTCTTTTATTAATCCCACCTACGACATATTTTTTAATAATCCCACCTTTACTACCCAACGACTTTTATTGGGCTTAAGTGACCGATAACTGGTGAAAAAATCATCGAGATGGTGATGAATTGATGATGATGACTGAATACATCTAGAGAGAGTACTTCCACGTAGGGATATATTACCGCCGACAATAGGTTTATGACGTGTTGGGCCCAATAAAAGACGTTGGGCGGTAAAGGTGGGATTATTAAAAAATATGTCGTAGGTGGGCTTAATAAAAGAAAAATCGGCAAAAGGTTGGATTAATATTACCAAATTTTCCTAAAATTAATGACAAATTAATAAATAATATTAATTTCATAATTTTAGGGCGAAAAATCGAAAATTTATTATTCAATTGATTTCCGATTAACATGGATTCAAGTCTAGGTCATAAAAATTTAAAATTTAACATAAATTTACAATTTTTATGGTGGTTTTTAATCATAGGTATCTAATTAAATTATAATTAATTATGAAAATCAAATTAATTCTAAATTATTCTAATTTTAAACAAATTAATCATAATTACAAATTAGATTGCATAATTAACAAGGCTAGGCATTCAAACTTGTTAAACATATACAGTAGGTCAATAAAAAATTCAAGATTTATCAACAAGAATCGCAAATATTTAATTTAACATCTTAAATTTACGAAATTTTGCATTCGAAAAACTAAAACCTCCGAAAAGTCATAGTTAGGCTTCGAATTTGAGAATTCTGGGTTCGGCAAAAAATAATTTTTTTTGTCAAAATTTTAGAATGCCTTTTACATGCGGAATTGACACAAAAACCACTAGATTTGGATGAGTAACGAAGAAACTGCCGAAAAATTGCGTACGTATAATTAAATAAACGCAATTTGCAATTAATTAACAATTACGAAAATTAATCACCCCTTTTAATTCTTGCAAATTTGTAATATTTAACCATGTTCATGCAATTTAGATTATGAAAATAATAAGAGGCTCGTGATACCACTGTTAGGTTATGATACATATGACAATTCATAAATCATGCGGAAAAACCATAAAGCCACGAAAACATATTATTTACACATAATCATTTAGCATAGTTTAGATGCATACTCTTTGTTGCGTGCCCTCCCTAGCTGCGCCCGAACCGAACAAGAACAAGTCTTTAGGACTCCAAGTGTCGTCCCTCCGTAAATAGTCCACAGCACGTCCGGATCTGCCTTAAGATTGACCAACTAGAATCGCCCTTAAGGTACTTAGAATTTTCGGCACTTTATAAGCAATTGTATGACTGAATTTTGCTCTCAAAAACTCACTTTGAATACTTGAATGCTCGATGTAAATATGTGACCCTAGGCACCTATTTATAGAGTTATGGAAAATGATTTGGAATCCTATTAGGATACTAATTTATTTAATTATAATCCTACTAGGACTCTAATTAAATAAACTAAATCTTTTAGGATTAGATTTAATCATATGACAAATCCCGGTAGCTTTAGGATTCGAGTAGCACACAAACACACACGCACGCACAGCAGCCCACGAGGGGCGCCATGCGCGCGCGCGCGCAGCCCGCGAGCTCGCAGCCCACTGCCGCAAGCCCACACGCTGCCGTAGTCTTGGCGCGCGCTGGGCCTGCCTTGCGGTGGGCCTGGCGCAGCCTTGGCTGGTGCGTTTGTGGCGCGCTGGCTTGCTGGGCGATGGCCCGGCTTCGTGCTGGGCCTTCGTCTGGCAGGCCTCGTCCGATGCTAATTCGTACGATACGCTTCCGATTAATTTCCCGATTCCGGAATTCATTTCCGATACGAACAATATTCAATATTTCCGATTCCGGAATCAATTTCCGTTTCGAACAAATATTTAATATTTCCGTTTCCGGAATTATTTCCTGATTCCGATAATATTTCTGATTCTGACAATATTTCCGTTTCCGGCAATATTTCCGATTCCGGCAATATTTCCATTTCCGATAATATTTTCCGATACGTACCATGTTTCCGTTTCCGGCAACATCTACGACTTGGATAATATTTATATTTCCGATACGATCCATATTTCCGTTTCCGGCAATATCATCGTTTCCGGAGTATTCATTTCTTGCCTGTGACGATCTCAGCTCCCACTGAAACCAAGATCCGTCGATTCCGAATATCCATAGATGGAGTATTTAATGCCATTAAATACTTGATCCGTTTACGTACTATTTGTGTGACCCTACGGGTTCAGTCAAGAGTAAGCTGTGGATTAATATCATTAATTCCACTTGAACTGAAGCGGCCTCTAGCTAGGCATTCAGCTCACTTGATCTCACTGAATTATTAACTTTTTAATTAATACTGAACCGCATTTATTAGACTTAACATTGAATGCATACTTGGACCAAGGGCATTATTTCCTTCAAGGATGTGTGATAGCTTCCTGGTGTGTCGTTGATTTTGAGTATTGGTTTGCAACTATTAGTAGTGTTTTATGACTCATATACATGCACATTATGGAGGACGAAGGCACTTTTCTATTTAGGTAGCCTTCAGATGAAATTAGATACATTTGTTCCCTCTTTTTCTACCCATGTTGTGCTTGTGCCCTTTATTCGGTTACTAACCACATTACAAGCCTGTAAATTCCCCATTGGTTACTAGTCCCAAGCCTAGCTTGGGGGAGCTAATAGTAGTGAGGTGAGGGAGTTGTAGTGTGGTACATTTTGAGCATATTGAGTATTGAAAAGGGAAGTTCTTCTTATCATGATTGTTGTTGAAAAAAAAAATTGAGCTAAAAAATGAATGAGATGAGGAGAATAAAAAAAAATGTGAATGTTCCAAAAGAAGAAAAAAAAATTGAGATTGAGCAAGAAAAAAAAAGGAAGAAAAAAAAATCGTTATTCTCAAGATTATTCAAGCTTTTGTCACTCCGGTATTACAATTTCTTATCTTCATGAGTGATTGGTTACAATTGTGAAATCAAGGCAAGAAAGTATAGTGCGGTTGTTTGTTGTTTTTATTCATGTGTTGAGTGGGAGATTATGGTCATTGTGTTGATTGATCACGGTTGTTTTTAGGATTTATGCTCCCCAAAGCCAAGGCTTTAAGCTCACATTTTACCCAAGCTTACCACACCCTTACCTAAGCCTATCATTACAAGCTTGAAAGACCTTCCGACCTTTGTGCATAGAGTTGTATTAATGTGAAAGTAGTTGTTTATCAATGCAAGTTATGACATGACACATTCCGAGTCGACTACTAGGTTGAGTGTATGTTTTTCTAGACACACGAGTGTGTGAGTTTGGGAGGGCATTGTTCACTTATATGTTGGGAGGGGAGCGAACGGGTACATCTTTTATCCGCCACATAAATGAGTGACGAGTGTGTGAGCACTAGTCTTGAATTCCATTGTGCATTTGTGGTTCGCTTTGCGTGACGATTGTTAAGGTGGATTAGCGATTGAATGGATTTGATTGATTGGCATTGATGCATACTTATTAGATTTTACCTTGGATTATGTTTTCATTTTGAAATATGTTGGGGGTGAAGTTGGTCTTGTGTTCATCGATGATTTCCTTGCTTAGGGACAAGCAAGGATCTAGCTTGGGGAGGTTTGATATGTGCGTTTCATATAGTGTTTTCACCCCCGTCCCTTAGTACTTTTATGCGTCAAATGAGCTCTTAGGAGCCATTTTAGTACTAATCTGTGTATTTTAGTGTGCCTTGAGTTTCAGGAATACTTAGTGAGAAATTGGTCTTTTTAGACCCGTTTCTTGATGATTTAGGCCACTACATGGTCCCGAGGGAGTTCGGGACGACTTTTGTCGACTTACGGGAGCCTTAGATGTTCATGATTGAGCCCCGGAAGTTAGACTCGGTGTTGCGGACGAAGAGCTTCCCACCCGGTTGATCTCCCCTCGCCCATCGGGCGAGCAAGCAGAGAATCAGGACGTCAGAAGGCGCCCGACGGGCGGAGTCTCGCCCGGTGCCCATCAGGCGCCCATCAAGAACTTCAGCTGCTGGAATCGCCCTCCGCCCGACCCGGCGCGCGGAGAAGGTTTCCAGAAAGTCGCCCTACGCCCGTCGGGCAGCCGTGCGCCCGTCGGGCGGATTTCGAGCTTCTCGCCCGTCGGGCGGAGAGCCGCCCGACCGGGCGACGACAACCCTGGAGCCTTTAGCGCGCGGTTTTATTCCGGTTTTCTCTTATGTTTTTAGGCTAAACTATAAATATAGCCTCTGTTAATTTAGTGAGGGATCTTATTATCTTATTTTCTAGTATTAAACACTTAGATTATTTTCCTAAGCTTAGTTTTTCTCTCAAATTTAGTTCAAAACACTTAGTTTCAAATTCAATAAAAATTCAAGCTTTCCTTTGCCATTGTTCTTCAATTAGGTATTGTTCTTTATTTCAATCATTTATTTTGCTTTAATTATGTCTTCAATCATGCTAATTTATTTGTTTATTGTTAATATGCTTGAGTAGTTTAATTTCTAGGGTTTGGGGATCCATGAATAATATGAAGGGATATTGAATAATTGTGATTGTTGGCATTGTAATTAATTCCTATTGATTGGTTTATTTCACTATACAATTAGATTTGCGCAGGTTTAATTGTGGTAGTTTTGCAATATCAAATTAAGATTCGAGAGATGCAATTTAATGTTTAGGCTTGTGTCAATAGGTGGAATTGGAGTTAATACGTAGCGAGAGCCCGTTAATTCTAAGTCTATGATTAGTATTGATTCGAGAGAGCATGCTAGTCTAATTAATTACTTTGTTGATTATCGTGATTGTTCATTATCCTGGATTGTTAATTGTTGGTGAACCTATGCCCTAGATTCCTTAATATATTGATTCCTAGTTGTTTAATTATCGCCGTAGTTTAGTAAACCATCAAACCAACTCTTGTTCCCAATAGTCTAGTCTAATTGATTAATAGTAGAAAGAACACTGTTTCCCTGTGGATTCGATCCTGACTTCCCTTGCTACCTAGCTAGTGGACCTTAGGTTATTTTTTATTAGGTAATACGACTTTAGCCTGTCAGTTGTGTCGAACGAGTTCCCGATAAGGTTGTAGTTCCACACCTTCGAACCTGGGATCATTAAATCTTGTACCGTCTTTGTCGAGAGCAAAGTCTTTGGTTCTTCATTCCAGAAGATAGGATTGCCTTCTTTCAACTAGTAGCCCGACCCTACCCTGATCTTGCTCCCATCACCAACCACCCTACCAAACCCCTCATTTCATTGAGATACACACTTGGAGATCCCCTTGAAGCCCCATGATGTTGTGGAGGGGTACTTCCCTTCTATTCCGCTATACATTGGGGAGCTGAAGGAAATAATGCCCTTGGTCCAAGTTTGCATTTAATGCTAAGTCTAATAAATGTGGTTCAGTATTAATTAAACATGTTAATTATTCAGTGAGATCAAATAATATGAATGCCTAGCTAGAGGCCGCTTCAGTTCAAGTGGAATTAATAATATTAATGCCACAACTTAACTCTTGACTGAACCCGTTGGGTCACACAAATATTCCATGAATGGATCAAGTATTTATGTGAATATAACATTCAGTAAATACTCTAATTATGGACATTTGGAAATGGTGGATGTTGGATTTAGTGGGAGCTAAAAAAACCATCAAAGGCAAAGACGATAATATTTGTCTGAAACGAAGATATTGCCGGAAACGGAAATATGGTTGGTATCAGAAATATTATCGGAATTGGAAATATTACCATAAATGGAAATATTAACGGAAACGAAAAATATTGTTCGGAAATGGAAATATTATTGGAAAGGGAAATATTACCGGAATCCGGAAATATTGCCGGAAACGGAAATATTGTTCGAATCGGAAATATTGTCGAAATCAGAAATATTATCGGAATCGGAAAATTTGTCGGAAACAGAAATATTTTCCGAATCAGTGTCCATTGGCCAGCGCCACGAGGCCAGCACAGCAGCACAGCGCCAGATCGCAGGCAAGCAGGCCAGCACCAGCGCGCGTCAGGCCAGGCCGCGCCCATGGGCCTTGCGCCTATGTAGGCCGTGTGCTTGGCTAAGTCTCGTTTTCTTGTGCGCCAAGTAAACTTGCTATGCAAGTTGCTTGGACCATAAGTAAACCAATTTATGTTAGGATTAGAATTGGATTTCTGATCTAACTATAATTGCTAGTTTCCTAAGTCATCGCTAATTCTAATATCCTAATCCTAATAAGCTTAGGTTTTGTGATATTCTAGAATACTCCATGCACTATAAATATGTCCCTAGGGTGACATATTTTATACACTTGAATACACGATAAACTCAATACTTTTGCCTATCACTAAAAGTGAGATCCCGAGTCCATAATACCTTAGATTATATATATATATATACTAGAATGTGCCTCGTGCATTAGCACGGATGTATAAAATGTTAGAATTAGAATAAACTAATAAAGTGTAGTCATTGTTTAAACTAATAGCAATTACTCCGTATAATAAACCTGCTAAAAGGGAAAATGAAATCATATGATCCTAAATAATTCAAAATTGCAAAAGACTATTCCTACTTCAAATAGTAGAATGTAAACCCAATAAAGTCATCCATAAACCAGTAAACCTCATACCTCTTTCCATTTGTCACTTTAGTTAATCTTCAATTTTAATAGTCGTTGCAATAAAACATTTACAAAGAAAACATAAAATCATTCATCAAAATTTAAAAAACTTTCACAAAATCATATTTACCCTCCAAGATAAGTTAGATAACCAATACCAAGTAAAACTCATTAGACTAAAAAACTATAATCGTAAAGTTATAAACTATTACTAGATTGATGTAAAGGATATCCAAGCAAGTGTATATTTTGGCATGGCACCTTTTAAAATTAATGACAAATTAATAAATTAATATTAATTTCATAATTTTAGGGCGAAAAATCGAAAATTTATTATTCAATTGATTTCCGATTAACATGGATTCACGTCTAGGTCATAAAAATTTAAAATTTAACATAAATTTACAATTTTTATGGTGGTTTTTAATCATAGGTATCTAATTAAATTATAATTAATTATGAAAATCAAATTAATTCTAAATTATTCTAATTTTAAACAAATTAATCATAATTACAAATTAGATTGCATAATTAACAAGGCTAGGCATTCAAACTTGTTAAACATATACAGTAGGTCAATAAAAAATTCAAGATTTATCAACAAGAATCGCAAATATTTAATTTAACATCTTAAATTTACGAAATTTTGCATTCGAAAAACTAAAACCTCCGAAAAGTCATAGTTAGGCTTCGAATTTGAGAATTCTGGGTTCGGCAAAAAATAATTTTTTTTGTCAAAATTTTAGAATGCCTTTTACATGCGGAATTGACACAAAAATCACTCGATTTGGATGAGTAACGAAGAAACTGCCGAAAAATTGCGTACGTATAATTAAATAAACGCAATTTGCAATTAATTAACAATTACGAAAATTAATCACCCCTTTTAATTCTTGCAAATTTGTAATATTTAACCATGTTCATGCAATTTAGATTATGAAAATAATAAGAGGCTCGTGATACCACTGTTAGGTTATGATACATATGACAATTCATAAATCATGCGGAAAAACCATAAAGCCACGAAAACATATTATTTACACATAATCATTTAGCATAATTTAGATGCATACTCTTTGTTGCGTGCCCTCCCTAGCTGCGCCCGAACCGAACAAGAACAAGTCTTTAGGACTCCAAGTGTCGTCCCTCCGTAAATAGTCCACAGCACGTCCGGATCCGCCTTAAGATTGACCAACTAGAATCGCCCTTAAGGTACTTAGAATTTTCGGCACTTTATAAGCAATTGTATGACTGAATTTTGCTCTCAAAAACTCACTTTGAATACTTGAATGCTCGATGTAAATATGTGACCCTAGGCACCTATTTATAGAGTTATGGAAAATGATTTGGAATCCTATTAGGATACTAATTTATTTAATTATAATCCTACTAGGACTCTAATTAAATAAACTAAATCTTTTAGGATTAGATTTAATCATATGACAAATCCCGGTAGCTTTAGGATTCGAGTAGCACACAAACACACACGCACGCACAGCAGCCCACGAGGGGCGCCATGCGCGCGCGCGCGCAGCCCGCGAGCTCGCAGCCCACTGCCGCAAGCCCACACGCTGCCGTAGTCTTGGCGCGCGCTGGGCCTGCCTTGCGGTGGGCCTGGCGCAGCCTTGGCTGGTGCGTTTGTGGCGCGCTGGCTTGCTGGGCGATGGCTCGGCTTCGTGCTGGGCCTTCGTCTGGCAGGCCTCGTCCGATGCTAATTCGTACGATACGCTTCCGATTAATTTCCCGATTCCGGAATTCATTTCCGATACGAACAATATTCAATATTTCCGATTCCGGAATCAATTTCCGTTTCGAACAAATATTTAATATTTCCGTTTCCGGAATTATTTTCCGATTCCGATAATATTTCCGATTCTGACAATATTTCCGTTTCCGGCAATATTTCCGATTCCGGCAATATTTCCATTTCCGATAATATTTTCCGATACGTACCATGTTTCCGTTTCCGGCAACATCTACGACTTGGATAATATTTATATTTCCGATACGATCCATATTTCCGTTTCCGGCAATATCATCGTTTCCGGAGTATTCATTTCTTGCCTGTGACGATCTCAGCTCCCACTGAAACCAAGATCCGTCGATTCCGAATATCCATAGATGGAGTATTTAATGCCATTAAATACTTGATCCGTTTACGTACTATTTGTGTGACCCTACGGGTTCAGTCAAGAGTAAGTTGTGGATTAATATCATTAATTCCACTTGAACTGAAGCGGCCTCTAGCTAGGCATTCAGCTCACTTGATCTCACTGAATTATTAACTTTTTAATTAATACTGAACCGCATTTATTAGACTTAACATTGAATGCATACTTGGACCAAGGGCATTATTTCCTTCAAGGATGTGTGATAGCTTCCTGGTGTGTCGTTGATTTTGAGTATTGGTTTGCAACTATTAGTAGTGTTTTATGACTCATATACATGCACATTATGGAGGACGAAGGCACTTTTCTATTTAGGTAGCCTTCAGATGAAATTAGATACATTTGTTCCCTCTTTTTCTACCCATGTTGTGCTTGTGCCCTTTATTCGGTTACTAACCACATTACAAGCCTGTAAATTCCCCATTGGTTACTAGTCCCAAGCCTAGCTTGGGGGAGCTAATAGTAGTGAGGTGAGGGAGTTGTAGTGTGGTACATTTTGAGCATATTGAGTATTGAAAAGGGAAGTTCTTCTTATCATGATTGTTGTTGAAAAAAAAAATTGAGCTAAAAAATGAATGAGATGAGGAGAATAAAAAAAAATGTGAAGGTTCCAAAAGAAGAAAAAAAAATTGAGATTGAGCAAGAAAAAAAAAGGAAGAAAAAAAAATCGTTATTCTCAAGATTATTCAAGCTTTTGTCACTCCGGTATTACAATTTCTTATCTTCATGAGTGATTGGTTACAATTGTGAAATCAAGGCAAGAAAGTATAGTGCGGTTGTTTGTTGTTTTTATTCATGTGTTGAGTGGGAGATTATGGTCATTGTGTTGATTGATCACGGTTGTTTTTAGGATTTATGCTCCCCAAAGCCAAGGCTTTAAGCTCACATTTTACCCAAGCTTACCACACCCTTACCTAAGCCTATCATTACAAGCTTGAAAGACCTTCCGACCTTTGTGCATAGAGTTGTATTAATGTGAAAGTAGTTGTTTATCAATGCAAGTTATGACATGACACATTCCGAGTCGACTACTAGGTTGAGTGTATGTTTTTCTAGACACACGAGTGTGTGAGTTTGGGAGGGCATTGTTCACTTATATGTTGGGAGGGGAGCGAACGGGTACATCTTTTATCCGCCACATAAATGAGTGACGAGTGTGTGAGCACTAGTCTTGAATTCCATTGTGCATTTGTGGTTCGCTTTGCGTGACGATTGTTAAGGTGGATTAGCGATTGAATGGATTTGATTGATTGGCATTGATGCATACTTATTAGATTTTACCTTGGATTATGTTTTCATTTTGAAATATGTTGGGGGTGAAGTTGGTCTTGTGTTCATCGATGATTTCCTTGCTTAGGGACAAGCAAGGATCTAGCTTGGGGAGGTTTGATATGTGCGTTTCATATAGTGTTTTCACCCCCGTCCCTTAGTACTTTTATGCGTCAAATGAGCTCTTAGGAGCCATTTTAGTACTAATCTGTGTATTTTAGTGTGCCTTGAGTTTCAGGAATACTTAGTGAGAAATTGGTCTTTTTAGACCCGTTTCTTGATGATTTAGGCCACTACATGGTCCCGAGGGAGTTCGGGACGACTTTTGTCGACTTACGGGAGCCTTAGATGTTCATGATTGAGCCCCGGAAGTTAGACTCGGTGTTGCGGACGAAGAGCTTCCCACCCGGTTGATCTCCCCTCGCCCATCGGGCGAGCAAGCAGAGAATCAGGACGTCAGAAGGCGCCCGACGGGCGGAGTCTCGCCCGGTGCCCATCAGGCGCCCATCAAGAACTTCAGCTGCTGGAATCGCCCTCCGCCCGACCCGGCGCGCGGAGAAGGTTTCCAGAAAGTCGCCCTACGCCCGTCGGGCAGCCGTGCGCCCGTCGGGCGGATTTCGAGCTTCTCGCCTGTCGGGCGGAGAGCCGCCCGACCGGGCGACGACAACCCTGGAGCCTTTAGCGCGCGGTTTTATTCCGGTTTTCTCTTATGTTTTTAGGCTAAACTATAAATATAGCCTCTGTTAATTTAGTGAGGGATCTTATTATCTTATTTTCTAGTATTAAGCACTTAGATTATTTTCCTAAGCTTAGTTTTTCTCTCAAATTTAGTTCAAAACACTTAGTTTCAAATTCAATAAAAATTCAAGCTTTCCTTTGCCATTGTTCTTCAATTAGGTATTGTTCTTTATTTCAATCATTTATTTTGCTTTAATTATGTCTTCAATCATGCTAATTTATTTGTTTATTGTTAATATGCTTGAGTAGTTTAATTTCTAGGGTTTGGGGATCCATGAATAATATGAAGGGATATTGAATAATTGTGATTGTTGGCATTGTAATTAATTCCTATTGATTGGTTTATTTCACTATACAATTAGATTTGCGCAGGTTTAATTGTGGTAGTTTTGCAATATCAAATTAAGATTCGAGAGATGCAATTTAATGTTTAGGCTTGTGTCAATAGGTGGAATTGGAGTTAATACGTAGCGAGAGCCCGTTAATTCTAAGTCTATGATTAGTATTGATTCGAGAGAGCATGCTAGTCTAATTAATTACTTTGTTGATTATCGTGATTGTTCATTATCCTGGATTGTTAATTGTTGGTGAACCTATGCCCTAGATTCCTTAATATATTGATTCCTAGTTGTTTAATTATCGCCGTAGTTTAGTAAACCATCAAACCAACTCTTGTTCCCAATAGTCTAGTCTAATTGATTAATAGTAGAAAGAACACTGTTTCCCTGTGGATTCGATCCTGACTTCCCTTGCTACCTAGCTAGTGGACCTTAGGTTATTTTTTATTAGGTAATACGACTTTAGCCTGTCAGTTGTGTCGAACGAGTTCCCGATAAGGTTGTAGTTCCACACCTTCGAACCTGGGATCATTAAATCTTGTACCGTCTTTGTCGAGAGCAAAGTCTTTGGTTCTTCATTCCAGAAGATAGGATTGCCTTCTTTCAACTAGTAGCCCGACCCTACCCTGATCTTGCTCCCATCACCAACCACCCTACCAAACCCCTCATTTCATTGAGATACACACTTGGAGAGCCCCTTGAAGCCCCATGATGTTGTGGAGGGGTACTTCCCTTCTATTCCGCTATACATTGGGGAGCTGAAGGAAATAATGCCCTTGGTCCAAGTTTGCATTTAATGCTAAGTCTAATAAATGTGGTTCAGTATTAATTAAACATGTTAATTATTCAGTGAGATCAAATAATATGAATGCCTAGCTAGAGGCCGCTTCAGTTCAAGTGGAATTAATAATATTAATGCCACAACTTAACTCTTGACTGAACCCGTTGGGTCACACAAATATTCCATGAATGGATCAAGTATTTATGTGAATATAACATTCAGTAAATACTCTAATTATGGACATTTGGAAATGGTGGATGTTGGATTTAGTGGGAGCTAAAAAAACCATCAAAGGCAAAGACGATAATATTTGTCTGAAACGAAGATATTGCCGGAAACGGAAATATGGTTGGTATCAGAAATATTATCGGAATTGGAAATATTACCATAAATGGAAATATTAACGGAAACGAAAAATATTGTTCGGAAATGGAAATATTATTGGAAAGGGAAATATTACCGGAATCCGGAAATATTGCCGGAAACGGAAATATTGTTCGAATCGGAAATATTGTCGAAATCAGAAATATTATCGGAATCGGAAAATTTGTCGGAAACAGAAATATTTTCCGAATCAGTGTCCATTGGCCAGCGCCACGAGGCCAGCACAGCAGCACAGCGCCAGATCGCAGGCAAGCAGGCCAGCACCAGCGCGCGTCAGGCCAGGCCGCGCCCATGGGCCTTGCGCCTATGTAGGCCGTGTGCTTGGCTAAGTCTCGTTTTCTTGTGCGCCAAGTAAACTTGCTATGCAAGTTGCTTGGACCATAAGTAAACCAATTTATGTTAGGATTAGAATTGGATTTCTGATCTAACTATAATTGCTAGTTTCCTAAGTCATCGCTAATTCTAATATCCTAATCCTAATAAGCTTAGGTTTTGTGATATTCTAGAATACTCCATGCACTATAAATATGTCCCTAGGGTGACATATTTTATACACTTGAATACACGATAAACTCAATACTTTTGCCTATCACTAAAAGTGAGATCCCGAGTCCATAATACCTTAGATTATATATATATATACTAGAATGTGCCTCGTGCATTAGCACGGATGTATAAAATGTTAGAATTAGAATAAACTAATAAAGTGTAGTCATTGTTTAAACTAATAGCAATTACTCCGTATAATAAACCTGCTAAAAGGGAAAATGAAATCATATGATCCTAAATAATTCAAAATTGCAAAAGACTATTCCTACTTCAAATAGTAGAATGTAAACCCAATAAAGTCATCCATAAACCAGTAAACCTCATACCTCTTTCCATTTGTCACTTTAGTTAATCTTCAATTTTAATAGTCGTTGCAATAAAACATTTACAAAGAAAACATAAAATCATTCATCAAAATTTAAAAAACTTTCACAAAATCATATTTACCCTCCAAGATAAGTTAGATAACCAATACCAAGTAAAACTCATTAGACTAAAAAACTATAATCGTAAAGTTATAAACTATTACTAGATTGATGTAAAGGATATCCAAGCAAGTGTATATTTTGGCATGGCACCTTTTAAAATTAATGACAAATTAATAAATTAATATTAATTTCATAATTTTAGGGCGAAAAATCGAAAATTTATTATTCAATTGATTTCCGATTAACATGGATTCACGTCTAGGTCATAAAAATTTAAAATTTAACATAAATTTACAATTTTTATGGTGGTTTTTAATCATAGGTATCTAATTAAATTATAATTAATTATGAAAATCAAATTAATTCTAAATTATTCTAATTTTAAACAAATTAATCATAATTACAAATTAGATTGCATAATTAACAAGGCTAGGCATTCAAACTTGTTAAACATATACAGTAGGTCAATAAAAAATTCAAGATTTATCAACAAGAATCGCAAATATTTAATTTAACATCTTAAATTTACGAAATTTTGCATTCGAAAAACTAAAACCTCCGAAAAGTCATAGTTAGGCTTCGAATTTGAGAATTCTGGGTTCGGCAACAAATAATTTTTTTTGTCAAAATTTTAGAATGCCTTTTACATGCGGAATTGACACAAAAATCACTCGATTTGGATGAGTAACGAAGAAACTGCCGAAAAATTGCGTACGTATAATTAAATAAACGCAATTTGCAATTAATTAACAATTACGAAAATTAATCACCCCTTTTAATTCTTGCAAATTTGTAATATTTAACCATGTTCATGCAATTTAGATTATGAAAATAATAAGAGGCTCGTGATACCACTGTTAGGTTATGATACATATGACAATTCATAAATCATGCGGAAAAACCATAAAGCCACGAAAACATATTATTTACACATAATCATTTAGCATAATTTAGATGCATACTCTTTGTTGCGTGCCCTCCCTAGCTGCGCCCGAACCGAACAAGAACAAGTCTTTAGGACTCCAAGTGTCGTCCCTCCGTAAATAGTCCACAGCACGTCCGGATCCGCCTTAAGATTGACCAACTAGAATCGCCCTTAAGGTACTTAGAATTTTCGGCACTTTATAAGCAATTGTATGACTGAATTTTGCTCTCAAAAACTCACTTTGAATACTTGAATGCTCGATGTAAATATGTGACCCTAGGCACCTATTTATAGAGTTATGGAAAATGATTTGGAATCCTATTAGGATACTAATTTATTTAATTATAATCCTACTAGGACTCTAATTAAATAAACTAAATCTTTTAGGATTAGATTTAATCATATGACAAATCCCGGTAGCTTTAGGATTCGAGTAGCACACAAACACACACGCACGCACAGCAGCCCACGAGGGGCGCCATGCGCGCGCGCGCGCAGCCCGCGAGCTCGCAGCCCACTGCCGCAAGCCCACACGCTGCCGTAGTCTTGGCGCGCGCTGGGCCTGCCTTGCGGTGGGCCTGGCGCAACCTTGGCTGGTGCGTTTGTGGCGCGCTGGCTTGCTGGGCGATGGCCCGGCTTCGTGCTGGGCCTTCGTCTGGCAGGCCTCGTCCGATGCTAATTCGTACGATACGCTTCCGATTAATTTCCCGATTCCGGAATTCATTTCCGATACGAACAATATTCAATATTTCCGATTCCGGAATCAATTTCCGTTTCGAACAAATATTTAATATTTCCGTTTCCGGAATTATTTTCCGATTCCGATAATATTTCCGATTCTGACAATATTTCCGTTTCCGGCAATATTTCCGATTCCGGCAATATTTCCATTTCCGATAATATTTTCCGATACGTACCATGTTTCCGTTTCCGGCAACATCTACGACTTGGATAATATTTATATTTCCGATACGATCCATATTTCCGTTTCCGGCAATATCATCGTTTCCGGAGTATTCATTTCTTGCCTGTGACGATCTCAGCTCCCACTGAAACCAAGATCCGTCGATTCCGAATATCCATAGATGGAGTATTTAATGCCATTAAATACTTGATCCGTTTACGTACTATTTGTGTGACCCTACGGGTTCAGTCAAGAGTAAGCTGTGGATTAATATCATTAATTCCACTTGAACTGAAGCGGCCTCTAGCTAGGCATTCAGCTCACTTGATCTCACTGAATTATTAACTTTTTAATTAATACTGAACCGCATTTATTAGACTTAACATTGAATGCATACTTGGACCAAGGGCATTATTTCCTTCAAGGATGTGTGATAGCTTCCTGGTGTGTCGTTGATTTTGAGTATTGGTTTGCAACTATTAGTAGTGTTTTATGACTCATATACATGCACATTATGGAGGACGAAGGCACTTTTCTATTTAGGTAGCCTTCAGATGAAATTAGATACATTTGTTCCCTCTTTTTCTACCCATGTTGTGCTTGTGCCCTTTATTCGGTTACTAACCACATTACAAGCCTGTAAATTCCCCATTGGTTACTAGTCCCAAGCCTAGCTTGGGGGAGCTAATAGTAGTGAGGTGAGGGAGTTGTAGTGTGGTACATTTTGAGCATATTGAGTATTGAAAAGGGAAGTTCTTCTTATCATGATTGTTGTTGAAAAAAAAAATTGAGCTAAAAAATGAATGAGATGAGGAGAATAAAAAAAAATGTGAAGGTTCCAAAAGAAGAAAAAAAAATTGAGATTGAGCAAGAAAAAAAAAGGAAGAAAAAAAAATCGTTATTCTCAAGATTATTCAAGCTTTTGTCACTCCGGTATTACAATTTCTTATCTTCATGAGTGATTGGTTACAATTGTGAAATCAAGGCAAGAAAGTATAGTGCGGTTGTTTGTTGTTTTTATTCATGTGTTGAGTGGGAGATTATGGTCATTGTGTTGATTGATCACGGTTGTTTTTAGGATTTATGCTCCCCAAAGCCAAGGCTTTAAGCTCACATTTTACCCAAGCTTACCACACCCTTACCTAAGCCTATCATTACAAGCTTGAAAGACCTTCCGACCTTTGTGCATAGAGTTGTATTAATGTGAAAGTAGTTGTTTATCAATGCAAGTTATGACATGACACATTCCGAGTCGACTACTAGGTTGAGTGTATGTTTTTCTAGACACACGAGTGTGTGAGTTTGGGAGGGCATTGTTCACTTATATGTTGGGAGGGGAGCGAACGGGTACATCTTTTATCCGCCACATAAATGAGTGACGAGTGTGTGAGCACTAGTCTTGAATTCCATTGTGCATTTGTGGTTCGCTTTGCGTGACGATTGTTAAGGTGGATTAGCGATTGAATGGATTTGATTGATTGGCATTGATGCATACTTATTAGATTTTACCTTGGATTATGTTTTCATTTTGAAATATGTTGGGGGTGAAGTTGGTCTTGTGTTCATCGATGATTTCCTTGCTTAGGGACAAGCAAGGATCTAGCTTGGGGAGGTTTGATATGTGCGTTTCATATAGTGTTTTCACCCCCGTCCCTTAGTACTTTTATGCGTCAAATGAGCTCTTAGGAGCCATTTTAGTACTAATCTGTGTATTTTAGTGTGCCTTGAGTTTCAGGAATACTTAGTGAGAAATTGGTCTTTTTAGACCCGTTTCTTGATGATTTAGGCCACTACATGGTCCCGAGGGAGTTCGGGACGACTTTTGTCGACTTACGGGAGCCTTAGATGTTCATGATTGAGCCCCGGAAGTTAGACTCGGTGTTGCGGACGAAGAGCTTCCCACCCGGTTGATCTCCCCTCGCCCATCGGGCGAGCAAGCAGAGAATCAGGACGTCAGAAGGCGCCCGACGGGCGGAGTCTCGCCCGGTGCCCATCAGGCGCCCATCAAGAACTTCAGCTGCTGGAATCGCCCTCCGCCCGACCCGGCGCGCGGAGAAGGTTTCCAGAAAGTCGCCCTACGCCCGTCGGGCAGCCGTGCGCCCGTCGGGCGGATTTCGAGCTTCTCGCCCGTCGGGCGGAGAGCCGCCCGACCGGGCGACGACAACCCTGGAGCCTTTAGCGCGCGGTTTTATTCCGGTTTTCTCTTATGTTTTTAGGCTAAACTATAAATATAGCCTCTGTTAATTTAGTGAGGGATCTTATTATCTTATTTTCTAGTATTAAACACTTAGATTATTTTCCTAAGCTTAGTTTTTCTCTCAAATTTAGTTCAAAACACTTAGTTTCAAATTCAATAAAAATTCAAGCTTTCCTTTGCCATTGTTCTTCAATTAGGTATTGTTCTTTATTTCAATCATTTATTTTGCTTTAATTATGTCTTCAATCATGCTAATTTATTTGTTTATTGTTAATATGCTTGAGTAGTTTAATTTCTAGGGTTTGGGGATCCATGAATAATATGAAGGGATATTGAATAATTGTGATTGTTGGCATTGTAATTAATTCCTATTGATTGGTTTATTTCACTATACAATTAGATTTGCGCAGGTTTAATTGTGGTAGTTTTGCAATATCAAATTAAGATTCGAGAGATGCAATTTAATGTTTAGGCTTGTGTCAATAGGTGGAATTGGAGTTAATACGTAGCGAGAGCCCGTTAATTCTAAGTCTATGATTAGTATTGATTCGAGAGAGCATGCTAGTCTAATTAATTACTTTGTTGATTATCGTGATTGTTCATTATCCTGGATTGTTAATTGTTGGTGAACCTATGCCCTAGATTCCTTAATATATTGATTCCTAGTTGTTTAATTATCGCCGTAGTTTAGTAAACCATCAAACCAACTCTTGTTCCCAATAGTCTAGTCTAATTGATTAATAGTAGAAAGAACACTGTTTCCCTGTGGATTCGATCCTGACTTCCCTTGCTACCTAGCTAGTGGACCTTAGGTTATTTTTTATTAGGTAATACGACTTTAGCCTGTCAGTTGTGTCGAACGAGTTCCCGATAAGGTTGTAGTTCCACACCTTCGAACCTGGGATCATTAAATCTTGTACCGTCTTTGTCGAGAGCAAAGTCTTTGGTTCTTCATTCCAGAAGATAGGATTGCCTTCTTTCAACTAGTAGCCCGACCCTACCCTGATCTTGCTCCCATCACCAACCACCCTACCAAACCCCTCATTTCATTGAGATACACACTTGGAGAGCCCCTTGAAGCCCCATGATGTTGTGGAGGGGTACTTCCCTTCTATTCCGCTATACATTGGGGAGCTGAAGGAAATAATGCCCTTGGTCCAAGTTTGCATTTAATGCTAAGTCTAATAAATGTGGTTCAGTATTAATTAAACATGTTAATTATTCAGTGAGATCAAATAATATGAATGCCTAGCTAGAGGCCGCTTCAGTTCAAGTGGAATTAATAATATTAATGCCACAACTTAACTCTTGACTGAACCCGTTGGGTCACACAAATATTCCATGAATGGATCAAGTATTTATGTGAATATAACATTCAGTAAATACTCTAATTATGGACATTTGGAAATGGTGGATGTTGGATTTAGTGGGAGCTAAAAAAACCATCAAAGGCAAAGACGATAATATTTGTCTGAAACGAAGATATTGCCGGAAACGGAAATATGGTTGGTATCAGAAATATTATCGGAATTGGAAATATTACCATAAATGGAAATATTAACGGAAACGAAAAATATTGTTCGGAAATGGAAATATTATTGGAAAGGGAAATATTACCGGAATCCGGAAATATTGCCGGAAACGGAAATATTGTTCGAATCGGAAATATTGTCGAAATCAGAAATATTATCGGAATCGGAAAATTTGTCGGAAACAGAAATATTTTCCGAATCAGTGTCCATTGGCCAGCGCCACGAGGCCAGCACAGCAGCACAGCGCCAGATCGCAGGCAAGCAGGCCAGCACCAGCGCGCGTCAGGCCAGGCCGCGCCCATGGGCCTTGCGCCTATGTAGGCCGTGTGCTTGGCTAAGTCTCGTTTTCTTGTGCGCCAAGTAAACTTGCTATGCAAGTTGCTTGGACCATAAGTAAACCAATTTATGTTAGGATTAGAATTGGATTTCTGATCTAACTATAATTGCTAGTTTCCTAAGTCATCGCTAATTCTAATATCCTAATCCTAATAAGCTTAGGTTTTGTGATATTCTAGAATACTCCATGCACTATAAATATGTCCCTAGGGTGACATATTTTATACACTTGAATACACGATAAACTCAATACTTTTGCCTATCACTAAAAGTGAGATCCCGAGTCCATAATACCTTAGATTATATATATATATACTAGAATGTGCCTCGTGCATTAGCACGGATGTATAAAATGTTAGAATTAGAATAAACTAATAAAGTGTAGTCATTGTTTAAACTAATAGCAATTACTCCGTATAATAAACCTGCTAAAAGGGAAAATGAAATCATATGATCCTAAATAATTCAAAATTGCAAAAGACTATTCCTACTTCAAATAGTAGAATGTAAACCCAATAAAGTCATCCATAAACCAGTAAACCTCATACCTCTTTCCATTTGTCACTTTAGTTAATCTTCAATTTTAATAGTCGTTGCAATAAAACATTTACAAAGAAAACATAAAATCATTCATCAAAATTTAAAAAACTTTCACAAAATCATATTTACCCTCCAAGATAAGTTAGATAACCAATACCAAGTAAAACTCATTAGACTAAAAAACTATAATCGTAAAGTTATAAACTATTACTAGATTGATGTAAAGGATATCCAAGCAAGTGTATATTTTGGCATGGCACCTTTTAAAATTAATGACAAATTAATAAATTAATATTAATTTCATAATTTTAGGGCGAAAAATCGAAAATTTATTATTCAATTGATTTCCGATTAACATGGATTCACGTCTAGGTCATAAAAATTTAAAATTTAACATAAATTTACAATTTTTATGGTGGTTTTTAATCATAGGTATCTAATTAAATTATAATTAATTATGAAAATCAAATTAATTCTAAATTATTCTAATTTTAAACAAATTAATCATAATTACAAATTAGATTGCATAATTAACAAGGCTAGGCATTCAAACTTGTTAAACATATACAGTAGGTCAATCAAAAATTCAAGATTTATCAACAAGAATCGCAAATATTTAATTTAACATCTTAAATTTACGAAATTTTGCATTCGAAAAACTAAAACCTCCGAAAAGTCATAGTTAGGCTTCGAATTTGAGAATTCTGGGTTCGGCAAAAAATAATTTTTTTTGTCAAAATTTTAGAATGCCTTTTACATGCGGAATTGACACAAAAATCACTCGATTTGGATGAGTAACGAAGAAACTGCCGAAAAATTGCGTACGTATAATTAAATAAACGCAATTTGCAATTAATTAACAATTACGAAAATTAATCACCCCTTTTAATTCTTGCAAATTTGTAATATTTAACCATGTTCATGCAATTTAGATTATGAAAATAATAAGAGGCTCGTGATACCACTGTTAGGTTATGATACATATGACAATTCATAAATCATGCGGAAAAACCATAAAGCCACGAAAACATATTATTTACACATAATCATTTAGCATAATTTAGATGCATACTCTTTGTTGCGTGCCCTCCCTAGCTGCGCCCGAACCGAACAAGAACAAGTCTTTAGGACTCCAAGTGTCGTCCCTCCGTAAATAGTCCACAGCACGTCCGGATCCGCCTTAAGATTGACCAACTAGAATCGCCCTTAAGGTACTTAGAATTTTCGGCACTTTATAAGCAATTGTATGACTGAATTTTGCTCTCAAAAACTCACTTTGAATACTTGAATGCTCGATGTAAATATGTGACCCTAGGCACCTATTTATAGAGTTATGGAAAATGATTTGGAATCCTATTAGGATACTAATTTATTTAATTATAATCCTACTAGGACTCTAATTAAATAAACTAAATCTTTTAGGATTAGATTTAATCATATGACAAATCCCGGTAGCTTTAGGATTCGAGTAGCACACAAACACACACGCACGCACAGCAGCCCACGAGGGGCGCCATGCGCGCGCGCGCGCAGCCCGCGAGCTCGCAGCCCACTGCCGCAAGCCCACACGCTGCCGTAGTCTTGGCGCGCGCTGGGCCTGCCTTGCGGTGGGCCTGGCGCAGCCTTGGCTGGTGCGTTTGTGGCGCGCTGGCTTGCTGGGCGATGGCCCGGCTTCGTGCTGGGCCTTCGTCTGGCAGGCCTCGTCCGATGCTAATTCGTACGATACGCTTCCGATTAATTTCCCGATTCCGGAATTCATTTCCGATACGAACAATATTCAATATTTCCGATTCCGGAATCAATTTCCGTTTCGAACAAATATTTAATATTTCCGTTTCCAAATAACATTCAAACAACCCTCCAATTTATTCACCTATTCATGAATTTACAGTATGATTAGTTAAACGTAAAAACACGAAGCAAGCTTTAATTACCTCATTTCATGGGACTCCTTGGCGAGAGCGGGCACCTAGACAGTGAAAATTAGGCACCAAGGATGGAGACTACAACCTTAGAAATAGTAGTATAAATAGCGACAACGGTAAACATGCTAAACATGTTAAACTTGCTAAACATGTTAATTTAAGCCTCTAACGTAACTCAATAAAATATTTGGAATTACTGAAGCAAAATATTACACCATTTTCTTAATATTAATATTATCATAATACTACTATTTATTAGTGAATTCGTGAATGAAATAGAATTGATACCTAAAAGTCAAACATAAATGTTAATCCTATAGTCACATTCTCAAGTTCTGAATGATGTGAAACTGTTCAATTGAATTGAGTTCTATAGGTATTAGGGCTTGTATATATTATCATTGGGTTTTAAGGCTATTGTTGTATTTGCCGTATCAACCTAAGCACGTAGGTTAGAGTTGTATTATATAACGCTCATTGTTCAGAAATACAAAGCAAGAAAACATTTACCCTAATTAATTTGTCATGGTATCAGAGCTAGGCCCACAGCTGGGACCTTACTGTACTGTATTCTGGGCCAACTGAACGGGTCCATGTGAGGGGGAGTGATAAAAGACACTATGACCCTTGAAACATCACATGTGACCCATATTGAAAAGGGACTTCACACGTGAGGGGAAGTGTTAAGATCTGACCCATAATACATCACGTGTGAGAGTCCCACATTGATAAAAGAGAAGAGAGTTAAACACTTAATAAGGCCAAGGGGCTAACATTGAGAACTGTCACAGAATATATTGCATGAAAAGCGATGGAAAGCGAAAAAACCCTCTCGTCGGAAGAAACATATCTCATTCATCGGAGTAACAAGAAGATAAAACGGAAAGCGATGGGCAACCAGCGGGAAGATGGTGATGAGGAAACTACAGAATCGATGGATACGGATTATACAATAGTGGTGAGCAATCCCCCAAAGGAAATGGAGGAAAGACAAACCAGATCCTACAGTACGGCCACCAGAGGGGGGCAAGCAGGATACAAAGCGCGTACGTCATAGACGGTGAGGTGCTGTTATCGGATGACGATCAGTCAACCGAAGAGGAAGAAGATGAAAGTTGTCCAACAATCTTGCTGACCAAAGAGGAGAAGAAAAGGCTTCATATGCCTTGGACAAACTCCTTAATTATCAAGCTATTTGATAAAAGACTGAGTTACGCAGTTCTCATTAGGAGATTGAGGCTAATGTGGAGCCTTACAGGGGAAATCGCTCTCACTGATGTTGGATGTGCGTATTATGTGGTCCGATTTACATCAATGGCAGATTATGAGTTCGTTCTAACACAGGGTCCATGGATGATTGGAGATAGCTATCTCACCATTCGAAAGTGGATACCAAATTTTTTCCCTGATGAGGAACCAATCAAAACTTTGACGGCGTGGGTAAGAATCCCTAATCTTTCCGTTGAGTACTTTGATAGAAACTTCCTTCACCACATAGGAAAGAAAATCGGTAGAGTCGTTCGAATCGATAAAAACACTGAATCGATGGATCGTGGCCAGTATATTAGATTTTGTATCGAGGTTGACCTTTCAAAGCCGCTGTTATCTAAATTCAGACTCAATGGAAGGGTTTGGAGGATCCAGTATGAAGGACTGCGACAAATATGCTTCAAGTGTGGACACTTAGGTCACAAAGATGCTGAGTGCCCTAAATTTAGAAGTGCAGAAGAAGAAGAGGGTACTTTACTCAAGAAAGGAAATACAGGCCAGGTTGAGGGTCAGTCGTTAGAAAAGAGACCCGAAGAACTAAACCAGTATGGGACCGCAAATTTGATGGTGCAGGCGTGTGCACCGTGTTCTAGGTGCACCGGACACAAAACGACATAAAAAACACATAAAACGCGCGTGTTTCATTAAATCCTGGGAACAAAAGAACATTTTCCTTGAACAAAAGAACAATACCCTAGAACAAAAGAACATTAAAGGCTCTGTTCTTTTCAGCTCTGTATTTCACGTTTTTTTTTCGATTTGCTTTCTTCTTGCGATATATATTCTTCTAGATTTTATGTTTTGAACTCAAATTGTGAAGAGGAGAGAGAAAGTATGAACTAGGTTTTCTAAAATGGTTCTTGGAGAGAGAAAGTAGTGAAAATTCCCAAAAATTCGTTGATTTTTCTGCTTCAACATCAAATTAAATCGATTCTTCTTCTTCAAATCTGAATTCTGCAGCTGATAATCAGATTTTGGGAGGTAATTTTTCAATTTTGAAATAATAAATTCTAGGTTTTGATGATTTTGATTTTGTAATAATCGTGTGTTTGATGATTTTGATTATTTTGATGATTTTGTTTTTGTAATAATCGAGTTTGGATGGTTTTGATGATTTTAATGAATCAAATTATGTAACAACACGCTGATTTCGTTGAAAACGCTGATTTTGAAGATTTAGATTATGTAATTACGATTTTTTTCCAGAAAAGAACAGTTTTACGTATTAAAAGAACAGTTTCTTTATGCTCGTATTAAAAGAACAGTTTCATTATAGTAGAAAAATAGACCATTTGCGGTTCATAATTTGTTCTGTCATTCTATTGTGTTCTTCTTTTTTATTATTTTCAACTTCATTTGCGTTTCATAACTTGTTCTTTTTATTTTATTGTGTTATTTTTCTTCTTACTTTTTATTTATCCTTTGTTCTTTTGGTTGCGTTCTTTTTCTTGGTTTTATACATGTTAACCTATTATTTTTTCAGATATTATGAATATTGTGCTTGATAATTCATAACAGAATGATGAAAATGATGATTCCGAATCATATATTATTGTTGGACAAGGTACTTGACTTGTTCTTTTAGTCTCTCTATTTGTTCTTTTAGTCTTTTCATTTGTTCTTTTTATAATATTCTGCTAAAAGAACAAAATAAAAACACGTGCATAGTTCTCATTATGCATTCTTTAAGAATTTTTCCTTTCTCCTTCTCTGTTATTCTTTCATTCTACTTCCTATTTTTTCATTTTCTATTTTTCAGCAACTATATATATAATAATTGTACTTATGAATCATAACATTAGTCATTTTATAAATACATTTTAGAGAGAGAAAGAGGAGAGGATTTATATTCTCTCAACATAAGAGTGAGATGGTGAGTGAAAGAGTGAGATGGTGAGTGAAAGAGTAAAAATGTATTTTCTCCTTATTCTCTCTCTAAAATTCCTTCTGAATGTTTATCCTTTGTTGAAAAATGATGAATTAAGAAAAACACTAGTTCAATTTGGCTAGTTTTCAAAGCAAGAGAATATATGGAGAGCGTGATATTTTCCAAGGATTGAGATCAGTTTTTGAAGATTTATTAAAAGATATTGATGCTCCTGATAAATGTTGATCAAGTGTTTAAGGTACGTTTCCTTGTTCTTTCCTCTAATGTTCTTTTCAAATTGTAATGTTCTTTTCACAACTTTACTTTTACTGTGGCATCAACATAGTTTGTTCTTTTAAATCAACATAGTTTGCTCTTTTATATCAACTTACATAGATTTTTAAAAAAAGAACATATGATGGTTTGAAAAGAACACATAACACTTAAAAAAGAACATAGTCTGATTTGTGGTAAAAGCACAAAAATACTTTTTTTAAAAATATAGATTTAGTTTTAAGTGTATCAAAAAATCGTCGTTTCGTCTTTTTTTAATTAGAACATAAAATCGTTTGAATAGAACAAATAACACTTAATAAAAGAACATAGATCTGATGCGTTGGATGAGAACAAAAATACATTTAAATAAAAATATAGATCTAGTTTTAAGTGCATCAAAATATCGTTGCTTTTGTCTTTTTAATTAGAACACTAAGTGGTTTGAAAAGAACAAATACAACTAATAAAAGAACATAGATTTGTTGTTCTTTTCGTCCCTTTCATTAAGTTCTTTTGTTTGATAAGGAAAAAGAAAATATTATTCTTTTTCATGTGTTTTGTTCTCTTGTTCTTTTTTTTTTGTCTTTTTCTTAAACTTTTTGAGTTTTTGTTATTTTATTTTTCTTTTGATTTTGTTCTTTGTGTTTTCTAAAAAAGTTGTTGTTTTTTTTTTAATTATTTTGTGTTCTTTTTAACTTTTTAACTTTTTTTACTGTTTTTTAATTTTTTATAATATTATCGATAATATGTATTTTTTTTCTGTTATATTTTTCACATGATGTTCTTTTTGTAAAATAGTTGTTCTTTTTATAGTGTATCAGGAGAGAGAATATGGTATTTTCAATTTTGTACATTTTCTTTAGTTTTTTAACATTAGTGTTCTTTTCAGCTTTTGGTTAATGTTCTTTTCGTTTACTCTATTATGTTCTTTCTGTTTAGTTTCTTATGTTCTTTTTGTATTTTTTTTGTTTTTTGGATTTTGGTGCAGGTGCACGTAGATCTACGTGCAGGCCCCTGCACCATCCACGCGTTGGTATGGGACATGGATGATGGTCCAACGAACCCCAAGAAGAGTCAACAACAAGGCAAAAGGAGTCCAGAATAGACAAACTGAAGCTAAGGGCAACAATTCAACCGAACCAAGCCACAAAGTGGGAGATAACAATCAAAAGATTTCAAAGGAGAAAAATACGGAGGAAGGGCAATCTTCAAAGGTAAGTAGCAGGAACGGATTGAGATTTGCGGTGTTGAGTCACATGGAAAATCAAGGAAATCTTGAGGTGAATAATATGGATTTAGAAACCGAAGGTAGTTTGGAAAGAGATAAAACTAGGAATATCACCAAGGATCAATCTCGTCAGTTAGAGAAAGAGAATATTGCGGATGAGATTTTATCCCTAAAAGATGATTCGTTACAAGGTGAACAAAATATTGTTGTGGGGAAAAACTCGGAATACTTTCGAACAGTGGATCTAGGGGTGGACTCAAATTGTTTGGTAAAAGATAGAAGGTTGTACAATAATTGGAAACAGGTTGTCAATACACAGTAGACTCCTTCCATTGGTAACCAAGCCAATAAAAAAGGGCCCCTTCAGGAAAATAACTTCCTTATTAACCTGTCAAGAGAAAGTAAGTACATCTTTTAAAGACTAACCCTACAGTTTCTAGGGAAGAAAAAGAAAACCATATTGAGGCGAGTGAGGCCATTGACATCGATCCTCCCCTGGAGAAGGAACCACCAGATATTGATCAAGATCTCTATCGATTTCCACAAGATGAACCCATGGCCAACTCCGATAACCTTGGAGATTCTAGCCCCCCCGGCCTACTCCACATTCATCGATTATACAACGGAAGGCCCAACGATGGTCTCAGTGCTCCCATTAGTTCACAAAGTGGAACTCCAGATCGATTCATACCTCCCACCGCAGCACAATCCACCGTATTTAATGGCAACGGTGCAACTCCCGATGGAGTTAGTTCATCCACTACGCGATCTTCGAACTGCGTTTATGGAAATTCTGCCTAATGTACCATTGAAAACGATTGACAGGTACCCGAAATTCCCTACGTTCAATATGTCAATCAAAATAATGATATGGAATGTCCAAGGTGCAGGAAGTCAAGCCTTTTTGACAATGCTAAGGGAGGTGATTCGTATTAACAATCCAACCATTCTAGCTCTTGTGGAAACTCACATTAGCGGAGATACGGCTCAGAAAGTGTGTGATCGGATTGGCTTCTCGGGTCAATTTCGAGTCGATGCCCAAGGGTTTCGAGGGGGGATTTGGTTGTTTTGGAGGAAGGAATTAGTTAATGTCCATGTTCTTGACTCTCACACTCAACACATTACTGTGGAGATCTCTAAAGTGGGTGAAACACCATGGATTTTCTCGGCTATATATGCAAGTCCTGGCTCAAATTTGAAGAGAGAATTATGGGAGGCACTGGAAGAAGCTAAGCGAAGATTCACTGGCCCATGGATTCTACGGGGTGACTTCAACGATACAGTAAATATGAATGAGAGAGTAGGCATTGGAGGCGCGGAAATGCAAAGGAGATGTCGAAACTTCTCAAACTGGGTTGAGACAAATTAATTGATTGACCTTCACTATTCTGGACCTAATTACACTTGGTCGAGAGGAGATACTGAAAGCACTTACAAGGCGGCTAGACTAGACAGATTTCTATGCAATGAAGAATGGAGGGTACGATTTGAAGACGGTGCAGTGCATCACTTACCTAAATGCAATTCAGACCATTGCCCTATCATTGTTAGTTCAGGAGGATTTGCTCCAATACCTGCATCACTGAAACCATTTCGATTTCAGGCAGCATGGATTAATCATGCTAAGTTCGATGAGTTCGTGACAAAGATGTGGAACAAAAAAGCCCCTATAGTTCCCTTTCAAACTAAATTTGCTACTAAGTTAAGCAACTGGAATCGAGAGGTTTTCCACAATATTTTTCGAAAGAAGGCTGAACTATGGGCAAGGTTGGATGGAGTCCAGAAAAGATTAGCCGAGAAGTGGGATCGGAGGTGGATTAAGTTGGAAGCTAAACTTCGCAGAGAGCTTGATGAGGTATTACAGGAAGAAGAGATGACGTGGTTTCAAAAATCTAGACTAGAAGCGCTGAAAGATGGTGACAGAAATACGAAATACTTCCACCTTTCTACGGTGATTAGAAGGTATCGCAATAAAGTCACCATGCTCCAAGAGAGAGATGGAAATTGGATAACTGATCCTTCGAGGTTAAAAGAGATGGTTGTACAGTATTGGCACTCCTTATTCACGGAAGAATTCCCACAGTATGACACTCGAGCTTCACTCAAGGCAAGTTTCCCATGATGACAAGTAGAGACATCGAAGCTCTAAATAGACCCTATGCTCCATGTGAAGTGGTCTTAGCCATAAAGAGTACGCAAGCCTTCAAAGCTCCCGGACCAGACGGGTTCCGACCATTGTTCTATCAACGTTATTGGGATGTGGTCCAAGAGAGTGTGTCGAAACTTGTTCTGGATGTAGTCAGTGGAAGAGACTTCCCGGATGAGTTGAACAGAGCCTTCTTGGTGTTGATTCCCAAGATTGAAACTCCACAGAACGTGACCCAATTCCGGCCAATTGGACTGTGCAACATCGTCTATAAGGCAGCTACCAAGGTGATCGTGAATAGATTAAAACCGGTGCTTCCTTCTCTCATCTCTCCGACTCAATGTAGTTTTGTTCCTCGTCGGCAAATTACGGACAATGTTATTATTGTGCAAGAGATGCTCCACACTATGAGAAGAAAGCAAGGAAAAGTGGGCTACATGGCGATCAAAATTGACTTCGAGAAAGCCTATGATCGTTTGAGATGGAGCTTCATAAGACATTCATTGACTGAACTTCGTTTGCCCCAGAACATGGTGGATGTAATGATGCGATGTATAAGCTCTACCTCCCTCCAAGTTCTCTGGAATGGAGAAACTACGGAAAGCTTTGTCCCTACACGAGGGATCAGACAAGGTGACCCCTTGTCACCATATATATACGTGATATGTATGGAAAGTTTGACCCACTTGATTGAGGAAGCCGTGCAGGTAGGAAGTTGGAAGGCAGTAAGGGCAAGCAGGAATGGACCGCACCTATCTAACCTCGCATTTGCGGACGACCTTATTCTGTTTGGGGAAGCTTCAATGGACCAGGCCAAGACCATCATGACATGTTTGGGGAAATTTTGTGACATGTCTGGTAGTAAGGTGAGCACGGCTAAATCGAAGATTTATTTCTCAAACAACACTAGTGAAGAAATCAGGGGGGGTATTTGTGCACACCTCTGTTAGGTTATGATACATATGACACTACATAGATCATGCGGAAACAACCATTAACCCAGGACAACATATTATTTACACATAATCATATAGCATAATTTAGATGCATACTCTTTGTTGCGTGCCCTCCCTAGCTGCGCCCGAACCGAACAAGAACAAGTCTTTTAGGACTCCAAGTGTCGTCCCTCCGTAGATAGTCCACAGCACGTCCGGATCCGCCTTAAGATTGACCAACTAGAATCGCCCTTAAGGTACTAGAAAATTTCGGCACTTTTGAGCAAGATGTGTGTTTTAATTTTCTCTCAAAAAACTCACTTTTGAATACTTTGAAACTTATGTATAAATTATGACCCCTAGGCCTTTATTTATAGAGTTATGGAAAAGGAATCGTAATCCTAGTAGGATGCGAATTAATTGGAATTAGAATCCTACATGAATTCTATTTAATTAATTTATCCAATTAGGAATAGAAACTTAATCATACACTGACTCTTGTAGATTCAGGAATCACGCATGAGCACAAACTCACACACACACGGCAGCCACAAGGGCTGCCCATGCGCGTGCGAGCAGCAGCCCGCGCAGCACGGCCCACGCAGCCGTGGCCCTTGGCGCGCGCTGGGCCTGCCTTGCGGTAGGCCTGGGCGCTGCCTTGGCTGGGCTTGTGGCGCGCATGCTTGCTGGGCGATTGGCCCCGGCTTCGTGCTGGGCCTTCGTCCGGCAAGCCTCGTCCGATGCTAATTCGTACGATACGCTTCCGATTAAATTTCCATTTCCGGAATCTATTTCCGATACGAACAATATTTAATATTTCCGATTCCGGAATTAATTTCCGTTTCGAACAAATATTTAATATTTCCGTTTCCGGAATTATTTTCCGATTCCGGTAATATTTCCGATTCTGACAATATTTCCGTTTCCGGTAATATTTCCGATTCTGGTAATATTTCCATTTCCAATAATATTTTCCGATACGTACCATGTTTCCGTTTCCGGCAACATCTACGACTTGGATAATATTCATATTTCCGATACGATCCATATTTCCGTTTCCGGCAATATCATCGTTTCCGGAGTATTCATTTCTTGCCTGTGACGATCTTAGCTCCCACTGAAACCAAGATCCGTCGGTTCCGAATATTCATAGATGGAGTATTTAATACCATTAAATACTTGATCCGTTTACGTACTATTTGTGTGACCCTACGGGTTCAGTCAAGAGTAAGCTGTGGATTAATATCATTAATTCCACTTGAACTGAAGCGGCCTCTAGCTAGGCATTCAGCTCACTTGATCTCACTGAATTATTAACTTGTTAATTAATACTGAACCGCATTTATTAGACTTAACATAGAATGCATACTTGGACCAAGGGCATTATTTCCTTCAGTCTCCCACTTGTCCTTAGGGACAAGTGTGCATTTCCTAATTCCTTTGTCGCTCGATGCTTGCTCTTGAACATAAGGTAAGAGTTGTCATCCTTATTATGTCCAGAGGTGTTCCTCGGTTTCAGAGTTCAACTGATCAAATAAACAGATAATCATAGCCTATGATTCATCCGAGCACGGCCATGCATTTCACAGTTTCTAGCTCTCCGAGTGGCCTTGTACAACTTTTAAGCATCTCATCCCGATTTATGGGAGGATAATCCCAATCTTGCGATCTTGAGATTAGACTTCGTTTGATAGGTGATTACCTGAGCGTTGCCTTTATAGCCTCCTTTTACGGTGCGACGGTTGGTCAACGTCAAAGCAACCAGTTTTCAAACAAGTAATCTCAAATCACTCAGGTATTGAGGATTTAGTGTCTAATAATTTATTTACTTATGACAGACTTTCATCTCTTACAGTAAAGTTTCATAGGTCTTGTCCGATACTAGTCTTCCCAAAGTAAGTATCTATGCAAATGATTATGACATTGCCATGTCCACATAGTTCAAGAAACAGAACTACTAGTCATCTTGCATTCTAATCGTCTAACGTTTTCTATGCGTCCAATTTTATAGAAAACTCCGATTAGGGACCATTTTCAACCTTTGACATTCAAGTTCACTTGATAGACATTTCTTAGTCACAGGACTGGTCCTGACAGTCTATCTTGAATATATCGTCAAATTGAAGGGACTCATCATTTAATAAACCACAAATTAAATGGAAAAATGAATTTCTTTCATTTATTGTGAATGATTAACCAATAATGTTTTACAAAGATTTAAACTCTAAAACTTTAAAACATTAAACAGAGACATCAAAGCCATTCTCCAATATGCTTGATTCCCATAGCTGCAGTGTGCGAGTTGTGCTTCGCTTGCGGCAGAGGTTTAGTTAATGGATCTGATATGTTGTCATCAGTTCCAATTTTGCTTATCTCGACTTCTTTTCTTTCAACGAACTCTCGTAGAAGGTGAAATCTACGAAGTACATGCTTGACTCTCTGGTGGTGTCTAGGCTCTTTTGCCTGTGCAATAGCTCCGTTATTATCACAATACAGGGCTATTGGTCCTTTAATGGAGGGGACTACACCAAGTTCTCCTATGAACTTCCTTAGCCATATAGCTTCCTTTGCTGCTTCATGTGCAGCAATGTACTCCGCTTCAGTTGTAGAATCCGCAATGGTGCTTTGCTTAGCACTTTTCCAGCTTACTGCTCCTCCGTTGAGGCAGAAGACAAACCCAGACTGTGATCTGAAATCATCTTTGTCGGTTTGGAAACTTGCGTCCGTATAGCCTTTAACAATTAATTCATCATCTCCACCATAGACCAGGAAGTCATCTTTGTGCCTTTTCAGGTACTTCAGAATGTTCTTGGCAGCAGTCCAATGCGCCTCTCCTGGGTCTGACTGGTATCTGCTCGTAGCACTGAGTGCGTACGCAACATCCGGGCGTGTACATATCATAGCATACATTATTGAACCAATCAATGATGCATATGGAATCCCACTCATTCGTCTACGCTCATCAAGTGTTTTTGGGCACTGAGTCTTGCTTAGAGTCATTCCATGAGACATGGGTAGGTAGCCTCGCTTGGAGTCCGCCATCTTGAACCTATCAAGCACCTTATTGATATAAGTGCTTTGACTAAGTCCAATCATCTTTTTAGATCTATCTCTGTAAATCTTGATGCCCAATATGTACTGTGCTTCTCCTAGATCCTTCATCGAAAAACATTTCCCAAGCCAAATCTTGACAGAGTTCAACATAGGAATGTCATTTCCGATAAGCAATATGTCGTCGACATATAATACTAGGAAAGCAATTTTGCTCCCACTGACCTTCTTGTATACACAAGATTCGTCTGCGTTTTTGATGAAACCAAAGTCACTGACTGCTTCATCAAAACGTATATTCCAGCTCCTGGATGCCTGCTTCAATCTGTAGATTGACTTCTTTAGCTTGCATACCTTTTTAGCATTCTTTGGATCCTCAAAACCTTCAGGCTGTGTCATAAACACAGTTTCTGTTAAAACGCCGTTTAAGAAAGCAGTTTTGACATCCATCTGCCATATTTCGTAATCGTAATATGCAGCGATTGCTAACATTATTCGAATAGACTTTAGCATTGCAACTGGTGAAAAGGTTTCATCGTAATCCACACCGTGGACTTGCCTGTAACCTTTTGCAACCAATCTAGCTTTGAAAACTTCAAGTTTCCCATCCTTGTCCTTTTTCAGTTTGAAAACCCATTTGCTTCCAATGGCTTGGTAGCCATCTGGCAAATCGACCAAATCCCATACTTGGTTTTCAGACATGGAGTCTAATTCAGATTGCATGGCTTCTTGCCACTGCTTGGAGCTAGGGCTCGTCATAGCTTGCTTGTAAGTCGCAGGTTCATCACTTTCAAGTAATAGAACGTCATAGCTCTCGTTCGTCAAAATACCTAAGTACCTTTCCGGTTGAGATCTATATCTTTGCGATCTACGCGGGGTAACATTTCTAGATTGACCATGATTCTCACCAGATTCTTCTAAAGATCTCTGAGTTTCATCCTGAATGTCATCTTGAGCATTCTCTAGAGTTTGTTGTTCGACTCGAATTTCTTCGAGGTCTACTTTTCTCCCACTTGTCATTTTGGAAATGTGATCCTTCTCCAAAAAGACACCATCTCGAGCAACAAACACTTTGTTCTCAGATGTATTGTAGAAGTAATACCCCTTTGTTTCCTTTGGATAGCCCACAAGGATACATTTGTCAGATTTTGGATGAAGTTTGTCTGAAATTAATCGTTTGACGTATACTTCACATCCCCAAATCTTAAGAAAAGACATATTTGGAGGTTTTCCAAACCATAATTCGTATGGAGTCTTTTCGACAGCTTTAGACGGAGCTCTATTTATAGTGAGTGCAGCTGTATTTAGTGCATGTCCCCAAAATTCTAATGGAAGTTCGGCCTGACCCATCATTGACCTGACCATGTCTAGCAAGGTTCTGTTCCTCCGTTCTGACACACCGTTCCATTGTGGTGTTCCAGGAGGAGTCAATTCTGATAGAATTCCACATTCTTTCAGATGGTCATCAAATTCATAGCTCAGATATTCACCGCCTCTATCAGACCGCAGTGCCTTAATCTTCTTGCCTAATTGATTCTCTACTTCACTCTGAAATTCCTTGAATTTGTCAAAGGATTCAGACTTATGCTTCATTAGGTAGACATAACCATACCTACTGAAGTCATCAGTGAAAGTGATAAAGTAGCTGAAACCACCTCTAGCATTTGTACTCATTGGTCCACATACATCTGTATGGATTAAACCCAATAGTTCATTTGCTCTTTCTCCAACTTTAGAGAAAGGTTGCTTTGTCATTTTGCCAAGTAAACATGATTCGCATTTACCATAATCCTCTAAGTCAAATGGTTCTAGAATTCCTTCCCTTTGAAGTCTTTCTAAGCGTTTCAAGTTTATATGGCCTAATCGACAATGCCACAGATAGGTGAGATCTGAATCATCCTTTTTGGCCTTTTTGGTATTTATGTTATATACTCGTTTGTCGTGATCTAATAAATAAAGTCCATTGACTAATCTAGCAGATCCATAAAACATCTCTTTAAAATAAAACGAACAACTATTGTCTTTTATTATAAAGGAAAATCCCTTAGCATCTAAGCAAGAAACTGAAATGATGTTTTTAGTAAGACTTGGAACATGGAAACATTCTTCCAGTTCCAAAACTAGCCCGGAGGGCAACGACAAATAGTAAGTTCCTACAGCTAATGCAGCAATCCGTGCTCCATTTCCCACTCGTAGGTCGACTTCACCCTTGCTTAACTTTCTACTTCTTCTTAGTCCCTGTGGATTGGAACATAAGTGTGAGCCACAACCTGTATCTAATACCCAAGAAGTTGAATTAGCAAGTATACAGTCTATAACGAAAATACCTGAAGATGGAACGACTGTTCCGTTCTTCTGATCTTCCTTTAGCTTTGGACATTCTCTTTTGTAATGGCCTATTCCATCACAATAAAGACAGCTTGATGTGGACTTGTCCTGCTTTGATTTAGCATTGCCCTTGGACTTTCCACCTTTCTTGAATGGTCTCTTTCTAGCCTTGAGTAAATCTTTGGCTTCACAGTCCAGTACTATTTCAGCCTTTCTGACAAGGTGAATAAATTCTGCAACTGTTTCTTCTCTTGGTTCACTTAGGTATTGTTGCTTGAAGCGACCAAACCCACTGTGTAGTGAATTGAGCAAGACAGAGACTGCCATCCTTTCGCTTATTGGTGTTCCTAGTAGACTTAGGCGATCAAAATATGAACACATAAGATCCACATGGAACCTCAGTGGGACGCCTACCCTCTGTTTAGTGCGAAGGAGCTGAACATGTGTTTCTTGGACCTCCATCCTATAACACCTGTTGGGAGAACTAACCTTTAGACCAGACATTGATTCAATCAACTCATGGACGTTCAGGTCCCTGTCCTCCGTACTTCCACGACAGATATCCCTCAGATTCTTGATGAGCGTAAAAGGTTCATAGGCTACAAACCTTCTAGCCCAATCATCAGGGATATTGTTCAGCATGAGACTCATAACCTTTTTGAGATCCGCATCCCAGGCGTAAAATCTCTCAGGGGTCATGTCTCTGGCATAGTAGCTTGGCATGGGATGTGATAGTACATACTCAAGTCCATTGAGTTTGACTATTTCAACTAGCTTAGCTTCCCATTCAAGAAAATTTGTCAGGTTCAGCTTGACCATAAGCTCAGAACCCATGATGATGTTTTGATTGTTGTTTGCCATATTAAAACTACAATTGAAAAGAATAAACAAATAAATAACCATTCACAGTTTCTCTTAATAAACTTAAATACATGCATAATTCAATGTTTATTAAGCATTTTATTCAAGTTATGTGTTCCGGCAGGTGTGAATAAAATGATTCCAAGATCCTAAAATCATTGAAGAACTAAGCACAGTTTGTCGACTTAATCCTAGAACATCTTAGGTAAGCAAAAGCCTTTTGCTAATAGTCTAGAAACTATTCTTGGTTGATAGGTACGTCTAAGAACTTATTAGGTAAACCTATCGAATTTGCCACGACATAAAAGGACTCCTTACTTATATCGTTGAGTTTCACCAAAACTAACATGTACTCACAATTATTTGTGTACCTTGCCCCTTTAGGACCAATAAGTAACACCTCGCTGAGCGAAAACTATTACTAGATTGATGTAAAGGATATCCAAGCAAGTGTATATTTTGGCATGGCACCTTTTAACTCAATTTTTAAGTTTGGAACTTAAGGCTCTTACTATGTTGGTTAGATTTTAAGTGAACTAAAATCCTTAATCATGCAACATAATCAAGCTTTTGATCTCATGCATTTTAAGACATATTTAAAGCAATAAATAACTTAAAACATGCATAAGATATTTGTGATCTAGTATGGCCCGACTTCATCTTGAAGCTTTGACTTCAAAGTCCGTCTTGAAAATCTCCGTGGGAGGCACCATTTTCTTCAAATAGGATAAGCTATAACTAATTACAACTATTTGATGGTACGCAGACCATTTTGAATTGAAAAATAACTTTGGTGCTTTAGACCAATTACATTCAAATTAATGGTACGCAGACCATATTTTCTATCCTATTTGGGCCATACTAGTCACTTCATAACCTGCAAAACAGTACATATACAATATATACCATTCACCCATTCATTATCATGAATGGCCCACATAGCTGGTTAGTAAAACACATTATGCATCACGTAAACATTTGCAGCAATTAATCAAGGGCACCAATAATCTACCAATTATTCAGTCCTTATTAATTCTAATCGAGTTGTTTTAACCTTAAGGATTTGTAGACCTAATCAAGAGTTTATGACTAAAAAGCGCTCCCACTCAAACCAATAAATTCATATGCTTTACTAATTTTAAACATAAAATTGTATTTCTAGTCTAACCGGAAACATACAAATTTAATTAAAATTTAAAGCTCATATAAATTTATAATTGAATCCAAAAATTTAATTTAATTTCAGTCGCATTTAAATTAATTCATGATTTTAATTTTAGTAAAATAATTAGAATAAATTCCATTTATTATAATTATAATATTCAAAATTAAAATCCAAGAAATTAATTCAAATTATTAATTTTAAAATTAATTAAAATTACGTGAACTGAAATTTTCAAATTAAACATTCAAAACGATCTAATCGTAACGCAATCACCCTACGCGTTGCACGCCCATGGGCCGCACGCACACAGCCATTGCTGGCCATGTGCGCGCAGCCCATGCGCTCGTCGCATAGCTGCTGCTGTCCTATCGCAAGCCTCCGCACAGCGCCCCATCGCACGCGAGCTATCGCTCGCAGTGCGCGCGCGCGAGATCGCTCGCTGGGCGCGCTGGCTCGCTCGCTGTGCGCGCGAGCCATCGCTCGCTGGGGCGCGACATCGCTCGCTGGGCGAGCGACATCGCGCGCTGCGCGCGTGAGCCATCGCTCGCTGGGGCGCGACATCGCTCGCTGGGCGAGCGACATCGCGCGCTGCGCGCGCGAGCAGTGCTGGGCGCAGCGCTCGTGGCACGCGAGCTTGCGCTCGCTGCGCGCGAGGCTGCGCGCACTTGTGCGAGGCAGCGCGCGTTGTGGCGCAGCTCGCTTGCTGCCCACACGCGACTGCCTTGGCTCGCCCTTCGCCCATGCCCATTCGTTCATTGCTCGTGGCACACGACACAAGGCAGGGCTGCTGCCTTGTGCTCGTGCACTACGCCCTTGCTCATTGCATTCGTGCCGCACGGGCGACGAGCTCCCTTGCTCGTCGTCGCATGCCCGCATTATACAACACCCCTTAAGGGTAACACGAAGCGTCCATTGCTTCGTGCGTGCAAGTTATTTGAACGAATCGCATAAAAATTTAAAATTTATATTTAAAATTAATGACAAATTAATAAATATTATTAATTTCATAATTTTAGGGCGAAAAAATCGAAAATTTATTATCCAATTGATTTCCGATTGATATGGATTCAAGTCTAGGTCATAAAAATTTAAAATTTATCGTAAATTTACAATTTTTATGGTGGTTTTTAATCATAGGTTTCTAATTAAATTACAATTAATTATGAAAATCAAATTAATTCTAAATTATTCTAATTTTCAACAAATTAATCATAATTACAAATTAGATTGCATAATTAACAAGACTAGGCATTCAAACTTGTTAAACATATGCAGTAGGTCAATCAAAAATTCAAGATTTATCAACAAGAATCGCAAATATTTAATTCAACATCTTAAATTTACGAAATTTTGCATTCGAAAAACTAAAACCTTCGAAAAGTCATAGTTAGGCTTCGAATTTGAGAATTCTGGGTTCGGCAGAAAAATACTATTTTTGTCAAAATTTTAGAATGCCTTTTACATGCGGAATTGACACAAAAATCACTCAATTCGGATGAGTAATGAAGAAACTGCCGAAAAACTGCGTACATATAATTAAATAAACGCAATTTGCAATTAATTAACAATTACGAAAATTAATCACCCCTTTTAATTCTTGCAAATTTGTAATATTTAACCATGTTCATGCAATTTAGATTATGAAAATAATAAGGGGCTCGTGATACCACTGTTAGGTTATGATACATATGACACTACATAGATCATGCGGAAACAACCATTAACCCAGGACAACATATTATTTACACATAATCATATAGCATAATTTAGATGCATACTCTTTGTTGCGTGCCCTCCCTAGCTGCGCCCGAACCGAACAAGAACAAGTCTTTTAGGACTCCAAGTGTCGTCCCTCCGTAGATATTCCACAGCACGTCCGGATCCGCCTTAAGATTGACCAACTAGAATCGCCCTTAAGGTACTAGAAAATTTCGGCACTTTTGAGCAAGATGTGTGTTTTAATTTTCTCTCAAAAAACTCACTTTTGAATACTTTGAAACTTATGTATAAATTATGACCCCTAGGCCTTTATTTATAGAGTTATGGAAAAGGAATCGTAATCCTAGTAGGATGCGAATTAATTGGAATTAGAATCCTACATGAATTCTATTTAATTAATTTATCCAATTAGGAATAGAAACTTAATCATACACTGACTCTTGTAGATTCAGGAATCACGCATGAGCACAAACTCACACACACACGGCAGCCACAAGGGCTGCCCATGCGCGTGCGAGCAGCAGCCCGCGCAGCACGGCCCACGCAGCCGTGGCCCTTGGCGCGCGCTGGGCCTGCCTTGCGGTAGGCCTGGGCGCTGCCTTGGCTGGGCTTGTGGCGCGCATGCTTGCTGGGCGATTGGCCCCGGCTTCGTGCTGGGCCTTCGTCCGGCAAGCCTCGTCCGATGCTAATTCGTACGATACGCTTCCGATTAAATTTCCATTTCCGGAATCTATTTCCGATACGAACAATATTTAATATTTCCGATTCCGGAATTAATTTCCGTTTCGAACAAATATTTAATATTTCCGTTTCCGGAATTATTTTCCGATTCCGGTAATATTTCCGATTCTGACAATATTTCCGTTTCCGGTAATATTTCCGATTCTGGTAATATTTCCATTTCCAATAATATTTTCCGATACGTACCATGTTTCCGTTTCCGGCAACATCTACGACTTGGATAATATTCATATTTCCGATACGATCCATATTTCCGTTTCCGGCAATATCATCGTTTCCGGAGTATTCATTTCTTGCCTGTGACGATCTTAGCTCCCACTGAAACCAAGATCCGTCGGTTCCGAATATTCATAGATGGAGTATTTAATACCATTAAATACTTGATCCGTTTACGTACTATTTGTGTGACCCTACGGGTTCAGTCAAGAGTAAGCTGTGGATTAATATCATTAATTCCACTTGAACTGAAGCGGCCTCTAGCTAGGCATTCAGCTCACTTGATCTCACTGAATTATTAACTTGTTAATTAATACTGAACCGCATTTATTAGACTTAACATAGAATGCATACTTGGACCAAGGGCATTATTTCCTTCAACCTCAACATGGATGAAACCAGTGAATTGGGAACATATTTAGGGGTTCCTACAATCAATGGGAGGACTTCGAAAAGAGAATACCAATTTCTTGTCGAGAAAATCAACAACGAAATGGTTGGGTGGAAGTCTAAAACCCTCTCTCTGGCTGGTAGAGCAACATTGGTTCAATCAGCAATTAGCTCGGTTCCGTATTAAACAATGAAAACCACTAAACTACCTCGCTCCACTTGTGATGACATCGATCGAATATCTAGGAGATTTATGTGGGGAGGTACGGAAGAGCAAAGAAAGATGCATTTGGTTTCATGGGAGACAATTAATAAAGACAAGGAGAATGGTGGATTGGGCATACGCTCGATGAGACAAGCAAACGCAGCCTTCCTCTCTAAACTAGGGTGGAGGATATTGGTTGAACCGAATACTCTATGGGCAAGAGTTTTGCGAAACAAATATTGCGATGGGAAGTTCTATTTGGAAATGTTTAAGCATAAACCAAACTCATCCAATGCTTGGAAAGGAATTGTAGAAAACATAGACATATTGCGGCAAGGAGTATGGCAATTGGTAATGACAAAGGGACTTCCTTTTGGTTCGATAGGTGGGCTACATCTCGCACTCTCATGGAAGTTACAACATCTACACGCCCTGTCGAGACTCATGGGTGGTTAGTCCATGAACTGTGGGATCCTAATACTGGTTGGAGATGGGAGAAGTACGCGGATTACCTTCCCCCTTCAACCTTGCAGGTAATAGACTCTTTTGAGTTGGTCGAGGATGATGAAGCAGTAGATAGAGTTTTTTGAAATGGCACCACAACAGGAAAGTTCACCATCAAGTCAGCGCTTAAAATCATTCGAGGGGAACAGGAGTTGGGTGCCACCATAAATTGGGGTGTGGTATGGAAACTGCGTATCCCACACAAACTCCGTTTCTTTTTGTGGTTAGTGTTACACAATAGGATTATGATCAATGCTAATAGATTCCTTAGACACCTAACTGAAAATCCAAGGTGTTACGCTTGTGGAGAGGTGGAAGAAAACATTGATCATGTGTTGCGTAGATGTCCGGTTGCTACGTTAGTTTGGAGGCAATTTCCGGCTTTGAATGACTATAATTTGTTCCATAAGCCAGTGCAAAGTTGGATTGAGGGTAATATTCGTTATGATGGCACAAGAGATGAAGATTGGCATGTGGTCTTTGCAACCACTCTTTGGTGGTTGTGGAAATGGCGGAACCGTAGAGTATTTGATGTGGAGGTAGAAATCCCAGTAGACCAGATTGGCTTCATTATGGCGCGAGTTAGTTCCATTAAGATGGCCATGGATAATCAAGAGAGGTTAACAGGAAGAAACAGTCCAAGGAGAGACACTTGGGTTAAGTGGGAATACCCGAGAGACGGTTGGGTCAAGTTAAACACTAACGGGACGTCTAAGGGTAATCCAGGAGCATCGGGAGCTGGAGGAATCCTTCGTGGTGACCAAGGTGAGATAATAGGTATGTTCGCAACTAATTGTGGGATAGCAACAAGTACAAAAGCGGAGTTTCTGGCTGTACTTCGTGGGCTCTCCTACGCATGGAACAAGGGTATAAAGAAGGTCATTGTTGAAGTGGACTCGATGGTTGTAGTCAATAGTCTGCTAGGAGACTTAAACCCTAGCTCTCCACATTATCACATTGTTCGTAGAAGTCATGAGTTGGTTCGAAGAAAGGAGTGGAAGGTGGTTGTTCAGCATTGTTATAGAGAGGCGAATAGAGCGGTCGATTGGTTGGCAAACCATGGAGTTGACATTACCCCCAAACTTGTACTAATGGAGGCGGCCCCGGTGGGTCTTAGACCCGTTTTATTGGAGGACATGAGCGGAATAGCACTGCTGAGGAAGGTACCTGCCATTGCGGCTTGATAGGAGCATGAAAGTCGTAGGACGAGTAGTAGCTTGGTAGTCCCTGTATTGGGTTGTTAGTTATTTTGTTTCGCTTTTGTTTCTTTGTTTTTTCCTTCTGGTTTGTTTGCTTCTTCGTTTCCTTTTAATGGATTAAATCCTCTTTGACACCAAAAAAAAAAAAAAATTAAGGCCAAGGGTTACTCCCCTTATGGCCATATGGTTTTAAGGTGGAACCTCTTACGGTCTTGTTAAGTGGAGTCTCTCTCTCGATGAAGGGTGCGGCCCAGGCCCGTATTTAACATTTTTCAATAGGATATACCTTCAAGTTAAGGAGAAATGACAATATTGGTGGCGAAATGGAAGTGATTGGTAGAATTGTTGTAACTATTGATTGGTGATAGTAATTGAAAATGCATTATATCACTAAGAAGTAAGAACATGTCTAAAATGGGCTAGTGTGAATGTTAAAAGTGAGTTGCATGGATGGAAAAAAATTGTCCTGATTAAAATCTTGAAGACAAAATAATCCTCTGAGTACATTTAAGAAGTTGGTACTCCGTACGATATCATTTCGGTCCTCTCAAGAGACATGAAAACAATCTCTATAACAATAACCAATTTAAACAACTAACTAGTGTGTAGCCCGGGCGATGCCCCGGTTGCTACTTTGAATAATTAAAATTCGATTTTTTTTAAACTCAATATTTGACTAAGATACATGTAGACCATAAAAGTGAAAAGATTCATTAAGTTCATCAACTGCACATGTACATTACCTTCATCATGCAAAGTAATTTTCCTAATGTTTTAATTGTTTAATTCACGGTTTTCCTAATATTGTAACTGTTATTTTTATTCTAATATAGTCCATACGAAATAAGAAGTAACGTAAAAATTTAGTTGTTTTAGACTTCATGTTAACATGTATTATAAATTAACGTGCATGGATAAACAACAATTAGTGGTTGGTTAAGATGGTAATGGGAGTTATTCTCCAAACTTGAGGTCTTGTGCTCGAACCTTATTATATTGATTTTTGGTTGTCAATAACATCACATAACCTTGGTGAGTGGATGATGTGGCGTAAGCAGGAGAGTTCTATGTGACACATAAACATTTTTCGCAAAGCCTTTTAATATATTAGTATAGATAAATGGGTGATGATAAAGGTCGCAAGTTGCGACAACATTTAGTTGTCGCAATCTTACTTGTCCCAGTTTAATTGGTACATATAGGCGCCACGTAGGCTATGCGTCATCAGAATATTTTTACTATCAATTATATATTTTTACTATAAAAATATATAATAAGGTAATCAATGTAAAGAAGGAAACAAATTAGAATAGTAAGATTTTTCTACCTTTTTTTGAAAGGTATATAATAGATTATATAAGTTAAATATTTTAGTTTCTAATTTAAATCAAGACACATAAGCATGTCATGTCATCATTGTGGCACGGCTTAAAGGTCGCATGTTGCGACCTTTATCATTTTCGCTAATAAATTACCTCCCTTTTCTCTCTTTTAAATGAATCATAAACTTTATTTTGCATGTAAATTGATACCTGTCAAGGAAAATCCAAACATCAGTGAGAGCAATAAAACAATATCTATGACAAAAACCAAAGTAACTAATTGATAGAGAATTAATTAGAATGTAGTGTGAACTTAAGTAATAAAACTTTCTCATCCTTCCATCAATCTGCATTCACTTGAATGTAATCACTATAATAGTTAAACTCATTGTTATAAGCAGGGAAATGTTGACATTAAAGCATAATATTTTTAAGGAATTAATTAGAAGCAAAAAAACAAAAAAACAAAAAAACAAAAAACAGAAAAATCACTGATCGAGGCATTGTTCCAGCTAGCTGTTCCAATCACTTGATTTTACTGAATTAATTATTCGGGTGATTAATCTAAACCTGGGTATTAGACCGATGCATCTTGGGTGAATGACACATTTTCTTCATGCTTTACTTATATTTATTTTGGCAAGCAAGTAAGGATTTATATTTATGCCAAACACAATTTTTACAACAAAGTAGAGAGAAAAGGGGAAAACCCTTCTAGGAAGGGACATCCCCATGTTGGAATTAAAGATGGAAAAGCGCTCAAAACCTGCCTGCCAGGTTTTGGGAAACCGGAAAGTTTCTTAAAACCTGCCTGCCAGGTTTTCCAAAACTGGCAGGTTTCGAGCGTAAGTTGACAAACGGACTTAAAAGGCATTTTTTGAAGTGCACCGAAAACCGGCCGATTTTGGAAAACCGGCAGGTTTCGAGATCGGTTTTTTGTGTTGTCCGTTTTTTATCTTCCTTTTGGATTCCTCCTTTATGATAACCTTTTAAGTATGATTTATGGACAATTATCATTCTGATTATGGTGATTAAGTTGGTCCATTATTTCTCTTGATTACAGGGGTTATCAACCCTTCATTATCATGGGTTTATGGTTGATTAATATCATTGAATTCTTTTGAAACCTTTGATTTCTTTGGGTTGTTTTGTCTCCTCCAAAAATCCTATAAGTACTCTTCATTTTCTGAGTTGTTGGCACACACAATATTGATATCTTCCTTTCCTTCTCATTTCCTCTTGTTTTGGATGGAAAACTTTTAGTTCATGATTAAGTCATGATTATTCATATCTCTTCAAGCTTCCCTTCTTATTCTTTTGGGCATAAGTTTATGTGGCTCCATCTCATCACCCAAAAGTGTCTTTGTGTGTTGAGAGTTGTGTAAACCTTAGGGAACGAATCGGTGAATACAATTGTGCACCCCGGTTGCACCGAATCTCGTTTTCAAGGCAGTGGTTTGGTTACCACGGCGCAACGATTTCCTAAACTCGTTTTTATTCTTATTCTAGTATTTTGCCTTGAAAAACCAATTATTACAACACCCCAAACCAACGTGCTTAATTTAATTACTTAATTGGTTACAACCAGGTAAAGAACAAATATGGGGAGATACCCCCTATAGATTGAACTTATCAAGGTAATTGATGTGTAGGATAACTATTCCCAAACCGCCTAAAGGTTGGTTATTAGAATCAATTATTCCAAAATTTAATAAAAAAATAAATAAATCTCTAAACGGTTAAATGGATAATCCATTTAATAAAGAGATTGGTTTGCAGTTGAGTTTTTCAACCCGTTCAATAAATGAGTTAGATTTGGGTAGAGTGTTATTATCAATTGAAACACGAACTGACCCAAACTATTTATTATCCATCCCTGTGTAGTGTGGAGTACTAAGGCTCTGTTTGGTCCAATAGAATTTAACTGAACTGAACTTATTTAAACTTAACTAAACTTATGTAAACTTTTTTTTACTGAAAAAACTATATGGACTTATTTTTGCCAAAAAAAAAATAAAAATTTAATTGTATTTTTAAATTGTCTGAAACACTTCTTAACTGTTTTTTGCTAAAATAAGTTAAATTAAGGTTAAACAAATAGACCCTAACTAACTACGGAGTACTTAAAAAGCTACCGCCGATACGGAATACACCAATAAGGAGAGGGGAACGACGGCCACCGGCCAACACTAAAAAAACCCGCCAAAAGAGTGACGTTTCAATAGCTTTCTCTCTCTTTTCTTTATTGAAGTCCTGCTTTTCTAGAATCCCGACAGTCCAAGACCACGTAGACTCACATCATTTTATCTTTCCACCAAATTTTCTTCTGAAAATCAAATTTCATAACACTACTTTTACCAAATCAAGTCAAATTACAAGCTGAAGCTTCTTCTTCAATCCCCCTTCTTCTTCAAAAATCGACCTTAGCAATTTTCTCAAAATGTGGGCGCCACTTTCCAAAATAAGTATTTCCCCCCTCCCTTAAAAGTCAAAACCCCTTTTTCCATTTTCCCAGAAACCAAAAAGTTTAACAATGGCGACTGTGGAAGCTGAAAATGCAATGAAAGTAGGGGAAGATTCCATTGTTGTGAGGAACAAAAGAAAGAGCATGAGGAAGCAGAGGAAATCAATGTTTTTGCCTAGATTTGGATGTTTTAGATTGGGTGATGAATCTGCCACCTTTGATAAGAAGAATCAAGATGGGAGTACTGATATGGTGTCTGATCGTGGTGTAGTGGATCATCACCCTCATCCAACTCACTTGATTGTTATGGTTAATGGTATTATTGGCAGGTTGGTTTTATTATTAATTTTTGTTAATGGTTTAAGTGTTCTGTTTATGTTTGAAGTCTACATTTTGGATTGAGATTGAGATGTGATAATATCGTGCTGATTTAGACTTTTGTTACATATACAATTTTGGGATGTTAGAATGTATTCGATTAGCTAGATGGACTTTTTTTTTGTATGATACTACCGACATTTATAATTTAGATGTAACAGTACTTATATTAGAGTTGATTGTACTCTTAGCATTTTCTGTGGTGCATCTTACTCATATGCAATCTGTTGCTAGATTTAGTTGGGAATTTAATGAGATTTTTGGTAGGGGCCAAAGTCGGATATTCTTGTGGTGGGGTCTGGGAAAAAAGGATCTCTTTTATTAGTAATCCATGTACTCATATTAAAGTAACAATGGAACAAATATTTGGATTAGCTTTCTCTTGTTGTCATGTTTACATTTTGTTGGTAATTAGCCATTCATATTATTAGTTATACAACCAAAGGCGTTAATGTTCCCTAAAAAAAGGCGTTAATGTTAAAGACACTCATTTCTTGGCTATCCTCTTGAATCATGATTGCTCTTTTGTTAGTCATGCTTGACTTATAGGCGAATCAATTTCGAGCTGTTATCGTTTTTGGATTCTTCCAACCTGAAGAACCATAACTTCATGTGTTTTATCCCCTCTCCTTTGTGCTGTGAATGGATTAAGAGCAGATTTCTACGTTCTAAACTCAAAGTTTTACATACTTAAAGATTGTTTTGATTATGGGTGCATTTGGAAAATTCTTGTGAACTCTTGTTTTGGAGTTCATTTTAGGACCGCTCTTGGTCTTTCAACCATCATGGCTTCCTTTGGAGTTCATTTTAGTACCGCCCTTGCTCTTTCAACCATCATGGCTTCCAAAGGTTTTATTAGTATAACCAGGATTGCACAATACCGAAAACTAACCCCGTTTCATAATGATCCTTATGCGTTTTAGGGAGAGGTCCCTACTCTAGCTCAATTTGTTCATTGATAAGGAGTAGTATTATGTGTTATGTACTCCCTCCATAACTATCTTACTTATACGGAGTAGTAAGTACCTTCTGAGTTTATGAAATACTATAGCAAATCCCTCATTTAGAAGAACTACAATTTTTTGGTCACTAGCCAATTTTATTGCTTATTGCTAACTACATAGTATGTTACGTTCTTGAGCGTTTTAGCTGTTATGATAGGTGAGCGTACAGTTGCTATACGCCCTCCATTTGCTCTTTTGTTTAGATTCATTTTACTGCGAGGAACTTTTGGTTTCGCTTACTGTATGTGGTTCTTCTGATTTTAACTTGATTATTTGTATGGGATACATGCAGTGCAGAAAATTGGAGATATGCTGCAAAGCAGTTTCTCAAGGCTTACCCTCAAGATGTTTTAGTTCACTGTAAGAATCGAATAATGAACTTCTCTTAGGAGTTAGATGGATGCATTTCTCAATGTTTCAGGGACTCGCTACTCATAGTTTATCCCATGTTCATATTTCCTTCCAACATTGTACTGTAAATCCCCCATCCCCGAATAATACTAGGTCGTGTTTCTATTTAGGTCATTCCGATACAATAGGTTCCTATCTAGATTAAGTAGTTCAATGTTGAATTGAACTTTAAGTTACCCATTTTGAATTTTTGACAAATGTTGGAGTAGTTGTCAACATTATTTTATATGCAATGTACAGGCAGTGAAAGAAATACTTCGACCTTAACATTTGATGGAGTTGATGTGATGGGTGAACGGCTAGCAGATGAGGTTGGTGATAGTTGTCACATGAGTCGTTCAATTTCAGTAATTTCTTTTGTATGTGATGATTTCTTCCTTGGAGGAGAATGCAAATCTGTTTTTAGCACATATATGTAACAAGTAACGCGTTTCCTGATTTTGCATAAGCATCAAACTGCAGTGACATGATTATCAGATATAGATTTTCATGAGGATGGACTCTAGTTTTGTTCTGACATAAGACCTCTTACATTTCTAATTGCAGGTGATATCAGTCATTGAGCGTTATCCATATCTACGGAAAATCTCATTCATTGGTCACTCTTTAGGTGGTTTGATTGCAAGATATGCAATTGCCCTGCTTTATGGGGAAAACTATTTGAATAGACTGTTGAAAATGAGTGGAGAAACTGGAACCAATAGTTGTGCAGAAGTATTACAAGGAAAAGATTATATTGGTAAAATTGCTGGTCTGGAGCCGGTGAATTTTATAACATTTGCAACGCCGCATCTTGGTTCACGGGGACACAATCAGGTAATCAATCAAAGTGCAGGTGTTATTTTCAATTCAACAGTATGGTAATTGTACCTTTCTTCAATGAAATCATATTGTAGCCTAACCTGCTTTGCCATAACGGCTGATCTTTTAGGCCTTTGGTTTACATACAAAAGTGGTCCTGTCATATTAGGATTATAATTACCTAAAATAAGATTAATACTCTTTGAATTGTTGTTCTTGCCTAACCTGCTTTGCCATTACTTCCAGGTTCCAATATTCTGTGGCCTCCACACATTAGAAATAATAGCGCGCCAAACATCATGGTTTCTTGGGAAAACAGGAAGGCATCTGTTTTTGACCGACAAAGATAAAGAAAAGCCCCCTCTTCTTCTTAGGATGGCAAATGATTGTGAGGATCTTCCATTCTTGTAAGCCTGCCAATTCCTTTTCATAATTCTGTTCCAAAGTTCCTATACATTCCATCATTTTCTATTCACTTGGTGACGTTTACTAAATCGTGTTTTTGTATGTTTTCTCAGGTCTGCATTACGTTCTTTCAATCGCCGTGTTGCTTATGCAAATGTGCGCTTTGACCGTATCCTGATTAGCTATTCTTCTTTTAAGAATACTCGTACAATCCAAATCTAGTAGAATATCAGTTGTTCTTTTGATCCTAAATAAGTTCATAACCATTAGACATTTAGACAACAACTGATTCCTTTCAAGACCTTAACAGAGTCTAAAGAGCTTGTTGGATGGTATACATCTTCACTGCGGCATGAAAATGAACTCCCTAAGGTAAGAGATATGACAACCTATGAAAGACTCTTTTATAAAAAGAAAATAGTTGATATTAATTTTTCTGAATTACCACTAAATTTCCACATCTTAACCAAGCTTTATATTTCATGCAGAGGCGACAAGTTGAAAGAAATGACAAATATCGGCACATTTTAAATGTGGAGACGGGAGTAGTTGCTGCTCCTCAACGAGGCTCCACTTTGGCATCCATCATGTATGGCTGGAAAAAATTGAGAACAAGAGGTAAGTCATTAATTCTCCAAGTTGCCATGTTAAAGCAGTTTATTTAAACTTATACTAAAGCAGCGTTCTTTTTCGGAGTGACCTTGGCAGAAATGATGAAAGAAATGATCAAGGGGCTGACCTCTGTGAGCTGGGAAAGAGTTGATGTAAAATTTGGTGGTGGTAAATACCGATTTGTTGCTCATAATTCAATTCAGGCAAGCTTCATTTGTCTTTTCTTTTTCTTCGAAATAGCATTTCAAAGATGTTTTTGGTCAGTCATTATTGGGTGCATATATCTTTTTTCTGGCAGGTGCAAACTTATTGGGTGCATTCAGCAGGAGCTGATGTTATACAACACATGATTGACAATTTTATGCTGTAAAACTTGTACAACTATCTAGCCTAACCAAACAATTTTTAGAAAATAAAGTGAAAATTGTACATAAATCCTTCACAATTTTGTATTTCAGAAGTTCGATTGTCGAATTGTGTCAAAAGTATGGATAATTGTGAAAACCGAAGAAAGGTTGGAAGAACATTTTGTGTGTGAACTGTGAAGGTGTGGAGCATATACATATCTCCGAATTGCATGTTGAAATTGTGCCTGCAATATCAATTGATCTTTTGTTGTAAGCATAGTTTCTGTTATCCCACTTTTTGGACTAACGACATAACTGCTTTGACGTTTGATCATGTCGTGTCGACCAGGTACTGTCGTGTCACAGGTGACGTCGTGTCGAATGAACAGGTAGAATGTAGCACCAGGCGACAAGGCATAGGCGACAGAAGACTAACGACAAGGCATAGGCGACAAGTGACCAGCGACAACAGACAGGCGACTAAGTGAAGATAGGTCAAGATCCAAGCCCAAGGCCCAAGATATGTCGCGCCGTCATATAAGCAGAACAAGTTCAAAGAGTTGTCTAACATTACGGAAGTAGTTGAAGACTGGAAAAGATCATGGGACAACAGTCAGTACAAGATCCCTATCTTCTAGGGATCCTGTCAACCAACAATACCGTTGAGTTTCACGTATAAAGGCATGGAGCAGCGATACCAGAAGACACAAGAGTTAACTGAAGCTCTCAATCATTAAAGCAAGCATTGTATTTTCATTCTTTAAAGCGATCATTGTATTAGTCTACCTTATTTTTTACGGAGCATAAACAATTCTTTAGATAACTTAGGATACTTAGTGGATTGATAGCCTCATAGCTATCCGCGGTTTTTTACCTTAATCCTGGGTTTTCTGCGTCAACATCTCCTTGTGTCGTCTCTCTTTATTTGTTTTTCGCATTCATTACTTAGTGTCGACCCAAGCCAAGTGTCGCCCCTAGACGAAATTTGGCATAAACAGTTTGGCGCCGTCTGTAGGGACATTAACTAGGTTTCACACAAAAAAATCCCCTCACAAAATACCTCTCTCACAATGGCCTCCGGAGATATGACACTCGCAGAGATGAAGGCAGCCTACGACAAGGCCCAAGAGGAGCTGGCCCAAGAAAGAGCATCTGTCGAGAACCTCCAGAAAGAGCTAGAATCCGCAAAGAGCACCAAGTACCAGTCGCGCTACAAACCCGGTGGAAAGCCAAAGAAGTTGATATTCGAAATGCCCGATGAGTTCGAGGATCTGACCGACGATGAAGAGCCCCACGACGAAGAAGATAGCGGACCGACGCCTGACCCTGTGACCCGACGCCTGAACAAGATGGAAGCATATATGAAGAAGCAGTGTTCGTTGATGTTGAAACTGATGACCAAGCTGCCAGGAGAACTTACACCAGTGGAGACGGAACCAACCGACGGATACGCAGCATCACCATTTTGTGAGGCGAATGCCAGGGTAACAGTCCCGCATCAACTTCGGCTCCCTATTTGGACCACCCTCTACGACGGAACGTCCGATCCTTACAGGCATGTCAACGTCTACAAGCAGCGAATGTGGTAGATCGGCATCCCGTACGACCTGGTTGAACCTGTAATGTGCAAATCGTTCGGAGGCACCCTCGACGGAGCAGCTCTGGAATGGCTCATGAACATCACCCCCGGATCCATATCCTGTCTTTCTGATCTCAACAACGCCTTCTATCAACAGTTCGCTAGCAGTCGCCAGTTGGAAAAGCAGACGAGTGACCTCTATCGGTTGGCCCAAGGACCAACCGAGTCGGTACGCGATAATTTTAACCGTTTTAATTGTGAAAAAATTAGCATAAAAAACTGTGATGTTAAGACAACTATCGAAGCATTCAAGAGAGGTCTCATCCCCAACTCGGAGTTGTACCGGGAGATTACCAAATATCCCTGCGCAACCTTCGAGGAGGTCAGATCGAGAGCCACTGCCCAGATGCGGATCGAAGACGACGAGATTACACGGTCGACAGCACCACGATCAGCAGGGGGCAGCAGCGACAAGTAGTCGTACACCCCGAGGAACAACAGCTGGCGACACCAGCCATACAACCGCCAAAACCAGGTAAAAAATGTCAATCAGTATAATGATACTAACAATGTTTACAGGAATGAACGGGCCTACCACCCCGACATCTCCGAATATGGCTTCAATGTCGACATCGGAGGCGTCGTGAACGCCCTTCAAAATGTAGGTGGAACCGTCAGATGGCCTAGGAAGAGCGACATAACAGATTCCATGAAAGACATGAGCAAATGGTGCGACTTCCACCGCGACAACGGCCACAAAACCGATGAGTGCATCTCCCTTAAAAAGGAGGTCGCATATCTTCTGAAACGGGGGCACTTGAAGGAGCTACTGAGCGACAAAGGGAAGGAGACATACAACAAGGAGAAACCCGCCCAACCCAGCCCAGCGACGAGAAGCAACCGACCGACCCCGCCTAACTTTAACAAAGTGGTAAACGTTATTTCTGGTGGTTCAAATATTTGTGGACTAACCTCTTCTGCAGCTAAAAAGATCAACAAGGGAGAATCTGGAGCCGTCAAAGAGGGGTAGACGGAGGATGAAATCGCACTCGAAAAATCCCTAACAGCAATGTCAATCACCTTCGACGACTCAGATTCAGTAGACACACAGCAGGAGCATCACGACGGATTGGTAATATCGCTCCCAATAGGCAACGCTCTAATCAAAAGGATACTGATCGACAACGGCATCTCGGCAAACGTACTGTTCTTGGAGGCCCTACAGGAAATGGGGCTCGAGGAAAAGAACATCGTCAGGAGATCAACAATCTTAGTAAGATTCAGTGGAGAATCGATGCGAACAGTCGGAGAGATATCATTGCCCACATATGCTGAAGGTGTCAACATCATGACTAAGTTCAACGTCGTCGACTGCCATCAGCATACAACGTCATTTTAGGGTGACCATGGATCCACAAAATGAAAGGAGTACCATCATTATACCACCAATCAATCAAATTTCCGACCAAATGGGGTGTCATGGAGATCAAAGGACAGTAGAGAGACGCAAAGAAATGCTATGAAACCGCATTGAAACCATCAAAATCATCCATCTAGCAATTACAGCCAGGGTCGACAGCAGATGAACCAGACGACCAGCAGATCGATGAGATACTACTAGACCCGACAAAGCCAGACCAAGTCGTAAGGATTGGAGCGTCACTGCCTGACAACATCAGAAGTCAGATAGTAGAGTTCCTAAGAGAAAACTCGGTCTGCTTTGCCTGGTCGCATGAGGACATGATAGGAATCAGCCCGGACGTCATCACCCACAAGCTCAACGTCGACCCCAACTTCAAACCAGTAAAACAGAAACGACGAAAGTTCGCGCCTGAAAGGAATAAGATCATAGATGAAGAGGTTCAGAAATTAATAGATTCGCGAAAAATCAGAGAGGTTAAGTATCCAGATTGGTTAGCTAATGTCGTCGTCGTCAGCAAGAAGAACGGGAAATGGAGAGTTTGCATCGACTTCACAGACATCAAGAAAGCATGCCCCAAAGATACGTTCCCTCTGCCACACATAGACGCCATGGTCGATGCCACCGCCGGTCACGAGCTAATCACCTTTATGGACGCCTACTCAGGATACAACCAGATCCTCATGCACCCGGAGGATCAAGAGAAAACATCTTTTGTAACAGATAGAGGAATTTATTGTTATAAAGTTATGCCTTTTGGTCTTAAAAATGCAGGTGCGACGTACCAATGACTGGTCAACAAGATGTTCTAAGATCAACTCGGAGACACGATGGAGGTCTACATCGACGACATGCTGGTGAAATCAAAGAAAGCGGACGACCACGTGGAACACTTACGACAATCCTTCGAAATACTGAGGAAGTACGGTATGAAACTTAACCCAACTAAATGTTCTTTTGGAGTGTCCGAGGAAAATTCTTGGGCTACATCGTCACCCAACGAGGAATCGAGGCAAGCCCTGACCAAGTACGTGCAATCATCAACATTCAATCGCCCAGAAACATAAAAGAGGTACATCGTTTGATAGGGAGAGTGGCGGTATTGAACCGTTTCATATCCAGGTCGTCGGACAAATGTCGTCTATTCTACGACATTTTACGCAAAAACAAGGGTTTTAATTGGTCCGACGACCACGAAACGGCTTTGAAAAACCTCAAAAATATCTAATGACGCCACCCCTTCTGTCTAAACCCAAGGAAGGTGAAGTCTTACAACTTTACCTTGCCGTTAGCACGACAGCAGTCAGCGCGGTGTTAGCCCGAGAAGACGAAGCGCAACAGTTGCCCATCTACTACATCAGTAAGTCCTTATTAGAGGCAGAAACCAGGTATTCCTCCTTCGAAAAACTTGTTCTAGCACTCGTCACAACAGCCAAAAAACTAAGGCATTATTTTGAAACTCACCAAATAGATGACTAACTATCCAATTAAGTATGTGATGCGTAGGCCAGAACTGACAGGTCGAATGAAAAAATGGACGATGGCACTCGGAGGATTCGACATCAAATACCAACCGAGGACGGCTGTAAAGTCGCAGGCCCTAGCAGACTTTGTGGCAGACTTCAGCCCCGACTTGGAGAAGATAGCAGACGACGAAGTCAAACACATCAACAGTATAGGCGGAACGTGGATACTCTTCGTCGACGGCTCATCTAACTTTCGTGGTGCAGGTTTGGGCGTCATGCTGAAATCACCACTAGGGGACACGATAGCAAAGGCCATATTCTGCGACTTCAAAGCGACGAACAACGAAGCAGAGTACGAGGCACTAATCGCCGGAAGGACGTTAGCTGAAAAGTTAGGAGCAAGCGGACTTGACATCTTCAGCGACTCACAACTGATCGTCAACCAAATCAACGGCGACTACGAAGCTAAAAACCTAAAAATGACCTTGTACCTCGAGAAGGCCAAAAAATTAACCACAAAGTTCAAACCTTTCTCCATTAAACTAGTACCATGAGACCAAAATACACAGGCCGACGCACTCGCAAACTTAGGATCCGCACTCAGAAAATCACCATTCTCGACCATACCCTCAGTACACCTGTTGTCACCCGCCATAGACAAAGAAATCCCACAAAACGCCAGCCTCGTCCTATCAACCACAAACACAGACAGCTGGACCAAACCCATTCTCGACTACCTAACACACGAAACCCTTCCCGATGACAAGCTCGAAGCTAGAAAAATCCTTTTTAAAGCTTCACGATATGTTATTTTGCAGGATGTGCTATTCAAAAAATCTGCCAACGGAATGATGAGGCGATGCGCAGAAAAGACAGAATGGGAAGGACTACTCCAGCAATACCACGAAGGAGAATGCGGAGGACACGAGGGAGGACGAAGCTTATCTACAAGGATCAAAAGGAACGGATACTATTGGACGATGATGGTCAAGATGCCATGAGGTACGTTGCCAAGTGCGACAAATGCCAAAGGCACGCAGGTATGCAACATAAGCCATCCGAGTTCTTGCATCCAACTTTAACACCGTGGCCTTTCATGAAATGGGGAATGGACATCGTCGGTAAATTACCCATCGCCCCAGGACAAAAGGTCTTTATGTTAGCTCTAACGGATTATTTTTCTAAGTGAATAGAAGCAGGTGCGTTCCAATAATTGAGGGACAAAGAAGTATGCTCGTTTATCTGGACTAACATAATATGTAGGTTTGGAGTACCCTTAGAGATCATATGCTACAACGGGTCACAGTTCATCAGCGACAAGACAAGAGCTTTCTGCAAAATATGGAACATCGAGCTGAAGACGTCGATGCCAAGATATCCCCAAGCAAATGGTCAAGCAGAATCCATCAACAAGACGATAATCGGATCACTAAAGAAGGGCCTGGACGACAAGAAGGGACCGTGGGAAGAAGAGTTTCCCTCTATCCTATGGGCCAACAGGACGACGCCTAGGACGGCGACGGGGCAGACTCCCTTCTCACTCGTCTACGGGTGCGAAGCAGTACTGCCCCTAGAAGTGAAACCGCCCAGTGCACGATACGGACTTATGACGCCAGAACAGAACGACGTGGAACTAAGTGAGAACCTCGACAACACGGAAGACTTAAGGGAAGAAGCATTGATAAGGATGGCATCACAACAAAAGATCGTCGCAAAGTGTTTCAACAAAAACGACAAGGTGAAAATGTTCAAGGAGAGCGACTGGGTGCTACGCAAAGTGTTCCAAAACACAAAGGAGCTAAACGCAAGTAAATTGGCACCAGCTTGGGAAGGACCGTACTTGATCAACAAGATCATCGCAAAGGGGGCATACAGACGCGTCACCAAAGATGGCAAGTCAGTCCCCCGAAGCTGGAACGTCGCCCACCTTAAACTTTATCACTTTTAAACCTTTGTCATTGCAATTTTATCAGTCGTCGCATCGACGTTTCATTTTTCTTTCGTTTTTATCGCTTTCTTTTTTATCTAAACCATTACTGACTTAGGATTCGGAGGGTCGTTGGCACCCCCAACGGCCTATTCTCCTAGCAACCCATGTTCATCTCGCAGGTCGAACGCTCGACAGACACACCAACACATAGAAGAAAACAATGGTGTAAGTCAACAGTGGACAACGACGCCCCCAGAGGTCATGACACTTAAACAAAATTGGATCCTAAATAACAACGAATCACATCTGAAACATGATGACTACCGACGACGCAGGTACTACTTTATGTGCACATAACTTTGTCCTTCGAGTACCTATTTTCTTTGTGACATCTAATACACTACGCACGGTAGCGACTTCGAAACACAATAAAACATCATATGTCCACAAACGAAATGCAATTGAAAACCAAACACACTTGCCATACACAAAGCAAAATGCGCGACCTCTAGGGCCGCGACTTTCAAAACAAGCCATCACCCCTTAAGGGAGACATAAACACACAAATTATCCAAATACCTCGTCGCCGCCATCGACGATGAGTAAAAACATTCACAAAAACAAAATCCACAAAAACAACAAAAGTACCAACTACACACTATTACGTCCCTTCCTAGGTGGTGACTGGGGTTCCATCCTCTTGCTCTGGGGGCACGACAGTGTGAACAACATCCATCACCTTTGTCGACTCCATGTCTAACGTCTCCTCTTGAGGGGCGACGACGAGGGCATCTTCCTCATGCTGCACAGTGGGGGCATCTTCCTCTTGTTGTATGGCTGGGGCGACAGGGGCATCCTCGACCAGTGGACCGACGTTGGCCTCAGTGACACCAGTGCTGGCGATATCAACCATCTTAGACATTTCGTCCACGTCCACCACTGGCACCGCTAGTTCATCCATAGTACCACCATTAGCCAAATAGTCGTCTACCTCCTTTTGGCAAGGCCAAAGGCTAGTCTCCCCAATCAGGCACGAGTACATCATATGTGCCCTCGTCCTCCATATTTCCAGCGCCTCACAATCCTTAATCTCTTCCTGCAAAGCGTCGTATAAACTCTGCAGCCCCTCCATCTCCACGACCTGCAAAGCCAACTCTTCTTGCACTTCCTTAACCTGCTTCGTCGCCTGGGCAATCTGCTCGTTCTTGGCCCTCAACAACCCGTCCTTCGCCTTCACGGCAGAAACAAGGTCAGTCACCTTCTTCTCCGCGACCTTGCACTTCGACTCCCAAGACGACGACGCCTTCTTCGTCGCCGCGACCAACTTACCAGCGTCAGCCAACTCGTCGCACAACTGCGCACAATACTTACGAGCAGCCATCGAGGCTTGGAACGCCTGTACACAGAGATGTCACAACAATCAGCGACATACATGTGTAACGCGCGCAAAACACACGACGCAACGACACACGACAAACAAAAATAAAAAAAGTAAAAATAAAAATAATAAACACTTACTCGCAAGCTAAGTTCAGCAGCGTCCGACACAACAGACATCGGTGCCGCCTCACGATAACGTTGATACGTCGAAGGCAAGATCAAACGATCGGCATACGACCAGACGACGACAGTCTCATCGTCACCCAAGAAGTTCGGGGGCAACGAGATATTTGTATTCTAAGTAGCAGCTTTCTCAGCGGGACACTTCTTGGCCGACGCAGCAGGAGCCTTGCCAAGAGTGACAGCAGTAGACGACACCTTGAATGCCTTTGGAGGCGACGACGATGCGATTGGGTGATGGCCTACAACCCCAATAATGACAGGCGTCTCAGGCGACGCGCCTATCTTAGAATACCGAGGGACTATCGGTAAGCTTTGTCCACCAGAAGCATTAAACGACCTCAACCGCTTCCTCGCACATTCTTGTATTTCACTATGCGACATCCTTGCCACAGGTTTTGACGACAAAGTGTGCTCTTCACCAAAAAACACATCACAGTAAAAACCCCATTCCAAACACAAGAACGTTAAACCAAAAATCAAAAACGGCTAAAATACCTGAAGTGTCATCCATGTCACCTTCCTCCCTTTTAGTAGATGACGAGTTTGCCACTACCTCCTCGATCAAATCTAACCTTCTTCGTCGACGAGTCAACCGACACGACTCCTCCTCCACTTCCTCCTCGTCGACGTCACCCGACTGATTCCCTTCTTGACCTTCCGGACGACCACCGTCACGACTGAATGACCTCTCGTCGACAGAACAACCCAAAAACTTGAGATACTTGTCGTGAGAGTCCGAGTTCAACCCAGCCAACGACGTCTTGACAGCTGCAAAACAAAGCTAAGTAAGGCGACGTTCAGTAAAGTAGAAAAGACCAAAAACGAAAATTAAATTTACCTTCCGTCGTCCACCCTTCAACAAAAAAATTTCCTACTTTCCCCAAAGAATCCTTGTTGACATAAACGAAACGACTTCGCCACCCTCTATCGTTCACACTTAAGCCGATACCCAAGTTCTGCATCCCCTTCCTCGTGACCAAAGTATAACCACTACACTCCTTAAGCGACAAGTCGTAGGCATGCATAAAATCGGCCAAATCAAACGGTGTCTCCCTACCCGAGGTAACCCTCTGCACTACAGTGAAAATCCGCCAGATTCTAGGCATCAACTGACCTGGGCTCAAGTGGAACACCTCGATAAAAGATCTAGCTAGAGGCGTAAAAAGAAACTTCAAGCCAAGCGTAAACGGGTACTCGTACACAACCACGTATCCTTCGGGGCAATTAAGAGCTTCATCCTCCTGACCAGAAATTTTAACCTCCGCCGACGGCAGCAGACCAACAAGCTTAATAAACGCCACCGGACTCTCAACGGTGGAGTAAATCGGGTTGAGTGACTTAACCCGGCTAGATTCGGCTTCCCCCTTCTCCTTAACCGCAACCGACTTAGATCAAACCATCCTCTCTACAAAATTCTACAGAAAAAATCGAAGGAAATGACCGAAAATTACCTAAACTTGGGCAAAGTTAGGCGAAAAACGATTCCACTTCCTCTCTTTCTCTTCCTTTCTCTCTCTTTTGTTTAGATCTAGAATTCTTTCGAAGTTTTTCTGTGTGGAAAATTTATTGCATGTCTTTGATTTCTATTTATTGCCTTTTTTAATCAACAGCGGTTTCCCACGATCAAGGAAGTTGTAGACGGTTTATTTTTCGAATTTAAATTGTTACTTTTGCTCCGCAAGACCCCGCAAAATCACAATTGGGGGCAAACTGTTATCCCACTTTTTGGACTAACGACATAACTGCTTTGCCGTTTGATCATGTCGTGTCGACCAGGTACTGTCGTGTCACAGGGGACGTCGTGTCGAATGAACATGTCGAATGTAGCACTAGGTGACAAGGCATAGGCGACAGAAGATTAACGACAAGGCATAGGCGACAAGTGACCAGCGACAACAGACAGGAGACTAAGTGAAGATAGATCAAGATCCAAGCCCAAGGCCCAAGATATGTCGCGCCGTCATATAAGCAGAACACGTCCAAAGAGTTGTCTAAGATTATGGAAGTAGTTGAAGACTGGAAAAGATCATCGGACAACGGTCAGTAGAATATCCCTATCTTCTAGGGATCCTCTCAACCAACAATACCATTGAGCTTCACGTATAAAGGCATGGAGCAACGATACCAGAAGACACAAGTTAACTAAAGCTCTTAAGCATTAAAGCAAACATTGTATTTTCATTCTTTAAAGCGATCATTGTATTAGTCTACCTTATTTTTTACGAAGCATAAAAAATTCTTTAGATAACTTAGGATACTTAGTGGATTGATAGCCTCATAGCTATCCGCGGTTTTTTACCTTATTCCTTGATTTTCCGCGTCAACATCTCCTTGTGTCGTCTCTCTTTATTTGTTTTTCGCATTCATTACTTAGTTAGTGTCGACCCAAGCCAAGTGTCGCCCCTAGAAGAAATTTGGCCTAAACAGTTTCCTATTGGATATTGATTGATTTACAACAGCTCTGTTCGCGACTCTGCGATTTAACTAATAATATTTTGGTTATCTTGTAGTTTAACGGAGGAACCGATTATTAAACAGGCATGGGTCGAGAAGATACCAGCGGAGGAAGTGGTAGTCGGTAATGCAGTAAATGCGGTATTAATGCTGATGAGAAGAAACGGAAGTTTGTAGTTGTGAATTTGTGATGTTGATAGGCATGACCCAATCTACCTGGCTTTTTAAATGTTTGCACAAGAAATGAACAAATAGTATAGTTTTAATCCACACCTAACCTGCTGATTTCCGAATACAACAAGACGTCCTTTGAGACGTTCCACAACACTCTTATATGTATATTTTATTTTGTAGACCCAACCACTACTAATTTCCTTTTTTACCACCTGGTAAGTCCTCAACTGTCCACATACCAGTACTTTCAAGAGCTTCAATTTCCTCTTGCATAGCCTTGCGCCAACCGCGGTCTTTAACGGCCTCCTTGAAGGAAGCGGACTCTTTACCCTTTGTAATAGTCGTCAGAAAGCACTTGTGTCTCAAAGAAAATTTATTATGGCAACATAACAAGCCATATTAAAAGGTGTACTTGAGGAACGCGAGCGCGAGAGGGGTGAGCAGTTGTCGATAAAGTAGGGTCTATATCTTGAAGTATAACAATATTTGTAACGTACGGAGTACCCTCGAAGCTTCGATGGAAGGAAACTTTTGTCGGTGACCCCGACCAAGAGTAGCACTGTTATCACTATGTAAACCATTCTCAATATTTGCACCATTATGAACCATGCTAGCATTTGAGGAGGTTACATTAACCTCAATACTCACATTATATCCAACACAAACTATTGGGCTAGAAGACAACTCAACAATGTTGTCATCAAAATCTAGATCATCCCATAATGATACTTGATTCAAATACGTCTCCCATTGGAAACATTGAGCATCTGGAAGCGACTCAATATATGGAAATTTATCTTCAAAAAACTAGACATCACGACTCCCAAAAAATCCTTTGGTATCTAAATCTTAAACACGCCAACCTTTTATTCCGAAAGGATAACTAACAAAAACACATCTCCTAGACCGAGAACCAAATTTTTCCTTCACCTGAGGCCTATTAGTAACATAACCTAAACAACAAAAAACGCGAATAGAATCATAAGATGGAACTTGACCGAACAAGAACTGTGAGGTGTTTTTCCATCCAAAATTTTGTTCGGACTGAAGGAAATAATGCCCTTGGTCCAAGTATGCATTTAATGGTAAGTCTAATAAATGCGGTTCAGTATTAATTATGCAAGTTAATAAATTCAGTGAGATCAAGTGAACTGTATGCCTAGCTAGAGGCCGCTTCAGTTCAAGTGGATTAATGATTATAATCCACAGCTTACTCTTCACTGAACCCGTAGGGTCACACAAATAGTACGTAAACGGATCAAGTATTTAATGGCATTAAATACTCTATCTATGAATATTCGGAATCGACGGATCTTGGTTTCAGTGGGAGCTGAGATCGTCAAAGGCAAATAAATGAATACTCCGGAAACGATGATATTACCGAAAACGGAAATATGGATCGTATCAGAAATATAAATATTATCCAAGTCGTAGATGTTGCCGGAAACGGAAACATGGTACGTATCGGAAAATATTATCGGAAATGGAAATATTGCCGGAATCTGAAATATTGCCGAAAACGGAAATATTGTCGGAATCGGAAATATTATCGGAATCGGAAAATAATTGGGGAAACGGAAATATTAAATATTCGTTCGACACGGAAATTAATTCCGCAATCGGAAATGTTAAATATTGTTCGTATCGGAAATGAATTCCGGAATCGGGAAATTAATCGGAAGCGTGTCGTACGAATTAGCATCGGACGAGCTTTCTAGACGAAGGCCCAACACGAAGCCAGGCCCACGTCCAGCAAGCATAGGCGCGCCACACAACAGCCCAAGGCCACGCCAGACCCAGCGCGCGCCTTGGCTGCGGCAGCCTCGTGGGCTTCGTAGCTCGCGTGGGCTGTGTCGCTGCTCGGGCTCTGCACGTGCGCGCGCGCATGGCGCCCCTCGTTGGCTGATGTGCGTGCGTGTGTGTTTGTGTTCACATACGAAACCTAAAACGTATAGGATTCGTTTGATGATTAAATTCCTAATCCTAAAATGATACATTAATTAATAAGAGTTCTGATAGGATTCTACTTAATTAATTCGTATCCTAGTAGGATTCAATTACTTTTTCCATAGCCTATAAATATGAGATCAAAGCTCATAAATTAAAACGAGTTTTAATTATTCAAAAGGTGAGAATTCTGAGCGAAAAATTCAGTCACATTTATTGCCCATATTTCCGAATATATTAGAACCTTAAGGGCGATTCTAGTTAGTCAATCTTAAGGAGGATCCGGACGTGCTGTGGACTTTCTACGGAGGGACGACACTTGGAGTCCTAAAGACTTGTTCTTGTTCGGTTCGGGCGCAGCAAGGGAGGGCACGCTACAAAGAGTATGCATCCTAATTATGCTAATTGTTATGTGGCAATTAATTTGGAATCCTGACTTTTATTGTTTTTCCGCATGATTTATATTCAATTATATGTATCATAACCTAAAAGTGGTATCACGAGCCTCTAATTAATTCCATAATAATTTCTTAACATGGTTAAATTTTACCAATTTGCAAAGAATTGAAAGGGGTGATTAATTTTCGTAATTGTTAATTAATTGCAAATTGCGTTTGTTTAATTATATGTACGTAGTTTTTCGGCAGTTTCTTCGTTACTCAACGAAATCGAGTGATTTTTGTGTCAATTCCGCATGTAAAAGGCATTCTACAATTTTGACAAAAAAACAACTTTTCGGCCGAACCCAGAATTCCCAAATTCGAAGCCTAACTATGACTTTTCGGAGGTTTTAGTTTTTCGAACGCAAAAATTTGTAATTTTAAGATATTAAATTAAATATTTGCGATTCTTGTTGGTAAATCTTGAATTTTTGATTGACCTACTGTATATGTTTAACAAATTTGAATTCCTAAGCTTGTTAATTATACAACCTAATTTGTAATTGTAATTAATTTGTTGAAATTCGAATAATTTAGAATTGATTTGATTTTCATAATTAATTAACGATTTAATTAGGTATCCATGATTAAAAACCACCATAAAAATTGTTAATTTATGATAAATTTTAAATTTTTATGACCTGGATTTGAATCCATGATAATTGGAAATTAATTGATTAATAAATTTTCAATTTTTCGCCCTAAATTTATGAAATTAATTTGATTTATTAATTTGTCATTAATTTAGAATTAAAAGTTTTAATTTTTATGAACTTCTCTCATGATTGTTGCACGCACAAAGCAAAGGACGCTACGTGTTACCCTTAAGGGGTGTAGTATAGTGCGGGCACGCGACGACGAGCAAGGGAGCTCGTCGCCCGTGCGGTACAAATGCAGCGAGCAACAAGCAAGAGACGCGCGCGCGAAGTAAGGTAGCTGGGCGTGTGTGGCTCGATGGGCGATGGAGAGAAGGGCAATGCGGCAGCCAGGCGAGCAGTCGCGTGTGGGCAGCAAGCGAGTTGCGCCACAGCGCGCGCTGCTTCGCCCAGCGTGCAAGGTAGAGGCGTTGTGCATCGCATGGCTGCGCGCAGCGTGGCCTCGCAAGGCTGCGATGCGTGTGGCCTGCCCGTACGAGCCTAGCGATCAGTCAATGGGGCGCGCATGCCTCATGACTCGATGGGGCTTGGGCGCAAGCCCAAGTGCCTCGTCGTGTTACGATTGATGCGTTTTGATTTTGATTTTGAATTTTCAGTTCGGAATCGATTTTAATTAATTTTAAAATTCGTAATTTAAATTGTTTTATCGGAATTTAATTTTGAGTAATCTAATTATTATAAATTTTATTTATACTAATTATTTTACTAAAATTAAAACCTTGAATTAATTTAAATTCATTTAATTCAACTGAAAATAAATTAAATGGATTCAACTATAAATTTGTATGAGCCTTAAATTTTAATTAAATTTGTATGTTTCCGGTTAGACTAGGAAATACATTTTTATGTATAAAGTTAGTAAAGCATGTGAATTTATTGGTTTAAGTGGGAGCATTTTAGTCATAAACTCTTGATTAGGTCTACATTCCTTTAAGGTTAAACAACTTGATTAGAATTAATAAGGACTGAATAATTGGTAGATTATTGGTGCCCTTGATTAATTGCTGCAAATATTTATGTTATGCATAACATGTTATACTAACCAGCTGTGTGGGTCATTCATGATAATGAATGGGTGAATGGTATATATTGTATATGTACTATTTTGCAGGTTATTGAAAAGTGACTAGTATGGCCCAAATAGGATAGAAAATATGGTATGCGTACCATTAATTTGAATGTGGTATTGGTCTAAAGTACCAAATTTTATTGCTTTTAAATATGGTCTGCGTACCATCAAATAGTTGTAATTAGTTTAATTATAGCTCATCCTATTTGAAGAAAATGGCGCCTCCCATGGTGAAATTCAAGACGGAGTTTACAATCAATTTTCAAGACGGACTTTGAAGTTGAAGCTTCAAGATGAAGTCGGGCCATACTAGATCACATTTATATCTTATGCATGTTTTAAGTTATTTGTTGCTTTAAATATGTCTTAATCATGCATGAGATTGTGGCTTGATTATGTTGCATGATTAAGGATTTTAGTTCACTTAAAATCTAACCAACATAGTAAGAACCTTAAGTTCCAAACTTAAAAATTGAGTTAAAAGGTGCCATGCCAAAATAACACTTACTTAGTTAACCTTTACATCAATCACAGTAATAGTTTTCCGCCATAGCGAGGTGTTACTTATTGATTCTAAAGGGGTAAGGTACACAAATAATTTTGGTGAAACTCAACGATATAAGTAAGGAGTCCTTTTATGTCGTGGAAAATGCAATAGGTTTACCTAATAAGTTCTTAGACGTACCTATCAACCAAGAGTAGTTTCTAGACTATTAGCAAAGGCTTTGCTTACCTAAAATATTTTAGAATTGAGTCTAAATACATAATGTGCTTAATTCTTCAATGATTTAAGGGTCTTGGAATCATTTTATTCACACCTACCGGAACACATAACTTGAATAAAATGCTTAATAAATGATAATTTATGCATGTTTGCTAGATTTAAAAGTTTATTAAGAGAAACTGTGAATGGTTATTTATTTGTTATTCTTTTTCAATTGTAGTTTTAACTATGGCAAACAACAATTCATTCAACATCCGATCAATTCTCGAAAAGGAGAAGTTGAGCAGGAAAAACTTCCTTGACTGGCAAAGGAACTTGCAAATAGTTCTTATGCAGGAAGAAAAGGAGTATGTCCTGGAAGAGGCGATGCCCGAAGCCGCAGGCGACGGGGTCACTCAGGCAGCCCTGAATCGTTGGATTGAAGCCAACAAGGATGTGAAATGTCTAATGCTTGCAACCATGAGTGCGGATCTACAAAAAACGTTCATCAACTCAGATGCTTTCACGATCATCAGTGAGTTAAAGAACATGTTCCAAGATCTGGCTCGAGTCGAAAGATTCGAGAGTCATAGGCAAATGCTTGAGACCAAGCTTAAGAAAGGCGAGCCCGTAAGTCCACATGTTCTCAAAATGATTGGACTCATTGAGAATATGAATCGGCTGGATCAGCAATTCTCTAAGGAAATGGCTGTAGACACCATTCTCCATTCTCTTCATAACGGGTATGATCAGTTCAAGCTGAACTACAGTATGAATAGTCTGGACAAAATGCTCACTGAGCTTCACGGTATGCTGAAGACCGCTGAAAATACGCTCAAAAGTGATAAGCAAGATGTGCTTATGGTGCGTGGGGGCAAGTTCAAGAAATCTGGCAAGAAGAGGAATGCTAAGAAAGGTGGCAACAAGGGCAGCCAGACTAAGCAACCTGGCGGCACCAAATCTGAAAAGAAGAAGGTGAGCCAACCCACTTCTGAATCTGAATGCTTTTACTGCAAGAAGAAGGGGCATTGGAAGAGAGATTGCTTGAAGCTTAAGGAAGATCAGAAGAACGGAACAGTCGTTCCATCTTCAGGTATTTTCGTTATAGACTGTGTACTTGCTGTTTCAACTTCTTGGGTATTAGATACAGGTTGTGGCTCACACTTATGTTCCAATTCACAGGGACTAAGAAGAAGTAGAAGGTTAAGCAAGGGTGAAGTCGACCTACGAGTGGGAAATGGAGCACGGATTGCTGCATTAGCTGTAGGAACTTATTATTTGTCATTGCCCTCTGGGCTAGTTTTGGAACTGGAAGATTGTTTCTATGTTCCAAGTCTTACTAAAAACATCATTTATGTTTCTTGCTTAGATGCTAAGGGATTTTCCTTTTGAATAAAAGACAATAGTTGTTCGTTTTATTTTAAAGAGATGTTTTATGGATCTACTAGATTAGTCAATGGACTTTATTTATTAGATCACGACAAACAAGTTTATAACATAAATACCAAAAAGGCCAAAAAGGATGATTCAGATCTCACCTATTTGTGGCATTGTCGATTAGGCCATATTAACTTGAAACGCATAGAAAGACTTCAAAAGGAAGGAATTCTAGAACCATTTGACTTAGAGGATTATGGTAAGTGTGAATCATGTTTACTTGGAAAAATGACAAAGCAACCTTTCTCTAAAGTTGGAGAAAGAGCAAATGAACTATTGGGTTTAATCCATACAGATGTATGTGGACCAATTAGTACAAATGCTAGAGGTGGTTTCAGCTACTTTATCACTTTCACTGATGACTTCAGTAGATATGGTTATGTCTACCTAATGAAGCATAAGTCTGAATCCTTTGACAAATTCAAGGAATTTCAGAGTGAAGTAGAGAATCAATTAGGCAAGAAGATTAAGGCACTGCGGTCTGACAGAGGCGGCGAATATCTAAGCTATGAATTTGATGACCATCTGAAAGAATGTGGAATTCTATCAGAATTGACTCCTCCTGTAACACCTCAATGGAACGGTGTGTCGGAACGGAGGAATAGAACCTTGCAAGACATGGTTAGATCAATGATGGGTCAGGCCGAACTTCCAATAGAATTTTGGGGACATGCACTAAATACAGCTGCACTCACTATAAATAGAGCTCCGTCCAAAGCTGTTGAAAAGACTCCATATGAGTTATGGTTTGGAAAGCCTCCAAAAGTGTCATTTCTTAAGATTTGGGGATGTGAAGTATACGTCAAACGATTAATTTCAGACAAACTTCATCCAAAATCTGACAAATGTATCCTTGTGGGATATCCAAAGGAAACAAAGGGGTATTACTTCTACAATACATCTGAGAACAAGGTGTTTGTTGCTCGAGATGGTATCTTTTTGGAAAGAGATCACATTTTCAAAATGACAAGTGGGAGAAAAGTAGACCTCGAAGAAATTCGAGTCGAACAAAAAATTCTAGAGAATACTCAAGATGACATTCAGGATGAAACTCAGAGATCTTTAGAAGTATCTGGTGAGAATCAAGGACCATCTAGAAATGTAACCCCCCGTAGATCGCAGAGATATAGATCTCAACCGGAAAGGTACTTAGGTATTTTGACGAACGAGAGCTATGGAGTTCTATTACTTGAAAGTGATGAACCTGCGACTTACAAACAAGCTATGAAGAACCCTAGCTCCAATAAATGGCAAGAAGCCATGCAATCTGAATTAGACTCCATGTCTGAAAACCAAGTTTGGGATTTGGTCGACTTGCCAGATGGCTACCAAGCCATAGGAAGCAAATGGGTTTTCAAACTGAAAAGGACAAGGATGGGAAACTTGAAGTTTTCAAAGCTAGATTGGTTGCAAAAGGTTACAGACAAGTCCACGGTGTGGATTACGATGAAACCTTTTCACCAGTTGCAATGCTAAAGTCTATTCGGATAATGTTAGCAATCGCTGCATATTACGATTACGAAATATGGCAGATGGATGTCAAAACCACTTTCTTAAACGGCGTTTTAACATAAACTGTGTTTATGACACAGCCTGAGGGTTTTGAGGATCCAAAGAATGCTAAATAGGTATGCAAGCTTAAGAAATCAATCTACGGATTGAAGCAAGCATCAAGGAGATGGAATATACGTTTTGATGAAGCAGTCAGTGACTTTGGTTTAATTTCATCAAGAACGCAGACGAATCTTGTGTATACAAGAAGGTTAGTGGGAGCAAAATTGCTTTTCTAGTATTATATGTCAACGACATATTACTTATCGGAAATGACATTCCTATGTTGAACTCTGTCAAGATTTGGCTTGGAAAATGTTTTTCGATGAAGGATCTAGAAAAATCACAGTACATACTGTGCATCAAGATTTACAAAGATAGATCTAAAAAGATGATTGGACTCAGTCAAAGCACTTATATCAATAAGGTGCTTGAAATGTTCAATATGGCAGACTCCAAGCGAGGCTACCTACCCATGTCTCATGGAATGACTCTAAGCAAGACTCAGTGCCCAAAAACACTGGATGAGCGTAGACGAATGAGTGGGATTCCATATGCATCATTGATTGGTTCAAAAATGTATGCTATGATATGTACACGCCCGGATGTTGCGTATGCACTCAGTGCTACGAGCAGATACCAGTCAGACCCAGGAGAGGCACATTGGATTGCTGCCAAGAACATTCTGAAATACCTGAAAAGGCACAAAGATAACTTCCTGGTCTATGGTGGAGATGATGAATTAATTGTTAAAGGTTATACGGACGCAAGTTTCCAAACCGACAAAGATGATTTCAGATCACAGTCTAGGTTTGTCTTCTGCCTTAACGGAGGTGCAGTAAGCTGGAAAAGTGCTAAGCAAAGCACCATTGCGGATTCTACAACTGAAGCGGAGTACATTGTTGCACATGAAGCAGCAAAGGAAGCTATATGGCTAAGGAAGTTCATAGGTGAACTTGGTGTAGTCCCCTCCATTAAAGGACCAATAGCTTTGTATTGTGATAATAATGGAGCTATTGCACATGCAAAGGAGCCTAGACACCACCAAAGAGTCAAGCATGTACTTCGTAGATTTCACCTTCTACGATAGTTCGTTGAAAGAAAAGAAGTCGAGATAAGCAAGATTGGAACTGATGACAACATCTCAGATCCATTAACTAAACCTCTGCCGCAGGCGAAGCACAACTCGCACACTGCAGCTATGGGAATCAAGCATGTTGGAGAATGGCTTTGATCTCCTTATTTAATGTTTTAAAGTTTTAGAGTTTAATACTTTGTAAAACATTATTGGTTAATCATTCACATTAATGAATAGAATTAATTTTTCCATTTAATTCGTGGTTTATTAAATGATGAGTCCCTTCAATTTGACGATATATTCAAGATAGACTTGTAGGGGAATACAGTTAAACATAATAACATGTGCGGAACAATCCCCAAAGCTAGGAAACATGTATAAAGCACAGATTAAGCAAACTTACATTCGAAGCGTGTTTTCCACAATAATATGTCAACGAACACGAACAAAGAACTCCACTTGTCGTTCCTCTACTTGGTTCACCGACACGTTCAGATCCGTCTTGATTATCGTATCTTAGACAAGCGATCAATATACTTTGCTTTTATGAAGAACTCACTTTGGAGGCACAGAGAGAATTAGGGTTCTCTGTGTCTAGGATTTGAGTAATATGAATTGTGTGTTGGAATAATACAATTGACCTATTGTATTAATGATGTAACCGGCCAAGACTAAAGAGCCTTTACCGGCCACATCACGCAAGCACACGGACCACACAGCCCACGCCCAGCGACACACTGCAGGCCGAAGCCCACAGCGCGCGCGCCAAGCAGCTGGGCCGTGGGCCTGCTCGCTCGTCGCTGCGTTGCTTGCGCTGTTGCGTGCTGTTGCGTGCTCGCGCCCAGTGGGCTGGCCTTGCTCGCCTTTGCTCGCGAGCTTGCTGGCTCGTTGGGCCTTGCACGCTTACGTGCTTGGCTCGACGGGCCGGCAACTCCGATGCCATTCGTATTCGCGATTTAATATATTTCCGATATATTATTTATCGTTTCGTACGAATCACCGTCGTACGATACATTTCCAACTAATTCCCGAAAAGCTATTAAATGAATTTCCGATTCATTTAATCCGTTGATCTGTTACGTGTCATTGGTGTGACCTTGTAGGTTCAGTCAAGAGTAAGTTGTGAGTTCAATATCCATTAGAACTCACTGATCGGAAGCATTGCTCCAGCTAGCTGTTCCGATCACTTGATCTCACTGAATTAATTGTTCGCAATTAATCTGAACCTTGGTATTAGACTTAATGCACCTTGGGTGAAGGACATATTTCCTTCAATCTCCCACTTGTCATTCAGACAAGTGTGCATCCACATTCCTTTGTCACTTAGTGTTACTTACTGAACATAAGGTAAGATCCAAGCCATCCTTATTAGGTCCAGAAGTGTTTCTCGGATTACAGAGCTCAACTGTTAAACTTTTGCAGAAGGTTAAGCCTTAACCATTCTGAGCACGGCCATGCATTTTACAGTATCTAACTCTCCGAGAGGCCTTGTTACACAACAACACCATATCCTATAAAAGATAGGAGGACAATCCATTATTACAATCTATGAACACTCACTTTGATTCATAGTACTCCCAATAACTGCTTTTATAGCCTCCTTTTACGGTGCGACGTTTAGCTAGTATCAAAGCGAACTAATTCTCAAACGAGCAGACATAATCGCTCATGTTCTGAGGAACGGTTTCTAATCACTATTATTGAGAACTACCTATGACATGACTTTAATCTCTTAAAGTGTTCTCATGGTCAATCCGATACAAGATCCAATAAGTATCTATGCAAAAGATTCTGACATCCAGTCACTCTAGTTCAAGAAACAGAACTAAGTAATCTACTTGCAATCTAATCTTCATTAGTCATTGGTCGTCAACCTTTCAATGACCTGGATTAGGGATCCTTTGTGACTTCAATATTCAAGTTCACTTATGGGTGTTTCTTTGTCGAAGAATCCATCTTGACATCCCATTTGAATGATTTGAATCACATGGACTTATCATTTAATTCTAAACCATAATTAAATGAATATGAAATAAATAAATTTCATAAGTATGAAATGGTTAAACCAATTGTTTTAAACATAGATCTAACAGATGTTCTAAAACAATACTTAGAAAATCAAAGCCATTCTCCAACATGCTTGATTCCCATGGTTGCTACATGTACGTGCGTTGTGTTTCACTTGTGGCAACGGTTTAGTCAATGGATCCGCGACGTTGTCGTCAGTTCCAACCTTGCAAATCTCGATTTCCTTTCTTTTAACGATCTCTAGAAGTATATGAAATCGCCGCAGTACGTGCTTGGACTTCTGGTGGCTCCTAAGCTCCTTTGCCTGGGAAATGGCTCCGCTATTGTTGCAATACAAAGCCACTGGTCCTTTAATGGAGGGGACAACACCAAGTTCTTCGATGAACTTCCGAATCCAAACAGCTTCCTTTGCTGCTTCTGAGGCAGCAATGTAATCGGCTTCAGTTGTAGAATCCGCAATAGTGCTTTGCTTAGCACTTTTCCAGCTTACTGCTCCGCCATTGAGGCAGAACAAAAACCGAGACTGTGATCTGAAATCATCTCTGTCGGTTTGAAAGCTTGCGTCCGTATAGCCCTTAACAATCAAATCATCTGTACCACCATAAACCATAAACTGATCCTTAGTCCTTTTCAGGTACTTTAGGATGTTCTTGGCAGCAGTCCAATGCGCCTCACCTGGTTCTGACTGGTACCTGCTCGTTGCACTGAGTGCAAACGAAACATCCGGCCTTGTACAAATCATAGCATACATGATGGATCCAATAGCCGAAGCGTATGGAATTCCACTCATCTTTCTACGCTCATCAGATGTTTTGGGACACTGATTCTTGCTTAGATATATGCCATGTGACATGGGTAGATGGCCTCTCTTGGATTCCATCATATTGAACCTAACTAGCACTTTGTCAATGTAAGTGCTTTGGCTTAGTCCAATCATCCTCTTAGATCTATCCCTATAGATCTTGATGCCCAATATGTACTGTGCCTCTCCTAAGTCCTTCATTGAGAAACACTTCCCGAGCCAAGTCTTTACAGACTCCAACATAGGAATGTCGTTTCCAATAAGCAGTATGTCGTCAACATACAAGACTAGGAACGCAATTTTACTCCCACTGACCTTCTTGTATACACAAGATTCGTCCTGATTCTTGATGAAGCCAAACTTATTAACTGCTTCATCAAATCGTTTATTCCAACTCCTTGATGCTTGCTTTAGTCCATAGATGGACTTCTTAAGCTTGCATACCTTTCCTTGGTTCTTTTGATCGACAAAACCCTCCGGTTGTGTCATGAACACAGTCTCTTCAAGAACACCGTTCAAGAAGGCAGTTTTGACATCCATTTGCCATATTTCATAGTCATGAAACGCGGCAATCGCAAGGATTATCCGAATAGACTTAAGCATCGCGACTGGAGAAAAGGTTTCATCGTAGTCCACGCCGTGAACTTGCATGTAACCTTTTTCTACCAATCTAGCCTTGTATATGTATACAATTACATCTTTGTCTTTCTTCAATTTGAAGACCCATTTGCATCCGATAGGTGTGAACCCATCCGGCAAATCAACCAAATCCCAGACTTGATTTTCAGACATGGAGTCTATTTCAGATTGCATGTCCTCTAACCATTTAGTGGAGCTTGGCTCGTCATAGCTTGCTTGTAAGTCATAGGTTCATCACTATCCAATATGAGAACGTCTAAGTTTTCAGTCAAGAGGACGCCTGTCCATCTATCCGGCTGAAAAATAGTTCTATTTGACCTACGAGGATCAACAACGTTTTGAGGAACTACTCCCACTGGCTCTTCTAAAGACCTTGGAGGTTCATCAACCTGAACTGCTTCTAAAGAGTTCTAAGTTCGTTGTTCGTCACGAATCTCTTCGAGGTCTATTATTCTCCCACTTGTCAATTTGGAAATATGATTTCTTTCCAAAAAGACACCGTCACGAGCAAAGAAAACCTTGTTGTCTGACTTGTTGTAGAAGTAATACCCCATAGTTTCTTTTGGATACCCAACGAAGAAACATTTGTCCGGTTTAGGTTGTAGCTTGTCCGAAATTAATCGCTTGACATATGCTTCGCAACCCCAAATCTTCAGAAAAGACAACTTTGGAAGTTTCCCAGTCCATAATTCGTATGGAGTCTTTTCAACAGCTTTTGACGGAGCACGATTCAGTGTGAGTGCTGCAGTTTGCAACGCATGTCCCCATAACTGTAAAGGAAGTTCGGCCTGACCCATCATTGACCTGACCATATCGAGTAAGGTCCTGTTTCTCCGTTCCGACACTCCATTCCATTTATGTGTCCCCAGAGCAGTCAATTCAGAAAGAATACCGCATTCTTTTAGATGGTCATCAAACTCGTGGCTAAGATATTCACCTCCTCGATCCGATCTTAGAGCTTTGATTTTCTTGCCATGTTGATTCTCTACTTCATTTTGAAATTCTCTGAATTTCTCAAACGATTCAGACTTGTGCTTCATTAAGTAAATATAGCTATATCTACTGAAGTTGTCCGTAAACGTTATGAAATAGCTGAACTCACCTCTAGCTTTCGTACTCATAGGCCCACATACGTCCGTATGTATTAGCCCTAGTAGTTCGCTTGCTCTTTCTCCCACCTTTGAGAAAGGTTGCTTTGTCACTTTGCCAAGTAAACAAGATTCGCATTGATCAATCTTCTCTAAGTCGAATGATTCTAGAATTCCTTTCCGTTGCAGTAATTCCATGCGCTTTATGTTTATATGGCCTAATCGACAATGCCACAGAAATGTGAGATCCGAATCACCAGTTTTAGCCTTTTTGGTATTTATGTTATAAATGTGTTTGCTCGTATCTAGCACATAAAGACCGTTTTCTTGCTGTGCTGAACCATAAAACATTCCATTCAAAGAAAAAGAACAACTATTGTCTTTAAATTGAAAACTAAAACCTTTAGAATCCAAACTTGAAACGGAAAAAATGTTTCTGGTGATACTAGGAACATAGTAACAGTTTTCTAGTTCCAAAACAAACCCACTAGGCAAAGAAATAAAATAAGATCCTACGGCTAATGCAGCAATCCGTGCTCCATTTCCCACGCATAGATCCATCTCGCCTTTATCAAGCTTTCTACTTCTCCTTAGTCCCTGCGAATCGGAACATAAGTGTGAGCCACAACCAGTATCTAATACTCAAGAAGTAGAATTAGCAAGATTACAATGTATAACATACATACCTGAAGTAGAAGCAACGTTCCCGTTCTTCTCATCTTCCTTTCTCTTCAAGCAATCCCTCTTCCAATGGCCCTTCTTCTTGCAGTAGAAGCATTCAGAGTCGGCAGGAGAACGAGTCACCCTTTTCTGTTTACCAGAACTGGTGCCGTTGGACTTGGATGAGGGCGAAGCCTTGCCCTTACCCTTCTTGCCCTTATTCTTGCCTGATTTCTTGAAGTTCTTTCCCTTACGCACCATAAGCATATCATGCTTGTTCTCTTGCTTGAGCGTCTTTTCAACGGTTTTCAGCATACCGTGAAGCTTAGTAAGAGATTTCTCCATGCTGTTCATGTTGTAATTCAACTTGAACTGATCATAGCCATTATGAAGCGAATGGAGAATGATGTCAATAGCCATTTCATTTGAGACGTCAGAATCTAGAGCTTTCATGTTCTCAAAGAGTCCAATCATTTTAAGAACATGTTGGCTCACTGGTTCTCCTTTCTTGAGCTTAGTCTCAAGGATCAACCTCTGAGTCTCGAATCTTTCGATTCTGGCTTGGTCCTGAAACATGTTCTTCAACTCCGAGATGATTTGGTAAGCATCCGAGTTAATGAACGTTTTTTGATGTTCAGGACTCATGGATGCAAGCATCACACATTTGACATCCCTGTTGGCCTGAATCCAACGATTAAGGGAAGCTTGAGTTACCTCCGGCCCAGCCTCTTCCGGTAACTCTTCCTCAAGGACATATTCCTTTTCCTCGTGCATAAGAACTATTTGTAAGTTCCTTTGCCAGTCGAGGAAATTGTTGCCATTCAACTTCTCCTTGTCAAGAATTGAACGCAGATTGAAAGTGTTATTGTTTGCGGCCATTTTGATTACTACAATCGAAAAGAATTTGCAATAAATAACCATTCATACAATTCAATAACTTTGAAATAAGAGCAAAACATGCAATCATTAAAGCTATTAAAACATTTCATTCATGTAAAAGCAAAAACATGGTCCAAAATTAATGAAACGATTCCAAGACCCCAAAAGTCCTAAATCCTTAAGAAGCTTTAGCATGTCTTAAGTAGTTTAAGATTTTAGGTAAGCAAAACCTATTGCTAGAAATCTCCAAATTACTCTTGGTTAATAAATTAATGCCATAATTTATCCCATTGCCACAACTTAATGCCATTGTTGTTTGAGTTGTAACCACAATCAACGTGCTCCTTTAGGACGCCTTACCACCTAAGTCAACTAAAATAGCACTTGCTTTAGCGTAAACCTACTATCTTAGATCCTTGCATTTTTGTAAGTGTTGATTTGGAAGGCAATTTTTAAACTCAATATTACTGGAACCTAGTTGTTTCTATGTTGGTTCGATTATTTAGTGAACTTAAAACTAATCGATTCATAGGAAACAACCTGTTCATGCAAAGCATACATACATTCATACATTCACGCATAATATATATATATATTGAATTGCATAAATAAACGGTGATCTAGTATGGCCCAAAATATCTTGTCTTGAAGCATCCAATCTTCATCACCTCCTTGTTAGCTTGGCATCGTCTTGAATCTTCGTTCAAATGCTAATTTAAAGTTCTAAACTTAGAAATACTTGAAAACAATAAATTACATCAAAATTTCCATGGTACGCAGACCATATTTAAAACTTTACATTCAAAGATAGAACGGTACGCAGACCGTATTTAACTATCTTAAATGGCCATACTAGTCACTTGGAGTACCTGCATTACATAAAATATATATTCTATGCATTCACCCATTCGTGTGCTAAAACGAATGGCCCATGTAAGTATTTACGTGAATTAATTAAAATTCACATTCATATAAACGCGTCCTAAAAGATTAATCAATTTCGAAGTTATTAATCCTTAGACTTTATTCTAATTAAAATTGAATTTAATTAAAATAATGCGACCTACGAAAATAATTATTTCATTTTAATTTCATTTAGTGGCTCCCACTCAAACCAATAATTATTCCGGATAATTAATTATGAAATATTAAATTAAAACTCGCGGCCCGGTCCAAGCAAAATAAAATATTAAATTAAATATCCCGTTAGCCTAAATTAATGCAAATATACGAAGCCCAACGAAATAAACAATTTTCAACAAAAAACGCCCGATTACGTAGTTGGGCTAGGCTTGCGCCCAGCCCTATGCCTTGCGTGTGGCCCAAGAGGCGCACGAGCAAGGCTCGCACACCCCCAGGCCCTCGCGCGGGCGCGTGCCCGTAGCCCTGCTGCCCCTGCGCTGCGTGTTGTGCGTTCGTGTGTGTTGGACGTCGCATGGCTCGCGCCTTGCTTCGTCGCAGACCCCCGCAAGCGTTCCGCCTGCCCCTTCCTCGCCCAGCGCGCACGAGGCACGCAGCACGCTTGCTGATGCCCGTGTCGCTGCGGCTCGGCCTTCGTGTAGCAGCTCGTATGGCTCGACGAGCCATACGTCCACCACACTCGTGTTCGTGCCTTTGGTTCGTGATACGGACCAACTCAATTAAAATTAAATTTAATTTCACGAATTGCATTAATTTTATTTTTCAAAAAGTTACGATTTTTAGTTTTGAAAAACAACGATTTTTAACGATTTAATAAACTTTAACGACAATCCAATTTCGTAAAATTATTAAATCAAGGGCTAACAATATTCAAACTTTTATGAACGAACGAGTCAACATTAAAATTTGAACTTTTAATTAATAAAATCCGAAGCTTTAAATCGTTCTTTAACATTTAAATTTCAGATTTTTAATAATTTGGTTTAAGTGCGATTAAAATTAACGAAACCATTCAAAATTTTAATCCATTAATTTTTAAAATTAGCCACTGACCCATGAAATTATATCCCCTTTCCCAATTAACCGAATTATTAAACCAAAATTAATTAAAATTCAATTAGGGTTTCAAATTTTACGAATTGGGGAAAGGCAAAATTAGGGTTTATACTTATCGGAAAAATCTGAAATTTTTAGCATACATCAATAATATACCCATCAAGATGTTGTCACAATTTCAAGCAATTCCGAGTAGTTTAGGTCGACCTTTTAATTGAATTACTGTTTGACACTTTTAATTTTTAATGAAAAATTAACAAAAACGCCCAAAAAACGACAGTTCGAGGCCTGTTTTTGCAATTCCGTTCCCATGAGTTGATCTTAGAAAATTGTTTTCAATCAAATTAGGGTTTTAAAACTCGAAAAAACGAACATTTTTTATTTCGGACCTGATTATTACGCAATTCATCCAATAATTCGTAAAAATTCCGAAAAATCAACAAAAATTCCAAATTTTTCGACAGATGCAAAAACAATAATAATCATGCTAATTCATGCTTTTAATACATAAGGATCTGATACCACTGTAGGGGAATACAGTTAAACATAATAACATGTGTGGAACAATCCCCAAAGCCAGGAAACATGTATAAAGCACAGATTAAGCAAACTTACATTCGAAGCGTGTTTTCCACAATAATATGTCAACGAACACGAACAAAGAACTCCACTTGTCGTTCCTCTACTTGGTTCACCGACACGTTCAGATCCGTCTTGATTATCGTAGCTTAGACAATCGATCAAGATACTTTGCTTTTGGGAAGAACTCACTTTGGAGGCACAGAGAGAATTAGGGTTCTCTGTGTCTAGGGTTTGAGTAATATGAATTGTGTGTTGGAATAATACAATTAACCTATTGTATTAATGATGTAACCAGCCAAGACTAAAGAGCCTTGACCGGCCACATCACGCAAGCACACGAACCACACAGCCCGCGCCCAGCGACACACTGCAGGCCGAAGCCCACAGCGCGCGCGCCGAGAAGCTGGGTCGTGGGCCTGCTTGCTCGTCACTGCGTTGCTGGCGTTGTTGCGTGCTGTTGGTGCTCGCGCCCAATGGGCTGGCCTTGCTCGCCTTTGCTCGCGAGCTTGCTGGCTCGTTGGGCCTTGCACGCTTACGTGCTTGGCTCGACGGGCCGGCAACTCCGATGCCATTCGTATTCGTGATTTAATATATTTCCGATATATTATTTATCATTTCGTACGAATCACCGTCGTACGATACATTTCTAACTAATTCCCGAAAAGCTATTAAATGAATTTCCGATTCATTTAATCCGTTGATCTGTTACGTGTCATTGGTGTGACCTTGTAGGTTCAGTCAAGAGTAAGTTGTGAGTTCAATATCCATTAGAACTCACTGATCGGAAGCATTGCTCCAGCTAGCTGTTCCGATCACTTGATCTCACTGAATTAATTGTTCGCAATTAATCTGAACCTTGGTATTAGACTTAATGCACCTTGGGTGAAGGACATATTTCCTTCAAGACTGTCAGGACCAGTCCTGTGACTAAGAAATGTCTATCAAGTGAACTTGAATGTCAAAAGTTGAAAATGGTCCCTGGTCGGAGTTTTCTATAAAGATGGACGCATAGAAAACGTTAGACGACTAAAATGCAAGATGACTGGTAGTTCTGTTTCTTGAACTATGTGGACATGGCAATGTCGTAATCATTTGCATAGATACTTACATTGGGAAGACTAGTATCGGACAGACCTATGAAACTTTACTGTAAGAGATGAAAGTCTCTTATAAGTAAATTTCATTAAAGTTATTAGACACTAATCCTATACCTGAGTGATTTGAGATTACTTGTTTGAGAACTACTTACTTTGACGTTGTCAACCGTCGCACCGTAAAAGGAGGCTATAAAGGAAATTCTCGGGTAATCACCTATCAAATGAAGTCTAATCTCAAGATCGCAAGATTGGGATTGTCCTCCCATAAATCGGGATGAGATGCTGAAAGTTGTACAAGGCCACTCGGAGAGCTAGAAACTGTAAAATGCATGGTCGTGCTTAGGTGAATCATAGGCTATGATTATCTGTTTATTTGATCAGTTGAACTCTGAAACCGAGAAACACCTCTGGACATAATAAGGATGACAACTCTTACCTTATGTTCAAGAGCAAGCATCGAGTGACAAAAGGAATTAGGAAATGCACACTTGTCCCTAAGGACAAGTGGGAGACTGAAGGAAATAATTCCCTTGGTCCAAGTATGCATTTAATGGTAAGTCTAATAAATTTGGTTCAGTATTAATTATGCAAGTTAATAAATTCAGTGAGATCAAGTGAACTGTATGCCTAGCTAGAGGCCGCTTCAGTTCAAGTGGATTAATGATATTAATCCACAACTTACTCTTGACTGAACCCGTAGGGTCACACAAATAGTACGTAAACGGATCAAGTATTTAATGGCATTAAATACTCTATCTATGAATATTCGGAATCGACGGATCTTGGTTTCAGTGGGAGCTCAGATCGTCAAAGGCAAATAAATGAATACTCCGGAAACGATGATATTACCGGAAACGGAAATATGGATCGTATCGTAAATATAAATATTATCCAAGTCGTAGATGTTGCCGGAAACGGAAACATGGTACGTATCGGAAAATATTATTGGAAATGGAAATATTGCCGGAATCTGAAATATTGCCGGAAACGGAAATATTGTCGGAATCGGAAATATTATCGGAATCGAAAAATAATTGGGGAAACGGAAATATTAAATATTCGTTCGAAACGGAAATTAATTCCGGAATCGGAAATGTTAAATATTGTTCGTATCGGAAATGAATTCCGGAATCGGGAAATTAATCGTAAGCGCGTCGTACGAATTAGCATCGGAAAGGATAAATTAATTAATAAGAGTTCTGATAGGATTCTACTTAATTAATTCGTATCCTAGTAGGATTCAATTACTTTTTCCATAGCCTATAAATATGAGATCAAAGCTCATAAATTAAAACGAGTTTTAAGTATTCAAATGGTGAGAATTTTGAGCGAAAAATTCAGTCACATTTATTGCCCATATTGCCGAAAATATTAGAACCTTAAGGGCGATTCTAGTTAGTCAATCTTAAGGCGGATCCGGACGTGCTGTGGACTTTCTACGGAGGGACGACACTTGGAGTCCTAAAGACTTGTTCTTGTTCGGTTCGGGCGCAGCAAGGGAGGGAATGCTACAAAGAGTCTGCATCCTAATTATGCTAATTGTTATGTGGCAATTAATTTGGAATCCTGGCTTTTATGGTTTTTCCGCATGATTTATATTCAATTATATGTATCATAACCTAACACGGACTTCTATTGAAAAGATGTACAACAATAAGAATACATTCCCTCCAAAAATTTTTTGGTAATTTCGCTTGAAACCGTAAAGCACTAGCCACATTAAGAATATGCCTATTGTGAGGGGGTCGAAAAATAGGACGATCGTACTTTTCCAAGGAAAATAGCTCGAACGACTTTCCCCTCGGGATGTGGCAATCATATTAAGTAAAAGCGGAACTAACGGTGGGCGTTAGTCTCTTTTTACTAGTCTTTAGGAGTCGCCATTCAGTTTTACAACTACAATGAAGAAAAATTACAAAACCCGGTTATCGGGATATTCCCGAAAGGCAAACATATTTGATCACAACGGCCATTGGTTCGCTTTGATCCCTGTTATGGAGATCGCTCAACGTACATCCAGCGGAATAGAGATAGAGTTTGGGGGACGTTTACTAATACGGGGAGTGCCTAGCATTAGCCCATGCGGCAGTCCTTACTAATTCAGTGCGACGACGAAAGGGAAATGCGTTAGACTACATTACTAATCTGAGTTGGTTTTAATGCACAAATAATTAACTAACGATCCTCAAAATGTTGATTTAGGTTAATTAAAGGTATCTAAAAGTAACAAATTTGTCCAAGAATTATCTTATTAGTCGTGAGCAATATAACAGATTTATATTAACAATCTCGTAGTGGTGGTGAAAGCAATAAAAATATAGATTTCAGGTTAAAGTATAGCGTAGGCTGTACTGCGGTTCTCAGGAGCACTAACCACTTGTCTCTACTTGTCTTCCTTTTCTGTTTCGAACTTCCTAGAAACTGTCTGACTGTTTGGTGAGATTCTTCCAGAGTTTCCATTAAATTCCTTAGTTTAGGCTTGGGATTCGGTTAGAACTTCGGTAGTATTCGTGCAGATCTGGTGCACGCCGCCCGTGTCGCCGGCGCACAACCTTGTGCGCGGCGGCCAAGACCTCCACGCAAAAGCCGTGCGCGGGATGCGTGATGTAATTATTATTATTTTTTCTGTTTTTTTTTATATATTTTTTGTTTGGTCACTTATGGATTTTCTGATTTATTATGAAATTTGATTTGTGTTTTATGTTTTAATTTTTATTTATATAATTTTTATTTTATTTTTTGTTTTTATTATTATTGTTTAATTTATGCTTTATAATTGTTTAATGAAGGAAGGGGGTAATATTTTTATAAGAGTAAAAGTGTACTTTTATATTAAAAACGCGAACGTCAAATAACTATACACTAAAATTATACTTGGTAGAAATTAAAAATTGTAAAACAAAATTAATGGTGTCACGTCAATATAAAAAGAAAAGGGTATCAGAAAGAGATTCGTGTTACAGTTGGCAGTATTTTGTTGTCTAATTCTAAAATCTAGGATCTAACAAATGCAAAAGAAAAAATAAAGAAAAAGCTTAGGATATGAAAGCTTGAATTTTTGAACTTAAGATATGAAAAGCTTTAATAGATAACGTGAATCCATCTCATGAGTCCAAAGAGAAGATGGCGTGTTGAAAGGCGATAATCAGAATCCTTATTTCTTCTCTCTCCAAATTTGTGTTAACTAAATTTGCAGTGCATGCTAGTCGATTGTACTATTCTTAATTGTTGTAGCTTGGTAGGGAAATAGGGTATTGGGTCAATTGGGATGCTGCCTTGTCGTTTCTTCTTATTATCCAATTTCTAATGAAATACTCCACTCCCTTGTACCGTTGTACGAAGTACTATCTCAGGTAAGAAAGAATGAAAACTCATATGAGAGGCACATATGGGTTGTTCAGATTGATTTTGATTGGGTGGTATGGTCTTAGGTTGTTTAGATTTCCATAATCATATTTATTGTTTTTGGCATGTTCGGATAATGAGTCATTTTATTTGATTTCGAGTAGATTTGGACCGAGTAGTACTTGATTTCCCTAGATGGGTTAGTTGTGATAATCGTGTACTTTATGAAACATATTTAACTCTTAACACCACTTTACGGGTGTGATACCAGCCAGCTGGTAACACCCTTATTCCAGAAATGGTTAATAGTCATAATGCAAGCAACTTTTCTACCAGCTGACTAACCATCCTTACCAGCACTGGTATGATGTCGGTGGCAGCAATGAATCCATGAAGAGAAAGTCAGCGGGCCACTATCTAATGGGTATGCCCCATTAACCGTACATCTGACCCGTGCCTATATATATGGACCTCATTTATTGTGAAAGGTATATAATCGTAATCATTTCACTCAACCATAATCTCATATTCTCTATAATCTCTCTATAATCTCTAACTTAAGTACCGTTCTTATATGTGCAGAACACTACTAAGAAAAAAACAACAAGGCAAACTATAGGACTTCTCCAACCGTTCTTAATCTATACAGAAACAACCACATTACCAACGTACAAAAGATGGTAAAAAATCATCCAAAACCCGATAAGCGCATGTTGGGCATTGGTCTAATATGTTTAGTAAATTTTAAGTCCGTGAAAATGATGCTCTCAAATTTTGCTTATTAATCAAGATTCTTTGGTGGCAAAAGTTTTGGTACGAAAAGTCTTAGGAGTTTAGAATAGGGGGCTCATTTTGTAAAAAAGAAAGTCAAAAATTTCCCATTCAAGACTTAGGTGTTTAAATGTTTAATTGATGCTTTCTGCTCTCGCCTTTTTGCCTTCCCACGTTTCATCCAAATACCCCGTCGGCCCTCACTCACTCACTCACTCACTCACTCAACTCTCCCCTGCTATTCAATCAACCTCACTTCTCATTTACTACCCATAATCTCTCTCTCTCTCTCTCTCTCTCTCTTTCATTAACTTTTTTGGTTTCATTTTCTGAAATGGGTTTTCCTCATAATCATATATTTGCCATTACACATACACTTCTACTCTTGACTCTCCTCTTCTTCTTAGCTTCTACATTCGCCCAACAACAACCATTTCTTGCTCAAGGTAATTATCTATACTACCTCCGTCCTGATTTAATTGATAATTAGGGACACCAATCTTCATTCAATTTAGTCTTATTACTTGCATTTCCGACCTTAATTGACATACCATCTTTTCTTGTTTTTATCACAGCTTTGTCACTTCCCCAGCAAAATGCAGCACTTAAGGTTAAATCATGTTTACATATCTTTGTTCCCTCATTTTGAATATTTGATCTATAAATTTAAACTTATTGTGTGTAAAATTGAATTCAGGGGGAAGAAGATAAATTGATAGAGAGAGCATTAATCGGATCGAGCCCGCCGAGATGCGGAGGAAGATGCAACAATTGCGGACATTGTGAAGCGATTCAAGTTCCGGTGGTACCTCAAAAAGGGTTCCCAAGAAGCCATTTTATGCATTCAACACCAACAATTGCATATTCAAGAGGAGATGGGTTGTCTAATTATAAGCCAATGAAATGGAAATGCAAGTGTGGGAATACAATTTTTAACCCTTGATTCCGCCCAAAATTGTTTCATTTCTACTTCCAACTATTATAATTCAATGTCTGTAAATACATTTTTCTCAATCAACTACAATATTATTGCTGTTCTCCATTCTTGTTCTTATTAACTATTTATAGAATATCTGCAGTATGTAATTAAAGCTTACACACTGTATTTCACCTGAAAGGATTAATAGGTTTGGGGTTGTTTAGTAAGCTTAATTAATTACCTTGATTTCTTTCCAAGTAAGAAAACAAACTTAACACTGTATCCTTACTTGCTATTATGAAAACAAATTATTTGGTTTGAGCTTCTTAAGTAAGCTCGGTCAAGTCAACAAATAGTGTTAAAGTTTGACTATTTTTTACAACCACTTATCTCTGTCTTCTTGTTTATGTAGTTTATTGAATTATTGATGTCCTGCTTTCTTACTTACTGGAGTAACCAGTAATGGAACTTACATAATGTAATTAAGGTTGACAACTCTTTCACATTGTAATTTATTGAAAATTGAGGATCATAACTCATAAGGTTAGAGCTTCTTTAATATGGTTGGCTTTGTGTCTTCTCCTTGATTAATGGATGATGATAAATGTCGTAAATTGCGACAACATGATCTACACGTAGAGCTGTCAAAAATCGACCCGACCCGAAAACCGACCCGAACCCGACCCGAAAATACTGGGTCCTGAACAAGATTTTGTGACCCGTAACCCGATTTTATCCGAACCCGAGCAACCCGAAAAGGAATGGGTCAAAACCCGACCGAACCCGTTTTGGACCCGACCGATTGAAAATCATTGTATTTATAGTAATAAATGAGATTATGAGAAAATTTAAGCATAATAGACACGTTGTTTTTACTATTGTTGTGTGTAATCTGATTTTAATTTGAATTATACGCCATTTTATGGTTTAATTTAACTAAATATAAACTTTCGTAGGAAAATTTGTTAATTTGTGCCAATATTTTGTATATTTATAACCTAAATTAATGAAAATATAATGCGCGTTTTAAAATCTCTCAACCCGTTGGGTCAACCCGAACCCGAAAGTTCTGGGTCTTGAACAAACATTTGCAAACCCGAACCCGAAAGTGACCGACCCGATTCAACCCGAACCCGAAAGTAATTTTTTGCAACCCGACCCGACCGACCCGTTTGACAGGTACACGTCATCAGAATAATTTTACTATCAATGCAATATTTTTACTATGAAAATATGTAGATAAAGTTGTCGACATAAAGAAAGAATCAAGTTAGAATTTTAAGATTTTCCTACATTTTTTATGAAACATGTATAATAGGTTATATAAATTAAATATTTTATTTTCCAATTTAAATCATGACACATAAACATGCCATTTATCATTGTGACACGTTATCATTTTGGTTGATGAATTATCATCTACTGTTGTTTCCTTCGTTCTTTACTACTTGTATTATGTTTTTAACTTTTTATTATTGCACATATTTCATACTCTACTTATGTACTCCCTCCGTCCCTTAATACTCGCACCGGTTTGACCGGTGCCGAGTTTAAGACATTTGAATTGACTTATTAATTTAATGGGTGTTAGTTGATAGTGGGGTATTTTTTTAATATAGTTAGTGAGAAATGTGTAAGGGGTGGGGAGTGGTGAGTGTGGGGTGTGGAATTTTTAATGATTTTGTATAAGGAGTAGATGTGTAGGTGGGGTAGTAGGTAAGTTTGAGAAATAATATAATATTGGTAAAGATTTCCATTTATAGAAGCGGTGCAAGTATTAAGGGACGGCCCGAAAAAGAAAGCGGTGCGAGTATTAAGAGACGTAGGGAGTACTTTTTTTTTCGTTGAAGGAATTCTGCTGAAGAACTTACTACATAAGACTCTACATTTAAGACAGGATATAAATGTATGCAGCCTTATCACTATTTTCACAAAAATGTTATTTACAGGGATTGAGCTCCTGAGTTTATGACCTAACGAATAATAAGTAGATACTTGACTATCGCCCTAAACCGCTAAGGCATGAGCCGCATTACCATTTTAAATATTCCATATCACTTTTTGTAATTGTTATTCATACAACCCAGAACACACTAAAATTAAAATTAGTAAATTACACATTAACAAACGAGAAAATTTGCAAATAAAAAGAGGATGAAATATCTAACTGGTTGAAAATTACAGTTTGGTTTGGTAGAATGGATGTCAGAGAGGGAGGAGGAGGGGCACCGGGGCAAGTGTGTTGATGTCCTACACAAGTAGAAAAATTGAATGAAAACTTACAAAATATGTGAAGAAGAAAGTTAATCTCGATTTCTGTGCAAACTGCAAACGTGTAGTAGCATACTCCTATTCATGCTAGCCACTGTAAAATATTGGTAAAATGGGGAAGTTTCTTATGTAAATTTAACATGGTAAATCTAATCTACTGATTTACTGCAGTTAGGCCTGTATGTTAATCTGTCATTAAGATGTCACCATATCATATCATAGTAATCCGTGCTTCACGTCACCACGTGAGCTCTCATATTTTGATGTAACTCCTGTATGGCTGTATGTTACTCTACTCCGTATTGTAGTACTTGGTTTTTTTTTTTTTTTTTTTTTTTTAAATAGGTAAGAAGAAGGGACCCTAACTGAATCAGCACAGGTTAACCAGCCCAGCTCCGCAGGTCATCGCTTGAGTCACTCCCAAGCATTTCGCAGTTGATGGGGCTCGAACTTGTGACCTCCAAGTCACAAGGTGAGTTCCCCACCAACTCCACTGTAAAATCTTTCAATTAACTGTACCGGCCCTCTGCTCTTATTCTGCTTTTTTGTTTTTTTTATTTTTTTCTCTTTGAAAGTTTCTAAAACCTTAGAAGTTTAGAATATGTTTTTATGAAACATCAAAAATTGGTGTTCAAAAGAGAAAATAAAATACAAAAAATTATAAAATGGGTAGAAATAGTGAAATCATTTAACATTTTGTGTTCACTAATCCGAATGTTTGACATGTTGGCAATGGCAAATAGGGACCAAATAAAGTTGTTTTTTTATTGCAAAAAAGATGTATTCTGGTAAAATTTGAAATGCCCCTAAAAATATTACAATTAAAAAATAAAATAAAAATATGAAATATTTTTATTTTTTTTGATGCTTTATAAATAGACACCAATATTGACCTACTTTATATTAAAAAAAAAGTTAACTAAATAATGTTATTAATGTTATGTAACTAGGGAGAAAGGGGGAGAGAGGAAGAGAGAAAACAGGCGGTTATCATCTTATTCTCATTAACATAATATGTACACATACGTACATTATATAGGATAAGGATGTCAAGGGCATAATGGACATCCACAATACAATATATTTATAACACTCCCCCTTGGATGTCCATTATCTAAAATAATACAATGACCCAGTAATATACATGAGATGATGCCTCATTAAAAACCTTACTAGAAAAACCCTGTGGGAAAAAAACTTAGTGAAGGAAAAAAGAGTACAACACTCATCATTATACGCTTGGGATGTTGCCTCATTAAAAACCTTACCAGGAAAACCCAATGGGACAAAACCATGGTAAATAAATAGTTACTATGTATAAAATGAGTAACTATTCTAACACAAACAGTGTCTATATGTAATAGACAGTAATATATGAAGAGGTACTTGTTCTATTCCAGCAGCAATAGCTGCATCTTGATCAGTGAAAATTGATACAGGGTGCTTTCCTCCCATAGCCTTCAGAAAAGTTTCAAACACCCAAACGAAAGATTAAGTGGTTTCATCCCCAATGAAAGCACAAGCAAACATTGTGTTTTTCCAATGGTTATTGATACCAACAAATGGAGCACATATGAGATTGTACTTATTGGTTCTGAATGTAGTATAAAAAACTAGAACATCTCCATATATTTTGTAATCTTCTCTCATCATTGAATCCCTCCAAAATAGACACTCAACTGTCCTTCATCATTGAGTCTTACTCTGAAAAAGAACTCAGGATCTATTGATTGTAAGTCATACAGTTTGTTCACTAGTGTTTGTGAATCCTTGCCATCAATTTGCTTCATTTTTAACTTGTAGCAGTAGTTTAGATGATCAATCATCGTATGACCTACACAGTCTTCTCCACCAGTTTCTGTTGACATATATCTATAAGACTCCATTGGTCTTAGACCACATTCTGACATTGCCTCAATAGCTTCTTGTTTAGGCTCTGTCATTTGTCGTTCCGATCAGTGGAGATAATTACTTATTACTCTTGTCAATGGGTGATTATAAACCACTACATGCTTTTCTATTTCAAAATCTCCATTTTCATTCTTCTTTGCAAATATTTGAGTTTCACATTTTGTTCTTGTTATCATCACTCTCTTTCTCCTTTCTTTCTTTTTTGCATCTGATTGATCATCTTCATTTTTGAGTTCTTTGTTTTTAGGAGTGTCTCTTATTCCAGCAGCAGAGCAGTAGAAGTATTTTCCATTAACAATAGTGGTTCCTTCTTTATATATATTCTTCCCTTTTCGTAAACTAAAACCAATAATAGCAGCATGTTTGCAATATAGATCATAAATCTCATCGGTTGTTTTCCTTGTTTCTCCAATTAAACTACCATCTAATTCTTTATCAATGTTTTGTTGCTGCTCATTATTTGGATTTTCAAAGATGATGTGGTTTGTATCAATTGAATGTATTATTGAACCTGTACAAATACAAATATTAGGTTAGTAACTCTTTATAAGTTATAGTTACTCTACAATAAATATAGTTTCTCTTTTTAAGTTATAATTACTCTACAATTAAAAAAGTTACTGTTTATATATAATAGTTATTTTTTATTTAATATAGTTAATTGTTATATGTTATAGTTACTTTACTATAAATATAGTCCTCTTTACATGTTATAGTTACTCTACAGTTAATATTGTTTGTGCTTATATGCAATAGTTACTCTTCATTTTATATAGTTAGTGTTTATATGTTATAGTTACTCTACAGTTACTATAAGTCCTGTGTATATGTGATAGTTACTCTACAGTAAATATAGTTTCTCTTTATATGTTATAGTTACTGTACGTTAAATATAGTTTCTTAATTTCTAATATAGTTTCTTCCTTTATGTGATAGTTACTATACAATTAATATAGTTACTTTGTATAAGTTATAGTTACTTTATTATAAATATAGTTCTCTTTATATGTTATAGTTACTCTGTACTTAATATTGTTTGTGTTTATATGTGATAGTTACTCTTCATTTTATATAGTTAGTGTTTATATATATGTTATAGTTACTCTACAGTTAATATAACTCCTGTGTATATGTGATAGTTACTCTACAGTATACAGTTCCTCTTTATATGTTATAGTTACTGTACTATAAATATAGTTTCTCTTTATATGTTAGTTACTCTACTGCAATTATAATATTTTAATGTGTATACACTATTATAGCATCTATATTAAATAAGAGGATAACTATATCAACATAACAATTACTATATATTTATTAAGAGATACTATATCATACCTTCTTCAATACAATGATCTGCAACCATAACTTGCTGAGATGTGCCTTCATCTTCAACGTCGTATACTTCTCTATGATTCTCTAAAATAATAATATTACGCAATCAGTATTAAAGTTACTATAATTCTTCGTAGTTACTAAGATTAGAATATTACCTTCATAATTATAAAATTCTTCTTCTATTGCGCGATTTAAATCGATATTCAAATTGATTAAATCGTCCTCCATTGTTGAAGCTCGAAGAGAGAGAAGGTGTTGGAGGAGAGAGAAGCTGCTGGAGGAGAGAGATTTTAGGGTTTAGTTCAAAATTGGGTCGCGCATTTTCTGTATTTTTGGATCACGTGATATCAAATGATATCATCCTAATCAGCGCAGCCAAATTACCTAATTACCCTGTTCCATGCTAATCTTATGGTGGATCGGGTCCATACAAGTGGAATTGTTGAGCTTGGTGATAATCTTGCGGATCTTACTAATATGGTATATCATGGCGGCTTCGACCACTATTCTTTGCATGGGGCATTTCTTTTTATTTGGAAGGATTTACTATTATTATTTTTAGTAGTAGTATTTAATATTATTATCATCAAATTAATTAAATTATGAACACTACCGCAACCCTTGTGAAATGTGGGGGCTTGAGTGACTACTTGAGACTAACTATTAACTTTGATTGAATTTTTCGGAGAGTTAGTGTTAGTTAAACACTCTTCGTAATTTATGTTACAGGGTAACAATTACATACTGTGATATGTTTGGTGAGTACACTTGATTAATCTTTATTAAGTCATAAAAGTCGTTGCAGACACCTAAACACATAGTAGTATGGGAAAATAAAATAAAGGATTTTTTGGTATTTACTACCTTAAAAATACACCACTTTTGTATTTACTACCTTATGAAAATTTTATTTTAAATTACTACCTTAAAGTTCCATTTTTTTTGTATTCACTACCATTTTACAGTTTTCTCATTTTAAAATTGAGATATCTCTTTCGTTTCTTAATCATTTTAAGTGATTCAAAACTCATTCTTCTCATTTATATGTAAGGATTCCATATGGATCTTACTTTTTAACATTTCGTAAAAGTTTAAACAAATTAAATATTATTTTTAAAATTTTAAAATATTTATGAATTATCAAACGAATTTTTTTGAAATGACGTTCTCAATGAAATCCTTATAGAAAAAGGAAAATAATGAACTTCGAATCATTTTAAACGATTAAGAAACGAAAGAGATATCTGAATTTTAAAATTAGAAAACTGTAAAGTGGTAGTAAATAAAAAAAATCTTGAATTTTAAGGTAGTAATTTAAAATAAAAATTTCATAAGGTAGTAAATACAAAAGTGGTGTATTTTAAAGGTAGTAAATATCAAAATTTTACTATTTTTCTTGGTTTATAGTGTTTGGAATTTATTCTATGCGTGTAGTTCATACGGTTAGTTTTGGCTATGTTAATATACCTTGTGGTAATCATATGTTGTTGATTCACACACACTTTAATATTGTTGGTGAGAATAAAGGTTCTAATTTCTAAAGCCAAAATGAAGGTCCGATGTTGATAAGATTATTAACATGATATGTATACTTGATGGTCTGGTAAGACAAATGGGTTGGTACATGCACATTTAAACTCATTGTAATTATGTAGAGAAATTGTTGACTTTGCCTTTCCTTTTAGAGAAGGGTCTTTGCTAATCATCAATTACCTAGTATAGACTTGTTGTGGTTCTAACATACATATATATATATATATATATATATATATATATATATATATATATATATATATATATATATATATATATATATATATATATATATATATATATATATATATTTTAATATAGTTTTTGATAAAGTACTCCAAAATAATTTGCTAATGTGCTTGTAAGTGTGACATATAATTTACTCTTGACTTGATGTTGTTTTGCAGTAAACAATGTTTGTTGGTACAATCATAACACTAGTGGTGAATTTGTTTTTCACTAGGTGGTCGATCATGTTTTCAGAAGATGCAAAGCACAAGTATGTTGCACTATGAAGTTGAGTTCATAGTATCGAATCTTATATGTCAAGAGACCAAGGTTTGTAAATTGGTTAAGTCATTATATGGACTTAAACAAGCTCCTAAATAATGCCATGACAGGTTTGACAAGACTATGATTGGTAATGATTTTCATGTCAAGGGAGGTGATCTCGTTTGTTTATTTTAAGCATGATTCTCTTGGTTGTGTGATCGGTTGTCTTTATGTGGATGATAATATATATTTTTTGACACTAATTTGGATCGATCAAATGAGATAAAATAATTTCTAAATTCAAAAATTTTGAAATGAAAAACCACGTGGATGAGGCAAATGTGATTTCGGCAGTAAAACTCATAGCTCAAATTTTACACTATGTTGAATTTTTTTTCTTCTTAAAACGCTTGACTCATTTAATATCGATCAAGTTATGACTCCCTTTGATCCAAACATCCACTTAAAGATAAATAAGAATGATCTAGTTTGTCGATTTGAATATGCTAAGATTTTGGTAGTGTTATATTTCGCATGAACTACACTATGTTTGACATTGATTATTCTGTGAGTGGATTGAGTAGATACACTCATATCCCAAGTAATTCTTATTGGGATGCTATAAGGTGATTGCTTTGGTACCATGTGGGTACCAAGGATTGGAGCTTGCACTACTCCGAATTTCCAGCAGTGTTGGAGGGATTAAGTGATGCCTAATTGGTATCTGGTAGTTATAAGGCTCACTCCAGCATGGTTATGTCTTCACCCTAGGGGGTGGTGCTGTATCTTGGAAATCGTGCAAGCAATCTTGTACTGACTGCTATGACTAATATAGAATATAAATGTGTTGCTATTTAATTGGCAGGTTATGAGGCCAAATGATTGAGGAATGTGCTTGCAGATATTCCACTGTGGGGGAAGCCAGCTCCTTCAGTTGCAACTGTTGTTGCAAACAACATTGCCTACAATAGGAAGAAAGACACATTCGTTTGAGGCATAAGGCCGTCAAAGGTATGTTGTCTAATGGAGTTATATCTTTAGACTGTGAAAATTCTAAAATGAATAATGCAGATCCGTTAACGAAAGGCTTATTTAAAACTAGTTTTGGAAACATCGGAAGAGATGGCCTTGAGGCCGATTGGATGAATTGTAAAGCAATGCACTCCTACTCTTAGAGTTCAAAGGGGGACGTTATTGTGACAATTCGGAAGCACACAAATTTAATTTTGTCCATCCCTAGATGTTTGTTATGTGCTTGCTACTATTGGAACGAGGTTGAGCACACGGCTCTTAATGAATCCATATCCATATTTTTGGTGGTGTGTGAAGGAAATAATGCCCTTGGTCCAAGTATGCATTCAATGTTAAGTCTAATAAATGCGGTTCAGTATTAATTAACAAGTTAATAATTCAGTGAGATCAAGTGAGCTGAATGCCTAGCTAGAGGCCGCTTCAGTTCAAGTGGAATTAATGATATTAATCCACAGCTTACTCTTGACTGAACCCGTAGGGTCACACAAATAGTACGTAAACGGATCAAGTATTTAATGGCATTAAATACTCCATCTATGGATATTCGGAATCGACGGATCTTGGTTTCAGTGGGAGCTGAGATCGTCACAGGCAAGAAATGAATACTCAGGAAACGATGATATTGCCGGAAACGGAAATATGGATCGTATCGGAAATATAAATATTATCCAAGTCGTAGATGTTGCCGGAAACGGAAACATGGTACGTATCGGAAAATATTATCGGAAATGGAAATATTGCCGGAATCGGAAATATTGCCGGAAACGGAAATATTGTCAGAATCGGAAATATTATCGGAATCGGAAAATAATTTCGCAAACGGAAATATTAAATATTTGTTCGAAACGGAAATTGATTCCGGAATCGGAAATATTAAATATTGTTCGTATCGGAAATGAATTCCGGAATCGAGAATTTAATCGGAAGCGCATCGTACGAATTAGCATCGGACGAGGCCTGCCAGACGAAGGCCCAGCACGAAGCCGGGCCATCGCCTAGCAAGCCAAGCGCAACAACCACACGCCAAGCATGCGACCAGGCCCAGCGCAAATGCCAGGCCCAGCCGAAGCTTAAGCGCGCGCGGGGCTGCGACGAGTGGGCTGGCGCTGTGCGTGGGCCGCAAGGCCTGCGTGCGGTGCTAGCGTATTACTCGAAGTGTGTTACTAGAATCCTAAGGCTACCGGGATTCGTCATATGATTAAATCTAATCCTAAAAGATTTAGTTTATTTAATTAGAGTCCTAGTAGGATTATAATTAAATAAATTAGTATCCTAATAGGATTCCAAATCCTTTTCCATAACTCTATAAATAGGTGCCTAGGGTCACATATTTACGACGAGCATTCAAGTATTCAAAGTGAGTTTTTGAGAGCAAAATTCAGTCATACAATTGCCTATAAAGTGCCGAAAATTCAGAGTACCTTAAGGGCGATTCTAGTTGGTCAATCTTAAGGCGGATCCGGACGTGCTGTGGACTATCTACGGAGGGACGACAATTGGAGTCCTAAAGACTTGTTCTTGTTCGGTTCGGGCGCAGCTAGGGAAGGCACGCAACAAAGAGTATGCATCTAAACTATGCTAAATGATTATGTGTAAATAATATGTATTCCTGGCTTAATGGTTGTTTCCGCATGATTTATGAATTGTCATATGTATCATAACCTAACAGTGGTATCAGAGCCTCTTATTATTTTCATAATCTAAATTGCATGAACATGGTTAAATATTACAAATTTGCAAGAATTAAAAGGGGTGATTAATTTTCGTAATTGTTAATTAATTGCAAATTGCGTTTATTTAATTATACGTACGCAGTTTTTCGGCAGTTTCTTCGTTACTCATCCAAATCGAGTGATTTTTGTGTCAATTCCGCATGTAAAAGGCATTCTAAAATTTTGACAAAAATAATATTTTACTGCCGAACCCAGAATTCTCAAATTCGAAGCCTAACTATGACTTTTCGGAGGTTTTAGTTTTTCGAATGCAAAATTTCGTAAATTTAAGATGTTAAATTAAATATTTGCGATTCTTGTTGATAAATCTTGAATTTTTGATTGACCTACTGTATATGTTTAACAAGTTTGAATGCCTAGCCTTGTTAATTATGCAATCTAATTTGTAATTATGATTAATTTGTTGAAAATTAGAATAATTTAGAATTAATTTGATTTTCATAATTAATTATAATTTAATTAGATACCTATGATTAAAAACCACCATAAAAATTGTAAATTTATGATAAATTTTAAATTTTTATGACCTAGACTTGAATCCATGTTAATCGGAAATCAATTGAATAATAAATTTTCGATTTTTCGCCCTAAAATTATGAAATTAATATTATTTATTAATTTGTCATTAATTTTAAATATAAAATTTTTAAATTTTATGCGATTCGCTCATATAACTTGCACGCACAAAGCAATGGACGCTACGTGTAACCCTTAAGGGGTGTTGTATAGTGCGGGCATGTGACGACGAGCAAGGGAGCTCGTCGCCCATGCGGCACGAATGCAATGAGCAAGGCCATGGTGCACGAGCACAAGGCAGCAGCCCTGCCTTGTGTCGTGGGCTACGAGCAATGGACGAATGGGCATGGGCGAAGGCAAGGCACGGCAGTCGCGTGTGGGCAGCAAGCGAGCTGCGCCACAGCGCGTACTGCCTTGCGCAAAGCGTGCGGAGCCTCGCGCGCAGCGAGCGCAAGCTCGCGTGCCACGAGTGCTCCGCCCAGCGTCGATGCCTCGCATAGCGAGCGATGGCTCGCAGCATCGAGCGCTGGCAAGCGCATGCAGCGAGCGCTGGCGAGCGCGCACAACGAGCGCTGGCGAGCGAGCGCAGCGAGCGATGGCTCGCGTGCATCGAGCGCTGGCGCGCGCGCAGCGAGCACCAGCTCGCATGAGGCCTTGCGAAGGAAAGCAGCAGCAGCGATGCGACGCAGCGCATGGGCTGCGCGCACATGGCCAGCGATGGCTGTGTGCGTGTGGCCCATGGGCGTGCGTTGCGTGGGGTTGTTGCGTTGCGATTGGATCGTTTTGAAATTTTAATTTGAAATTTTCAGTTTACGTAATTTTAATTAATTTTAAAATTAATAATTTAAATTATTTTCTTGGATTTTAATTTTGAATATTGTAATTATAATAAATTTTATTTATTCTAATTATTTTACTAAAATTAAAATCATGAATTAATTTAAATACGACTGAAATTAAATTAAACTTTTTGGATTCAATTATAAATTTACATGAGCTTTAAATTTTAATTAAATTTGTATGTTTCCGGTTAGACTAGAAATACATTTTTATGTTTAAAATTAGTAAAGCATATGAATTTATTGGTTTAAGTGGGAGCCCTTTTAGTCATAAACTCTTGATTAGGTCTACAAATCCTTAAGGTTAAAACAACTTGATTAGAATTAATAAGGACTGAATAATTGGTAGATTATTGGTGCCCTTGATTAATTGCTGCAAATGTTTACGTGATGCATAATGTGTTTTACTAACCAGCTATGTGGGCCATTCATGATAATGAATGGGTGAATGGTATATATTGTATATGTACTGTTTTGCAGGTTATAAAGTGACTAGTATGGCCCAAATAGGATAGAAAATATGGTCTGCGTACCATTAATTTGAATGTAATTGGTCTAAAGTACCAAAGTTGTTTTTCAATTCAAATATGGTCTGCGTACCATCAAATAGTTGTAATTAGTTTTAATTATAGCTTATCCTATTTGAAGAAAATGGTGCCTCCCACGGAGATTTTCAAGACGGACTTTGAAGTTAAAACTTCAAGATGAAGTCGGGCCATACTAGATCACATTTATCTTATGCATGTTTTAAGTTATTTATTGCTTTTAAATATGTCTTAAAATGCATGAGATCAAAAGCTTGATTATGTTGCATGATTAAGGATTTTAGTTCACTTAAAATCTAACCAACATAGTAAGAGCCTTAAGTTCCAAACTTAAAAATTGAGTTAAAAGGTGCCATGCCAAAATATACACTTGCTTGGATATCCTTTACATCAATCTAGTAATAGTTTTCGCTCAGCGAGGTGTTACTTATTGGTCCTAAAGGGGCAAGGTACACAAATAATTGTGAGTACATGTTAGTTTTGGTGAAACTCAACGATATAAGTAAGGAGTCCTTTTATGTCGTGGCAAAATCGATAGGTTTACCTAATAAGTTCTTAGACGTACCTATCAACCAAGAGTAGTTTCTAGACTATTAGCAAAAGGCTTTTGCTTACCTAAAATGTTTTAGAATTGAGTCGACAAACTGTGCTTAATTCTTCAATGGTTTTAGGATCTTGGAATCATTTTATTCACACCTGCCGGAACACATAATTCGAATAAAATGCTAATGACTTGTTTAAATTGCATGATTGCTTTTATTTTCAAGTTATTATTCATGATAAATGTTTAGACTTTGCATGCTTCAATGTATGTTTTAATTATTGTTTATAATTAAATATCTTGCACTGCAATAAATCCTTTTAGAAAGGTAACAGTAAATTTCCTCGATTGGTAGTGAATCCAAGAACGATTCACGGAAATGAGAGAAAGTGAGCAATTTAAAATGTACGTTTCTTATATCGACTTTTATGGTTGTTTTCGAGTATCAAAGTCAAATGGCAAACCGATTGGTGCTTGTGAATTCAAAATACAATGTAGTTTTGAGATCATAAAGCATTGAGTTTAAACGCTCAGCTTTACCAATGGTTAACAACCTAAAATCCTTTTTCCATTTAATTCTCGAATGAGTCTAGTCCCTAGACATTCGAATAGATCGATGCTTAGAGAACTTTAGAAGCTTCTGGTAAGATCATCTAGTTGAAACTTAATGTTCAACATAAATTAAATGGAAAGAACCTTGTTGGTGAGATTGGACATGTCTAACAAAGTATAAAAGTCAACACTAAAGAATTCAATTCTTAAGACTATAAGAAAGGGTACAAGAAATAGGAAAACAAAGGAACAAATGAAAGGAATTTATAATTCCGTTTCTACCTATAAGTTTATGTTTAAAGAGAAGTGACCTAGGAATCAAACTTCCTTGGTATCATATACCGCTTGAGGTTCTTACTTCGGTAATAACTCAAATAATGGAAGCTAGGCTACACTAATGGCCTACAAGTGGGAAATGAAGCATGGCAATGCTACATTAATTGTAGGGTCATCTAGTTTGTTTTAACTCCTTTCAAAGGCTGGAACTTAATGGCTATTTTGTTCCATAATCAGCATACCTAAATTTCTGTTTTCAAACACAGAAAGACTCACATTCAGAAGAACAAAAACAATGTTTGTTTGTTTATTTGAATGAAATGGTCATTTACGGTTTGAGTCAATATGCTTGATTAAAACAAACAACTCTTTAAATAAAAAACTTTACTAGGTTCAAATCAAACCCTTGATTTGAGTTCCATTAGTCTTTGGCATTGTTGCTTAGACCATATCAACAAGTTAACATTCATAAGCTCTATTTTGATGGACTTTTGAAAGTTGTTTGATTTCTAGATCAACTTAAGACAAGCTAGTCTTACTTGTTGAAAGTAACAAAGAATATGAACTATTGTTAGAACGCCGAGACGATAGAGTTCAAAGCTAAAGAAAGGTTTTATGACTTTATTATTTCACATGGATTTGAGTGAATATAGGTTTATTTACTCAAATGTGATATAAGTTGAATCTGTTTGGCTAGTTCAAAGATTCAGAAGTATAAAATCCACTTGGTAAGAAATCATAAAGATCTAGGTTAGATCATGTTGATGATTACTTGAGACCAAATATGATCATCAATGATTGTGTGTTGTAATTTCACAATCTAGCTCCATAAGATATGGCATATCTACGTTGGAATAATCGAAGTCAATTAATACTTGATTCGATCAATGATGAATCATAAAGACTTTTCCTATAATTTCTAAAACAAAATGCTCAACTACCACCAAACTAAACCAAATTCTTCAAAGCTATTGAAAAGTAATTTCAGAATAACTTTTCATAAAATATATCTAGAGAGTTGCTAAACTCAGTGGGAGCTTAGTGTTTGTTATTCAACAAACTAAGGCCCAAGTATAGATATATGTTTCATTGTGATTTATTCAAATGAGACACAAGGGTATTGTTTCTACCACGAATTTTTGAGAACATAATGTTTGTTTGCTCGAAATGATGTCCTTTTGGAGATTCGTTTCCAAAATGACAAGTGGGAGAAAATAGACCTCGAAAGTCTTCGAGGCGAACAACAAACATAAACGGACATTCCGGAGGCTTTTCGAAGTTCTTTAGAAAATCTGAACACGTATTCTTTAAGGACTTTAGAAGTAGCTTTAAAGAATAGACATCTCTTAAAAGACTTTACAAGTGCTTCAAGGAGAACAGAATATTCAAAGGACTTTCAAGTGGCTATTGATATTCTATTGTTTGATGTTCTATACCCAAGTAGGCATAAAGTTCAGGTCACTGAATCTATGCGATTCTTCTATTAGATAAGTGAAGAAACCTACAACTTGCAGTCAAACTATTATCATGTAGATTAATGAGTTTGTGACTTGTAAGAAAGCTATGACGAAACCCAGATTCCCTAAAATGGTTAGAGGCCATATATAGACTCAAATGTTTTAAATGGTTAGAGGCCATAAAACATACTCAATGTTTTGATGACAAAATTGAAATTTTGTTGATTTGCAAGAATAGTTTCACACCTATTGGTTGCAAGTTTGTTTTAAGGATAAAAACTATCAAACATGAAATTGTGTTCACACACAAAGCTAGATTAGTTGCTAAAGGTTACAAGCAAATTCACGGCGTGGATTGTGTTGAAACCTCATGCATAATCGTAATGCTCAAGTCTATAAATCAAGCAATGATTGCATATTGGTACATATGGCAATTGGATGACAAAACAATTCCTCAATAAAATGTTGGAATAAACTATGTACATGGTATGTCATAGGATTTATGGATCCAAATAAATGCTTGAAAAGGAAAGCTAGCTTATGAAATCTAAATACAGATTTAAGCAAGCAATTGGGAATTAGAAATGTATTTTAGTGAAACTAATAAGTATTTTAGTTTCATAAAATGTACGTGATTCTTATAGATATATAAGAAGTTTAGTGGGAGTACATAAAAACTTAATTGGTTCTATGTGTATCATACACATATCTCTCTATTGTGAAATAACATTCAAATGCTAATGACTTAGATTTGAAATTATTCATCAATGATGGACCATGGCGAAACTTAGTGCATATTGGGTATTAAGATCTATTTATAAAGATCTTATAATATTGTTTTGGATTAAGTAATGGCATTTACTAAATCAAACACGAAATACTCCATTGGAGACATTCGACCCATATGAATAAATCTAAATAAAGAATGTTTGAACTATGTATAAGCATTTACTAAGTTAAACATCAAAGGATCTAAGTAAGATTCTTAACCTATATTATATGTCAAAGAATTTAGCTGGATTTAGTATCTACTGAAACTAGAATAAGCTAAAATTACATGAATAGAATTCAATTGGGAATTATTCTGCAAAAGAATTTATCATGTATGATATAATATGAGGATCGCCAAAAACGTATCGTATGGCTTTAGGCATGACGAACATATACCAATCTCTATTGATCTAAGTGAAGATCAACTAGATTGAGATCAAGAATACTTATGGTACTTGAAAAGGTACATAGGAATAGTTCTTGATTCAAGGAAATAAAGATATGTTAAATATTGATGCTACACGCATAAACACTGGCAAAGGATCAAGCAAGATTCCCTTGGAGTTAACCATTGACAAGGACGAGCTAAAGAGCATCGTGTTTCGAAATGGCAACATGGATTGGAGACCATGAGTTGTTGCGTGGGAAATTAAATATTAATTTCTATGTTCTAAGATACAACTGGAAAGTCTTCCACATATCTGTGAACTGCTTGGATAAGTAAATCCAAACAAAGCATCACTAGCAACCTAAACAGTTGAAGTAAAAGTACTTATTGCCTAAGAAGCAATAAAACATGGTTGTTTGTTTATGTTAAAGAGTTCTTCACTGAACTTGGGTAGATCATATGTCTGCTGACTTGATGGTTCTTCATTGCAAAATACGTAGAACCACTCTTGTAGCTAGAAAGAATAGATCACAAACTAAACACACTCAAAAGATCTTATCATCCTATCTCGAAGAGACATTCGATGAAAAGGATATTTAGATTGGCAAAGCATGATAACTAAACCTATGCAACAAGTGAGAAGCAACACTCACATTGTAGCACTGGAAATCAAGCATAGCTTTGAATTCCATGAACTGTTTTAGAAGATGGGTTTGAGGCCCATGGTTGTAAAACATTGGGGTTGAACATTTATCATATATGAAATGTATTTTCATATTCCATTTAATCTTGGTTTAGTATTAAATGATGAGTCCCTTCAATTTGACGATATATTCAAGATAGACTGTCAGGACCAGTCCTGTGACTAAGAAATGTCTATCAAGTGAACTTGAATGTCAAAGGTTGAAAATGGTCCCTAGTCAGAGTTTTCTATAAAATTGGACGCATAGAAAACGTTAGACGATTAGAATGCAAGATGACTAGTAGTTCTGTTTCTTGAACTATGTGGACATGGCAATGTCATAATCATTTGCATAGATACTTACTTTGGGAAGACTAGTATCGGACAAGACCTATGAAACTTTACTGTAAGAGATGAAAATCTGTCATAAGTAAATTTCATTAAAATTATTAGACACTAAATCCTCAATACCTGAGTGATTTGAGATTACTTGTTTGAGAACTGGTTGCTTTGACGTTGACCAACCGTCGCACCGTAAAAGGAGGCTATAAAGGCAACGCTCAGGTAATCACCTATCAAACGAAGTCTAATCTCAAGATCGCAAGATTGGGATTGTCCTCCCATAAATCGGGATGAGATGCTTAAAAGTTGTACAAGGCCACTCGGAGAGCTAGAAACTGTGAAATGCATGGCCGTGCTCGGATGAATCATAGGCTATGATTATCTGTTTATTTGATCAGTTGAACTCTGAAACCGAGGAACACCTCTGGACATAATAAGGATGACAACTCTTACCTTATGTTCAAGAGCAAGCATCGAGCGACAAAGGAATTAGGAAATGCACACTTGTCCCTAAGGACAAGTGGGAGACTGAAGGAAATAATGCCCTTGGTCCAAGTATGCATTCAATGTTAAGTCTAATAAATGCGGTTCAGTATTAATTAACAAGTTAATAATTCAGTGAGATCAAGTGAGCTGAATGCCTAGCTAGAGGCCGCTTCAGTTCAAGTGGAATTAATGATATTAATCCACAACTTACTCTTGATTGAACCCGTAGGGTCACACAAATAGTACGTAAACGGATCAAGTATTTAATGGCATTAAATACTCCATCTATGGATATTCGGAATCGACGGATCTTGGTTTCAGTGGGAGCTGAGATCGTCACAGGCAAGAAATGAATACTCCGGAAACGATGATATTGCCGGAAACGGAAATATGGATCGTATCGGAAATATAAATATTATCCAAGTCGTAGATGTTGCCGGAAACGGAAACATGGTACGTATCGGAAAATATTATCGGAAATGGAAATATTGCCGGAATCGGAAATATTGCCGGAAGCGGAAATATTGTCAGAATCGGAAATATTATCGGAATCGGAAAATAATTCCGGAAACGGAAATATTAAATATTTGTTCGAAACGGAAATTGATTCCGGAATCGGAAATATTAAATATTGTTCGTGTAACACCCCGACAATTCTCTCTTTTCTAAAATAATCTTTTAATATAAAACGTAGAGAATTATCAAGGCATTATCGCCCGTGTGAAAACGTAACGGCTTATTCAGAATTTTGCAGCGGAAAACATAAAACTATTTGTAGGTTTATAAATAATCGATTACAGGTTTAGTCCCAAAAATCATCCTACAAAAATAAGGAAATATAAATAGTACGACAAGTTTAAAGTCCCAATTAACAAACCCAAGTTAACTTAGCAAATCAAAACTAAATACAAGCTCTCTATTCCCGATCCCAATGATGCAACATCTTCAAACCTGCAGATGGACAATGCTTATTGATCCTTAGAAACTGCTCACCAAAGATTGGGTCATCACAGGATCAATAAGGCATAGCCATGATCAACATGCACAAGCAAAAGCACGTAATCAGCAAAGCTGAGTACTACATACTAAAACAATAATAATCCTAACATGATACTATTGAACGAACACACCTAACATGGTACTAATAAAACACGAGTAAGGGTAGACAAAACATGTTAATTTGACGACAACACTTTACTAGGCTAGGCTACACTGGACTAGACTTTTAAAACAATAACATTATTTTAATTGAAATAGTCAATGGACCGAGTTGCTACTAGAAACTTCTTCTTCTTCACTAAGGAAGACGAGGTACGGGCGCGACTCCGTAAACCCCAATGACCTGCGATATCGAGGGACTTTTAAATAAAAATAGAACCGGTGATCAATCCGGCCCCAGAAAAAGTCATAGGCTACCCATGACCCCAACTCCTGATTGTCCGTCACTTTAGACGTGCACAGTCTAAAGCTATTGCTACTCATTTTCACTTTACATGACTTAACTTTTAATACTTGGTTATGACTCATCAAACATAAATATTATATTCAACAAGTAAACACAACTTCTTTTATCTTTGAATTAAACAAGTGATCACAACGTTCAACCAAGAGCCAATTCCAACTATTTTAATCCTTCCTTTATCCATATTTAAAAACCTTTATTAGGTATAAGGTTCAACTACCAAACAAGGTCCTCGGCCCTTATAAAGTAGTGAAAATCTAAACCAATGTTAAATACTATAAAGTTCCACAAAACCAACATGCTTGCATCAATATTCCATGCTAACATGATTCGATTCTTATAAATAAAGTTCTATGCTCAACGCATTAATTCAACGACATTGAACATGGAATTCCAACATAAACAAGTTCATAAATATATTCATCATATTCTCAATACAACACACATCCAAGCACACGGTATGTACGTACCTTGTGTAAACAAACTGATAGGCCACTTTAAAGAATTCAAAAGTCGCCTACAGAGAATTCTCCGCCTAAAACAACCAACAAATATTCCCAATCAACTTCTAATCATTCACAACTATACTAACACATTCTAACTACATCCTAAACATATTTAGAACTTTTCTCCAATAACAAAACTTGAATATTTGATTTCCTAGCATAACAATTATTGAATTAAAGATTGAAATTCGTTGAAAACTCTTTGCAAATATCGTACTTAAATTTTCAGCAATATAACTTATTTAAAAACATTGCCAAGGCCAATCTACGTTCTTAGAACATCGAAACAATAAATTCAATAATCCACAATCATCCTGTCATGATTTAAAACTTAAAATTCATGCTTTTAATAATAAAAATCATTATTTCAATGCATTTATATAATCTGAAAATTAAATTTATTATTTAAACATAATATATAAATCTGAAAATTCTAATTAAAACATAAAAATGTATAATTTAAATTCAAGAACATAATTTGAATTATTAAAACTTAATTAAATTCGTTAATTAACTTAGGTTTAGAGAACAACCGAAATCAAGGAGGAGAGGAGAAGATTGGGCAGCGGCGTATGGTGCGGCGGCGACGGATGGCTGGTTGACGAAGGTGGTGTTGCGCGGCGGCGAGGAGGCTCGCGAAGAGCTGCACTGTTGCTTGCGAAAGGAGAAGGTTAAGGCTGGCTAGCGGCGCAATAAAAATGCACGGTGGCAGCGACGGTGCGGCGAGGCTGGTTGCGCGGTGCAAGTGGTGAGCGCTGGTGGTGGCTGAGCAAGAAGAGCAAAGGCAAGAAAAATAACAGATCCATTTATTAAGGAGAGAGGAACGAAAGAGATAAAGAAAGAATGAAGGAGTTACCGGTGGTAAAGGAGAGCGAGGAGAGGGACGACGATGGAGAAGCAGGCGGCGGTCAGGCGAGGTGGTTGACGGCGGCCTGAAGCAAGGAGAGGGGCAGCAACGCACTTCACGTGGAACTAAAGCAAAGAAAGGGTTTTGGTTTTGGTTTTACGTGAAATAGAAAAGAGGAAGGAGGATTATTTTGGGTTTATTGATTTGGGCTTTACCCATTTGGGCCTAGAATAGGATTTGGGTTTTAGTGTTTGAGTCAAACCGAATAGGATTGTTTTCTAAATTCAATCGTGTTTTCGTAATTCGATTTCTTTTCAACGTAAAATTATAAAATTACTTTTGATTTCATAAATCGTTAAAAATATTTAAAATGTAATAAAACAAATATACGTTAATTATATATTTATTAATAAAACTCGTAAATTCTATTTTAAATATAATTAACTATACATTAAAATATATTAATAAAATTTATAAAATTACGGGGGATTACAATCTACCCCTCTTAAAAGAAGTTTCGTCCCGAAACTTGACACGAAAATTCACATATCTTTCCAAACTTTTCAACTTATTCTTATTGTAGAAGTACTTTGTGCCACTCTTGTGCACTCTTTTTCCAACTAAAAGTTACTTGTAATACTCAAGAATACATTTTCTTATGCGGAGAATCTATTTACTTGCATCAACATGTATAAGTTGCTAAAAATTAGCATAAAATGCATAAAAATACCATAGAAATAGGTCAAAAGCGCGAATTTCTATCGCATTCTACCCCCCTTAAAGAAAACGAGTTACGCCCTCGTAACTCATCTCAGGGAATAACTTTGGATATTTCCACTTCAACGAATTCTGTCCCCAATACAATATTTTCACTCAAATCATTCAATGCGAACGCACTAGCAGCTAGCTTTAGGTAATGGGTAGGGTAATTGGTTTCATAAAGTTTCAATTGATGCGACAACCGGTGCGAAGGTCAAACGCTCTTTTAAAATCTAGAAAGCTTTCTCACATTTCTCACTCACTCGAATTTCGATTCCTCTTTCAACAAGTTGGCCAATGGTTTTGCTCTCTTCGAAAAGTCTTTCACCACCTCCCATAATGGTCATCTAGGCCTAGAAAACTTTAGATATCAGACACGTTCTTGGAATAGGTCACTCACTCACCTCTCTAATCTTAGCAGGATCTACAGAGACTCCTTCTGGTCAACTTTTCCTTTTTACCAAACCTCATTATGCCTTCCATGGATATGTATAACTTTTGGGCACAACTCCTAGCTCTTTCACCAATTCATATATTTCTTTTCATCTTTTTAAGACGCCAAATGATTTCTAACGATCCTGGACCACTCGAATCTTCTCTAAATTTATTCCCTTAAGTAACGTAGTTTTCAATCAATTCAGTCATTCACTTTTCCGCCAGTGTCACTTATACCCATATGACTTCAAGATTTGTATACTTCATTTAATAAAACTAGATTCTTTCTAAGCGTCTCCAAGTAATCCTCAAGTGTTTGTCATGCTCTTTCTTGTTCCTTGAATAAATCGGGATATCATCAATAACATAATAACGAACTTAATTCGGAATTCGTAGAAAATCTCATTCATCAAATCCATAATTAATGCAGGTACATTGGTTAACCTAAAAGACATTATTCTAAACCCACAATGACAATACGAATCCTAATGAGGTCTTAGGCCCTTATCAGCTATTCTAAATTGGTGGTACTTCAACACAAATCAGACTTTGAGAACACACTCGCCCAATTCAATTGATCAAATATGTCATCTATCCTAGGCAAAGGATACTCGTTCTTGATGGTGTTTAGCTCCCTAAAATCGATGCATGATTCCATACTCTTATCTTTCTCCTTAACAAACAACACAGGATCTCCCCACGGTGATGCACTAGGCCTAATATACCCCTTAACGAAACAACTCTTGCAATTGTGTCTTACTTTGCTCATTTCGAGAGGTGTCATTCTATATGGTGCTTTAGTTATAGGTGTCGTTCCAGGAACTAAGTTTATAGTGAACTCAAAGGCTCCAACAGGTAACATACTTGCAATTTCACTCGGAAACACATCAATGAATCCACTCACAATACATCCCTGATTTCCACTCCAACTTCTTTACCCACCTCTAACACACTGCAGAAAAACAGTTCACACTCCTTATTCATCAAGTCCTCACTTGCATTACAGAAATAACTAAAGGTTCTTGGACTTCTCAAAACATCTATACGAGGTCAATATTCCAATATGGTTCCTTAAATTTACTTTCTGAATTTCACAGTACATCTATCTTAGCCTTGTACAAACTTAGCCAATCCCATCCTAAGGTTTATGAACTATTGTGCCTTTTGCTTTCACATTAAAGGAGTTTCCTTAAGACAGTAACAAACGAATCCCAATTGAATCTCTCAACAGCGCTAAGTCTAACCCCATTTTCTCTCCACCACAAATCAGCTTCATCTTCCAAGTACAGTACAACTTGACCACTCTCATGTTCTCAAGATAGTTCACATCCCCAAACAGTTTCTCAAACTCTCTAACCCAGTTCTCTAAAAAGGTAGGATCAGCTTTCCCCTTAAAGTATGGTGGCTTAACTTGGTTAGCCTCTCAAACATGTCCCCAGTAGAATCAGGACGCTCAGTTCTCTCTTCAGCCGGTCTTCCCGCCAAAAGGCGAATAACAGCAACTAACTCACTATTGCTTGACATTCTAGTGTGCGACCTAAAATTAATTACTCTACGATACATAACTCATATGTCCTCTCTACGAAAGAAATTTAGATTTGATCATAGAGATCGCATCAACAAACACTTATTCGAGAATGTACACCAATAATAGAGCAATCATCGTCACTCATTCAAGAAAATATCCCCATCAAGGACATACAATTTGAAAATCAATGAATGGAAATTCAATCACAACAACTAAGTAATAATATTCCCATTCTCGTGCCCAAAATAAACTCTTGATCCTTTGGATAATCAATGATCTAACTCTATTTCTCAAAAGAATGTTAATAACAATCCTAAATATCCACAACACACCTGTCCTTAAAATAAAATTAAGAGTTCTATGATATAAACATAAACTATTGTTGGCGAATTATGGAATTCTCACACTGGAAACGAATACTTTAACTTTTATTGCTAATTCTATAAAGGTTTAATACATCCTTGAAAAGAATAAAGAATAACTCAAACTCTTATTGCCTTAACTTTAAACTGTTGTAGCTTTGCTACTTATTCTCCAAAACATTTAAGAACAAACTAACTATTACAACTTCAAATGTTTAAGGCATCTTGTCTATCTGTTCTTTCCTTGGAAATTTGTGAAGTGAAATCTAGATCCTCAGTATTCGTCGATCTTCTCAAAGGATCCTATGTTGGTGTACTTGGAAAGAAGCATTTTATTCATGAAACAAACAACTTAAGATCTTACTAGCGATTTCCCAACCAAAGCATAATCAGAATTCAATAAAACAATAAGTTTGGTGTAATCAAACAATTTTTATGCACATTTACATGCAACACTTAAACATTTAACATATGCACATAGCAATTAACTTCTTATGCTAGCAATTAACTACTAATGCACATATAATTCTATCCTATATGCCCTTTCCTATATTACCCATCTCTCATAATAAATCATAATAGGCCAAACATTGAAGAATTTAAAGAATAAAACAAGAACGATTAGTAAGAAAAAAAGTTTATTAAACGAATTAATAATAAACGAATAAATAAAATAAAGAATTTTTTTTTTTTTTTTTTCTTTTCTTTTTTTTTTTTTTTTTTTTTTTTTTTTTTAAACGAATAATTAATAAGAACTTTTTATTAAACGAATAAATAAAATAAACGAATAAATATACTTAAGGAATAAGATTTTTATTTTATTTTTTTCGAATATATTTAATTTAATTTCGAAAATAAAGAAAAACGTACTTAATTAACATAAACGAAAAGTTTCGAATAAATAAGTTAATTCCGAACTTAAATAAGAAATATTATATACTTTCAAACAAGATAAAAGGAAATCGGCCCCCCAAAAAAAAGTACCAATTTTTTGAACAATATAGTGCGTAGAAGCTCGATTTTTAAGAAATTTATTTTAAATAACTAGATAGTTAGGCGCCTACAAAAATTGTTAAAGTAAAACCTTAGCTTCTAGATACCACTTTGTAACACCCCGACAATTCTCTCTTTTCTAAAATAATCTTTTAATATAAAACGTAGAGAATTATCAAGGCATTATCGCCCGTGTGAAAACGTAACGGCTTATTCAGAATTTTGCAGCGGAAAACATAAAACTATTTGTAGGTTTATAAATAATCGATTACAGGTTTAGTCCCAAAAATCATCCTACAAAAATAAGGAAATATAAATAGTACGACAAGTTTAAAGTCCCAATTAACAAACCCAAGTTAACTTAGCAAATCAAAACTAAATACAAGCTCTCTATTCCCGATCCCAATGATGCAACATCTTCAAACCTGCAGATGGACAATGCTTATTGATCCTTAGAAACTGCTCACCAAAGATTGGGTCATCACAGGATCAATAAGGCATAGCCATGATCAACATGCACAAGCAAAAGCACGTAATCAGCAAAGCTGAGTACTACATACTAAAACAATAATAATCCTAACATGATACTATTGAACGAACACACCTAACATGGTACTAATAAAACACGAGTAAGGGTAGACAAAACATGTTAATTTGACGACAACACTTTACTAGGCTAGGCTACACTGGACTAGACTTTTAAAACAATAACATTATTTTAATTGAAATAGTCAATGGACCGAGTTGCTACTAGAAACTTCTTCTTCTTCACTAAGGAAGACGAGGTACGGGCGCGACTCCGTAAACCCCAATGACCTGCGATATCGAGGGACTTTTAAATAAAAATAGAACCGGTGATCAATCCGGCCCCAGAAAAAGTCATAGGCTACCCATGACCCCAACTCCTGATTGTCCGTCACTTTAGACGTGCACAGTCTAAAGCTATTGCTACTCATTTTCACTTTACATGACTTAACTTTTAATACTTGGTTATGACTCATCAAACATAAATATTATATTCAACAAGTAAACACAACTTCTTTTATCTTTGAATTAAACAAGTGATCACAACGTTCAACCAAGAGCCAATTCCAACTATTTTAATCCTTCCTTTATCCATATTTAAAAACCTTTATTAGGTATAAGGTTCAACTACCAAACAAGGTCCTCGGCCCTTATAAAGTAGTGAAAATCTAAACCAATGTTAAATACTATAAAGTTCCACAAAACCAACATGCTTGCATCAATATTCCATGCTAACATGATTCGATTCTTATAAATAAAGTTCTATGCTCAACGCATTAATTCAACGACATTGAACATGGAATTCCAACATAAACAAGTTCATAAATATATTCATCATATTCTCAATACAACACACATCCAAGCACACGGTATGTACGTACCTTGTGTAAACAAACTGATAGGCCACTTTAAAGAATTCAAAAGTCGCCTACAGAGAATTCTCCGCCTAAAACAACCAACAAATATTCCCAATCAACTTCTAATCATTCACAACTATACTAACACATTCTAACTACATCCTAAACATATTTAGAACTTTTCTCCAATAACAAAACTTGAATATTTGATTTCCTAGCATAACAATTATTGAATTAAAGATTGAAATTCGTTGAAAACTCTTTGCAAATATCGTACTTAAATTTTCAGCAATATAACTTATTTAAAAACATTGCCAAGGCCAATCTACGTTCTTAGAACATCGAAACAATAAATTCAATAATCCACAATCATCCTGTCATGATTTAAAACTTAAAATTCATGCTTTTAATAATAAAAATCATTATTTCAATGCATTTATATAATCTGAAAATTAAATTTATTATTTAAACATAATATATAAATCTGAAAATTCTAATTAAAACATAAAAATGTATAATTTAAATTCAAGAACATAATTTGAATTATTAAAACTTAATTAAATTCGTTAATTAACTTAGGTTTAGAGAACAACCGAAATCAAGGAGGAGAGGAGAAGATTGGGCAGCGGCGTATGGTGCGGCGGCGACGGATGGCTGGTTGACGAAGGTGGTGTTGCACGGCGGCGAGGAGGCTCGCGAAGAGCTGCACTGTTGCTTGCGAAAGGAGAAGGTTAAGGCTGGCTAGCGGCGCAATAAAAATGCACGGTGGCAGCGACGGTGCGGCGAGGCTGGTTGCGCGGTGCAAGTGGTGAGCGCTGGTGGTGGCTGAGCAAGAAGAGCAAAGGCAAGAAAAATAACAGATCCATTTATTAAGGAGAGAGGAACGAAAGAGATAAAGAAAGAATGAAGGAGTTACCGGTGGTAAAGGAGAGCGAGGAGAGGGACGACGATGGAGAAGCAGGCGGCGGTCAGGCGAGGTGGTTGACGGCGGCCTGAAGCAAGGAGAGGGGCAGCAACGCACTTCACGTGGAACTAAAGCAAAGAAAGGGTTTTGGTTTTGGTTTTACGTGAAATAGAAAAGAGGAAGGAGGATTATTTTGGGTTTATTGATTTGGGCTTTACCCATTTGGGCCTAGAATAGGATTTGGGTTTTAGTGTTTGAGTCAAACCGAATAGGATTGTTTTCTAAATTCAATCGTGTTTTCGTAATTCGATTTCTTTTCAACGTAAAATTATAAAATTACTTTTGATTTCATAAATCGTTAAAAATATTTAAAATGTAATAAAACAAATATACGTTAATTATATATTTATTAATAAAACTCGTAAATTCTATTTTAAATATAATTAACTATACATTAAAATATATTAATAAAATTTATAAAATTACGGGGGATTACAATCTACCCCTCTTAAAAGAAGTTTCGTCCCGAAACTTGACACGAAAATTCACATATCTTTCCAAACTTTTCAACTTATTCTTATTGTAGAAGTACTTTGTGCCACTCTTGTGCACTCTTTTTCCAACTAAAAGTTACTTGTAATACTCAAGAATACATTTTCTTATGCGGAGAATCTATTTACTTGCATCAACATGTATAAGTTGCTAAAAATTAGCATAAAATGCATAAAAATACCATAGAAATAGGTCAAAAGCGCGAATTTCTATCGCATTCTACCCCCCTTAAAGAAAACGAGTTACGCCCTCGTAACTCATCTCAGGGAATAACTTTGGATATTTCCACTTCAACGAATTCTGTCCCCAATACAATATTTTCACTCAAATCATTCAATGCGAACGCACTAGCAGCTAGCTTTAGGTAATGGGTAGGGTAATTGGTTTCATAAAGTTTCAATTGATGCGACAACCGGTGCGAAGGTCAAACGCTCTTTTAAAATCTAGAAAGCTTTCTCACATTTCTCACTCACTCGAATTTCGATTCCTCTTTCAACAAGTTGGCCAATGGTTTTGCTCTCTTCGAAAAGTCTTTCACCACCTCCCATAATGGTCATCTAGGCCTAGAAAACTTTAGATATCAGACACGTTCTTGGAATAGGTCACTCACTCACCTCTCTAATCTTAGCAGGATCTACAGAGACTCCTTCTGGTCAACTTTTCCTTTTTACCAAACCTCATTATGCCTTCCATGGATATGTATAACTTTTGGGCACAACTCCTAGCTCTTTCACCAATTCATATATTTCTTTTCATCTTTTTAAGACGCCAAATGATTTCTAACGATCCTGGACCACTCGAATCTTCTCTAAATTTATTCCCTTAAGTAACGTAGTTTTCAATCAATTCAGTCATTCACTTTTCCGCCAGTGTCACTTATACCCATATGACTTCAAGATTTGTATACTTCATTTAATAAAACTAGATTCTTTCTAAGCGTCTCCAAGTAATCCTCAAGTGTTTGTCATGCTCTTTCTTGTTCCTTGAATAAATCGGGATATCATCAATAACATAATAACGAACTTAATTCGGAATTCGTAGAAAATCTCATTCATCAAATCCATAATTAATGCAGGTACATTGGTTAACCTAAAAGACATTATTCTAAACCCACAATGACAATACGAATCCTAATGAGGTCTTAGGCCCTTATCAGCTATTCTAAATTGGTGGTACTTCAACACAAATCAGACTTTGAGAACACACTCGCCCAATTCAATTGATCAAATATGTCATCTATCCTAGGCAAAGGATACTCGTTCTTGATGGTGTTTAGCTCCCTAAAATCGATGCATGATTCCATACTCTTATCTTTCTCCTTAACAAACAACACAGGATCTCCCCACGGTGATGCACTAGGCCTAATATACCCCTTAACGAAACAACTCTTGCAATTGTGTCTTACTTTGCTCATTTCGAGAGGTGTCATTCTATATGGTGCTTTAGTTATAGGTGTCGTTCCAGGAACTAAGTTTATAGTGAACTCAAAGGCTCCAACAGGTAACATACTTGCAATTTCACTCGGAAACACATCAATGAATCCACTCACAATACATCCCTGATTTCCACTCCAACTTCTTTACCCACCTCTAACACACTGCAGAAAAACAGTTCACACTCCTTATTCATCAAGTCCTCACTTGCATTACAGAAATAACTAAAGGTTCTTGGACTTCTCAAAACATCTATACGAGGTCAATATTCCAATATGGTTCCTTAAATTTACTTTCTGAATTTCACAGTACATCTATCTTAGCCTTGTACAAACTTAGCCAATCCCATCCTAAGGTTTATGAACTATTGTGCCTTTTGCTTTCACATTAAAGGAGTTTCCTTAAGACAGTAACAAACGAATCCCAATTGAATCTCTCAACAGCGCTAAGTCTAACCCCATTTTCTCTCCACCACAAATCAGCTTCATCTTCCAAGTACAGTACAACTTGACCACTCTCATGTTCTCAAGATAGTTCACATCCCCAAACAGTTTCTCAAACTCTCTAACCCAGTTCTCTAAAAAGGTAGGATCAGCTTTCCCCTTAAAGTATGGTGGCTTAACTTGGTTAGCCTCTCAAACATGTCCCCAGTAGAATCAGGACGCTCAGTTCTCTCTTCAGCCGGTCTTCCCGCCAAAAGGCGAATAACAGCAACTAACTCACTATTGCTTGACATTCTAGTGTGCGACCTAAAATTAATTACTCTACGATACATAACTCATATGTCCTCTCTACGAAAGAAATTTAGATTTGATCATAGAGATCGCATCAACAAACACTTATTCGAGAATGTACACCAATAATAGAGCAATCATCGTCACTCATTCAAGAAAATATCCCCATCAAGGACATACAATTTGAAAATCAATGAATGGAAATTCAATCACAACAACTAAGTAATAATATTCCCATTCTCGTGCCCAAAATAAACTCTTGATCCTTTGGATAATCAATGATCTAACTCTATTTCTCAAAAGAATGTTAATAACAATCCTAAATATCCACAACACACCTGTCCTTAAAATAAAATTAAGAGTTCTATGATATAAACATAAACTATTGTTGGCGAATTATGGAATTCTCACACTGGAAACGAATACTTTAACTTTTATTGCTAATTCTATAAAGGTTTAATACATCCTTGAAAAGAATAAAGAATAACTCAAACTCTTATTGCCTTAACTTTAAACTGTTGTAGCTTTGCTACTTATTCTCCAAAACATTTAAGAACAAACTAACTATTACAACTTCAAATGTTTAAGGCATCTTGTCTATCTGTTCTTTCCTTGGAAATTTGTGAAGTGAAATCTAGATCCTCAGTATTCGTCGATCTTCTCAAAGGATCCTATGTTGGTGTACTTGGAAAGAAGCGTTTTATTCATGAAACAAACAACTTAAGATCTTACTAGCGATTTCCCAACCAAAGCATAATCAGAATTCAATAAAACAATAAGTTTGGTGTAATCAAACAATTTTTATGCACATTTACATGCAACACTTAAACATTTAACATATGCACATAGCAATTAACTTCTTATGCTAGCAATTAACTACTAATGCACATATAATTCTATCCTATATGCCCTTTCCTATATTACCCATCTCTCATAATAAATCATAATAGGCCAAACATTGAAGAATTTAAAGAATAAAACAAGAACGATTAGTAAGAAAAAAAGTTTATTAAACGAATTAATAATAAACGAATAAATAAAATAAAGAATTTTTTTTTTTTTTTTTTCTTTTCTTTTTTTTTTTTTTTTTTTTTTTTTTTTTTTTTAAACGAATAATTAATAAGAACTTTTTATTAAACGAATAAATAAAATAAACGAATAAATATACTTAAGGAATAAGATTTTTATTTTATTTTTTTCGAATATATTTAATTTAATTTCGAAAATAAAGAAAAACGTACTTAATTAACATAAACGAAAAGTTTCGAATAAATAAGTTAATTCCGAACTTAAATAAGAAATATTATATACTTTCAAACAAGATAAAAGGAAATCGGCCCCCCAAAAAAAAGTACCAATTTTTTGAACAATATAGTGCGTAGAAGCTCGATTTTTAAGAAATTTATTTTAAATAACTAGATAGTTAGGCGCCTACAAAAATTGTTAAAGTAAAACCTTAGCTTCTAGATACCACTTTGTAACACCCCGACAATTCTCTCTTTTCTAAAATAATCTTTTAATATAAAACGTAGAGAATTATCAAGGCATTATCGCCCGTGTGAAAACGTAACGGCTTATTCAGAATTTTGCAGCGGAAAACATAAAACTATTTGTAGGTTTATAAATAATCGATTACAGGTTTAGTCCCAAAAATCATCCTACAAAAATAAGGAAATATAAATAGTACGACAAGTTTAAAGTCCCAATTAACAAACCCAAGTTAACTTAGCAAATCAAAACTAAATACAAGCTCTCTATTCCCGATCCCAATGATGCAACATCTTCAAACCTGCAGATGGACAATGCTTATTGATCCTTAGAAACTGCTCACCAAAGATTGGGTCATCACAGGATCAATAAGGCATAGCCATGATCAACATGCACAAGCAAAAGCACGTAATCAGCAAAGCTGAGTACTACATACTAAAACAATAATAATCCTAACATGATACTATTGAACGAACACACCTAACATGGTACTAATAAAACACGAGTAAGGGTAGACAAAACATGTTAATTTGACGACAACACTTTACTAGGCTAGGCTACACTGGACTAGACTTTTAAAACAATAACATTATTTTAATTGAAATAGTCAATGGACCGAGTTGCTACTAGAAACTTCTTCTTCTTCACTAAGGAAGACGAGGTACGGGCGCGACTCCGTAAACCCCAATGACCTGCGATATCGAGGGACTTTTAAATAAAAATAGAACCGGTGATCAATCCGGCCCCAGAAAAAGTCATAGGCTACCCATGACCCCAACTCCTGATTGTCCGTCACTTTAGACGTGCACAGTCTAAAGCTATTGCTACTCATTTTCACTTTACATGACTTAACTTTTAATACTTGGTTATGACTCATCAAACATAAATATTATATTCAACAAGTAAACACAACTTCTTTTATCTTTGAATTAAACAAGTGATCACAACGTTCAACCAAGAGCCAATTCCAACTATTTTAATCCTTCCTTTATCCATATTTAAAAACCTTTATTAGGTATAAGGTTCAACTACCAAACAAGGTCCTCGGCCCTTATAAAGTAGTGAAAATCTAAACCAATGTTAAATACTATAAAGTTCCACAAAACCAACATGCTTGCATCAATATTCCATGCTAACATGATTCGATTCTTATAAATAAAGTTCTATGCTCAACGCATTAATTCAACGACATTGAACATGGAATTCCAACATAAACAAGTTCATAAATATATTCATCATATTCTCAATACAACACACATCCAAGCACACGGTATGTACGTACCTTGTGTAAACAAACTGATAGGCCACTTTAAAGAATTCAAAAGTCGCCTACAGAGAATTCTCCGCCTAAAACAACCAACAAATATTCCCAATCAACTTCTAATCATTCACAACTATACTAACACATTCTAACTACATCCTAAACATATTTAGAACTTTTCTCCAATAACAAAACTTGAATATTTGATTTCCTAGCATAACAATTATTGAATTAAAGATTGAAATTCGTTGAAAACTCTTTGCAAATATCGTACTTAAATTTTCAGCAATATAACTTATTTAAAAACATTGCCAAGGCCAATCTACGTTCTTAGAACATCGAAACAATAAATTCAATAATCCACAATCATCCTGTCATGATTTAAAACTTAAAATTCATGCTTTTAATAATAAAAATCATTATTTCAATGCATTTATATAATCTGAAAATTAAATTTATTATTTAAACATAATATATAAATCTGAAAATTCTAATTAAAACATAAAAATGTATAATTTAAATTCAAGAACATAATTTGAATTATTAAAACTTAATTAAATTCGTTAATTAACTTAGGTTTAGAGAACAACCGAAATCAAGGAGGAGAGGAGAAGATTGGGCAGCGGCGTATGGTGCGGCGGCGACGGATGGCTGGTTGACGAAGGTGGTGTTGCGCGGCGGCGAGGAGGCTCGCGAAGAGATGCACTGTTGCTTGCGAAAGGAGAAGGTTAAGGCTGGCTAGCGGCGCAATAAAAATGCACGGTGGCAGCGACGGTGCGGCGAGGCTGGTTGCGCGGTGCAAGTGGTGAGCGCTGGTGGTGGCTGAGCAAGAAGAGCAAAGGCAAGAAAAATAACAGATCCATTTATTAAGGAGAGAGGAACGAAAGAGATAAAGAAAGAATGAAGGAGTTACCGGTGGTAAAGGAGAGCGAGGAGAGGGACGACGATGGAGAAGCAGGCGGCGGTCAGGCGAGGTGGTTGACGGCGGCCTGAAGCAAGGAGAGGGGCAGCAACGCACTTCACGTGGAACTAAAGCAAAGAAAGGGTTTTGGTTTTGGTTTTACGTGAAATAGAAAAGAGGAAGGAGGATTATTTTGGGTTTATTGATTTGGGCTTTACCCATTTGGGCCTAGAATAGGATTTGGGTTTTAGTGTTTGAGTCAAACCGAATAGGATTGTTTTCTAAATTCAATCGTGTTTTCGTAATTCGATTTCTTTTCAACGTAAAATTATAAAATTACTTTTGATTTCATAAATCGTTAAAAATATTTAAAATGTAATAAAACAAATATACGTTAATTATATATTTATTAATAAAACTCGTAAATTCTATTTTAAATATAATTAACTATACATTAAAATATATTAATAAAATTTATAAAATTACGGGGGATTACAGTTCGTATCGGAAATGAATTCCGGAATCGAGAATTTAATCGGAAGCGCATCGTACGAATTAGCATCGGACGAGGCCTGCCAGACGAAGGCCCAGCACGAAGCCGGGCCATCGCCCAGCAAGCCAAGCGCAACAACCACACGCCAAGCATGCGACCAGGCCCAGCGCAAAAGCCAGGCCCAGCCGAAGCTTAGGCGCGCGCGCGGGGCTGCGACGAGTGGGCTGGCGCTGTGCGTGGGCCGCAAGGCCTGCGTGCGGTGCTAGCGTATTACTCGAAGTGTGTTACTCGAATCCTAAGGCTACCGGGATTCGTCATATGATTAAATCTAATCCTAAAAGATTTAGTTTATTTAATTAGAGTCCTAGTAGGATTATAATTAAATAAATTAGTATCCTAATAGGATTCCAAATCCTTTTCCATAACTCTATAAATAGGTGCCTAGGGTCACATATTTACGACGCATTCAAGTATTCAAAGTGAGTTTTTGAGAGCAAAATTCAGTCATACAATTGCCTATAAAGTGCCGAAAATTCAGAGTACCTTAAGGGCGATTCTAGTTGGTCAATCTTAAGGCGGATCCGGACGTGCTGTGGACTATCTACGGAGGGACGACACTTGGAGTCCTAAAGACTTGTTCTTGTTCGGTTCGGGCGCAGCTAGGGAAGGCACGCAACAAAGAGTATGCATCTAAACTATGCTAAATGATTATGTGTAAATAATATGTATTCCTGGCTTAATGGTTGTTTCCGCATGATTTATGAATTGTCATATGTATCATAACCTAACAGTGTGATGTAACTCACACTTGATGGAATTCACCTACTTAGGTGTGGAAGTGAGGCCGCTGCCTATGAGAATTGCATGGGCTATTCTCTAGAGCACCTATGAGCATCCAGGTTATGGACGTATGGCCAGTATAATGCGTCACTTTTATTGGCGGAGATTCAGAACATAGTATATGTTCAATTGTGTGCTTTGAGTAACGGGTTTCTAAACTCCTATTAAGTTCAAAACGAAAGTCACTTGGTAGGAAAGAGATCCTAGCTTGAATGCCACTAAGTGATAATTCAAGTCGCAAGACATTGATACTTATTCAATTGTTTGTTTTGCCCGGAAATTCAATTCCTTCATTTCTTTCTTTTTTCTTCTCATCTTCGGACCTGTGGGGATTGTTGGAAGTCCTAGTGAAAGAGCAAAAGAAAATGAGTGGGAAAGTTGGGAATGTGAAAAGGCCCAAATGGGAAAAGCACCTACTACATTCATTGTTTATATTTGGGGATTTGAGGGAAAGATTTGTTTAAGAAAGCATGAGAGTAGCATGGGTTTTGTGGGCCGGGTTATTCTTTTTGGGCAGAAGTGATTCTAATTAATTCTAACGGTTAGAAGAATTAATCAACCCATTCAATATTGTAACTACCCACTTATTCCACCCACTAATCATGTAACCACCCACTACTTCCATTATTTATTTTCTAGCCATTTTATGGCGGTTACAGTTCCCAGAAACTCTCAATATATATTTTCCACTTCCGTTCTTCAAAACACATTCACAAAAAACTGTTAACTCAATTCTCTCTCAAATTCTCTTCCGTTATGGGCAAATATTCTGGTCTCCAATCGAGTCTTGTGAGTGCACATAAGTCTTGATGTCGTGTTAACCCTGGAGGACAACCGCAAGCGTTCTACTGCACCGGGGTAGCGCGAAATTGTCTTTTAGAGTAGTGGTTCGGCCACGACGCGCCAATCGTTCTAAATTGGTCACCTCATTCATCACGATATTGAGATAAATTTATTCTAATTATATTCTTATTATGTTATTGTTGCAACATTATTATTTTATCGTATTAAAGCGCAACAATTTTGAAACCCTAATTTGAGATTTTTGAAGAGAAATGTAGAAGAAGAGAGATAAAATTACAAATTCTTTGCAAATGCTAATGAGGAATTGACTTTTAAGCAGAAGCTTCGATTGAAGATGTGTGAGGACTGAGGTGACGCTTATTTTAAATAAGTGTCACTTTTGAGCTTCACAAAGGTGGTTGTGTTTGTAATAAACACCACCTTTGTGAATCAAAGGTGACGCTTTTTTAGTGCGCCACATTTGTGAATTGGCCAAATGTGACCAGACCATGTGATGCACTTGTAAAGCGCCACCTAAACCCCTGTTTTAAGCGCCACCTTTGATGTTTTTTCTACTAGTCAAACTCGGAGTTAAGGTGTCGTTCTTTATTTTAAATCACCGTATCCAATAAGTTAGTAGCTCATAAATGCGACAAAAGTACCAATTGTTTGTTAGTTAAGTGGTATTTGAGGCTGAACTTGGTAGGGAGAACATGTGTTCCATCCCTCGCAACAACCATTGGGAGCGGACTGGAACCCTTCCACCCAAAACTCGCCCCGAATCCGGATCAGCCCTAAGGGTGAACCGGGTGCTAACACAAAAAAAAAAAAAAGCGACAAAAGTAAGGACTATTTTGACAATTTTGTCTGAAATTATATACCATAAATAAGGGATGTATGGTTCTGAAATATGTCCTATTTTTTTTGGACTGAATTATTATAAACTAGATTTTAACCCGTGTGATGCACGGATTCAATTAAATTGTTAAGTTAAAATAAAACACCTATGTATACCAACTGCTATTACATATTAGATTTCCGTCACTAAAAGATTGTTTCATATAATAAACTTCACTTAATTAAAATTTGAGTGTAAAATGCACGCATGATGTGTTGACAAAGAGGGTCCTCGAGGAGAACGATAGAGAGAGAGAAAAAAAAAGTTATTAAATAAGGTATGAGTAAACAAATAGAGACATTTAAAAAAAAGAATATGGAGTAATCCTTAAACAAAAATGATAAAGGTCGCAACAAGCGATCTTTAAGCCGTGTCAATAAAGACATGACATGCTTATGTGTCATGATTTAAATTGAAAACTAAAATATTTAACTTATATAATCTATTATATATATCTATTATATATATTTCAATAAACAAGAAGGAAAATCTTTATATTCTAATTTGTTTCTTTTTTTATATCAACTACCTTATTTATATATTTTCATAGTAAAAATATTGCATTGATATTTGATAGTAAAAAATTTCAATAACGCATAACTTACGTGGTGCCTATATGTACCAATTAAACTCAACACGTAAGATTATGACAAGTAAATATTGTCACAATTTGCAATCTTTATGATCACCCATCTTTAAAGACGGGGTGAGTACAAAAGAACGCGCTCTAAATTCGGAATAATTGGATGCAATATGTAGAGACGTAGAGTTGCTAGTTGCGACACACTCCATGCCTCGCTCCAACTACTAGTAAAAGTCAGGTAACTCACGTGAATATTTCACTCTGAATTCGTTACAATGTCCTCTTTCCTGTATCTCGCGCGTTTTATAATTTATCCCAACTGATATTATATTGTGAGTTTGTGACATATTGTTTCCAAAGTTTGCAGTGGTACTTCAACCTCCTTATTATGATGTCTCCTGGAACTCATTTGATTCTTCTTTGGTCAGTTTTCTATTTTACCCTTCGCTCTTGTTCTTTGTCTTTCATATTATGACATCATTTTGGGCTTATTTTTGTGTATATTAGGGAGTACTTTTGAGTTATTTGCCACATTTTTAATAAAAAATAATTATAAATAATGTATTGTATACAAAGTATTACACTTTCATACAAGCACTTCAGTGACACTAATGTTCTTTTTCTTCCTTCTATTTTCGGTATTAGAATAACTTTTTCTTAAATATATGTAAAAAGGGCAAAAATCGGTCTAAACCGGTCTGGTTCCGATCCAGGAATAACCGGTCCAAGTCGTGAATTTTAAGTTTACGGCAGGCACGGGTCCGATCTAGAGTGATTTGGTTTTGGACAAAGGAACAACCATATCTAGAGGCAACACCTTGATGTATCTCAATGTATTTAGTTATTTACTGATAGAAGTATATATCAAATAACATTGATGTTTTCCTAGGAATAGCTTTACAAGTTTATATTTGGCATTTCATTTGTATGTCCAGTATGAATTAGCTGATTATATATACCTCCTTTTGTACAGGGTTGGGTTACATTGTTTGTGGATCTCTTTCAGTCTTTAGCACATTGGTTTCGCGTACCTGAGCTTGTCGTTACAAAAAGTCTGAGAAAGATAACTTTTGAACTTACTGATGTTTAAGAAGTCAGTAATTAGAAATCCAAAGGCCAAAGGCTTGAGGGTACAGCATGCAGTTAAAACATGTTTGCTGATAGTGTTGGGTATCTGGATGCTGTATCAGCTTAAGCTCCTCCTTGTGAATTTAAATAGTAGAAAGAACGGTCTTATATCAACAGATGTTTCAGGGAATAAGCCAAAGTACATGAGTAATAAGCAATCGAAATTGACTAGAAAAAGCCTTTTCCGAGTGGAAACTCAAGTTGTCAGTTTTCAAAGTGGTAGTGATGAGGAGCAAGAAAGGAACAATGACAAGAAGAGGGATGAGGGAGATGAGGAAAGAGCACAAGAGAAGATGAAAATGTTGGATTATCAGATAGGCGAGGAAGCTGATATTCCGAATCTCAGGAATACAATCCAAACATCAGAGGATACAAAGTATCAGTCGGAATTCCCTTTTGTGAGTAAAAGAGACGAGTATGAGTCTTTTGAGTATTCAGAATCTGTTGTTGATCAAGACAGCAAACAAGATGATTTCGAGCTGGAAATATACAGATCAGTAATAAAAATAGAAGAGTAAAAGATACAGATCAGTAATAAAAATAGATTACAAGCTACAAGTATATACTAGTTGTTTAGTTCTTAAATTGCTCAGTATTTGTGCTAGTTAATTAGTGGTATCCAGCCGCATTAACAACTATAGCATCAGTTTATCTGTTATCCACATGGCTTTGTACCAAGTATTTCCACTCTGCCTTTATCTTGATATTTCTCCTTTGCTTGTATTTCATTAACATCCTTGTATGTGATTAGTTTGTTATTACCATAATTGGATGTGACAACAGACAAACCTATTCCTATTTATGACAAATCAGAGGTCTGCATAGATTCAGCTCTGCCGCCCTAGAAAATGTCGAGTTTGCCTGCATGTCGTGGCTACGTCAGATGGAAGAGGTTAATTTAACAATATCTGACTTGTAATGAATTGAATGATTCACAACTTATTGACATCCGGTAGAATGCTTATAATTGGATCAACTACGGAATCAGCTATACCATTAGCATCATATCTGTTGCTAAAGCTTCTGCTACGGAATAGGTTAATGTTCGGATTATGATGACAATGCATATATGTTCTGTCACTCAACATAAACACAATCTGATCATTAAAATTTTCCTTGGATATAAGCAACCTAAGATGCACAATGCAATTAAAATATTACAGCTTATTAAAAAGTAGCTCATGTTTAATGAAAAACCCAGCTCACCTAACATTAACAATCAAGTTTAGAATCCAGACACCAAAATTAAAGATTGGGTTAATTATAACTTGAGATGGAAGACTACACAAGAAAGGAATCAAGTAGGAAAAGCACAACTAACCCTTCCATTTCAATTCAAGCATACTCATCTAACCAAATATTATTGTATCTAATCTCTCCCCCAACCCCAAAAAAATTAGAACCCCCAACCCGGTTCACGTGCGTACGGGTGTTACAAAGACTTACCCCAGTTGTCACGTACCAGGTACCACAACCCTACTCCGTTACCCGGGCTTCGGACCAGTTAGAATTAATCTAGGGTCATTTATCGTTAAGAAAATTCCCGACACAAAACATCAAAAACACAAAACCCCTCAAAAACCCCAAAAGAGGGGAGACTGGAGAGTGGAGAGAGATAGAAACAGAAGGGTTTGAACTTTGATTGGAAGACTAGATTAGTTGGTGCCGCGCTTTCCTTAGACTTTACTTGAAATTAACATTCTAATTTTCTTTTCTCCAAAAACAAAAAAATAAAACCTTTGAAGTTTCCCACCTATAAATGAACAAGTTCAAAGGTTTATGCCTCCCACGTCCATTCCAGAACTTCAAAATCAAACATCACCTGGTAGAATATCGTCAAACACTTTAATTATTCCACATTTTCCCTAAATATTCTTATTTTCTGATTTTGTACCTTTTTTCGCTCTATTTTTTTTTTTTTTGTAATTTTGTATTTTGATAGGAATTCGGGAAAAAGATGGAGAATCAACAATGGAGCAACAGTTGCAGCACTGATGGTGTTGATGAGGTTATTCATTTGTTTTGTTCAATTCGAATTTAATTGCTTTTTATTTAATTTCTTTTTGACTTATTTTTTATTGAATAACTTTTTGTTGGCCTGGATTTAGAAATGAGTTGGGTTGAATTCAAATTGTACGATTCAGACTGTAATATCATGTTTTCTACTTGTTTTATTATCACTAATTCAGTATTATTACTATTTTCGGGCTTTTCGCCATAGTGTGGTTTAATGCAATCTCTTGACAAATTGTAATTTGTAACATTCATGTTGTGTTACTGAATTACCATCACAAAATCAATAAGCATGCTGATTTTCAGTAACTTTGTTCATTGATTTCAAATTTTGCTAGACTATAATTTTATGTTTTCGTCTCTAATGTCAAGTATATGATTTGATGCAAGTGTCGGTTGTTTATCTTCTTGCGTTCATACATTTCTGTGTGAAAGCAGTCTCTCTGATCAACTGAATCTTTTTACTGGTAACTTTCTAGTATCGTATTAGTGACCATTTATTCGTTGTGTCAGTGTTACTAGCAATACTAGTAGAGGTTAATTATAGGAGAGAAAAAAGTGGCACAATCTAGACAATTCTTTAGTTGGTCTGTGTTGATTGATAGCCCAAAAAGTTGCTGGTACAATATAGTATGTAATGATAGAGGCAATGTTGTGATGGTTTCAGAAAATTTGAGTTGTGTCTGATAGAGGTTTTATGCATTTTGATTACAGAAAGAGTTGGGAAATATGGGCAGTACAAGCAGTAACCTTATTGACACTGTTATACTGAGTCATGATTTTGCTCAAGGCCTGCACTCATGGCACCCCAATGGTTGTAAAGCATTGATAGTGCCACCCGAGTCAGAAAAAACTGATGGAACATCAGCCGGTTATGCTGTAGTCACAAATAGGAAAGAGTGCTGGCAAGGATTGGAGCAAGATATAACAAGTAGAGTTTCTATTGGTAAAACGTATAGAGTTTCTGCTTCTGTTGGAGTGTCGGGAAGCCATGAAACTTCTAATATCCAAGCCACGTTGAAATTAGTGTATAACGGATCTGACACTAGTTATGTGTTCATTGGAAAGTGAGTTTATCCCTGGCCACCCCCGCTGTTTGGAATTTCACACTGTCTTACACACTTGGAAAAATACTGATTTATTAATTGTTGACTGGGACAGGATTCCAGTGTCAACGGAGAAATGGGAATGTTTGGAAGGAACTTTCACTCTCTCGAAAATGCCTGATCGTGTTGTATTTTATCTAGAGGGGCCTCCTCCTGGTGTAGACCTGCTCATCAAATCGGTGGTCATTTCTTGTTCCAGCCCCACAGTAAGTAATGATATTATGACAGTTAAAATTTTTAAGGAACATTTCTTTTTGGTAAGATTCATAGAATTCATTCAGATAGCTGCTTAGAAAAGTAGAGTAGTAATTAATCATAAGCTGACTTTTCAACCGACAGGACATTAGTACAAGAGATATAGTCCAAGATAAGATGGTTGATTCAAATTGCAATTATTAATCTTATGATAAGGAGTAATAATGCAATCATGATATTTGATTAGAGAAATGCTAAGTTGCTTCTGACGGGATTTATTTTGGTGACAGAAGATGAAAGGAAATATTGGTGATACAAGGACTGACCTTCCTGAAAACATTATACTGAACCACAACTTTTCCCAAGGCCTGCATCTATGGCATCCCAATTCCTGTGATGCATCTGTAGTGTCACCTGAGTCAGGAAGTACTGAAGGAGTGTCAACAAAATTGAGTGGTGGCTATGCAAGAGTTACAAATAGGAATCAGAGCTGGCAAGGATTTGAACATAATATAACGAGCCTTGTTTCTCCAGGATCTACTTATAAAATTTCTGCACAAGTTGGGGCGTCAGGAACTCATGAATCTTCAAAGATTCAAGCTACACTAAGATTAGAGTACAAAGGATCTGACACCAAGCATCTTTCCATCGAAAGGTAACTGGACATTCTATTTCCAATTTACTCAATTTTAAATGTATTTGAAGATGCTGATGTATATGTTGGTCTGGCATAGGATTTCTGTATCCAATGAGAAGTGGGAGACCTTGGAAGGAACATTTGTTCTCACAACAGTTCCAAATCGTGTTGTGATCTATCTGGAAGGACCTAATCCTGGCACAGACTTGCTTGTAAAATCAGTCACAATTTCCTGTTCTAGCCCCGTTGAGGTGACTTTCATTCCCAAATCCTACTGGAAAAATACCCAGACTTAGGTACAGAGGTGCATAGGGATGATGATAATGTCTCCTGTACTGATGTGAAATATTATGTCTATTTAGTTATTTTAAGATGCTAGTATTGCTTGAAAACTTTACTTATTGGCATGAATTACCCTCTTATTACAAAATTTGGGGTTCGAATTTAAATATATTTTTATATGCTTGGTTGGGTAATTGGACAGACTGTGAGCAGATGTGGTGATGATGGAGATGAGAATATAATATTAAACCCCACATTTGAAGATGGACTCAATAACTGGTCCGGAAGGGGATGCAAAGCTGTGTTACATGACTCAATGGCAGACGGAAAGATTACACCTCAGTCTGGCAAGTGTTTCGCTGCAGCAACAGAACGAACACAAACTTGGAATGGAATTCAACAAGATATCACACCTAGAATTAAGAGAAAGTTGGCTTACGAGGTTACCGCTGTTGTTCGGATTTACGGAAATAATGTTACTAGTGCTAATGTCCGAGCTACGCTATGGGTTCAGACACCAGATAAGCGTGAGCAGTACATAGGCATCTCAAAGTAAGTTCCTTTTACTTGTACGCTTTTTCTTTAGATTCTTCCTTCTTTTTTTTTATATGTTAATCTCGGTTAGCTTTTTTAATTCCTCTTAAGCTATATTTTACCGTAAAGATACTCAATCTTGGACCAGTAGTAAATATTAAACAGAATATGGCAGCAAGTCATAATACTGACATCTGTAAAAGAGTTACTGGAATTCTGGTATCTTGATGTAAAATTATATTGCAATTTTCATGATTTGTAAATTTTACAAAATCCTTAGCTTGCAACTTAGATTGTAGATATCTAAGGTCTTCAAGTCTAATGCAATAATAAAGAAAACAGCACTTAGACTTGATATACTGAATTACCATGTTTTCTTATATTCTTTTCCAAAGTGCTTCTCAAACTTGGGTCATATAGTGCTCAGGCAACAGACAAAGATTGGGCTCAGCTCCAGGGAAAATTTCTTATTAATGGTTCTCCATCAAGTGTTGTCGTATATTTGGAAGGACCTCCTGCTGGTACAGACATCCTTCTTAACAGTTTTGTCATAAAACATGCACCCAGAACTCCCTCATCTCCTCCGCCAGCTATTCAGGTCAGTGCTTCGCATTACGACATTACCTTAGAATATTTTACATTGTAAGTTGTGAGTTGGAGTACTGGATTTTTAAACGACTTGATTGAAGTAAATTATTTGAATGCTTATAGTTTTGATGACAAGTTTATTGTTTTATAACAGAATTCTTCGTTTGGAGTAAATATAATTCACAACAGTGAACTTAGTGATGGTACCAATGGCTGGTTTCCTCTAGGCAATTGCACACTAAGTGTACGAAGTGGTTCACCACATATCCTTCCTCCAATGGCGGTGGATTCTCTAGGACCTCACGAACCACTAACTGGTCGTTACATCCTTGTGACGAATCGTACACAAAACTGGATGGGTCCTGCTCAGATGATAACTGACAAGTTGGAGCTTTTTCTCACATATCAGATTTCTGCTTGGGTTAAGGTTGGGCATACCGCTTCTGGACCACAGAATGTCAACATTGCACTGAGTGTGGATGGTCAGTGGGTCAATGGGGGCGAAGTTGAGATCAGTGATGACAGATGGCATGAAATTGGTGGTTCTTTTAGGATTGAGAAGCAACCATCAAAAGTCATGGTTTATATTCAGGGCCCTGTTTCAGGAGTTGACTTAATGCTTGGAAGTCTTCAGATTTTCGCTGTTGATCGACAAGCTAGGTTCAAACATTTGAGAAGGCAGACTGATAAGGTACCTTTCAATTGATTTTTATTAATTTTTTTTTTTCTAGAGGCAGAGAAACTGGGGAAGTATACTGTAATATGTTGATTGTAATCTTTGTAATATTTCATAACTAGAAAACCAATATGGCTGCAATACCAAACAATTTGAGTTTCATTATGATCTATTTTGTTTTGCAGATACGTAAACGTGATGTAGTCTTAAAATTCACAGGAGACGACACATTTGGAAACTTTGTGAAAGTTAGACAAACAAAGAACAGCTTCCCGTTTGGTTCCTGCATGAGCAGGACGAACATAGATAATGAAGACTTTGTGGCCTTCTTCCTGGAAAACTTCAACTGGGCAGTGTTTGGAAATGAACTCAAGTGGTATTGGACTGAAGCACAAAAAGGGAATTTAAATTACAAGGATGCGGATGACATGTTGGATTTATGCGAAAAGAACAACATTGAAGCTCGAGGGCATTGCATCTTCTGGGAAGTAGAGGACACAGTTCAACCATGGATAAAGTCCCTCAGTAAAAATGACCTAATGACAGCAGTGGAAAACCGTCTGACTGGCCTGCTTACTCGATACAAGGGGAAGTTCAGGCATTATGATGTGAATAATGAGATGTTGCATGGATCATATTACCAGGATCATTTAGGTAAAGACACTCGAGCCAACATGTTTAAGTCAGCAAACAATCTAGACCCATCTGCCCTTTTATTTGTGAATGACTATCATGTTGAAGATGGGAATGATCCAAGATCATGCCCCGAGAAGTACATTGAACAAGTGCTAGATTTGCAAGAACAAGGTGCACCAGTAGGAGGTGTGGGAATTCAAGGACATATTGATAGTCCTGTTGGCTCAATCGTCTGTTCTGCCCTTGATAAGTTGGGCATTCTTGGTCTTCCATTATGGTTTACCGAGCTTGATGTCTCTTCAATTAATGAGTATGTTAGAGCAGATGATTTAGAAGTCATGCTTCGGGAGGCCTTTGCTCATCCAGCAGTCGAAGGAGTTATGTTATGGGGGTTCTGGGAATTGTTCATGAGCAGGGAAAACTCACACCTTGTTGATGCTGAAGGTGATATCAATGCAGCAGGTGAAAGGTACCTTAAGCTCAAGCGTGAGTGGCTAACTCGTGCTCATGGTCATATTGACGATCAAGGACAGTTTTGCTTTAGGGGTTACCATGGGACATACCAACTAGATGTTGTTTGTTTTGATAAGAAAGTTTCCAAGACATTTGTGGTTGACAAGGGTGATTCGCCGCTGATTTTATCTATCGATTTGTGATGTTGATATCTCAACACTTGCTGGAAAATATATCAAAATTGTGTTCAACAACGGCTAGAGGAAGAACTAATGGTTCTACTCTCATACGTGATTTGATTTCTTGTTAATACAGTTGCGTTTTCGTTGTTTTTACTTTCTACCATTTCTGTATCCCACACAAAAAAATGTAAGAATTATACCACGGTGTTGTAAGTATTTGAATCAATAAAACAATGTTGCTTCGCGTTTTGGAGTTGGGTAATTGTAACCTTAAAATTCAGCTCAGTGTGTACTATGTATTTTCTTACTGTGCATAAGAATTAGTAATTGTTACTAACTACTACCCTCTTTCCCTAATACATGCAACCTTTCTTTATGCATGTATTCCAACACGCTTATTTGGACATTAACATCTCTAAATGCGGTTAAGTAAAATTATAAAAAAATTGATATTTGATATCCTCGCTTTTCACAATGCCTAGTACGCTCACGACTTTCCTTCCTGACCAGGCAAGCTACCTATATGATATCCCTGATGAGCAGCTCCCTAAAAATGCTCTGTAGCCCATACCACATCGGCTTATTTCCGTGACGCAGCACGAACTGCGGGCAACCCAGGCGAGCCTGGTCCCCTAGATCCATAGTCTATCTATGCTCGGTTCCGACAGTTAGAGCTCCGCCAAGAGGCTCTCACCTCTCGTTTCGATCGGTTCTAGAGTCAATCTAATTGATCGCTTTGAGAGTGATCACTAGAGAGCTATGTTCCCCATTTATTATTATTACGCCAGTCAGGGCTTTGTTGGTGAGTCTATCCAGCATGCACCCTTCATGGTTCCAGTACCCGCCGGGTGGTTATGGTGTTCCCAGCACCAATGACACTTATATGCCCACTACCACTACCCATGTAGTAGAGCGGAGGTACTAGAGCGGGGACAAGTGGTGCCCGACATGATGACGATGCTGATATTGGTGATGATTAAGACCAAGGTTGAGATGGTTTCATACCCGTTTGAGCCAATGAGGACATTATTTGATTTAGGTGTGGGGGGGGGGGGGGGGGTGTTCACTCTTCGTATGTACATAGGTATGATTTCTTCTTTTCCTTACCTTCATTCTATTTTCTACTTTTTGGTGTGTTTAGTTTAGTTTTCTGTGTTTTTTTTTTTGATAATTGGGGATTATTTTATTGAGGTAGATATTCGAATGGTTACAAGAGTGGTTGTTTAGTTTTGCCACTGTATGAGAAAAGACACACATTTTTTTACATGTAACTCAGGCAGCAACGCTACTCACTATAGCCATGCCAAAAATTCATCCTCCCTGCGGAGGCCTTGTTTGGCGAGTGCAGACCATAGAGAGGGGCGTTTCTGATGAGGTTCAGTATGAAGTTGAGGTTCCAAGGACCACTTGTCTTGTCATTGCACCATTTAACAGCATTTGCCGAGTCTGATTCTATGATCAAGCAATGATTATTTATCCGATCGCTGCTCATTGATATTTTAACAGCTCTTTCATTTCAAGTTTTGTGTGTAATTGAGATTTGTAGACCGTGGATTAGAATATGCACCTTTCATTTCCGCACCTTTCAATTCCGCACCTTTCAATTACGCTATTTCAATTCCACACTTTCAATTATGCAACTTTACTTGCCTAGTCCTTCTAGGCAATGTGGTTCTACTTCCTAGTCCATTTCTAGGGGGTCTTGTATTTTACTAATTCCACACTTATTTTCAAATGTGATGTTGCTTTACTTGCTTATCGCTTTCATCACCTCACATGCTAAATTCAACAAAATACAAGGTTACACCACGCTTAACAAAGATAATTTCTTGGACAAACCGATCTTAGGTTCCCTTAAATTAACTTTAAAGCAATGTGGCCACAATACAAAGTAGAAATTCTATTTGTCCTAAATTCAAACCCACGTAGTCTAAACTAGGGTATTTTCGAAAATGTTGTGTCACGCACTTGAATTATTTCTAAAGCTCGCGGAATAAGCATCTCGTTCCCTTGCCCGGATCTCACCCATCCGTTTCGAAGATTCAAAACCTTATCCTAATAGAGTCATCTTTTTGGTCTTTCCAAAGGAGACCCTAAACAATGTTTGGTGGCGACTCTCCTTCAAAGTACAAAAATACAAAGGTTCTAAAACCTCCCCCGTAGGAAGGGAAAGCAACGTACGAAAAATACCCGCCTATAATTCTGGCGACTCCACTGGAGAGTTCCTGATTTCAACTTCGAAAATACGAGCAGACTTTGAGCATCAAGCCACTGATCTGCTTAAGTTCTGGATGCCAGCACTGGTGCCAGGCGCAGGCCCCTGCGCAAACGCCACTGCTTGCATCCAGCACAGTGTCTCACAGTGGCTTGTTGCCCATGTTACGCGAGTTTTCAAGTGGGAGTCAGTCTATTTCTGTATTTTGAAGGACGCTCCCAAACCTTGAGAACGAATGTCGAAAAACGAGCTTTTCAAATACAATATTCAAGTGAGATTTCAATTTTCAATTTCTAGGCATTTCATGCATTTTTCGAAAACCATATTTGTGCAAAACGAATTTCTACCTTGCCCAAACGGATGTGTTCTACATTCGGGCTAGCCCCGGGGGCAACGAAATGGTGACTCTCCATACGGTTCCCGACCAAAGTGTGTGACCATTTCCGCGCCTACCGAAACTTGGCATTTGCTTGACATTCCCGATGTCAAGTATGGAGGTCGTCTGCCGACACACACGTCCCTTAGGTGGATGTGCAAGTTGTCGCCGGATCCGCCTCTTAGTCGAGTACCTTTTGACACCCAAAGCTGACCACTTGCATCATACAAAACTTAGACCGACCTTAGGTTGAGAAATTTGCATGTCGCATTCATATTCATGTTAGTGTGACAACGTGCTACTTGTGCATTGTGTGGGCGTCTTTGCACGCGTGAATGGCTAACCTCGAGTTCTAGCTTGCCAAAACCAATTAGCCTCTAACTAGGAAACCAAACCCCTAGGAGCATCATTCAAATTTCATGCATCCAAAATCGCAGATTTAAGGTCTTTTAGGAGTGCCACTCCATTTGATTCAAAACCCTCAAACACGCCTCACGCACAAATGCCAAATTCAAATTCAATCCAACGGCGTCATAATGCCGGATTTTCTAGTCCAAATTTCGAGTTTCAAATTCAAATTCAATCCAACGGCGTCATAATGCCGGATTTTCTAGTCCAAATTCCGAGTTTCAAATTTCAAATTCAAATCCAACGGCGTCATAATGCCGGATTTTCTAGTCCAAATTCCGAGTTTCAAATTTCAAATTCAAATCCAACGGCGTCATAATGCCGGATTTTCTAGTCAAAACTTCAAATTCAAACTCAATCCAACGGCGTCACGCTGGAGTTCCTAGCTCAAGCATTCAAATTCCAAGTTCAAAAATCCGATTCTAATTCCAGCATTCAAAGGTTCAATTCCATCCTTCAAAACCTCAAGTTCAAATCACCAATTTCAATCTCAAAACCTCAAACTCAAATGTTCAAATTATGTCGTCGTAATGCCGATTTTTTTTCCCATTCCATATTTCAAACCTCAAGTTCAAAATTCCTATGTTCAATCTTTCAAACTTCAAGTCCTATACTCCAAGTTTCAAGTTCCAAATCCGTGCCGTCATAATGCCGACTTTTCCATTCCATATTTCAAACCTCAAGTTCAAAATTCCTATATTCAATCCTTCAAATCTCAAGTCCCATATTCGAAACTTTCCAATTCCAAATCCATGATGGCGTAATGCCAAATTTTCCTCATTCAATTTCAAATTCAAAATTCCATGATCAAGCACTTCCAAATTCCAAGTCCATTGCAGCATGATGCCAGACTTTCCTAATTTCAAATCCAACTCCAAATTCACGATGGCGTGATGCCGGAGTATTCAAATTCAAACATCTCATGCTCTATACAAAAGTGCCTCTTTCCCATTTCAATGTTCAAACTTCGAATCAAATTCAAACTTCAAGCTCACCTTTAAGCTACAAATCCTCGCCTTCCGTCGCTCCCAAATACAAAATTCGAAAATATTTCCAATGGGTTGAAAATCCCTTGAAATAGTACAAATTCAAATTCTACGATGGGTTGAAAATCCCTTGAAATAGTACAAATTCAAATTCTACGATGGGTTGAAAATCCCTTGAAATAGTACAAATTCAAATTCTACGATGGGTTGAAAATTCCTTGAAATAGTACAAATTTAAATTCTATCATGGGTTGAAAATCCCTTGAAATAATACAAGTCCAAATTCTATCATGGGTTGAAATCCCCCTAAATATTCCAAGATTCAATGGGTTGAAATCCCCCTAAAATATTCCAAGATCCAATGGGTTGAAATCCCCTTAAAATATTCCAAGATTCAATGGGTTGAAATTCCCCTAAAATACTTCAATGGGTTGAAAATCCTCTGAAATAGTACAAATTCGATTTCCACATTCTATATCGAGTTGAAACTCCCCAGAAATAATACAAGTTCAAAATTCTATTCGATGGGTTGAAATCCCCCTAAAATATTCCAAGATCCAATGGGTTGAAACTCCCCTGAAATACAGACGGGTTGAAATTCCCTTGAAACAATACAAAATCAATTCCCTTTCAATCGGATTGAAACTCCCTTGAAATAATACAATATCCTAAAATATTTCCCACGGGTTGAAAATCCCTTGAAGCAATACAAGTCCAATTTTTACTGGGTTGAAATTCCCCTAAAATAGTCCAAGTTCCAATAAGTCAAAATCTTCCTTTTCAATATTGAAAGTTCTAGTGCAAGGAGTCAACTTCCACAAAAGAATGAAGTCTCCTCTCAAATATTTCCAACGGGTTGCAAATGCCGAATACAAATACAAAATCCAAAATCCCGAATCTTCGGAGTGGCAGTTAGAGTCAAGTATAGGTCTCATTCATTGCATGCATACCATATCATGTGTCGGGAAGTCCAAGTTCTAAAGTTCAAAATCATGTGGTAAATAAGTGCTCAGACTCATTCTCTCAGCATCCTATTCAAGATGACTTCACTAGTAGTGGCCGTAGCAGAACTCTATGAACGTGTTGAAGAAGCCGAGGCTCGCATAAGGGCTCTCGAAGACAATCAAGAAACTCTCTTCCATGCCGTGGGTCCTTTCGAGGTAGAGGAAATCTTTTATAGCCAAAGGCCTGTGCCACACCCTGTGCAGCCAAGTGAAAACTCGAAATCTGGATTACCTCAAGAAGACATTTGTGGGATATGGGCCAGCGATGATGAAGATACATATCAGGACCCTCCTATTGAGAACATCTCTGACGATGAATGCCGAGAAATTGTGAGCGCCGACTGGTACTTGGACCCTAAGGCAGAAAATAATGTTCATGTCATGACTAGATCCGGTCGAATTCAAGAGCCAGTCAACAGAACGACACCGGCAACCAACATCCCTCTATCTACTGAGGAGAATCCTTTGATCAAGAAATTGAAGCGCACTATGGCTGAGGTTAATATTTGGCAACTCATGGCTTCCTCTGTGGAGCATCGCACTGCTCTAATCAATGATCTTGTCAAGTTGAATGTCACCCCAGAAGTCACTCCTGATGAGTTGGTCGGGTTACTTACGAATCTGGAAGAAGGAATTACCTTTACAAATGAAGATCTCCCACCTGAGGGGGCGAGCCATCACATGGCTCTCTCTTTAACTGTTGAATACAAAGACAAAATCATCCCCATGACTCTAGTGGACAATGGGTCAGCCATTAATGTGTGTCCTCTTCGCACTGTTGAGAATTTGGGCTTCACTCCTAGTGACTTTTCTAGTTCCTCCCAAGGTGTTCGCGCCTATGACAACACTCGTCGGGAAGCAATGGGAACTCTCACTCTTTTACTCCGCACAGGCCCAATCGAGCGCAAAGTGAGCTTTCAAGTACTCAACATAAAAGCAAGTTTCAATATCCTTTTGGGGAGACCTTGGATCCATGACCTCAAAGCTGTGCCATCCTCGCTCCATCAGAAAGTCCGAATGTAGGTCCAAGGAAATGTCATTACTCTAAATGCATCCCATCCAAGAACCAAGATAGCCGACAAGGCTCTAATACTAATAGAACATGATGACAATGATGAAGACCTTTGGGGGTTCAGTGCCGAAGTTGGAGCCATTGAGTCCAAAATGATTCCCATGGCAAGGCGCATGATGATTAAGCGTGGGAGCTTCTTGGGTACTACTCTACCATCGCCTACCGAGTCTCCTTTCAAGCCCAAGGACAGACTGACTGTTGTGGTCTAGGATACAAGCCGACTAAGTTCGATAACAAGCAGAAAAAGGCTAAGCTAAGATCCCGTCGAGCTGGCAATGATCAATTCAACATACTTCCCCATCAGCGTACATTGAATGGGCAATTCACAAAAGAAGGAGAGCATGACTTGTACTTTGACTTTCCAGAGCCTTTTTACGACACTTCAAGAGGGATTCTATACTCTGGATTCGAGATCTTTCAAGACTGTCACTTCCTCGAGGATGCTCCTCCAATACAAGACAAGGCCACCCTTGAATGCCTTGATTCATCAGCTTTTGGTCTCTTGTTTGGCCAAGAGATAGCACCGATCATTCCTGAAGATACTATGGTCCAAATGATCACTCAAAATGAAGATTTCGACCCATCTAAGCTGATTACTCCAAGTGAGAAGATGGTCAATGGCTGGAGAAAGTCCCTCAAGAATCTGCTTCAAATGGCAAAATGTTCAAGATTACTGTGGGCGAAGGATCTATGATGAGCGAGTCCGAGTCAGAGGATGAGTCTGGATCTGAGTCTAGTAACGAGTCTAAGAGTCTGGGGCTAGAGTCTTGCATCAAGGCCGAGCTTCAAGTCAAAACTGTTGATGTAACACTAGTGGAAAAAGTACCTGTTGAGGGGGGCATTTTGGGTTTATTGAGGCGAACAAGGCCCGCCGCGACAGACGTAGCTTCAACAGCTCAGTGATCTGTTGAGGCGGGCTTTGTTCGCCTCAACAGGTGATCTGTTGTGGGGGGCTTTTGAAAGCCCCCCTCAACAACCTCTACAGATAAGCGAAAAATAAGGACCTGTTGTGGGGGGCTTTACAGAAGCCCGCCTCAACAGCCTCCTCTGTTGAGGCTCACTTCTTAAATGCCCCCCTCAACAGACCTGTATGAGGGCCCTATTGAGACGTTGCATAACCTTTGCCCGCCTCAATAGATGGCTAGAAAATTGCATTTTTGTATGATTTACTTTTTATTTCTTATGATTTGGGTCTTGATTAGTGCGAACAAAATATTTTTGGGAGGCAAAAAACTAGAAATACTAAACACGTCTCGTTATTATTATTCAAATAAGGAGTACAAGAGATATGAGTTTGTATACTATTACATTATACAAAATACTATCTTACAAAGTGAAATAAATCAAAGTACTGTAAGCAAATCTAAACTAAACAAATTGACGACATATGCTTTCCTGTCTTCCAACTAATTAATCTACCATCCATTACACACCTGCAAAAAAAAAAGCAAGACATCATCTAGTGAACAATAAAAATAAAACGCAAAGCTTTGCCAGGTGGTCTGAAAGAGTTAAAATGATGCCATTACATGCTGATCCACTAGAAACAGATAATTTCTCATACCCGTACAATGTACAATATTGTAACGAGTACGATTGATTATATTCATAGTTGTGCCTTCTAGCAGGCTTCTACGTGAGAGTTGATTCATCTAACGAGGACAATGGCATTGAGGATTGTTCTAATCTAGTCACCTTCTGACACAGAGCAGGTACAAAAGCACCAATCTGCTTTATGGGTGACAGTTGAAAGCAGCAAATACAAATCATAACCAACATATCTACAGCTACATGTAGTGCACACAACATTACCAATAAGAATAGCATCCAGTAAAAGTAATAAGTAAGTGTCAATCAAATTCAACTACTTTAGTAAGGCTTATAAAGAATTCAACCAGTTCATTAACGTTATACAGGAAATAAAGAGGATAAAAGGACTGTCAATTCGACATATATGAGCTCAACAACCAAAAACATTGAATGGACTCTAGTACATAACAACAGTATTAGATCTAAAATTCTAGATAACTGCATAACCTCAAGGAAATTCTCATTCTAGAATGAAATACTCAAACAAACAGGCGTTCAATGAGGTAGCAAAACACAATTCAAGGGCACACTAATAAGAATTCATGCTAACAATACCAAATTTTATTTACAAGTTCTCAAATTTATATAAGCATAACTGCAGACACAAGGCAAACCAAAATAAGACTAAACATGAATCCTATTATGCTCACAGTTTGATTGTATTAGATACACTAACCTCACTCGAATAAGAATGAGCTTGTATAATTTCCAATTTGAATGATGCTAATCTTAAAAAGAAATTCTTCTACTAAGGGCATAAGGCATAGGAAACCCATCCTTTACTGTTGTTATTGTCCTCCTGACAGGGAAGGGAAAGACATGCTCAGATTCCTATGTAATGAGTATTTTCTCAAACTTCTGCATAACTGCAGACACAAGGCAAACCAAAATAAGACTAAACATACCACCAATTTCTTATGCCTAAAGAGCATGATACTCCCGTAAACTGAAGTCAAACCAAAATAAGTGAAGAATGAAAGTGTGACTGGAGCATCAACACCTGCCAAAAATTAATACAAAATATAACCACCACTATAATCATGCTCCAAAGTCCAAACTCCAATACAATTAAGTAGAGACAACTAATCAGAGAAAACTAATCAGAGAATACAACCAAAACTTGCCAAAAACAAAAAATTAATCATGCATCCAAACTAATCAATGAATTCAGATTAAAACCACCAGCACAACCGCAACTAATCAGAGACAAAAAAAACTAAAATCAAAAACCCGAATTCACCACAATTGTAAAGCGTTAATTGGTGATGATGAGAGTAGTTCCAAGAAGAAGAAGAAGATCTATTTACCACAGCCATCACCTGCTTGTGCCTCATAATCTGACCACCCACGACCTACCGAAACCCAAGCCGCACCTCCACCACCGCCACCTCCAGTTAGAAAATTAAAATTCGTTAAAATCAACAAAATAATCAAAAACCTAAATTATAAATAAAAAAATTAATAAAAAATAATATGAAAAATCAAAAACCTAAAAGAATTGAAGAATGGAGGAAAGATGAAGGAGAGAGATGAAAGAGTTACATCATTTTGAGACAACACCGCCGCCTTGCTCGAGAATACGAAGTAGATAGCGGTTGAATTGAGATACGATTGAGGAAATTGTGTTGAGCTTGAGGAGGGAGATAGATCGACGAGTTTGAGGAGGGAGAGAAGTCGGCGGCGAGACCCTAGCTTTGCAACTCTTCCATGGAAGGCGGAGGCAAAGCTTCCACGTAAGCCAACGACTTTGAGGAGAGTAAGAGGGAGTCCGAGTTGTTGACGAAAGAGGCGGAGGGTTTGAGAAGTTTTAAACCATGAGAGGGGAGAGAGGAGAGAGAAAGGAATCCTCCAGGCTAACAGAAGAAATGAGGAGGAGAGAGAATTAAAATTTGGAGTATATGCCTATCTAACTTTGTCGCAGCGAACATTGGAGTGTACGCGTCAACAGATGATACTTTGTTGATGCAAACACTTAAATGCCCCCTTCAACAATAGTTATCGAAGCGAACAATAAAAATGTTCGCTATAACAACCCTTTATAATGTTTGACCCGCGTTGACTAAGTAGTTATTGAGGCGCGCTTATGTATGCCCCCCTCAACAAGGGGGCTACAACAGGGGTTTTTTCCACTAGTGTAATGATTGCTGATTTCAATAACACTTCAATTTCCTCTTACTCTTCAAGTCCAAATTCAAAACACATTTCTAATCCAAACAACTTTGCTTCACAAGAAACTGACCTTGAAATACTAAAAGCTATTGAAAATCATGAAAACAGGACGCCCATAATTGAGGAAACAGAAAAAGTTAACCTTTCTAACAACAGTGATTCAAAACTAGTTCAGATTGGTCTGACTCTATCTCAAGTAGAGCGGGATGATCTTATCAAGCTACTTTCAGAGTACATAGACGTCTTCACATGGTCCTATCATGATATGCCAGGGGTTGATCCAAGCATCGGTCAGCATACAATTCCCCTCATTCCAGGTTCAAAACCAATCCATGCCAGGGGTTGATCCAAGCATCGGTCAGCATACAATTCCCCTCATTCCAGGTTCAAAACCCATCAAACAGAAACTTCGTCGCATGAAACCGGACATTTCCCTCAAAATTCAAGAAGAAGTCTCTAAGCAACTAGAGGCCGGGTTTATTCGAGAAGCCAAATATCCAGAATGGATTGCAAATGTCATCCCAGTTCCAAAGAAATACGGCAATGTACGAATGTGTGTGGACTACAGAGATCTTAACAGGGCCAGCCCTAAAGACGGTTTCCCATTGCCTCACATCGACATTTTGGTCGACAACACCGCAAATCATGCCTTACTCTCTTTTATGGATGGGTATGCAGGCTACAATCAGATTCCCATGGAAGAGGAGGACATGGAGAAGACAAACTTCACCACTCAGTGGGGTACATATTGCTATACAGTTATGCCGTTCGGACTGAAGAACGCAGGGGCAACTTATCAAAGAATAGCCACAACTATCATGAGCGATATGATTCATAGGGAAATTGAAGTATATGTCGACGACATGATCTTCAAGTCCAAAGAGAGACATGATCATACCTCAGTACTCCAAAAGTTCTTCGACAGGCTCAGGCAATACAATATGAGGCTCAATCCTCAAAAATGTGCATTCGGGGTAACGTCTGGCCAGTTACTCGGATATGTCATCAGCTCTCGTGGCATCGAGGTTGATCCTTCAAAAATCAAGGCCATTCAAGAGATGAAGCCGCCAACGAATGAAAAGGAGATTCGGGGGTTTCTCGGTGTAGGGGGTTTTTTTGTGTCAAAACTTGTTTACCGTTCTACAAGAGGAGCGGTTCTTTAGAAAACCGTAGAATTTTTTTACCTCGAAGGATTCTCCACCAAACATTGTTTAAAGTCTCGTTTGGAAAGACCGCATGTGACTTTATTTTGGATAAGGCCTTGAATCCTTGAAACGAATGGGTGAGATTCGGGCACGGGAACAAAAATGCTTATTCGGCGAGCTTTAGAAATATTCAAATACGTTGGCACAACATTTTTTCGAAAATAAACCCTAGATTAGACTATGTGGGTTTGAATTTAGAGCAAATTAAATCTCTAATTGTATGGTGGTCACTTTGCTTTAAAGATTGATTTAAGGAACCTAAGGCCGGTTTGTCCAAAAAAATATCTTTGTTAAGCGTGATGTAACCTTTGTATTTTGTTGTATTTAGCATGTTGGTGATGAAAGCAATAAAGCAAATAAAGCAACATCACAATACTAAATAAAGTGCAGAATTAGTAAATACAAGACCCCCTAGAAAAGGACTAGGGAGTAGGTCCACATTGCCTAGAAATGGACTAGGCAAATAAAGATGCGGAATTGAAAGTGCGGAATTGAAATTGCGGTATTGAAATTGCGGTATTGAAATTGCGATATTGAAATTGCGGTATTGAAAGTGCGATATTGAAATTCGGTATTGAAAGGTGCGATATTGAAATTGCAATATTGAAAGGTGCATAATTGAAATTTGTACTTGGGCACATGATATTCGAACGCCAAGCGGCTCCTTAAAAATAAGTGCGCCCGACACGAATTCAAAGCCAAAAATCTCAACTTGGGAGAGGTTGCTCAACCCAAATATCCTAGATTTTGCATGTTAAACTTGAACTTGAAAGCTTGAATATTGAAGTTTTGAACTTGAAATAATTGAAATTTGAACTTGAAATGATCCTAGTTTAGGGAAATAACTATGAATAACCCTAAACATGGTAGGATCTTGAAAATTGAAAACTTGAACTTGTATATTGAAAATGGAGTTTTGAATCTCAAAAGACTAAACCTTTAAATGTTAAAAGGTGTCATCTTTGATTACCCCATGTTTGAAGGTGATTCTAGTCCAAGAGGTGATTGTAAACAACTTAGACATCCTTGAATCTTGAAAATATGTATTTTGTATTCTGAAAAAGTTTGTATTTTTGGAAAACATGTATGATTGTTGCAAGTGGTGGTTTTTAGTGATTAAAAAAACACCAACTTGCTAATCATTTAGAAATCAAAGCAACATAGTTGATTAGAATGGGATTCGGATTTACCTAGTTAGGTTTAGGCAAGAGCTCCCAATTGCTTTTTTTGAATTTAGGAATTTTGTATGTGTTTTTGAGGAGTTTTTGAGTTGTATTTTGAGGCGTAATGTCGAAATTACGACGTTGTATTGTTGTTCCCCCCCTTATTTTGCTGAAAATTAGGGGTATTTATAGAAGGAATGGGTGCAAGGCACCAGCACACGTTAGCGCAGGGCGCTGGTGACGTGGCTTGAATGCCGCCAAAGCAAGGACGGGGAATCGTCCTTGTTTCGTCTTGTAGTGTTGTACCTGTTGTACGAATAGTACTAGGTTTGGAGTTTTGTATTTGCTTGGAGGTTAAGGCATCATTTAGCGTGTAAAAATAAGCCTTTCTCGGGTTTTGAATTCCGATTTTACGGGACGGGGCCCGGCATGCTCGGTTTTGTGGGTCGGCGCCCAAATTTGACTTGCCTTATATGATTTTGAGTGGAAAAGGCCTAGTAAAACCAATGGGATGGTCTACTAGATTAGTTTGTACTTGGATTTTTAAATTGGATTTGGAAAGTTGTATTTTGTACCGAGAACCGAAAGGGGAACGGTCTCGGGGGTTGGATTTTGGATCTTGAACTTTGGAAGCATTCTTAGCAATTGGGATTTCCGCCTGGAGTTATTCCAATCACCTAACAAGGATAATGGTATCGTCATCATCCCAAAGGGGAGACACAAATTAGGTGTCTACAGAAGCCCCCACTTTGACTAAGCGTTCGGTTAGGAAAGCGCAAGTCAAAGTATTTCGAAAGGGACGAAGAATGATCAAGATGTTCTGCAATCAAGACCACTCTTTGTACGTCGGTACCTGCATAAAACAGGCGTTAGAAAAAAAGATAGAGTCTACCTTAGTGCGGTTGGTGATGACTCCGGTTTGTACTTGTATTTTTCCGCCTTCAGTTCAGGACGGAGCTTGGCATCGAAAATTTTGAATCTTGAATTTTTAAATCTTGAAATTTGAATCTTAAATTTTTGAATACCCGGAGTTAATCCGTTGCGGATGTGCTTTCCCGGGGATAAGAGCTTTTTTGCTGGCCCTTAAAATTTGGAATTTCGACTGACTTTCCCGGAGCTTGGGTCCGTTGGGAGTTGAACGCCTGAGTCGTTGTATTTTTTGGACTTTGTATTCTTGAAATATGCATCTGTTTGTATTTGGAGATACGGGTGTATACCCGTATTTTCGATGGATGGCTTGATGCGATGTTTGATGCTTGGTGCGGAAGACCGTAGCAGCGAAGGACGTGCAATCAGCACGGGAGACCGCGCGCGCTGCAGATTCCCGCATGCAGCAGGCAGCGCCGTGCCCTGGGGCGGCGCCTGGCGCGGGGCTGAGCTATAAAAGCTCCCCTTGCCGTGCCATTTTGAGGCACACTCTCTTGAATTCTTTGCTCTTTTCTCTCAAAGGTCGATTAGGCTCTTCCCTTGATCTTGTTCTTGCCTTATCCATGTAAGTATTTCATGTTTTTGCTTATGAAATAACTCTAGGATTGCATGTAGTTATGATTTTCTCGTACTTTGAAATGATGCTTGTATGCTTAAGCTTTTTGAATCTTGTAGAAGTCTGTTTGATAGCCACTTGAACTTGAACTGTTGGAACTTGTAGTTTTGAATTTTTGAAAGTTTTCTTGAATGTCTATTTCTTGTATCGGCTTCGGCATGGATAACCTAAGCGTTGTTGTGGAATTTGAATACCTGCTTTGGCATGGATAGCCTAGGCGTTGGTGTTAGAACTTGTATACCTGCTTTGGCATGGGTAGCCTAGGCGTTGGTGTTGAACTTGTATCTTGAACTAGAGGTCCACTGGGGATTTGTCTTAATTTTTTTTTGACTTTGTATAGGCTAGTATAGGATAGCCCCCAGTTTAGAATTTTGACGTCTTGTACTCCACTTGATTTAGTATGCCTCGTCACACTCGGAGGAAGCTCGCTGAATTATCGGTAGTTCGAGCTGCTGAGGAGGACGCTTCGGATGATGAGGCGGCTGCAATAAAAGCGCCCAACGGAGGTATGGTTCCTCGGGATGCGCCTTCTTTTAGTGGTGCTGGTTGGAATCCTTCCGACCTGGTGTTTCGGCCGGAGTGGCACTTATCTCAGCGGCCTCGCGCTGGCTTGGTGAGTCTTGTATTGTGCTTTGAATTTGTAGCTTGTATTTTTATAGGTTTGGAGTTAACTCGTTCACCTGTAGGCCGATGGAAAGCCATTTCGTACTTTCTGGTCCTTGGTGGAGGTTCAGAGGGCTTTTAAAGCTCTTCGTGCTGATGAGGAGACCATGGATATTTGGTCGCAGGCGGGCCTGACCGACTTCTGGCGTATCATGGGAGGCTCTTCGAGGCGAACGGGGATCAAGCCCCGACTGTGGGCTTTGTTGGAGCGGTGGTGGGATACCACCAATACTTTCCACATGGCATGGGGGGAGATCACCATTACCCCCTTTGAGTTTTTTATGATCACGGGTCTTCCTTTTTCTGAGAGGAATGTGACCTTTGATCCGGAGCTGACGTGGCGCTCTGCCGCTCCCAGGGACTTGCTTGGCCCTGTTGTTGACTTGTCAGATGATGATGCTCATGCTTCTGTGACTGTGATCGTGGAGGCTATCTGCGGTGTGGGTGTATCCGCGCAGCAGAGGGTTAGGCTCTTCCTCCTAGCCTTGGTGAGAAGAGTGATGGTCCCGAGTAGGAACAGTCGGGTGCACATCCGATTCCTGTCTGTTCTGGGGGACTTGAGAGCTGTTTTGAGCTATAACTGGGGTGGCTTGGCATATAGCCACATTTTGTATGAGATGAAGCGGGCTTCCCGGACTGCGGTGGGGGGTGACCCGAGCATGGCTGCTCTGTGGAGTGTGCTGGAGGTATTTAAGACTCCTTGTACTTTGTACTTTGTACTTGTATGCTTGTATTTGAACTTGACTGATGTTTTGCTTGCTTCTTGAAAGATTTGGATATATGAGCACTTTCTGACTTTGGCGCCGGATCATACTAGAGATGCGGCTTACCCGTATGCTGCCTCTTGGATAGGAGCGGTGCGCAGCAGTGTGCCTCTGGCGGCCTCTCGCAAAACTTGGAGAGTCCTATCTGCTGAAGAGGTAATATTCTTGTACTATTGTGCCCTCTTTGTATTTGTATTTGTGTTGTTGCCTGAGTTGTCTGTTTTGCAGGTGGTATGGCGTCCTTTCGCCAACGCGCTTATACCTGCCTCGGCTGCTCGTGCCCATTTCCTGTCTGGGCGGCGGGTTTTGCTTCCAGGTGTGTACCGCCATATGTGGTACCTAGGGGAAAGAGTGTCCCCTCAGCACAATTCGGGGGAGAGACTTATCCCCAAGGACCCACCGGGGCCCATGCTGGCGTTGGATGAAGAGTTGGCCCGGCTCTATGTGGAGGCTAGGGGCGATGCTGTTTGCCGCTCTTGGAGGGATTTTGTACACAAGAAGGGGAGCTATGACGACTTCCTGAGGAGGCTGGCTCCACTAGTACGCTTCGTACTGCCGGTGAGCTTTGAACCTTGCATTCTTGTATTCTTGTATTCTTTTCTTGTATTCCTGTATTCTTGGATGATTGCATGATTATATGATTGTATGTAGGAGGAGGAGGTTGATCCTGAGGACATTCCCCATGCTGATAGGATCCTCCGCTACAAGAACTCGGACGGGGAAGAGGTGGTGGAGACCATCCCTTTTGCTTCTCCTTCCGGAAATCATATGATGTTGTACCTGAGCATTATGCCGCTGTAAGTACTGTTGCATTTTTTGAAACTGTTTGTAATCTTGTATTGGGGAATTGATCTTGGATTTTGTATGCAGGCGCCTCGGGCGAGAGTGCGTTGCTGGATGCTCTTGCTTGATTCTTGGAAAAGGCATTGTGCCAAGCTGACCCGGAAGCTTTCTGGCCGGGACAGAGAGGTGCCTTTCTTGATCTTGAAATTGTATTCTGGAAATTTGAACTTGGATGTTGACTCTTGAATTTGTATTTTGTATAGGAGCGCCGTCGAGACCGTAGAGGATTCGTTGACAGAGAACCCCAGGCGGAGACGTCCTTGAGGCAGGAGGGGCCGAGCTTGGATCTGGGACAGGGATCCGGTGCTGGTGCTCATCAGAGGCATTCTGATGCTGAGCGGGGAGCTTCCCCTTTTGTACATGTTGATCCCACCAGGCATTCATTTGGAGGTGCAGGCAGTTCACGGCCCTTTGTTTCTTCCTCTGGTTACTATTTCGGAGGAAGTGGTCCTCAGCCGTGGGGTGCAGATTCCTGGGCTTACTATGCAGAGATGGAGAGGATGCGCCAGACTCAGATGTTTGGGTCGTACCAGTATATGCCGATGCCGCCGCCGTATCAGTATTCCTCTCCTCAGCGGGGAGTTTATCCTACCGCTGGCACACTTTATATCTCGGAGCAGGATCCTAGTACCCCTGGGACGGAGATGGATCAGGAGCTGGAGCGCCTCAGGAGGCGGAACAGGTGCAAGGCACCTGTGGTTGATATCATTGCTGGTGACGACTCGAACTGACCCTGCATGGTAGCGAGTTCCAGCTTGCCTGGGTTGATTTTGTATAGGCTGTATTGTATTGTATTTGTATGGATTGAAACTTGAATTTTTGTATGGTTTGTATGGTTTTGAACTTTGAATTGGTTTGCAAAATTTGAGGATTGGTTTTTTGTATGCTTGAATGTTTGGAATTGTATGCGTTGTGTGTGCCTTGAAATTTGTGGCTAGATGCATGTATGAGAAATTTGCCAAAAAAAATTTGAAAAAAATTTGCCCCATTTTTTCGGGTGTATGTACTCACTATAAGCCCCCACTTTGACTGAGGTTTTTTGGTTAGGAAAAGCGCAAGTCAAAGTATATTTAACTCTTGCTATACACATGTAGACTCGACTTAGGACGCCGATGTAGGACTAGGATGCTTGAATTTTGAAATGACCTGAAATCTGCCCGAAGCGTTGATCCGGACTGCTTGAAGTTGCGCGGTTTGCGGCTTTGGAATCTTGAATAATGGAGGTTGTACTCTGCTGTCCGAAACACTAAAGAGTGTGTACTCGGAGTCATAAGAGAGGACGGTGGCCTCGTCCTTAGATGCAGACCCTTGCGCCTGGCGCAGGCTTGGCGCCTGGCGCTTGTGGGCTATCGTGCAAGCCGACTCTTGTATAAATAGGGAGCTTGTTGGATCATTTCTTGCATCAATTCTTCCCTGCTATCATTGCATACTGCTTCCTCTCGAAAAGAAAATATGGCTGTGTCCTTTGAGAGTACCTTGAACTCGTGGCTTGGTTTGCTAGGCAAATTGGAGAAAAGGGAGCTTGATGGCATGCATCTTGGGGTGCTCGTCTATTTCCGATTTTTAAAACTGGATTTGCACTTCATTCTTGCTGCTCTTGAGGCTTGGGACTCGAATCATCATGTCTTCCATTTTGGAAATAATGAGGTATGTCCCCTCCCTGAGGAATTTAGTGCTATATTGGGGTGGCCCATCATGCTGGAGCCATGCATGCCCAGTGTTGAAGAACACTTTTTCTTGAGTTTTGAAAGGTATTTGGGCTTGAAGCCCCCACTTTTGAGTGTTGTATATTGCAGAGGGGTGGATTTGTCCTTCTTTGTCACCTACTTCGCTGGGCTTGATGTTCCCAAAGTATTACGCCTGAGAGCCTTGAGTTTTTGTATATTCGCTCGCTTTCTCTTTTTGAAACAGGGGTTTGGCAATGGTGATGCCTCCCTAATAGAAATTGTAGAGCAGTTTGCTAATGGTCGGGACCCAATGCCGCTTGTGATTGGCGAAACATTGATGGGCCTTGATATGCTGAAGTCGGACCTCTCTTCTTTGTCATCGGGAAGTCCGGTGTTACTCCAAGTAAGGATCTGGAGCTCTCTTGTATATTGATTTTGTACTAGTATTTGAATTTTGAATGTTGAATTTTGAAATGCGCTTCTTGTATACTCCCCAAGGTTTGGCTTATGGAGAGGCTCATGTTGGTGGCACCACCGGAGAACATGGCGAGCTATAATAGAAAGGGATTCACTGTGCGGCCCATGTTGTATGGCCGGCTTTCATTGGATGAGTGGCGATGCACACTCTCTGGGATTGAATCTTGTATAAGGTGGGTAGTTCCTTGGTGGGGGATTGCTGCTATGAGACATGCCCCTGGGTCTACTGCTTTGAGGGTGCCAAGCCTCACAATGCTGGTCTTCTACTCGCCTGCTCGAGTGATGAGACTATATGGCTTGAAACAGGAGATCTCGGACTGTACTGAAAAGAACCCGAAACCTGTTGCGAGAATGCGAATCGGCTTGAAGTTTGGAGGCGGTATTGGGTTGCCAAACCATTCTTGAGTATCCAGTTCCCACCTGAGTTAGTTACTCTGTCTGCGGGGTATATTGTATGGATGAGAGGCCTAAGCCAGAGGGACATTTCTTTCTCCGGACCAGCTAGAGTCCGAGGTTCTAGAGCTAGACGTCCTGCATCAACTGACTATGAGGAAGGTGACGGGAGTGTGGCCCATCTGGTGCATGACCGTTCGGAATCCAAAGGAGGTTCGTCGTCCTCCCGCCTTGGAAGGCTTACAAGTTCCTTCTCCCGCCGCTTGGGAAAAGGGAAGATTGATGATTTATTGCGGGAGGAGCCAGGGGATAGTACTCAAGGTGCCAAGACTCGAGAGCATAGTTGCCCGACCCTAGATCTTTGTAGGCTAAATGTGTTTGGAATGAATTGTGTTTGGAATGTGTTTGTAATGTGTTTGGAAGATGTGTTTAGAAGATGTGTTTAGGAAGTGAAAAGGCTTTTGAACTTTTCTTCACTTGATCCTGACTTTGTATTTGAATTAGCTTTGAAGGTTTTAAGGCCAAATAAAGAGTTATTGTGTTAAATTCTGCTTGAACATGCTTTGCTTTGAATTGGCACATTTGGAATAAAAACAACAACAATTTTGAGTTTTGAATTTTGATTTGATTTGATTTTTAGGATGCCCTTAATTGAGGAAATTTTGATTTTTTTTTTGTATTAAAGTGGGCGGGCCTCGAAATGAGGTTGCCTACGTGTCCTGTTAGGGAATCAGGCCTGACGTTGTTCTGACTACCTTACAGGACTTGAATTTGGATTCTTGAGTTTGAACATGGAACTTAGACATAGAACTTCTTGAGTTGATCGAGGTTGGTCAGAGATCTGAATTCTGTTCCGTCGATGCCTGTTAGTTCGACTGCTCCCTCGGAGAGGATTTTCTTGACAATGTACGGGCCTGCCCAGTTGGGTTTGAATTTTCCCCTTGGGTCCATGGTGCTTTTGCGAAGGGCTTTCAGGACAAGCTCCCCTTCCTTGATGTTTCGGGTTCTGACCCTTTTGTTGAAATGTCTGGCCACTCAGCGCTGATAAACTTGTACATGGTGAGCGGCTTGAAGTCGTCGCTCATCGAGCATGACTAGTTCGTCATATCTGGCTTGTACCCATGCAGCTTCTGGGATTTTGCTTTCGAGGACTATCCTTAGAGAAGGTATCTCTAGCTCGATAGGTTGTACTGCTTCCATTCCATAGACCAATGAGAACGGAGTTGCACCAGTTGAAGTTCGAATTGAAGTTCGATATCCCCACAATGCGAAATGCATCTTTTGGGGCCAGTCCATGTAATTGGTAGTCATTTTCATGATGATGGTCTTGAAATTCTTGTTCGCTGCTTCGACTGCCCCATTGGTTTGTGAGCGATAAGGTGAAGAGCGATGATGTTGAATCTTGTACTCGGTGAATAGATCTTCACACTCTCCTTGAAAATGGGTTCCTTGGTCGCTGATGAACTCGTGAGGAACACCGTATCTGCATATGATGTTTTCTTGTATGAACTGGGCCACTTTCTTGGAACCCAATACTTTGAATGATCTGGCCTCGAACCATTTGGTGAAATAGTCGATGGCGACTTGTATGAACTCATGACCCCCGGTGCTTGTTGGAGTGACTTTGCCGATGACGTCGATACTCCAGGCTGACAACAGCCACGGTGATGATTGAGAGTATAGTAGTGATGGAGGAATTTGCTTCAGATTCGCACACTTCTGACATGTAGGACATTTCTTGACAAAGAAGTAGTAATCCCGTTCGAGGGTAGTCCAATAGTATCGTGCCCTGATGATCTTGAGGGCTAGCATTTTCCCATTCATGTGGGTGCCACAGACTCCAGCATGTATATTGTCCATGACTCTTTGAGCTTCGTGCTTGTCAACACATCGGAGGTTAGGACCGCCAAGGGACCTTTTGTATAGAATGCCTCCTTCTATGACGAAATTGGCTGATTGTAATCGTAAAGCCCTTTGATTTTTGCTTGAAAAGTGCGGGGAATACTCTGAATTTTGTAGATACCTTTGAATGTTTGTAAACCAAGGCTCATCTTCGTCTTGCTCGACGCTGTCAATAGCATGGACATATGCTGCTTCTTGACGTGTTTCAATTGTAAGTGGCATTTCAGTCATGCTGCTTTGAATGTTGATCATTGAAGCCAGTTTTTGCAGTGCATCGGCGAATTGATTCTCCTCTCTCGGGAGGTATGTGTAGCGAAGCTCTTCTATTTGTTCAGACAGCTGTTCGAGATAGGACTGGTATGGAGCTAAGCTCTCGCTTCTTACTTTCCATTTGCCGGAAATTTGATTGATGATTAGGGAGGAATCCCCGTACACTCGAAGTTTCTGGACGCCCAGTGCTAAGGCGGCTTCCAGGCCCATGATGCATGCTTCATATTCTGCCGCATTGTTTGTGACGTTGAATTGTAGTTTTGCTGATATCGGAATGTGTGTGCCGTCTGGAGCTACTAGGATTACTCCAACACCACATCCGTTCTGGTTGGAAGCACCGTCAAAATGCATTGACCAACTGTCACCACTGGTCATTAAGATTTGCTCGCCGGGTAAGTCGTAATCTTCCTCTTCTGCCTCGACAGGACAGTCAGCTAGGAAATCTAAGACTGCTGAACCCTTGATAGACTTCTGTGGAATGTATTTGAGGTCGAATTCTGCTAGCATGACCAACCATCTGGACAACTGCCCGTTGAGTGGCTGGTTTTTCGAATAGATACTTGAGAGGATCCGCTTTGCTGATCACATGTATTGTATGGGAGAGCATGTAGTGCCGTAGTTTCTTTGTGGCCCAAACCAAGGCGATGCTGAGTTTCTCGAGCTGAGTGTATTTGGTCTCGTACTCGATCAGCTTTTTGCTTATGTAGTATACGTCCTTCTCCTTGCCTTCAATTTCCTGGGCAAGCATAGCCCCCACTGCTGAATCGGTTGTTGTGAGGTAGAGCCTGAGGGGAATCCCTGTCATGGCTGGCTTTAGTACTGGTGGGTTGGAAAGGTAGCTCTTGATTATTTCGAATGCATGCTGACAGTCGTTATCCCACACCTTGGGCTCGCTTTTTCGGAGCTTTCGAAATACTGGTTCACAGATCATTGTGAGTCTTGAAATGAACCTGCTGATATATTGTAGTATGCCGAGAAAACCCCGAATTTCCTTTTCATTCGTTGGTGGTTGCATCTCGAGAATTGCTTTGATTTTTGAAGGATCATCCTCTATGCCTCGAGAGCTGATAACATATCAGTAACTTGCCTGACGTTACCCCGAATGCGCACTTTTGAGGATTGAGCCTCATGTTGTATTGTCTGAGCCTGTTGAAAAACTTTCGAAGTACCGAGGTATGCTCGTCCCGTTCTTTGGATTTGACAATCATGTCGTCGACATATACCTCGATTTCCCTGTGAATCATATCGCTCATGATGGCTGTGGCTGTTCTTTGATAAGTTGCTCCTGCGTTCTTTAGTCCGAACGGCATAACTATATAGCAATATGTACCCCACTGAGTGATGAAGTATGTTTTCTCCATGTCTTCCTCTGCCATGGGAATCTGATTGTAGTCTGCATACCCGTCCATAAAAGAGAGTAAGGCGTGATTTGCGGTGTTGTCGACCAAGATGTCGATGTGAGGCAATGGAAAACCGTCTTTAGGGCTGGCCCTGTTAAGATCCCTGTAGTCCACACACATTCGTACTTTGCCATCTTTCTTTGGAACTGGGACGACATTTGCGATCCATTCTGGATATTTTGCTTCTCGAATAAACCCGGCCTCTAGCTGCTTGGAGACCTCTTCTTGAATTTTGAGGGAAACATCCGGTTTCATGCGACGGAGTTTCTGCTTGATGGGTTTTGAACCTGGAATAATGGGAATTGTATGCTGACCGATGCTTGGATCAACCCCTGGCATATCATGATAGGACCATGCGAAGACGTCTACATACTCTGAAAGTAGCTTGACAAGATCGTCCCGCTCTGCTTGAGAAAGAGCTAAACCAATCTGAACTAGTTTTGAGTCACTGTTGTTAGAAAGGTTGATTTTTTCTGTTTCCTCAATTATGGGCGTCCTATTTTTTGATGATTTTCGATAGCTTTTAGAAATTGAAAGTCTTGTTTGGATTAGGATTGTGTTTTGAATTAGGACTCGAAGAGTAAGTAGAAATTGAAGTGTTATTGAAATCAGAAATCATTACATCGACTGTTTTGACTTGAAGCTCGTCCTTTAGAGGCTCTTGATTGATGCAAGACTCTAGTTCTAGACACTTAGACTCATTACTAGACTCAGATCCAGACTCATCCTCAGACTCGGACTCGCTCATCATAGATCCTTCGCCCACAGTAATCTTGAACATTTTGCCATTTGGAGCAGTTATCTTGAGAGACTTTCTCCAGCCATTGACCATCTTCTCGCTTGGAGTAATTAGTTTAGATGGGTCGAAATCTTCGATTTGAGTGATCATTTGAACCATGGCGTCTTCGGAAATGATTGGGGTTATTTCCTGGCCAAATAGCAGGCCAAAAGCTGATGAGTCAAGGCACTCAGGGGAAGCCTTGTCTTGCATTGGAGGAGCATCCTCTAGAAAGTGACAGTCTTGAAAGATCTCGAATCCAGGGTAAATGATCCCTTTTGAAGAGTCATAGAAAGGTTCTGGGAAGTCGCAGTATAAGTCATTCTCTCCTTTCACGAATTACCCATTGAGTGTGAGTTGATGAGGAGGTATTTTGAATTGATCATTGCCGGCTCGACGGGCCTTTAGCTTAGCCTTTTTCTGCTTGTCATCGAACTTAGTTGGCTTGAATCCCAGTCCGCAACAGTTAGTCTGTCCTTGGGCCTTGAAAGGAGATTCGGTGCGCGGTGGCAGAGTAGTGCCCAAGAAGGGCCCACGCTTGATCATCATGCGCTTTGCCATGGGATTCATTCTAGATTCGATGGCTCCAACTTTGGCACTGAACCTCCAAAGGTCTTCGTCATTGTCATCATGTTCGATTAATATCAGAGCCTTGTCCGCTATTTTGGTCCTTGGATGGGAGGCATGCAGGGTAATGATGTTTCCTTGGACCTCCATTCGAACTTTCTGGTGGAGGGAAGATGGCACTGCTTTGAGGTCATGGATCCAAGGTCTTCCCAATAGGAGATTGAAACTTGCTTTGGTGTTGAGCACTTGAAACCTCACTTTCCGCTCGATTGGCCCTGTGCGGAGTAGTAGAGTGAGAGTTCCCATTGCTTCCCGGCGGGTGTTGTCATAGGCACGAACACCCTGGGAGGAACTAGAAAAGTCACTAGGGGTGCGGAGATTTTCAGCAGTGCGGAGAGGACACACATTGATGGCTGATCCATTGTCCACTAGAGTCATGGGGATGATCTTGTCTTTGTATTCGACAGTCAGATAGAGAGCCTTGTGATGGCCTGCCCCCTTAAGTGGGAGGTCTTCATAAGTAAAGGTGATTCCTTCTTTCAGATTTGTAAGCAACCCGATCAATTCGTCAGGAGTGACTTCTAGGGTGACATTCAGTTTCACCAGAGCATTGATAAGAGCTGTGCGGTGCTCCACAGAGGAAGCCATGAGTCGCCAAATGTTAACCTCTGCCTTAGTGCGCTTCAATTGCTTGATTAGAGGGTTCTCCTCGGTGGGTAGAGGAACATTAGTTGCCGGTGCCGTTCTGTTGGCTGGCTCTTGAATTCGACCAGACTTAGTCATGACTTGAACACTGTTTTCTGCCTTGGGGTCCAAGTACCAGTCGGCGCTCACGATTTCTCGGCATTCATCATCAGAGATGTTTTCGATAGGAGGGTCCTGATATGTGTCTTCATCTTCGCTGGCCCAGATCCCGGAAATGCCTCCTTGAGGTAACCCAGATTCCTAGTTTTCACTTGGCTGCACAAGGTGTGGCACAGGCCTTTGGTGGTGAAATATTTCCTCTACCTCGAATGGGCCCACAGCATGGAAAAGAGTTTTTTGATTGTCCTCGAGAGCCCTTATGCGAGCCTCCGCTTCCTCAACACGTTCATAGAGCTCTGCTACAGCTGCTGCTAGTGAGGTCATCTTGAATAGGATTTTGAGAGGAGGAGTCTGAGCACCTAGTTAGGACATGATTTCGAACTTTAGAACTTGAACTTCCCGACACATGATATGCATGCAATGAATGAGACCTAGACTTGACCCTAAGTGCCACTCTGAAGATTCGGGATTTTGGATTTTGTACTTGTATTCGGGATTTGCAACCCGTTGGAAATGTTTGAGAGGAGCGTTCATTCTTTTGTGAAGGTTGACTCTTTGTACTAGAACTTGGAATGTCGAAAAAAGAATATTTCGACCTATTGGAAATTGGACTTATTTGAAGGGAATTTCAACCCGCTCAAGAATTTGGAAATTGGACTGTACTAGAAAATTGAATTTTGTATTATTTCAAGGGAATTTCAACCCATCAATAATTCAGGGGAATTTCAACCCATTGGACTTGGAGTATTTGAAGGGAATTTCAACCCGATTGAAAAGGGAATTGACTTTGTATTATTTCAAGGGGATTTCAACCCGTCAATTTTTTTTAGGGAGTTTCAACCCATTGGATCTGGAATATTTGAAGGGAATTTCAACCCGCTCGAGAATTGGAATTTGTATTATTTTAGGGGAGTTTCAACCCGTTGGAAGATTGGACTTGTATTATTTTAGGGGAGTTTCAACCTGTGGATAGAATTTGAACTTGTATTATTTCAGGGGATTTTCAACCCGTTGAATGGAATCTCGAACTTGTATTATTTCTGGGGAGTTTCAACCCGTTGGAAATGTTTTGAATTTTGTATTGGGGAGCAATGGAAAGCAAGATTTCTTCGTAGCTTGAAGATGAATTTGGAATTTGAATTTGGCTTGAAGTTGAACTTTGAAATGGAAAGGACGCACTTTTGTATGAGGCTTTGTGTTTGAAAAATCCGGCATTATGCCGCCGTGGATTTGAAACATTGAATTTAGGAACTTGAAAGTCTGGCATTATGCCGCCGTGGACTCGGAATCTTGAAGTATAGGAATTTGAGGTTTGAAATATGGAATAGAAAAGTCGGCATTACGACGGTATGAATTTGGAACTTGATCCTTGAAGCTTTGAAATTTTGAAAGGTCGAGTTGGAAAGTTGGCATTATGCCGGTATGGGCTTGGACATTTGAACTTCAGACTTTGAGATTGGAATTGGCAACTTGAGTTTGAGGTTTGAAGACTCACATGTTTGAAATAGGAAATTCGGCATGACGCCGTTGGATTTGAACTTGAAACTTGAAATTTGGAATTTGAACTAGAAAATCCGGCATTATGGCGCCGTTGGATTTGAGGTTTGACTTGAAACTCGAAATTTGAATTTAGAAAGTCCGGCATTATGGCGCCGTTGGACTTGGGTTTGAAAATGGAGGTTTTGGACTGGAAAATTCGGATTTGAACTTGAAACTCGAAATTTGGACTAGAAAATCCGGCATTATGCTGACGCTGGATTTGAACTTTGACTTGAAAACTTGAGGTTTGGATTTGAAAATTTGGATTGAATTTGAAACTTGAAACTTGGACTAGAAAATCCGGCATTATGACGCCGTTGGATTTGAGTTTCGAAGATTGAGGTTTGGAATTGAAAATTTGGATTGAATTTGAAATTCGAAAATTGGACTTGAAAATCCGGCATTATGACGCCGTTGGATTGAATTTTGAACTTGGAACTTGGAATTTGGACTTGAAAATCCGGCATTATGACGCCGTTGGATTGAATTTTGAATTTGGAACTTGGAATTTGGACTTGAAAATCCGGCATTATGACGCCGTTGGATTGAATTTTGAATTTGGAACTTGGAATTTGGACTTGAAAATCCAGCATTATGACGCCGTTGGATTGAATTTTGAATTTGGCATTTGTGCGTGAGGCGTGTTTAGGGGTTTGTAATCAAATGGAGTGACACTCCTAAAGACCCTAAAATTGGCGATTTAGATGCATGAGGTTTAAATGATGCTCCTAGGGGTTTGGTTTCCTAGTTGGAGGCTAATTGGTTTTGGCAAGCTAGAACTCTAGGTTACCCATTCACGCGTGCAAAGACGCCCACACAATGCACAAGTAGAACGTTGTCACACTAATCATGAATATGAATGCGACATGCAAAGTTCTCAACCTAAGGTCGGTCTAACTTTTGTATGATGTAAGTGGTCGGCTTTGGGTGTCAAAAGGTACTTGGCTAAGAGACGGATCCGGCGACAAGCTGTCACATCCGCCTAAGGGAAGTGCGTGTCGGCAGACGGCCTCTGTAGACACCTACTTTTGTCCCCATTCCCGAAAGGGAAGGTTCGATGATGAAAACGTAAATCTCCACTTGACAACGCATCTCCTATAAAATAACGAATCTCAATTCCCCTTTTCATTTCACCCGAAACCTGCTATTTATGGAAACCTGCTAAAAATAGTAAATGCCGTAAAGGATAGCTTCTAAAAGTGGCAAGTCATAAAAGATAGAAACCTGTCAGAATTAGGTGTTGCACTCCAACATAAATCCTAAATGAGATAGAAAACTGCGAGAATCCTATTCCTAATATGATTCGGAAATAAGAGTTACGTATTAATTAAAATCCTAACGAGCCTAGAGTTCGTAACGGGCCCAGACACATTCCGTCATGAAATTGATACGCACTAAAAGACTCGATTAAGTCTCATACACTCCGGATTCTAAGAATCCGAATCTGACAAAGAAACGGCCCAAACAGCAATTTCAACGCCTAGCCCTGGGCGCAGAAATTGCCTGGATCCTATTTCCAACGCCCAGAGCTGGGCGCCGAAATCTTTGACGCCCAGCCCTGGGCGCTGAAAATACTCGGGACGTGTTTTTTCCTAATTCCTCGAGGATTAGAGTTCTGCAATTCTATCTTTCCACAAACTCTTTCCTATAAATAGACCCCTAAGTTCGACGTGAAACACACAACAATGACACACAACACACAATTCATTTTCTGAGTATTGACTCCAACCCTTAGCCTAAGCCTCACGCTGCGAAACTGTTCACGCGTTCTGTCGCAATCGATCCATAAATCGAACAGAACGTATCCTGTCCCATAATTGAGATTCGTTAAATAAAAAGGAGAAATAGCAAAGTCAAAGTGGTTAGTTTTCTGAGAACCGTGACGCACCTCTCAAGGGTGCGTCGTAATGTGTCCCTTTTCGATGATTTAATTGCTTTCCTCGCCCTTTTTATGAACTGTTAAACTAACTAAATCTGATTGTTCTATCACGCCTAACAAATATAATATTTTTGGGAAATTGGATTATCATGCTAGGTCCCTTAATACTATTTAAATCAGATAATCACGATCGATCTAGTATTATATGTTGCATATTGCTAAAATCAACTCAGATTAGTTTAATAGTTAACGCATGTCTCTTCAATTATTTATGCTGAGCTAGTAAGGATATCCTGCCTCTGGAGTTATCGACGAGCGAAGTACTCCTCTCGGTAGTTACAGTCCCCCGAACCCTCAATCTCTACCTTGCGGGTGTATGTTGAGAGATCCCCACACCAGGGATCACAAGGGAACCTACGGCCGTCGTGGTCAAATAATATTGCACTCCCTTTATGTCACGATAACCGGGTTTTGTCAGTTTTTCTCATTGTCGTTAAAAACTGAATGGCGACTCCTATATTACTAGTCAATTGGGTGTAAACTCACAGGAAATCCAATTACACTTGATTGAATAAAAAGAATCGTCACACCCACGAGGGACGAGGTCACGCATTAGCCTTGTGCTTTTTCGACCCCCTCACAGTGGCGACTCCACTGGGGATAGTGAAGGAAATACTCGTGCTTGTAGGTAATCAAAATAGCCGAAGGGTGAAACGATCCTACCCCGCGTTTATTTCCCCATCAAGTTGGGACGACCTGAAAATCAGCATATTAATGTGAACGGGAGAACCGCATAACGAATCTCGGCTCCCTCGGGAGTTGGGACTAAGGATACCTTTTTTCGCCAATAGGGGGGTGCATACGCCGCGCATGTTGCCCACTCGGTACTTGTGCAGGTAGTACACCTATCCCGAACCCAATCGCTCGCTCATTAGGTCCCTCTCGCCTGCATGCCCCCTTGGCTTGCACTTGCGGGTTGGCCTTGTTAGGTTATGATTCATATGACAATTCATAAATCATGCGGAAAAACCATAAAGCCAGGAAAACATATTATTTACACATAATCATTTAGCATAGTTTAGATGCATACTCTTTGTTGCGTGCCTTCCCTAGCTGCGCCCGAACCGAACAAGAACAAGTCTTTAGGACTCCAAGTGTCGTCCCTCCGTAGATAGTCCACAGCACGTCCGGATCCGCCTTAAAATTGACCAACTAGAATCGCCCTTAAGGTGCTACTTATTTTCGGCTAAATGGGCAAGAGTTATGGCTGATTTTTGTGCTTAAAAATCCTAGCTTTGAATACTTGAAAACTTATTTATAAACAATGACCCTAGACCCTTATTTATAGAGGTATGGAAAAGGAATTGGAATCCTATTAGGATACTTATTTATTTAATTAGAATCCTGCTAGGACTCTATTTAAATAAAGTTTATCTAATAGGTTTAGGATTTAATCTTTTATTGAATCCCGATAGCTTTAGGATTCGCACACGAGCATCGCACGAGCACCGTACACCCGCGCAGGCCTTGCGGCCCACGCTGAGCGCACAACGCTCGGCCCATGCTACTATCCGCGCGCGCCCATGGCTTCGGCTGGGCCTGGCTTGCGCTGGGCCTGGTCGAGGCTTTGGCGTGTGTTGGTGATGCATGTGGCTTGCTGGGCGATGGCCTGGCTTCATGCTGGGCCTTCGTCTAGCGAGCCTCGTCCGATGCTAATTCGTACGATACGCTTTCGATTAAATTCCCGATTCCGGAATTTATTTCCGATACGAACAACATTTAATATTTCCGATTCCGGAATTAATTTCCGTTTCGAACAAATATTTAATATTTCCGTTTCCGGAATTATTTTCCGATTCCGATAATATTTCTGTTTCTGACAATATTTCCGTTTCCGGCAATATTTCCGATTCCGGCAATATTTCCATTTCCGATAATATTTTCCGATACGTACCATGTTTCCGTTTCCGGCAAAATCTACGACTTGGATAATATTTATATTTCCGATACGATCCATATTTCCGTTTCCGGCAATATCATCGTTTCCGGAGTATTCATTTCTTGCTTGTGACGATCTCAGCTCCCACTGAAACCAAGATCCGTCGATTCCGAATATCCATAGATGGAGTATTTAATGCCATTAAATACTTGATCCGTTTACGTACTATTTGTGTGACCCTACGGGTTCAGTCAAGAGTAAGCTGTGGATTAATATCATTAATTCCACTTGAACTGAAGCGGCCTCTAGCTAGGCATTCAGCTCACTTGATCTCACTAAATTATTAACTTGTTAATTAATGCTGAACCGCATTTATTAGACTTAACATTGAATGCATACTTGGACCAAGGGCATTATTTCCTTCAGTCTCCCACTTGTCCTTAGGGACAAGTGTGCATTTCCTAATTCCTTTGTCGCTCGATGCTTGCTCTTGAACATAAGGTAAGACTTGTCATCCTTATTATGTCCAGAGGTGTTCCTCGGTTTCAGAGTTCAACTGATCAAATAAACAGATAATCATAGCCTATGATTCATCCGAGCACGGCCATGCATTTCACAGATTCTAGCTCTCCGAGTGGCCTTGTACAACTTTTAAGCATCTCATCCCGATTTATGGGAGGACAATCCCAATCTTGCGATCTTGAGATTAGACTTCGTTTGATAGGTGATTACCTGAGCGTTGCCTTTATAGCCTCCTTTTACGGTGCGACGGTTGGTCAATGTCAAAGCAACCAGTTCTCAAACAAGTAATCTCAAATCACTCAGGTATTGAGGATTTAGTGTCTAATAATTTTAAATAAATTTACTTATGACAGATTTTCATCTCTTACAGTAAAGTTTCATAGGTCTTGTCCGATACTAGTCTTCCCAAAGTAAGTATCTATGCAAATGATTATGACATTGCCATGTCCACATAGTTCAAGAAACAGAACTACTAGTCATCTTGCATTCTAATCGTCTAACGTTTTCTATGCGTCCAATTTTATAGAAAACTCCGACTAGGAACCATTTTCAACTTTTGACATTCAAGTTCACTTGATAGACATTTCTTAGTCACAGGACTGGTCCTGACAGTCTATCTTGAATATTTTGTCAAATTGAAGGGACTCATCATTTAATAAACCACAAATTAAATGGAAAAATGAATTCTTTTCATTTATTGTGAATGATTAACCAATAATGTTTTACAAAGATTTAAACTCTAAAACTTTAAAACATTAAACAGGGATATCAAAGCCATTCTCCAATATGCTTGATTCCCATAGCTGCAGTGTGCGAGTTGTGCTTCGCCTGCGGTAGAGGTTTAGTCAATGGATCTGATATGTTGTCATCAGTTCCAATCTTGTTTATCTCGACTTCTTTGCTTTCAACGAACTCTCGTAGAAGGTGAAATCTACGAAGTACATGCTTGACTCTCTGGTGGTGTCTAGGCTCCTTTGCCTGTGCAATAGCTCCGTTATTATCACAATACAGGGCTATTGGTCCTTTAATGGAGGGGACTACACCAAGTTCACCTATGAACTTCCTTAGCCATATAGCTTCCTTTGCTGCTTCATGTGCAGCAATGTACTCCGCTTCAGTTGTAGAATCCGCATTGGTGCTTTGCTTAGCACTTTTCCAGCTTACTGCACCCCCGTTGAGGCAGAAGACAAACCCAGACTGTGATCTGAAATCATCTTTGTCGGTTTGGAAACTTGCGTCCGTATAGCCTTTAACAATTAATTCATCATCTCCACCATAGACCAGGAAGTCATCTTTGTGCCTTTTCAGGTACTTCAGAATATTCTTGGCAGCAGTTTAATGCGCCTCTCCTGGGTCTGACTGGTATCTGCTCGTAGCACTGAGTGCGTACGCAACATCCGGGCGTGTACATATCATAGCATACATTATTGAACCAATCAATGATGCATATGGAATCCCATTCATTCGTCTACGCTCATCAAGTGTTTTTGGGCACTGAGTCTTGCTTAGAGTTATTCCATGAGACATGGGTAGGTAGCCTCGCTTGGAGCCTGCCATCTTGAACCTATCAAGCACCTTATTGATATAAGTGCTTTGACTAAGTCCAATCATCCTTTTAGATCTATCTCTGTAAATCTTGATGCCCAATATGTACTCTGCTTCTCCTAGATCTTTCATCGAAAAACATTTCCCAAGCCAAATCTTGACAGAGTTCAACATAGGAATGTCATTTCCGATAAGTAATATGTCATCGACATATAATACTAGGAAAGCAATTTTGCTCCCACTGACCTTCTTGTATACACAAGATTCGTCTGCGTTCTTGATGAAACCAAAGTCACTGACTGCTTCATCAAAACGTATATTCCAGCTCCTGGATGCCTGCTTCAATCCGTAGATTGACTTCTTTAGCTTGCATACCTTTTTAGCATTCTTTGGATCCTCAAAACCTTCAGGCTGTGTCATAAACACAGTTTCTGTTAAAACGCCGTTTAAGAAAGCAGTTTTGACATCCATCTGCCATATTTCGTAATCGTAATATGCAGCGATTGCTAACATTATCCGAATAGACTTTAGCATTGCAACTGGTGAAAAGGTTTCATCGTAATCCACACCGTGGACTTGCCTGTAACCTTTTGCAACCAATCTAGCTTTGAAAACTTCAAGTTTCCCATCCTTGTCCTTTTTCAGTTTGAAAACCCATTTGCTTCCAATGGCTTGGTAGCCATCTGGCAAATCGACCAAATTCCATACCTGGTTTTCAGACATGGAGTCTAATTCAGATTGCATGGCTTCTTGCCATTGCTTGGAGCTAGGGCTCGTCATAGCTTGTTTGTAAGTCGCAGGTTCATCACTTTCAAGTAATAGAACGTCATAGCTCTCGTTCGTCAAAATACCTAAGTACCTTTCCGGTTGAGATCTATATCTTTGCGATCTACGCGGGGTAACATTTCTAGATTGACCATGATTCTCACCAGATTCTTCTAAAGATCTCTGAGTTTCATCCTGAATGTCATCTTGAGTATTCTCTAGAGTTTGTTGTTCGACTCGAATTTCTTCGAGGTCTACTTTTCTCCCACTTGTCATTTTGGAAATGTGATCTTTCTCCAAAAAGACACCATCTCGAGCAACAAACACCTTGTTCTCAGATGTATTGTAGAAGTAATACCCCTTTGTTTCCTTTGGATAGCCCACAAGGATACATTTGTCAGATTTTGGATGAAGTTTGTCTGAAATTAATCGTTTAACGTATACTTCACATCCCCAAATCTTCTGAAAAGACACATTTGGAGGCTTTCCAAACCATAATTCATATGGAGTCTTTTCGACAGCTTTAGACGGAGCTCTATTTATAGTGAGTGCAGCTGTATTTAGTGCATGTCCCCAAAATTCTAATGGAAGTTTGGCCTGACCCATCACTGACCTGACCATGTCTAGCAAGGTTCTGTTCCTCCGTTCCGACACACCGTTCCATTGTGGTGTTCCAGGAGGAGTCAATTCTGATCGAATTCCACATTCTTTCAGATGGTCATCAAATTCATAGTTCAGATATTCACCGCCTCTATCAGACCGCAGTGCCTTAATCTTCTTGCCTAATTGATTCTCTACTTCACTCTGAAATTCCTTGAATTTGTCAAAGGATTCAGACTTATGCTTCATTAGGTAGACATAACCATATCTACTGAAGTCATCAGTGAAAGTGATAAAGTAGCTGAAACCACCTCTAGCATTTGTACTCATTGGTCCACATACGTCTGTATGGATTAAACCCAATAGTTCATTTTCTCTTTCTCCAACTTTAGAGAAAGGTTGTTTTGTCATTTTGCCAAGTAAACATGATTCGCATTTACCATAATCCTCTAAGTCAAATGGTTCTAGAATTCCTTCCTTTTGAAGTCTTTTTAAGCGTTTCAAGTTTATATGGCCTAATCGACAATGCCACAGATAGGTGAGATCTGAATCATCCTTTTTGGCCTTTTTGGTATTTATGTTATATACTTGTTTGTCGTGATCTAATAAATAAAGTCCATTGACTAATCTAGCAGATCCATAAAACATCTCTTTAAAATAAAACGAACAACTATTGTCTTTTATTAAAAAGGAAAATCCCTTAGCATCTAAGCAAGAAACTGAAATGATGTTTTTAGTAAGACTTGGAACATGGAAACATTCTTCCAGTTCCAAAACTAGTCCGGAGGGCAACGACAAATAATAAGTTCCTACAGCTAATGCAGCAATCCGTGCTCCATTTCCCACTCGTAGGTCGACTTCACCCTTGCTTAACTTTCTACTTCTTCTTTGTCCCTGTGGATTGGAACATAAGTGTGAGCCACAACCTGTATCTAATACCCAAGAAGTTGAATTAGCAAGTATACAGTCTATAACGAAAATACCTGAAGATGGAACGACTGTTCCGTTCTTCTGATCTTCCTTTAGCTTCAAGAAATCTCTCTTCCAATGCCCCTTCTTCTTGCAGTAGAAGCATTCGGATTCAGAAGTGGGTTGACTGACCTTCCTCTTTACAGATTTGGCGCCAGTTTGCTTAGTTGGGCTGGCCTTGTTGCCACCTTTCTTAGCATTCCTCTTCTTTCCAGATTTCTTGAATTTGCCCCCACGCACCATAAGCACATCCTGCTTATCACTTTTGAGCGTCTTTTCAGCGGTCTTCAGCATACCGTGAAGCTCAGTGAGCGTTTTTTCCAGACTATTCATACTGTAGTTCAGTTTGAACTGATCATACCCGCTATGAAGAGAATGGAGGATGGTGTCTATAGCCATTTCCTGAGAAAATTGCTGATCCAGCCGACTCATATTCTCAATGAGTCCAATCATTTTGAGAACATGTGGACTTACGGGCTCGCCTTTCTTAAGCTTGGTCTCAAGAATTTGCCTATGAGTCTCGAATCTTTCGACTCGAGCCAGATCTTGGAACATGTTCTTCAACTCACTGATGATTGTGAAAGCATCTGAGTTGATGAACGTTTTCTGCAGATCTGCACTCATGGTGGCGAGCATTAGACATTTCACATCCTTGTTGGCATCAATCCAACGATTGAGGGCTGCCTGAGTGACCCCGTCGCCTGCGGCTTCGGGCATCGCCTCTTCTAGGACATACTCCTTTTCTTCCTGCATAAGAACTATTTGCAAGTTCCTTTGCCAGTCAAGGAAGTTTTTCCCGTTCAACTTCTCCTTTTTGAGAATTGATCGAATGTTGAATGAATTGTTGTTTGCCATATTTAAAACTACAATTGAAAAGAATAAACAAATAAATAACCATTCACAGTTTCTCTTAATAAACTTAAATTCTAGCATACATGCATAATTCAATGTTTATTAAGCATTTTATTCAAGTTATGTGTTCCGGCAGGTGTGAATAAAATGATTCCAAGATCCTAAAATCATTGAAGAACTAAGCACAGTTTGTCGACTTAATCCTAAAACATCTTAGGTAAGCAAAAGCCTTTTGCTAATAGTCTAGAAACTATTCTTGGTTGATAGGTACGTCTAAGAACTTATTAGGTAAACCTATCAATTTTGCCACGACATAAAAGGACTCCTTACTTATATCGTTGAGTTTCACCAAAACTAACATGTACTCACAATTATTTGTGTACCTTGCCCCTTTAGGACCAATAAGTAACACCTCGCTGAGCGAAAACTATTACTAGATTGATGTAAAGGATATCCAAGCAAGTGTATATTTTGGCATGGCACCTTTTAACTCAATTTTTAAGTTTGGAACTTAAGGCTCTTACTATGTTGGTTAGATTTTAAGTGAACTAAAATCCTTAATCATGCAACATAATCAAGCTTTTGATCTCATGCATTTTAAGACATATTTAAAAGCAATAAATAACTTAAAACATGCATAAGATAAATGTGATCTAGTATGGCCCGACTTCATCTTGAAGCTTTAACTTCAAAGTCCGTCTTGAAAATCTCCGTGGGAGGCACCATTTTCTTCAAATAGAATAAGCTATAATTAAAACTAATTACAACTATTTGATGGTACGCAGACCATATTTGAATTGAAAAACAACTTTGGTACTTTAGACCAATTACATTCAAATTAATGGTACGCAGACCATATTTTCTATCCTATTTGGGCCATACTAGTCACTTCATAACCTGCAAAACAGTACATATACAATATATACCATTCACCCATTCATTATCATGAATGGCTCACATAGCTGGTTAGTTAAACACATTATGCATCACATAAACATTTGCAGCAATTAATCAAGGGCACCAATAATCTACCAATTATTCAGTCCTTATTAATTCTAATCAAGTTGTTTTAACCTTAAGGATTTGTAGACCTAATCAAGAGTTTATGACTAAAAAGGGCTCCCACTTAAACCAATAAATTCATATGCTTTACTAATTTTAAACATAAAAATGTATTTCTAGTCTAACCGGAAACATACAAATTTAATTAAAATTTAAAGCTCATATAAATTTATAATTGAATCCACAAAGTTTAATTTAATTTCAGTCGTATTTAAATTAATTCATGATTTTAATTTTAGTAAAATAATTAGAATAAATAAAATTTATTATAATTACAATATTCAAAATTAAAATCCAAGAAAATAATTTAAATTATTAATTTTAAAATTAATTAAAATTACGTAAACTGAAAATTTCGAATTAAAATTTCAAAACGATCTAATCGCAACGCAACAACCTCACGCATCGCACGCCCATGGGCCACACGCACACATCCATCGCTGGCCATGTGCGCGCAGCCCATGCGCTGCCTTGCATCGCTGCTGCTTACCATCGCAAGGCATCACGCATGGTGCTCGCTGCGCGCGCCAGCGCTCGACGCACGAGCATGCTGCCGCAGCCCATCGCTGGGCGCAGCGCTCGTCGCACGTCGCAACACGCACCCGCACGCCATCGCTGGGCGCAGCGCTCGTCGCACGCACAACAAGCACTCGCACGCCATTGCTGGGCGCAGCGCTCCTCGCACGCACAATAGCGCTCGCATCGCGCGAGCGATCGATGCTTGGCGCAGCACTCGTGGCACGCGAGCTTACGCTCGCTGCGCGCGAGGCTCCGCACGCTTGCGCGAGGCAGTGCGCGCTGTGACGCAGCTCGCTTGCTGCCCACAGGCGACTGCTCGTGCCTTGCTCTCGCCCTCGCCCATTCGCCCATTGCACACAGCCCACGACACAAGGCAGGGCTGCTGCCTTGTGCTCGTGCACCATGGCCTTGCTCATTGCATTCGTACCGCATGGGCGACGAGCTCCCTTGCTCGTCGTCACATGCCCGCACTATACAACACCCCTTAAGGTAACACGTAGCGTCCATTGCTTTGTGCGTGCAAGTTATATGAGCGAATCGCATAAAAATTTAAAATTTATATTCAAAATTAATGACAAATTAATAAATAATATTAATTTCATAATTTCAGGGCGAAAAAATCGAAAATTTATTATTCAATTGATTTCCGATTAACATGGATTCAAGTCTAGGTCATAAAAATTTAAAATTTAACATAAATTTACAATTTTTATGGTGGTTTTTAATCATAGGTATGTAATTAAATTATAACTAATTATGAAAATCAAATTAATTCTAAATTATTCCAATTTTCAACAAATTAATCATAATTACAAATTAGATTGCATAATTAACAAGGCTAGCATTCAAACTTGTTAAACATATACAGTAGGTCAATCAAAAATTCAAGATTTATCAACAAGAATCGCAAATATTTAATTTAACATCTTAAATTTACGAAATTTTGCATTCGAAAAACTAAAACCTCCAAAAAGTCATAGTTAGGCTTCGAATTTGAGAATTCTGGGTTCGGCCGAAAAACACTATTTTTATCAAAATTTTAGAATGCCTTTTTCATGCGGAATTGACACAAAAATCACTCGATTTGGATGAGTAACGAAGAAACTGCCGAAAAACTGCGTACGTATAATTAAATAAACGCAATTTGCAATTGATTAACAATTACGAAAATTAATCACCCCTTTTAATTCTTGCAAATTTGTAATATTTAACCATGTTCATGCAATTTAGATTATGAAAATAATAAGAGGTTCGTGATACCACTGTTAGGTTATGATTCATATGACAATTCATAAATCATGCGGAAAAACCATAAAGCCAGGAAAACATATTATTTACACATAATCATTTAGCATAGTTTAGATGCATACTCTTTGTTGCGTGCCTTCCCTAGCTGCGCCCGAACCGAACAAGAACAAGTCTTTAGGACTCCAAGTGTCGTCCCTCCGTAGATAGTCCACAGCACGTCCGGATCCGCCTTAAGATTGACCAACTAGAATCGCCCTTAAGGTGCTACTTATTTTCGGCTAAATGGGCAAGAGTTATGGGTGATTTTTGTGCTTAAAAATCCTAGCTTTGAATACTTGAAAACTTATTTATAAACAATGACCCTAGGCCCTTATTTATAGAGGTATGGAAAAGGAATTGGAATCCTATTAGGATACTTATTTATTTAATTAGAATCCTGCTAGGACTCTATTTAAATAAACTTTATCTAACAGGTTTAGGATTTAATCTTTTATTGAATCCCGATAGCTTTAGGATTCGCACACGAGCATCGCACGAGCACCGTGCACCCGCGCAGGCCTTGCGGCCCACGCTGAGCGCACAGCGCTCTGCCCATGCTACTATCCGCGCGCGCCCATGGCTTCGGCTGGGCCTGGCTTGCGCTGGGCCTGGTCGAGGCTTTGGCGTGTGTTGGTGATGCGTGTGGCTTGCTGGGCGATGGCCTGGCTTCGTGCTGGGCCTTCGTCTAACGACTCTCGTCCGATGCTAATTCGTACGATACGCTTTCGATTAAATTCCCGATTCCGGAATTTATTTCCGATACGAACAATATTTAATATTTCCGATTCTGGAATTAATTTCCGTTTCGAACAAATATTTAATATTTCCGTTTCCGGAATTATTTTCCGATTCCGATAATATTTCTGTTTCTGACAATATTTCCGTTTCCGGCAATATTTCCGATTCCGGCAATATTTCCATTTCCGATAATATTTTCCGATACGTACCATGTTTCCGTTTCCGGCAACATCTACGACTTGGATAATATTTATATTTCCGATACGATCCATATTTCCGTTTCCGACAATATCATCGTTTCCGGAGTATTCATTTCTTGCCTGTGACGATCTCAGCTCCCACTGAAACCAAGATCCGTCGATTCCGAATATCCATAGATGGAGTATTTAATGCCATTAAATACTTGATCCGTTTACGTACTATTTGTGTGACCCTACGGGTTCAGTCAAGAGTAAGCTGTGGATTAATATCATTAATTCCACTTGAACTGAAGCGGCCTCTAGCTAGGCATTCAGCTCACTTGATCTAACTGAATTATTAACTTGTTAATTAATACTGAACCGCATTTATTAGACTTAACATTGAATGCATACTTGGACCAAGGGCATTATTTCCTTCAGGCCTCTTGGGCGAAATTCGTCTGTTGAAGACACTACCTCGACCGGGGCATGTGTTGGATCTACGATAGAAGCGGTACCAAGCCAGGCGCAAATAACTACCCATAGAAGCCTATCATAAACTACGTGACATATTTAATTTTCAAATCCATGTTTGTAATGTAGTTATGTGTAGCGAACTATGTGTCTATGTTATGATTGTGCATACGAATAATGCTAGACAAATAATCCTAGAAAAACCAACGACCTTAAACATTACCCAAACATTCATAAACCAATTGGCCAAAGAGTTATACCAAAAGACGTGTTCCACAAACCCGAACGATCGCCACAAAAATAAGCGACGCTCGGGATGGCCTGTAACGAATCCCACAAACGCTGCACAACGCGTAAGGACGTTATTAGGCAAGCACGCAAAATCGAAGTCGCATAAACAAAAGTAGACGCAAACAGAAAACGAGAACCAGCCAGGGACGCATTTTCAACGCCCCTGGCTGGGCGCCGAGATTTCTCACGCCCACTGCTAGGTGCTGAAGTTGCTGCCTGGCCTTTTGGTCAGGCACAGCAGCCTTGGTGCCCGCGCATAAAAAATATACGTAGCAAAAAATAAAAAAACTTTTCGAAAAAAATTGCTGCGAGGGCGTATGAAAAGGCACTCGATTCTAAAAGCGACTAAAAAATAAAAATAAATAACTCTTTGTCTCGTTGTTAGGCCTCCTACGACGACAATGCTCGGCACCAAAACCGAACATGCTAATAACTATGAATATCACATGGGCAAAGTATTCAAAAAATAATGTTCAAATAGAGTCTTCAAGAAAAATAATGTTCGAATAAAAAAATAAATCCGAGTCTAGACTAGGCTATGCCAAAGTACAATCTAAATCCTAAGTCTTAGTTGTCTTATCCATAGAATCGGTCCCAATGCTTGGTGTCGTTCTGCAAGTTAAAAGGTTAAACCATATTGAGTCTCCCCTCCTAACATTTAAATCAATAAGCACCCATATGTAATTGTCATCCCTTGCTAAGAATCCACGGCCTCAATACTCTCTCTCACCAATAAAAAGAATATATTATAGTTTGCAAAATGGAAACGGTCACATTCTGGAAATCATTCCCCCATAGTCGCACAACCCCCAAAGTGAACCTAAGGTGTTAATACCATTGGCAAAGAAAAAATTAATGGCCCCAAGGCTTATAATCACATTGGGTCACGACTATCATAGTCCTCTCGAGTCACTCGCTCCTTGAAATACTACTAAGTACGGACTAAAAGATTTTCCATGAATGCAACATGACCAACCATGAAAATACCCAGATCGGCATACCATAAGGCTACCATTGGGGTAAAGCAATACACATTAAGAGAGAAGCCGCACTAATAATTCTAGTCTTGCAAAAATAAAAATTCGATCTCCCCAATTAACTACCTTGCCAACATTAAGCAAAATGGCGCATGACAAATGAACACCCAAGGGTTAAAATCTAAAGTGTCAACCAACAAAAGTTATGGTCCAATTAGCCTAAGTCTGAGAGTCGCTTGGTCAAGTATTATAGGCTTACGCCATGTCATTATTTTGAGTCTAGGCCACCTCCTTGTATTCATACACGGGTTATAATCAGAAAGATTAATGAAAGTTTGAGTCTAAATCACAACTTCCAGTTAAATCCCGGAAATCGGAATCTGAAAAGAAGCAAAAAATTATCTTCGATGTAATTCTTTCGTTAAATTTCAATAAGGTAAAAATAACATTTTGAATCTACGCTATTTGCACATTTTAAGAAACGACTAAATACGCTTGCAAAGTAAGACAATTTAAAGGTCCACCCTAGGCCTACTAAAATTAAAGGTCCACTATAGGCCTACCAAACGAGGCTCATTCAGTCTCGCCTCGTGACTCAAAGACCACAACCATCTACCTTTTAGCCCAAATAAAAAAATTTATGTTGAGGGGGGAAATCCCGAGCAAAAAAGAAAAAAATAGAAAGAGAAAAGGGAGAGCGAAAAGAGCAAGCCATGAAATACTTAGCCCGTACCTCCCAAAGTGCGAAATTTACACAAGTAAAACGAAGGAAGAGAATTGAGTCAACCAATCCAAATCATAAAGTTCTACGATGTCTACCCTTTCCAATCCTTATGTTCTTAGACGCCTTCGCTCTGGGGTCCCTGTTCAGCTCATTTAACCCATCCTTGTTCTCATTGCCATAAACCAAGAAACCATTACCTCGACTCTTGTTCCTGAACTTGTTGTCAACTGCAAACCACGCAAGGCCATTGACACGTGCGTCATGCCCATCATTTCCAAAGTCCAAACCTGCTCTTACACCACCATTAGCATAATGACCATATAACTTGTTTGGATACGTCCTGTTGATATACCCTTGAGCCGTCCCCATGCTACTCATCGGCCTTGGTTGATGTAAACTCATGACACTAGCTTGAGGCTGCAAATTGTGAGTCCTAGCAGATATAATCCTCATGCTTGACCAATACCTATACAAATTATCCTATCTCATTCAACCCATTTTTCAAACCGTCTTGAGTCACGAGTAAAAAAACGAAGACAAATGAAAAATACAAAAAATAATAAATAATAAAAACGCAAACTTTGCAAAGCGCCTTTAAAAATTCGTTTAAAAAGAAAAAGAAGCATTTAGCGCATCAAAAAAGATCCGCCCAGAAAACATTTCCCACGCCCACACCTGGGCGCCGAAAACTTTGACGCCCCAGCCTGGGCGTTGAAACTCTCTGGCTGCCAAGTTTTGTTCAGAAGGGCTCGTCATTTTATCCGCACATGCACGGAAAAATAACGAACACTTGGAGGGGTACAGCACGTATTCAGATATACGTACCACCAAAGAAATACATATACTTAAAAAAAAAAACAAAATTTTGGCTTACGGCAAAGCAGCAGATTAAAATAATAATAAACTTCACTTATTCTACCATTTCAAATAATATGTTTCCACCTTAGAACATACTTGTTCAAAATCGGCATTCTATGAAACCATTTTCTAGGCTAAGAACTACGCAAGACCTGATTCCAAATTAAATCTATTTAAGGCGGATACGTAGGCAATCCATGATTCGGTCCAACCAATTTGCAAAAATATTAAAGCCTATAGAATAACAAGAATAAAAATAGAAGTCCCTTATTGAAATTTAATTACTTGCAACCCAAGTCGAAAGAAAAATTTAAGTTAGGAAGAATCCAAGTCACCAAGATGCCAAAATTAATGAGCACACATCGAAAAATAATAAGGGCACGTACCCTCTCCGGAAGGAGCACTCACACTCCTAGGCACTTAGCCAAGACTCAAAAGATCGCTTTGCCTCAATTGAATGGGGGCTAGCGCAAGCGTCCATGACCTCTAAAGTACTCGACTTGACCCTCCCTAAAGCGAAATAACTCACTTAAAGACTTTCTTACACCACTAGACATAGTCGCTCACTTAAAGACCTTCTTTCACCACTAGACACGGTCATAATCGCCAACAAGTAGTAAAGGCAGTAAGCTTGCAAAAAAGAGGATTGTTCTACGGCATCGCCCCATCGTTCCTTTGAACTCAGGGCACCCGTTCATGGTAATCCAAATGCTTGCGAATCCCCTTTGAAAAAAAAAATCAGACATTGTCAATAAGACTTGGCACTTAACCAAGGCTCACTCTACTCAGACATATGACACGGGCATTTAAAATCGAAATCTGAAACATCATTAATGGGAAGACATAACAGCAACTAGGGGCTAAAAATTGAAATGAAAGAGCTAGGGAAAGAACTAAATATACCTTGACCTTTTGTACGGACATACACCAAGTAAATCTAAGTCAATTTGAAAACGGTTTATATTCCCGCAATTCTGGAAAAGATGGCCCTAAAAGCCTAAAGCATATGCCAAACGGGCACAAGTAATACCTTGACGCCTGCACCCTGGCTTCCAGCAAATCCTTAGACATCATTCCAAAAATCGTAACAGTATTTTGATTCACTTATGTAATCCTGTACGAACCCTTCTATAAGTCAACTTACTTAGGACACTTCGGATTGTACACAGTAGAACTCGGATTTTAAATAATTTTCAAATGATTTTTAAAGACTTCTTCGAACATAATAAAGTGTCGTTGGTTTAAGCTAAGTATGCGTTTATCTCGATGTTGCAAGTGAGTCAAAAGATTTCTAAATATGGTTATGGGTAAAGAAAGACACCTAACTTTTGGTCAAGGCACACTTCAACATGTGACTACCTTGACCATGGCAATGTCGCACAATACGACATTTACAAGAGAAATAGCAGATCACTACTCGAACGTACCTCGCACTAAACGAGTCTGGTTCAAACTATTCACGATTCATGTCACCGTGAATGCACAAAAACGTATGCAAGGCATTATAGCACCAAGCCAATCCCGTAGCTACAGTTGGAGGCTTGAGAAAAACACTCTAAAAATGCTCGAAATGACGATTTTATCGCAAATTCTCGACGCTAATGCTATACATACATCATAGGGGCACGATCCTAAGGTCTAATCATGTAAAACGAACCTTAGAATGGCTACAACCCCTCCCAAATTCTAAGCGCTACTTAGAATATATAAAGTCACCCCACTAACAAGGGTAACTGAAAATCGCGAGTCACCAAAACTCCGATCAAACTACTGCACATAACGCTCGCCCTACAAGCGCCCGTTACACTGTCTACCTCGTTCCAAAGCAAAAGCAAAAGAAAAAAATCAAGGATAAGAACTGTCAAAATATACCCAGAAATCATTTTCAAGCGCCCGGAGCTGGGCGCCGATATCTTTAACGCCCCAGCCTGGGCGCTGAATCTTTCTGCTAGCCATGTTTTGCCCAGATATAAAAATAAAAAAAGAAACACCTATGAATCCTCGCATCGAACGAAGTAATAAGCCGTGCAAACCCACGCAGAAGGTGCTACACTTGTTCGAACACCTGAACGAGGCATGATGAAGTACTCCAATGCAAAAATAATAATGATATCCCAAACGCCTGGAGGAATGTTCTAAGACACGCCGTTAGGCCACACAAGCCTACGTTGCACCATAAGTTCAACCGTCCCACGGTACAAGTCTAAAAAAAGAGTAAGGCATATTGCACTAATGTAGGCACGACCAAGAGCATGTGTAAAAGAGGCAAAAAACTACTTATCGCCCAAATTCAAAATACAAGCCATATGACTTCTACATTAAGGATTAAGGGTAGCAAAACATTGCCTATCACGGAAGGGATAGCTCGCACCTACACGAGCGGAACCCCAAGGCATCTTTCTCGAAAGAACCTAAAAAATCGTACGCCAAAAGAAAGCATCCCAACATGCATACTTGGGAGCTCCAAGCTACGAAACAACCATAATAAAATAAAAAATCTCGGAGCAAATGTTCGAACAATCGAAAGGGCGATGTTTGAGCCCACTTCATGAATGGACCTGACCCCTATCAAGCTTCTAAGCAAACTATTCAAAATCAGTCATTGTTCAAAAAAAATGATTCAAGCAAACTGATTAATGGACCGCACACGACGACCATTCTATGAACGCTCGTTCGCACATACACATCATCATTCTAAGTATCGAACATTCACGAACGCGTTCAAAAGGAAAAAAATATATATACAAGAGCGATCAAAATCTTACGCCTCGAGGTATGTTCCTCGGGCCAAATAGACTCGCCCAACTATTGCAATAACTGTACGCCTTAAGAGCAACAGTTCCTTAAAAAAATCGCCCCAAAGCGACAAGCACCGTAGTCCACCAATCGGTTACGGCTTCTTAAGAAAATCATCACGTTCTAAAAATAAAGAAAAAACAAAAGAGAAGAGAATACATAGAACTTCCAAGTGAAATAAACGAATGAACAAGAGGCCAACTGTGTCATCAAAAGACCAGCCCAAACAACACTTTCAACGCCCCACCTGGGCGTGAATTATTTTAACGCCCAGGCCTGGGCGCCGAAAATGACCCAGGCTCAAAAAGGCCCTAACTTCTAGTGGGCCCTGCCATACTCATTCGACTTGAAAATTGCCGAAAGTCGCACCTCACGACTTTGTCAAAGTAGCACACCACTACAAAGATCGCTCGCACTTACGAGTACGATCTTAAACACGATCAAAGACATTACAAAATGCGTAGGAACCTCTTTGACAAAAAATGACCGTCAAGCACGAGTGCTTGGGGGCTCGAAAGAAAACATATATTTCAAAAGAAAGTGTGCAAAGTTAAAACGGTATTCCCAGACTACACTGTACGAAGTCCCGTGTTTGGATAACCTCAAAAGATAAAACCGGATTACGACCTCAAGACAAAGGTCGCCGTTGATACTTATACATAGCCCCCTAATCAAGGACCCAGGTAGTGGCAAAATTGAGCCGAAAAGACTAGCTCAAAACCATGAAAAGGTGATGACCACGAGACTATGGTCCATCTAAACACATTGTCAACCCACATTCAGGTTGCAACTAAATCCGAGCATCCCTCGGAAGAATTCGCTCCTATAAGAATGAATAAAAAGAAATTCTCAAAAGAAATCACAAGAAAAAAATGAAATAGGGACTTGCCCACCTCAATCGGGCAAGATCGCGACACGCAAATCCCAAATCGAAAAGACGAATTCAGGTTCGCTCACCTCCAGCGAGCGGGGCGTCCACCCTTAGCGGACAGGGCTCGCCCACCTTCAGCGGGCGGGGTCTGCGTCACTAGCCGCGCAGGTCCTCAGTTTTCGAAAAATAAAGTCTTCAAATTTAAAATAGGCTCGCCCTCTTCAGCCGGCGGGGTCTACGTCACAAACCACGTAGGTCCTTATTTTCAAAAAGCACAAACAAATTTCAAAACAGATTCGTCCACTTCTATCGGACGGGGTGTCCACCCTTAGCGGACAGGCTCGCCATGTTTAGCCGGCGGGGTCTACGCCACAAACCGCGTAGGTCCTTATTTTCAAATTTCAAAAACAGATTCGTCCACTTCTATCGGACGGGGTGTCCACCCTTAGCGGACAGGCTCGCCATCTTTAGCCGGCGGGGTCTGCGCCATTAAACCGCGCAGGTCCTTAGTCACTGCAGCGAAAACGTTTGCTGGATTTTCCTTCGTTTACGTCCTATAAAAACAGGGGTGCTGGATTTTCCTTCGTTTTACGTCCTATAAAAACCAGGGTGCTGGATTTTCCTTCGTTTTACGTCCTATAAAAACAAGGGGGTTTTCTCGTTTAACTAGCCTTGAAAATGAGAATTTTTAAAAACATTTTACCTCGTGATTGGGCTTGGCCAGGCCCAATTACACTTTACAGCTTTGATTTCGAAAAACTCTGTAGCTACTCCCAATGACAAAGTGAGGGAGTTTCTGCGCACCTTTAGATCCTTCCAATGACAAAGTGAGGAAGTTTCTATACTATTCGCTGACAAATCCCAGTGACACGTGAGGGATATGTCGACACTTCAAGTGATGACCCTTAAGTCAAATGTTATCACTCGGGGGCTCGTGAGACCCTCGCAAAACAGGTCACCATGGCTTGTGCGACGCACTCCGTCTAATACTTTGACCATCGTCTTATTCCAAGACTCAGTCAAAGTGGGGGCTAACTGTAGACACCTACTTTTGTCCCCATTCCCGAAAGGGAAGGTTCGATGATGAAAACGTAAATCTCCACTTGACAACGCATCTCCTATAAAATAACGAATCTCAATTCCCCTTTTCATTTCACCCGAAACCTGCTATTTATGGAAACCTGCTAAAAATAGTAACTGCCGTAAAGGGTAGCTTCTAAAAGTGGCAAGTCATAAAAGATAGAAACCTGTCAGAATTAGGTGTTGCACTCCAACATAAATCCTAAATGAGATAGAAAACTGCGAGAATCCTATTCCTAATATGATTCGGAAATAAGAGTTACGTATTAATTAAAATCCTAACGAGCCTAGAGTTCGTAACGGGTCCAGACGCATTCCGTCATGAAATTAATACGCACTAAAAGACTCGATTAAGTCTCATACACTCCGGATTCTAAGGATCCGAATCTGACAAAGAAACGGCCCAAACAACAATTTCAACGCCCAGCCCTGGGCGCTGAAATTGCCTGGATCCTATTTCCAACGCCCAGAGCTGGGCGCCGAAATCTTTGACGCCCAGCCCTGGGCGCTGAAAATACTCGGGACGTGTTTTTTCCTAATTCCTCGAGGATTAGAGTTCTGCAATTCTATATTTCCACAAACTCTTTCCTATAAATAGACCCCTAAGTTCGATGTGAAACACACAACAATGACACACAACACACAATTCATATTCTGAGTATTGACTCTAACCCTTAGCCTAAGCCTCACGCTGCGAAACTGTTCATGCGTTCTGTCGCAATCGATCCATAAATCGAACAGAACGTATCCTGTCCCATAATTGAGATTCGTTAAATAAAAAGGAGAAATAGCAAAGTCAAAGTGGTTAGGCTCCATACCAGTCCTATCTCGAACAGCTGTCTGAACAAATAGAAGAGCTTCGCTACACATACCTCCCGAGAGAGGAGAATCAATTGGCCGATGCACTGGCAAAGCTGGCCTCAATGATCAACATTCCAAATGGCAAGGCTGAAATGCCACTTACAATTGAAACGCGTCAAGAAGCAGCATATGTCCATGCTATTGACGACATCGAGCCTGACAGAGAGGAACCTTGGTTTACAGACATTCAAAGGTATCTCGAAACTCCGAATATCCCCCACACTTTTTAAGCAAGAATCAAAGGGCTTTACGATTACAATCAACCAATTTCGTCATAGAAGGCGGCATTCTATACAAGAGGTCCCCTAGCGGCCTTAATCTCCGATGTGTTGACAAACACGAAACTCAAAGAGTCATGGACACCGTACATGCCGGAGTCTGTGGTACCCACATGAATGGGAAGATGTTGGCCCTCAAAGTCATCAGGGCTCGATATCACAGGACTACCCTCGAACGGGATTGCAACTTCTTTGTCAAGAAATGTCCTATCTGCCAAAAATGTGCGAATCTAAAGCACATTCCCCTGTCCTTGCTATATTCTCAATCATCACCACGGCCATTCTCAGCTTGGGGTATCGACGTCATCGGCACCTGGGGTCATGAGTTCATACTGGTTGCCATCGACTATTTCACCAAATGGGTCGAAGCCAGGTCATTCAAAGTGTTGGGTTCCAAGCAAGTGGCCCAGTTCATACAAGAAAACATCATATGCACATACGGAGTTCCTCACGAGTTCATTAGTGACCCGGGAACCCACTTTCAAGGAGAGTGTGAAGATCTATTCACCGAGTACAAAATTCAACATCATCGTTCTTCGCCTTATCGCCCGCAAACTAATGGGGCAGTCGAAGCAGCCAACAAGAATGTCAAGACCATCATCATGAAAATGACAACCAATTACAAAGACTGGCCTCAGAAGCTGCACTTCGCATTGTGGGGGTATCGAACTTCAATTCGCACTTCAACTGGTGCAACCCCGTTCTCATTAGTCTATGGAATGGAGGCAGTACAACTTATCGAGCTGGAAATACCTTCCCTAAGAATAGTCCTAGAAAGCAAAATCCCAGAAGCTGCATGGGTACAAGAAAGATATGATGAGCTAATCATGCTCGATGAGCATCGGCTTCAAGTTTCTCACCATGTACAAGTCTATCAGCGCCGAGTGGCCAGACATTTCAACAAAAGGGTCAGAACCCGAAACATCAAGGTAGGCGAGGTTTTCCTGAAATCCCTTCGCAAGAGCATCATGGACCCAAGGGGAAAATTCAAACACAACTGGGAAGGACCATACATTGTCAAGAAAATTCTCTCCGGGGGAGCGGTCGAATTAACAGATGTCGACGGAACATAATTCCGGTCTCTGACAAACCTCGATCAACTCAAGAAGTTCTATGTCTAAGTTCAATGTTCAAATTCAAAATCCAATTCAAAAGTCCTGTAAGGGTTGGAACTACGTCCGGCCTGGTTCCTTAACGGGACACGTAGGCAACCTCATTCCGAGGCCCGGCCACTTTAATACAAAAAATTCAAAATTTCCTCAATTAAGGGCGTCCTAAAAATCAAACTCAAAATTCAAAACTCAATGGTTGTTGTCTGTATTCCAAATGTGCCAATTCAAAGCAAAGCATGTTCAAGCGAAATTTAACACAATAACTCTTTATTTCGCTCTAAGGCCTTCAAAGCTAATTCAAATGCAAGGTTAGGATCAAGTGAAGCAAAGTTCAAAAGCCTTTTCACTTCCTAAACACATTTTCTAAACACATTTTCCAAACACATTCTTAAAACACAATTCCTTCCAATACAACATCAAACACATTAGCCTATAAAGATCTAGGGTCGGGCGACTATGCTCTTGAGTCTTGGCAACTTGAGTACTATCCCCTGGCTCTTCCTGCAATCAATCATCAATCTTCCCCTTTCCCAAGCGGCGAGAGAAGGAACTTGCTAGTTTTCCAAGACGGGAGGATGACGAACCTCCTTTGGACTCCGATCGGTCAAGAACCGGACGGGCCACACTCCCGTCACCTTCCTCATAATCAGTTGATGCAGGGAATCTAGCCCTAGAACCTCGGACTCTAGCTGGTCCGGAGAAAGAAATGTCCCTCTGGCTTGGGCCATTCATCCATACAACATAACCCGCAGACAGAGTAACTGGCTCAGGTGGGTATTGAACACTCAAGAATGGTTTAGCGACCCAATACCGCCTCCAAACTTCAAGTCGATTTGCATTCAGAGCAACAGGTTTCGGATTGTCGTCAGCACAGTTCAGGATTTCCTGTTTCAAGCCATACTGTCTCATCACTCTAGCAGGCGAGTAGAAGACCAGCATTGTGAGGCTTGGCACCCTCAAAGCAGTAGAACCTGGGGCATGTCTCATAGCAGCAATTCCCCACCAAGGAACTACCCACCTTATACAAGATTTAATCCAAGAGAGTGCACATCGCCACTCATCCAATGAAAGCCGGCCATACACCATGCGCCACACAGTGCACCCCTTTCTATTATAGCTTTCCATGTTCTCCGATGGTGCCACCGGCATGAGCCTCTCCATAAGTCAGACCTTGGGGAGCATACAAGAAAAGCATTTCAAAATTCAACAATCAAAATTCAACATTCAAAATTCAACATTCGAAATACTAGTACAAATTCAACATACAAGAAAGCTCCAGATCCTTACTTAGAGTAATACCGGACTTCCCGACGGCAAAGAAGAGGGGTCCGACTTCAACATATCAAGGCCCATTAATGTTTCGCCAGTTACAAGCGGCATTGGGTCCCGGCCACTAGCAAACTGCTCTACAATCTCTATTAGGGAGGCATCACCATTGCCAAACCCCTGTTTCGAAAAGAGGAAGCGAGCAAAGATACAAAAACTCAAGGCCCTCCAGCGGAAATCTTTTGGGGACATCAAGCCCAGCAAAATAGGTGACAAGGAGGGACAAATCCACCCCTCTGCCATATAAAACAGCACTTAAAAGTGGGGGCTTCAAGCCCAAATATCTTTCTAAACCCAAGAAAAAGTGTTCTTCAACACTAGGTATGCATGGCTCCGGCATAATGGGCCACCCCAATATGGCACTAAACTCTTCAGGGAGGGGACATACCTCATTATTTCCAAAGCGGAAGACATGATGATTCGGATCCCAAGCCTCCAAAGCAGCAAGAATGAAGTTCACATCAAGCTTTACAAACCGGAAAGAGGCGAGCACTCCAAGATGCATGCCATGGAGCTCCCTCTTCTCTAATTTGCCTAGCGAACCAAGCCAGGAGTTCAAGGCATTTTCAAAAGACATGGCCATCTTTTCTCTTCTTTTTGGTAAGGACGCAATATGCAAGGGAAAGCAGGGAAGGATTGATGCAAAGAATGATCCGAAAAGCTCCCTATTTATACAAGAATCGGCTCTCATCACAGCACACTGGCGCCAGGCGCCGGGGCCTGCGCCAAGCGCAGGGGCCTGCAACGAAGGACGAGGCCACAATCCCCTTTATGATTCCGAGTACGCACTCTTTAAGTGCTTCGGACAGCAGAGTACAACCTCAATTATTCAAGATTCCAAAGCCGCAAACCGCGCAATTTCAAGCAGTCTGAGTCAGCACCTCGGGCCGATTTTGGGTCAATCTGTTCAAAATTCAAGCATTCTAGTGTTAGATCGGCGTCCTAAGTCGAGTCTGCATATGCATTAGCAAAATTTGAATATACTTTGACTTGCGCTTTTCCTAACCAAAAAACCTCAGTGAAAGTGGGGGCTTATAGTGGGTATGTACACCAGAAAAAAATGGGCAAATTTTTTCAATTTTGCATGCATACATATAGCTACAAATTTCAAAAAACACACACAACACATACAAAATTCAATTTTCAACCATACAAAAACCAATATTCAGCCATACAAGTTCCAAAAATTCCAAACCTTGCAAAATTCAAAGCAATACAAATTTCAAATTTCAAATCCATACAAATACAATCTATACAAAAATCCAACCAAGGCAAGCTGGAACTTGCTACCATGCAGGGTCAGTGCGAGCCATCACCAGCCGTAATGTCGACCACAGGAACCATGCCCCCCTCCGGCACGTTTATCGCGGCTGCTTCATCATCCGAAGCATCCTCCTCAGCAGCTCGAACCACCGAACGCTCGACAAGCTTTCTCCGAGTGTGACGTGGCATACTAAATCATGCAAAATACGAAATATCAAGATTCTAAACTAGGGGCTATCCTATACTAGCCTGTACAAAAGTCAAAATTCAAAAAATCCACAGTGGCAGTACAGACTCGGCCAGGGACCTTTACACTAACGCCTAGGCTATCCATGCCAAAGCAGGAATACAAGTTCTACACCAACGCCTAGGCTATCCATGCCGAAGCAGGAATACGAGTTCTACACCAACGCCTAGGTTATCTATGCCGAAGTAGGTATACCAGATCAAGAAAATTTCAAAGTTCAAAAATTCAAATCTACAAGTTCCAACAGTTCAAGTTCAAGTGGCTATCAAGCAATTTTCTACAAGATTCAAGAAGTCTAGTATCCTACAAATATCATTCCAAGTACAAGAAAAATCAAAGCTACATGCAATCCTAGATATTATTTCATAAGAAAAACATGAAATACTTACATGGACAAGGCAAGAACAAGACCAAGGGGAAAGATTATTCGACCTTTGAGAGAGAATGAAGCAAGAGAATGCAGGAGAGTGTTCTTCAAATGGCACGGCTAGGGGGCCTTTTGTAGCACAACCCCACGCCGAACGCGGAGCTTAGCGCCCAGCGCTGCCTGCTGCATGCGCAGGAATCTTCAGCGCGCGGTCTCCCGTGCTGATTTCACGTCCTTTGTTGCTACAATTTTCTGCACCAGGCATCAAACGTCAAATCATGCTATCCTCCAAAAATACGGGTATATACCCGTATCTCCAAGCACAAACAGATGAGCATTTCAAGAATACAAAGTCCAAAAAATACAACAACTCAGGCGTTCGACTCCCAACGGACCTAAGCTCCAGGAAATTCAGCCGAAATTTCAAAATCTTAAGAGCCAATAAAAAGCTCTTATCCCCAGTGAAGCACATCCCCAACGGATCAATTCTAGGTATTCAAAATTCAAAATTCAAGATTCAAAAAATTCGAGATTCAAAATTTTCGATGCCAAGCTCCGTCCTAGACCAAAGACGGAAGTGCAGTACAAGTACAAGTACAAGTCAGAGTCGTCATAACCGAACGGAGGTAGACTCTATCTTTTTTCTAACACATGTTTTGTGCAGGTACCGGCTTACAAAGAATGGTCTTGATTGCAGAACATCTTGATCATTCTCCGTCCCTTTCGAAGTACTTTGACTTGCGCTTTCCTAACCGAACGCTCAGTCAAAGTGGGGGCTTCTGTAGAGACCTAATTTGTGTCTCCCCTTTGGGATGATGACGATACCATTCTCCTTATTAGGCGGTTGGAGAAACTCCGTGCGAAAATCCCAAATTCTAAGAACATGTCCAAAGTCCAAGAGCCAAAATCCAATCCCCGAGGTCGTTCCCATTTCGGAACTCGGTACAAAATACAATTTCCAAAAATCAATTTCAAAATCCAAGTACAATCTCACCCAATGGACTATCCCATTGGTTTTACAAGGCCTTTTCCAGTCAAAATGACATTAAGCAATCCAAATTCGGGCGCCGACCCACAAAACCGAGCATGCCAGGCCTCGTCCCGTAAAACCGAAATTCAAAAACCCGAAACGGCTTGTTTTTAGACGCCAACCAAGCCTTAATCCCCAAGAAATCACTACGTGCCAACTTCGTACAAATAGTACAAAGGTACACCAATACAAGACAAAGCAAGGACAGAGCCCGCGTCCTTGTTTTGGCGGCTTCTGCGCCACGTCACCAGCGCTGGGCGCTGCCAGCTGCGTGCTGCGCTGCGTTGGCTGGCGTTTAGCAGCAAATCCTCATATAAAAACCCCTAAATCTGAGCATTATGGGGAGGCAAAATCGAAACACAACGTCGTAATACAAAAATTGCCACTCAAATCAAAATCCAAAAAACCTTCAAAATCTCATACAATATTTCAAGTTCTAAGCAATTGGGAGCTCTAAAAGGAATTTTTGCCTAAACCTAAATAGGTAATTCTGAATCCCACCATAATCAATTATGTTTCTTTGATTTTTTCTCTTTCAAAAATGATTAGTAGGTTGGCATTTTTAATCTTAAAAATGTCACTTACAACAATCATACATTTCTTTCAAAATCCAAACTTATTGTGACACAAAATGCAAACTTTCAAGATTCAATGATGTTCATGATTGTTTGTAATCACCTCCTTGAACTAGAATCATCTTCAAAATATGGAATAATCAAAGATGATACCTTTCTAATGTTTAAAGGTTTAGTCTTTGAGATTCAAGACTCCACTTTTCAAATTTCAAGTTCAAATTTCAAGATCCAATAATGTTTAGGGTTGTTCATAATCATTTCCCTAAACTAGTATTATTTCAAAGTAAGAGCACATCAAAGATTAAGCCTTTTCAACATTAAAAGGTCCGATCTTTGAGATTCAAGACTCTTAAGTTCAAAGTTTCAAGTTCAAGTTCAATATTTCAAGTTCAAGTTCAATATTTCAAGTTCAAGTTCAAGTTCAATATTTCAAAGTTCAACATTTCAAGTTCAATATTTGAAGTTTCAAACCCTTCAAGTTCAAGTTCTATGTGCAAAATCTAGGATACTTTGGGTGAACAATTCATCCTAAAGTTGAGATTTTTTTTAGCTTTGAATCCGTGTCGGACGCACTTATTTTTAAGTAGCCGTTTGGCGTGCGGATCTCATGTGCTTAAGTTCAATTTCAATATTGCAATTTCAATTCCGCAATTTCAATTATGCACCTTTCAATTCCACACCTTTCAATTCCGCACCTTTCAATTACGCAATTTCAATTCCGCATTTCAATTCTGCACTTTCAATTATGCAACTTTACTTGCCTAGTCCTTCTAGGCATTGTGGTTCTACTTCCTAGTCCATTTCTAGGGGGTCTTGTATTTACTAATTCCGCACTTATTTTCAAATGTGATGTTGCTTTACTTTCTTATCGCTTTCATCACCTCACATGCTAAATTCAACAAAATGCAAGGTTACACCACGCTTAACAAAGATAATTTCTTGGACAAACCGATCTTAGGTTCCCTTAAATTAACTTTAAAGCAAAGTGGCCACAATACAAAGTAGAAATTCTATTTGTCCTAAATTCAAACCCACATAGTCTAAACTAGGGTATTTTCGAAAATGTTGTGTCACGCACTTGAATTATTTCTAAGGCTCGCGGAATAAGTATCTCATTCCCTTGCCCAGATCTCACTCATCCGTTTCGAAGATTCAAAGCCTTATCCTAATAGAGTCATCTTTTTGGTCTTTCCAAATGAGACCCTAAACAATGTTTGGTGGCGACTCCTTCAAAGTACAAAAATACAAAGGTTCTAAAACCGCCCCCGTAGGAAGGGAAAGCAACGTACGAAAAATACCCGCCTACAGGTATGGAGTGAAAAAGAGATAAGTTTATCTCACTTAAAGGTATTCGGTTGTGTAGCATATATGCATATTAGTGATCAAGGAAGGAACAAGCTTGATCCTAAATCTAAGAAATGTACTTTCATTGTCTATGGTGGGGATAAGTTTAGATACCGCATATGCGATGATGAAAACAAAAAGGTGATCCGTACCAGAGATGTGATTTTTAATAAAAGAGTTCTGTACAAGGATAGACATGAAACTGACGCCAGCGACTCAGTATAAAGTGAGCCGATATTTGTTGATGAAGTTTATGTCCTATGTAGTATAATTACATAGTCAATTGTAAGGGAACCTCAACAACATGAATCCATTGGACAAATCACTATTCCATAGTCCAAAATGCCACAACCTTCTACTCCAGCACCAATATTGAGGAGGACTACTCATCCACATGTGCCTAACAGAAAATATATGAATTATCTATTATTGACTGATGAGGGAGACCCTGAATGCTATAATGAAGCATGTCAGACCATTGATACTAGAAAGTGGGTGCTTGTAATGAAAGATGAGATGCAATCTTTAATCTCAAACCAGACATGAAAACTAGTTGAGTTACCCATAGGTAAGGAAGCCCTTCACAATAAATGGGTACATCGAGTGAAAAAGGAGCATGATGGTTCTAAGAGATACAAAGCTCGATTAGTAGTCAATGGATTCTAACAATAAGAAGGAATTGACTACAATGACATTTTTGCATCTGTTGTGAAACTCAATACCATCATAACAGTATTGAGTATTGTTGCCATTGAAGATCTTCAGCTTGAGCAATTAGATGGAAGACTGCATTTCTTCATGGGGATCTAGATGAAGAGATATATATGCATCAACCAGAAGGTTTCTTAGAAAGTAAGAAAGAAAATATGTGTGCTAACTTAAGAAAAGTTTGTATGGCCTAAAACAAGCCCCGAGACAGTGGTATAAAAATTTTGATATCTTCATGCACAAGGCAGATTTTCAGAAGTGCAACGCTGCCCACTGTTGCTACATTAAAACATATCAGTCCAGTTTTATCATCTTACTACTTTAAGTCGATGATACGTTAGTAGCACCCCAAATATGGATGATATTAAAAGGTTGAAGCAGCAATTGTCAAATGAGTTTGACATGAATGACTTAGGTCCAGCAAAGAAGATTCTTGGAATGCAAATTAAGAGATAAACATAAAGGTATTTTTCAGTTATCTCAATCAGAGGACATCAAACGTGTTTTACAGTGATTCAATATGAGTGACTCCAAGCCAGTTAGTACACCCTTGGCAAGTCACTTTCGATTATCCAAGGACCAGTCTCCTCGGACGTAGGAAGATAAATATTTTATGGCAAAGGTTCATTATGCCTCAGCCATTGGGAGTTTGATGTACGCAATGGTTTGTACAAAACCAAATATTTTACATGTGGTGGGAGTTGTTAGCAGGTTTATGTCTAATCCAAGAAAAGTTCATTGGGAAGCAGTGAAATGGATTTTAAGGTATCTACGAGGTACCACAAAGAAGTGTTTGTACTTTGGAAAAGGTGAATTAAAAGTACAAGGTTATGTCGATGCAGACTTTGGAGGTGAAGTCGACCACAAAAAGAGCACCACTAGCTATATATTCACAGTTGGAAATACAACGGTTAGTTGGATGTCGCAGTTACAGAAGATTATTGCTTTATCCACTATAGAGGTTAAATATGTAGCAGTAACTGAAGCCAGTAAAGAGATGATATGGCTTCAACCTTTGTTAACTGAGTTGGGATTCAAGAAGGAGAATAATGTTTTATATAGTGATAGTTAGAGTGAGATACACTTGGCAAAGGATTTTAGCATTCTATTCTCGAATAAATCATATTGGGCTTCAATATCATTTATCCAATCTTTACTAGAGGATGAAGTGTTAAAATTGGAAAAAGTTTAAGGAATTAAGAATCCGGAAGATATGTTAACAAAGGTGGTGACTATTGACAAACTAAAGTTGTGTTCCACTTTAGTTGGCATGCATGAGTAACATACGAGAAACTTTTACTCCATGGAGTAAAGTGTTAAGATAGATTAAAATTAGTCTTCAAGTGGGAGATTGTTGGATAATTAACAACCACCTTTGTAATTTCGGAAAAAAAACATGTTAGAGAGAGAGAGAGAGAGAGAGAGAGAGAGAGAGCGAGAGACAGGGAGAGCCCCCACCACAACCACCGGATCCCACCAAGGAAACGCAGGTTCAGCTAGCACGCTCTTCAACCACCACCGTCCACCACCCATCCCCTGACCAAACCCAAACCCAAACCCAAACCCACAAACCAACCTATGCAGAAACCTTACAAAATCAGCACCACCACTCCACCCAACCGAAATTCAATCCCGCCCAGTTAATGAACATTGTCTCCACTACCCCTCCATCCAACTATGACGCTGATATAGAAGCATTCATCAGCCTAAACCAGGAAGATGCGTCAAAAATCTCTGAAAAAATGGGTAAGGTCCCTCATTGTAAAGGCGATAGGGAAGTCCTTCTCAATTGAGTATTTGAAGTCATCACTTCAGAGAATTTGGAAAATCACTCCACCACTGCAATCCATAGCATTAGGGAAAGGTTTTTACAATGTCACGATACCCTCGGAGGAGGCAAGAGAAGGTATCCTCTCGAAGGGACCGTGGTTTGTTGCAGGCCACATGCTCTTTGTCCAACCTTGGACACCAGGTTTCAAACCATCGCAAGCGGTCATCTCAAAAGCACCAGTGTGGGTTTCACTGCCGGAGTTACCAATAGAATTCCACACCAAACCAATTCTGCATAGAATTGCAAATGAAATAGGGGCTTTTATCAGAACAGATATGAACACAATTGAGCAAAACAGAGTAAGATTTGCCAGAATTCAGATTTTGCTAGATTTGGCAAAACAGAGGAAGGAAGCTGTATGGTTAGGAGCCTTCAAACAACCCATACACTATGAAGACACACCACAATTCTGTCACCAATGCAGCACCATTGGCCATGGAGATGAAAGATGCCCCCAGAAAAAAAAGAACAGAGAGATAAGCAAGAACGGAGGGAGTACAGGGGATGCTGATGGTGATCAAAATTTAGGGCAAGACGTGTCACAAGCAAAAAGGGTTGATAGAGAGGAAGAAGGGGAAGGCCCTTGGATTCATGTTTCAAAAAAGGCGACAGCGGGAAGTAAGAAAGGTGAAAGGAAAAAGGCTCCAAGAAACAAGAAAGCTGATTCGAAGTTTGCTGCAGAAGGTAATGTTGGAGAGAAAGGGGAGAAAAGACAAAATCACAACGGACAAAAGAAGAAACCAAATGGTCCAACGGGAAGGTATACGATTTTGGTCCAAAATGTTACTACCAAACTATCAGCCCAGCTGAGGAAAAAGGATCTCAACAAAGCCCAAAACAAGAAGCCCATCAGTGAAGTGGATCCAACCCTCAAAGCTATACGGGAAGTCCCAACGGCTAGCATTGATGCCTCAACTCCAAAATTAAATCACCTCCATCTAAGCCAACCAAAAGCTGCCCTTCAAATCCAATCCAAGCCGTCCATTTATCACCACCCCCCCCTCCCAACAAATCACAGTCGTATGATCCCAACCTTTCACCTTCTCCTCAACAGTAAAACCTAATGAGGTAAATGCTCAAAAACCCACTATCCCCACTATCTCCCCTACCAAAAACACAACTTCTCCCGCTGAAACACAAAACCACCCAGAAAAACCTCAAACCAGGAAGAATGTCGAGCGAAGTGGATACGGAAATTTTCGATCTTGGAAGCGAGTCGGAGGAGGAAACAGACTTCACTAAACCACCACCATACATACACAGTTACTTCAATCGCCGAAACACACCAAACCCCAAATTCCTTCTTCCCTTCCAGCCTCTCCCACTGGATTACCCCTTTCCAATCATCGAACCCACTATAGATCTTTCTCTAACCCACTATGTCTGCAAGGAACCACCGATCCCGACTTTCCCGGAATTTCATATCAACAACATGAGGTTCACCCTCAGACTCTCGTCGCAATGGATAGACGTCAACCCATCGGCGATAAGTCAATTCATGCTGGAACCACACTGGCTAGATTTCCCATACCAGGATACGGAAATGTCGCCAAAAAAAGGAGGTATGATGATACCTGTCCATCTGCCGGATCTCAAAACGATCAAAGCTCTTTCCCCTATTCTGGAGAAATTCTTGCGCTGGTGGATGCTAAGCAAGGAGGCACAGAAGGGGCAGTTCATAGTACCACCAGAATTGGAGTTTCTATGCGACCCAATCCCAGTGCTACCTCAAGTCAGGAGGACTTGGCCATTGTCAGCAAGGAATCCGATCAAGGGAACCTTTGGGGAGGCAACAAATGCACTGATGGTACTTGCGACAACGGAAAAGTTCAACCAAGTGGAAATCAAAGTGATAGTAGTAAAGGAGGTGGAAGAAGGGGACTGCGAGATGGAACTGGAATTAATGGCAAGGAAGGAGATCCTATGGAGCAGGAGGAACAACGAGTTCATACACAAGATAGACCCTCTGACCAACAGGAAGATCAAGGAGTTCTCCAGAACTCGAAAAACACCTGATCCCATGATAATAGTTGCTTGGAATTGCAGAGGAATTGCCCGCTGGGGATTCCAATCAAATATCCTCCACCTCTTCAAGGAACACCTCCCCCAAATCCTAATATTAACTGAAACCAAAACCAGCCCCAAAAACACTAAAAGAATCATGAAGAAAACCCCCTTCGAGAAGTATGTGCTAGCTGAACCTTATGGCCTCTCTGGTGGGATCATAGTTATGTGGAACCCTGACTTCATCAATTTTCAGATGATTGGAAGGGATCTACACACTATTCATGGTATTGTGGAGGTAAACACTTCCCCCCCTTTTAAATTTTGCTTGTCTGCTGTGTATGCTAGTACTAAGTATAAAAGTAGATTAAAAACTTGGCATGACCTAATAGATATGTCTAAACAGATTACAATTCCCTGGGTAGTAATGGGGGATTTTAATGAAGTTACTTGTCAATCAGAGAAATTGGGTGGAAATTTGATCAAACAACATAGGGCAGATAGATTTTCTGATGCCATGAATGAATGTGGGTTAGTTGATGTTGGCTGTGTGGGTAGCAGGTTTACCTGGTTTAATAAACAGAAAGATAAACCCATTTACCAAAGACTTGATAGGGCTTGGATAAATATGCACTGGCTTAATCTGTTTCCTAACTCTACTGTAACTACTTTGCCTAGAGAAGCTTCTGACCATAATCCAATCAAACTGGTAACAGAAAAAATTGGTTTGCAAAATCATTTTCATCAAAATGTTTTCAAAATGGAACCATTATGGTACTCTGAACCATGTTTCTCAACCATGGTGGATGTTAATCTAAATGCTGATAACTCTGACTTGGTCAATAAACTCAATAATATCTCCAAAACCATGTCTTCTTGGGTTAAGGACAATATAAGAAACATTTTCAAAAAAAGGAAAGTCTTATGTGCTAGAATCATGGGTATCCAAAGAGCTCTAGAACACAGGCCAACCAATAAGCACCTCTTGGACCTAAATGAGGATCTCTCTAATGAGCTAGGCCTCATTTATGAGCAAGAAGAAGCCTTCTGGATGGCTAGAGCTAGAACTAGTTGGATTGAGAGTGGGGACAAAAACACTAGCTTTTTCCATAAGTTTGTCATTATAAGAAGAAGAAGGAATAAAATCTCTAGCCTTAGATCAGAAGTGGGCCTGGAAATCCAAGGAGAAGATTTAGTGCCTCACATTGTTAATTACTTTACTACACTCTTCACCTCTAAACAGACCATTTCCCCCTATGAAAGCCACCACTACTCTAATGAGATCAGTATTGACCATGCCACTAATATTGAAAAAATTGGGAGAGCTGTGTTTGAGTTAGGACCCCTTAAGGGTCCAGGTATAGATGGGCTTCATGCTCACTTCTACCAACAACACTGGGGTGCATTGTGGAAAGACCTGTATAACTATGTGGATAAAGTGTTTCAGACAAAGTCTTTCCCTCAGTCCATTAATGATACCACTATCTGCATTATACCTAAGACTGCCCTCCCAAAAACCATCAAACAATTTAGACCCATAAGCCTGTGTAATGCCAGCTATAAAATAGTGTCTAAAATCTTAGTCAACAGGATCAGACCCCATTTGAAAGACCTTATCTCTCCAAATCAGAACATTTTCCTCCCTGGAAGGGGCTGTGAAGTTAACTACATTGCAGCTTCTGAAATCTTACACTCCATGAAAACCAAAAAAGGGAAATTTGGGTGGTTTGCTCTTAAGATAGATCTTGAAAAGGCCTATGATAGACTGGAGTGGAACTTCATTAGGTTTTGCTTAGCAAGGAAAGGTTTTGATAGAAATTCCACAGACCTTATTCTCAACTGTATTGCCTCTCCTGCCACCTCTATCATTGTGAATGGAAAGCCCTCCCCCTCCTTTAAAACCTCTAGAGGAATCAGACAAGGAGACCCAATATCCCCATATGTTTTCATTATCTGTATGGAGTACTTAATTAGCTGATATGATTAGTGAGGCTGCCTCTAAGGACAATTGGAAACCCTTCTATTTGAAGAGAAATGGCATCCCCATCATCCATTTGATGTTTGCAGATGATCTGCTATTGTTTGGAGATACCTCTGCCAAAAGTCTCAATGGTATGAAGGATGTTCTTAGGAACTTCTGGGACTGCTCTGGCCAAAAGATGAATAATTCCAAGAGCAAGATCTACTTTTCTAAACACACTCCCCAAAATCAGAAAGACCTTTTCTGTAATACACTAGAGGTCCAACCAAGCCCTGACTTAGGAACATATCTAGGGTTTCCCTTGACAGACAAAAGGCCAACCAAGAATCAAACTCTAGACATTTGCAGAAAAATCAAAAACAAATTGGCTTCCTGGAAGGCTAAATGTCTTAGCAAAGCTGGTAGGTTAGTCCTTATAAAGTCCACCTTGACTACCATAGCTAATTACTCTATGCAAGTTCTGTACTTACCAAAGAAAACCCTCCAGAACATTGACCAAACTTGTGCAAACTTACTATGGGATTCAGAACCTCAGAAGAAGAAAACCCACCTTGTAGCTTGGCTCAAAGCCCGTGGACCTTTAGAAGCAGGAGGTCTTAGTGTTAGATCAGCTGTGATGATGAATAAAATGTTAATGACTAAACTATGCTAGAAATTCAACACAGGAAAAAACTTAGCCAGTAGCATAGTTAAGGAAAAGTATGTTGACAATAGACCTTATCCTGCCCCCTTCTCAAAAGGGTCCCATATTTGGCAAAATGTTGGAAAGGGGTGGGACATGTACAAGAACCTTACTGCTTGGTGTATAGGGGATGGAACCCAGATAAAACTTTGGTTAGACAACTGGACAGGAAAAGGTCCCCTTAGATCTATAATACAAGGACCTCCAACCAGAGAAGAACTTGCCTATATTGTTAGTGACATTAGGAGGGATGGTCACTGGAACTTCAGCTGTATTTCCTTCACCCTCCCTACTGACCTAATCCAATGGATTCAAGCTATTCCCATCCCTCAATTTGGTAAGGATGCCCCCTTCTGCTCCCTTTCAAAAGGACTCCACTTTGACTCAAAAACAGCATACAACACCATTTGGAACACTCAATTCCCTGACACACACTCAAATGAAAAGTGGAGCTGCATTTGGAAAGCCAGATGCCCCCCTAAACTGAAAGTTTTTCTTTGGCTTATTCTTTGGGGAAGACTCCCAACTGCATCCCATTTATTCAGTAGACAGATTATCCCTAATGGAAATTGCCAGTTTTGTCCTAATACCCAAGAAGATATGGCACATGTGTTCTTGCACTGCCCTAGAGCTACTGAATTTTGGAGTAATATTGAGTTTCAACCCAAGTTTAGTCATCTTCACTCTGATTTTGAAAAATGGTTCTTAGATAATCTGAATGATAATGATTTATCCCTGATTTTGAACACCACATGCCAAACAATTTTCATCTTTTGCCTTTGGAGAATATGGAACAGAAGAAACTTATGGATTTTTCAAAAAGAAAACAAGAGTATTGAACCTTGGTGCCATCAAACAATATGGTTAGCTAAAGAGCATGGAAATATAGAGAGTAAAGGAACACAACAGATTAAACCAGTGCATTTGGACTCCCCTAGTCCTTCAAATTACTTTGTTAAATGTGATGCATCTTTCTGTTCCTCCACTCTCCTTGCCTCCTATGCAGTAATTTGCAGGAATGAAGACCACACATTCATGGCTGGAATAGCTGGCACCTTTACCACTACATCAGCTGCTACTGCAGAAACTCAATCTATCCTTATAGCTAGCTCCTGGGTCATCAACAAGACATGGCAGAATGTTACTATATTCACAGATTGCAAATCAGCAGTAGAACACTTAAACAATGACAACCCTCCAATTTCTTGGCTTTCTAACCTATATGCTAAATGTAGGGAGTTGCAAAGAATCCACGAGAGCCTCTGGGTGAAATTCAGAAGAAGGGAGCACATCATGGAAGCGGATTACGTGGCAAGGAAGGCCAAGGACCGGCTGAGTCTGTTGGATCAAGGCAGTGAATTAGAACCCCCCTGTTTAGCTACTGATATCTCAACAAACAATGATACTAATTTTTTGGGAGCATGCTTGCTTCAAAGTAATTGGGCGATATGTGCCCGTATTTTGACCTCCACAAGGAGTGGAGTTAGCTGAAAACTTGTTATGTATGCGCACTTTTAAGTATTTAAGTAATTAAGTAACTCATTTTCACCAAAAAAAAAAAAAAACAACCACCTATCATTTTAGTTAAAAAAAATTTAAAAAGAAAAGAAAAAAGGAAGCAGTGTAATCCTTAGAATTTTTTTAGAATACATGCATGCATTGTCTTAAATTTGATAGGAAGGAAATGGTTTGCTAATTTAACAAGTTATCTTTAGCAAACTAAAAACTATATAAACGTAGGTTATTATTTGTAATAATCATCCCAAAACAAAAAGAAAACACAAAGTAGAGAGAGAAAAAAGCTTTAAGAGAATTTTTAGAGAAAAAAATTCTTTGGTGTAATTGGGGTGTCTATGTGTTGTGAGTTACAATAGGTGTTGTGAACACTCGTGTATTATTTATCTTTTCAGTAAAAGTTTTGCAGCGTTTTACGATATAAAAACACTTGTCGGATAATCAATTTATTTGTGTGTTATTTTGAATATTATTGTTATTCCTACTAATTTGATTAATAAGGAAAGTTGTATAATTTCCTAAAGTATTACTCCCTCCGTATTTATTTAAGAAATACACTTGGCCGGACACGAGTATTAAGAAAAAGAATTGAATGAAATAAAGTACTAAAACAAGTGGGGTTGGGAAGATATTTTAATAAGTAAAATAAGTGGGGACCATGTCATTTTAGGGGTAGGGGGTAAGGTGGAGTAAACTGTACTGAAGGTCCCTAAACTTTGCCAAAAGGAGCAGTTAGGTCCCTCAAGTTTCAAAATGAGCATTTAGGTCCCTCAAAATGGATGGAAAACGCTGCTTTTTGTTTTCCGTCACTAACGTCCGTTAAAATGCATTTAATAATATTAAAAATTATTAAAATAAAAGGAGAATTAATATACACGTAGATTAATGATTGAAAACAGATGATTTTGATGAAAATAAGCGTTTTCCAATTACTTAGCCTTTTCAACTTACTTTTTCAATGTGTACACGTGGAAACCTTCCAACTTCCCACTTTTTTTCTGGTTCCTTCCTAATAATGTTTTGGCGGTAATTTTTTACTGTTCCCAACCCTATTTCCCCCCTTTTCACTTCCGAGTAAATAGATCTGCAGGTCCCTAAACTTTGCCAAAAGGAGCAGTTAGGTCCCTCAAGTTTCAAAAGGAGCATTTAGGTCCCTGCGTTTGGATGGAATCCGCTGCTTTTTGTTTTCCGTCACTAACGTCCGTTAAAATGCATTTAAATTAAAAGGAAACTAAATAAAAGGCACTAAACGACAAAAAAACAGTTACATTTACCATTTACCAATAATTAAATAAAGGAAAATTCATTGCAGTTAGCTTTTTACAAAAATATAGCCGTTGAGGCTCTCAAAAAACAAAGTATTTAACATTCCATGCACATCAAAACAACAACAAAACACTTAAAAAAATAATTCTTTCTTCTCCATCTTCTGCTCTGTGTTTTTTCTCTGTTGCTCCACCATAGCTGACTCTTCTCAACATAAAAAGGTATTTTTCTGCCATTTTTTTGTAAATCTTAAATTAGCTTATTTTAACAATAATTAAACATATTTAGGAATAAATTATTAAAACGTAATTTATTTGCAGAATGATGAACAGGGCTATCTCTTTGTTCAACAATGGTGATAATGAACACCCTAAGAGGTGCTACTGTGGATTCACAGTATCCATTCAAAAGGCATGGACAAAAGAAAATCCTGGAAGGAGGTTCATTGCTTGTCCAGATTATGATGTTGAAACAAACAGAAGGGGTTGCATTTTTTTTAGATGGATTGATGAACAAGAACCAACAACTTGGCAAACAATTGTCTTACTAGGGTTAATGCAAGATAAACAAAGCCTTGCTGCTGAAGTTGATAGTTTTAGGACAAAACTTAGTGAAGCTAACAATTATGCAAGGAAGAGGGAGGCAGACTATGTGATGAGCAAGATGAGAAGACCTGTTAGTGTGAAATGTGAAGTGTGGGTTGTAATCCTAGTGGTTCTGTTTTTTTTTATCTGGTTTGTTTTAAGTTAAGTGGGTTAAGTGGGTAGGTAAAATGTAATGATCTGCACTAATGAAATGTAATGAAGACTTTAAATTCAATAAAATCTAACCTCATGGTCTTTTTTCTAATCTTCTAGCCATTGCAAGATCCTGCAATGCTTGGCTTCATATTGTGTGTCCTTGACTTGGTTGAGTCTGTGACAATGGGAAGTCATGTGCAGGGAAGGAGTAGATGGTTTGCTCACCCCCATGATCAGAATAGAAAGCTGCAGGAGGTCTTTGCCTCTGTGGTGTGGGGAAGTGTTGTGATATAGGCTGCATTAATTAAAACAAATTAGGAACAAGTTGGCTTCAGTACAGTAAAGTAACATGTAAGAAAGAATTTGAGTATATTGAATGACTTACAGTAGCTATTCTTTGATACCCATTTGGGTAGGTATAAATACCCACACCCCTATTGTGCATTGGTATAGCTGAACTGGTTCTTGGGTGTTGTTGCTATGGTGTGGTCTGCTCTGCAGTAGCATGATTGTTGCTGTGTTGTTGTTGCTTAGGGGCATTCTTGCAACCCCTTTTGTTGTGGCCTATCACACCACATAAGCTGCATTTCATAGAACAACCTGTTCTCTTCAGCTTACCAGATGCAGTTACCTCTCCAACACCATATCTCCTCTTTGTTTTAGGTCTTCCATTGACCTTTTTCACATTTGGAGCCACAACAATGCTATCAGAAGTAGGCCACTCTTGAGGACCATTTAAAGGCTCTAACAAAAATTCATATGCCTTCATGTAGGTCTGTTTGCAGAAATATGCATTGACATATTGTTCTGGGTGGTCTACTTTATTCCATATAGCAACAATTGCATGTTTGCATGGAATCCCACTCACCTGCCATGCATTGCAACTGCAAGTATGTTGGTTCAGATCCACCACATACTTAACCTGTGTTGCACCTTCTCTTACTCCATAGCAAAACCCACCATCCCAGTATGCATTCCAACCCCTAGCCCAAATTTTGTGTTTCTCTAACTGAATTTGGATCCTAGGACACAACATTATCTCCTTTTTCCCAATGAAATCTCTTTTCTTATGCAGTCTTTCCATCAAACCCTCTCTGATATCTTCCAACATGGTAATAATAGGCTTGTGCCTTGCACTCAAGATGTATGCATTAAACACCTCACTCATGTTGTTGTCTACACTGTCACAACAAGATAATGGAGTGTAGAATGCCCTACACCATTTCTTGTAGTTCCTTTTCAGTAGGTCTTCAGCAGCTTCATGTCAAATACCCCTCATTACTTCAATGTTTTCATTGAAGTGATTTACTTTTCGATGCCAAGCTCCGTCCTAGACCAAAGACGGAAGTGCAGTACAAGTACAAGTACAAGTCAGAGTCGTCATAACCGAACGGAGGTAGACTCTATCTTTTTTCTAACACATGTTTTGTGCAGGTACCGGCTTACAAAGAATGGTCTTGATTGCAGAACATCTTGATCATTCTCCGTCCCTTTCGAAGTACTTTGACTTGCGCTTTCCTAACCGAACGCTCAGTCAAAGTGGGGGCTTCTGTAGAGACCTAATTTGTGTCTCCCCTTTGGGATGATGACGATACCATTCTCCTTATTAGGCGGTTGGAGAAACTCCGTGCGAAAATCCCAAATTCTAAGAACATGTCCAAAGTCCAAGAGCCAAAATCCAATCCCCGAGGTCGTTCCCATTTCGGAACTCGGTACAAAATACAATTTCCAAAAATCAATTTCAAAATCCAAGTACAATCTCACCCAATGGACTATCCCATTGGTTTTACAAGGCCTTTTCCAGTCAAAATGACATTAAGCAATCCAAATTCGGGCGCCGACCCACAAAACCGAGCATGCCAGGCCTCGTCCCGTAAAACCGAAATTCAAAAACCCGAAACGGCTTGTTTTTAGACGCCAACCAAGCCTTAATCCCCAAGAAATCACTACGTGCCAACTTCGTACAAATAGTACAAAGGTACACCAATACAAGACAAAGCAAGGACAGAGCCCGCGTCCTTGTTTTGGCGGCTTCTGCGCCACGTCACCAGCGCTGGGCGCTGCCAGCTGCGTGCTGCGCTGCGTTGGCTGGCGTTTAGCAGCAAATCCTCATATAAAAACCCCTAAATCTGAGCATTATGGGGAGGCAAAATCGAAACACAACGTCGTAATACAAAAATTGCCACTCAAATCAAAATCCAAAAAACCTTCAAAATCTCATACAATATTTCAAGTTCTAAGCAATTGGGAGCTCTAAAAGGAATTTTTGCCTAAACCTAAATAGGTAATTCTGAATCCCACCATAATCAATTATGTTTCTTTGATTTTTTCTCTTTCAAAAATGATTAGTAGGTTGGCATTTTTAATCTTAAAAATGTCACTTACAACAATCATACATTTCTTTCAAAATCCAAACTTATTGTGACACAAAATGCAAACTTTCAAGATTCAATGATGTTCATGATTGTTTGTAATCACCTCCTTGAACTAGAATCATCTTCAAAATATGGAATAATCAAAGATGATACCTTTCTAATGTTTAAAGGTTTAGTCTTTGAGATTCAAGACTCCACTTTTCAAATTTCAAGTTCAAATTTCAAGATCCAATAATGTTTAGGGTTGTTCATAATCATTTCCCTAAACTAGTATTATTTCAAAGTAAGAGCACATCAAAGATTAAGCCTTTTCAACATTAAAAGGTCCGATCTTTGAGATTCAAGACTCTTAAGTTCAAAGTTTCAAGTTCAAGTTCAATATTTCAAGTTCAAGTTCAATATTTCAAGTTCAAGTTCAAGTTCAATATTTCAAAGTTCAACATTTCAAGTTCAATATTTGAAGTTTCAAACCCTTCAAGTTCAAGTTCTATGTGCAAAATCTAGGATACTTTGGGTGAACAATTCATCCTAAAGTTGAGATTTTTTTTAGCTTTGAATCCGTGTCGGACGCACTTATTTTTAAGTAGCCGTTTGGCGTGCGGATCTCATGTGCTTAAGTTCAATTTCAATATTGCAATTTCAATTCCGCAATTTCAATTATGCACCTTTCACTTCCACACCTTTCAATTCCGCACCTTTCAATTACGCAATTTCAATTCCGCATTTCAATTCTGCACTTTCAATTATGCAACTTTACTTGCCTAGTCCTTCTAGGCATTGTGGTTCTACTTCCTAGTCCATTTCTAGGGGGTCTTGTATTTACTAATTCCGCACTTATTTTCAAATGTGATGTTGCTTTACTTTCTTATCGCTTTCATCACCTCACATGCTAAATTCAACAAAATGCAAGGTTACACCACGCTTAACAAAGATAATTTCTTGGACAAACCGATCTTAGGTTCCCTTAAATTAACTTTAAAGCAAAGTGGCCACAATACAAAGTAGAAATTCTATTTGTCCTAAATTCAAACCCACATAGTCTAAACTAGGGTATTTTCGAAAATGTTGTGTCACGCACTTGAATTATTTCTAAGGCTCGCGGAATAAGTATCTCATTCCCTTGCCCAGATCTCACTCATCCGTTTCGAAGATTCAAAGCCTTATCCTAATAGAGTCATCTTTTTGGTCTTTCCAAATGAGACCCTAAACAATGTTTGGTGGCGACTCCTTCAAAGTACAAAAATACAAAGGTTCTAAAACCGCCCCCGTAGGAAGGGAAAGCAACGTACGAAAAATACCCGCCTACAGGTATGGAGTGAAAAAGAGATAAGTTTATCTCACTTAAAGGTATTCGGTTGTGTAGCATATATGCATATTAGTGATCAAGGAAGGAACAAGCTTGATCCTAAATCTAAGAAATGTACTTTCATTGTCTATGGTGGGGATAAGTTTAGATACCGCATATGCGATGATGAAAACAAAAAGGTGATCCGTACCAGAGATGTGATTTTTAATAAAAGAGTTCTGTACAAGGATAGACATGAAACTGACGCCAGCGACTCAGTATAAAGTGAGCCGATATTTGTTGATGAAGTTTATGTCCTATGTAGTATAATTACATAGTCAATTGTAAGGGAACCTCAACAACATGAATCCATTGGACAAATCACTATTCCATAGTCCAAAATGCCACAACCTTCTAGTCCAGCACCAATATTGAGGAGGACTACTCATCCACATGTGCCTAACAGAAAATATATGAATTATCTATTATTGACTGATGAGGGAGACCCTGAATGCTATAATGAAGCATGTCAGACCATTGATACTAGAAAGTGGGTGCTTGTAATGAAAGATGAGATGCAATCTTTAATCTCAAACCAGACATGAAAACTAGTTGAGTTACCCATAGGTAAGGAAGCCCTTCACAATAAATGGGTACATCGAGTGAAAAAGGAGCATGATGGTTCTAAGAGATACAAAGCTCGATTAGTAGTCAATGGATTCTAACAATAAGAAGGAATTGACTACAATGACATTTTTGCATCTGTTGTGAAACTCAATACCATCATAACAGTATTGAGTATTGTTGCCATTGAAGATCTTCAGCTTGAGCAATTAGATGGAAGACTGCATTTCTTCATGGGGATCTAGATGAAGAGATATATATGCATCAACCAGAAGGTTTCTTAGAAAGTAAGAAAGAAAATATGTGTGCTAACTTAAGAAAAGTTTGTATGGCCTAAAACAAGCCCCGAGACAGTGGTATAAAAATTTTGATATCTTCATGCACAAGGCAGATTTTCAGAAGTGCAACGCTGCCCACTGTTGCTACATTAAAACATATCAGTCCAGTTTTATCATCTTACTACTTTAAGTCGATGATACGTTAGTAGCACCCCAAATATGGATGATATTAAAAGGTTGAAGCAGCAATTGTCAAATGAGTTTGACATGAATGACTTAGGTCCAGCAAAGAAGATTCTTGGAATGCAAATTAAGAGATAAACATAAAGGTATTTTTCAGTTATCTCAATCAGAGGACATCAAACGTGTTTTACAGTGATTCAATATGAGTGACTCCAAGCCAGTTAGTACACCCTTGGCAAGTCACTTTCGATTATCCAAGGACCAGTCTCCTCGGACGTAGGAAGATAAATATTTTATGGCAAAGGTTCATTATGCCTCAGCCATTGGGAGTTTGATGTACGCAATGGTTTGTACAAAACCAAATATTTTACATGTGGTGGGAGTTGTTAGCAGGTTTATGTCTAATCCAAGAAAAGTTCATTGGGAAGCAGTGAAATGGATTTTAAGGTATCTACGAGGTACCACAAAGAAGTGTTTGTACTTTGGAAAAGGTGAATTAAAAGTACAAGGTTATGTCGATGCAGACTTTGGAGGTGAAGTCGACCACAAAAAGAGCACCACTAGCTATATATTCACAGTTGGAAATACAACGGTTAGTTGGATGTCGCAGTTACAGAAGATTATTGCTTTATCCACTATAGAGGTTAAATATGTAGCAGTAACTGAAGCCAGTAAAGAGATGATATGGCTTCAACCTTTGTTAACTGAGTTGGGATTCAAGAAGGAGAATAATGTTTTATATAGTGATAGTTAGAGTGAGATACACTTGGCAAAGGATTTTAGCATTCTATTCTCGAATAAATCATATTGGGCTTCAATATCATTTATCCAATCTTTACTAGAGGATGAAGTGTTAAAATTGGAAAAAGTTTAAGGAATTAAGAATCCGGAAGATATGTTAACAAAGGTGGTGACTATTGACAAACTAAAGTTGTGTTCCACTTTAGTTGGCATGCATGAGTAACATACGAGAAACTTTTACTCCATGGAGTAAAGTGTTAAGATAGATTAAAATTAGTCTTCAAGTGGGAGATTGTTGGATAATTAACAACCACCTTTGTAATTTCGGAAAAAAAACATGTTAGAGAGAGAGAGAGAGAGAGAGAGAGAGAGCGAGAGACAGGGAGAGCCCCCACCACAACCACCGGATCCCACCAAGGAAACGCAGGTTCAGCTAGCACGCTCTTCAACCACCACCGTCCACCACCCATCCCCTGACCAAACCCAAACCCAAACCCAAACCCACAAACCAACCTATGCAGAAACCTTACAAAATCAGCACCACCACTCCACCCAACCGAAATTCAATCCCGCCCAGTTAATGAACATTGTCTCCACTACCCCTCCATCCAACTATGACGCTGATATAGAAGCATTCATCAGCCTAAACCAGGAAGATGCGTCAAAAATCTCTGAAAAAATGGGTAAGGTCCCTCATTATAAAGGCGATAGGGAAGTCCTTCTCAATTGAGTATTTGAAGTCATCACTTCGGAGAATTTGGAAAATCACTCCACCACTGCAATCCATAGCATTAGGGAAAGGTTTTTACAATGTCACGATACCCTCGGAGGAGGCAAGAGAAGGTATCCTCTCGAAGGGACCGTGGTTTGTTGCAGGCCACATGCTCTTTGTCCAACCTTGGACACCAGGTTTCAAACCATCGCAAGCGGTCATCTCAAAAGCACCAGTGTGGGTTTCACTGCCGGAGTTACCAATAGAATTCCACACCAAACCAATTCTGCATAGAATTGCAAATGAAATAGGGGCTTTTATCAGAACAGATATGAACACAATTGAGCAAAACAGAGTAAGATTTGCCAGAATTCAGATTTTGCTAGATTTGGCAAAACAGAGGAAGGAAGCTGTATGGTTAGGAGCCTTCAAACAACCCATACACTATGAAGACACACCACAATTCTGTCACCAATGCAGCACCATTGGCCATGGAGATGAAAGATGCCCCCAGAAAAAAAAGAACAGAGAGATAAGCAAGAACGGAGGGAGTACAGGGGATGCTGATGGTGATCAAAATTTAGGGCAAGACGTGTCACAAGCAAAAAGGGTTGATAGAGAGGAAGAAGGGGAAGGCCCTTGGATTCATGTTTCAAAAAAGGCGACAGCGGGAAGTAAGAAAGGTGAAAGGAAAAAGGCTCCAAGAAACAAGAAAGCTGATTCGAAGTTTGCTGCAGAAGGTAATGTTGGAGAGAAAGGGGAGAAAAGACAAAATCACAACGGACAAAAGAAGAAACCAAATGGTCCAACGGGAAGGTATACGATTTTGGTCCAAAATGTTACTACCAAACTATCAGCCCAGCTGAGGAAAAAGGATCTCAACAAAGCCCAAAACAAGAAGCCCATCAGTGAAGTGGATCCAACCCTCAAAGCTATACGGGAAGTCCCAACGGCTAGCATTGATGCCTCAACTCCAAAATTAAATCACCTCCATCTAAGCCAACCAAAAGCTGCCCTTCAAATCCAATCCAAGCCGTCCATTTATCACCACCCCCCCCCTCCCAACAAATCACAGTCGTATGATCCCAACCTTTCACCTTCTCCTCAACAGTAAAACCTAATGAGGTAAATGCTCAAAAACCCACTATCCCCACTATCTCCCCTACCAAAAACACAACTTCTCCCGCTGAAACACAAAACCACCCAGAAAAACCTCAAACCAGGAAGAATGTCGAGCGAAGTGGATACGGAAATTTTCGATCTTGGAAGCGAGTCGGAGGAGGAAACAGACTTCACTAAACCACCACCATACATACACAGTTACTTCAATCGCCGAAACACACCAAACCCCAAATTCCTTCTTCCCTTCCAGCCTCTCCCACTGGATTACCCCTTTCCAATCATCGAACCCACTATAGATCTTTCTCTAACCCACTATGTCTGCAAGGAACCACCGATCCCGACTTTCCCGGAATTTCATATCAACAACATGAGGTTCACCCTCAGACTCTCGTCGCAATGGATAGACGTCAACCCATCGGCGATAAGTCAATTCATGCTGGAACCACACTGGCTAGATTTCCCATACCAGGATACGGAAATGTCGCCAAAAAAAGGAGGTATGATGATACCTGTCCATCTGCCGGATCTCAAAACGATCAAAGCTCTTTCCCCTATTCTGGAGAAATTCTTGCGCTGGTGGATGCTAAGCAAGGAGGCACAGAAGGGGCAGTTCATAGTACCACCAGAATTGGAGTTTCTATGCGACCCAATCCCAGTGCTACCTCAAGTCAGGAGGACTTGGCCATTGTCAGCAAGGAATCCGATCAAGGGAACCTTTGGGGAGGCAACAAATGCACTGATGGTACTTGCGACAACGGAAAAGTTCAACCAAGTGGAAATCAAAGTGATAGTAGTAAAGGAGGTGGAAGAAGGGGACTGCGAGATGGAACTGGAATTAATGGCAAGGAAGGAGATCCTATGGAGCAGGAGGAACAACGAGTTCATACACAAGATAGACCCTCTGACCAACAGGAAGATCAAGGAGTTCTCCAGAACTCGAAAAACACCTGATCCCATGATAATAGTTGCTTGGAATTGCAGAGGAATTGCCCGCTGGGGATTCCAATCAAATATCCTCCACCTCTTCAAGGAACACCTCCCCCAAATCCTAATATTAACTGAAACCAAAACCAGCCCCAAAAACACTAAAAGAATCATGAAGAAAACCCCCTTCGAGAAGTATGTGCTAGCTGAACCTTATGGCCTCTCTGGTGGGATCATAGTTATGTGGAACCCTGACTTCATCAATTTTCAGATGATTGGAAGGGATCTACACACTATTCATGGTATTGTGGAGGTAAACACTTCCCCCCCTTTTAAATTTTGCTTGTCTGCTGTGTATGCTAGTACTAAGTATAAAAGTAGATTAAAAACTTGGCATGACCTAATAGATATGTCTAAACAGATTACAATTCCCTGGGTAGTAATGGGGGATTTTAATGAAGTTACTTGTCAATCAGAGAAATTGGGTGGAAATTTGATCAAACAACATAGGGCAGATAGATTTTCTGATGCCATGAATGAATGTGGGTTAGTTGATGTTGGCTGTGTGGGTAGCAGGTTTACCTGGTTTAATAAACAGAAAGATAAACCCATTTACCAAAGACTTGATAGGGCTTGGATAAATATGCACTGGCTTAATCTGTTTCCTAACTCTACTGTAACTACTTTGCCTAGAGAAGCTTCTGACCATAATCCAATCAAACTGGTAACAGAAAAAATTGGTTTGCAAAATCATTTTCATCAAAATGTTTTCAAAATGGAACCATTATGGTACTCTGAACCATGTTTCTCAACCATGGTGGATGTTAATCTAAATGCTGATAACTCTGACTTGGTCAATAAACTCAATAATATCTCCAAAACCATGTCTTCTTGGGTTAAGGACAATATAAGAAACATTTTCATAAAAAGGAAAGTCTTATGTGCTAGAATCATGGGTATCCAAAGAGCTCTAGAACACAGGCCAACCAATAAGCACCTCTTGGACCTAAATGAGGATCTCTCTAATGAGCTAGGCCTCATTTATGAGCAAGAAGAAGCCTTCTGGATGGCTAGAGCTAGAACTAGTTGGATTGAGAGTGGGGACAAAAACACTAGCTTTTTCCATAAGTTTGTCATTATAAGAAGAAGAAGGAATAAAATCTCTAGCCTTAGATCAGAAGTGGGCCTGGAAATCCAAGGAGAAGATTTAGTGCCTCACATTGTTAATTACTTTACTACACTCTTCACCTCTAAACAGACCATTTCCCCCTATGAAAGCCACCACTACTCTAATGAGATCAGTATTGACCATGCCACTAATATTGAAAAAATTGGGAGAGCTGTGTTTGAGTTAGGACCCCTTAAGGGTCCAGGTATAGATGGGCTTCATGCTCACTTCTACCAACAACACTGGGGTGCATTGTGGAAAGACCTGTATAACTATGTGGATAAAGTGTTTCAGACAAAGTCTTTCCCTCAGTCCATTAATGATACCACTATCTGCATTATACCTAAGACTGCCCTCCCAAAAACCATCAAACAATTTAGACCCATAAGCCTGTGTAATGCCAGCTATAAAATAGTGTCTAAAATCTTAGTCAACAGGATCAGACCCCATTTGAAAGACCTTATCTCTCCAAATCAGAACATTTTCCTCCCTTGAAGGGGCTGTGAAGTTAACTACATTGCAGCTTCTGAAATCTTACACTCCATGAAAACCAAAAAAGGGAAATTTGGGTGGTTTGCTCTTAAGATAGATCTTGAAAAGGCCTATGATAGACTGGAGTGGAACTTCATTAGGTTTTGCTTAGCAAGGAAAGGTTTTGATAGAAATTCCACAGACCTTATTCTCAACTGTATTGCCTCTCCTGCCACCTCTATCATTGTGAATGGAAAGCCCTCCCCCTCCTTTAAAACCTCTAGAGGAATCAGACAAGGAGACCCAATATCCCCATATGTTTTCATTATCTGTATGGAGTACTTAATTAGCTGATATGATTAGTGAGGCTGCCTCTAAGGACAATTGGAAACCCTTCTATTTGAAGAGAAATGGCATCCCCATCATCCATTTGATGTTTGCAGATGATCTGCTATTGTTTGGAGATACCTCTGCCAAAAGTCTCAATGGTATGAAGGATGTTCTTAGGAACTTCTGGGACTGCTCTGGCCAAAAGATGAATAATTCCAAGAGCAAGATCTACTTTTCTAAACACACTCCCCAAAATCAGAAAGACCTTTTCTGTAATACACTAGAGGTCCAACCAAGCCCTGACTTAGGAACATATCTAGGGTTTCCCTTGACAGACAAAAGGCCAACCAAGAATCAAACTCTAGACATTTGCAGAAAAATCAAAAACAAATTGGCTTCCTGGAAGGCTAAATGTCTTAGCAAAGCTGGTAGGTTAGTCCTTATAAAGTCCACCTTGACTACCATAGCTAATTACTCTATGCAAGTTCTGTACTTACCAAAGAAAACCCTCCAGAACATTGACCAAACTTGTGCAAACTTACTATGGGATTCAGAACCTCAGAAGAAGAAAACCCACCTTGTAGCTTGGCTCAAAGCCTGTGGACCTTTAGAAGCAGGAGGTCTTAGTGTTAGATCAGCTGTGATGATGAATAAAATGTTAATGACTAAACTATGCTAGAAATTCAACACAGGAAAAAACTTAGCCAGTAGCATAGTTAAGGAAAAGTATGTTGACAATAGACCTTATCCTGCCCCCTTCTCAAAAGGGTCCCATATTTGGCAAAATGTTGGAAAGGGGTGGGACATGTACAAGAACCTTACTGCTTGGTGTATAGGGGATGGAACCCAGATAAAACTTTGGTTAGACAACTGGACAGGAAAAGGTCCCCTTAGATCTATAATACAAGGACCTCCAACCAGAGAAGAACTTGCCTATATTGTTAGTGACATTAGGAGGGATGGTCACTGGAACTTCAGCTGTATTTCCTTCACCCTCCCTACTGACCTAATCCAATGGATTCAAGCTATTCCCATCCCTCAATTTGGTAAGGATGCCCCCTTCTGCTCCCTTTCAAAAGGACTCCACTTTGACTCAAAAACAGCATACAACACCATTTGGAACACTCAATTCCCTGACACACACTCAAATGAAAAGTGGAGCTGCATTTGGAAAGCCAGATGCCCCCCTAAACTGAAAGTTTTTCTTTGGCTTATTCTTTGGGGAAGACTCCCAACTGCATCCCATTTATTCAGTTGACAGATTATCCCTAATGGAAATTGCCAGTTTTGTCCTAATACCCAAGAAGATATGGCACATGTGTTCTTGCACTGCCCTAGAGCTACTGAATTTTGGAGTAATATTGAGTTTCAACCCAAGTTTAGTCATCTTCACTCTGATTTTGAAAAATGGTTCTTAGATAATCTGAATGATAATGATTTATCCCTGATTTTGAACACCACATGCCAAACAATTTTCATCTTTTGCCTTTGGAGAATATGGAACAGAAGAAACTTATGGATTTTTCAAAAAGAAAACAAGAGTATTGAACCTTGGTGCCATCAAACAATATGGTTAGCTAAAGAGCATGGAAATATAGAGAGTAAAGGAACACAACAGATTAAACCAGTGCATTTGGACTCCCCTAGTCCTTCAAATTACTTTGTTAAATGTGATGCATCTTTCTGTTCCTCCACTCTCCTTGCCTCCTATGCAGTAATTTGCAGGAATGAAGACCACACATTCATGGCTGGAATAGCTGGCACCTTTACCACTACATCAGCTGCTACTGCAGAAACTCAATCTATCCTTATAGCTAGCTCCTGGGTCATCAACAAGACATGGCAGAATGTTACTATATTCACAGATTGCAAATCAGCAGTAGAACACTTAAACAATGACAACCCTCCAATTTCTTGGCTTTCTAACCTATATGCTAAATGTAGGGAGTTGCAAAGAATCCACGAGAGCCTCTGGGTGAAATTCAGAAGAAGGGAGCACATCATGGAAGCGGATTACGTGGCAAGGAAGGCCAAGGACCGGCTGAGTCTGTTGGATCAAGGCAGTGAATTAGAACCCCCCTGTTTAGCTACTGATATCTCAACAAACAATGATACTAATTTTTTGGGAGCATGCTTGCTTCAAAGTAATTGGGCGATATGTGCCCGTATTTTGACCTCCACAAGGAGTGGAGTTAGCTGAAAACTTGTTATGTATGCGCACTTTTAAGTATTTAAGTAATTAAGTAACTCATTTTCACCAAAAAAAAAAAAAACAACCACCTATCATTTTAGTTAAAAAAAATTTAAAAAGAAAAGAAAAAAGGAAGCAGTGTAATCCTTAGAATTTTTTTAGAATACATGCATGCATTGTCTTAAATTTGATAGGAAGGAAATGGTTTGCTAATTTAACAAGTTATCTTTAGCAAACTAAAAACTATATAAACGTAGGTTATTATTTGTAATAATCATCCCAAAACAAAAAGAAAACACAAAGTAGAGAGAGAAAAAAGCTTTAAGAGAATTTTTAGAGAAAAAAATTCTTTGGTGTAATTGGGGTGTCTATGTGTTGTGAGTTACAATAGGTGTTGTGAACACTCGTGTATTATTTATCTTTTCAGTAAAAGTTTTGCAGCGTTTTACGATATAAAAACACTTGTCGGATAATCAATTTATTTGTGTGTTATTTTGAATATTATTGTTATTCCTACTAATTTGATTAATAAGGAAAGTTGTATAATTTCCTAAAGTATTACTCCCTCCGTATTTATTTAAGAAATACACTTGGCCGGACACGAGTATTAAGAAAAAGAATTGAATGAAATAAAGTACTAAAACAAGTGGGGTTGGGAAGATATTTTAATAAGTAAAATAAGTGGGGACCATGTCATTTTAGGGGTAGGGGGTAAGGTGGAGTAAACTGTACTGAAGGTCCCTAAACTTTGCCAAAAGGAGCAGTTAGGTCCCTCAAGTTTCAAAATGAGCATTTAGGTCCCTCAAAATGGATGGAAAACGCTGCTTTTTGTTTTCCGTCACTAACGTCCGTTAAAATGCATTTAATAATATTAAAAATTATTAAAATAAAAGGAGAATTAATATACACGTAGATTAATGATTGAAAACAGATGATTTTGATGAAAATAAGCGTTTTCCAATTACTTAGCCTTTTCAACTTACTTTTTCAATGTGTACACGTGGAAACCTTCCAACTTCCCACTTTTTTTCTGGTTCCTTCCTAATAATGTTTTGGCGGTAATTTTTTACTGTTCCCAACCCTATTTCCCCCCTTTTCACTTCCGAGTAAATAGATCTGCAGGTCCCTAAACTTTGCCAAAAGGAGCAGTTAGGTCCCTCAAGTTTCAAAAGGAGCATTTAGGTCCCTGCGTTTGGATGGAATCCGCTGCTTTTTGTTTTCCGTCACTAACGTCCGTTAAAATGCATTTAAATTAAAAGGAAACTAAATAAAAGGCACTAAACGACAAAAAAACAGTTACATTTACCATTTACCAATAATTAAATAAAGGAAAATTCATTGCAGTTAGCTTTTTACAAAAATATAGCCGTTGAGGCTCTCAAAAAACAAAGTATTTAACATTCCATGCACATCAAAACAACAACAAAACACTTAAAAAAATAATTCTTTCTTCTCCATCTTCTGCTCTGTGTTTTTTCTCTGTTGCTCCACCATAGCTGACTCTTCTCAACATAAAAAGGTATTTTTCTGCCATTTTTTTGTAAATCTTAAATTAGCTTATTTTAACAATAATTAAACATATTTAGGAATAAATTATTAAAACGTAATTTATTTGCAGAATGATGAACAGGGCTATCTCTTTGTTCAACAATGGTGATAATGAACACCCTAAGAGGTGCTACTGTGGATTCACAGTATCCATTCAAAAGGCATGGACAAAAGAAAATCCTGGAAGGAGGTTCATTGCTTGTCCAGATTATGATGTTGAAACAAACAGAAGGGGTTGCATTTTTTTTAGATGGATTGATGAACAAGAACCAACAACTTGGCAAACAATTGTCATACTAGGGTTAATGCAAGATAAACAAAGCCTTGCTGCTGAAGTTGATAGTTTTAGGACAAAACTTAGTGAAGCTAACAATTATGCAAGGAAGAGGGAGGCAGACTATGTGATGAGCAAGATGAGAAGACCTGTTAGTGTGAAATGTGAAGTGTGGGTTGTAATCCTAGTGGTTCTGTTTTTTTTTATCTGGTTTGTTTTAAGTTAAGTGGGTTAAGTGGGTAGGTAAAATGTAATGATCTGCACTAATGAAATGTAATGAAGACTTTAAATTCAATAAAATCTAACCTCATGGTCTTTTTTCTAATCTTCTAGCCATTGCAAGATCCTGCAATGCTTGGCTTCATATTGTGTGTCCTTGACTTGGTTGAGTCTGTGACAATGGGAAGTCATGTGCAGGGAAGGAGTAGATGGTTTGCTCACCCCCATGATCAGAATAGAAAGCTGCAGGAGGTCTTTGCCTCTGTGGTGTGGGGAAGTGTTGTGATATAGGCTGCATTAATTAAAACAAATTAGGAACAAGTTGGCTTCAGTACAGTAAAGTAACATGTAAGAAAGAATTTGAGTATATTGAATGACTTACAGTAGCTATTCTTTGATACCCATTTGGGTAGGTATAAATACCCACACCCCTATTGTGCATTGGTATAGCTGAACTGGTTCTTGGGTGTTGTTGCTATGGTGTGGTCTGCTCTGCAGTAGCATGATTGTTGCTGTGTTGTTGTTGCTTAGGGGCATTCTTGCAACCCCTTTTGTTGTGGCCTATCACACCACATAAGCTGCATTTCATAGAACAACCTGTTCTCTTCAGCTTACCAGATGCAGTTACCTCTCCAACACCATATCTCCTCTTTGTTTTAGGTCTTCCATTGACCTTTTTCACATTTGGAGCCACAACAATGCTATCAGAAGTAGGCCACTCTTGAGGACCATTTAAAGGCTCTAACAAAAATTCATATGCCTTCATGTAGGTCTGTTTGCAGAAATATGCATTGACATATTGTTCTGGGTGGTCTACTTTATTCCATATAGCAACAATTGCATGTTTGCATGGAATCCCACTCACCTGCCATGCATTGCAACTGCAAGTATGTTGGTTCAGATCCACCACATACTTAACCTGTGTTGCACCTTCTCTTACTCCATAGCAAAACCCACCATCCCAGTATGCATTCCAACCCCTAGCCCAAATTTTGTGTTTCTCTAACTGAATTTGGATCCTAGGACACAACATTATCTCCTTTTTCCCAATGAAATCTCTTTTCTTATGCAGTCTTTCCATCAAACCCTCTCTGATATCTTCCAACATGGTAATAATAGGCTTGTGCCTTGCACTCAAGATGTATGCATTAAACACCTCACTCATGTTGTTGTCTACACTGTCACAACAAGATAATGGAGTGTAGAATGCCCTACACCATTTCTTGTAGTTCCTTTTCAGTAGGTCTTCAGCAGCTTCATGTCAAATACCCCTCATTACTTCAATGTTTTCATTGAAGTGATTTACTGTGTTGCTTTTTGCAATAGTCCAAAATTGTTTTCTGTACTCTAAACCACCTCCAAACACTCCCCTAAAGTTACAGTACACATGCCTTGCACACACCCTACTTTCAGCTTGTGGAAACACATTTGACACAGCAGCAAGTAAACCCTTTTGTTGGTCAGACATGAAAGTGTACCCTGCTCCTTCACTAGTGCCTAAATCAGTAGCTAGAAGTTCTAGAAACCAACTCCATGTGTCAGTGCTCTCAACCTCACAAACAGCCCAAGCCAAAGGGAACATTTGATTGTTTCCATCCCTCCCTACTGCTACTAACAATTGACCCCCAAATGGTCCCTTTAAGAAACATCCATCAAGTGATATGAAAGGTCTGCATCCTGCCAAGAACCCTTTCCTAAGTGCCTCAAAACACAAATACAGTCTGTCAAACACATTTGCATCCAACTTCAACTTCACTGTGTTCCCTGGATTGCTTCTTAGTATCTCAGCTGCATCCCTTGGGAGTAATGCATACTGCTCTTTGTATTCACCAACAATGAGTGCTTGACCCCTTCTCCTAGCCCTGGCAGCCTTGTCTTTGCTCACCCTTATACCCTTTTCTAACCAAATGGTTTCCTGAATATCTTGCACTCTCATGTAAGGGTTAACCTTAAACAGATTCTGGTAGTGTTCTGCAATCCAATGTGAAGTCATCTTCTTAATGATAGGTGTCCTACCATAAGTGTGCTCACTGACAAATGTTTTCACTGTAAATGACCTTCTTCCTCTCTCCCATGAAGCCCAAATTCTCCATTTACAACCTTTATCTTTGTGCTCACACTCTGCACAAACCCTAGTGGAATCATTTTTAGAAAATGGAATGTTTCTTCCTTTATCAATTGAATAATCTATGATTGCTTTCCTAAATGTCTTTGGATTCTCAAACTGTTGCCCAACATAAAAAGTGGCTTCCCTCTCTTCAGTTTCAGTGTTGTTTTGCTTCTGTTTCCCTCTCCCCCTCTTATGGTGTTGTGGTGCAACTAAGTAACCAACATCATCCTCATCTTCTGACTCACTAGGGCTGTCTAATTCACTGTATCCATCAAAGTCATCCCCCAAATTCAGACCACCTTCTACTTTACTTTCTGCTAGTTTTTTCAGCATTACTAACTCCTCAAAATAAGCCTTTTCCCTTCTCATATCATCAGATATCTTAGACCTAGCAGTGGCTAACTCATCATCATCTTCATCTGTACCCTCTAAATCATAATCAATTTCAGGTTGAGGCACATTTTGAGGTTGAATTTGAGGTTCAGGTTGAGTTTCAGGTTGAGTTTCAGTTTGTTTGGGTGGGAGTACTGTAAAAGGTGGTTCCACATAATCAGAATTTAAGTCAACCACATCAGTATTCAAAAACTCAAGGAAGCTACCTCTCCCTCCTCCCCCTCCTGCACTCCTGTTTAGGTTAAAGTTGTAGGTGGGTTTGATTTTATGTTCAATGTATATATGAATGCTTTTGTATTCAAAGAGTAAAACTAAGAAAGGGTCACAAGTACTACTATCAAAACCTAAAAACCTAACCCCATTCTTGAATTCTTTCCTAGGGTCCCAGAAATGTACTTTCTCTATATCATTATAACCTAAACTATCGACTAATTCCTTAACATATTTGTCATCTGCATTCTCATGGATGTAATCAAAGACATCCACCCTCCCCCCACTATAAACCATATCACCTTGCACAACCCATTCACCACCATGATGCACATATATGCAAGGGTTCAAAGTCAAATCATCAACATCATCTGATCAAAGTTAAACAATATCAATTAAAAAAAACAAAACTTTAAGAAATCAAACCAAACCAAAGCTTGAATAACAACACAAGAGATAACAAAAGGAAACATTTCATTCATTCATCATCATGATCATTCCAGTTTCATTTACAAAAGGGTAGGCTTCAACCCTAACATTTCAAACCTCAATCCACTATTGAGGGAGAAGCCTACGGTTAGATATAAACTACTGTCATAGCAGTGACAAATACCAAAAACCAACATTTGTCACATTCACAAAAACCTAATTGCAATGACAGTAGTAATGTAATTGTCCTTGAAAATTAAAAATAAAAAAAGCTATAAACAAGCTGGATCAACAAAAGCTTGACAAAAGAGGGGCCACCACCAGCGCCACCACCACCCACCCTGCATGGCCTCCACCACCAGCTACTCCTCCTCTTCCTTGAAAAGGAGGGGGAAGCCATCAAAGTAGACGGTCATGTCCTTGTCCAACCAGGCGTGGAAGTCACGACCATTATTGTCAATGATGTCCATGATGACCCACTCACGCAGCCATGCACGGTAGCATCCTTGAGGGTAGTGGTATGGGAGGTGGTACCGCAGCTTGGCCCACCGACGCCACTGCTTGCACACACTCTGCACAGCAGACTGCCCCTCCCAGTCCAGCCTGGTGAAGATCTGGGTGATTAGAATGTCTTGATGATGGCAAAGGGGGTGTGCCTCCCTTAAAGCATGGGCTCCTAAAGTCAAAGTAACGGCCAAAGTCAATAAAACAGTAAGTAAACCCTAATTATTATACGGAATCTAGATTAAAATACTTCTAAATTAAGAAACAATAGTTTAATCTAGATTAAAATAAACACCATTTTCAAGAAAATGCAAGCATCAATTCGAATTAATCAAACTCTGTTTTTTATTTAAGTGAATCAAAAACAGTAAGTGAAACCCTAATTACTACAAAATCTAGTTTAAATTACTACAAAATCAAGAACATGCAAGCATCAATTCGAATTAAATATTGGAAAGTAAAAACGGACGAAACCCTAATTCCAACTTCAATTGATAAATTATGCGAAATCAGCCCACGATTGTTTAAATTAACATATAAAACACCACAATCAAGATAATGCATGCACCAATTTTGGGAAAAAGTTACTTAACAAAAAAGCCTTAATTTATCATGGCTCAACTGCAAACATTTATTGAAAAAACCGACAAATTGAATGAAAATACCTTCGTCCCATCTTGATATTCTTGTTCTCTTCCTGGTGAGACCTTCCCACTTGGAATCAGCAGTCCTCTTTCCTGATACGCAAGAACCCATTTTTGCAGAAAACTCAGAGTAATAACTTCAAATTCTCTTAAGTGTTTGAGTGAGTAAATGGCAAAAAGACAACTGAGAGTGAAAATGGGGGGGGACCATATAAATGGATCCTATTTATAATGATATAGAGAAAGTACATTTCTGGGACCCTAGGAAAGAATTCAAGAATGGGGTTAGGTTTTTAGGTTTTGATAGTAGTACTTGTGACCCTTTCTTAGCTTTACTCTTTGAATACAAAAGCATTCATATATACATTGAACATAAAATCAAACCCACCTACAACTTTAACCTAAACAGAAGTGCAGGAGGGGGAGGAGGGAGAGGTAGCTTCCTTGAGTTTTTGAATACTGATGTGGTTGACTTAAATTCTGATTATGTGGAACCACCTTTTACAGTACTCCCACCCAAACAAACTGAAACTCAACCTGAAACTCAACCTGAACCTCAAATTCAACCTCAAAATGTGCCTCAACCTGAAATTGATTATGATTCAGAGGGTACAGATGAAGATGATGATGAGTTAGCCACTGCTAGGTCTAAGATATCTGATGATATGAGAAGGGAAAAGGCTTATTTTGAGGAGTTAGTAATGCTGAAAAAACTAGCAGAAAGTAAAGTAGAAGGTGGTCTGAATTTGGGGGATGACTTTGATGGATACAGTGACTTAGACAGCCCTAGTGAGTCAGAAGATGAGGATGATGTTGGTTACTTAGTTGCACCACAACACCATAAGAGGGGGAGAGGGAAACAGAAGCAAAACAACACTGAAACTGAAGAGAGGGAAGCCACTTTTTATGTTGGGCCACAGTTTGAGAATCCAAAGACATTTAGGAAAGCAATCATAGATTATTCAATTGATAAAGGAAGAAACATTCCATTTTCTAAAAATGATTCCGTTTAAGGTTAACCCTTACATGAGAGTGCAAGATATTCAGGAAACCATTTGGTTAGAAAAGGGTATAAGGGTGAGCAAAGACAAGGCTGCCAGGGCTAGGAGAAGGGGTCAAGCACTCATTGTTGGTGAATACAAAGAGCAGTATGCATTACTCCCAAGGTATGCAGCTGAGATACTAAGAAGCAATCCAGGGAACACAGTGAAGTTGAAGTTGGATGCAAATGTGTTTGACAGACTGTATTTGTGTTTTGAGGCACTTAGGAAAGGGTTCTTGGCAGGATGCAGACCTTTCATATCACTTGATGGATGTTTCTTAAAGGGACCATTTGGGGGTCAATTGTTAGTAGCAGTAGGGAGGGATGGAAACAATCAAATGTTCCCTTTGGCTTGGGCTGTTTGTGAGGTTGAGAGCACTGACACATGGAGTTGGTTTCTAGAACTTCTAGCTACTGATTTAGGCACTAGTGAAGGAGCAGGGTACACTTTCATGTCTGACCAACAAAAGGGTTTACTTGCTGCTGTGTCAAATGTGTTTCCACAAGCTGAAAGTAGGGTGTGTGCAAGGCATGTGTACTGTAACTTTAGGGGAGTGTTTGGAGGTGGTTTAGAGTACAGAAAACAATTTTGGACTATTGCAAAAAGCAACACAGTAAATCACTTCAATGAAAACATTGAAGTAATGAGGGGTATTTGACATGAAGCTGCTGAAGACCTACTGAAAAGGAACTACAAGAAATGGTGTAGGGCATTCTACACTCCATTATCTTGTTGTGACAGTGTAGACAACAACATGAGTGAGGTGTTTAATGCATACATCTTGAGTGCAAGGCACAAGCCTATTATTACCATGTTGGAAGATATCAGAGAGGGTTTGATGGAAAGACTGCATAAGAAAAGAGATTTCATTGGGAAAAAGGAGATAATGTTGTGTCCTAGGATCCAAATTCAGTTAGAGAAACACAAAATTTGGGCTAGGGGTTGGAATGCATACTGGGATGGTGGGTTTTGCTATGGAGTAAGAGAAGGTGCAACACAGGTTAAGTATGTGGTGGATCTGAACCAACATACTTGCAGTTGCAATGCATGGCAGGTGAGTGGGATTCCATGCAAACATGCAATTGTTGCTATATGGAATAAAGTAGACCACCCAGAACAATATGTCAATGCATATTTCTGCAAACAGACCTACATGAAGGCATATGAATTTTTGTTAGAGCCTTTAAATGGTCCTCAAGAGTGGCCTACTTCTGATAGCATTGTTGTGGCTCCAAATGTGAAAAAGGTCAATGGAAGACCTAAAACAAAGAGGAGATATGGTGTTGGAGAGGTAACTGCATCTGGTAAGCTGAAGAGAACAGGTTGTTCTATGAAATGCAGCTTATGTGGTGTGATAGGCCACAACAAAAGGGGTTGCAAGAATGCCCCTAAGCAACAACAACACAACAACAATCATGCTACTGCAGAGCAGACCACACCACAGCAACAACACCCAAGAACCAGTTCAGCTATACCAATGCACAATAGGGGTGTGGGTATTTATACCTACCCAAATGGGTATCAAAGAATAGCTACTGTAAGTCATTCAATATACTCAAATTCTTTCTTACATGTTACTTTACTGTACTGAAGCCAACTTGTTCCTAATTTGTTTTAATTAATGCAGCCTATATCACAACACTTCCCCACACCACAGAGGCAAAGACCTCCTGCAGCTTTCTATTCTGATCATGGGGGTGAGCAAACCATCTACTCCTTCCCTGCACATGACTTCCCATTGTCACAGACTCAACCAAGTCAAGGACACACAATATCAAGCCAAGCATTGCAGGATCTTGCAATGGCTAGAAGATTAGAAAAAAGACCATGAGGTTAGATTTTATTGAATTTAAAGTCTTCATTACATTTCATTAGTGCAGATCATTACATTTTACCTACCCACTTAACCCACTTAACTTAAAACAAACCAGATAAAAAAAAACAGAACCACTAGGATTACAACCCACACTTCACATTTCACACTAACAGGTCTTCTCATCTTGCTCATCACATAGTCTGCCTCCCTCTTCCTTGCATAATTGTTAGCTTCACTAAGTTTTGTCCTAAAATTATCAACTTCAGCAGCAAGGCTTTGTTTATCTTGCATTAACCCTAGTATGACAATTGTTTGCCAAGTTGTTGGTTCTTGTTCATCAATCCATCTAAAAAAATGCAACCCCTTCTGCTTGTTTCAACATCATAATCTGGACAAGCAATGAACCTCCTTCCAGGATTTTCTTTTGTCCATGCCTTTTGAATGGATACTGTGAATCCACAGTAGCACCTCTTAGGGTGTTCATTATCACCATTGTTGAACAAAGAGATAGCCCTGTTCATCATTCTGCAAATAAATTACGTTTTAATAATTTATTCCTAAATATGTTTAATTATTGTTAAAATAAGCTAACTTAAGATTTACAAAAAAATGGCAGAAAAATACCTTTTTATGTTGAGAAGAGTCAGCTATGGTGGAGCAACAGAGAAAAAACACAGAGCAGAAGATGGAGAAGAAAGAATTTTTTTTTAAGTGTTTTGTTGTTGTTTTGATGTGCATGGAATGTTAAATACTTTGTTTTTTGAGAGCCTCAACGGCTATATTTTTGTAAAAAGCTAACTGCAATGAATTTCCCTTTATTTAATTATTGGTAAATGGTAAATGTAACTGTTTTTTTGTCGTTTAGTGCCTTTTATTTAGTTTCCTTTTAATTTAAATGCATTTTAACGGACGTTAGTGACGGAAAACAAAAAGCAGCGGATTCCATCCAAACGCAGGGACCTAAATGCTCCTTTTGAAACTTGAGGGACCTAACTGCTCCTTTTGGCAAAGTTTAGGGACCTGCAGATCTATTTACTCGGGTAAGGTGTAGTTATGAAATTATTTATTTAATAGGGTGGCGGGACATAGGATATATTAGATAAATTATTTAATTAAATGGTATGGTTGATAAGTTACTAAAAATGGCCAGTGTATCTCTTAAATAAATACGGTCAGAAAAGACAAGTTTATTTCTTAAATAAATACAGAGGGAGTATTATTATAATAGGACCCATAAGAAGTAAGTTGATAGCGTTGAGTTTAAAGGTTTGTATGCGCCTTTGTTAGAAGTATATGCATATGCTGTTAGTACCTTATTACTACGTCAACAATGATAGTCCTTTCTTTCTCTTTCTTTCATTACTTGTAATTTGACCCACAAATCACATCAATTTGACAAGTTTTGATAGACTTCCACCATCTACTTCATATGATGAGACCTCATTTGGGTCCCTTCATTTTCCCTTCTTCTGATTCACTATTCATCCGGTCTCCAACACTAGGGTTTTCTTGGTCCCACTTCCCACATGCTTCGATAGGTCTTTAACTTGGGAGTAGGTGTTTGTTCAAATTAATCGATGGCGGATCTTCAACACGGTTGATTATAAAGATCGCATGTTATCATAATTAAAATGTGTTATAAGTAGAGTTGTTAAAATAGATTATGGGTCGGGTTTGGGTCGGGTCATCTCTGATTTCAGGATATAAACAGGTCGGGTTAGGTCGGGTCACTTTATAACTCATTTCACGGGTCAAATCATAACAGGTTATATGGTAAAAGTTGGGTTAAGGTCATTGTCGGGTATCGAATCGGGTTCGGATTATTATTCAGTCGGATCAATTCGGTTATCGGTTATCTTTTACTCGGGTGTCGTGTTCGTGTTCGGGTCATATAACGTCGGGTTAAAATCGATTTATCGGTTTTTTCGGGTCGGATACAGGTCGAGTTTCGGGTTACCTATTTTACCAATTTTTCGTGTCATGGTGGGTTACGGGTTCGGTCGGTTCAAGTCAGGTTTTCGAGTCGGGTCAGGTTTTGACATCTCTAGTTATAAGTCTATGCGTTACTCTTTTAATTGTGTCACATACATTTTGAGTCAAAAAATTATTTTTACTCTTAATGGCTCGAACGTCATATTTTTACTATGAAAATATTTAAATAAAGTAAATGATAAAAGAAACAAATTTTTATTATGTTTATAGTAAATATATATTTCCTGTTATCTTGTATATCAAAATTGTAAAACAGAATTAAAATATAATCTAATACTCTCTCCGTCCATTTTTATACTACTGCCTTCATATTTTAAAAAGAGATACACTTTTCTTAAACTGTCGTATTTCAAAAAGAGATACACTTTCCTTTTCAAACATGTTTTGGTCCCCATTTCCAATTATATTATCTCTCTTTCTTGTGGTCCCCACACTTACTCACACCAACTTTTTACTGTAATAAATAATTCAACTATTACCCCCACTTTCATCTTATTTTAATAAATTCAACTCACTCTCATAAAACTATGTGCCGGTCAAAGTGTCTCTCTTTTTAAAACACAGAGGGAGTAGTCATATATTATATTTCGGACGTCCCAAAATTATAGTCATGTTTTTTTTTTTTTTTGCCATTAAATTTCCCACTTTCCCATTTACTATATTAATTAAAAATCCATTGAAAACAAAACAAAACCGTCCGTTCTTCTCGAAGCCGGAAATAGTTCGGAGACCTTCTTCTGTCTACCCTTTGCCGAGCGGCTAAGCTCGGAGACCCAAAGTCTTTTAAGCGCTTTGAGACGATCTAAGAGAATGACTGGCTTAACGCTCTAACAGCCGGGACCTACAAGGCTAGTGAAGGAGTGATCTATCCCGGATTTTAGGCATTCCTGGACTGTCATTTCAACATGTATTCTCTTTCATCTGTTCCTTAGATATTGCACCATGGTTGACTTTACAATTTTTGATGCATTATATTACATTTTTCAATGTACTATATTCCCTTTTCCAATACAAATCAATTATACCAATATACTACTCCCTCCGTTTCTTTTTGTTTGTTACGTATTCCTTTTAGGGTGTTTCACAATGTTTGTTACGTGGGAGAATCTTTCCTTGTAAAAACTTATTATACTATCATTTTTTGTGCTAACTTATAATTTTAATTGGTGCAATTTTTTCAACTCATTAAATTTCTTTACAATTTCCCAAGTATGTTAAGTTAGCGGTCTTTGTGCTTTTCCATTATTGGTTCATTTTGATAAATAAAACAATCTTATTGGTTGTTGTAATGATTAGTTGATTGAGGTTTTACTTGGGTTTAGTTTAATAAAAAAAGAAAAATAATCTTTATTATACGTTAATAAACGTAGAAAAATCCAAACGTAACAAACAAAATGAGACGAATGGAGTATATTCTATTATTCCTTAAACCCATAAAAATGATCAAACAGGATTATAAAAACGGAACGGAAGAAGTAATATATTTTTGTGTAATTAAGAACATACGTAGTACATTAATATATAATATTATTTCTAATAATATATACTCCCTCCGTCCCGGAATACTTGACCTGTTTTCCTTATCGGGCCGTCCCTTAATACTTGATATGTTTCTAAAAATGGAAATAATCTAACAATATTATATTATTTCTCACTCCACCCCTATTAACCAACCTACCCCTACTTCATACAAAAAATAATTAAAAATTCAACCCCTACTCTCCCCCAACTCCACCTCTTAACCCACCTCCCACTAACTACATTAAAATAATACCCCACTATCAACAACTACCTATTAAATTAAATAAGTCAATTCAAGTTCCTTAAACTTTGTGCCGGTCAAACCGGGTCGAGTATTCCGGAAAGGAGGGAGTATGTGTGTACTCTATATTTTGATTTTTGCTAGTACCACGCATGGAGCATATACTTGTTGCTCAATATTCGTACACCAAACTAACTATTATATACAGTAATACAGACATACAATTGATTTTAACATACCCACTGGCCAATGGTGGGATTATTTGGTTATAAGCTTCTTTAATTTAAAAAAAAAAGGAAAATCCTGAGAAAGAAGAAGAAAAGTTTAAGGAGGAGTAAATGGAAGAAGTTTAATTTGCTAATTTGCAACAATGTATTACTTTGTTTTTTTTTTTTTGATAATTAGTTTTCATTGCATTTAAAAGCTTTAAGGTTTAGAGCCATACAGACGTAAGAATTACAACGAAAAACAACTTTTTAGGCAATTAACATGAACAAAAATTCCAGAATTCGTTTACTAAAACCATACAATGAAATCGTCAGCTATGCTAAGACCTTGTTTAGCCAAACAGTCCGCTATAACATTTGAAGCACGACTTTTGTGGATGATCTCAACATTGCTGCTAGTAGTTGAGGAGTTGCGTATGAAATTCAGAATATAGTGAATGTTCCATGGACCTTCATCTTTTGAGGTACACCATTTAACAGCTTTTGTCGAGTCGATTTCAACTATCAGATTGTGAGAATGGATATTGTTGCAGCTTAGTGATATTTTAATGGCTCGATGAATTGCGTACACCTCTGCAAGGTTTATCTCCATGGAGGGTATAGGAGAGGAAAAGAGACATAAGAACTTTCCTATAGTGTCTCTTAGGACCCCTCCAATAGTAGATTTCTGAAGAGATGGATGATAGGAGGCGTCCACATTCCACTTTAACACATCCCCCGAAGGAGGAGACCAAACAACCATGGAGATGAGGGCAGCAGACCCATTCGCCACCTTCTGCAGACCCCAGCAAAGGTAATATGGGTTCCTTAAAACATCATCCAAGTTGTATGGGATGGGGTCACCCCACCCATTAATCCACCAACTAAGACGGAGAAGTACGAGGACTTGAAGTTGCAGTAAAGATGAGTAGGACTGTTTGAATATTCTCTCATTCCTTTCTTTCCAAATTTGTCCATAGAATGATGGAAAATCTAGCGAGCCATACCTTTTTGAAAAAAGTCTCCTTAAATGGGGAAGACCATTTAATGAAAGCACTTCTCAAGTTTGAGGAAAAGGCCCATTGGATCCCCCATAATTTAAGCCACCGGGACCATAACTGGCACACGAAAGAGCAGTGGATGAGAAGATGATTAGAGGACTCTGTGAACGTGCCACATAACACACATTGTGATTCAGAGAGATGACTAATTCCTTGATGAGACAAATTTTCTCTTGTATTGATTTTTCCATGGATAGAAAACCATACGAATAGTTCAATACGATGAGGAACGAGACCCTTCCATAGACCTTTGACAGGTGCTACGTGAGAACTAGATGATGATTTTGCTACTTCGAATGAGAACGATTTAACGGTGAATAAATCGGATTTGTGAGGAGTCCAAATAAAGGAGTCAGGAACTTCCGGGTTGAAATTAACTCGATCGAGAATTAAGGGAAGCACTATCCATTCATTCGTGTCACATGGCCTAAAATCCTTGCACCAAGAGAAGGACCAGTCCCATTTTCTTCCCTCCTAAAAGCCGAATGTGGATATAGTGTTGTAGACACCTAATTTGTGTCTCCCCTCTGGGATGATGACGATACCATTATCCTTACTAGGTGATTTGAATAACTCCAGGCAGAAATCCCAATTGCTAAGAACATTTCCAAATTCAAAATCCAAAATCCAATTCGCGAGGCCGTTCCCCTCCCGGAACTCGGTACAAAATACAAATTGGTTTTACTAGGCTTTTTCCACTCAAAATCATATAAGGCAAGTCAAATTCGGGCGCCGACCCACAAAACCGAGCATGCCGGGCCCCGTCCCGTAAAACCGGAATTCAAAACCCGAGAAAGGCTTGTTTTTGGACGCAAAATAATGCCTTAACCTCCAAGAAAACACAAAACGCCAAGCCTAGTACTATTCATACAAAGGTACAACACTACAAGACGAAACAAGGACGGAGCCCGCGTCCTTGCTTTGGCGGCATTCACGCCACGTCACCAGCACCCAGCGCTGCCTCGGCGTGCTGCGCTGGCGTGTGCTGGCGTCTTGCACCCATTCCTCCTATAAATACCCCTCATTTTCAGCATCAAAAAGAAGGGGAAAAATAGAATACAACGTCGTAATACCGACATTACACCTCAAAATACAAATCAAAAACCCTTCAAAACACATACAAAATCTCTAATTCTAAAGCAATTGGGAGCTCTTGCCTAAACCTAAATAGGTAAATCCGAATCCCACTCTAATCAATCATGTTGTTTTAATTTCAAAATGATTAGCAAGTTGGCATTTTTAATACCACTTGCAACAATCATTCATGTTTTTCAAAAATCCAAACTTTTTCAAAATACAAAAATGCAAACTTTCAAGATTCAAGGATGTTCAAAGTTGTTTAAAATCACCTCTTTGAACTAGAATCACCTTCAAGTATGGAGTAATCAAAGATGACACCTTTTTAACTTTTAAAAGTTTAGTCTTTTGAGATTCAAAACTCCATTTTTCAATATACAAGTTCAAGTTTTCAAATTTCAAGATCCTACCATGTTTAGGGTTGTTCATGACTACTTCCCTAAACTAGGATCCTTTCAAGTGAGAGCATATCAAAGGTCTAGTCTTTTCAACATTAAAAGGCCCGACCTTTGAGATTCAAGCCTCTTAATTTCAATTATTTCAAGTTCAAAGTTCAAGTTTTTCAAGTTCAATACTTCAATATTCAAGCTTTCAAGTTCAATACTTCAATATTAAAGTTTTCAAGTTCAAGTTCAATATATTTGGATTGAGCAACCTCTCCCAAGTTGAGATTTTTGGCTTTGAATTCGTGTCGGGCGCACTTATTTTTAAGGAGCCGCTTGGTGTTCGAATCTCATGTGCCCAAGTACAAGTTTCAATTATGCACCTTTCAATTCCGTAATTTCAATATCGCACTTTCAATTCCGCAATTTCAATATCGCACCTTTCAATTCCGCAATTTCAATATCGCACTTTCAATACCGCAATTTCAATACCGCAATTTCAATACCGCAATTTCAATTCCGCACTTTCAATTCCGCATCTTTACTTGCCTAGTCCATTTCTAGGCAATGTGGACCTACTCCCTAGTCCATTTCTAGGGGGTCTTGTATTTACTAATTCCGCACTTTATTAAGTATTGTGATGTTGCTCTGTTTGCTTTATTTCTTTCATCACCGCACAAGCTAAATACAACAAAATACAAGGTTACATCACGCTTAACAAAGATAATTTCTTGGACAAACCGGCCTTAGGTTCCTTTAAATCAATCTTTAAAGCAAAGTGACTACCATACAATTAGAGATTCTATTTGCTCTAAATTCAAACCCACATAGTCTAATCTAGGGTATATTTTCGAAAATGTTGTGCCAACGTACTTGAATATTTCTAAAGCTCGCGGAATAAGCATTTCGTTCCCGTGCCCGGATCTCACCCATCCGTTTCGAGGATTCAAAGCCTTATCCAAAAAAAGAGTCACTTGCGGTCTTCCCAAACGAGACTTTAAACAATGTTTGGTGGCGACTCCTTCGTGGTACAAAAATACAATGGTTTTCTAAAGAACCGCCCCTCTTGTAGAACGGGAAACAATTGCACACAAAAAAAAACCCCTACAAGTGCCATTGGGGTTTGAATTTAGTCTAAAATCCTTGGGCATTTGGCTTTTAATGTGCATTCACCCAGCCAAAGATCGTGCCAGAATAACGTGTTAGTTCCCATTCCCACTTGCTTCCTGGTCATGTTTTGCACAAGGTTTTTTGAAGCTTCATTCTTGAGCAACGCGGAGCATACTCCTTTCCACGGCCCACCTTGTTTAGGGGTCACTAAATCACATAACGAGAAGAAAGGCCCTTGTTTATATTTTATTGAATAACATGCCTCCATAATTCCTTTGGTTCGTTGAGATAGCGCCACAACCATTTGAAGAGTAGCGCAAGGTTGTGGTGATATAAGTTGCCTACGTTTAGGCCACCAAATACCTTCGAAGGTTGGATGGTACTCCATGGAACTAGAGGGATTGCTTTGCGTCCCGGCGAGCCACAACCATTTGAAGAGTAGCGCAAGGTTGTGGTGATCGAACGTTTAGGTTTTGAAATCATATGATTTAGATTGAATCATTAACTAAGAAATAATCATACCTATAAAAATCATGTTGACTTTGAAAACAGACAATAAAAAATTGAAAAATACTTTTGTGGTTTTCATATTTTGGTTTTTAGTTTTGTAAAAATAGAAAACAAAAAACGATACAAAACAGGCCCTTAGATAAAATAAATTTTGAACACAAAAGAAATTATAGTATGTATAATTTTAATAAATATAAGTTTAGATTAGGCTATGTTTGGTTCATCTGAATTTGACTGAAATTAACTTATCTGAACTTATTTTTGCTGAAAATAACCTAATTTTGTGTTACATTGTCTTAAAATCTTACATTTACTTAACTTAAAATTATATTAATTTATATAAAATTGTGTTTATTAAATAGGTCAAAGTAAGTTAATAACTTGAAACAAATAGACCATTAATAAGATAAGTTGGAGATAACACAACCTAATATTTCAAACCTTTCTCAAATATTTCATTTAAAGAATACTGATATACTCCAACAGTTAGATAATGATGTTCCAATTTAAGTTTTTAACACTATTCATAATTGAAGATAATATTCTAAATCAATTCCAATATCTTAGGAAAAAAAAATTAATGTGGGGTCTTGTTTGATATGCCTCAATGATATTTTTAACGATATCAGAATTTTATAATTTATAATATTAACATAGGTATTTTCGGTCGTTGACGAAAAATAAAATTTATAGATTCACCTACCTAACCGACTATATGAGCTATAGTGGTAAGATTGGGATCGTCCCAAGGAAACGGAGTGAAGTGAGTTTGCTAGTTAAGCTAGTTTAGGACGGAGTTTGAATTTGATTATCAACTGCAAAGCTATGCTATCAAATGATTTATGCAATAAGGGAAAGCGTCAGGGAATTGGGGATAGACATAGGGCAAATTAGGGGAAGGGCGAAGTTTAACACATACTCATGATGCAATGACTTGACACATAGGGGAAAAACAACGAATGACGCGCTCGCCACCTCTAGGATAGAACGCGCTTAGCTCTCTAATCTAGGAAGAGCTCTCGCATAATCCTAAGACTAACCAACTAGCAATTGAAACCAACTCTTCACATGCAACATAGAGATTCACAATCTCTTTCCAAATGAAAATGAAGCACTCCAATCCATCCTAATTGAACTAGCATTTGCAACTACTAATTCATTAGTCATGGAATTCCTAGCATCAAATCAGAATTTAATCACATCAATAATCATGAATCATCCTTCAATTTCCCCCAATTCAATCCCTAGTTTTCCCCCTATCCCTAACTAGAAACTACTCGCTACTCATAGTTTTAACTAAGGAAATCAAAGATTGAAGGCAAGTAGACATTGAATTGAAAGATTGAATTAAGAGAATCAAAGCTAGAATTCAATTGAGGATCAAGTGAAAATAAGAATCAACAAAAACTATCATCAAAGCAATTGAACAATTAAGAACTTAAGAAGAATAGTAAAGCATTAAAGATTGAATTGAAATTGCAATAAAGAATTCAAGAGTTGAAAAAGAATTACAAGTTGAAGCTTCCTCCAATTTGAAGTTTCTCTCTCCTTATCCAAAGCTTGAAATGAAGGAAATAGTGCCCTTGGTCCAAGTATGCATATAATATTAAGTCTAATAAATGCGGTTCAGTATTAATTAACAAGTTAATAATTCAGTGAGATCAAGTGAGCTGAATGCCTAGCTAGAGGCCGCTTCAGTTCAAGTGGAATTAATGATATTAATCCACAGCTTACTCTTGACTGAACCCGTAGGGTCACACAAATAATACGTAAACGGATCAAGTATTTAAAGGCATTAAATACTCCATCTATGGATATTCGGAATTGACGGATCTTGGTTTCAGTGGGAGCTGAGATCGTCACAAGCAAGAAATGAATACTCCGGAAACGATGATATTGCCGGAAACGGAAATATGGATCGTATCGGAAATATAAATATTATCCAAGTCGTAGATATTACCGGAAACGGAAACATGGTACGTATCAGAAAATATTATCGGAAATGGGAATATTGCCGGAAACGGAAATATTGTCAGAATCGGAAATATGATCGGAATCGGAAAATAATTCCGGAAACGGAAATATTAAATATTTGTTCGAAACGGAAATTAATTCCGGAATCGGAAATATTAAATATTGTTCGTATCGGAAATGAATTCCGGAACCGGGAATTTAATCGGAAGCGCATCGGACGAGGCCTGCCGGACGAAGGCCCAACACGAAGCCGGGCCATCGCCCAGCAAGCCAGCGCGCCACAAACGCCCCAAGCCAAGGCAGCGCCCAGGCCCACCGCAAGGCAGGCCCAGCGCGCGCCAAGGCCACGGCAGCGTGTGGGCCTCGTGGCGTGGGCTGCGAGCTCACAGGCCGCGCGCGCATAGGCGCCCCTCGTGGGCTGCCGTGCGTTTGTGTGTGTTTGTGTTCGTACACGAATCCTAAAGCTATTAGGATTTGATATATGATTAAATTCCTAATCCTAAAAGGATAAATTAATTAATTAGAGTTCTAATAGGATTCTAGTTTAATTAATTCGTATCCTAGTAGGATTCCAGTTCCCTTTCCATAGCTCTATAAATAAGTGCCTAGGGTCATTATTTAGAGTGACAATTGAAGTATTCAAAAGGTAAGTTTTTGATAGAAAAATTCAGCCATACACTTGCACTAACGTAGCCGAAAATCCTAGTACCTTAAGGGCGATTCTAGTTGGTCAATCTTGAGGCGGATCCGGACGTACTGTGGACTATCTACGGAGGGACGACACTTGGAGTCCTAAAGACTTGTTCTTGTTCGGTTCGGGCGCAGCTAGGGAGGGCACGCAACAAAGTGTATGCACCTAAACTATGCTAAATGATTATGTGTAAATAATATGCTTTCCTGGCTTTATGGTTTTTCCGCATGATTTATGTTTTGTCATATGAATCATAACCTAACAGTGGTATCACGAGCCTCTTATTATTTTCATAATCTAAATTGTATAAACATGGTTAAATATTACAAATTTGCAAGGAATTAAAAGGGGTGATTAATTTTCGTAATTGTTAATTAATTGCAAATTGCGTTTATTTAATTATATGTACGCAGTTTTACGGCAGTTTCTTCGTTACTCATCCAAATCGAGTGATTTTTGTGTCAATTCCGCATGTAAAAGGCATTCTAAAATTTTGACAAAAATTATTTTTTTCGGCCGAACCCAGAATTCCCAAATTCCCAGAATTCCCAAATTCAAGATGTTAAATTAAATATTTGCGATTCTTGTTGATAAATCTTGAATTTTTGATTGACCTACAGTATATGTTTAACAAGTTTGAATGCCTAGCCTTGTTAATTATACAACCTAATTTGTAATTATGATTAATTTGTTGAAATTCGAATAATTTAGAATTGATTTAATTTTCATAATTAATTAATAGTTTAATTAGGTATCTATGATTAAAATCCACCATAAAAATTGTTAATTTATGTTAAATTTTTAATTTTATGACCTAGATTTGAATCCATGTTAATCGGAAATTAATTGATTAATAAATTTTCGATTTTTCGCCATAAAATTATGAAATTAATATGTTTTATTAATTTGTCATTAATTTTGAATTAAAAATTTTAAATTTTTATGAAAATGCTCATTAATGTTGCACGCACAAAGCAATGGAAGCTATGTGTTATCCTTAAGGGGTGTTGTATAGTGCGGGCACGCGACGACGAGCAAGGGAGCTCGTCGCCCGTGCGGTACGAATGCAGCGAGCAACATAGCGCATGGCGCGCGCACGAGGCAAGGGAGCCTATGCGTGTGTGCCGTATGTGCTATACAATGGGCGAGGGCGACGATGCAAGGCATGAGCGACGAGCAAGACGCGTGTGGGCATCGATGCTGCCGCGCCACAGCGCCCCTGGCTCGCCCAGGCAGCAAGCAGAACGCACGAGCAGGGAGCGATCCCTCGCTCGGCACGCGCTGGCCTGCGCAGCAACACACGACACAGCACAAGGCTGCGCGCAGCGTGGCTAGCTGTGGCGTGTGGCTGTGTGTGCTTTGTGCTACGATCAATCGAGCGGGGCGCGCTGCCTCGTAGCTTGATGGGGTTTGGGCGCAAGCCCAAAGTGCCTCGTCTTGCGACGATTGGTACGTTTTGATTTTAATTTTAATTTTCAGTTCGGAAACGATTTTAATTAATTTTAAAATTCGAAATTTAAATTGTTTTCTTGGATTTTAATTTTGAATATTATAATTATTATAAATTTTATTTATACTAATTATTTTACTAAAGTTAAATCTTGAATTAATTTAAATTCGTTTAATTCAACTGAAATAAATTAAATTAATGGATTCGATTATAAATTTATATGAGCTTTAAATTTTAATTAAATTTGTATGTTTCCTGTTAGACTAGAAATATATTTTTATGTTTAAAATTAGTAAAGCATATGAATTTATTGGTTTAAGTGGGAGCATTTTAGTCATAAACTCTTGATTAGGTCTACAAATCCCTTAAGGTTAAACAACTTGATTAGAATTAATAAGGACTGAATAATTGGTAGATTATTGGTGCCCTTGATTAATTGCTGCAAATATTTATGTGATGCATAACGTGTTTAACTAACCAGCTATATGGGCCATTCATGATAATGAATGGGTGAATGGTATATATTATATATGTACTGTTTTCCAGGTTATGAAGTGACTAGTATGGCCCAAATAGGATAGAAAATATGGTCTGCGTACCATTAATTTGAATGTAATTGGTCTAAAGTACCAAAATTGTTTTTCAATTCAAATATGGTCTGCGTACCATCAAATAGTTGTAATTAGTTTAATTATAGCTTATCCTATTTGAAGAAAATGGCGCCTCCCACGGAGATTTTCAAGACGGACTTTGAAGTTGAAGCTTCAAGATGAAGTCGGGCCATACTAGATCACATTTATCTTATGCATGTTTTAAGTTATTTATTGCTTTTAAATATGTCTTAAATATGCATGAGATCAAAGCTTGATTATGTTGCATGATTAAGGATTTTAGTTCACTTAAAATCTAACCAACATAGTAAGAGCTTTAAGTTCCAAACTTAAAAATTGAGTTAAAAGGTGCCATGCCAAAATAACACTTACTTGGATATCCTTTCTTCATCGATCTTAGTAATAGTTTTCCGCCATAGCGAGGTGTTACTTATCGATACTAAAGGGGTAAGGTACATAAATAAATTGTGAGTACATGTTAGTTTTGGTGAAACTCAACGATATAAGTAAGGAGTCCTTTTATGTCGTGGCAAAATCGATAGGTTTACCTAAAAAGTTCTTAAACGTGTCTATCAACCAAGAATAGTTTCTAGACTATTAGCAAAAGGCTTTTGCTTACCTAAAAGATTTTAGAATTAAGTCTAAATACATAATGTGCTTAATTCTTCAATGGGTTTTAGGATCTTGGAATCATTTTATTCACACCTGCCGGAACAATAAATTCGAATAAAATGCTAATAACTTGTTTAAATTGCATGATTGCTTTAATTTTCAAGTTATTACTCATGATAAATGTTTAGACTTTGCATGCTTCAATGTATGTTTTAATTATTGTTTATAATTAAATATCTTGCACTGCAGTAAATCCTTTTAGAAAGGTAACAGTAAATTTCCTCGATTGGTAATGAATCCAAGAACGATTCACGGAAATGAGAGAAAATGAGCAGTTTAAAATGTACGTTTCTTTTAGCGACTTTTATGGTTGTTTTCGAATATCAAAGTCGAATGGCGAACTTATTGGTGCTTGTGAATTCAAAATACAATGTAGTTTTGAGATCATAAAGCATTGAGTTTAAACGCTCAGCTTTACCAATAGATCGATGCTTAGAGAACTTTAGTAGCTTCTGGTAAGATCATCTAGTTGAAACAGAATATTCAACATAAATGGTAAGAACTTTGTTGGAGTGACATTGGTCATGTCTAAACAAAGTATAAAAGTCAACACTAGAGAATTCAATTCTTAAGGATATAAGAAAGGGTACAAGAAATAGGAAAACAAAGGAACATATGAAAGGAATTTACAATTCCGTTTCTACCTGCAAGTTTATGTTTAAAGAAAAGTGACCTAGCAATCAAACTTCCTTGGTATCATATACCGCTTGAAGTTCTTACTTCGGTAATAACTCAAACAATGGAAGCTAGGCTACACTAATGGCCTACAAGTGGGAAATGAAGCATGGCAATGCTACATTAGTTGTAGGGTCATCTAGTTTGTTTTAAGTCCTTTCAAAGGCTGGAACTTAATGGCTATTTTGTTCATAATCAGCATACCTGAATTTCTGCTTCAAACACAAAAGACTCACATTCAGAAGAACGAAAACAATGCTTATTTGTTTGTTTATTTGAATTAAATGGTCACTTACAGTTTGAGTCAATATGCTTGATTAAAAACAAACAACTCTTTAACAATAAAAACTTTGCTAGGTTCAAATCAAACCCTTGATTTGAGTTCCACTAATCTTTGGCATTGTTACTTAGACCATATCAACAAGTTAACATTCAAAGGATCTATTTTGATGGACTTTTGAAAGTTGATTGATTTCTAGATCATTCAAGACGAGGTAGTCTTACTTGTTGAAAGTAACAAAAGACATGAACTATTGTTAGAACACCTAGACAATAGAGTTCAAAGCTAAAGAAATATTTTATGACTTTATATGGATTTGAGTATAGGTTTATTTACTCAAAGTGATATAAGGTTGAATATTTTTGGGTAGTTCAAAGATTCAGAAGTATAAAATCCACATGGCAAGAAATCATAAAGATCTAGGATAGATCATGTTGATGATTACTTGAGACAAAAAATGATCATCAATGATTGTGTGTTGTAATTTCACGATCTATCTCCATAAGATATGGCATATCTAAGTTGGAACGATTGAAGTCAATTAGTACTTGATTTGATCAATGATGAATCATAAAGACTTTTCCTATAATTTCTAAAACAAAATGCTCAACTACCACCAAACTAAACCAAATTCGTCAAAGCTATTGAAAAGTAATTTCAGAATATCTTTTCATAATATATCTAAAGAGTTCCTAAACTCAGTGGGAGCTTAGTGTTTGTTATTCAACAAACTAAGGCCCAAGTATTGATATATGTTCATTGTGATTTATTCAAATGAGACACAAGGGTATTGTTTCTACCACGAATTTTTGAGAACATAATGTTTGTTTGTCCAAATAATGTCCTTTTGGGATTCGTTTCCAAAATGACAAGTGGGAGAAAATAGACCTCGAAAGTCTTCGAGGCGAACAACAAACATAAACGGACTTTCCAGGAGGCTTTTCGAAGTTCTTCAGAAAATCCGAACTTATTCCTTAAGGACTTTAGAAGTGGCTTTAAGAATAGACATCTCTTAGAAGACTTTACAAGTGCTTCAAGGAGAACGGAATACTCAAAGGACTTTCAAGTGGCTATTGATATTCTATTGTTTGATGTTCTATACCCAAGTAGGCATAGAGTTCAAGTCATTGAAACTATAAGATTCTTCTATTAGATAGTGAAGAAACATAGAGTTCAGGTCAATGAAACTATGAGATTCTTCTATTAGATAGTGAAGAAACCTACAACTTGCAGTCAAACTATTATCATGTAGATTAATGAGTTTATGACTTGTAAGAAAGCTATGACGAAATATAGATTTCCTAAAATGGTTAGAGGCCATATATAGACTCAAATGTTTTAAATGGTTAGAGGCCATAAAACATACTCAATGTTTAGATGACAAAATTGAAATTTTGTTGATTTGCAAGAATAGTTTCACACCTATTGGTTGCAAGTTTGTTTTAAGGATAAAAACCATAAAACATGGAATTATGTTCACACACAAAGCTAGATTAGTTGCTAAAGGTTACAAGCAAATTCATGGCATGGATTGTGTTGAAACCTTATGCATAATCTTAATGCTCAAGTCTATAAATCAAGCAATAATTACATATTGGTACATATGACAATTGGATGACAAAACGTATTCCTCAATCAAATGTTGGAAGAAAACTATGTACATGGCATGTCATAGGATTTGTGGATCCAAATAATGCTTGAAATGAATGCTAGCTTATGAAATCTAAGTACAGATTTAAGCAAGCAATTGGGAATTGGAATTGTATTTTAGTGAAGCTAATAAGTATTTTAGTTTCATAAAATGTACATGATTCTTATAGATATATAAGAAGTTTAGTGGGAGTACATAAAACTTAATTGGTCCTATGTGTATCACACACATATCTCTCTATTGTGAAATAACATTCAAATGCTAATGACTTAGGTTTGAAATTATTCATCAATGATGGACCAAGGCGAAACTTAGTACATACTGGGTATTAAGATCTATTTACAAAAATCTTATGATACTGTTTTGGATTAAGTAATGGCATTTACTAAATCAAACACGAAAGACTCCATTGGAGATATTCGACCCATATGGATAAATCTAAGTAAAGAATGGTTGAACTATGTATAAGCATTTACTAAGTTAAACATCAAAGGATCTAGATTAGATTCTTCACCTATATTATATGTCAAAGAATTTAGCTGGATTCAGTATCTACTGAAATTGAATGAGCTAAAGTTACATGAATAGAATTCAATTGAGAATTATTCTGCAAAAGAATTTATCATGTATGATATAATATGAGGGTCGCCAAAAACGTATCGTATGACTTTAGGCATGACGAACATATACCAATCTCTATTGATCTAAGTGAAGATCAACTAGATTGAGATCAAGAATACTTATGGTACTTGAAAAGGTACATAGGAATAGTTCTTGATTCAAAGAAATAAAGATATGCTAAATATTGATGCTACACGCATAAACACTGGCAAAGTATCAAGCAAGACCCTTTGGAGTTAACCATTGATAAGGACGAGCTATAGAGCATCGTGTTTTGAAATGGCAACATGGATTGGAGACCATGAGTTGTTGCGTGGGAAATTAAAATATTAATTTCTATGTTCTAAGATACAGCTGGAAAGTATTCCACATATCTGTGAACTGCTTGGATAAGTAAATCCAAACAAAGCATCACTAGCAACCTAAACAGTTGAAGTAAAAGTACTTATTGCCTAAGAAGCAATAAAACAGAGTTGTTTATATTAATGAGTTCTTCATTGAACTTGGGAAGATCACATGTTTGTTGACTTAATGGTTCTTCATTGCAAAATGCGTAGAACCACTATTGTAGCAAGAAAGACTAGATCACAAAATAAACAAACTCGAAAGATCTTATCATCCTATCTCGAAGAACATTCGACGAAAGGGATATTAAGATTGGAAAAGCATGATAACTAAACCTATGCAACAAGTGAGAAACAACACTCACATTGTAGCACTGGAAATCAAGCATAGCTTTGAATTCCATGAACTGTTTTAGAAGATGGGTTTGAGGCCCATGGTTGTAAAACATTGGGGTTGAACATTTATCATATATGAAATGTATTTTCATATTCCATTTAATCTTGGTTTAGTATTAAATGATGAGTCCCTTCAATTTGACGATATATTCAAGATAGACTGTCAGGACCAGTCCTGTGACTAATAAATGTCTATCAAGTGAACTTGAATGTCAAAGGTTGAAAATGGTCCCTGGTCGGAGTTTTCTATAAATTTGGACGCGTAGAAAACGTTAGACGACTAGAATGCAAGATCACTAGTAGTTCTGTTTCTTGAACTATGTGGACATGGCAATGTCATAATCATTTGCATAGATACTTACTTCGGGAAGACTAGTATCGGACAGACCTATGAAACTTTACTGTAAGAGATGAAAATCTGTCATAAGTAAATTTCATTAAAATTATTAGACACTAAATCCTCAATACCTGAGTGATTTGAGATTACTTGTTTGAGAACTGGTTGCTTTGACGTTGACCAACCGTCGCACCGTAAAAGGAGGCTATAAAGGCAACGCTCAGGTAATCACCTATCAAACGAAGTCTAATCTCAAGATCACAAGATTGGGATTGTCCTCCCATAAATCGGGATGAGATGCTTAAAAGTTGTACAAGGCCACTCGGAGAGCTAGAAACTGTAAAATGCATGGCCGTGCTCGGATGAATCATAGGTTATGATTATCTGTTTATTTGATCAGTTGAACTCTGAAACCGAGAAACACCTCTAGACATAATAAGGATGACAACTCTTACCTTATGTTCAAGAGCAAGCATCGAGCGACAAAGGAATTAGGTAATGCACACTTGTCCCTAAGGACAAGTGGGAGACTGAAGGAAATAGTGCTCTTGGTCCAAGTATGCATATAATATTAAGTCTAATAAATGCGGTTCAGTATTAATTAACAAGTTAATAATTCAGTGAGATCAAGTGAGCTGAATGCCTAGCTAGAGGCCACTTCAGTTCAAGTGGAATTAATGATATTAATCCACAGCTTACTCTTGACTGAACCCGTAGGGTCACACAAATAGTAAGTAAACGAATCAAGTATTTAAAGGCATTAAATACTCCATCTATGGATATTCGGAATCGACGGATCTTGGTTTCAGTGGGAGCTGAGATCGTCACAAGCAAGAAATGAATACTCCGGAAACGATGATATTGCCGGAAACGGAAATATGGATCGTATCGGAAATATAAATATTATCCAAGTCGTAGATATTACCGGAAATGGAAACATGGTACGTATCGGAAAATATTATCGGAAATGGAAATATTGCCGGAAACGGAAATATTGTCAGAATCGGAAATATTATCGGAATCGGAAAATAATTCCGGAAACGGAAATATTAAATATTTGTTCGAAACGGAAATTAATTCCGGAATCGGAAATATTAAATATTGTTCGTATCGGAAATGAATTCCGGAACCGGGAATTTAATCGGAAGCGCATCGTACGAATAAGCATCGGACGAGGCCTGCCGGACGAAGGCCCAGCACAAAGCCGGGCCATCGCCCAGCAAGCCAGCGCGCCACAAACGCCCCAAGCCCAGGCAGCGCCCAGGCCCACCGCAAGGCAGGCCCAGCGCGCGCCAAGGCCACGGCAGCGTGTGGGCCTCGTGGCTTGGGCTTCGAGCTCACAGGCCGCGCGCGCATAGGCGCCCCTCGTGGGCTGCCGTGCGTGTGTGTGTGTTTGTGTTCGTACACGAATCCTAAAGCTATTAGGATTTGATATATGATTAAATTCCTAATCCTAAAAGGATAAATTAATTAATTAGAGTTCTAATAGGATTCTAGTTTAATTAATTCGTATCCTAGTAGGATTCCAGTTCTCTTTCCATAGCTCTATAAATAAGTGCCTAGGGTCATTATTTACAGTGACAATTGAAGTATTCAAAAGGTAAGTTTTTGAAAGAAAAATTCAGCCATACACTTGCACTAACCTAGCCAAAAATCCTAGTACCTTAAGGGCGATTCTAGTTGGTCAATCGTGAGGCGGATCCGGACGTACTGTGGACTATCTACGGAGGGACGACACTTGGAGTCCTAAAGACTTGTTCTTGTTCGGTTCGGGCGCAGCTAGGGAGGGCACGCAACAAAGTATATGCACCTAAACTATGCTAAATGATTATGTGTAAATAATATGCTTTCCTGGCTTTATGGTTTTTCCGCATGATTTATGTTTTGTCATATGAATCATAACCTAACATGAAAAACTAAGAACTCTCTCTCTAATATTCTGGAAATCTAATTAGGAAACTCTAAAATTGAATGGTTAATGAAATAAAATCGAAAAAGCTATTTATAAGTTTCTCCAAATAGAATCTCAAAATTCAAATAAACCAAGCCCGCGTCGACGTTCGGTCGCACAGACCCTCTGTGCGATCGAACAGAGAAAACTCGTGTGGGCACACATAATTTTTTTACGAGAAAATAGAGCGAAGATCAATCTCCTTCGTCATGTTCGACCGCACGAAATTTCTGTGCGATCGAACAGACCTGACTTAGCCAAATTTCTTAAAATCTTCAGTGTGGTCGCAAAACAACCTTTTGTGGGCGCACAAATCCATTTTGTGCGGTTTTTGAACAGAACACGACCAGACAAGAGCTCCTTTGTGCGATCGAACAAGAAAGTCGTTCGACCGTACAACTCTGCTTCTTCCTTGAGTCCACCTTTTCTTCACTATTCGGGAGCACAAGACCATGTTCGGTCACACAGCTCTGTTTTTGCTCCAATCTACTTGGTTTTCCACCATTTTCCACAAGATTCACCCATAATGCACAAGATGGAAAGAAAACATAAAAATGCTATAAAAAACTATAAAAACTACGAAAATCATAATAAAACTAATACGAAAACCTAAGCTAGGAGCGACATAAATGCCGCTCATCAAACTCCCCCAAGCTAGGCGTTTGCTAGTCTCTAGCAAACTAAGCACGAAATAGGGAAGAATGAGTACATTATTCAGATTCTAAAAACTACAAAAACTAGAACTACAAGAATATACAACCAAACTCACTTTCGTAGGAATCACGATTGCATTTAAGCGTATGCAACAAGCTCTTTAAACCCCACAATCGCTCATGATGGCGAGTGGGATCTCGCAAGGGTTTCCAAAGAGAACCACCCATAACTCTTCCAAAAACACAATCAAGGCAAGACCTAAAAGGAAAACAAATCAAGAAAAAGGGAAGAAAAGAAAAGAAAGGAAAAGAATAGAAAAGAAAGAAAAATAAAACTACAAAATTCAAGAAAAGGGCCTTTATTATGGAACGAGCACAAAAGAATGCTAATATTACTAACCACTAAACGAATGCACGCTAACCAATGTCCTAAGTCGAGTGAAGGATTCAAGTGTGAAGCAAAGAGAACTAAGGATTTTCACTTATCTATCCCCCTTCAACCGATCTTACCGCGTCAACTCTCTAGATCCCATTCACCCTCAAAGATAGCTTCTCGTGACGCCGCGAAGGCGCCGGAAAAGACAAGAATTGTAAGAGAGGAGAGAAGGTTACTCGAAAACTTAGCATAACAATCCCATTCCATGAATTTGACCAAATCCTCCCTCCACCGACAATGACTCAACTCAAAACGGCAAGAGGGCTTTTATGGTGTAACGTATAGGCTAGGGGTAAGGGTGTTGAACAAATTTGGAAATTGGTGCTCAATCTTAAAGTGAAGCGCATAATGAACTTTACTCAAGCAAATAGAACCAAAAAAAACTCATACCACTTATTTGGGTCACCCCCAAGCTTATTCAACAACAAAACTAAACCAAAACTCTTTTTGAACTTTTCTTGATTTGATTTTCTCTTTTTTTGTGTTTCAATTGAAACTTTTCTCATTGCCTTGTTTTTCTCTATTTTTGGCTTTTTCGAAACTTTCCTTTCTCTTTTTGCTTTTGCTTATTTATTCACTATATATACAACATATTTCCCAAAACTTGCCATTCCAACCAACATCAATCATTCCTCATCATTGCATAAACATTCAAAACCATCAAGCACAAAAATGCAAAGCTTCACTATCACTTCTAAGGGTGAAAATAAAACAAGAACTAATTGGCTTATAATGAGCTTATAAGAAATGAAGGGGCAAGGCTCAAATGGCTAGCAAGTGCAAACAAAAATATATGAGAAAAATAGAAAAATAATGTCCTAATCTAAAAAGAAAAATAGTCACCGAAAGAAATGCCTCTATCGTCCCCTAAAGTAGTTCGGTCGCGGTCTCGGGAAGGAAAAAGTGAAATTCGAGAAAGTCAAGCCCGGGATCTATGCCACTCAATATATGTATACATGTGTTTGGGATAAAATGAACATGATCCTCACAAATGGGAGCAAATACTACCCTCTCCGGGTTCAAGTCACTAGAGAGATCGACACCGTCTTACCACAAACCAAGGGTTCAAGACTCATGCTACCCAAAGTTCTAACCGACTTTCTTAACACCTAAATCCTAGACTCGAACCAAGATATTGAAAACCGTGCTCACATCTACCAATTAGGAATAAAAGCATTCTAACCTACAAATTCCATTTTTATTATGCCCGTATCAAGAATAATGCCTAAAAGCTAGAAAAACTTGCCTTGACAAAAGGAAAGGAAAACAAAGAAAAAGGAAGAAAAAGGAAAGAAAACAAAAGAAATAAAAATAAGGAAAACAAAAAAGGAAACTAAAATCAAAGAAACTAAGGAAAGAAAGCATTAAAGTATATACAAAGCACACAAAATGCATGATTTCAATGGCATAAACAACACAAAGTAACCACACAATAAAACTCCCCCCAAGCTTGAATTAGGCCATGTCCTCAAGGCCGAAAATAAAACAAGGAGGGGCACAGCTACCCATCCAACCTATGGCCCACAAAAATATGCCCGTCCCAAAGAATGCATGTGAGATAGAAAGATATTACCGGAGATGCCGTGGGAGCAAGTCCCGCAAAGAACCGGAAAACCAAACAAACTCACCAAAAGATCAACGAGCAAGGCAATGGTGGATGAAATGAATCCACACCAAAGAAATCATGCTAAGAAATAAAACTCAAAAATAACCAAGAAAGAATGTTAGTAGACAAGGGCCAAATGGCCAAAACAAACCAAAAACCATCAATAGCTGATCAAGTATGTACAACCACCCAAAGTGGCAATAGGGTAGACAAACTCCAACAACCAACATCAACTCCCCAAAGAAAACCCCCACTTCACACTTCTCCCCCCAAGCTAAATACATGCATACCATCACAAAAGAAGATGGGGGAAAAGTGGAGTGAACCCTTAGAGGTACTTGGGCCTTTCCCCTTACCCTTTTGATCATAAAGCCTCCAATATTCATCCCATTCACGACGATGAGCACGAGCTTGTTCGTCGGTGAAAAGGGTGAAATTGTAGGTGGGGTCCACATCGGGACCCGAAGCATCGGTATAGGGAGGCCAAGAAAATTCGGGCTTAAGGGGGTAATTTCCATGAGGAGGCTCTCCTCGAGGACCATACCAACCTCCGACATATCCCGCGGGCCATCCGGTAAACCCCTCGGGCCAACTACTAGGCCGATCAACCTGCATAGGTGTGGGATACATCGGATCACCACGATAGTCACTCCCACCCATTTTGGAGTAATCATAGGGCGGGTAAGAGGGGGAGTGACACCGGGTTGAGAAGGTCCCGTCCAATATGGGTAAGTGGGAGTACGATCATCATTCCAACAAGGGACGGGCCCTTGTTGGGGAGGATGATAAGGATAGTTGACATAGGGTTCAAAGTCCCCTTTGTCAACGTGATAATCGTACACCCGCCTACCGTAGTAGGACGAGTCAAAATCGAGATGAGAATCCACCACGTGGCTCTCTTGAGGAGCAAGAGAAGCCAAGGTACGAGCTTGGTCCTCTTGCCCTTGCAAGATGGCCGCAAGGGTGGATTGCAAACTAGTCAAATCAAAAAGAGGAGAAGAAGAGGACGTACCACCCTCATAAGGGGAAGGTTCCATGGCCGGTGTAGGAGGCCAGGAGGAGGAGGCAAAGGACCACGAGCGGAAGGGTCGATGGTGGTGGTGGTGAAACCGGGATTCCGGGGAATCAAGTATTGGACGTGAGGAGTCCAAGAGGTGAGGGAGTGATCGGGAAGACTACACCAATCAACCGTCTTCACAATCGAAATATAATGACCCTCCACGTCCTTGTATGAGAGCCATTTGGCATTGTACATCGCCCGGATGTTCAAAAATTCGCCACCGGGAACGGGTTGCAAGGCATTGAGATTACTCGCATAGGGGTTGCCCGGAAGAGCTCGAACAAGTAGAGTAAGCATGCCCCCAAGGATGATGTCTCCGCGATTTGAGTGGCAATTCCGCACCTCGATGATCCGGGAAATGAGTAATTGGCCAAAATCTAAGATTCCCTTGTCCTCCTTTGACGCCAACCACATTCTCCCAAGCTCCGTGCCCGACAAGGCACCGGTAGCACCCTTAGAGAAAAGGGCGTAGATGAGGAGGCGGCTCACATAACGGATGGTTGGATGATGGAAAGAAGAAGACTTGGCCGATGCGGAGAGGAACTTCCCTCTCTCTCCGGTTAGTGAGCGCCACCAACTATGCTCATCAAAATCTTCCACACATTCGGTCATAGGGTTGGTGATGAGCCCTTTGTCCGAATCGATGGAGAAGATATCATTTATATCTTGGTGGGTCAAAGAGTGGTGATTGCCAAAGATTTGAAAGCTCAACTCAATCACTTCATCCCCATCCTCATCTTGAATAACATTTTCCTAGCCGAGGCAAGGAACTCCAAGGTTACCCGTTTGTATGTTGGGGCGTTGAAATGCACAAATTCTTCCCAACCAATCCCCGAGATCAACTTGTTTACCTCCGCTTCAACCCCCAAAGCTTGAACACTCTCCTTATGGTAGAATTTGGTGGTCTTGATGGCCCTCTTAGACAAAGCCTCGAAGTATTCCCAAGATCATTGATCTTGGAATTCAATCCCACAGGTTTCTAGGTCCGGAGGAGCCGGAGCCTTCCTCTTAGATGAAGAGGTGTTAGGACCCTTCTTGGAACGCTTAGAGGCCATGATGAGCTTAGGCAAAGGAAAATCTACACAAAACAAACGAAAAGCCAACCGAGATACAAAAAGAAGGAAAAACTAAGTTAGTCCATAAACTATCACAATCAAACACCAAAACACTATACTAGCTCCTCAAGAAGTTCAAGCCAACAATATTACTCCATACATTGCTCCACAATCAACAACATTACTTCCACAACCAAGAACTATCACCCTAGCTAAAATTCCACTCAATCATCACCAAAAGTCTAGAGTTCAAGTAAAATAAGAAATGAAACATGCATAACTCTTCTAGACAATTAAAGAACATACACATAATCAAACATGCATCATTAAACACCCAAAACCACAAATTTCAGAAATTTCTAAAATGACATGAACATGGTAAAAATTGGAACAAATGAAGAACTAAGGGAAAGAAATCGTCACCACAATCAAAGGAAGTAGAAAGGATCAATCCCAAGTAGCCTCAAAAGCTCCAAATGCACCAAATTCACAAATTGAAAATTCTTCAAAAACCCTAACTTTTGGGGGGTTTTTGCAAAATCTGAAAAATTGGGGATTTAGGGATTTGAATTATGAAGATTTTGTGAATGTGGGAGGTTAGAATGAAATTTGTGAGAAGAAATGAGTAAGATTGAATGTAGAATGGAGTATGAAGGTAGAAGAGGGGAGATTTTTGAGTTTGAGAGAGATAGAGTGCCGAAAAGAAGAATGAAAAAGAAAAGAGGAGGCCGCGATTTGTTGAAATAAGCTGATGCAGAAATTGCCATCGCAGGCCTATGCGATCGAACAGAAATTATGTGCAATCGCACAGAATGCTGTGCGACCACACAAAAATTCACTCGACCGCACAAAATTCTGGCTAGCTACTGGTCTCAAAACCACCCTTTGTGCGACCATGTAACAGAACACGATCGCACAAAGGCACCCCTGTGCGATCGAACAAAAAGCTGTGCGATCGCACAGGACCTGATTCTGCAGAATTTTGCAAGCCTTCCACCTAAAACAAAAATAAAGCTATCAAAGCTAACAAACAATGGTTAGTACACAAAAACAAATTAAATCTAAGAGTTAGACAACCGGGTTGCCTCTCGGGTAGCGCTCGTTTAACGTCATTAGCTTGACGAATCCCCCCAAAACTCATGGGGGGACAAGAAAAAGTACCAATACACGGGTTGCCTCCTGGTAGCGCTCGTTTAACGTCATTAGCTTGTCGAATCCCCCCATATTCATGGGGGGTCAAATGTAACCAACTTAGGATCATCACAAGTCAAAAAGCTCATTTTTGCCCCTTTGGGCGCAAACAACTTACCTAAGCCACCACTCATAGAAGTGGGATCAAACCAAATCCCCTTGAGCTTGTGTTTGCCCCTCTTGGGCCTCTTGACCGAAGAATTCTTACCAATGGGAGCCGAAGTTTCTGCTCCAACATCATCTAGACCCATCCCGAAGATCTCGGGAATGGTTATCACATCATCAAATGAATCACCTAACACCAAGGAGTTCACAAATACCTTATTCTCCGTGATGTTGTTCCTAGCAAGCTTATCATCAAACTTAGAAACACAAGAGTCGTTAGAAATGTTAGCATAACGATGCTCAATGCATGAAATTGCAACTCTTCTTCTTGGAACAACATTCATCATCAATAGGAAGCTTGAAACTAGCCTTGGCATCTCCCGCCTTCAAGGTGATAAGACCCCCTTGAACATCAATTAGAGCCCCCGCCGTGGCCAAGAATGGCCTCCCTAAGATAATAGGGGTGTGGGCGTCCTCATCAATGTCCAAGACAATTAAGTCAACAAGAAAAGTTAACTTCCCTATCACAAGGGGAACATCATCAACCCTACCCAAAGGGAACATAACCGAGCGATCGGCTAGTTGCAAAGACATAGGGGTAGGGGTGAGATCACCAAGACTAAGCTTCTCATAGATTTTGTATGGCAAAATGCTCACGCTTGCCCCCAAATCACAAAGAGCGTTATCAAATTTCAGCTTTTGGATGCTACAAGGAATCGAGAAACTCCCGGGATCCTTGAGCTTTGGGGGAAGCGGGCTCAAGATCAAGGCACTATAATTCTCTGTGAGATGCACGGTTTCCTTGGGGCCACAAGTTATTTTGCCACACAAAATGTCTCTCATGAACCGAGAATAATGTGGCATTTGCTTAAGCGCCTCGGTGAAAGACAATGACACATAGAGCTTACTAATAGTGTCTAGAAACTTGGAGAGTTGGTCATCCAATTTCTTTCCGACAATATTTTGAAGATAGGGGAGAGGAGGAGTAGGGAGTGGTAGAAGAGTAGCATCCGTTGGCTTTACACCATCACTCACGTCATCAACGTGAGACTTCTCTTCCACCACATCACAGTTCGTAGACTCATTTCCCTTAGATCCTTCTCCCCTAGAGCAAGGAGCATCAACAAAATTAGCACCATCATCTAAAATCTTCCCACTCCTAGTCATGACCGCATACATTTGCTTAGGAGCTTGACCTTGGGGTGGGAGACTAGTGTGCACTTGTTGTTCCTTGATGGTGCTAGCAAGTTGTGCTAATTGAGTTTCAATCATTTTCAAATGAGTGTTGGATTGCTTGAATCCATCCTCAAACTCAACATTTTTCTTGGCTTGCGCCCCCACGAACGACTCCATAAGAGCCTCAAGGTTAGAGTTGAGAGGCGGGAGTGGTGGAGGTGCATTGCCATAATCCATAGGATTTTGTGGGTATTGATTGCCATAGGTCCTTGGCCCATTGAATCCGGGAGGAGGAAATTGAGAACTACCATATTGTCCTCCCGGGTTCGACGGATAGCCCCCACTAGAAGCACCCCTATATTTCCCATAAGGATAGTTATAACCCCCTCCACCTTGAGGGTTAGGGTTATAACTACCTTGATTGTATTGAGTTTGATTTCCAAGACCGTGAGATTGACAATAGGGTGCTTGGCCTTGATAGCCTTGCGCCCTATAGTTACCTCGGCCTTGACTATCATACCTACCTCCTTGACCGAAGCCTTGGTAGGATCCATGCATTGGGGGGCCTCTAGGTGCTTGCCTATTAAAGTTTTGGTTCGGGAGGCCATCATATCTAGGCCTCTCATTCATAGCATTGGCATATTCCACATCAAAATCTCATTCATAAGAAGGGCCATAATCCACATATGAAACATTATGCGCTAAAGGACACATGTTAGGGAAATGCCCATAGTCATGACAATTTTCACAAAAGGATGTATCTAATGGCATAGTGTTGTAGGAACTCACCTTGCTCTTCCCCTTAGTGAGAAGAGTAGCCGATGGTGGAGGAATTGTTGACGGTGATGGGGGTTGACTTGGAGTGCTCTCAAGCTTTTCTAACCTTGAGACAAGCTTCTCGATGATGCGCGCTTGCTCCATTGCATATATAGATCGACCCTTTACCATCCTCACCTTTACTCTTGCAATCATAGCTCCTTGTTCCTACGTGCCAAGCTTGGTAGTTTTGGACCACATCCTCTATGATCTCCTCTATTTGGTCCTCCATCTTGTTCATTATAGGACTACCCGCTCCCGCATCAAGACTTGTTTTGGAGGTTGGGCCCAATCCCAAGTAGAAAGTTTGTAGGAGGAGCCATTTAGAAATCCCTTGGTGAGGGCACTCCCTTTGATATTCCTTGAACCGATCCCAAGCCTCAAATAGAGACTCATCCCGCTTTTGCTCAAATGATTGGATCTTATGACGATACTCTGTCGTCTTCCCGTGCGAATAGAACTTGCTCAAGAACGCACTTGTCACTTCATTCCAAGTCCGAAGTGAGTTTGGCTTGACCTCCTTGTCAAGCCAATCACTAGCACGCCCCAAGAGAGAGAAACGGAATAGCGTCAACCTTATGTAATCCGAAGTCACTCCATTGTGCTTAATGGTATCACAATAGTGCTCAAATTGTTTCAAGTGTTCATGCGGTGATTCGCTACTCTTTCCGCAAAATGGATGACTTTGCACCAAATTAATCAATGCGGGCTTTATTTCAAAATTATTTGCATTGGTAGTCGGTGCTTGAATGCCACAAGTCGCCTCAAAGGCTCCCGGAATTCCAAGGTTCTTAACCGGAAGAGCCATTCTCTCAATGGTTGGACCTGTTGACTCTCGATCCGTAGCTTCACTCAAAGGTTCGAATCTATTGTAGCTCGAGAACGGGTCTGGATACGTCTCAAGCTTCGCAAAGTCCTCTCTAACTCTAGGTCGAGAGGGTAGAGAGGCCTATGACGAGTTCGACCCCAATCTTGCATACAAAACTAAAACAAACCGTGAGCAATGCAAAGGAAAAACTAAAGCAAGAATGAAATATTATTGTATTTTCTATGGTTAAACTAAACTCAACTTAACTCAAAAAACAACAACCGTTCCCTGGCAACGGCGCCATTTTGACAGAGGTATTTTTGGTCGTTGACGAATACACCTTTATCAAACAAAATTTATAGATTCACCTACCTAACCGACTATATGAGCTATAGTGGTAAGATTGGGATCGTCCCAAGGAAACAGAGTGAAGTGAGTTTGCTAGTTAAGCTAGTTTAGGACGGAGTTTGAATTTGATTATCAACTACAAAGCTATGCTATCAAATTATTTATGCAATAAAGGAAAGCGTTAGGGAATTGGAGATAGACATAGGGCACATTAGGGGAAGGACGAAGTTTAACACATACTCATGATGCAATGACTTGACACATAGGGGAAAAGCAACGAATGACGCGCTCGCCACCTCTCGGATAGAACGCGCTTAGCTCTCTAATCTAGGAAGAGCTCTCGCATAATCCTAAGACTAAACAACTAGCAATTGAAACCAACTCTTCACATGAAACATAGAGATTCACAATCTCTTGTCAAAGCAAAATGAAGCACTCCAATATATCCTAATTGAACTAGCATTTGCAACTACTAATTCATTAGTCATGGAATTCCTAGCATCAAATCAGAATTTAATCACGTCAATAATCATGAATCATCCTTCAATTCCCCCCCTATCCCTAACTAGAAACTACTCACTACTCATAGTTTTAACTAAGGAAATCAAAGATTGAAGGCAAGTAGACATCGAATTGAAAGATTGAATTAAGAGAATCAAAAGCTAGAATTCAATTGAGGATCAAGTGAAAATAAGAATCAACGAAAACTATCATCAAAGCAATTGAACAATCAAGAACTCAAGAATAATAGTAAAGCATTAAAGATTGAATTGAAATTGCAATAAAGAATTCAAGAGTTGAAAGAGAATTACAAGTTGAAGCTTCCTCCAATTTGAAGTTTCTCTCTCCTAATCCAAAGCTTGGAAAAACTAAGAACTCTCTCTCTAATATTCTGGAAATCTAATTAGGAAATTCTAAAATTGAATTGTTAATGAAATAAAATCGAAAAAGCTATTTATAAGTATCCCCAAATAGAAGCTCAAAATTCAAATAAACCCAGCCCGCGTCGACGTTCGGTCGCACAGACCCTCTGTGCGATCGAACGGAGAAAAATCGTGTGGGCACACATAATTTTTGTGCGAGCAAACAGAGCGAAGATCAATCTCCTTCGTCATGCATGTTCGACCGCATGAAAATTTCTGTGCGATCGAACAGACCTGACTTAGCCAAATTTCTTAAAATGTTCAGTGTGGTCGCACAACAACTTTGTGTGGGCGCACAAATCCTTGTGCGGGAGAGTGATATTCTTGTGCGATTGAATGCCAAAACTGGGGACATTCTGTCTAGAAATTCCATTTTGTGCAGTCGTTGAACAGAACACGACCGCACAAGAGCTCCTTTGTGCGATTGAACAAGAAAGCCGTTCGACCGCACAACTCTACTTCTTCCTTGAGTCCACCTTTTCTTCACTGTTCGGGGGCACAAGACCATGTTCGGTCGCACAACTCTGTTTTTGCTCCAATCTACTTGGTTTTCCACCATTTTCCACAAGATTCACCTATAATGCACAAGATGGAAAGAAAACATAAAAATGCTATAAAAAACTATAAAAACTACAAAAATCATAATAAAACTAATATGAAAACCTAAGCTAGGAGCGACATAAATGCCGCTCATCAAATATTATGTATTATAGATAAAAAAACGATATAAAACGTGTGTTGGCAAACGTGAAAAGGAAACTAGAACATCGTTATGGAATGAGGGAGTACATAACATTAGTGTGTGTTATTTCTCACCTTTAAATAATAAGTTTAAGTTTAAATAAGTTTAGATGATTAAGTTTCCAATCAAGTCTAATCATGTCTAATGAGTCAAGATATGTTTCAATCAGTTACCATTATGTTTAACAATTTCAAATAAGCTTCAGAGGTTCAATAAGAATATTACTCACTCAAGTTTACCTACTACAAAAATTTGTATCTTTAACGACAACCTAATTACGACGGGTCAAAAATTCCGTCGCAAAAGCCTTTTGCGACGGGGCTAACAACCTAACAAAGACGGAAACAACCGTCACAAATGTCTTTTATGACGGGTTAACGACGGGATTTTCCATTAACGACGGCCCCTTTTTATGACGGGTTCACGACAGGAAATCCCGTCATTAATCAACCATTATTGGACTTTCGCGACGGGATTTCGCGTCGTTATTGGTACAATTATTTGTAGTGACCCTCTTTACATTTAGGTATGACTGTCTGATTAGTTTCAAAAAAATTTGTTAAATTCTAATTAAATCTAATTAAATCTAATAAAATTAAATAAATTAAATAAACTTAAATAAATTAAATTAATAAGTATGATCAAATCTAATAAATTTTGAATTTTCCGTCCAATTACTTTGATGTCTTAAATTTACACTCTTATAAAGTTATACTTCCTCCGAACCTAAATGTTATTCCCTTTTGTCATTTTACGCGGTTATTAAGGAAAAAGAAACATTATAAGATTAACTATTATTAATGTAGTTTATGGGGAATTGTTGCTTTTTGATTCCATTTTCACAAGAAAACAAAATAGTTAAACCAATAGAATTCAAGGAATAAAAATGCCAACTCATTAATCCATCTAAACTTAAACCAACCAATGAGACTACAAGATTTTTTATTGATAAACCAATAGAATTACAAAGTTCAAATTACAAGGAAGATATTTAAAAGGAAATAAAAGAAATGGGAAGATTATTTTGGGACACTAAAAAAGAAAACGGGAATAACATTTAGATTTGGAGGGAGTACTCCGTAAGTATGATAAACTGATAAAGTCTAATAAATTTCCATCCAAACACGCCCCAGGAGTGGAAAGATTCACACATTATGAAACAACAATAATTAAGAAAAATTTAAGTTAAAATGCAAAACAATAATAAATGAATGGTTTAGTTTCCCATCCTAAAATTCTTCTCCTTTCTAATCTATAATCATTCTTTATGTAAATAATTACGTAGACATGTCAACATCAAAAGAGTTACCATTTGACATGATAGGAAGTGGGTCCCTAAATACATATCCTTTTCTTTCCAAAAAGGAATTTTTGATTTTTCAGGATGTGAATTTCTGACACACCAAGTTTATATAATTATATATTGTTTTTTTGATTACGAGTACTATTTAAGTATTTAAGTAAATGTTAAATTAAATTTAAGGGAAACATAGGGGGCAGATGGTAGGACACTGCATTTACAGAAGAGGTGCATTGGGAAACAGCTCCCGCGCTGTTTTCGCGCGGTATTTCTGAAATCTGATAGATGTCTCAGTGCTCAAAAGTAACTAGGACAAAACCCTTATTGCTTGATGCTCAGTTTAAGAGGGCCCTTTCATATTCAGACCGTAGTAAGTTGTGTCACATACTGTTGTAGTATATGAATACTTTTCTGTTTTACTTTTTCTAATTGAAGGCGATGATTATATATTTATATTCTCTCCGTTCCTTAATATTCGTACTGCTTTTTTTTTGTCGTCCCTTAATATTTACACCGCTTCATAAATGCAAATTTTATTAATATTATACTTTCTCCGTTCCGGAATTATTGCACCATGTTGACTTTTACACTATTCACGTTGTGTCTTTGACCATCTTTTGTAAAATATACGTAAAACAAATGTAATCGTGTAAGATCTTATTAGATTAGTATCGATATATACTTTCTAAATATAATTTTTTTATAATTTTTACTTATACATAATTCGAGAGATAACGAGTCAAAGTCATGCATTGGGAAGTGTGAAGTCTATATGGTGCAATAATTCCGGAACGGAGGAAGTATTATTTCTCACACTTACCTACTATCCCACCTACACCCCTACTCCCTACAAAAAAATCATTTAAAAATCTACACCCCCACTCACCACTTCCCACCCTTTACACATTTTTCACTAACTATATTAAAAAAAATACCCCACTATCAACTAACACCCATTAAATTAATAAGTCAATTCAAATATCTTAAACTCTACACCGATTAAACCGGTGCAAGTATTAAGGGACGGAGGAAGTAACCTACTGCTGTATAAAAAAAAAAAATACTTCTTAGTAGGTTCTACTACGTACAAGTACTAGATTATGGATGATTCGGGTCAAGCGCTAATCAAGGAACATCTTGATTAATTCCAATTGCACCCGATAGACATTGTTTCATTTTATAGTTTCGAATGGCGATTTATTGCTTAAAAAGAAAAAAAAATTACGGGCTCATCCAACACTTGTAACTACTGCACGAACTACGATTTAGGTCATACTCCCTTCGATTTTATTTAAGTGTCCATTTTGAAGGAATTCACGATAATTAAAGAAAATGAAAAATGTGTAAGAAAAACAATGATTATGATTGTTTTTATGGGAAAAGGATAAAATAGATAATTGTTTATTTTTTTTGGTTAAGATAAGAAAGAGTACCCCTAAAGAAATAGCATTGAAAATCTGGTGCCCATCTAAGTAGATGAGCAGTAGATAATTGTTTATTGATAGAATACAAATAAAAGTGGACGTGAGGACGGAAAAGTGAGAAAAGTGTAGAATGTGTTAGAAAAGACGATCATTATTTATGGAAAAGTGAGAGCAATGTATGGAAAGATAAGAAAACTGTATGAAAAAGTGGAAAAAGTATAGTAAAAAAATGGAAAGTATACACTTATAAGGGAACGCTATTTTGGCAAGTGGAAACTTAAATAGGAACGGAGGGAGTATTTTTTAGATGGGATGAAGTTCAACCGAATTTATTGGATGTGAATTGGTTCGAACATAAATTATTAGATTTGTATTGTATTGAACATATTTATAATGTTAAATTGAACTCAACTAAACTAAACTAAAACAAATTATGTAAAAGTACAAAAGAACATTGCCTAAAATAAGACACATTTCACCTTTTAATCATTTTTTAATAATACACACATTGTTATTTAAAAATGGTCGGTTAGCTGCCTATTACTCCATCCGTCCCGGAATACTCACACCGCTTTCCTTATAAGCCGTCCCGGAATACTTGCACCGTTGCTACAAATGACTTATTTTTCTAATTTTATATTGTTTTTCTCACTTACCTAAGGTCCCACTTGTATTCCTAACATCTAAAAAAACATTAAAAAATCACCCCCACCCCCCACCACACTCAAAAAGTTGGAGGAAGTAAATTTGCAATGCTGTGATGTACTCCCAAATATATAACAATGTCCAAAAATAAAAGTAAAGTAAAATAAATACAGTTTTGGGGGGAAAAATAAAACGGGTTCCAAATTTTATGTAACGGAGTGCACACATGGCAAAAATTCACATGCTGACTGGATTGTAAATTTCTGAAATGAAAATTGGGGATCTTTCTTCATCCTTCGTTTTCTCTCTCTTCTGTACTTCTTCTTCTCTTCTGTTCTTCTTGTTCTCTTCTGTTCTTCTTCTTCTCTTCTCGTGTCTTCAAATGAACTGTAAAGGGATTTGTTTCTACTAAACAAACACAATACTCTTGGTTGAAGGGTTTCCACAAAATGAATTGAAAAATCCGAATTCTTGAAACACCCAAACATGGATTCGACTGGAATGGGTTCTACTGAAATTGGTGAAGCTAGTGAGGCACCTGATGGCGATGAAGAGGAATTTTTGTTTAGGTATTCCCCAGCATCGTCCTATGAAGAGGTTAGTGTTAATACAGATTTTGAATTTTTCAATTTTGCAAATTGATTTTTTATACGAATTAGGGTTTGTCATTGAATGTATTGTTTCATTGATTTAATAACTTGCTTTGAGGGATTTTGTGTTTTTCATTGAATTTAGTGTTTCATTGATTATATTACTTGATTTTATGGATTTAATGAATCCTGTAAGGAAATTGTCATGCTAATTGGATTAATGTTAGAATAATTGGGTGATTTACTTTGGGTAAATAAACTAACTCAATGTTGAAAATATCTGATTGAATGTTTGGTAAAAAATGTGATTGAATCATGGTATTTGATTGAATGTGTTAACTTGATTTTAGGGATTTTGTGTTTGTCATTGAAGATAAAAAACAACAGAGGAAGTATTTGATATAATGATAGTTTGATAAAATTGTCAACAAAGAAAGAATTGATTGTTATTTCATTATAATTTAGGTTTTGTACATTGTGTAAGAATGGGGTTATCCTATGAATGAAATTTAAATTCTGCGTTGTGAATGTTATTATTGAAGGAGGAGGTAGGTGATGATTTTAGTACCCCCAAAAGGACAATGGTAAGAACCGCATTTGGGGAAGAGAAAGAAGTTCCCCAACTAAAGATTGGCATGGTTTTTCATGATTGGGAGGAGATTGAAGAACAATTTAAGGCGTACGGGAGGCAAGGCTTTGCTGTAGTAAGACGAAGCGGTGCTTATAGGTCTTATAGTAGCCAGTCGAAGGATGGTAGTAAAGAGTTAGTGAAACAAAAGCGTAATGCATTGTGGACTTGTGAGTGCTTTGGTCAGCCAGATAGGAAGCGCAAGGAGAAGGCGATTGTTCCCTTCGATTCCCCGCTCCATGAAATAGTTGGGAGTGGCATACGGAAGTCTAAGAAATGTCAATGTCCCGTCCATGTGTATGCTAGTGTAAATAATTTAGGTCAGTGGGTGATACGTAGAGCTGTAATGGTACATGAGAATCATCACCCAACCCCTTCCAAGTCCAGAACTATTGCTTGTTTTCGTAAAGGATTTATAAAAGAGAATCCTCATGTAGTGTCACAAATGAAGGTGTGTTCGAAATCTGGGATGTCAGTTGCCCAAACGTTTAACTTAATGGCTACGCAACGGAATGGCAAAGCTTTAATGCCTTTCTCACAGAAGGATATTAATGATGTGGTTGCTAAAGAAAGAAAGGCAAGGATGAAGGGGGGTGATGCGAATGCCATGTATGAGTATTTTAAGATGATGAAAGAAGATAATCCAAATTTTTACTTCATATATAGGCAAGCGCCAGATGGTCGGTTGCAGGATGTGCTGTGGGTTGATGCTCGTAGTAGAGCGGCGTATGAGGAGTTTGGTGATGTTGTATGTTTTGATACTACGTACTTGACGAATCAGTACAAAATGCCATTCGCGAACTTTGTAGGCGTAAATCATCATGGTCAAAGCATATTACTTGGGTGTGCCTTGGTATCTCATGAGAACTCTGATACTTTTGAGTGAATTTTTAGCCATTGGTTGGATTGTATGGGAGGTAAAGCCCCTATAGGGATCTTAACTGATCAAGATGCCGCAATGAGGAAGGCGTTGAAAGAAACCATGAGTGGAACATGTCATAGGTGGTGCATATGGCACATTCTTCAGAAGTTTAGTAAGAAGCTCGGAAAAGAAGAGGAGTACCCTGAATTAAAGGTAGACTTGGAGCGTGCAATATACGATAGTCTTGATTGTGATGAATTTGAACTAAACTGGGCAACAGTTATGGAGCGGTACCAAGTAAAGGATGACTGGCTTGAAGGTAACATTACATACCCATTGTTTCTAATTATATAATTTTTATAATTGTATGTTTATTTATTGTGTATTTATGGTGCAAACAGGTTTAGTGAGGTTTGGCTAAATTTAGGTGCGTAAAAGAATTAATAGATTCGAAAAATATACTCGTATGTATTAAAAATAGAAAATATTAATGCATGCATGCACATGGGAGAGTTGATAGTACAAATAAAACCTTAAATTTAGTGAACCATGGTTGTTGTTGTTGTTGTTGTTGTTGTTGTTGTTGTTGTTGTTGTTGTTGTTGGTGGTGGTGGCTTACGTAATCTGATGCCGTGTTACACAAGAAACACCTAGCCTAAATAGAAGTAGTAAGCTAGCAATGCCATAGGAATTAGGAATTAGGAATTAGGAAGTATATTAGGAGCTAGCAAATGCCACAGGAATTAGGAAGTATATAAATTTATACATTTGTATAATTTCTTTGTAATTGTACATTTTAGGGTTGTATGAGGAAAGGCACATGTGGGTTCCCGCCTATTTAAAACATTTGTTTTGGGCTGGCATGAAGACAACCCAACGAGTTGAAAGTATAAACAGTTTCTTTGATTTGTATGTTAACAAACATACTCATATGTATGAATTTGCGGAGTCATACTGTGAGGCAATGGAGGGGAGGGCTAATGCAGAAAATATGGCAGATACTAGTAGTGCAAGAAATCTACGGCAAATTGTGACTGCATTTTCTGCCGAGGAAGTGTATCAGAAATGCTATACGGATGCTAAGTTTCATGAGGTTCAAAGAGAGTGTACTAGGGTATTGTATGTCCGATGTTTGAAGAAGGAAATGTTGAATGAGTGTGTTGAGGAGTATGAGCTTGGGGATAGGGTGTGGATAAAGCCGAAAAATTCAAGGAAGGAAATTGTTACTAGACATAAGATCAAGTATGTTGCACATTACAATTGTGTGACCAAGGAAGTATCTTGTCAGTGTAAGCACTTTGAATGTCATGGAATAATTTGTAGGCATATGATATTTTTGTTTGATCTAAATAACATTGAGGTGCCTGAAAAATATATTCTTCAACGTTGGCGGAAAGATGTTGAAAGGAAGCATACCAAGGTGAGGGTAATGTACCATGACCCATTGAAGACGGAAGCTGTGTGTAGGTAAAATTCCATTCTTAATGTTCTGTGGACTTTTGTTTAATTTAGATATATATTCATTTAATTTTTAGTAACTTGCCATGTGTACAGGTACGATAAGTTAATGGTGATGATTAACCCCATATGCCATAAGGCATCTACTTACAAAGAGACAGTGGATATTGCAGTGGAGATGTTCCAATTGTTGGAAATTAGGTTGGATGAGAAGATTGGGATGTTAGACAGGCGAAGGGAGAATGTGGGTAATGTCAATGTTAATGTCAATGTGGGAACCCCCTCTTCTGTATGTCTAGCAAAGGGTAGTACTGAAGTTACCCCCACATCCGTTGGGCAATTGCAGCCTCTAGTTCGCCGTACAATGGTGTTTGATTCTCCACAAACAAATGAACATGAAGGTAGTTGTGCGGGTGGTTTGTCCGGAACCTTAGGAATAGATGATGTTGATGTTGATGTTGATGTTCCTGTTGATGTTGATGTTCCTGTTGATGTTGATGTTCATGTTGATCCTTTTAGCGGTAGGTTTGCGGGGGAGGGTGTGGGGACTCCAAATTCTGGAAGGGTAGATGTTGATCTCACCAGTGGCGAAGGCTGTGATGGGGATGCTCTCCCATTGAGGGATCCTTTTAAGCCTCCACCTCCAGCCCATAGGACAACCAGTTATAGGTACAGGTCATGTACCGAGCACCCTAAGAGGCCTGTGACAAAGGAACAAACCATGAACAAACCAAGTAACAGCTGCCCTCCAACAGCTGCAGCTCCAAGGCAGCCACCTCCAAAGAAACCAGCAGCTCCAAAGAAGGCACCAGCCCCCAAGAAACCAGCAGCTCCACGGGCTCCACGCAAGAGCAAGAAGGAAGCGGCAGTTGAGCAACAGATTGTGCAACCGCACCCGCAGCACCCCCAGCAGCAGGTATGGTTTATTACTTCATTTATTTTACATTGTTTGTATATAAATGTATGTGTTGTGATTAAATGTAGTGGTGATATTAGATGATTATCAGTTATTGTACGTGATTAGATGATCAGTTGTTGTACATGTTGCTCTTTATTTGGTTATTGAATTTGTGATCTGTAGGAGTATGCACAAAGCGTTGGTGGAATACGTATGATGGATGGTTCCTGTACGTACTATACCCGACCGATGTATGTTGGTCATCAGCAACAACAATATGTTGCCCATCAGGCTGATCCACACATTGTTGGGGAAGGATATGTTGGGAACGGGTTTGTTGAGCACGGATTTGGTATGGACGGATTTGTAGGTGAGGGTTACACGGACCGTCATGGGGGCCAGTACGTATATGTTCCTCCCCCTTCTCAAATGGGTCGTCAGATGTCGACTTTGAACCCGTGCACTAACCTCACCTATCAAGGTCCATCATATTGTCATCAACGCTCTCCTTCTTGGCATCAGCATCAGCGGTCTCCCTCTTTTCATCAACGGTCTCCCTCGCAAATGATTCGGCCCCTAGCCAACACTGGTTCAGCGGCTACTACGCTACTCCCTAGGTTTATGCAGTCGGCGATGCAAAATGTTGTGGTGAGCGACAATGGTGGTTCGGGGTCTTCTACAAATGTACTTCCTAGGTTCATGCAAAACAACGTTCAAGGGCAAGGCCGAGGCAATAATTGATTAATAAGTGTTTAATTGAATGAATGAACATTTGAGTTGAGTTAATTGTCTTTTAATTGTGAATTAACATTCGATTCAGTGAAATGGTAATGTTTGTGTCTTTAACCAGTTCACTTGTAATAATTTAGGTTTTTACAATTGAATGACTTATACACTTTACTTTGAATAACTAAGGTTTTGGCCATTTTCAATTGAATGAGTATGTTTTGTCATGCCATTGAAGTACGAATATAGGCCATTAACATTGACCAAATACCATTTTAAGTATAATGCACCATTACACGAATACACCATTTTATGAATACAAATACACCATTGTATAGATAAAATAAACCATTGTGTAGATACATTACACCATTAAAATATATAAGAACACCATTTTAAATATATAAGATATAAGACCATTGTATATATAAAATACACCATTGGATAAATAAAATACACCATTGTATAGATAAAATAAATCATTGTGTAGATACATTACACCATTAAAATATATAAGAACACCATTTTAAATATATAAGATATAAGACCATTGTATATATAAAATACACCATTTTATAGATAAAATACACCATTTTATAGATAAAATACACCATTTAAATATCTAAGAACACCATTTTAAATATATAAGAACACCACTTAATTTGATTACAAAAATTTGAAGATTTTTGAAGATATAAGACCATTTGAACAATATTAAGTACCATAATCTACAAGGCAACCCTAAACCCTAAACCCTAAACCCTAAAATAACCCTAAACCCTCAACCCCTAAAACCTCAACCCCTAAACCCTCAACCCAACCCTCAACCCTTACCATTACCTTAAACCCTAAACCCTATACCCTAATGTTAGAGGGAATCGTTAACCATTTTCGAATGGTTAACCATGATTCTTAAGTCTAATGAATCATAAATGAATCGTTAACCATGTATCATCGAATCTAAACACATTGTGATTTTGTGTGATAAATTGAATCATGAAATCGATTCGTTCACCATTTGCCAAATCATGAAATCGATTTGTTCACCATATGCCAATGTATTCTTAAGTCAATCATCAAATATAATTATGCATTCCAACATTAGAATCATCAAATCGAATCGTTCACCATATTAGAATCATATATTAACCCTAATCGTTAACCATATATTAACTCAAATCGAATCATAAAATCGAATTGTATATGGAATCATCAAAACATATATTAACCCTAATCATATATTAAATCATCAAATCGAATCATTATAATACTTATTCGAATAAGGATTTTCTAAGATGATTCAAAATGGTATTCGTATTGTAAAGAATTGGTTGTTATTATTCTTAAATGTTAATCGTCTTTTTAAATGGAGCATATTAGTAAAGAATGGTTGTTATTATTCTTAAATGGTATTCGAAACCCTAAAAATGGTTTTAACCCTAAACCCTAAACCCTAAACCCTAAACCCTATCGAGTCATTAGATAGAATATTTAACCAAATTAGATCATACATTGAATAATACAATTAGGGTTTAGATCATATTTAGAACAATCATCCTTATTCGAATAAGTATTAACCATCGACGATATTCAAATAAGGATTAACCATTAAAAATATATCGACAATATTCAAATAAGGATAAACCATAAAACATCTCGACAATATTCGAATAAGTATTAACCATAAATCATATATCGAATCGTCATCCTTATTAACCATAAGTCGTATATCGAATCATTTAATCGATTCATCAACCAATAACCATTTACCCTAGTTCATGGTAGAATCAAATCGTGAATCGACCACCCTAATCGGTAAATTTGATTCTTTAATCCTAATTCCATCGTAGAATCGAACCATGAATCATGAGTCATAGTAAGATAGAATCATGTATTTCTATTCCACTCATTATTGTACTTATTAACCCTAACTTCACTCTAAATACCAAATTATGAACCCCAATTTTACTTCTAAACCAATTTTCATGATTATTGTAAAGAATGGGGTTTAATTATTAGTAAATGGGATTCCTTATTCAACAATGGTTCAGATATTTCATTAATGGTATTATGTATTCTAAATGGTAGATTCGAACATCTAATCACTTCCATGATGCCATGAATGACAATGGTATTCCTATTGTAAAGAATGGTTGTCATTATTCTTAAATGGTGTTTGTATTGTAAAGAGTGGTTTACATTACTATTAAATGGTTTCAAGGGAATACACAAAATATAAAAATTCTAATGGTACTCCTTAATCGTACAATGGTATAAATCTGTAATTAATGGTATAAATATATAATAAATGGTATTATTCATACGTAGTGGGCTCACACGGATTTTTGTTGGGCTCGCACGGATTTTTGTTGGGCTTCGCACTGATAACAATTAAATATTTTGTCACAAAAAAATTAACATCGTTTTCATCCCGGCAATAACATCGGTTTCATCCCGGCAACAGGGCAACAAACCAAATAAAAGTACATCCCGTGCAACAAACCAAACAAAAGTATATCCCGACAATAACATCGGTTTCATCCCGGCAACAAACAGTAAGTGTCCTCCAAACTGAGTACATTTAAATACAAATATCAATACTAGTTGCACACTAATTCAGCAACCATTTAGCTAACAAATTCAACACACAAATACTAGTTCAACTAGAGAAACAAGTCAAGTTCAAACACCAATCCATTTAGCTAATAGCACCCACTTTCATCAAGTTCTTGACACAAAACAAGCTAATCCGTGGCCTTCGCCTTTGACCTCAAACTAGCCCCTCTCTTCCAGATCGGCGGGAGAAGTGCCTCAAACGATCCTTTCAACTCATTAAACTCAGACATAGCATCGTCAAGCACAAGCGTGGTTCTTGCAATTTCCAATTTGCCCTGGTGTCCATTTTCAACAAGCAAGCAGCCATAAGATTCTAACTAACGTTAGCTAAAAATCAGCCATAAAAGTCAATAACTCACCACACCAAACTTGTTAAGCGTCCGACGAGCACGGATCTTGATGCAACTTAGCATGATAGCTCCGCAAGACCGACTACACCCAACCATAGTTCACACCACAAAGTTTTCTACGGGGTTTTTATGAATGGAATCAATCAAGCTGATTCTACGGGGTTTTTATGAATGGAATCAATCAAGCTGATTCTCTTGTATTCGAGATCAAAACAGGCACACCATCAGTGGGAGTTTTTTTCGTCCAAAACTGGAACAAAAATCTGTTGCAACTAGTTCATTAGCAAGTGCAGTTATAAAAACTTGCAGTTATAAAAAATTATAATTAGAAAACCAACCAAGCTTATGGCCGAAGCTGGAATGCCACTAACAATCTTGCCATACTTTCGGGCAATCATAAAAGGAGGGTCTCTTGGAGCCAACACCCTTGCCTGTTAATATATAATAGTACATAACCGTCATGACTAGTACATTAAAAACATATTATCAAATCAAATTTTTTATTATATTTACACTTACCGAAAAATCTGGACTAAGCAAGATCCTATGACTTCCGCCAACGAATTCCTTCTCCCTCCAGGTTTTAGTATACAATGCCGAGGCCATCCTCACATATCCGGAACTCACACATTCCTTTACCATCATTGTAAGATAACAATCGCGTTGATCTGCTTCCGCCCCATCACATCTTACCAACACTTCACAAGGGCTGCACACAAAACCAGATTAAACTTGGGGAATTAGAAAGTGTCAACTAAACTAAACTTTTATAAATAAAGTCAACTACACTAAACTTTTATAAATAAAGTCAACTTTTGTCAATAAACCATACTTGTTCAAATCTCTAAGGTTACGCCAACTTCGAATGAACATGTCCATACGCGATTCCATCTCAGATTGTTTTCCCCTACTAGAATACAGCAGGCACACTTCTTCGGTCAAACTGCTAGTTGGTCTACAACTGACTCTCTTATTTGCAGTTGCACCACCTTCACTAATTATACTCCGCTCGTCCTGGACCTCCAGATTTTGAGTGTTCCCTGCTCGTCCTGGACCTTCAGTGTTTACTACCTGCTTTTCGTCAACTGTGTTGGAATCCGATTTCAATGCAGCGTTATGGACAGGTGTACTAGGAATAGACTCTTCAGAAAAAATAACCTGATGACTTGGATCCTTTTCCAAATCAAACCCCTTCATACATGACTCAGCAATGTCATGAATTGCGTCTCTCAAGGGAACATTTTGATCATTGACTTGGATAACATCATCGTTCTCCCTTAAAAAAGCCTCATTAATTGGACAAGTTCGGTTCATTTGGGAGGAATCACCTAACACACCAGAACTAGGGTGTGTTCCCCAAGCACCACCACCAGGTACAGCACCCTGAGCACCTCTGCCTAACATGCCCCAAGGACCACCAGCATGTCCCCCAAATTGTCCAACAGCAGCACTGGCAGCAGGTGCACTACTCCCACCAACTCCAAGTCCAAGTCCAAGTCCTAGTCCAAGTCCATCACCACTATTCCCACCACTCCCACTAGCTCGACAAGCGTTGAAAATCATCTGCTCCAGCTGGGGTTTTAATTCATGTAAAACCTAAACACAGGAAAATAAGAAAATATGAAAAACCTGCGCAAATACCTAAAACGAACAACTCTAAACCAACAACTCTAAACGAACAACTCTAAACCAACAACTCTAAACCAACAACAACTAAAAAGAAAATACCTGCGCAGCCAACTGATACACCATCCTATCATCGAAGGGACCTTGACTCCTAAGATCACCTCCCCCTGTTGCAACTACCCCATCTGTTGTTGTTGTTGTTGTAACACCTACATGTGTTGGGACAGCATTTCGGGTAACACCACTAACACTTCTCCTCAAATTGCCTTTATCACCACTGTATGTCACCTTCCGAGACTGCAATTAAACGCTCTTGTCAAAACGAATAATAAAATTGTAACCATTTAATGTAACCTGATGACTTGAATTGAATAATAAAGATAATATATCTGATGACTTGAATAATAAAAAATAACCTGATGACTTAAATAATAAAAATAATATATCTTACCATCAGTTTACCGTAGTCGCCTTTCCTTGTCTTGTCGGCCTCTATAGCCTTCGACAAATCTTTTTTCCCCCACGCCTTGATTCTAGGATATACATCCAACTTTTGAGAAGATCCAAGACGCAAACGATCTAGGTAAAATATCTGCAAAGGTATCCAATAATATATAAATATCCACAATACTCTACTCTACATTTATGAAATAAATTTTGTAATATACGTCTATGAAAATCAAAATAACTTACCATCAAAGCAACAACACAGCCACCACATCCAGACACATAACCTTTCTGCTAAAACTTTCTTGAAAATGTCGTAGCACGTTCCATTAACCAGTTGTATGCCCACGAACACCAATCATACTCCTCTACCTTCTCAGTCACCACCACAGCAGCCATTAACTGAGGAGATATGACAGTGCTCGTCGTGGTAGGACATAATACAAATCCTAACACAATTATCAGGAACAAAGTCCTAAAAGCTTTCTTATCTTGGTCACTGCTTAGAGGTTGACCACAACCACTAGATAAAGCTTTTACAACCTTCGACAGCAAGAAAGTCGCACGCTTAGGATCATCAAGATTTACCCCATATAGGTTCAGGATCTCCTGAACGTCTCTTACCATTCCTACATCCTCGTAATCAACATCCCCAGGTACCTCCTTACCTCCAAAAGGCAACCCAAAGATATGCCTAAAATCAATTGGTTTAAACTTAAACACATTACCATCTCCAAATTCGACATCACCATCAGCCCCTAACCTAGTCAACAACCAATAACAAAACTTCCTATCTACCCATCGCATCTTAAACTCCAAAAGCCCCCCAAAACCCATTTTGATAACTTCTTCCTTCCTAGAATTGTCTAGCTTACTTAAGACCTTCACAAATGCCTCGACCCGACAAACAATGTTCGGTGCCTACAATAAACATATTCAGTCCATAAATATTATGCACAAAAGTAAAGCTAAAGGTTAATAAAAATACAAACAGAATATATGAAACGTTTGTTTGAAAACAGGAGACTATAACTCGTGAAACTTGGCACAAACTCTAAACAATAAAAAAGCATGCATCACAAACAACACAAACAAATTAATACAAGGGACTGAACTTTGAAGCAACATTCATGACAAAATGAAAATCAAGTACCAAATTCAGCAATTAAGAACCAAATTCAGCAATCAAGAACCTGAAACCAAATGAAAAGGCATGATATTACCTTAGGACACATTTCAAGCTGAGTCGATACCACGAGTCCAAATGACCTCACTGACTCTCCATTGGTCATCTTACTCGTACTCTTACGCTTCACAACCTGAAACCAAAAAGAATTAATCTTAATATACAAATTGTTAATATCAGATACAAGTTTAAATTAACTACACCAACATTTATACCTTTTGCCTTTTACGCTTCACTTTTTCCTTCACGCCCTTCCCTTTCTTCCGCCTTATTCTTCTTTCTTCCTCTTCATCTTCAGACATGTCATCATCATCATCATCATCTTCTTCTTCTTCATCATCAACTTCATCATCCGATTCCTCAATCTTAGCCTTGCCCTTTTTTTTCTTTTGCCTCCTTTGTTCATCAACTTCATTATCATTGCGTTGGGAAGAATAAGATGACGCAGATGACTCAAAGGCAGATTCATCTTCTTCCTCGCTACTCTCTCCACAGTCATCATCATCCTCCGCCGAATCATCGCCGTCATCATCTATCTTGTAAGACCTCTTTCTCTTCCCACCCCTCTTGATCATTCTTGCGGGATCACTAGGTTTCTTCTCGGGAACAGCACCAAGTATAGTATGGAGGATACTCTGTCAAACAACCAACAATATTACATTTTAAGTAATTAAAAACATTACACATTAAATAGTTAAATAATATGATCCTTACCGCCCTATTCCTATTCTTTACTGCCCCAGCTTTCTTCGTATCACCTTTCCTCTTAGATGCAACAACCTTCATGTTGCCCCCCATTCTACAAGTTCAACCGGATTAAATATCAGCAATCAACACTAATAAACAAATGCATCACTACTAACTCAAGGTAAATACAACTCACCTAACAATTTCATATGGAACAATTAATCAATTCAATGTCTTTTCTATGTTATCACAAATAATCATTTTCAAACACCACAACAAATAATCATTTTCAAACACACACATCATCTATGTTATTATTACTCCCCCCATTTTGTGTCCAATGAGGGTCCAATGAAGATTTGGGCAAAATTAACATTCACACACATCATCTATGTTGATAATATATAATTAGTATTATATGCTAATATAAATAAATCAACAAACATGATTCTCGATTCAAAACACCCTCAAAAATTAAATCTTTCCGCAATCCTACCTCATACTCGAATATAAAAACTAAATAGCCCACACTCAATCCATCAATTGAACTTCAAAAACACGTTTGCTAAAACAAAATGTCAATTCCATCAACAACAAAAATAAAATCCATCTACTCATAAACTTTGTGAACGAATATCAAAATACGAAATAAACTCACAAAAAGAATTCCTAATCCATCTTAGGGAACTCAAAATCAAAATCATAGAAATAATTTCCTCCATACCCAAATTCACACACGAAAATCTTACAAAAAATCAAAAAATTGAACTTTTAGAATTAGGGTTTCATTACCTCGAAAAAAATTCGCGATTAACAAATTACGCTTCAACCTCGCGACCACACAGTTGTAGAATAATTCGCCCAAACTCGGAATTCTGCCGGTTACTCAAGTTCTTTGAGAGGACAAAGAAAGAGAGTGAAGAGAGGGAGAAAAATCGAGGAGTGAAGAGAGAGAAACCAAACCAGAAATTCGAGGAGAGAGACACAGTTTTACTCAGTTACCCAATTCTTTCCTCCACCTCATCCCGTAACGGACTCCACGTAGGAAACGAGCTCAAAGTTTGAATTACACGCGAAAAGACGAAAATACCCCTATGAGGTATTATGAAATACCTCACAACACGCCGCTACGCCATCCTCCAAAAAGTTGACACATTTCATTAACTATATTAAAAAAATACTCAATATCAATTACCAACCACTTAAATAATAAGCCAATTAAATTGCCTTAAATTAGCCGGTCAAACCGGTGCGAGTATTTTTGGACGGAGAGAGTATAAAAGCACTCCCTCAAATACCAACCATGGCTCAATAACATCTCCGAATTTCCCCGGACATGTATCATTTTCTAACTATTAACAAAAATGATTTCAGTAACTTACTCTATATTTTCTGGTTGGGGGCTTAATACTCCATCCGTTTCGAAATAATGGGGACAATTTACCTTTTTACGCTTGTCGATGTAAATGTTGGGACATTAATATCTCTAATTTTGTATTCCTAAAAATTATAAAAAGTTGATATTCGAAAGTACATATCGAGACGAATCAAATAAGACCCCACACGACTATATTTTTCCTTACCCACAAAACACAAATAATAGTCAAATTGAAATTTGTAAATAGTATCAAAAGTTAAAATGTCTATATTATTTGAAACGGAAGTACTCCCTCCGTATTTATTTAAGAGATACACTTGCCCGGATACGGGTATTAAGAAGAACAATTGAATGAAATAAAATAATAAAGCAAGTGAGGTTGAGTAGATATTTTAATAAGTAAACATGTAGGGACCATATCATTTTGGGGGGTGGGATGTGGGATGAGTTTCTGAAATTATTTGTATAATAGGACGGTGGGTCATAGGGTAAATTAGATATATTATTTAATTAAATGATGGAGTTGATAAGTTACTAAAAATGACAAGTATATCTCTTAAATAAATACGACCAAAAAAAACAAGTGTATCCCTTAAATAAATACAGAGGGAGTATTAGTTAATATACACAATTAAACATGCTCTCTTTATAAAAGATCTGATCTTGATCTTTTTTGCCCCACGATCATTGTGACAAAACCCAACAGCTTTTGTATAAAACAATATATATAATTTTGTCGTGTCTATACATAACTTAGAAATGTTTATTTATTGTTTTCACACACATAATTTAGTGAGAACAATTTTACTCCCGTAAATTTACCCGCTTAGGTATCGGAGGGGTCTTTCTCGGATCCATCTCCTATGCCGGTTAAACCACTTTATATGCAGGTCATCTGAACCCAACAACAATACAAACAATGTCTTCCTCTTTCATACGGAGTAATAGGTACACTTTGTATTAAATAATTCAGTTTATTTAGATTCCACTTCAAAGTTTCTAAAACAATACCCCTTCGTTTACTATGAGTGTAACAAACTAACAACGAGGAAGTACAAGCGCATATCAGATATGTATGGGCAAATACATATCAGAACAAAAGACAAAATAGGAAAAAGGACAAAAAAAAAATTAAATGGTACTTTTTTAAACAAAAATGATACTTTTTTTCACAGAATGGTATTTTTTACATAATGGTACTTTTTTAACATGAATGGTACTTCCTTTTTATCTTTTAGCTATTTGTCTTTTAGTTGATATGTCTGATATGCGAAAAAACAACCTCAACTAACTAGGGGTGTTCATTACCGGGTACCCGGCTAAACGGGTACCCGGAAATGCGGGTACCCGGACTTCCGGGTAGTAAATTATTCGGCCCATGACCCGACCCGGAATAACCGGGTACCCGTTTAACGGGTACCTGGTTATTCCGGGTCGGGTCATGGGTACCCATTTTAATTATTAAAAAAATTCTCATGCTTTTTGTAAACAATAAAACAATCATGTAGCATAAACGCATAATTTAAGATGTTATTGTTTCACAATGCCGTAATTAAAAACTAAAATTCAGATTAGTTAACAACTAAAATAGTAAAATCCAAAATAATTAAAAATTAAATTCATAGCCATAATTAAAACAAATTTACACAGCATTCAGCACTACATCAAAGTGCCAAAGATGATCCACCACCCTGTACATTTAGTGCATCTGCAACAAATCAAGGCATTATAGCCAGCAGCATTACAGCAGAATAGCAGATCGACCAGCCACAGAGGCACGAGCAGACAAGAAGTAGCACCTTGAACTCTTGAAGTGAAGTGAAGATCTTGCGGGACCGCCGGACCGGTGGTGAACTGGTGATGTGAGGAGATCCGTGAGAGAGAGAGGAGGACTGAGGAGCCGTGACTGAGGAGTCGTGACTGAGGAAGAGTCGAAGAGACAAGAGAGAAGTGCGGCGGAAGGGTGGGAGGTTGAGAGTTGAGAGTTGAGAGAATACAGAGTACAGAGGAAGAAGCGAAGGAAAGTAAACCATAGTTTACATGTTTTTGGGATTTTGACTCGAGAAAGTGACTGCAGTGCTGTACCAAAATTCCCAAAAAATGGGATTTTTTTTTAAACGGGTATATTCGGGTACCCGTTTAACGAAAAGGGAGGCCCATGCCCCGACCCGGTACCCGGTTTTTTTACCGGGTCGGGTACCCAGCCCATTTATTTTTAAAAAATCTACACATTACCCGCTTTAAATGTACCGGGTCGGCGGGTCGGATAATGCGGGTCGGGTATTTTTGAACACCCCTACAACTAACCACTGCATTTTCATAAAGTTTAATGCATTTATTTGTTTAGATATTTTAAATTCAGTAAGTGGATACTTGATACACATATTGAATAAAATATTGGTTAAAAGTTATAAAAACAAAGGCAAAGTATTGCACTTATTATAAAACAGTAAATAAAAAAAAAAAAAAAATGTTAGATAAAAACAAAGGCAAAGTATTACACCAAAAAAAATAAAACAGTAAATAAAAAAAAATGTTAGATATACGGAGTATTATGAAACGAATAGAGTATATTCAAAGAAAGAAATGTGTCCATTATTTTGAAATAGAGAATATTTTTTGTCCATTAGAACTATTATTGGATTTATTTCACCACTGCAAATGAACAATCTGCTGCACATCGTTATTTCTCCTCAATTAATGTCAGTTGGACTTTGTATTATATTGTTCCATACATAGTTCACTGCTACTAATAGTAACTGGCCTTTTTGTGGAGGAACAGTACAACAACATTTTCCAAGGAAAACTTAACCCTCAAAATTCCATGATCACAAGGATCGCCTAAGTTCTTGCTCATCTCCCTCCAAAAAAAAAAAAAAAAAGTTTGTTCCTGATCTCATTCATCTCTACCATTTGTCTAGGCCGCTGTTTACCAGCGACAAAATCATTCGTACTCAGGGGTAAAATTGTATTTTCACTTAATGCGTTGAAAAGTCAAACAAAGTACACAATATGGATAAAAATGACAGTAACTAATACAACAATGACAATATTTTAATACAACAATGAAAATATTTATGCAAACGATGACACTACTTATACTTCCTCCGTCTTTTAATACTCGCAACGTTTGGACTTTTGCCACTATTCATATAATCTACTTTGACTATTCTTAGTGCTTTTTTATATAAGATAAAACATAGTCATGTTGGATCTTGTTAGATTCGTCTCAATGTGTATTTTCAAAATATCAACTTTTTATAATTTTTGCATAAAGAGAATTTAAGATATAAATGATCAAAATTGTGCGTTGGCATGCGTGAAACTAACAAACGTTGCGAGTATTAAAAGACGGAGGAAGTATAACACTTCGTAAACATAATTTTACCAATTCATTTAATATGTAACACTTTTATTCATTCATTTAAGTGGTTCCTTTATTTTTCTATTTCATTTCATTTCCTTTTTGTTTGGTGATTGTGACAATATTTTAATACAACAATGACTGTATATACGGAGTATACAACAATGATAGTACTTATATTACCGATGACAGTAAATAACAAGTTAACAACACTTTTACACATTTATTTAAGAGTGGACCATCTTTTCCAATCTTTTTTTAGGAGTGGGTATGGATGATGCTGGTGACCAGCGGCCTAGCCAACCTCATCATAAATCCCTTTTATATTGTCAAAATACCTTTAGAATTATGGACCAGTATTACTACGTTTCTTTGACTTGCCAAAACATAACTAATACACCCTCTGTATTTAAAAAAAAGATACACTTTAACCGACACATAGTTTTAGGAGAGTGAGTTAAATTTATTAAAATAAGATAAAAGTGGGTAGTGGGTGAATTATTTATTATAGTAATGAGTAAGTGTGGGAACCACAAAAAAGAATGAAATATTAATATAATGGAAGTGGGGACCAAACCATATAAAACAAAGTGTATCTCTTTTTAAAATACGGATGGAGTAAATGCGACATAAGGATAGATGTTTGTTTTCATAAGTCCTCGCTAGTATTTTCAAAATATGTGAATAACAACAGAAAAATCCAATTAGCTAGCTTTTTTAATATGACTACCAAATCATTCCTTGGATGTTATTTAGGAGTTCTATTTAACTCAAAGAACTTCACTAGGAATAATTTTCAACATTTAGTAACAAATGCAGAAAAAAAAAATGAATAGTTGGTCCTCAAATATGGTTTCCAAAGCCGGAAAAATAGTTTTAATTCAGAGTAATCTAGAGGCCATGCCTTCTTATGTAATGACGACATCTCTGCTTCCAAATACAATTTCTAATTCTTTAGATCAAATCAATCGTAATTTCTTCTGGAAACAACATGCTGATAAAAAGAGTATACCCATGATTGCTTGGGATAAAATTTGTCTTCCCAAGAATCAAGGTGGTTTAGGTCTCCGCAAAACCGATGCCGTAAATTCTGCTATTTTGGCAAAATTGGGATGGAAAATAATTTTGACCAAGACAATTTATGGGTCAAAATTATCCAAGCTAAATATTTACAGAGACACTCTTTTTTTAATTGTAAACCTCAGGCAAAATATTCTTGGATATGGAAAAAAATTCTACAGATTCGACCTCTTATGCTTCAAGGTATACGATGGAAAATTGGTCCGGGATTTAATGTTCTGTTTTGGCTAGATAATTGGTGTTATTCCACTCATTTAATCTCGCTATTAAATTTAGATACTTCTGTTATAGAAGATTTGAATATTACAGTAGATCACTTCATTACTCCTTTGCGGACATGCTTTAGCTTTGGTTGTTCCTCCTTCAGTAGTTCAAGTCAACAAAGGTATTCCCTTACCTGTCACGAACCTATTAGATCAACCATGTTGGGGCCATTCTAGTAACGAAAACTCTACAGTTAAATCTGCCACTTGGTTAGCACATAATGCTATTTCTCATATTAAATGGGAATACCACTGGATTTGGAAGCTAGATATTTCCCCTAAGTTAATATTTTTTTATGGAAACTTTTGCTCAATGGTCTACCTACTAGGAATAATCTAGTATATCGAAATATTGACATTCCTATTAGTTTCCCTTTCAGCGGCTCTCACAATGAAACCCAAGATCACCTCTTTCTCCGTTGCCCTTCTACTAAAGAATTTTGGGATTCTGCTACAACTATCTGTTGGTCAGGTACGCACCTTCAAGAAACTTCTATTGTTTCTTTGTTCCGAAATATGCGAAATACTGTCAATCTCCCAATTAAGAAAATAATTACTTCCTTCTGGAGCGTCTGGAAAATGCAAAATGCAACTATTTTTAAACACGCCTCGTTCTTTGCTATAGAACTCTATACAAGAGCTTTTAATTTTTTTTTTAACGAATCGAAAACTCGCACTTGTTTTGACTCTTTGGAATAACAAAGCTCCGAAAATTTCATATCGTTCTATCCAAGTTTATTGGATGCCACCTGCCATTGGCACATTCAAACTTAACTTTGATGGCTCTGTTCGCCATAACTTAGGTGCAACAGGTGTCATAATTAGAGACCATCTTGGGAACAATATATCTAGTCGGTCTTTCAATCTGGGGGCTACCCCCCCTTTCTTGCAAAAGCTATTGCACTTTGTAATAGCTTAATATTGGCAATAGAAAACAATATTCGGCATATTCTCATTGAGGGAGATAATTTACGTATAATTCAGATTTTGCAACAACGAGCTCTTTGCCCCTGGAAAATACAACTGCTTACGGATGACATAAAACATCTACTATTCGGCATATTCTCATTGAGGGAGATAATTTATGTATATCAAGAAGCTAATCGAACTGCTGATTACTTAGAATCCATTGGTCATCACATTACTAGTCAACTAGATATTGATCCTTTAATAGACAATATATTTTCTTATTTTCTTTCCTTAGATAAGTTAGGATACAGTCTTGAGAGAAGACCATCCTAACTTCTGTTTACCTTTTCTTTTCAAAAAATAAAAAAATAAAAAAATAAGGATAGATGTTTGTTAAAAATATAATCCATCCGTATTTATTTAAAAGATACACTTTGATCGGCATTTAATTTTAGGATGGTGATTTGAATTTAATTAAATAAGGTAAAAGTGGGGTATTGAGTTACTCCCTCCATATTTTAAAAAAAGATACACTTTGATCGGCACGTAGTTTTAGGAGAGTGAATTGAATTTATTAAAATAAGATGAAAGTGGGATGATGAGTGAATTATTTATTATAGTAAAAAGATGTTGTGAGTAAGTGTGGAGACCACAAGAAATAGAGAAATATTAATATAATTGGAAGTGGGGATTGTTGGGTTTTTCTTTTTTGTAATTTCAATGGAGTCGCCACCAAACAAGTTTTCGGCCGGGTTCGGTTTCGAAAGACCATGTATGACTCGGGATAGGGCATAAGATTTGAAACCGTTAGAAACTCGGGTAAGGGAACGAGACACTTATTTGAGCAAAATTTGCAAGTGGTTCAAACAATACAAGCATCATTTTCGGAGTAAAATTCTAACATGACACTAATATTCAGGCGGGTGAGCATGCTTGATTATAACATTGAATTTGCTAAGTTTGTATGGTGATCACTTTTCTTTATGTCAAACTTAAGGGAACCTAAGCCAGTTTTGTAAGGTTATGATACATATGACAATTCATAAATCATGCGGAAAAACCATTTAGCCAGGAATACATATTATTTACACATAATCATATAGCATAGTTTAGATGCATACTCTTTGTTGCGTGCCGTCCCTACCTGCGCCCGAACCGAACAAGAACAAGTCTTTAGGACTCCAAGTGTCGTCCCTCCGCAGATAGTCCACATCACGTCCGGATCCGCCTTAAGATTGACCAACTAGAATCGCCCTTAAGGTACTAAAAATTTCGGCACTTTTGAGCAAGGAATGTGTCTGAATTTTTCTCTCAAAAACTCACTTTGAATACTTGAAAACTCGTTATAAATTGTGAACCCAGGCCACATATTTATAGGGGTATGGAAAGAGAATTGGAATCCTATTAGGATACGAATTAATTAAATTAGAATCCTAATGAAACTCTTATTTAATTAATTTATCAAATAGAATTAGGAATTTAATCATTAAACGAATCCTGTACGTTTTAGGTTTCGTATGTGAACACAAACACCCACGCACGCACAGCAGCCCACGAGGGGCGCCATGCGCGCGCGCGCACAGCCCGAGCATCGCAGCCCACGACTGCCGCAGCCTTGGGCGCGCGCTGGGCCTGCCTTGCGGTGGGGCTGGCGCAGCCTTGGGCTGGCGTGTTGTGGCGCGCGTTTCCCTTGCTGGACGTGGGCCTGGCTTCGTGCTGGGCCTTCGTCTAGCAAGCTCGTCCGATGCTAATTCGTACGACGCGCTTCCGATTAATTTTCCGATTCCGGAATTCATTTCCGATACGAACAATATTTAACATTTCCGATTCCGGAATTAATTTCCGTTTCGAACAAATATTTAATATTTCCGTTTCCGGAATTATTTTCCGATTCCGATAATATTTCCAATTCAGACAATATTTCCGTTTCCGGCAATATTTCCGATTCCGGCAATATTTCTATTTCCAATAATATTTTCCGATACGTACCATGTTTCCGTTTCCGGCAACATCTACGACTTGGATAATATTTATATTTCCGATACGATCCATATTTCCGTTTCCGGCAATATCATCGTTTCCGGAGTATTCTTTTCTTGCCTGTGACGATCTCAGCTCCCACTGAAACCAAGATCCGTCGATTCCGAATATCCATAGATGGAGTATTTAATGCCATTAAATACTTGATCCGTTTACGTACTATTTGTGTGACCCTACGGGTTCAGTCAAGAGTAAGCTGTGGATTAATATCATTAATTCCACTTGAACTGAAGCGGCCTCTAGCTAGGCATTCAGCTCACTTGATCTCACTGAATTATTAACTTGTTTAATTAATACTGAACCGCATTTATTAGACTTATCATTGAATGCATACTTGGAACAAGGGCATTATTTCCTTCAGTCTCCCACTTGTCCTTAGGGACAAGTGTGCATTTCCTAATTCCTTTGTCGCTCGATGCTTGCTCTTGAACATAAGGTAAGAGTTGTCATCCTTATTATGTCCAGAGGTGTTCCTCGGTTTCAGAGTTCAACTGATCAAATAAACAGATAATCATAGCCTATGATTCATCCGAGCACGGCCATGCATTTCAGAGTTTCTAGCTCTCCGAGTGGCCTTGTACAACTTTTAAGCATCTCATCCCGATTTGTGGGAGGACAATCCCAATCTTGCGATCTTGAGATTAGACTTCGTTTGATAGGTGATTACCTGAGCGTTGCCTTTATAGCCTCCTTTTACGGTGCGACGGTTGGTCAACGTCAAAGCAACCAGTTCTCAAACAAGTAATCTCAAATCACCCAGGTATTGAGGATTTAGTGTCTAATAATTTTAATGAAATTTACTTATGACAGATTTTCATCTCTTACAGTAAAGTTTCATAGGTCTTGTCCGATACTAGTCTTCCCAAAGTAAGTATCTATGCAAATGATTATGACATTGCCATGTCCACATAGTTCAAGAAACAGAACTACTAGTCATCTTGCATTCTAATCGTCTAATGTTTTCTACGCGTCCAATTTTATAGAAAACTCCGACTAGGGACCATTTTCAACCTTTGACATTCAAGTTCACTTGATAGACATTTCTTAGTCACAGGGCTGGTCCTGACAGTCTATCTTGAATATATCGTCAAATTGAAGGGACTCATCATTTAATAAACCACAAATTAAATTTCCGGAGTATTCATTTCTTGCTTGTGACGATCTCAGCTCCCACTGAAACCAAGATCCGTCGATTCCGAATATTCATAGATGGAGTATTTAATGCCATTAAATACTTGATCCGCTTACGTACTATTTGTGTGACCCTACGGGTTCAGTCAAGAGTAAGCTGCTGATTAATATCATTAATTCCACTTGAACTGAAGCGGCCTCTAGCTAGGCATTCAACTCACTTGATCTCACTGAATTATTAACTTGTTAATTAATACTGAACCGCATTTTTTAGACTTAATATTATATGCATACTTGGACCAAGGGCACTATTTCCTTCAGTTTCATGTATGAAATTCCCTCAAAGATGTCCCCTTTATCACATAACCTAGTTCAAATGAGTATGAGCATCATATGAATATCCGTGGCTTTTAGAAATTAGCAAATAGATTAGCAAAATAGTAGATTAGAAGGGCCTTAGATTTCCTAAGTAGGTTAGATTGATTTCTCCAAGGTGATTTCCCAACTGCAAGGTTGTAGAAGAGCTTGTATTTTTAGAATTTAGGATTTTGAGAGGATTTGTTAATTGTAGAATTATTTTGGTATTACGATGTTGTGGTATGTTTTTATTTTCTGCCCTCCAATGCTTCGGAAAATGAGGGTTTATATAGAAATGCGACTGAAAATCCGACAAAAGGCTGGCGCCAGGCGCTGGTGTTGAGTTGACGTTTGACGCCAGCAGACGCGACCAAAAAAGGACGATGACACCGTCATTTTGAGGCACGTCTTGATTGGTACGTTGTACCTTTTTGTATTGTAGTGGGGGAAGCTTGCATAAGGAGGTTGATTTTCCTGATTTAAGATGCAAACCTCTTGAACATTTGTACAGTTTGAATCCGGTTTTACGGGTCGGTGTCCGGGATGCTTGGTTTTGTGGGTCGGCGCCCGAATTTGGATTGCTTAGTGTCATTTTGACTGGAAATGTGGCTCGGAGACCATTGGAGAGGTCTGTTTTGGGAGTTTGCATTAGGAATTTTTAATTTGTGTTTAGGAATTGAATTTTGTACCAAGTTCCGGAATGGGAACGGACTTGGGGATTGAATTTTGGATTTTGGACTTGGAATATTTTAGCAATTGGGACTTCCACTCGGAGTTGTACCAATCTTGGTGCTACGCTAATGGTTTTGTCATCGGCCCTAAAGGGGAGACACGAATTTGGTGTCTATAGAACCCCCCACTTTAACTGAGCGTTTGGTGAGGAAAGCAAAATTCAAATTATTCGAATTGGGACGGAGAACGGTCAAGATGTTATGCAATTGAGACCATTCTTTGTACGCCGGTACCTGCATAAAACGAGCGTTAGGAAAAGGGAGGTCGAGTATACCTCCGGTTGGTTTTGATAACTTTACTTTGTACGGTTTGAACGTCCCTGGCCCTTGCTTGAGACGGAGTTTGGCATTAAAAATTTTGAACTTTGAATGTTGAATACGCCGTTTGAGTTTTGCCAGGCTTGATCTCGAAAATTTTGAATTTTGAATTTTGAATACGCCGTTTGAGTTTTACCCGGCTTGATCTCAAAAATTTTGAACTTTAAATGTTGAATATGCCGTTTGAGTTTTACTCGGCTTGATCCAATGGGAAGTGGTTTTAAAGTCTCCGTTGGGGAATAGAACATTGGGGCACGATATTTTGACTTTCCCGGAGCATAAGTCCATTAGGAGTTCCTTGTCCAATCTTGCATATTTTCCGGAGCTCGGGTGCTTGAGACTTTTATCTGTTGTTGTAGTCAAAATAGATGCATACCCGTGTTTGATGGGAAAGATGCATGATTTGATGTTTGATGCTTGGCACAGAAAATCATAGCAACAAAGTACGTACAATCAGTACAAAGAACCGTGCGGAGATTCCCGCATGCGCCAACAGTGGCACGCCAACGCCTGGCGCCGGCCAAGCGCCTGGCGCACGGATGGTGTATATATACGGTATACCCCCTCCTCCGTGAGCTAGCTTGATCACTCTTCCTCATTTGCTTCTCAAATTTTGCTCGTGTTCTTGCTCTTACTCGAGGTTTGTTCTTTGCTTCCCCTACCTCAATCCATGTAAGTATTTCAAGTTTTGCTTTTGAATTTACCTTAGGTGCATGCGTAGGATGTCTTCTTGTATTTTGAATTCTTTTTGTATGTATGAGGCCTAGAATTTCTCCCTTGGGTATATATGATGAAGGGCTCTTGAATTTGTATATAGAATTGGGAAATGTTGAAATTTTGACCACTTTTGGTAGGAGGACACCCATACCTACGGGATAGGTATATCTGAAAGTGGGTTGATGGTATCTTGTATTTTTGAATGTTAGCACATTGATGGTAGTGGGTGTTAGCTTTTTGTACTTGTATTGGAAATTGTTTGGTGGCTATCTTGAAAAAGAACTGTTGGAACTTAGAACTTGGAATTTTGTACTTTGTATTTGAACTTCGTGTGGGGAATTTGTAGATGCCCTGTTTGATATAGTCCTGTAGGAATCTTGTACGTGGGCGCTGGATGGTTTTTTTTAAGCATAAACCTTGAAGAGCCTTGTAGGGTAATGATGGGATTGGATAGCCTAGGAGTTGATGTAGACTTAGAACAATTGCTTATGCACGAATAGTCTAGGCGTTGGTGTAGACTTTGAACATTTACACGAGGATCCCTAACTGTACTTGTAAGGCCACTAGGGATATCGGTTTTTGGAACTTTGTAGGAGATAGCCCCCCCCAATGTCGAACATTGACTTTGTACTTGAATATTTTAGTATGCTTCTTCGTCGTACCCGGAGGAAGATTGTCGAGAGCTGGCCCAGTCAAGTTGCCGAGGAGGATGCCTCCGGCGTGGAAGCTAAGGAGCTGGAGGATGTAGAGGTTGGTGGTTTGATCCCACAAGAGAAAACTGCCTTTGATAATAGTGGCTGGAGGCCGAAAGATTTGGTCTTCAACCGGATTCATCACTTGTCTCATCCACCATCTATGGGCGTGGTATGATTATTGTATTTTACCTGGATTTGCTTTTTTGCCTTTTGATCATGCTTATTTTTATTTACTTTTCCTTGTTCGTAGACCAAGGCTACGGGTATCCGAGTATTCTGGTCTCGGAGAGAGCTTGCGAGGTCCTTCAAACATATCCAACCTCATGAGGATACAAGGGTCATGTGGGAGCAGTCGGGCTTCGTCCTATTCCGCGACGCGGTCTAGGGTTTCGAGGATGTCACTGGCGTCAAGGCCAGGACACATGTGCTTTTGGAGTGGTGATGAGATACTACCAACTCATTCCACATGCGCTGGGGAGAGATTTAATTTTTCTATGATTACTGGACTCCCTTTTTTCGAGAGGGAGGTTGCTTTTAACCCAGTCTTGAAGTGGCGTAGTCCGGGTGTTAGAGACTTGATGGGGCCTGTTGTAGGGAGATTGCAGCGAGGGGGTAACTCATGCCTCTTGACGCAGATTCTGGCCGGTATTGAGTTGCTTGGAGCAGCGGGTGCGCATCTTCCTGCTAGTGCTCGTTTGTCGGATGGTTGTACCTTGTAGGAACAGTCGCGTGTTTGTACGGTACTTAGATCCTTTGAGGGATTTGAGATCCGTTTCTGGACTTAATTGGGGGAGCTTGGCGTATGACCACCTTTTGCATGAGATGAAGAATGCTTCAAGGACTGCCCTTTCTGACCTGGTTTCCATGGCTTCCTTTTGGAGAGTGTTGGAGGTATTGACGACTCCCTTTGTATTTTACATTTTGTATTTGTAGGCTTGATTGAACTTTCATCTCTTTTGTAGATTTGGGCATATGAGCATTTCCCTGACTTGGTGCCTGCTCGCCCTCATGGTGCGGCTTACCCGTTTGCAGCTTCTTGGCGGGGAGCAGGGTGCACTTGCGATACCATGCAGACATTCCGCAAGACTTTGCGGATTACACCCATTGAGGAGGTGTGCTTGTATTTGAAAAGATTTGAACTTTTCCATCTATTGTACGCCAACTGAATTTGTTGCTTTGCATGTGGTGTTTCGCTCATTTAAGGGGGTACATATGCCTGAGTCGGCACTTCGTGCCTAGGAGGAGGGTGCTGATTCCGGGGCTTTATCGCCCTATGTGGTACCTGGGTGAGCGAGTTGCCATTCAGCATAGCTCTGTTTCTCAGTTGGTTCCTTTCGATCCTTCGGAGTCCATGATGCTGAATGACCAGGCTGCGCTCATGTTTTATATGACATCCTTGGGTCAAGGCGATGCTTTTTCGCTGTGTCTTCTCTAGAGGGTTTTGTAAACAGGAGGGCCAACTACCGAGCCTTCCTAGATAGGCTTGCTCCAGCCGTTCGGTTTGTACGATCGGTAATTCCAAATTCTCGTATTTTGTATTTTGTACTTTTGAACTGTTCTTTTTGTGTTGATTTTGTGTTTCTTTTTGCAGGTTGAGGTGGATCCCGAGGATGTTTCCTATGCCGACAGGGTCCTCCGCAATGCGAATGATGATGGAGAACAGGTAGAGGTTCATGTGCCTGAAGCTCCTCCTTCAGATTGGGTGGCTGCTAAGGCCATCCTTGAGCGTTTTGTAGCCGTAAGAGTCAACTTGTACTTTTGTTTTCACTGTCGTACTGTTGCCTTGTATTTCAGAATTTGAATTTTTAATTTCATATGCAACCCTCTCGCAACAAGGTTCATCGTTGGATGGTGGTAATTGATTCCCAGAAGAGCCATTGTGTAAAGTTGACCAAGAAGCTTGCTGGACGTGGTTGTATAGTGAGTCTGATTATTTGTGTACCATGTATCTTGAATTTTGTATGCCGGAAGTCTGATGCTTGAACTTGCAATTTTGAATAGCAGCGCAGGGAGGCTCACAGAGAGACCCGGCGTGCCGATGAGCACACGGAGCAGACTAAGTTGAACTTGAACCTCGACCTTAATACTGCTGATATGGGAGATTCTCGGAGGCATTCGGATGTTGGTGGCAGGAGAAATACGAATTTTAACTCTGATTAGGATGGCATATTCATTCTCGTACAGGGATGCGGGTGATCAGACACCTTATGTGTTAGGTTATGAATAATACAATAATATAATTCATGCAGAAAAACCATAAAGCCAGAATCCAAATTAATTGCCACATAGTCAATTAGCATAAGTTAGGTTACATACAATGTTATGCGTGCCTTCCCTAGCTGCTCCCGAACCGAAAAAGAACAAGTCTTTAGAGCCCCAAACATTGCCACTCCGTAGAAAGTCCACAACGCGTTCGGATCCGCCTTAGGTTTAACCAACTAGGATTTTACTTAAGGTTTTATGTATTCGGGTTAGGCTATATTATGTTCTCCCTTGAACATAATGTAAGTAAAGAGTATGATTTTCAATGTATGTAATTATGAGGGCCTAGCCTCATATTTATAGGGTAGGAAATAAGGAACTTGAGTCTTACTAGGAAAAAAATTACCAACCCTACTAGGATTGAAATTCTTATCCAATTAGAATTGTAACATTAATTAAACTCTTAATCAAACCAAGTCTAGTAGGACTAAGAATACTTAATCCCAAAGTTACTTTGCAACGAAGTAATCGGACTTTTCTTGGAGCCCAAGACGAAGCAACAAAAGCAGCCACAATGGGCCACGCTGGTGCGCGTGCCTGCCTAGGCCCAACCGCAGCTGGCCAGAGACCCAGCGCGCTGCAACCTTGCCTTAGCGGTCTTGCTTACTTGGCGGGCTGCATCCCTGCTGCTGCCTTGCTTGCTTGGAGCGGCTGCTATGCTGCTGCTGCCTTGCTTGCTTAGCGCGGCCCACTGTGCTTCCAGGCCCATCGGCTAGGCGCTGGCGCTAGGCTTCGTGCTCAGTGATATGCGCTCGGCCTTTGCTTGTCGAGCTAAGAGCCGGCTTGTCGTTCGTCGCCTTCCGTTTCGTTTTCCGATTCCAGAATCCATTTCCGTTTCGAACAAATATTTACGTTTCCGTTAATATTTCTGATTCCGGAAATAATTTCCTTTTCCGGAAATAATCTTTCGTGTTTGATTTAGTAAATGCCATTACTTAATCCAAAACAATATTATAAGATCCTTTTGTAAATAGATCTTAATACCCAGTATGTACTAAGTTTCGCCTTGGTCCATCATTGATGAATAACTTCAAATCTAAGTCATTAGCATTTGAATGTTATTTCACAATAGAGATATATGTGTGTGATACACATAGGACCAAATAAGTTTTACTTACTCCCACTAAACTTCTTATATATCTATAAGAATCGACTACATTTTATGAAACTAAAATACTTATTAGCTTCACTAAAATACAATTCCAATTCCCAACATCATCTTATTTACAAGGTAGTTAATATTGTCCATAAGCATTGATGAATTAACCTATTGTTCCGCCATTGATCAATTATGAAAATGTTACAAATATTAAAAAGATACTTCCTTTCATGGTTTAGACTGATATGGAGAGGCATGCAATTATTATTTTTTAAAAGGAAATTTAGGACTTCGAAGTAGCCCATCAGTTGGAGTCAATTTGGAGAAGATGACATATTTAATGGAAGTAAGAGGATTAATTGCCATGTATTTTTAGGAAAGGTAATTTTTTTTTTTAAAACGTGAGAAGATGATACGTGGCAAGCAAAACATAAAGTCTCAAAATATTAACTATTATTTTGTCTCAGGCGATTCTCCAGGTTACTAATTTGAATAACATAATGAGGTGTATAATACGTGAAATGTTAGTATAGACTATTTTCATTTTTCCATTTAATTTGTGGTTTATTAAATGACGAGTTCCTTCAATTTGACGATATATTCAAGATAGACTGTCAGGACCAGTCCTGTGACTAAGAAATGTCTATCAAGTGAACTTGAATGTCAAAGGTTGAAAATGGTCCCTGGTCGGAGTTTTCTATAAAATTGGACGCATAGAAAACGTTAGACGACTAGAATGCAAGATGACTAGTAGTTCTGTTTCTTGAACTATGTGGACATGACAATGTCATAATCATTTGAATAGATACTTACTTTGGGAAGACTAGTATCGGACAGACCTATGAAACTTTACTATAAGAGATGAAAATCTGTCATAAGTAAATTTCATTAAATTATTAGACACTAAATCCTCAATACCTGAGTGATTTGAGATTACTTGTTTGAGAACTGGTTGCTTTGACGTTGACCAACCATCGCACCGTAAAAGGAGGCTATAAAGGCAACGCTCAGGTAATCACCTATCAAACGAAGTCTAATCATAAGATCGCAAGATTAGGGATTGTCCCCCCATAAATCGGGATGAGATGCTTAAAAGTTGTACAAGGCCACTCGGAGAGCTAGAAACTGTGAAATGCATGGCCGTGCTCGGATGAATCATATGCTATGATTATCTGTTTATTTGATCAGTTGAACTCTGAAACCGAGAAACACCTCTGGACATAATAAGGATGACAACTCTTACCTTATGTTCAAGAGCAAGCATCGAGCGACAAAGGAATTAGGAAATGCATTCTTGTCCCTAAGGACAAGTGGGAGACTGAAGGAAATAATGCCCTTGGTCCAAGTATGCATTCTATGTTAAGTCTAATAAATGCGGTTCAGTATTAATTAACAAGTTAATAATTCAGTGAGATCAAGTGAGCTGAATGCCTAGCTAGAGACCGCTTCAGTTCAAGTGGAATTAATGATATTAATCCACAGCTTATTCTTGACTGAACCCGTAGGGTCACACAAATAGTACGTAAACGGATCAAGTATTTAATGGCATTAAAATACTCTATCTATGGATATTCGGAATCGACGGATCTTGGTTTCAGTGGGAGGTGAGATCGTCACAAGCAAGAAATGAATACTCTGGAAACGATGATATTGCCGGAAACGGAAATATGGATCGTATCGGAAATATAAATATTATCCAAGTCGTAGATGTTGCCGGAAACGGAAACATGGTACGTATCGGAAAATATTATCGGAAATGGAAATATTGCGAGAATCGGAAATATTGTCGGAAACGGAAATATTGTCAGAATTGGAAATATTATCGGAATCGGAAAATAATTCCGGAAACGGAAATATTAAATTTGTTCGAAACGGAAATTAATTCCGGAATCGGAAATATTAAATATTGTTCGTATCGGAAATGAATTCCGGAATCGGGAATTTAATCGGAAGCGTATTGTACGAATTAGCATCGGATGAGGCCCGCTAGACGAAGGCCCAACACGAAGCCACGCCATCGCCCAGCGAGCCGCACGCACCAACGCACGCCTCCACCAGACCCAGCGCAAGGCCAGGCCCAGCCAAGGGTGCGCGCACGCGAGAGCACAACAGCGTGGGCCGAGCGCTGTGCGCCTGACGTGGGCCGCAAGGCTTGCGCGGGTGCACGGCTTATGCAACGTTTGTGCGGGAAACCTAATCCTATTGGAATTCGTGCAAAGATTAAATCCTAATCCTAATAGATTGATTTTGTTATTTAGAGTCCTAATAAGATTCTAACTAGCAAATCCACATCCTAGTAGGATTACAATTCCTTTTCCATACCCCTATAAATAGGTGCCTAGGGTCACAATTTATGGGTACGATTGAAGTATTCAAAGGGTAAGTTTTTGAAAGAAAAATCAGCCAAACACCTGCAAACACATAGCCGAAAATTCCTAAGCTCCTTAAGGGCGATTCTAGTTGGTCTAACTTGAGGCGGATCCGGACGTACTGTGGACTATCTACGGAGGGACGACATTTGGAGTCCTAAAGACTTGTTCTTGTTCGGTTCGGGCGCAGCTAGGGAAGGCACGCTACAACATGTATGCATCTATTCTATGCTAAATGATTATTTGTAAATAATATGCTTTCCTGGCTTTATGGTTTTTCCACATGATTTATGAATTGTCATATGTATCATAACCTAACACCTTTGATGTTTAACTTAGTAAATGCTTATACATAGTTCAAACATTCTTTACTTAGATTTATTCATATGGGTCGAATATCTCCAATGGAGTCTTTCGTGTTTGATTTAGTAAATGCCATTACTTAATCCAAACCAATATCATAAGATCTTTGTAAATAGATCTTAATACCCAGTATGTATTAAGTTTTGCCTTGGTTCATCATTGATGAATAATTTCAAACCTAAGTCATTAGCATTTGAATGTTATTTCACAATAGAGAGATATGTGTGTGATACACATAGGACCAATTAAGTTTTTATGTACTCCCACTAAACTTCTTATATATCTATAAGAATCATGTACATTTTATGAAACTAAAATACTTATTAGCTTCACTAAAATACAATTCCAATTCCCAATTGCTTGCTTAAATCTGTATTTAGATTTCATAAGCTAGCATTCATTTCAAGCATTATTTGGATCCACAAATCCTATGACATGCCATGTACATAGTTTTCTTCCAACATTTGATTGAGGAATACGTTTTGTCATCCAATTTCCATATGTACCAATATGCAATCATTGCTTGAATTATAGACTTAAGCATTACGATTTTGCATGAGGCTTCAACACAATCCACGACGTGAATTTGCTTGTAACCTTTAGCAACTAATCTAGCTTTGTGTGTGAACACAATTCCATGTTTGATGGTTTTTATCCTTAAAACAAACTTGCAACCAATAGGTGTGAAATATTCTTGCAAATCAACAAAATTTCAATTTTGTCATCAAAACATTGAGTATGTTTTATGGCCTCTAACCATTTAAAACATTTGAGTGTATATATGGCTTCTAACCATTTTAGGGAATTTGGGTTTCGTCATAGCTTTCTCACAGGTTATAAACTCATTAATCTACATGATAATAGTTTGACTGCAAGTTGTAGGTTTCTTCACTATCTAATAGAAGAATCGCATAGCTTCAGTGACCTGAACTCCATGTTTCTTCACTATCCAATAGAAGAATATCATAGTTCCAGTGACTTGAACTCTATGCCTACTTGGGTATAGAACATCAAACAAATAGAATATCAATAGCCACTTGAAATTCCTTTGAATATTCTGTTCTCCTTGAAGCACTTGTAAAGTCTTCTAAGAGATGTCTATTCTTTAAAGCCACTTCTAAAGTCCTCAAAGAATAAGTGTTCGGATTTTTTAAAGAACTTCGAAAAGCCTCCAGAATCTCCGTTTTATGTTTGTTGTTTGCCTCGAAGACTCTCGAGGTCTATTTTCTCCCACTTGTCATTTTGGAAACGAATCTCCAAAAGGACATTATTTCGAGCAAACAAACATTATGTTCTCAAAAATTCGTGGTAGAAACAATACCCTTGTGTCTCATTTGAATAAATCACAATGAAACATATATCTATACTTGGGCCTTAGTTTGTTGAATAACAAACACTAAGCTCCCACTGAGTTTAGCAACTCTTTAGATATATATAATTGAAAAGATATCCTGAAATTACTTTTCAATAGCTTTGACGAATTTGGTTTAGTTTGGTGGTAGTTGAGCATTTTGTTTTAGAAATTATAGGAAAAGTCTTTATGATTCATCATTGATCGAATCAAGTACTAATTGACTTCGATCATTCCACCTAGATATGTCATATCTCATGGAGCTAGATTGTGAAATTACGACACACAATCATTGATGATCATTTTTGGTCTCAAGCAATCATTAACATGATCTATCCTAGATCTTTATGATTTCTAACCAAGTGGGATTTATACTTCTAAATCTTTGAACTAGCCAAACAGATTCAAACTTATATCACATTGAGTAAATAAACCTATATTCATTCAAATCTGTGTGAAATAATAAAGTCATAAAAACTCTCTTTAGCTTTGAACTCTATTGTCTAGGCGTTCTAACAATAGTTCATATCTTTTGTTACTTTCAACAAGTAAGACTAGTTGTCTTAAATTGATCTAGAAATCAATGAACTTTCAAAAGTCCATCAAAATAGAGCTTTTGAATGTTAACTTGTTGATATGGTCTAAGCAACAGTGCCAAAGATTAGTGGAACTCAAATCAAGGGGTTGATTTAAACCTAGTAAAGTTTTTATTGTTAAAGAGTTGTTTGTTTTAATCAAGCATATTGACTCAACCCGTAATTGACCATTTCACTCAAATAAACAAACAAACATTATTTTTGTTTTTCTTGAATGTGAGTCTTTCTGTGTTTGAAAACAGAAATTTAGGTATGCTGATTATGGAACAAAATAGCCATTAAGTTCCAGCCTTTGAAAGGACTTAAAACAAACTAGATGACCCTACAACTAATCTAGCATTGCCATGCTTCATTTCCCACTTGTAGGCCATTAGTGTAGCCTAGCTTCCATTGTTTGAGTTATTATCGAAGTAAGAACCTCAAGAGGTATATGATACCAAGGAAGTTTGATTGCTAGGTCACTTCTCTTTAAACATAAACTTATAGGTAGAAACGGAATTGTAAATTCCTTTCATTTGTTCCTTTGTTTTCCTATTTCTTGTACCCTTTCTAATAGCCTTAAGAATTGAATTCTCTAGTGTTGACTTTTATACTTTGTTGGACATGTCCAATGTCACTCCAACAAGGTTCTTACCATTTTATGTTGAATATTAAGTTTCAACTAGATGATCTTACCAGAAGCTTCTAAAGTTCTTTAAGCATCGATCTATTCGAATGTCTAGGGACTAGACTCACTCGAGAATTAAATGGAAAAAGATATTAGGTTGTTAACCATTGGTAAAGCTGAGCGTTTAAACTCAATGCTTTATGATCTCAAAACTACATTGTATTTTGAATTCACAAGCACCAATCGGTTTGCCATTCGACTTTGATACTCGAAAACAACCATAAAAGTCGCTAAAAGAAACGTACATTTTAAATTGCTCACATCTCTCATTTCCGTGAATCATTCTTGGATACCTTTCTAAAAGGAGTTATTGCAGTGCAAGATATTTAATTATAAACAATAATTAAAACATACATTGAAGCATGCAAAGTCTAAACATTTATCATGAGTAATAACTTGAAAATTAAAGCAATTATGCAATTTAAACAAGTTATTAGCATTTTATTCGATTTTATTGTTCCGGCAGGTGTGAATAAAATGATTCCAAGACCCTAATACCATTGAAGAATTAAGCACATTATGTATTTTGACTCAATTCTAAAATATTTTAGGTAAGCAAAAGCCTTTTGCTAATAGTCTAGAAACTACTCTTGGTTGATAGGTACGTCTAAGAACTTATTAGGTAAACCTATCGTTTTTTCCACGACATAAAAGGACTCCTTACTTATATCGTTGAGTTTCACCAAAAATAACATGTACTCACAATTATTTGTGTACCTTACCCCTTTAGTATCGATAAGTAACACCTCGCTATGGCGGAAAACTATTACTAAGATCGATGAAAAAAGGATATCCAAGTAAGTGTTATTTTGGCATGGCACCTTTTAACTCAATTTTTAAGTTTGGAACTTAAGGCTCTTACTATGTTGGTTAGATTTTAAGTGAACTAAAATCCTTAATCATGCAACATAATCAAGCTTCGATCTCATGCATATTTAAGACATATTTAAAAGCAATAAATAACTTAAAACATGCATAAGATAAATGTGATCTAGTATGGCCCGACTTCATCTTGAAGCTTGAACTTCAAAGTCCGTCTTGAAAATCTCCGTGGGAGGCGCCATTTTCTTCACATAGGATAAGCTATAATTAAACTAATTACAACTATTTGATGGTATGCAGACCATATTTTAATTGAAAAACAAATTTGGTGCTTTAGACCAATTACATTCAAATTAATGGTACGCAGACCATATTTTCTATCCTATTTGGGCCATACTAGTCACCTCATAACCTGCAAAACAGTACATATACAGTATATACTATTCACCTATTCATTATCATGAATGGCCCACATAGCTGGTTAGTAAAACACGTTATGCATCATATAAATATTTGCAGCAATTAATTAAGGGCACCAATAATCTACCAATTATTCAATCCTTATTAATTCTAATCAAGTTGTTTAACCTTAAAGGATTTGTAGACCTAATCAAGAGTTTATGACTTAAATTGCTCCCACTTAAACCAATAAATTCATATGCTTTACTAATTTTAAACATAAAAATGTATTTCTAGTCTAACTGGAAACATACAAATTTAATTAAAATTTAAAGCTCATATAAATTTATAATTGAATCCATTTTATTTAATTTATTTTCAATTGAATTAAATGAATTTAAATTAATTCAAGGTTTAATTTTAGTAAAATAATTAGTATAAATAGAATTTATAATAATTATAATGTTCAAAATTAAAACCCGAGAAAACAATTTAAATTATTAATTTTAAAATTAATTAAAACGTTTCCGAACTGAAAATTCAATATTAAATTTAAGAACGACTCAATCGTAACACGACGAGGCACTTGGGCTTGCGCCCAAGCCCCATCGAGTGCAGGAGGCTTAGCGCCCCTCGACTGTTCGTATAGCAATACGCAAGCAGGCCATACGCAACGCAGCAGTGCAGGCCACGCTGCGCGCGCCCGCTCGCTCGTCGCGCCTGCTTGCCTCGCGTCTGCTTGCTAGCTGGGCGTGGCAGCGCGCGCTGTGGCGCAGCACGCTTGCTGCCCACACGCGTCTTCCCGATGGCTTGCGCCTTGGCCCTTCGCCCTTGTCCACTCGCCCATATGCGCACAGCACTCGACACAGGGCAGCGTGCTGCCTTGTGCTCGTGTGCCATGGCTCTTGCTCGTTGCAACGTACCGCATGGGCGACGAGCTCCCTTGCTCGTCGTCGCATGCCCGCACTATACAACACCCCTTAAGGGTCACACGTAGGCTCCATTGCTTTGTGCGTGCAAGTTTTATGAGCGAATTGCATAAAAATTAAAAAAAATTAATTTAAAATTAATGACAAATTAATAAATCATATTAATTTCATAATTTTAGGGCGAAAAATCGAAAATTTATTAATCAATTAATTTCCGATTAACATGGATTCAAATCTAGGTCATAAAAATTTAAAATTTAACATAAATTAACAATTTTTCTGGTGGATTTTAATCATTGGTACCTAATTAAATTATTAATTAATCATGAAAATCAAATTAATCTTAAATTATTCGAATTTCAACAAATTAATCATAATTACAAATTAGGTTGTATAATTAACAAGTCTAGGCATTCATAATTGTTAAACATATACTGTAGGTCAATCAAAAACTCAAGATTTATCAACAAGAATCGCAAATATTCAATTTAACATCTTAAATTTGCAAACTTTTGCGTTCGAAAAAACTAAAACCTCCGAAAAGTCATAGTTAGGCTTCGAATTTGAGAATTCTGAGTTCGGCCGAAAAAAACTCTTTTTGTCAAAATTTTAGAATGCCTTTTACATGCGGAATTGACACAAAAATCACTCGATTTGGATTAGTAACGAAGAAACTGCCGAAAAACCGCGTACATATAATTAAATAAACGCAATTTGCAATTAATTACGAAAATTAATCACCCCTTTAATTCTTTGCAAATTTGTAAAATTTAACCATGTTCATGCAATTTAGATTATGAAAATAATAAGAGGCTCGTGATACCACTGTTAGGTTATGATACATATGAACAAACATAAATCATGCGGAAAAACCATAAAGCCAGGAAACATATTATTAACACGTAATCATTTAGCATAATTCAGATGCATACACTTTGTAGCGTGCCCTCCCTTGCTGCGCCCAAACCGAACAAGAACAAGTCTTTAGGACTCCAAGTGTCGTCCCTCCGTAGATAGTCCACAGCACGTCCAGATCCGCCTTAAGCTTGACCAACTAGAATCGTCCTTAAGGTTCCTTAGATTTTCGGCTATTTGGGTGCAAGTGTTTGGCTGATTTTTGCTTAAAAATCTTACCTTGAATACTTTAATAATCGTCTGTTAAATATGTGACCCTAGGCCTATATTTATAGAGTTTATGGAAAGGAATTATAATCCTACTAGGATATGGATTTATTAATTAGAATCCTATTTGAACTCTAAATAATAAATTTAATCTATTAGGATTAGGATTTAATCATTGCGCGAATTCCGGTAGGATTAGGATTCGTTACGAACACGAGTGTCGCACGACCACGAGGGACGCACGCAACCGCGCAGGCCTTGTGGCCCACACGAGTGGGCACTTCCTTGCATCTCACGAGCATACACTCCAGCGCGCGCGCCTACGGCCTTGTTGGGCCCGGCCTTGCGTTGGGCCTGGCCTTGCGTTGGGCCTTCGTGTTGGGCGCTTGGCTTGCTGGGCGCGGGCCTGGCTTCGTGCTGGGCCTTCGTCTGGCAAGCCTCGTCCGATGCTAATTCGTACGATGCGCTTCTGATTAAATTCCCGGTTCCGGAATTCATTTCCGATGCGACCAATATTTAATATTTTCGATTCCGGAATTAATTTCCGTTTCGAACAAATATTTAATATTTCCGTTTCCGGAATTATTTTCCGATTCCGATAATATTTCCGATTCCGGCATTATTTCCATTTCCATTAATATTTTCCAATACGTACCATGTTTCCGTTTCCGGCAACATCTACGACTTGGATAATATTCATATTTCCGATACGATCCATATTTCCGTTTCCGGCAATATCATCGTTTCCGGAGTATTCATTTCTTGCTTGTGACGATCTTAGCTCCCACTGAAACCAAGATTCGTCCATTCCGAATATCCATAGATGGAGTATTTGATGCCATTAAATACTTGATCCGTTTACGTACTATTTGTGTGACCCTACGGGTTCAGTCAAGAGTAAGCTGTGGATTAATATCATTAATTCCACTTGAACTGAAGCGGCCTCTAGCTAGGCATTCAGCTCACTTGATCTCACTGAATTATTAACTTGTCAATTAATAATGAACCGCATTTATTAGACTTAATATTAAATGCATACTTGGATCAAGGGCATTATTTCCTTCAGTCTCCCACTTCGGACAAGTGTGCATTTCCTAATTCCTTTGTCGCTCGATGCTTGCTCTTGAACATAAGGTAAGAGTTGTCATCCTTATTATGTCCAGAGGTGTTTCTCGGTTTCAGAGTTCAACTGATCAAATAAACAGATAATCATAGCATATGATTCATCCGAGCACGGCCATGCATTTCACAGTTTCTAGCTCTCCGAGTGGCCTTGTACAACTTTTAAGCATCTCATCCCGATTTATGGGGGGACAATCCCTAATCTTGCGATCTTGAGATTAGACTTCGTTTGATAGGTGATTACCTGAGCGTTGCCTTTATAGCCTCCTTTTACGGTGCGACGGTTGGTCAACGTCAAAGTAACCAGTTCTCAAACAAGTAATCTCAAATCACCCAGGTATTGAGGATTTAGTGTCTAATAATTTTAATGAAATTTACTTATGACAGATTTACATCTCTTACAGTAAAGTTTCATAGGTCTGTCCGATACTAGTCTTCCCAAAGTAAGTATCTATGCAAATGATTATGACATTGCCATGTCCACATGGTTCAAGAAACAGAACTACTAGTCATCTTGCATTCTAGTCGTCTAACGTTTTCTATGCGTCCAATTTTATAGAAAACACTGACCAGGGGCCATTTTCAACTTTTGACATTCAAGTTCACTTGATAGACATTTTTTAGTCACAGGACTGGTCCTGACAGTCTATCTTGAATATTTCGTCAAATTGAAGGGACTAATCATTTAATAAACCACAAATTAAATGGAAAAATGAAAATATATTTCATATATGATAAATGTTCATCCCCATTGTTTTACAACATGGGCCTCAAACCCATCTTTAAAACAGTTCATGGAATTCAAAGCTATGCTTGATTTCCAGTGCTACAACGTGAGTGTTGCTTCTCACTTGTTGCATAGGTTTAGTTATCATGCTTTGCCAATCTTAGTATCCTTTTCATCGAATGTTCTTCGAGATATGATGATAAGATCTTTTGAGTATGTTTATTTTTGTGATCTAGTCTTTCTTGCTACATTAGTGGTTCTACGCATTTTGAAATGAAGAACCATTAAGTCAACAGACATGTGATCTTCCCAAGTTCAATGAAGAACTCATTAATATAAACAACTCTGTTTTATTGCTTCTTAGGCAATAAGTACTTTTACTTCAACTGTGTAGGTTGCTAGTGATGCTTTGTTTGGATCTACTTATCCAAGCAGTTCATAGATATGTGGAAGACTTTCCAGCTGTATCTTTGATTTCCCACGCAACAACTCATGGTCTCCGATCCATGTTGCCACTTCAAAACACGATGCTCTATAGTTCGTCCTTGCCAATGGTTAACTCCAAAGGGATCTTGCTTGATCCTTTACCAGTGTTTATGCGTGTAGCATCAATATTTAGCATATTTTTATTTCCTTGAATCAAGAACTATTCCTATGTACCTTTTCAAGTACCATAAGTATTCTTGATCTCAATCTAGTTGATCTTCACTTAGATCAATAGAGATTGGTATATGTTCGTCATGCGTAGAGTCATACGATATGTTTTTGGCGATCCTCATATTATATCATACATGATAAATTCTTTTGCAGAATAATTCCCAATTGAATTCTATTCATGTAACCTTAGCCTATCTAGTTTCAGTAGATACTAAATACAGCTAAATTCTTTGACATATAATATAGGTTAAGAATCTCATTTAGATCCTTTGATGTTTAACTTAGTAAATGCTTATACATAGTTCAAACATTCTTTACTTAGATTTATTCATATGGGTCGAATATCTCCAATGGAGTCTGATGTGGCCTAAAAGAATGCCACCTGACTGCACTATCAAAGCCCAGAAGAAAGAGCCCAAAAGCTTGCCTACGGGCATTTCTCAAACTTCACAGGGCCTAGGACCAAACGATTAAGAGGTCCCCATTGGGCCTAAACAAGCCTCCAGAACCAATGCAGGACACGTGTCCCAATCTTGCGTAGACACTCAATCATGCAGGACCAGTTCCCGAGAAACCCTAGCACTATAAATAGTGCAGATCCCTAGGTAAAAGGGCATTCAATTCTTGCCCAACAACAGAAAAACTATCTTTGCTCTGCCTTCTCTCTACAAATTACTTATCTCTCTAGCTTATACTTACTTAAGCATCGGAGGGAATATTCCTACGGGAATATTCTTGTTTTGCAGGTTGCCAGAATTTCGTGCCAGGTCATACTTGATACCTCCGAGGAGCGCGTGCCACGTCAGCACCGTAAAAGTTCCCACAACATTTGGCGCCGTCTGTGGGGAGGTACAATGTCATGGCCGAACTATACCCTGACAGAGAGCATGCTGGTGAAGAAGAAGAGAGACGGCACATTGAAGAGACCAATCGAATTGCAAATGCAGGGAACACACCAGGACGAATGCAAGCTGAGGTGGTGGTGGAAGAAGAACCAATAACCGAGGCGTCCCCGCCAGGCGGCCATCTAAGCCCTAGCGTCCGAGACGTCGTGTTGGATGAGAATCTAGATTTCCCAGTAACAGTGGGCTCTCTATGCGAGATTTTAACACGATTCCAACAGCAAATGAATCAGACCTTCCGACAACAGATGAGCACTACACTGCAAGATGAAATTCCGAAGAACATGCTGATCTACTGCGCTGAGAGGACGGCTCCGCATAGGCACCTCAGTCTAGGCGTCAATCGGATAAGCAGAATGCCGCTCAGGTCCAACGTCTGGAGAGCTGGAGAAGGTTCTCGTCCACAAGCAAGCAAGGGAGTTAGCCCTGTGCCTGAGCACTCAGAAGATGGCCATGACCCACCCACCTTCTTACCTCGAAGGGACCCGGTCATACGACCATCATCTAGGGGAAGTCCCCCAGCCGTCTTGCGACCAGCTTCAAGGCGTCAAGAACACTATGAGGCTGAATCTGAACTATCAGACACCGGGTCCACCCCTATGATAGAAGACCCGCCATTTTATCCCACTACACGTGGACCAACCCAGATGAAACCCCATAGGGTAAGCATGCGCCCCCGCCTGCTATCAAGCCGCCGTGAGCCAACCTATCATATTCAGCAAGGACTCAACAACCTGACGTTAAGGCACATGAGTACCCCTTTTTCTGACGAGATCATGAACGCCCCGAAGGAACCCAAAGTAAAGACCCCTACCATTGAAGCTTATGACGGGACCACCGATCCCGACATGCATCTTGTCGCATACCGCCACCACATGTACGTACAGGGAACCAATGAAGCCACTTGGTGCAAGTACTTCCCAGCCACGCTTAAGGGAGTAGCGTCTAAATGGTTTGAACGGCTGCCTCCAGGATCAATTGCCTCTTTTAGCGAATTACAGACTTTGTTCTCTACAAGGTTCATGGCACACAAGGAAGATAGGAAAACTAGCATGCATTTAGGACGGATCCAGCAAGGGAAGGACGAGTCCCTAAGAAGCTACGTGAAGCGTTTCAATCTGGAGGCGGGACAGATCCCAGACATGCCCGATGGTGTCTCTTTTGATAATTTTATCAGAGGATTGAAGAAGGGCTCATTCAAGTTTGACCTAGTTAAGAAGAGTGTAAGGACTATGGCAGAGGTCCTAGACGAGGCTGAAGCATTTATCCATGCAACGGAAATATGCAGCGCGTCAAAGGAAGGGAGGATTGGAGAAACAACAGACTCCTCCGGGAAGAAGGATAAGGTGGACCGAAAACCTCCACGGGTAAATGGCACATGGGCTCTCTCAAAAGAGCATGATACCAACTTTCCGGGGCACAAGAGAGAACGACCGCAAGAGCGGGAATATTTTGAGTACAACACAGACCTTCTCACCATACTAAAAGACGTGGGGGCAAGGTACGACCTTGATCGACCCTTCCCCATGAAGTCCCCTGCTGAGACTCAAGATCCCAAGCTATATTGCCAGTTCCATGAAGATATAGGACATGAAACCAAGAATTGTAGAAGCTTGAAGAGGGCTTTAGATGGTCTTTCCTCCAAAGGACATCTCAAGAACTACTTACGGAAGAATGCTCATGGCTTTGGAAAAAACCAATACAAAAGGATCAAGTCCCCTGCCTCGCCGACTAAGGGACAACACAGCGACGGAGGATTTGTAGCCGTCATATCTGGAGGACCGGCCGCTGGAGGACCTACCATGAGAGGACAGAAGGATTATGCCCGCCGCTCAGGACAAGTGCTGCTGTCAGCCAAAGCGCCCATGGATCCATTCCCAAAGATTGAAATATGTGAGTCAGACGGTTGACGGATAGCCACGCCGCACGATGATCCCCTTGTGGTTGAATTCAAGATAGCTAACATGAGAGTTAAACGCATACTAATAGACACGGGAAGCTCGTCCGACATAATGAGTCTAGAATGCCTCAATCGCCTAGCACACGATCCCAAAGCCATCGAAAGAATTCACTATCCCATCATTGGTTTTGGAGGGAGTATCATTCATCCTGTTGGCGTTATCACTCTGCCAGTTCGAATTGGAGATAGGAAGAATGGGCGGAAAATGGAGGTGGACTTCTTGATCGTCAAAGATCTGACGGCATACAATGTCATCCTGGGACGACCCACCTTAAACAAGATCAAGGCTGTAGTCGTCACCCATCTGATGCTTCTGAAGTTCGTGTGCGATTATGGAGTTATAGGCACCATACATGGAGATCAACAACAGGCTAGGGATTGTTACCTGACGACCCTCAACCCGTCAGCATGGAAGCAAGATTCTGCTGAAGTCAGAGGAAAACGAAAGCATGAAGATGAACCCCAGGTCACCAAAGAAATTGGACCCGTCCAAATAGAAGCGGTCAAAATTGAAGAAAGTGGCTAAGAGTAGAACATCATTAGGGTAACCATTGTACTCAGAGCCTACAAAACGGCCTAGCTATTGTACCAAGAGCCCACAAAACGGCCTGTAAATACCCGTCTAAGACGCGGTGAATGTAGCAAGCAATTTAGTAAATTAACACTTATCTGACGAATACAAGTCTCTGTTGAAAGAAACTCACCTGAAAACAATTCCTAAATTGGCGTCCCTATCCGCTAAATAAACAATACCCAATGCTAATAAACACGAGGGGTTTGGATGTACCCCGTGCTAATAAACACGAAGGGTTTAGACATCCAGCATGACGCCTTTTCTTTGAAAAGCGCCCAAAAAAGACTCAAACAAGAGCAAAAAAATCAGACCTAAGACCTCCTCCTTGGATGGCGTCTAAAAAGGCTAATCGTTTAAACGGCCTGAGAAGTGGTCTAGATTAGCGCCTCAAATTAGGCTCGCAAAACATTCAGACATAAGACCTCCTCCTTGGATGCCGTCTAAAAAGACTAATCGTTTGACGGCCTGAGAAGTGGCCTAGATTAGCGCCTCAAATTAGGCTGATCACCTAAAACACTGAGGTTTCTGTCCAACAATTGGACCCAAAGAAAAATTCCTAAGAAATCAGTACCGAACTGATAGAATTAAAATACAGTGCACAACGGCACAAACTGTTTATACATAGCGCCCAAAGCGCAAACAAACCAAATCAAATAAATGCCCGAAGGCACCAAAGTTATTACAAACGCCCACGGCGTCATCTAAACCAACTGCAAGAAAAGCTGCTCAAGGATGAGGGGCAATGGAACTCCCGTCCTGGACGTCCTGGCCTTCAGGGGAGTTCACCTCGTCTTCTTCTATGTCTTCCTCCCCGTCACTAACGAACTCGGGAGGATCTAAGCCCAAGCGCCTAGCCGTCGAAACAGCTATCTGGTGGGAGATACGGCGTTTGAACCAGGAAAAATCCTTCCCGTCCATAGACTGATCCCACGCCTTTTGGGCACTCTCCAAGATGGACTCCTCGCCCAACTTAAAAGAGCTTGCAGCCTCCTTGCGCACGACCTCGATCTTCCCCTGCATGGCCTTGAGCTGACCTTCCAGAACGTTCACCTTGGAAGAGAAATCAGTCACCCGCTCTAAGACAGAAGAGTACTCCTTTCTCAGCACGGTAAGCCGCCCCTCATGTTCCCGCAGCTTCTCTTCATATCTCTCAGCGTCCATCTCGGCCTTCTTCAGCTCTTCCGTCTTCAGAGCAATCTTCTTATCCGCGTCCAAGTTGATCAACCTGGCCGTCTTCTCAGCATATTGCTCATGATTCTCGATCTGTTCCTTGTGCTTGAGCATCTCATTGTGCATATCAAAGCGGTAGTTCCTACTCTCAGCACATCGAATGAAAAGCTGCCAAAAGACAATATAGAATTAAAAATAGCGTACACATATAATCATAACCACAGAAATCCAGGGGTAAGTATCTCACATCAAGGACGAGAGACTGAATGGACCCAAAGAATCCCAAGTCAATCCCGGGGAGTGACCTTACGTATTCCTCAGGGATGGCCGCATACACATCGGCAAGGATCTTATCCTTCGCCTCTGAGCTAAAACCGGCAGAAGGAGGGATGCTTGCCACCTCGGCCCGACGCATCCACTTGAACATCTCAACTGAACCAAACACCAAGATTAACAAACATCGGGAAAATCCCAACCTGATATCAGAGATTTAAAGTACAGAGATGCTAACCAATTGGCGAAGCTGCAGGAGGAGTAGAGGCATTATCAGTAGAAGGAGCCTCAGTCTCCTTGCCTTTGCCCTTGTCCTCTCTAGACAAGGTGGTGGCGTCAGCCGCCGCAGTCTGATCGACTGCTACTTCGTCAGCAGCTGCTCCGGCAGTACCATCCATGTCGGTTTCCACCTGGGAAGGAACCTCCTTTTGCTCAGGAGGAAGAATGGGCGTCTGGATAGGAGGAACCTCCCCCTCAGCCAGGGGAGCGGACGATTTTGGTACCGACGGCTTGGTGACAGCGTCGGCCGGACCCATCTTCTTAAAGAGAGGCCGTTTTGGCTTAGGAACCTCCGTCGAAGATGCCGGACGCTTCTTCGTAGCCGGCAAGGTGGGGTCCTAAAGATAAAGGAAATCAGCGACCAAATCATGACTAGAAATGAAAAAATATATATATATCTATCGCCAGAGGCACCCTCACTGGACTTCTTGGAGGAGTCCTTCTTCTTGGCCTCCACGGCCTTGAGAATGTCCTCGGTATATACCTCGGACAGCCAAGCGGGTACTTCCACTACACCCTTGTCTTCGAGAGATAAGCGATCCATGGCAGAACCTACAAAGCCAAGGGTTAGTAAAAAAAAAGAGATATAAAAAAAAATGTTTGAAAATCTACTGGGGAACTACCTCTACTCAAATAGGAACAAAGACCAACGGCCGAAAGAAAGACTATATTGGTGAACTGGCCGACATGGGGAAGCCAAGCATTAGGCACCCAGGCATGGCTTTTTGACGACAGCCGATACATCTCAGCCTGGAACAAGGGCTTCACTAGTCCCCACTCCCTGGACGAGAGGCGAGGGTAGGCGTCAGCTCTAGACAAATAGCGGGGCCGACGGTTCCACTGAGAAAGACGTCAAGAAAGAGACGTCTGGAAAGAGAAAGGTCTTCCATTCGGACAACAGACCACTTCTTCCTCCACCAAACCCAACTAGAGGTCTTACCCACCACCGTCTTATATCCCCGACGGCTGTAAAGGGTGAACCACCCCTGGGGAGAACGAGAAGAAGGGGCAATAACTACGAGACGAAGGGAAGCAGGAAAGGAAGGGGTGACGCCGCTCAAAGCACACTTGGCGATAAAACCAAAAACATTTGCCCATGAGTTGGGTGTCAATTGAGCAAGGCCAATGTCATACCCCTCTAAAACGTCCATCACAAAGGGGTACAATGGAAATCTAAGGCCCAACCTAAAGGTAGCAGTATAAACGGCTACCTCTCCTTGGGAGAGTTGGTCCACGGAGTCATGAGGTCGAGGGCTCCTAAGGCTAAAACCTGGGGGCAAGAGCAGAAAACGCTCAAAGTCACGTCCCTGCTCCCTCAGGTACCGCAGCCATTTTATGCTGGGAAAGATATCCGACGGAAACAGATTGACGTCTTCCTTCCCCCGGACCATAGGAGGAAGATTTTTTTGCAAACTCCTCGTCTAAGGAGCTAGAGGAGTCATCTTCAAAATCCTCGCGTGGAACGCGGGGACGGGAAGCCACATTCTTCCTTCTCCTAGGAGAATGTGCTGTTCTAATGGCCCCGTCTCCTGTATTATGGGAAGAATGGACTCCACTCCTACTTCCTTGGGACGGGTTCGAAAAAGGAACCCTATCGTCCCCCTCTCGCGGTGCAGCCCATGCACGCACGTTAGCTGTCTGTCTAATTCGAGCCATGCCGTCCTGCATAAGGGACAGGACGTCTGACTTTAGCAAAGAATGAAAGGGATAGGTGTCATAACCCCCAAGACGCCTCCACATAATACTATAAACAATAAACGAGAGAGGTCCCACAAGCATACAAACAACAAGGTGTTGATAGAAAACTTACCAGAAAATGATCAAACTGATGAGAAGTCTTGGCAAATCCTCTAAACCCTCAAGAACACTGGACAGAAAATCCAAGAACACTCAAGCGCACGCACCAGCAGATCTTTGGCAGGACGAAATTTACTTTCTCTCTCTAAAGAAAAAATCGCTCTGAAGTAACAAAAGAAAAATGAAAGAGGAATTGAAGCTTTTAAAGGAAAATCTAAGCTCTAAAAAGCCCTCACACGTGGCGCTCCTTCTGATCAAGTAGCCTACCCCACAGGGACAAGGGGCATCCTCCTTGAGGGGCAAATGATGTGGCCTAAAAGAATGCCACCTGACTGCACTATCAAAGCCCAGAAGAAAGAGCCCAAAAGCTTGCCTACGGGCATTTCTCAAACTTCACAGGGCCCAGGCCCAAACGATTAGGAGGTCCCCATTGGGCCTACAAGCCTCCAAAACCAATGCAGGACACGTGTCCCAATCTTGCGTAAACACTCAATCATGCAGGACCAGTTCCCCAGAAACCCCTAGCACTATAAATAGTGCAGATCCCTAGGTAAAAGGGCATTCAATTCTTGCCCAACAACAGAAAAACTATCTTTGCTCTACCTTCTCTCTACAAATTACTTATCTCTCTAGCTTATACTTACTTAAGCATCGGAGGGAATATTCCTACGGGAATATTCTTGTTTTGCAGGTTGCCAGAAGTTTGTGCCAGGTCATACTTGATACCTCCGAGGAGCGCGTGCCACGTCAGCACCGTAAAAGTTCCCACATAGAGTCTTTCGTGTTTGATTTAGTGTGAGGGGGTCGAAAAAGCGCGAGGCTAATGCGTGACCTTGTCCCTCGTGGGTGTGACGATTCTTTTATTCAATCAAGTGTAATTGGATTTCCTGTGAGTATACACCCAATTCACTAGTAATATAGGAGTCGCCATTCAGTTTTTAACGACAATGAGAAAAACTGACAAAACCCGGTTATCGTGACATAAAGGGAATGCAATTATGTTTGACCACGACGGCCGTAGGTTCCCTTGTGATCCCTGGTGTGGGGATATCTCAATATACACCCGCAAGGTAGAGATTGAGGGTTCGGGGGACTGTAACTACCGAGAGGAGTAATTCGCTCGTCGATTACTCCAGAGGCAGGATATCCTTACTAGCTCAGCATAAATAATTGAAGGGACACGAGCTAACTATTAAACTAATCTGAGTTGATTTTAGCAATATGCAACATATAATACTAATTCGATCGTGATTATCTGATTTAAATAGCATTAAGGGACCTAGCATGATAATTCGATTTCCCAAAAATATTATATTTGTTAGGCGTGATAGAACAATCATATTAGGTTAGTTTAACAGTTCATAAAAAGGGCGAGGAAAGCAGTTAAATAATCGAAAAGGGACTCACTACGACGCACCCTTGAGAGGTGCGTCACGGTTCTCAGAAAACTAACCACTTTGACTTTGCTATTTCTCTTTTTTATTTAACGAATCTCAATTATGGGACAGGATACGTTCTGTTCGATTTATGGATCGATTGCGACAGAACGCGTGAACAGTTTCGCAGGGAGAGGCTTAGGCTAAGGGTTGAGTCAATACTCAGAATATAATTATGTGTTGTTGTTGTGTTCTTTCACGTCGAAATTAGGGGCCTATTTATAGGGAAGAGTTCGTGGAAAGATAGAATTGCAGAGTTCTAATCCATAAAGAATTAGGAAAAAACACGCACCCAGGTATTTTCAGCGCCCAGGCCTGGGCGCCAAAGATTTCGGCGCCCAGAGCCAGGCGTTGAAAATAGGGTCTGGGCAGTTTTCTTTAGTCAGATTCGGATTCCTAAAATCCGTAGAGTTTGAGATTAATTCGAGTCTTTTAGCGCGTATCAATTTTATGACGGAATGCGTCTGGGCCCGTTACGAACTCTAGGCTCGTTAGGATTTTAATTAATACGTAACTCTTATTTCTGAATCATATTAGGAATAGGATTCTTGCAATTTTCTATCTCATTTAGGATTTATGTTGGAATGCAACACCTAATTCTGACAGGTTTCTATCTTTTATGATTTGCCACTTTTAGAAGCTACCTTTTACGGCAGTTACTATTTTTAGCAGGTTTCCATAAATAGCAGGTTTCGGGTGAAATGAAATGGGGAATCGAGATTCGTTTTTTTAAAGGAGATGCTTTGTCAAGTGGAGATTTATGCTTTCATCATCGAACCTTTCCCTTGCAGGAACGGGGACAAAAGTAGGTGTCTACAGTTAGCCCCCACTTTGACTGAGTCTTGGAGTAAGACGATGGTCAAAGTATTAGACGGAGTGCGTCACACAAGCCATGGTGTATGTGACCTGCTTTGCGAGGATCTCACGAGCCCCCGAGTGATAACATTTGACTTAAGGGTCATCACTTGAAGCGTCGACATATCCCTCACGTGTCATTGGGATTTGTCAACTGATAGTATAGAAACTTCCTCACTTTGTCATTGGAAGGATCTAAAGGTGCGTAGAAACTCCCTCACTTTGTCATTGGGAGTAGCTACAGATGTTTTCGAAATCAAAGCTGTAAAGTGTAATTGGGCCTGGCCAAGCCCAATCACGAGGTAAAACGTTTTTAAAGATTCTCATTTTCAGGGCTAGCTAAACGAGAAAAACCCCCTTGTTTTTATAGGACGTAAAACGAAGGAAAATCCAGCACATCGTTCTTTTTTGGAAAAACGGAAAACCAATCCTTTAATTTTTGGAAAAAGGGAAAACCAATCCTTTAATTTTTGGAAAAAGGGAAAACCGAAAAAAGTTATCGCTGCAGCGACTAAGGACCTGCGCGGTTAGTGACGCAGACCCCGCCCGCTAAAGGTGGGCGAGCCTGTCCGCTGAGGGTGGACTCCCCATACGATAGAAGTGGACGAATCTGTTTTGATGTTTTTGAAAATAAGGACCTACGCGGTTTGTGACGTAGACCCCGCCGACTGAAGATGGCGAACCTGTCCGCTGAGGGTGGACGCCCCGTCCGATAGAAGTGGACGAATCTGTTTTGAAATTTTATTTTGTGTTTTTTTTTTTGAAAAATAAGGACCTACGTGGTTTGCGCCGTAGACCCCGAAGGCTGAAGATGGCGAGCCTATTTTAAATTTGAAGACTTTATTTTTCGAAAACTGAGGACCTGCGCGGCTAGTGACGCAGACCCCGCCAGCTGAGGGTGGGCGAGCCCATTTTGAATTTCTTATTTTGCGTATGTAGAAGGGCTTTTGTGATTACAACCTGTTGGTTGGTCGTAATATTTCCTGATTAGATGTGTCCTATAAGTGGGTCCACACTGTGTATATTTTTGTTTAACAATTTTTTTTTTTTTAAGATATCCAAACATGATATGGTGTGTGGCGCAGTCTGGGAATGTGATTTTGATTGCGCGCTCCTTGTTGGAGTCCATTTTTTTGCGAGCCCCCAAGCGTTGGGGCTCGTCGGTTGTTTTTTGCATCTTCTAATCATGTTTGGGGTCACGCTCGTATGTGCGGGCGACCTCCTATAGTAGTGTGCTATTTTAGCGAAGCCGTGGAATGCGACTTTAGTTTTTTAGGCGACATCCGGTTTTAGCTTGGCCCGGGTTAATCCTTTGACAGACAAACATTTTTTATTTGGAAAACCAACGACTTAACGATACATATTTTTGGTGTTTCGAAGAATGACCATGATATTTAGCTTGTTTTTTGAAAAGTGTACATAAGCATTTTCTGAGACGAGTCTAAGTTTCGACTAAGTTTTTAATGTTTATTATTTTTTTGCTTATTTGGGAGCTAAAGGTGCTTTGGGCTTGATCTTACTTGCAATAGGGCCTCGTGTTTTAGTAACACGGTCTTAAGTCCTTTCCTATTTCGTGTTTTGTGAAATCTGGGCCTTGGGCTGCATTTTCAGCGCCCAAGCTCAGGCGTAAACATTTCGGCGCCCAGGGGTGGGCGCTGAAAGTTCTTTCCTGGTAATATTTGATTTTCGGATTTCTAAACACGTTTCCGAATGGGATCAAGATGTTATTGGGTGCGTTCAGCTATATATAGGGGCTGGATACGTCCTTATTTTCCATCACTCTCAAATTCTTTCTCTCTTTTTGCTGTGCTCTAATTATTTACTGCTTCTGCCATGTCGATCCCTACTTTCTCACTCCAACGGACTGTTAGGCATTGGCTACGAGCCCTTACTCCCACAGAAAAAGCTTTGTTAAAAGAATACCACTTAGAGGCACTTTTAGGCTTACAAAAAATTAATATTGATTATAATTTTCTGCATGCTGCCCTAAGTTTTTGGGACTCCGATCATCATGTTTTTTCCTTTCGGGGTAATGAAATATGTCCTTTGCCTGATGAATTTGCTGCGATCCTTGGTTATCCTACTAATGCTACTCCTGTTACCCCTGGTACTATTGAAGAGGGTAAAACAACCATAAGGGCTTTCCTAGGGCTAGATGATAACATGTTTGCTGAAATTGTTGTAGACGATAAGGTTAACTTGGCAAAACTCGTAAAACATCATTTTAGGCCTAGTAAGAATATGACCGAACAAAAATTGAACATTCGAGCCCTTGTATTTTGCTTGTTGAATCATTATTTGCTGTCGAATAATAATGGTGAGTTCGGTGACATAAGGCTGATCCCCTTGATTAGCCAGATGGAAAGTTGCTATTCTATTATGCCGTTGGTTGTTGCTGAGACTTTGCTGAGTGCGGATGAACTGAAGAAGTGCGCCAAATCTGAATATTTTAAGGGGAGCCCCCTATTGCTGCAGGTAATCGATCTTTTCCTTGCGCACATGTATTTTTTTTTTGCACATATTTCTTTCTGCCTGGGGCTGAGTTTCAGCGCCCAGGGCTGGGCGCTGGAATATTCGGCGCCTGGTCCTGGGCGTTGAAACTGCGCCCCAGGAACCTTTTTTTCTTTCTTTTCATTCTTTTGATTCGATCGTACCTGTTTTTGCAGATTTGGCTTGCGGAACGGCTTAGACTTTTGGAAGCTCCTGCCGATCCTAATCATTATCGCCCTATAGCTTTGGGTAACCGAAAATACTTGCACCAAGGCCAGGACGAGGCTGAATGGACCTCCTTTTTTACTTATGGCATTTATTCTATTAAGTGGGTGGTACCATGGTGGGGTTTGACTACTATGACAGGGGGGGTCTGATGTATCGGTTTATGTTTCTTTGTTGGGGCTATCTCGTCCCATTTATATTTTCCCTTACCGAGTCATGCGTCAATATGGTTTAAGGCAGACTATCCCCTTTTCTGATACGGTACCACCTAAGGTAGCGGCCTTTTCACAAACACGGGTCTTAGCGTGGGCTAGGTATTATGATGGTCTCCCGCTTTGGGCCGTAGCTACAAATGGGTTTGTGGGTCTTTCTGAAAACTATAAGTTGTGGATGAGTTCCGATGACAAAGATGTGAGGACCGAGGCTCGTAATGGGGAGCCGACTGAGCTTTTGATACCTCGTATTCGTGTTAAGTATGAGGGTCCTGATTCTGCCAGACCTCGTACCTATAGTTTTAAGACTGTGAAAGCTCGTCCTGATCGAAAGCGAAAGGAAGTTCTTCCCCGTTCCAGTGTCAGGCCTAAAAAGATGCCTAACATGAAAGGGCCTGCTGTTGTTAAAAGAAATGCAAGCTCTCGCGGAGATCGTCGCCGGGACAATGTATGGGTTAGGAAGGCTCAGCCGCCTGTAGAAACAGTGGCTAGTCCAGTTGATGATAGTAATCCTTCTCCCACCATTGCCTGTGCCTTCGAGGCTGAGCGGGCTATTATCGAGAATGTTTCTGAAGCCTTGACATCTTTGGAAGTTAGTGTCCAGGAGCCGATTCTTATGGAGATTGATATTGGGGCTGCGCAGAAGACTGTGGGGGTGGATCCTGCGAACATTGCTCTCTACAAGACTTTATTTGATGATCCGGAAGAACTAGAGTAGTGTAGTTCTTGCTAGGGTGTAGGTGCCCTTTTATTTATTTCAGTTGTGTTTGTTTTTATTCCTAGCACTTTGTTTTCCTTCTTATTATATTTTAATAAAGGTGTATTTTAGTTTTCATTTAATTTTGTTTCTCCTCTTTTATATGTCTAACACGTTTTTTACACAAAGAATATATTTTTTATTTGGACCGAATCCTTGATAAGGATTGCCTACGTATCTTGTCAGAATCAGGTCGCGTGTAGTTCTAGCCTAGAAAATGGTTTCATAAAATGCCGATTTTAAACAAGTATGTTCTGAGGTGGAAACATATTATTTGAAACGGTAGAATAAGTGAAGTTTATTATTATTTAAATCTGCTGCTTTGTCGTAAGCCATGGGTACATGTATTTTTTTGAGTACATGTATTTTTTGGTGGTATGTATATCTGAATACGTGCTGTACCCCTCCAAGTGTTCGTTATTTTTCCGTGCATGTGCGGATAAAATGACGAGCACTCCAGGACAAAATTTGGCGAGCAGAGAGATTCAGCGCCCAGGCTGGGGCGCTAAAGATTTCGGCGCCCAGCTGTGGGCGCTGAAAATTATTTCTGGGCGGATCTTTTTTGGTGCGCTAAATGCTTCTTTTCTTATTTTTGTGCGCTTTGCAAAGTTTTCTTTTTTCTTTTTTATTATTTTTTGTACTTTTCATTTGTTTCTTTTTTATTCGTGACTCAAGACGGTTTGATAGGATAATTTGTATTGGTCAAGCATGAGGATTACATCTGCTAGGGACTCACAATTTGCAGCCTCAAGCTAGGGTCATGAGCTTACATCAACCAAGGACAATGAGTAGCATGGGGACGGCTCAAGGGTATATCAACAGGATGTATCCAAACAAGTTATATGGTCATTATGCTAATGGTGGTGTAAGAGCAGGTTTTGGCTTTGGAAATAATGGGTATGACACACGTGTCAATGGCCGTGCGTGATTTGCGGTTGATAACAAGTTCAAAAACAAGAGTTGAGGTAATGGTTTCTTGGGTTATGGCAATGAAAACATGGATGGGTTAAATGAGCTGAACAGGGACCTCAGAGCGAAGGCGTCTAAGAACAGAAGGATTGGAAAGGGTAGACATCGTAGAACTTTATGATTTGGATTGGTTGACTCAATTCTTTTCCTTCTTTTACTTAGGTAAATTTCGCACTTTGGGAGGTACGGGCTAAGTATTTCATGGCTCTCTCTTTTCGCTCTCCCTTTTCTCTTTCTATTTTTTTCTTTTCGCTCGGGATTTCTCCCCAACATAAATCCTTCAATCAATTTGGGCTAAAAGGTAGATGGTTGTGGTCTTTGAGTCACGAGGTGAGACTGAGTGAGCCTCGTTTGGTAGGCCTATAGTGGACCTCTAATTTTAGTAGGCCTAGGGTGGACCTTTAATTTCAGTAGGCCTAGGGTGGACCTTTTAATTGTCTTACTTTGCAAGCGTATTTAGTCGTTTCTTAAAATGTTTAAATAGCGTAGATTTAAAATCTTGTTTTTACCTTATTGAAATTTAACGAAAGAATTGCATCGAAAATAACTTTTGCTTCTTTTCAGATTCCAATTTCTGGGATTTAATTGGAAGTTGTGATTTAGACTCGAACTTTCATTAATCTTTCTGATTATAACCCGTGTATGAATACAAGGAGGTGGCCTAGACTCAAAATAATGACGTGGCGTAAGCCTATAATACTTGACCAAGCGACTCTCAGACTTAGGCTAATTGGACCATAACTTTCGTTGGTTGACACTTTAGATTTTAACCCTTGGGTGTTCATTTGTCACGCGCCATTTTGCTTAATGTTGGCAAGGTAGTTAATTGGGGAGATCGAATTTTTATTTTTGCAAGACTAGAATCATTAGTGCGGCTTCTCTCTTAGTGTGTATTGCTTTTACCCCAATGGTAGCCTTATGGTATGCCGATTTGGGTATTTTCATGGTTGGTCATGTTGCATTCATGGAAAATCTTTTAGTCCGTACTTAGTAGTATTTCAAGGAGCGAGTGACTCGAGAGGACTATGATAGTCGTGACCCAATGTGATTATAAGCCTTGAGGCCATTAATTTTTTCTTTGCCAATGGTGTTGATACCTTAGGTTCATTTTGGGGGTTGTGCGACTATGTGGGAATGATTTTCAGAATGTGACCGTTTCCATTTTGCAAATACATAAAATATTCTTTTTATGGGTGAGAGAGTATTGAGGCCGTGGATTCCTAGCAAGGGATGACAATTACATATGGGTGCTCATTGATTTAAATGTTAGGAAGGGAGACTCAATATGGTTTAACCTTTTAGCTTGCAGAACGACACCAAGTATTAGGGCCGATTCTATGGATAAGACGACTAAGACTTAGGATTTAGATTGTACTTCGGCATAACCTAGTCTAGACTCGGATTTATTGAACATTATTTTTCCTTGAAGACTCCATTTGAACATTATTTTTTGAATACTTTGCCCATGTGACATTCAAGGTCGTTTAATTAGCATGCTCGGTTTTTGTGCCGGGCATTGTCGTCATAGGAGGCCTAACAACGACACAAAGAGTTATTTTATTTTTTTACAAGTCGCTTTTAGAATCGAGTGCCTTTACATACGCCCTCGCAGCAAATTTTTTTCGAAAAGTTTTTTTTTTTTGCTACGTATATTTTTTCATTCGCGGGCACCGAGGCTGCTGTGCCTGACCAAAAGGCCAGGTAACAACTTCAGCGCCCAGCAGTGGGCGTGAGAAATTTTGGCGCCCAGCCAGGGGCGTTGAAAATGCGTTCCTGACTGGTTCTCGTTTTCTGTTTGCGTATACTTTTGTTTTTGCGACTTTAATTTTGCGTGCTTGCCTTATAACGTCCTTTACGCGTTGTGCAGCGTTTGTGGGATTTGTTACAGGCCATCCCGAGCGTCGCTTATTTTTGTGGCGATCGTTCGGGCTTGCGGAACACGTATTTTGGTATAACTCTTTGGCAAATTAGTCTATGAATGTTTGGGCAATTTTTAAGGTCGTTGGTTTTCTAGGATAGTTTGTCGCACACAATCACATATTTCGCTACACATAACTAAATTACAAACAGGGATTTGAAAATTAAATATGCCACGTAGTTTATGATAGGCTTCTATGGGTAGTTTATTTGCGCCTGGCTTGGTACCGCTTCTATCGTAGATCCAACACATGCCCCGGTCGAGGTAGTGTCTTCAACAGACGAATTTCGCCCAAGAGGCCAACCCGCAAGTGTAAGCCAAGGGGGCATGCAGGCGAGAGGGACCTAATGAGCGAGCGATTGGGTTCGGGATAGGTGTACTACCTGCACAAGTACCGAGTGGGAAACATGCGCGGCGTATGCACCCCCCTATTGGCGAAAAAAGGTATCCTTAGTCCCAACTCCCGAGGGAGCCGAGATTCGTTATGATGTTCTGCCCGTTCACATTAGTATGCTGATTTTCAGGTCGTCCCAACTTGATGGGGAAATAAACGCGAGGTAGGATCGTTTCACCCTTCGGCTATTTTGATTACCTACAAGCACGAGTATTTCCTTCAATATCCTTAGCGGAGTCGCCACTGTGAGGGGGTCGAAAAAGCGCGAGGCTAATGCGTGACCTTGTCCCTCGTGGGTGTGATGATTCTTTTATTCATTCAAGTGTAATTGGATTTCCTGTGAGTATACACCCAATTGACTAGTAATATAGGAATCGCCATTCAGTTTTTAACGACAATGAGAAAAACTGACAAAACCCGGTTATCGTGCCATAAAGGGAGTGCAATTATGTTTGACCACGACGGCCGTAGGTTCCCTTGTGATCCCTGGTGTGGGGATCTCTCAATATACACCCGCAAGGTAGAGATTGAGGGTTCGGGGGACTGTAACTACCGAGAGGAGTAATTCGCTCGTCGATAACTCCAGAGGCAGGATATCCTTACTAGCTCAGCATAAATAATTGAAGGGACATGCGTTAACTATTAAACTAATCTGAGTTGATTTTAGCAATATGCAACATATAATACTAATTCGATCGTGATTATCTGATTTAAATAGCATTAAGGGACCTAGCATGATAATCCGATTTCCCAAAAATATTATATTTGTTAGGCGTGATAGAACAATCATATTAGGTTAGTTTAACAGTTTATAAAAAGGGCGAGGAAAGCAGTTAAATCATCGAAAAGGGACACACTACGACGCACCCTTGAGAGGTGCGTCACGGTTCTCAGAAAACTAACCACTTTGACTTTGCTATTTCTCCTTTTTATTTAACGAATCTCAATTATGGGACAGGATACGTTCTGTTCGATTTATGGATCGATTGCGACAGAACGCGTGAACAGTTTCGCAGCGAGAGGCTTAGGCTAAGGGTTAAGTCAATACTTAGAATATAATTATGTGTTGTTGTTGTGTTCTTTCACGTCGAAATTAGGGGCCTATTTATAGGGAAGAGTTCGTGGAAAGATAGAATTGCAGAGTTCTAATCCATAAAGAATTAGGAAAAAACACGCACCCAGGTATTTTCAGCGCCCAGGCCTGGGCGCCGAAGATTTCGGCACCCAGAGCCAGGCGTTGAAAATAGGGTCTGGGCAGTTTTCTTTAGTCAGATTCGGATTCCTAAAATCCGTAGAGTTTGAGATTAATTCGAGTCTTTTAGCGCGTATCAATTTTATGACGGAATGCGTCTGGGCCCGTTACGAACTCTAGGCTCGTTAGGATTGTAATTAATACGTAACTCTTATTTCTGAATCATATTAGGAATAGGATTCTCACAGTTTTCTATCTCATTTAGGATTCATGTTGGACTGCAACACCTAATTCTGACAGGTTTCTATCTTTTATGATTTGCCACTTTTAGAAGATACCTTTTACGGCAGTTACTATTTTTAGCATGTTTCCATAAATAGCAGGTTTCGGGTGAAATGAAATGGGGAATCGAGATTCGTTTATTTTATAGGAGATGCGTTGTCAAGTGGAGATTTATGCTTTCATCATCGAACCTTTCCCTTGCGGGAACGGGGACAAAAGTAGGTGTCTACATTTAGTAAATGCCATTACTTAATCCAAAACAATATCATAAGATCTTTGTAAATAGATCTTAATACCCAGTATGTACTAAGTTTCGCCTTGGTTCATCATTGATGAATAATTTCAAACCTAAGTCATTAGCATTTGAATGTTATTTCACAATAGAGAGATATTTTTGTGATACACATAGGACCAATTAAGTTTTTATGTACTCCCACTAAACTTCTTATATATCTATAAGAATCATGTACATTTTATGAAACTAAAATACTTATTAGCTTCACTAAAATACAATTCCAATTCCCAATTGCTTGCTTAAATCTGTACTTAGATTTCATAAGCTAGCATTCATTTCAAGCATTATTTGGATCCACAAATCCTATGACATGCCATGTACATAGTTTTCATCCAACATTTGATTGAGGAATACGTTTTGTCATCCAATTTCCATATGTACCAATATGCAATCATTGTTTAAATTATAGACTTAAGCATTACGATTTTGCATGAGGCTTCAACACAATCCACGACGTGAATTTGCTTGTAACCTTTAGCAACTAATCTAGCTTTATGTGTGAACACAATTCCATGTTTGATGGTTTTTATTCTTAAAACAAACCATTTTAGGGAATCTGGGTTTCGTCATAGCTTTCTCGCAGGTTATAAACTCATTAATCTACATGATAATAGTTTGACTGCAAGTTGTAGGTTTCTTCACTATCTAATAGAAGAATTGCATAGCTTCAGTGACCTGAACTCCATGTTTCTTCACTATCCAATAGAAGAATATCATAGTTCCAGTGACTTGAACTCTATGCCTACTTGGGTATAGAACATCAAACAAATAGAATATCAATAGCCACTTTAAATTCCTTTGAATATTCTGTTCTTCTTGAAGCACTTGTAAAGTCTTCTAAGAGATGTCTATTCTTTAAAGCCACTTCTAATAAGTGTTCGGATTTTTTAAAGAACTTCGAAAAGCCTCCAGAATCTCCGTTTTATGTTTGTTGTTCGCCTCGAAGACTCTCGAGGTCTATTTTCTCCCACTTGTCATTTTGGAAACGAATCTCCAAAAGGACATTATTTCGAGCAAACAAACATTATGTTCTCAAAAATTCGTGGTAGAAACAATACCCTTGTGTCTCATTTGAATAAATCACAATGAAACATATATCTATACTTGGGCCTTAGTTTGTTGAATAACAAACACTAAGCTCCCACTGAGTTTAGCAACTCTTTAGATATATATAATTGAAAAGATATCCTGAAATTACTTTTCAATAGCTTTGACGAATTTGGTTTAGTTTGGTGGTAGTTGAGCATTTTGTTTTAGAAATTATAGGAAAAGTCTTTATGATTCATCATTGATCGAATCAAGTACTAATTAACTTCGATCATTCCACCTAGATATGTCATATCTCATGGAGCTAGATTGTGAAATTACAACACACAATCATTGATGATCATTTTGGTCTCAAGCAATCATTAACATGATCTATCCTAGATCTTTATGATTTCTTACCAAGTAGGATTTATACTTCTGAATCTTTGAACTAGCCAAACAGATTCAAACTTATATGACATTGAGTAAATAAACCTATATTCACTCAAATCTGTGTGAAATAATAAAGTCATAAAACCTTTCTTTAGCTTTGAACTCTATTGTCTAGGCATTCTAACAATAGTTCATATCTTTTGTTACTTTCAACAAGTAAGACTAGTTGTCTTAAATTGATCTAGAAATCAACGAACTTTCAAAAGTCCATCAAAATAGAGCTTTTGAGTGTTAACTTGTTGATATGGTCTAAGCAACAGTGCCAAAGATTAGTGGAACTCAAATCAAGGGGTTGATTTGAACCTAGTAAAGTTTTTATTGTTAAAGAGTTGTTTGTTTTAATCAAGCATATTGACTCAACCCGTAATTGACCATTTCACTCAAATAAACAAACAAACATTGTTTTTGTTTTTCTTGAATGTGTGTCTTTCTGTGTTTGAAAACAGAAATTTAGGTATGCTGATTATGGAACAAAATAGCCATTAAGTTCCAGCCTTTGAAAGGACTTAAAACAAACTAGATGACCCTACAACTAATCTAGCATTGCCATGCTTCATTTCCCACTTATAGGCCATTAGTGTAGCCTAGCTTCCATTGTTTGAGTTATTATCGAAGTAAGAACCTCAAGCGGTATATGATACCAAGGAAGTTTGATTGCTAGGTCACTTCTCTTTAAACATAAACTTATAAGTAGAAACGGAATTGTAAATTCCTTTCATTTGTTCCTTTGTTTTCCTATTTCTTGTACCCTTTCTAATAGCCTTAAGAATTGAATTCTCTAGTGTTGACTTTTATACTTTGTTAGACATGTCCAATGTCACTCCAACAAGATTCTTACCATTTTATGTTGAATATTAAGTTTCAACTAGATGATCTTACCAGAAGCTTCTAAAGTTCTCTAAGCATCGATCTATTCGAATGTCTAGGGACTAGAATCACTCGAAAATTAAATGGACAAAGATATTAGGTTGTTAACCATTGGTAAAGCTGAGCGTTTAAACTCAATGCTTTATGATCTCAAAACTACATTGTATTTTGAATTCACAAGCACCAATCGGTTTTCCATTCGACTTTGATACTCGAAAACAACCATAAAAGTCGCTAAAAGAAACGTACATTTTAAATTGCTCACATCTCTCATTTCTGTGAATCGTTCTTGGATTCACTACCAATCGAGGAAATTTACTGTTACCTTTCTAAAAGGATTTATTGCAGTGCAAGATATTTAATTATAAACAATAATTAAAACATACATTGAAGCATGCAAAGTCTATTCATTTATCATGAGTAATAACTTGAAAATTAAAGCAATTATGCAATTTAAACAAGTTATTAGCATTTTATTCGATTTTATTGTTCCGGCAGGTGTGAATAAAATGATTCCAAGACCCTAAAACCATTGAAGAATTAAGCACATTATGTATTTTGACTCAATTCTAAAACATTTTAGGTAAGCAAAAATCTTTTGCTAATAGTCTAGAAACTACTCTTGGTTGATAGGTACGTCTAAGAACTTATTAGGTAAACCTATCGTTTTTGCCACGACATAAAAGGACTCCTTACTTATATCGTTGAGTTTCACCAAAACTAACATGTACTCACAATTATTTGTGTACCTTACCCCTTTAGTATCGATAAGTAACACCTCGCTATGGCGGAAAACTATTACAAAGATCGATGAAAAAAGGATATCCAAGTAAGTGTTATTTTGGCATGTCACCTTTTAACTCAATTTTTAAGTTTGGAACTTAAGGCTCTTACTATGTTGGTTAGATTTTTAAGTGAACTAAAATCCTTAATCATGCAACATAATCAAGCTTCGATATCATGCATATTTAAGACATATTTAAAAGCAATAAATAACTTAAAACATGAATAAGATAAATGTGATCTAGTATGGCCCGACTTCATCTTGAAGCTTCAACTTCAAAGTCCGTCTTGAAAATCTCCATGGGAGGCGCCATTTTCTTCAAATAGGATAAGCTATAATTAAACTAATTACAACTATTTGATGGTACGCATACCATATTTTAATTGAAAAACAAATTTGGTGCTTTAGACCAATTACATTCAAATTAATGGTACACATACCATATTTTCTATCCTATTTTGGCCATACTAGTCACTTCATAACCTGCAAAACAGTACATATACAATATATACCATTCACCTATTCATTATCATGAATGGCCCACATAGCTGGTTAGTAAAACACGTTATGCATCACATAAATATTTGCAGCAATTAATCAAGGGCACCAATAATCTACCAATTATTCAATCCTTATTAATTCTAACCAAGTTGTTTAACCTTAAAGGATTTGTAGACCTAATTAAGAGTTTATGACTAAAATTGCTCCCACTTAAACCAATAAATTCATATGCTTTACTAATTTTAAACATAAAAATGTATTTCTAGTCTAACTGGAAACTTACAAATTTAATTAAAATTTAAAGCTCATATAAATTTATAATTGAATCCATTTTATTTAATTTATTTTCAATTGAATTAAATGAATTTAAATTAATTCAAGGTTTAATTTTAGTAAAATAATTAGTATAAATAGAATTTATAATAATTATAATATTCAAAATTAAAACTCGAGAAAACAATTTAAATTATTAATTTTAAAATTAATTAAAACGTTTCCGAACTGAAAATTCAATATTAAATTTAAGAACGACTCAATCGTAACACGACGAGGCACTTGGGCTTGCGCCCAAGCCCCATCGAGTGCACGAGGCTTAGCGCCCCTCGACTGTTCGTATAGCAATACGCAAGCAGGCCACACGCAACGCAGCAGTGCAGGCCACGCTGCGCGCCCCCGCTCGCTCGTCGCGCCTGCTTGCCTCGCATCTGCTTGCTAGCTGGGCGTGGCAGCGCGCGCTGTGGCGCAGCACGCTTGCTGCCCACACGCGTCTTCCCGATGGCTTGCGCCTTGGCCCTTCGCCCTTGTCCACTCGCCCATATGTGCACAACACTCGACACAGGGCAGCGTGCTGCCTTGTGCTCGTGTGCCATGGCTCTTGCTCGTTGCAACGTACCGCATGGGAGACTAGGTCCCTTGCTCGTCGTCGCATGCCCGCACTATACAACACCCCTTAAGGGTCACACGTAGCGTCCATTGCTTTGTGCGTGCAAGTTTTATGAGAGAATTGCATAAAAATTAAAAAAATTTAATTTAAAATTAATGACAAATTAATAAATCATATTAATTTCATAATTCTAGGGCGAAAAATCGAAAATTTATTAATCAATTAATTTCCGATTAACATGGATTCAAATCTAGGTCATAAAAATTTAAAATTTAACATAAATTAACAATTTTTATGGTGGATTTTAATCATTGGTACCTAATTAAATTATTAATTAATCATGAAAATCAAATCAATCCTAAATTATTCGAATTTCAACAAATTAATCATAATTACAAATTAGGTTGTATAATTAACAAGTCTAGGCATTTATAATTGTTAAACATATACTGTAGGTCAGTAAAAAACTCAAGATTTATAAACAAGAATCGCAAATATTCAATTTAACATCTTAAATTTACAAACTTTTGCGTTCGAAAAACTAAAACCTCCGAAAAGTCATAGTTAGGCTTCGAATTTGAGAATTCTGAGTTCGGCCGAAAAAAAATTGTTTTTGTCAAAATTTAAGAATGCCTTTTACATGCGGAATTGACACAAAAATCACTCGATTTGGAGTAGTAACGAAGAAACTGCCGAAAAACCGCGTACATATAATTAAATAAACGCAATTTGCAATTAATTACGAAAATTAATCACCCCTTTAATTCTTTGCAAATTTGTAAAATTTAACCATGTTCATGCAATTTAGATTATGAAAATAATAAGAGGCTCGTGATACCACTGTTAGGTTATGATACATATGAACAAACATAAATCATGCGAAAAAACCATAAAGCCAGGAAACATATTATTAACACGTAATCATTTAGCATAATTCAGATGCATACACTTGGTAGCGTGCCCTCCCTAGTTGCGCCCAAACCGAACAAGAACAAGTCTTTAGGACTCCAAGTGTCGTCCCTCCGTAGATAGTCCACAGCACGTCCGGATCCGCCTTAAGCTTGACCAACTAGAATCGCCCTTAAGGTTCCTTAGATTTTCGGCTATTTGGGTGCAAGTGTTTGGCTGATTTTTGCTTAAAAATCTTACCTTGAATACTTCAATAATCGTCTGTTAAATATGTGACCCTAGGCCTATATTTATAGAGTTTATGGAAAGGAATTATAATCCTACTAGGATATGGATTTATTAATTAGAATCCTATTTGAACTCTAAATAATAAATTTAATCTATTAGGATTAGGATTTAATCATTGCACGAATTCCGGTAGGATTAGGATTCGTTACGAACACGAGTGTTGCACGACCACGAGGGACGCACGCACCCGCGCAGGCCTTGCGGCCCACACGAGTGGGTGCTGCCTCGCAGCCCACGAGCATACGCTCCAGCGCGCGCCTACGGCCTTGCTGGGCCTGGCCTTGCGTTGGGCCTGGCGAGGATGTGGCCTTCGTGTTGGGCGCTTGGCTTGCTGGGCGCGGGCCTGGCTTCGTGCTGGGCCTTCGTCTGGCAAGCCTCGTCCGATGCTAATTCGTACGATGCGCTTCCGATTAAATTCCCTGTTCCGGAATTCATTTCCGATACGACCAATATTTAAAATTTCCAATTCCGGAATTAATTTCCGTTTCGAACAAATATTTAATATTTCCGTTTCCAAAATTATTTTCCGATTCCGATAATATTTCCGATTTTGACAATATTTCCGTTTCCGGCAATATTTTCGATTCTGGCAATATTTCCATTTCCGATAATATTTTCCGATACGTACCATGTTTCCGTTTCCGGCAACATCTATGACTTGGATAATATTTATATTTCCGATACGATCCATATTTCCGTTTCCGGCAATATCATCGTTTCCGGAGTATTCGTTTCTTGCTTGTGACGATCTTAGCTCCCACTGAAACCAAGATTCGTCCATTCCGAATATCCATAGATGGAGTATTTGATGCCATTAAATACTTGATCCGTTTACGTACTATTTGTGTGACCCTACGAGTTCAGTCAAGAGTAAGTTGTTGATTAATATCATTAATTCCACTTGAACTGAAGCGGCCTCTAGCTAGGCATTCAGCTCACTTGATCTCACTGAATTATTAACTTGTCAATTAATACTGAACCGCATTTATTACTTGGACCAAGGGCATTATTTCCTTTATTAATATTATTAAGGACACAACTTACTCTTGACTTAACCCGTAGGGTCACACAAATAGTATCTTCAATATCATGGTCGTTTCCCTTGTGATATTTGTAGTAGGCAAAGCCATTCCAGTACCTGTTATTGATCGTTGGGTCAGGTGTTGGCCCGATTGGAGTAATTTTTTCTTAGGCATGAATTCGGCCATAGGCAGCAGCAAGAGTGGACCCGAGTGGAGTGAACTTTATGTCTTTGACCCAACTTTTGATTCTTTTAGGGGGATTCCCCTCAACAGCATGAACTTCTTATGGTTGAGAAGATTCACCTTTCTTGTATGCGTTATTTCTAGGGGCATACTGGGGTTTAGCAGCATTAGTCTAGGCGCTTTTGACGAGGTCGTCTTCTATCTTGACGCCCACATCATATAATCTTTTGAAGCAGCCTAAGTCTAAGTATCCGATGTGTTGTTTGTATGATGGGTCCATGTTGTCAATAAACTTTTGGACAAGTTCAGATTCATGGTACGTTTGAACTAGCTGGGCTTCCTGATCCCTCCATCTAGCAAAGTAGGTCGTAAAACCTTTGTTTTTTTCTGAGAAAGAACCTCAAATTCACGTATGGTCACTTGAAAGTCCATGTTGGAGGAGTACGGCTTGATGAAGATAATGACAAATTCTTCCCAAGTGGGGAAGATCTTAGGGTCCTTGCGATAAAACCAGTATAGTGGAGTAGGTAAGTACATGGACTTGTCCATGCCTTTAAGATTTATAGCGCCTAAAAAGCTTAGAAGGTGATTTCTGGGGTTATCAGTCACCTTAAACTTAGGAGGGATAAGATGAAATAACTTTCCTGGTAGTTTGCGAAAAAGAGGTTTGGGATCAAGAGAGAAGTATTTTCTTCCCATGGTCTGCTAAAGGACCATTTTCTCAATCTTCTTTTCATCTTCAAGCTCATTTGGACTTATGCTGCTGCTAAGGACTTATTTTCTATACGGAGCTACTCCATGGTGGCAGCCATTCGTTCGAGATGTGCTTGAAGGTCTTCAAGCAAAATAGTTCTAGCTGGTGCAGGGGAGAATTAAGGCTGGAATATTGGAGACCTTGGTAATGGAGAACTGAGATGGGCGTTACTACTTCTAGAATTGGGGTAGAAGGTTCAAGACTAGTTAATCTTTGGCCTGCAGATCTGCACTAAGCAGTGGAATCGGTGTGAGGGGTTCGAAAAACACGACGGGGCGCCTCTTAGGAAGAGTGTACGGCTCGCTCGACTTTTCCCCTCTGGATGTTGCAAGCATATTAAGTAAATAGGAACTAACTGTGGGCGTTAGCCTCTTTTTACTAGTATTTAGGAGTCGCCATTCAGTTTAAGAAAACTGACAAAACCCGATTATCGTGATATGCCTGGAGTGCAAACATACTTAACTCACAACGGCCATAGGTTCCCTTGTGATCCCTGGTGTGGAGATCCCTCAACATACATCCAGTGGAGCAGAGATTGAGAATTCGGGGGACGTTTACTAATACAGGGAGTGTCCAGCATTAGCCCACGCGGCGTGGTCCTTACTAGTTCAATTTTGACGATGATGGGACATGCGTTATGCTACATTACTACTCTTGATTGATTTTAATGCACATATATCACTAAACAAATGTCAAAACGCTGATTTAGATTGATTAAAGGGGCTTAACAATACCAGTTTGTCCAAGAGTTATTCGATTTAGGCGTGGGCAATATAACATATTAAAGTTGGCTGATTTACATGGTGGGGAAAGCAATAAAAATATAAATTCACGTTACAGCAAAGCGTAGGCTTTACTGCGGTTCTCAGGAATACCTACCACTTTACTTTGCTACCATTCCGTTTGGCTTTAGAACTTTCCGATGACTGACTAACTATGGGACGAGATTCTTCTAGAGTTTTGAGTATTTTAGGCTTAAGGACTGTGTTTAGATTTCAGCAGCACTTGGACAGTATTCAGCGTTCAGGCGGTCGTGCGGGCGGGGTCTGCTTAACAGTGTGTTAAACACGGGAGACGCACGAATACGGGACAGAGAAAAGCTCCGGTCAATGCTCAAGCTTAGGGGTTTAGGGTAGGAAGTGTGTGTTATTTTCCGGTTTTCAGATGCCCTATTTATAGTAAAATAGGCCAGCAAAAGATAAATTTCAGAATGGGAATTTTCCAACTAAAATCTGTTGAACGCTCGAAAACTCCAGCGCTTGGATCAGGAGCTCTTGTTATTTCTAGCGCTTGCAATTTGTGCGCCATATCTGTTCTGGTGACAGCTGGATCAATTTTATCTTTTGCGTGATTGTGTAAGTAGCAAACTGCAACGCTGGAATAAAGCAGCGCGTATCGTTTGAGCGTTGGAATAAAGTGACGCTCAGGCTGCCAGCGCTGGAATTTTCCAGCGCTGGTGTTTTACTTCACTTTTCCAATCTTATCGGTTTTTTACCGAATCTTACTCACGTTTTCTATCCTTTAGGAACACGAGTTGGACTTCAACTCAGTCCTTACCTAATGATAAACCGTAAAGCGATTGGAACACTTAGATATTTTACCTTACACGGTTGCTATTCTGGGCAGCGTTTAAGCATAACAGCTGTTATAAATTGTAGTTTCTAAAAATGGAAAAATAGTTTAAGGGAAATCAGTCAGTAACGGATCGTTCGCGACATATTTAGGAAAGCTTAGTCAAGCGGTTTTTGGTTTCATCATTGAACACACCATGTTGGGCCTAGGGACAAATCTAGGTGTGTACAGCTGGCCTTATGTATAAGACATCTATTTTTAGGATTTCAGATTTTACTTGGACAAAACTTAGTCTACTACTTGAAAAAGGGTTTATAACGACAAATTTTTTCGTCATTATAAGTCCAAAAAGTCGTCGTTAAAGGTTCGTCGTTAGTTTTTTCGTAATAGCTTCCGACGTTATTAGCATTAACGTCAACGTTCATCGTGAATTTTACACGACAATATTATTGTTTCTAGTTACTTTTTAGCGACAAGATTGTTCATCGTTGTTTATTAACGATAAAATGAATGTTTTCAATGACGTCGAACAAACAACAAATAACGATAAACAAAGTTGAGGTAAAAAGAGAATCAAATTGACCCAATAATTTTAATTATCGTCCAACTACGACAAAATATTTTGACGTTAATGTAACTATAAAGTAAATATATTTTGATGTTAATATGAAAAATATTAATAACTTGCAATTTACTCATAATCATAAAAAGTATATAGAATAATACACTAAATTTATAATAAACGTAATCAATCCCAAAAGATTTATAATATAAAATTTCAATGTGAGTCAAAACAACCAAACCAACCAACCAACCAAACTCGTTCTATACTAAGAGTTAAATCTCAATAATTCCATGCTCTCAAACAAAAAGTAAGAAAATTTGCACCGAATATCTAAAACTGATGTGTAGCAGCTTCGACCTATTTTTGCATTTCTTATCCAGCATGTGAAGTTGGAAGTGTAACATTAAGTTGAACTAATGCATCTTAAAACATTTTCATTTTAGAGCCAACCAGGATAACACGTTCCTTCATTTCATTGTTTTCAGCTTGTACTTCCTCCATGCGATTTGCAAGAATTACATTCTGTTAGTTAATGGGCAGCATTCAATTTATTTTGAAGTTCTACTCTACTGGGTTGTGGTCCCTTTACATATTTAAGCTTTATTCCTCCTCCAAAACCTATAACCCGATCTCGAGATTTTGATTTAAAAACCTACTGTACTACCTAGCAAAACAAAAAGAAATTACATTAGTAACATGAAAAATACATTTGCAAATGGTTTGATTAATCTTTCTGCTATCTATGAGCCAAAGTAGAAAAGTAGCAGTAGCAGAGCACATGAGCCGCTAACATAAAAGGCCTTAAAAATAAGAATTAAACAAAAAAAACTATAGTTTGGCATGTAAAAAAGGGTCAGGGAAGATAAACAATAATTAATTTATTATCATTAAAGAAATAACAAAATCATGCATTCTATGAACATACCTACTTTTGTGTACATTTGTGTCATCAGGCATCTTGGAGGGACCTCAGTGCCCCTTTCTTGTGAGTCGGATTGATTTAGAACACATCAACCAAACATAAATGTAAAATGTCACCTTGTTTTCAAAGACCCTTTTTTCTGGCAGGGTTGCAACTGAAATTAAGACAAGTTTAAGCTAAATCAGAAGATTCCATAACTAGCAAAAAAAACACCTCCCTACCGTTGACCAGAACAAGCCCACCTCAACTTTGAACCCCCAAGACTAGCTGATGTAACACTGCATCAGCACCGCAGAAAAAAATGAAAATTCAAACTCCAAAAACAAACAGTTCAATAGAATACTTTGATCAAAATTGAAAATCAAACTCCATATCACTTGAAGCCGACAACATAATAATTCAACTAACATACAGTTCAATAGAATCTATAATCCGGAAGCTAAAAAAAATACTAGTATAGTTCTACAACATCTAATAAAAATGAAAAGTATAAGTCTTAAAAAAAATACCTCATTAAGACGGCTTCACTTCGTAGTTTAACATAATTTTTATCTCACCTCTCATTTTTTATCAGTCATCATGAAATATTGACTAGAGATTTTTATTCACATTAATGACAATTAAAACAAAGATAATTTTAAATAAGTAGTTACCATACTCCATGATATATAATTACAGAGTAACAATAGTCAAAGTTGGTATGTCCCTAGAATGTCAAGTTCCCACGAACAATCTTGCACAAGCCATCCATGATTTCCCAACAACTATACAAATACTCAACCAGCAAAAACAAAATCTTGTGCCATCCAAATATATAATTGTTGCCCACAAGTAGTTGGAAAGTTAACTTTTAGCTGTGTAGACGCTTACATTTGGTCTCCGGCTAGAAGCGATAAGTTCGATGATGAAACAAAACATCCATTTGGAAAAACACATTCCTGATCGACGGGCATTCTATATCTGGCTGACTCATTACCCAAACCCAAAGTTTCTATTTCTATAGTAGCTTCCCATTTAAGTATCTGCTAAAAATAGTAAGCCGTCCAAGATAGATCTGTCTCAAAATAATTCTAATTGCATTCCAATTAAAGTTCTAAAACATATAGTAATTTTAGTTGCACTCCAATTAATTTCCTAGATAAGATTTAAAAGCATTAAGGAATTCTAGTCGCAATCCTATCAAATTCATAGAGTCCTAAACAACAGAAAAAAAGGATTTTAAATAGAGTACTAGTTGAATAAACTGAAAATAAGTATTAAAAGAGTTCTAATACGGCATAAAACCAAATTAACTCCGAATAAAGATATAAAAAGAGAATAAACACATGAAAACAGATTTATGCACAAGAAATCTATTGAGCACATGGCCCAGCGCAGGTTATCACTCGCGTCAGCATTTATGCGCAAATAATGTTCTCGCGCATCTTTCCTAATTCAACTAAAACACAAATTCTGGAACAAATCTGGCACCAACAACTGAGCGTGCGACATTTCTCACGCCCAGGTGTCACGCATAAGAATTATTTTGCGCCCAGATGATTTTCAACGTACCTCAAATGCCAACAATTCCTATCTCCAACGTCACTTATTTCCTATAAATAGAGCCTTAATCGGCCGAGTAAAAGGCACGGAATCATAATCTCATACTATACCTAAGCTACAAGCCTAATCCTGAAGTTCTCTATACGTCCTTACTATCGTCCCATACACTAGGTATTCTACGAGTTCCGCCATATTAACTCCTATTAACCGCGACTCTGCCGCTATAAACACTCAAAAATAAGCATGGATCCTGCCTACGAGTCCAGTCAAGTCGAGGAACGTTACTTGAATAAAAGGAAAGCTAGTAAAGCCAAGTGGTTAGTTGTCTAAGAACCGCAATATAGCCAAAACTATATTGCAACGTTCCTAATATGATTTATTGCTTTAATCACCACTATAAATCTGTCTAAACATAATTTGATTATTTATCACGCCTAATAAGATATTCCTTGGACAATACAGATTTTTTTTAGGTACCTTAAATCAATCTAAATCACCCTTTGGCGATTGTTACTTATTACTTGTGCATTAAAAGCAATCCAGATAAGTAATGTAGTTTAACGCATGTCCCATTTTCGTTACATTGAACTAGTAAGGACCTCTTCACGGGCTAATGTGTGGCACTCCCCGTATAAGTAAATGTCCCTCAGACCCTCAATCTCTACTCCGCTGGATGTATGTTGAGCGATTCCCACACCAGGAATCACATGGGAACCTAAGGCCATTGTGGTCAAATACGTTGAGCCTGAGTCTCACAAGCTTGTACTCACGTATCACAACAACCAGATTTTATCAGTATTGTAAAACTGAATGGCGACTCCATAAACTAGTAAAAAGAGGCAATTTTCCCACAGTTAGCCTGATTTTACTTAGTATTTCTTGCCACACATCTGCGAAGGAAGAAGTAAGGAAAGTCCCTAAACCCGTCTTTTCCAACCCCCCTCATAGTGGCAACTCCGCTGGTGAGTTTATTGAAATACTTGCGCAAGTAGTAAGGGGACCTAGCCCAAGGGAAAATCTATCGCTACACTGCTTTTATTTCCTTATTAAGTTGGGACGACCTGGAATTTCATTGTATCCGGACAGAATCGGACAGAATCGGATAGACCGACACTGAATTCTGGCTTCCTTGGCATGTGTCATCTCGGAAGTTGGGAGTAAAGACACCTACTAGCCCCGGGGCTGCACGCGCGTAGGATGTTGTCCACTTGGCACTTGGCATCGTAGAACATACACCCACATCAAATTGCTTAGTTCATAGGTCCATTCTCGATACGCACCACTCCAACGTTTATCGAATATGCGTTGATAAAATTCGTCATGAACTCGGCTACTTCGACAAAAATCCTGTCAGGGAACCGGCGATAGGTTTGGTACCTTTTTGACACCCGAGCCTATTATTCACCATAAAGACTTACAAAAAACTCAATGCGCATATTTAAATTCCGCGAGATCATGCTCGTTGCTAGTTTCATGTAGAAATTATGTACTATGTGTGAAACTAATTATCCAGACGCAAAGTTTAAGGTGAACAATATTACAAAGGAATTAATAAAATGCTTAAATGTTGAAAAATAAATAAGTTCGCTGCGAATCGATTAAAAGTAAAGTTAATAAGCCACGAACGGAACTTGGCGCAAGAAAACGTCCACGCAAGTTCTATCAGCGCAATAGGATTCCAACGCGCACAAAATGGCGCAAGAATTATTTTACCCAAGGCACATATCCTGGTACACAAAAAATAAGGTGGGACACAAAAAATAAAGTCACATTTGGGACTTGATGTGTACTTCAAAAGATCATCGCGAAAAGTTAATCTGTTCGCTGGATCAGATCTCGGTTCCCATTGACATCTCGCCGTATTCATTGGTAAACTACATGACCAGTGACATTAAAGAACGGGCCATAGTCTTCATTAAAAAAGACATCCCCAAAGAAGGAAGTACCCATAATAAGACACTCTGTCTAGTGGTTGGATGCGAAGGCCAAAATATCCTAGTAGGACTCGTAGACAATGGTTCGGCTGTCAATGTCTGCCCATTACGAACCTCTCAACACCTGAGGTGGAACATCAATGACTTTCACCCTTCAACCCAAGGCATACAAGCCTACGATAATTCCAGAAGACCAGTGCTTGGAAAAATCGTTCTTACATTAAACCTGGACTTTTAGCACGAACTATAGAATTTCAGATAGTGGATATCAAACCCACTTTCAATCTCCTACTTGGACTCCCATGGCTCTATGATTCAGGAGGAATAGTTTCAACTCTTCATCAAATGGTCAAGCTTAACTATAACGGAGTGACCATTGTCGTACACGCTCCAACCTTCGACGTCAGTTGCTCCGTGGTCGAAACGACCGACGCTGAAGAATACTTGTAAATAATCGAAATGGATAAAACAATACAAATTATCGAGGACCACGACCCAACATTCCTGGACCCACATGCATCTCGGATCATACCGAACATACTACTATCTAAGGGATACTTCCTCACGATGCCGTTAGGCCTAAGAGAGAAGAACCGCGTTTATATCACTTGACCTAACACTTCTAATTCCTTGGGTTTCGGTTATAAGCCAACGTAAGACGACATAGTCCAGCGTCTATCTGAACAACGCCTCAAAAGGGCCAGGAATAAAGATGGACCCGAAACAATCCTACTGCCATACCAACGGACTCTAAACAGTATGTTTGTGCGCGAAGCAGAAGAACACCTCTGCTATAGCTTCCCTGAACCGCTCATTCAGAATGGCATAAGAAAGCTAGGATTCGAGGTTTTCCATGACTGCAATATGTTGGACGAGACACCCCACCTTACCCAACATTAAATCAGACACCGAAGAGGCCTTAGACTCCCAAGCTTTGCGGTTTATATTCAACGAATTGAAGCCACTAAAAGACAACTATGTTGTCGTCGCCCGCAAGACGAAGGATTCAATCCTACCCAATTAACAGTTCCATCACCCACCACGACGGAGGAAGCCAAGCACGGATGATATAAATCTTGTCAATGGATCAATTCAAGAGGGATAGAGTTCAAAATGGCTATGGGAGAAGGACCGGAATTTTTCGAGAACCAACCAATGCCTGAGTAAAAAAAATAGTCTAAAAGTAGTGCGTGGACCCATTTATTTATCTTTTCTTAATAAATCTGGAGATTGTCGTCCAGATCGTCTTAATTTCCTACTTCCTGTCCTTTTTTCCGGTGTAGTTATTTAAATTCAATAAAGGAAACAATTTAAGTCCATGCTACTTTCAGAAATTAACGATAATTCAAAATGCTTGCAAAGTAAAGAAAGAAAAACATATAACTAAGGGTCCAAGACTCACCAAACGGAGATGCATTGGATCTTCCGACGTGATTTAAAGAAAACAAAACCAATTTAATCCCTCTCAATGACCAAAAGAAGCCCAAAAAAGGTACAAAGCAAAAAAGAGCCATAACTTTCCTCATTCTTGAATACAAAAAGAAAACAAGCCAAGGGAAAAGAAAACCCGAAAATAAATGAAGCAAAAGAAGCCATAACCTCCGCCCGTACCATATTTGAGTATGGAATTAGCCAAGAAACAAAAAAGAGAAGCCCAAAATTATGCCGATAGAAAGAAACAAATGCCATACAAACAATAAAAAAAAATTGGCCCACAAAATAAGCACTTAATACGACATAGGGAGTTGAGGACAGTAGTCTTTTACGCCTCCCCAACGCCCACAGAAAGAAAGCCCTATCTTACTCATACTAAATCCGTTTTTGGAACTGTCTTAAGCCACGAATAGAAAAATCAAAATCGGACGATTGAGAATTTCACACTCAAAGTCAAAACATGTCGCAAAACATTGCAAAAATCTTTCAAAGAAATCATAAGTGCACGACATAATTGTCTCAAATTTTGCAAAATCAAATAAACGCAAAAACAGGAAAAAAAATTAGTGTGTATCATCCTAGCGCAGCAAAGCCTTGCGTAGAGCAGGCATCCGCAAGAAATTCTTTCTGCCGTCTTGCTCACGCAAGAAATTCTTGGCGCTGAAGGCCAGGCGCAATAAAATTCCAGCGCTGATTTCTTGGAGCAATAGCATCCTTTCCCTATGTTCCGCACGCTGACCCTCAGCTTAAAAGTGTTCGAATAATTTCCTATACTTACAGAAAATATTGAACACTTGGGGGGTACATATACTTAATTCCAAATTTTGTGCATATTTTAACCAATTTTGACAATAATGTTTCATTCAAAACATATTTGTTTAAAAATTTGGCACCTAGAAATCCATTTTCTAGCTAGAAATACACGCGACCTGGTTCCAAATTAAGTTCACTTGAGACGGATACATAGAAATTAACGACAAAAATAATAATGAATATTTTTTTTAAGTCTACAAGCAAGGAAGAAAATAAAAACAAAAAAAAAAATCCTTTATTGAATTTAAATGAGTTTGCAAACCCAACGAAAAACATAAGTGCAAGAAAATAAATCAAACATCGAAAGGTAAAAGGGAACATACACCCTACAAACGCCTAAGAATTATATTACACTAATTCTTCGGCAATAGAAAACAAAGTCTTGTAGTGATCGGCATTTGCATAAGCCACACCAATTGGCTTCTCTACCGCCCCTAAATCAACGTCCATGGAAACAATTGGCTCTTTATACTCACTTACATGGTCGCTAGGGCCTCGGTCACTTTAGCAGCTTCAAGACCAATTACCAACTTAGTCTCGGGTACGGGAATAATTACGATCGAAGTCTCAACCACCTTAGCAACAGGAGTTTGAGCCTTTTCCGCCCACAGCTGTCTCTTACTCTTCTCCCGACGACGATTTCTAGTAGAGACCCCGACGGTGTTCTTGGGCACACGCTCAACGGGCACTCTTCGGGGTCTAGAATCGGAACGCTGATGATCGCCTTTACGTTTGCGGTCAAAATGCCTCACAGGAGGCCTAGAGTTAGCCTCTTGAGGCCTAGAAGTTCTAGCATGGTCATATTTAGGCCTGCCATGTGAGTAAAATAATTAATCCGGTTCATCGTGTCGAGCCTTGGCCCTTTCGGCAATATCATAAGAAGTCATCAAGTTCTTGTAACTCGTAGAAAGATAAACATTCCCATCTACATTAACGGTCCAACGTGGTAAGTCGTTGTTGTACTTTTCTCACCCAATGACACCTTTCTGTGGGAAAGCCATCGTATTCGGTGGTGTAGTATCCGCAGAGGGTATAATCTGCCTCATACCGTACTGTTTCATGACTCGACGCAGAAAGAAATATGTAGGGTCGCTTTATCCCATTAGTTTGGTATAAATGATTATTTCTGAGCCTCCTACCATGGAGTGCAGATTCCACCATGGTATCATCCACTCAATGGGGCAAATGTCGTGGGTGAAATAAGAAGTCCACTCGGCCTCATTTTCCCCATGATGAAAACATTTTCCTACTGCCAAGAGCCTTGGGACAGTAAATCTAAGAATTCGCAGGAACCTCTAACAACCTCAAACGCTCAATAAGCCATATCTGAAATATACAAGAAATTATAGTTAATCGTAGCATTCGCAAAAAAGAAATTAAAACGAATACGAAAAAGTGAAGCGAAGTAAACCGGCGCAATAATAGGTATCGCGCAATCAGGCCAGTGCGAGAAATACCTCGCACAAGACATCTGACTTTAAAACATTGATGACCTTGTCCGCTAAAGATATTATTTTTCATCTAAACCATACACGCAACAACCTTTCTGCCCCCAGTTTCAGTCGCAAAAATATTGTTGCGCGCATCTCTGAAATATTACTAAATCATAAGTTCTTTTTCAAAAATAAAATATATGAAAAAATGGACGTATAAAAAAAGAGATTAATTAATTACCCGCAACAGTAGGTGGCTTCTTCCCAAATTTTAAGATTTGACATTCTTTTTCAAAGCATCCGCATAAATTATGGTCTCGACAATTACTAAGGCCATTATGGAATGACGACTCTCTATCTGGCTAACAATTGGGATCAGCTTAATGTCTCCCCACATGCTATCATTATTGTGAAACAAGTAGAAGTTCAACAAACAAAAGTAAAATGTCCGCGTATTAAGTTTCAGATTTGTTATGTTGTTTGTGGAGACACTACAACGTTTAATGAGCTTAGTTAGATTTACATTTTTCTCTCCTATTATATCATTAATCGTATCATCATCTAAACCAAACAATTTCCCTATTGTTGCCCTACCCTCTTCAGCCGTGGCCGGTGTGGTAGGAATAGCATTAACAAGGTAACCAAGCATCTAGATTATATTCCTTCAGCAAAGACTTCCCAATAGGACTATGTGCACGTAACCACTTTCCTATAGCAGACTTAAGAGACATGGAAGAAAAAGACATGATGAAAACTGATAATTGGAGGCTTAAGGTTACTCAAACAACAAAGTAAAGCAAACAAGGAAGCAAAGGTGAAGAACAAAGAGCACAACCAGTCTCTATTTAAACAAACAAAGCTATGTACATCCTAAACCAAATTAAGAAAGGAAAACTCGAAATCCACGGGAATTAAGGATAGCGGCTCGAGAAGAAAATTAGCGATAGGTACTCAGTGCAAGATTGCTCTCATGCCAGAACAGCACAGCTGCACGAAACGTCTTTGCGCCAACCTAATCAATTTCCGCGTTGAATTCCAATAAAAATTATTTTGAACCGTTTCCAATACGAACTCTTGTATAAGTTCGATTAATCTTTAGAAAACTTAGATTGTACATGATGTCTAAGATTAGTCGGATTCTGGTCGCCCTTTCCACACAAAAAAAAGAGAGAAGTTTCCAGGTTATTTCTAAAAAAAAAATTGAATTAATGATAAAATTCATCGTTGACGTAAAACCTAAAATAAGCGTCCATGGTTTTACGTTTAATTTTTCTTAAACAGAATTATAATATTTTTCTAAATAGAGAAAATCAAGGCCCACGAAAATAGGCCCAGGCTCTCGCGGTTTTTGGTTCGTTATATTTCAAGGCCCAATTTTTGGGATTTGGGCTTATTTTTTCACGAAGGGGCTAACGGTGTAGTGTTTGATTATTTTATTTTATTTGACTTGGGCCGGGCTGCGAGTTTAAATATTTAAAATTAAAGGTCCAAATTAAATATTGGTTTAAGTGGGAGTCGTTTAAATGAAATTATTCTAAATAATAATTTTTAATTATTTTTTCGAGGGCACCATTATTTTAATAAAATTAAATTTTGATTAGAATAATTCGGAATTTATTAATCTTTTAGGACGGGTTTACATGAACGTGTTTTTTTATTAAATCATGTAAATACTTGCATATTTACTTAGGCATTCGTTTTAAGACACGAATGGGTGAATGCATAGATATTATTTTATGTATTACAGGTATTGAAGGTGACTAGTATGGCCAATCTAGGATAGTTAAATACGGTCTGCGTACCGTTTTATATTTGACTGTAAAGTTTTAAATATGGTATGCGTACCATTGAAGTTATGATGTAATAATTAGATTACTAAGTTCAAGTTCTTCTAGATTATTTAAAATTTTATGTTAGCTTTTGAATGGAGTTCAGGACGATGGAAAGCTAACAAGGTGAAGGGAAGATTGGATGTTTCAAGACCAAGTTTTTGGGCCATACTAGTTCACCAAAGTTATTTATGTACTTATATATATTGAATGAATGTATATTAATTATGCATGAATGTTTTTTGTATGTTTTATTAGATTTAGTACACTAAATAATCAAACCAACATAGAAACAATAACTAGGTCCAAAGTAATATTGTGTTTATAATTGCCTTCCAAATCAAGCACTTACAAAAATCTAAGGACCTAAGATAGTAGGTTTCCGCCAAAGCGAGGTGCTATTTTAGTATACTTAGATGGTAAGGTATCCCAAAGGAACACGTTGATTATGGTTTTAACTCAAATAATATTGGCATATATTGTGGCAATGGGATAAATTATGGTATTAATTTATTAACCAAGAGTAATTTAGAGATTACTAGCAATATATAGGTTTTGCTTACCTAGAATATTATAAGTATTAAGACAAGCCAAAGAATGCTTAAGAATTTAGGACTTTTAGGGTCTTGGAATCATTTCATTCATTATGGATCATGTTTATTTTGCATGAATAAAATGTATAATAGCTTTAATGATTGCATGATTGCTTTTATTTCAAAGTTATTAAAGGATTATGAATGGTTATTTATTGCAAATTCTTTTCAATTGTAGAATGTCTAAAACAACAATCAAAGCATCAGAAATTCTGGATGTCTAGTTAAACTTGACTAACTTTCTTGAATGGGAAGGTAAACTTATCGAAGTTTTAAATTCCAACGACATGAGCTATGTTGTCAAGCAACCTTTTCCTAGATATTAAGCGAGGGGTATGACTCCAGAAAGGTACATAAGATGGGCACTTCACAAATACCATACCTTGTCTCGGAACTTATCCTAAATCTATCCCCAAAAGTTGGAGTGGGAGGTTCATTACCTATGAGCCTCATGCATTCCTAAGTCATCTAAGGGATAGATGTCGTGTGAGGTATCAACCCAATTGCCAAATTGATGGCAACGGGGTTGATGAATTGGCTAATTCTATGAGCAATCTCAAACTCATTACCCCACATGAATCATATCTGGAAGTTGAGCTTCTAGAGGCACACAAGCTCATTTACAAGGCTAAGATGGACTATAACACACCAATTCGGTCTCATGTGAATATGATGATTGGATTGTTCTTCACAATTGAGAGACTTGGTGGTTCCGTCAAAGAGCCAATAGCTATAGCCCTTGTGCTAATTTCTCTTTACAGGGATTATGAGGGGTTTAAGATTCACTATCTCTTTAATCAGAAAGAGAACACATTCAGCGAAGTTATGGGAATTCTTGAGAAATTCGAGAGAATCCTAAAGTTCAAAAACGACCCATTGAATGCGAGGTGCACAAAATTCAAGAAAGTGATCAAGGGGAAGAAAACCAAGGGTGCATCTTCATCCACTCCCGGAGGGCAAGAGGCGCCTTCTAAGAGAAAGATGAAGAATACTTCTCCTTCTACATCGCAATGCTTCTATTGTAATGAAATTGGTCATTACAAGAGAAATTGCAATATACATTGTAATCATGCAAATTCTACTTCAGGTATGTATGTTATAGATTGTAATCTTGCAAATTCTACTTCTTGAGTATTAGATAGTGGTTGTGGTTATATATTGTAATCTTGCAAATTGTAATGAATATGAGAAGGACGGAAACGTCGCTTCTCCTTCAGGTGTGTATGTTATACATTGTAATCTTGTAAATTCTACTTCTTATGTATTAGATACTGGTTGCGGCTCACACTTATGTTCCGATTCACAGGGACTAAGGAGAAGTAGAAAGCTTGATAAAAGTGAGATGGATCTACGCGTGGGAATTGGAGCACGGATTGCTGCATTTGCCGTAGGATCTTATTTTATATCTTTGCCTAGTGGTTTTGTTTTAGAACTAGAAAACTGTTACTATGTTCCTAGTATCACCAGAAACATCATTTCCATTTCAAGTTTGGATTCTATAGGTTTTAGTTTTCAATATAAAGACAAAATTTGTTCTTTTTCTTTAAATGGAATGTTTTATGGTTCAACACAACTAGAAAATGGTCTATATGTGCTAGATAAAAGCAAACAAATCTATAAAATAAATACCAAAATGGCTAAAACTGGTGATTTCGATCTCACATATCTGTGGCATTGCCGATTAGGCCATATAAACACAAAACGCATGGAAAGACTTCAAAAGAAGGGCATTCTAGAATCATTTAACGTAGAGAATATTGATCAATGCGAGTCTTGTTTACTTGGAAAAATGACATAGCGACCTTTCTCAAAGGTGGGAGAAAAAGCAAGCGAACTACTAGAGCTAATACATACGGACGTATGTGGGCCTATGAGTACGAAAGCTAGAGGTGATTTCAGGTATTTCATAACGTTTACGGATGATTTTAGTAGATATATGTATATTTACTTAATGAAACACAAGTCTGAATCGTTTGAGAAATTCCGAGAATTTCAAAATGAAGTGGAGAATCAACATGGCAAGAAAAACAAATCTCTAAGATCAGATCGAGGAGGTGAACATCTTAGCCACGAGTTTGATGACCATCTAAAAGAATGCGGTATTCTTTATGAATTGACTGCTCCGGGGACACCTCAATGGAATGGAGTGTCGGAACGGAGAAACATGACGTCACTTGATATCGTCAGGTCAATGATGGGTCAAGCCGAACTTGCTTTACAATTTTGGGGACATGCGTTACACACAACAGTACTCACACTGAACCCTGCTCCATCAAAAGCTGTTGAAAAGACTCCATACGAATTATGGACTGGGAAATTTCCAAAGTTGTCTTTTCTAAATATTTGGGGTTGCGAAGCGTATGTCAAGCAATTAATTTCGGACAAACTTGCACCAAAATCTGACAAATGTTTCTTCCTTGGGTATCCAAAAGAAAACTAAGGGGTATTACTTCTACAACAAGTCAGAGAACAAAGTATTCGTTGCTCGTGATGGTGCCTTTTTGGAAAGAAATCACATTTCCAAATTGATAAGTGGTGGAATAATAGACCTCAAAGAGATTCATGACGAACAACGAACCATGAACTCTTTAGAAGAAGTTCAAGGTGAAGAACCTTCAAGGCCTTCAGAAGAGCCAGTGGGAGTAGTTCCTCAAGACGTTGTTGCCCCTCGTAGGTCAAATAGAACCAAGGTTCAGCCGGATAGATAGACAGGTGTCCTCTTGACTAAAAACATAGAAATTCTCATATTAGATAGTGATAAACCTATGTCCTACAAGAAATCTATAACGAGCCCAATCTCCACAAAATGGTTAGAGGCCATGAAATCTGAGATGGACTCCATGTCTGAAAATCAAGTATGGGATCTTGTTGATTTGCCGGATGGGTTTACACCTATCAGAAGCAAATGGGTCTTCAAATTGAAGAAAGACAAAGATGGAATTGTATACATATACAAGGCTAGATTTGTAGCAAAAGGTTACAGGCAAGTTTACGGCTTGACTACGGTGAAACCTTTTCTCCAGTCGTTATGCTTAAGTCTATTCGGATAATCCTTGCGATTGCCGCGTTTCATGACTATGAAATATGGCAATTGGATGTCAAAACTGCCTTCTTGAATGGTGTTCTTGAAGAGATTGTGTTTGTGACACAGTCGAAGGGTTTTGTTGTTATAGAGAATCAAGGAAAGGTATGCAAGCTTAAGAAATCCATTTATGGATTGAAGCAAGCATCATGGAGTTGGAATATACGATTTGATGAAGCAGTCAATGAGTTTGGCTTCATTAAGAATCTGGACGAATCTTATGTATACAAGAAAGTCAGTGGGAGTAAAATTAAATTCCAAGTCTTGAATGTAGATTACATACTGCTTATTGGATATGACATTCCTATGTTGGAACCTATAAAGACTTGGCTTGAAAAGTGTTTCTCAGTGAAAGACTTAGGAGAGGCACAGTACATATTGAGCATCAAGATCTATAGGGATAAATCTACGAGGATGATTGGACTAAGCCAAAGCACTTACATTGACAAAGTGTTAGCTAGGTTCATTATGAAGGAAGCCAAGAGAGGCCATCTACCCATGTCACATGGCATATATCTAAGCAAGGCTCAGTATCCCAAGACATCTGATGAGCGTATGATCAGTGAAATTTCATATGCTTCGACTATTGGATCTATCATGCATGTATGCTATGATTTGTACAAGGCTGGATGTTTCGTTCGCACTCAGTGCAACGAGCAGGTACCAGTCAGACCCAATTGAGGCGCATTGGACTGCTTCCAAGAATATCCTATAGTATCTTAAAAAGACAAAGGGTACTTATTGGATATTGAGGCAGTAAACATGGATGGTGATAAACAGAGAACTCCAAGCCTTATGCCATCTGTTTTTTCGGGGAAAATTGCGGAGGTTGGTGTTTTGGATAAGGGGATACAAGTCCAGAAAGGGAAGAAGAAAGAAAGGGAATATCGGAAAATCAAGAATTATTTCCCTGGATGAAATCTAATTCCGGCAGATTGGAAGGTAAAAAAACCACTGCAAATTGGAGAGGCAACGGAAGAACAATACAATGAGAGAAGGAAGGTGGGTAGACCTACGAGAAAGAGATTGGTTGCTGATGTTACAAGCTCGCCCACTGAGGGAAGCGTTGCAGCTAAAAGGTGCAAAGGAATGGACTCTCAACTGATGCATAGTAAAGAGTACAGGAAGGGTATGGAGGACTTTGCTCGAGCAATGTTTGAAGGAAATTTCATAATTCCAAATGATGAAGGTAATGAAGGAAGTCTGTCAGTTTCTGCTTTTATGTCAAAAGGCTTGGAGGCTGAGCTGATCAGCCTCAAGGTAATCGATGAGAATAATGGCATGAAATTTTAGGGGTTTAAATTCAAATGACTCTACAATTCCACACTTAAACTGGATCATTCGAAAATTTTCACCACATATTTTGTTTTTGAATGAAACTAAGGTAGATATGGATGCAATTAGTAGCCTATCTAGGAAGATTAATTATGCTAACTATGAATGTATAGAAGCAGTAATATCCGCAGGAGGATTAGCTTTTTTGGTCCTCTATTGTGAAGCTAACTGTAATAGAAAAGTCCACTAATTATATGATATGTAAAGTGGCAGATGTAATTTCTAATGAAATGAAATAAGGTAGTGTTTGGAAACATGGAATCCATTTAAAGTGATTGAATTTCAGTTCCTGAATTTGAAATCTTTTAATTCAATTCCAAATTCTGTGTTTGAGAAAAATGAGAATTTCAATTCTGGAATTTGAAATTCTACGTATATTAGGACGTGAGTGAAATTTTAATTATGGAATTGATTTTTTAACATAATGGAATTCTTTGATTAATGATTAATTAATAATGTATTAAAGGATACCAAAAAACAAAGACGCTTGGCTAAACATCAACATCTCAATGATTTAGAGGAAATCAAAACATTCCACAGGAAATACCCAGGAATAAAAGTATAAACCCTAAAATTTGGGAATTTGAGTGAAAGAACCTTCTGCTGAACAGTCTTTACGAAAAATTGGAAAAACACCAAACCCTAAGTTAGAAAATACCATATCGATCAAATTTCTAAAAGGATAAAAACATATATTTATATTTATGAAGAGTTCTTAGAATTTATAGTCCATTCCCGTAGAAATTGAAATCTGGAATGATTTCTCCGTCAAAACTTCAATACAATTTGTGAAAAAACCATCTCGAGATTTTTGGCTTCCTTTAATGGTTGAAGGAATAGCGACCTTAATGGCAGCGAAGGAAATCGAGAAATTGTTGGTGGTTGCAATAGAACGGTGGTGGTAATGGTGGAGAACCGAAAAAGATTGGTGGTGAATTGGTGGTTGAAGGCTTGAGGCGGCGGTGGGGAGAGAAAGTCGGGTTGGGAGGAGAGAGAATTAATGGAGGTTAAGAGAAGAGAGATAATCAAGATCTAAGGTTGAAAGAGCCTCTAATTAATTCCATAATCAATCATAGTTAACATGGTTAAATTTTATAAATTTGCAATGATTTAAAGGGGTGATTAATTTCGATTTTTGTAATTAATTGCAAATTCGTGCGATTATTTAATTATATGTTCGTAGGATTTTCGGCAGTTTAGTCAATAATGGTCAGAATCGTACAATTTTATAGTGTATTTCGCATGTAAACGGCGTTTTAAAATTTTGACTAAAATCAAAGATTTGATGCCGAACTCAGAATTCCCAAATTCGAAGCCAGACTTTGACTTTTCGGAGGTTTTAGTTTTTCGAACGCAAAATTTATAATTTTTGGATGTTAAATTAAATATTTGCGATTCTTGTTTGTAAATCTTGAATCTATGATTGACCTATTGTATATGTTTAACAATTTTGATGCCTAAGCTTGTTAATTATACAACCTAATTTGTAATTGTAATTAATTTGTTAAAATTCGAATAATTTAGAATTTGATTTGATTTTCATAATTAGTTAGCAATTTAATTAGGAATCTATGATTAAAAACCACCATAAAATTTGTTAAAACTGAAAAGTTTTAAAATTTTATGACCTAGATTTGGATCCATGAAAATAAATATAATTGGAAATTAATTTGAATAATAAATTTTCGATTTTTCGCCCTACATTTATGAAATTAATATGATTTATTAATTCGTCGATAAATTTAAATAATAAAGTTTTGATTTTTATAAAATCCGTTCACGAATCTTGCATGCACGAAGCAATGGACGCTAAGTGTTACCTTTAAGGGGTGTTGTATAGTGCAGGCATGCGACGACGAGCAAGGGAGCTCGTCGCCCATGCGGTACGAATGCAGCGAGCAAGGGCGTGGCATGCGCGCAAGGTAGCAGCCCTACCTAGCGCCGTGTGCTGCGAGCATGGCTTGATGGGCTTGCTGCGTTTGTGCGTGGTCACTCGGCCTTTGCGGTACGATCAGTCGAGTGGCAGCCCATTGGGCGTGGCCACTAGTTGGACTCGACGAGGCATGGGCGCGAGCGCATGGCCTTGTCTTGACCCAATTGGTTCGTTTTAATTTTAATTTTGATTTTCGGTTGGAAAACGATACTCCGTATTAATTAAATTTAAAATTCGTAATTTAATTTTTTCTCGGAATTTAATTTTGAATAATTTAATTATTATAAATTTTATTTATACTAATTATTTTACTAAAATTAAAACCTTGATTAAATTTAAATTTAATTAATTTAATTCAACGAAAATAAATTAAAGGATTTAAATAATAATTTATATGAGCTTTAAATTTTAATTAATTTTGTAAGTTTCCTGTTAGACTAGGAAATACAATTTTATGTTTAAAATTAGTGAAGCATGTACATTTCTTGGTTTTAGTGGGAGCGTTTTAGTCATAAACTCTTAATTAGGTCTACATTCTTTTAAGGTTAAAACAACTCGATTAGAATTTATAAGGATTGAAAAATTTGTAGATTATTGGAAGCCTTGATTAATTGCTGCAAATATTTATGTGATGCATAATATGTTCTACTAACCAGCTATGTGGGCCATTCATTGATAAATGAATGAGTGAATGGTATATTGTAAATGTACTGTTTTGCAGGTTATGGAAAGTAACTAGTATGGCCCAAATAGGATAGAAAATATGGTCTGCGTACCATTAATTTGAATGTAAAATTGGTCTAAAGTACCAAAGTTTTATTGCTTTAAATATGGTCTGGGTACCATCAAATAGTTGTAATTAGTTTTAATTATAGAATATCCTATTTGAAGAAAATGGCGCCTCCCATGGTGAAATTCAAGACGGAGTTTCCAATCCATTTTCAAGACGGAGTTTGAAGTTGAAGCTTCAAGATGAAGTCGGGCCATACTAGATCACATTCATATCTTATGCATGCTTTAAGTTATTTATTGCTTTAAATATGTCTTAATTATGCATGAGATTGTGGCTTGATTATGTTGCATGATTAAGGGTTTTAGTTCACTTAAAATCTAACCAACATAGTAAGAGCCTTAAGTTCCAAACTTTTAAAATTGAGTTAAAAGGTGACATGCCAAAATAACACTTACTTGGATAACCTTTACATCAATCTTAGTAATAGTTTTCCGCCATAGCGAGGTGTTAGTTATTGATCCTAAAGAGGTAAGGTACACAAATAATTGTGAGTACAATGTTAGTTTTGGTGAAACTCAACGATATAAGTAAGGAGTCCTTTTATGTCGTGGCAAATGAGATAGGTTTACCTAATAAGTTCTTAGACGTACCTATCAACCAAGAGTAGTTTCTAGACTATTAGCAAAGGCTTTGCTTACCTAAAATATTTTAGAATTGAGTCTAAATACATAATGTGCTTAATTCTTCAATGATTTAAGGGTCTTGGAATAATTTTATGCACACCTGCCGGAACACATAACTTGAATAAAATGCTTAGTAAATAATAAATTATGCATGTATGATAGAATTTAAGTTTATTAAGAGAAACTGTGAATGGTTATTTATTTGTTTATTCTTTTTTTTTTGGCAAATAAAATATTTATATACCAAAAGGAAAGAGCAACAGCTCAAAGTTTTACAAACACCAAAACAATGACACACAAGTTCCCCAACAGGAACACCAAAAATCACCTATTTCTAGAGCCTGACAACAACCAGGCCTAATACAACAGCAAATCTATGTCTGCATCTCTACATTTACAGGCAACCTTAAAAACAATTTCTTTAACAATCTGCTCAGTTGACTGAACACGACCAGAAAAGACTCCTTGATTCCTTTGAATCCACAGGCTATAGACTGCTTCAGCAAAACCAGCAAGGAGAAGTTTACTCACAGTACTACTTTTCTTATTCATTCTAATAGCAAACTGAACCTCTTGATCAAAAACTTGACTATTCCTGTTGATGTTCAGAATCTGCAAGAAATTCTGCCACACTTGTCTAGAATAAGCACACTGAAAGAACAGATGCTGCACAGATTCAGGATCAACACCACACAAACTGCAAACACCATCAGTAACTATACCCCACTGCAGGAGTCTGTCTTTAGTAGGAAGTCTCCCATGGACAGCAAGCCACAGAATGAAAAGACTTTTCGGACTAGCAAAGTTATTGCATAAAACTCTCTTCCATTGAACTTTAGGAAATTAACCCAGCAAACTCAGGTACATTTTCCTGATGGAGTAACCACCAGTTGCAAAGAAAATTTGCTTGCACATAGGATCTCTATCCAGCAAATCTCTACATCCCCAAATCTTCTTAAGAACCCAAGAAGCAGAACCTGGAAAAGCCATGGTGAACAAGTCCTTGCCCTTAATATAGTAGGCATTGACCCACTTACCCCATAAAGCATCAGGTTTGAAAGCCAAAGCCCACAAGAGCTTCAGTATAGCAGCTTTATTCCAAAGATGGAAATTTTTAACATTTTAACCACCAGGAACTCTAGGCTTACACACTGAATCCCAAGTAATGGGAGCTTTCCTAGAGGTTTTAGTATCACCAGTCCACAAATAAGTCCTACAAATTCTCTCTATCTCTCTGATAACCTTTTTAGGGAGCATAAAGATTTGGCTCCAGTAGGTTTGAAGGCTAAACAGAATCACCTTAACCAACTGTAACCTTCCAGCATAGGATAGTTTCTTAGAAACCCAAGAAGAAACTCTAGAATAGAACTTGTCAATAAGAGGTTTGCACTGGTTTATGGTTAGTTTGGAACTAGATAGGGGGACTCCTAAGTATTTAAAAGGAAGGCTGCCTTTAGAAATACCAAGGGATACCATAATTGCATCTTGTTCCCATTGAGGAACACCAGAAAAGTAAATCTCAGTCTTTTCCATATTAGCTTCCAAGCCAGAAGCTAGAGAGAAGCAGGAAAAAGCTCTAAACATAAGCTGCAAGGAGATAAGGTCACCTCTAGAAAAAAGCAATAAATCGTCTGCAAACATGAGATGAGTGAGCTTCACCTTCTCACATTTAGGATGAAAATTAAAATCAGGAATGGAAGCCAGATTCTTCATACATCTACTTAGATACTCCATGCATATGGCATATAAGAAAGAGGAGAGAGGATCCCCTTATCGAAGACCCTTCTTTGCAGGAAAAGGGAAAATAGGTTTGCCATTAACAAGTATAGAATAGCTCACAGAAGTGACACAGGAGCGCACCCACTGAATAAATTGACCAGGGAAGCCAAGCTCCTGTAACACCATGAATAGAAATGGCCATTCAACAGAATCATATGCCTTCCTCAAATCCACCTTAACCCTACACCTACGAGACATATGAGCCCTATTATAACCCCTTATCAACTCAGTTGCAACAATGATATTATCAGAAACGTTCCTTCTAGGCACAAAACCTGCTTGATATTCAGAGACCACTTCAGACACCACCTTTTGTGGCCTAGCAGTCAAAATTTTAGAGATAATCTTGTACATGGTAGAACAACAAGCAATGGGTCTAAACTGAGCAACAGAAGTAGGGCAAGGGACTTTAGGGACCAGAGTCACTACAGTACAATTAAACTTGCCATACAGAAAACCAGAGTCAAAGAAATCCATCACTGCTCTCTATACACATCATGTTTTATAATAGGCCAACTCCTCTTAAAAAAGAAAGAGTTAAACCCATCCATACCTGGGGCTTTGGAGGAGTCAATGTTAGCTAGTGCATCATCAATCTCATCTACAATAACAGGCAAGCATAGCAAAGATCTAGCTTCAAAAGATAAGACATTTCCATTTCTGATAGTAGGCACATCCAAGCCAGGCAGAGAAGAAGCAGCTGAACCCAGAAGCTGTTTGTAGAAGTCAATGATCATGGACTGAATCTCAACAGGATCAGTGATCTCCATTCCCCCATCCCCATGTAGCAGATGCACTTTATTAATACAGTATCTCTCTTTCATTGCAGAATAAAAGAACTGGTGGTTAGAATCTCCCACCTTAACCCACTTAACCCTAGACTTCTGCTTAAGAGCTTGTTCTTCAATAACCATCCACTTTCTGAGATTGCAAATGAGATTTTTTTTAGCAATGAGCAAGTGAGGACTGCTATCACTCCTCATCTGAGTATGAAAATTATCTAACTCACTTCTGTAGTACTCAATTTTCTCCACAGTGTGAGAAAACTCCTCCTTATGTAAAGCCTTCAGCTTGTGCTTAACTCTATTCATTTTAAGCCAGATTTGAGCCATTGGTCTACCCCTATCTTCCATGTTCCAACAATCAACCACAATACTCTCAAAAGAGGAGTGATCTGCCAAATAATTCATAATTTTGAAAGGTCTCCCTCCAGAGGAAGAGTTTGTAATGCAAGGAATGATAATGGGGGAATGATCAGACAAGGAAGGATTCAAATACTTAGTAGACACATCAACAAAAGAGTCCATCCATTTCATGTTCCCAAATGCCCTGTCAATCCTGCTCCACACTCTAGGATCATCTGTACCCTTACTAGACCAGGAAAAGAACCAACTAGTGCTATGCAGTTCATTTAGATCACAATCTGAAATACATTGAAGAAAATCCTTGGTTTCTACATTACTCACAACATTACCATTAATTCTATCCCCTGAGTACAGAATAGAATTGAAGTCACCAGCAACCAGCCAAGGGCTAGTATGACTGCTAAGGCTAATCTGGTTCAACTCATCCCACAAAGCTTGCCTATGCCCTACACTATGCAACCCATAAACAGCAGTAAAGAAAGAAGAAAATCTATGATCCTTAGTGTGAATCCAACAGTGAACATTTTGAGTGGAACTACTAATAATCTTAAGGTCCACATCAGCAGTCTTCCAACCAACCCAAATTCTACCTTTAGCAGAATGGGGATAGTTACAAAACCAAGTCCAAGACCCCCCAAATCTCTTTTGGACCTTCTCCTTATTTCCAACCCTTACTCTTGTTTCTACTAAAGCTACTACATGAATACTATCAATATTAAGGAACCTCCTAACTTCATTAGCTTTAAGAGGCTCATTAAGCCCTCTTATGTTCCAAGTACAGATATTCATGGTTTAGGTGGGTCTTTTCCAGAACCTACTGCCCCAACCCCATCATTCTGATCATCTCTCTCATCATCAGATAAGTCCTCTTCAGATTCTTGTTCCAACACAGCAAAGGAGTTGTCCACTCCCACAACTGTACCACCTCCCTTACTCTAAGTCTTCCTAGTAACAACCTTCCATCCAGTGTTTGAGTCTGGAGTAGGAAGACCTTGGTTACTAGGAGTGGCAACTTGAGCAGCAGCAGTAACAGGATTCACTGGTTGAACCTTCTTTGGCACCCATACTCTCTTTGATTTCACAACCTGTTTAGGTTTAACAGGAGCTGTCTTAGCACAATCATGTCCCACCTTGTTGCAAGACTTGCAAAAGAGAGGAGTCCAGTTATAAACAACCTGCTGTTTCATCATTTTACCTTGCTCATCTTCTATCCAAACACAATCAGGCAATGCTAAGGTGACATCCGTTTCAATTAACACCCTAGCAAAAGAGATTATGTCCTGTCTAGTTGTACAAGCATCAGCAAATAAAGGGACACCCAAGCTGCTACCTATCCTACTCAAAGATTCAGAACTCCAACAATTGAGTGGTAGATTAGGAAATTTCTTCCAAATGGGTATTACCCTGAGAATTTCTTCACAGAAATCAAAGTTAGCCTTCTATGGTTTAATAATCATGGCCTTGCCAAAGAACAGGTGAGGACCATCAGCTAAAACTGCATTCTTATCATCCATAGACATGAATTTCACAACAAAGTATCCATCATCATGAAGGAAAATCTTAGGCATTCTCACATAGGACCAATTTGCAGCAATATACTTAGACAAAGAAGCTATAGTAGGGGTATAACCCACAACATACAACACAATAGACTGCTGCCATTTCTCATTCAATTTATCCAGTTCTGAGGATTGCAACTTAATCACCTTCTTTCCATCCTGAATAACAGGGGCAATAAAAGAGAGGGGAGCTCCTTTACCTGCAAGTTTCGACCCTGCAACAACAGAGGACCACGACGGAGACTTCTCAGGTTGTCCATCTCCAATCTCCGATTTAACGGAGCATGCTGACCAAAAGCCCTTTGATACTCCGCAATCACCTCAAGCAACTCACGAGTAACAGGCCCAGTACTAGGATGAGGAAGGAATTTTGGGTCTATAGTAGAAGTATCCACAATCTCCTCCCCTCTAGATTGGTCCTCAAGACGACGTTCAAGAGAAAGAGATAATCTCCTCAGGCGAGCCGCTGTCGTCTCCTGCAACATCTCCATAGAAGAAGCAGCTTGAAACCCAGTTGAAGGGGGAAACCCAGAATTCAACCCAGAGGTCGAGTTTAGACCCCCAACCCCTCTCATGGCATCATTCGACCGAGTTTGATTATCAAAGGAAGATGACAAACCTTCCTGATTATTTTTATTAGTGTGAAGCTTCTTCCTCCCTCCCATTAATGGCGAATGGTTCACGTTAGCTGAACTCCCTAAACGTGTGCCGAGAGCATTTCTTGAGAGAGAAGAAAAGTTTTTTTTTAATTAAAATTTTATTATATTATTTGTTTATTCTTTTTCAATTGTTTATTATTTGTTGATTCAGATCTCACCTATCTGTGGCATTGTCGATTAGGCCATATTAACATGAAGCGCATAGAAAGACTTCAAAAGGAAGAAATTCTAGAAACATTTGACTTAGAGGATTATGATAAGTGCGAATTATGTTTACTTGGCAAAATGACAAAGCAACCTTTCTCTAAAGTTGGAGAAAGAGAAACTAAACTATTGGGTTTAATCCATACAGATGTATGTGGACCAATGAGTACAAATGCTAGAGGTGGTTTCAGCTAGATTATCACTTTCACTGATGACTTCAGTAGATATGGTTATGTCTACCTAATGAAGCATAAGTCTGAATCCTTTGACAAATTCAAGGAATTTCAGAGTGAAGTAGAGAATCAATTAGGCAAGAAGATTAAAGTTATGCGGTCTGATAGAGGCGGTGAATATCTGAGCTATGAATTTGATGACCATCTGAAAGAATGTGGAATTCTATCAGAATTGACTCCTCCTGGAACACCTCAATGGAACGGTGTGTCAAAACGGAGGAATAGAACCTTGCTAGACATGGTTAGATCAATGATGGGTCAGGTCGAACTTCCAATGGAATTTTGGGGACATGCACTAAATACAGCTGCACTCACTATAAATAGGGCTCCGTCTAAATCTGTCGAAAAGACTCCATATGAGTTATGGTTTAGAAATCCTCCAAATGTATCTTTTCTTAAGATTTGGGGTTGTGAA